>NC_083430.1:33492007-34742007 GCF_020745735.1 Hemiscyllium ocellatum
CTCGGCGAACAGAACCACAACAACAAGCACCCGAGCTACAAATCTTTTCACAAACCTTGAAGATAGATTCTTATTAAGTAAGAGGGTGAAATGTTACTGAAGTAGATAGGATGCAATCAGATAATTAAGATGCATCCTGACAGATATATGAATAGGCAGGGAGTAGAGGGATACAGATTGTGCAGAGGCAAAAAGTTTTTAGGTGAGAAAGGCATCATGTACCCATTGGTGAGCCAAAGGACTGTTCCTCTGCTGTTCTGTTCTTTGTGTCTTTCTTTGTATCAGATCAGCCACGATCTTATTGATTGGCAGAGCATGCTCAAGGGCTTCAGTGGCCCAACCTTGCTCCTTGTGTTTGTACGTTGCTATGCTGAACATCTTGGCAATTCCAAACTTTGCCCTACCACTTCTAATTTTGCTTGTGTCAGCCATGACTCAGTGCTAAGAGTCATGTCTCTTGTGGGTTCGGATTCCATCCCAGAGACTTCAGTGCAAGAACCGGGCAAACGCTCCACTGATTTGCTGCCTTTTCTGAGCCTGAACTGACTTCTGGGAATTGTGCAAGAGTAGCTTGCCCCAGTTTCGCTTTTCTCTTGGCACCTCATTGTCTTGACCTGTGCCTCCTTATGTGGGAACAATGAAACTCTCCATTTGATAATATTCAACTGGCGGCTGAAACAATGAACAGTGTTAGTCTGGTAGCAATCTCAGTGGTAGCATTATAGTTGTAGCCCAGCAACAGTCAAACTCAAGTGGATTTATTGCTGTGATGCTAAGTATTTGGCAGTGGCCGTTTTCCCTAACCTGCTCTGTCCCATCTCATCTACTTGTTTAATCCTGTGCCAGTGGAGAAGTCATCAATTGTGGCAAATGCGAGCTTAATAATTTCATTCGCTATGGCAAACATGACCATTTTGTTTAAGGTCAATTCAACAGTTTTAGCTATAAGAAATAGTATCAGGAGATGTGAGGCCAGTTTTGAACATTAACCAAAACGACTTTATTAATAAGACCATGAGAAATAAGAACAAGAGGAGACCATTCGGCCCCTTGAGCCTGCTCTACCATTCAATGGGATCACAACTGATCCAACACTCCTCACGTCAATTTTCTTGCCCTTTCCTCATAATCCTCGGTTCCCTGACTGATCAAGAATTTATCTATCTCAACTTTAATTGAACACAAGGATTTTGCCCCACAGCGCTCTGTGGCGAGGGAATCTGAAGACTCTCAACCTTCTAAGAGAAGAAATTTTGTTTAGTATTCCTCTTAATGATTTGGGCTATAATGCTATGAGAATGTAAAGAAAGTGCCATCCTACTCAAAGGTCAGAGATCAAATTGAATCGGTAACTTTCTATGTTATCAAATGTTGAGAGCCTAAGGTTATGTTGCTCTGGTAGTAAATTTAACTTGACCTTGTGTGTGAACTGAAAGGCACAAGTTCAAAATGATCAAACTTCCAGCATAAATTGGAATTTCGAGTTCTGTATGAAATAAGGCAGGTGTTATGTTAATCCATTCCTTCACAGAGGAGCTGGATCAATATTGGTCTAGACATAGGATGAAATTTATAAAATATGCATTGATTGAGATCATCATTTGCACCACGGAGATGTTGTACTGAGTTATGGTTAGGAATAACAATGGACACTATCTATAGAACATATTGGGCAGAATTAACACTATAGAGGTATGAGAATGGATGAAAATTCAGAAACTTAAAAGACCTTTGCCGATCAAAGGATTTTTTGGTAACCTTTACCTCGGAATTAAATGTGTGGCTTAACATTCACGATAGAATAGTTTTTAGATTATCTTTTACAGGTCATGATTTGAGATGCGGTGTGACAAAAATGGTGGTTTATGTTTTGACTGGAGCAAGAACAATGGGTTCTATACGAGGACAAGAATGGTCTTATTAGCAGAGACATAGCAGAAGCAAACTACCTGAGAGTTGTAATCTTTAATATTTTTAAAAAACAATTCAATTAATTTATTAAAATTGGTGCTTCCACCAATTAAGACCCATTCCTGATGAGTAGGAAGAAAAAAGCTTCAAATTCACATCCCTTTTGGCATTGTTAAGGGTTTACACTATCAAGCAATTAGATGTACTCTACTTTTATAACTAAGGCAGCAGCCATTGCTCTGTGAGCAGTGTTCAACAGCAGCAGTAAGTTGTATGGCCAGTTTACTTGTTTTCTTGATATATTCTTAGTTGTACATGGAATAGTGACAGAGGTCTTTTTCCTGATGCTGAATGAACTATTGGATGGTATCTTCTCAGTTTAATGTTACATCTGAGGAAGAAAAGCTGTGCATTAGAATCAAGATAATGCACAAGTGTCAGCAAAAAGTTTGACATCAAGTCACAAAAAGAGATGTTAGGCAGATGATTGACAGCTTGGTCAGTGACATAGGTTTTAAGGAGCATCACAAAGGGGAGAGAAAGAAAGATTAAAGGATGAAATTTCAGAGCATTCAGTATAAGTTGATATATAATACATAGAATGATACATAATTGGTATTAATGTTGAGAGTGAAATATTGTTGCTTTGTATAACCTGCATTGCAAAAAACAGAAGTATTATGGGATTTTCAGCACCCATTATCCTATAATCTGTCAAATTTCAACTGAATACTATTGTTAATTCAATAACTGGCAGTTTTCTTTAAGAAAAACGTTTTCGAAGCGTTTGTTTGGTAGTTTAAAAATGCTCTGTCTATGTGGAATAGGAATGTTGACACTTAGTTAGCACTGCAGAGGAGAAGGGGAAATGGCTGAATCAGCAGAGAATGCAGTCAAAATGACTCTGTAAAGAAAGGAGGTTTTTACAGTGGCATGATTATACTGTGTGGAAGGTAGTCTGTACCACATGGCTGAGTTTGTAAAATTTTGCAGTATACATTACGTAGAATTTACAATACCATTTGGCACACTTTATCCATGCTGGGTGTACTTATGGTCTGCAAAAGCCCATTCTTTTTCATTCAACCCTCCATTTCTATGACTACCACGCCAAATCCTTTCATAATCTTTAACGACCTCCATCAGGTCACATCCCCCAATCGTTTCTTTATTCATTGCTGTTAACACTGAATGGAGCTTCTGCTGTGGTTATACACATTTGGGATCTAAACAGAATGCTAAACAGGATTGTGTGCTGCTGGGAGAGAATGCCGAGTAGATTTTCCAGACTGGTACCAATGATGAAGTAATTCAGAGATGAGGAGAGAGATTTGTGGGTGGCACGGTGGCACAGTGGTTAGCACTGCTGCCTCACAGCTCCAGAGACCCAAGTTCAATTCCTGACTCAGGCGACTGACTGTGTGGAGTTTGCACATTCTCCCTGTGTCTGCATAGGTTTCCTCCGGGTGCTCCGGTTTCCTCCCACGGTCCAAAAATGTGCAGGTTAGCTGAATTGGCCATGCTAAATTGCCCGTAGTGTTAGGTGAAGGGGTAAAGGTAGGGGTATAGGTTGCACTTCGGAGGGTCGGTGTGGTCTTGTTGGGCTGAAGGGACTGTTTCCACCCTGTAAATCTAATCTAAAGAAACTGGAATTATTCTCCTCAGATCAGTAAATGTACAAGGGGTATGCAAAGTTGTATAAAAAAAGTATGAGGGGTGTTGATGTAGTGGATAAGCTGAAATTATTTCCACCAGCAGGCAGTTTGATAACCAAAGAAAGATTTTAAGATAGTTAGTTTTTTAAAAAGCTGCTTTGATCTGGAATGAATTTCTTGGGTTCCGTTTTCTTTTAGGTGTCAGGATCCTGATGTCAGGCCTGTACAGTTTTCTTGAGCCTATGTATTTTTTCAGTGTGCAGTATGTTGTAACTATCCCAATCATGTGCTGTATGTCACTATCAAGTCACCAGCTCTTGAAGTGGAGGCACCTTAGATTTCCAGCATTGAAGGTAGGAGCTGAAAGGTTCCAATGTAAGGGCAGAGGAGAAGCTCCGTCGCAGGCCTATTCATCAATGGCACTGAGTGGCCATGGATCCCCGCAACCCCATCGTTGGGCCTTGGAGCCTCTTGCTTAGTCACTCCATTGATGACAAAAAAATTATTTCGAGTGAAATGTGCAGCCGATCCTGTTCCCAACTTAACTTGACGAGAATGCATAGGGAGTCTTCCTCATGTGGCTGTCCTCTACTATCCCAGGACTAAAATGTTGGTTTTTATTATTAGTCATTAGGCCCAGTGGTGTTATGGACAACAAAATGTAGCAGAAATATTAAGTTTTACATTACTCAGGTTAATTTTGGAAACCCTAATTAATTTCCAATTCTTCTGCGTCAGAATTCCTTGACACATTCTTCATTGCTTGGTCAATACGTTTGCTTCGAGTTGACATATGCATTATGTTAACAACACTACTTATCAGCTTGAGTTCTTAAGTTGAACAATTTGTTTGTTCCACTATATTGCCACTCTGCGGAAACATTACATTTTCAAGAGTGAATAGACTTCCGGAGGATGCTTAGGGAGGTAGAAAATGTTTGCAATTTTTAATGTTTAATTGGTCATATCTTCTGGTGAGCTGTTTCACCTAATTGACCTTTTATTTGAATTTCTTTGTCAACCGACAAAGTTAGGGGAAAATTTTCACCCATTCTGACTGTAGCTAACATTCTTTTGTGATCAAAGGTGATCTATGCTGAAATTTTCCATAAGCTCCTTTTTTTCGGTTAGCTTCATCTATATTTCAATTGCTGGAAAACGACTGCAATGAACTGGGTTACTTTGCTTATGACCTGCTTCCAAGGGTTTTCAACAAGTAGCCCTGTATAATCCTCAGTCACTTATTCAAGAGGCTATGTACTACTTTTCTTCAATTTCAGTTGTCATTCATAATCCATTTCTAGTGATTTTCTCATTATTGGTAACTTATTCTGTGGAACTATTTCGAAGAAGATGAGGTGAATGCTCCATGGTGTCATGGTCAGCATTTATATACAATTACCATTACGAATGGGGAAATTAGGTTTTTATTACATTGCTAGAGTAGCACATTAATAGATTCTGAGTCAGTTTGTGAAATAGACCAAGACACACAGCTCTTATTTGTGAAGAGAGCCTATTAACTTGATCAGTCTCTCAGCTCTCTTTCCACACCTTGGTGTCAGTGGTATTCCCTATTTATCTGTGCTTAATATCAAGCATCTTTTTCTCCTAAACTTAATAATGGCATTAACAAATGTCATCAATGTGATTGACAAGGTAATAACATGGGAACTTGTTGCTTTGTTTCTTACATTATAAACTGTGATTTCATTTCAGAAGTTCGTCATTGGATATCCTGAAGTCATTAAGGAATATAAAAGACAGTCTCCTTTTTCCTTGATGTGTCAATCTCTCCATCTCTGCCTCTCTACCTCGCTACCCTCCTTTAAGATGCTCATTAGGTTCCTCGTTTTTTACAAAGAATTTGGACATCTTTCATAGTTTCCTGGTATATCTTCATATCTTACCGGCTTTGTGCATGATCCAATGAGAGTGAAACTTGAAAGAAGAGGACTCCATGAACTGGACCTCTTCTTAAGATGCTTTCCTTGTGAAGTTAGGGAGCAAGTCAAGAGATTAAAGTATGACATGTCTTTTATTATTCATTCCTGGGAACTGGGCATCATTGCTGGGACCAGCAATGATGACCAACCCTAAATGACCTGGAGAAAGTTATGATGATTGCATTAACTTGTACATTTCCAGTCAAGTACTGGTCTTGCAGCTTATTTTTGCATTGTGCTGAGTTTCCTGACGCAAATGGAACTAGATGGCTGAGTTCTGTTTATCTTTTGAAAACTCCAAAAAAAAATCTGTGCCATAAGCTGAACAGAAAAGTTGGTGTTTGGCTCTGGGCCTCTGTCCAGGGCCAGCATTGAATATTTACACTGGAGGTGAGTATTCCAGCAGTATGCGTGGGTGGCACGTTGAACACATGCCCCTCGTTTAAATAGGGTTTCTCTTTGTCAAGAGCCAAAGTATCATAAACTAAAAAAGAGTAGAAAGTAGTAAGATACATGAAAATAAAAAGCAGATTTTGATTTTTATCATGAAGTGTAAAGGTTATTCATATCACAACCAGATCTGTACCTTCTCCAACATTGGACACTGGAATAGGTTGTCAGGGTGTCAGTTTGAGGTAACTCTTGTTTCCTGATCTAACATTGTAACTTTGTGATAAAAACTAGTATTTCAGCACGTGCTCTTGACTGGCTGATGCTCCATTGTCTCTGTGGCCTGGTTGGGTTGCAATCCTTCAGATCTTCTTTGCTGACTGAGACTCATTGAAACATGGTGGCTGCCTGGTGAAGTTGGCAATCTGGTGGGAGAAGATCGTCGGGGCAGGAAGACCATCATCATCCAAGTCGCTTGTGTGACTGCTACTTCTTCCAACAACTACATAAGTTGCAACAATGAAACTCCAACAGCACACAAACATCCTGGGTCAATAGTTACCCCTCAACTGATATCAATAAAAAACAGTGATCTTGCCATTATCACACTTCTGCTTGTTTGAGGTTGTTGTGCTTAAATTGGCCACTGTGTTTCCGATGTTACAATAAAGAGAGCATTTCAAAAATACTTTGTTAGCTGTGACTTGGAACCATTCTGGTCAACCCCTCCTCCCTCCCTCCCAACACTGGCAGCAGAAACTCTATTTGTTTTTTATCCTTTCTCATTGAGCCCCTCCTCTGTTATTCTATACCCCTCTGCACAAGCTTGCTTAAAACACATCTTTTCAACTGCACCTAACTCTCCTAACATGACCAAGTATCAATACTCTCATTTTCTGTCTTTAAACACATGGAGTATTTTTATTTCTTCAAAAGGACAGTATGTAATGCAAGTTGTTTTCTATGAATAGACAATAGACAATAGGTGCAGGAGTAGGCCATTCTGCACTTCAAGCTGGCACCACCATTCAATATGATCATGGCTGATCATCTTTAATCAGTATCCTTTTCCTGCCTTTACTCCATAACCCTTGATTCCACAATCCTTGAGAGCTCTATTCAACTCTTTCTCAAATGAATCCAGAGACTGGGCCTCCACTGCCCTCTGGGCAGAGCATTCCACACAGCCACCACTCTCTGGGTGAAGAAGTTTCTCCTCATCTCTGTCCTAAATGGTCTACCCCATATTTTTAAGCTGTGTCCTCTGGTTTGGCACTCACCCACCAGCAGAAACATGTTTCCTGCCTCCAGAGTGTCCAATCCTTTAATAATCTTAAATGTCTCAATCAGATCCCCTCTCAGTCATCTAAACTCAAAGGTACACAAGCCCAGTCGCTCCAGTCTTTCAGTGTAAGGTAATCCCGCCATTCCAGGAATTGACCTCATGAAACTACGCTGCACTCCCTCAATAGCCAGAATGTCTTTCCTCAAATTTGGAGACCAGAACTGCACACAGTACTCCACGTGTGGTCTCACCAGGGCCCTGTACAGCTGCAGAAGAACCTCTTTGCTTCTATACTCAGTCCCTCATGTTATGAAGGCCAGCATGCTATTAGCCTTCTTCATTACCTGCTGTACCTGCATACTTACCTTTATTGACTGGTGTACAAGAACACCCAGATCTCTCTGTACTGCCCCTTTACCGAATTTGATTCCATTTAGGTAGTAATCTGCCTTCCTGTTCTTGCCACCAAAGTGGATAACCATACATTTATCCACATTAAACTGCATCTGCCATGCATCTGACCACTCACCTAACTTGTCCAGGTCACCCTGTAATCTCCTAACATCCTCATCACATTTCACCCTGCCACCCAGCTTAGTATCATCAGCAAATTTGCTAATGTTATTACTATTCCATCTTCTATATCATTAACATATATTGTAAAAAGCTGCGGTCCCAGTACTGATCCCTGCGGTACCCCACTGGTCACTGCCTGCCATTCCGAAATGGAGCCGTTTATCACTACTTTTTGTTTCCTATCAGCCAAGCAACTTTCAAGGAACAACTGACAAGGGCTTTCTACAGATATGTAGCCACGCAGACCAAACTAACCTTGACAATAGAAAAAAAGGAACAGAAATTAGTCTCTTGGTAGTTTGCTTGTAAGAGTGACATCTGAGACTTCTTCACCCAAAGAGTGATCAGTGCTTGCAAAGCATTGGACAGTAGCATAGCAGAAGCTTAAACTGTGAATGCTATGATGTGGACAATTGTTTCTGGAGTGGTGAGGTAAAAGCACTCTGACCTCTGATAAGAGAATTGTACTGATGCTATATAACTAGTGACAGAAGCACTTGAGGAAGTAATCTGGCTGGTGGGAGAAAGACATGCAGATATGTGCTAATCTGTTTATATAATCACTCTCCGATATCCACAATTCCATCTGTACAGTTATTCCCCAAACTGCAATTCCAACTATACAATCACTCACTGATAACTGCTATATTGGCCATTTGATCACTCCCAGATACTTGTACAATCATTCTCATATAGCTACTGTACTATATGTATAATCATTCCCAAATGTCTGCTGTTGCACTGTACAATCACTCTCATATAAACGCTGTTCTGGCTATTTAATCACTCTCAGATATCTGCTGTTCTATCTATGTCATCAATCCCAGATATTTGCAGTTCCATCTGTTCAATCACTCTTGGATATCTACTATTCCATCTGTATCATCATTCCCAGATACCTGCTGCTCCATCTGTTAGTCACACTTAGATATCCAATATTCCATCTGTATAATCACACCCGGTATTCTGCTATTCCACCTGTATAATCCCTCTCAGATATCTCCTGTTCCACCTATACAATCAATCCCAGATATTCACGATTCAGTTTGCACACTTTCGCTTAGAATCACTCTTCCAAATGTTTAATCACTGCCAGATATCTGCTTTTCCATCAGTCAGTCACTCCCAGATAACTGCTATTCCATCTGTATCCTACCTGTCCATCTTCCTTCCATTCCACTCTCCTCTCTGACCTATCACCTTCACCCCACCATTATCTACCTATTGCACTCTCAACTACCTTCCCCCCAGCCCCATCCCCCGCCCATTTATCTCTCAGACCCCTTGCCCACAAGCCTCATTCCTAATGAAGGGTTTATGCTCAAAACATTGATTCTCCTGCTCCTGACCATCTGTGCTTTTCCAGCACCACACTCTTGACTCCTAGATATCTGCTATTCTATCTATGTCATCACTCCCAGGTCTCTGTTGTTGCACCTGTACAATCACTCTCAGATATCTGCTGTTCCATTTGTATCATCATTCTCAGATATCTGCTTTTCCAACTGTATAATACTCCCGGATAGTAACTACTCCTCTGCGGTTGCAACAATATTTATGAAAGGCGTGTAACGTTTACAGAGTCCTGCTGCTTATGAATGGGAATCCTGCTGAATATTTTATAAGTACTCAGTATTTCCTTAAAATACTCATTGATGTACATTAATAAAACCATGAAACCATAATTCATGTTTAACAGTATCTGGGACTGGTTAAAAATAAAACATATGGCTTTTCCAATAACTTATTGCGTGATGGGACTGAGTGATGTGGGACAGAGCCAAACCAACATGGAAGTCCTTGTATTCTATGCTTAGGAAGTAACATGATCTATGTTTTTTCTACAAAGTGGGGTGGCTCAAGTCAGGAAATTGCTCATCTTGGTAGAAGCATTTCAGTTTAAAGCTGGTCATATGCAGTTTTAACACCTGTGGGTGTGGGCACAATAAGACCCAAAAACAAACCCTAGGCAATCAGAGGGATGTGTGAGTGCTGAGGCCCATTGGTTAGAAGGTCCCCCTCAGTTCTTTGGAACTTTGATTCAATTAATAATGAGTGTAACCCTCATCCCTCATCCCTTTCACCCCCTCTCTCACTCTTCATGGTCCCTCATGATCTCATTGCTAACTCAATGTCAACTCATGCCTCTTCTCTGACCATTCACCTGGAATACACAAAGGACGTAAGTAATTAGTCATATAATATTAGTGATGAGTGTCAAACTGTGTAGAAAAAAAACCTCAGAAATGTTCTTTGAAAAATCTACTGTTTTACAACTGTATAAAAATGTCAATCAGACACACAACTAAAGTAAAAGAGGCTTTAAACACTCCACACTGTGGTACATTATATGACACATTATTATGGATATATTTATGTATATGTTATGAATACATTAAGTATATTGTTATGGAATTCCCTCCCTGATGCGTTAAGTATGTTGTTATGGAATTCCCTCCCTAATGGCATGTGGACTGCAACAATTCAAGGAGGCAGTTCACCACCACCTTCTCAAAGGCAATTGGGGATGGCAGTATAAATGCTGGTCAGCCAGTGATGCCCATGTCCCACAAGTAAAGAAAAAAATAGAATGCCCACCAAATACGTGAGCATGGAAGAGGCATGAAATAGGAATGGGTTAGCATGTAAAGTAGGAGGAACAATAGGGATTGTCTAGAGGACTTGTATTGGCATTGATTGACATAAAGAATGTGTCTAGGTGGTCTGGGTAGGACATTTTGACCTAACCTTACCAACATTTCCCACTGCCATCCTTTGGTTCACAACTCCTCTGAAGGCTGTGAACTATGGGTCATAGAAAAGCTGGCCTGAATTCAGGGAAATATCAGAGGGGGTGTGGGGTTGCTTGAAGATGTCAACCCAATAATGGAGCCTTCAGGTGGGGAGTGCAGAGTGCAGGCTTGGCATTCATCAACCTGTACAGTGAAATTTGGCAGCACTGGGAAAGAGAATAGGAATCTGGAATCAATCTCTCCAAGCATTGTTAAATGGCTCCAAAGTGCCCCTGACTAAAATCCAGCCCATCATATTTTCTGCCCACATTAAATTTTTACCCCTGACATCTGTCATATGAACATGGCATATTTGATGTGGCAAAAATCTGTCATATTTGCACAGCAAGAGGAGAGCAAACATTTTGCATTCATTACACTGCAACAAATGAGAAACAAACACATAGGGGTTCTAGGAATTAAACCACCCACAGAAACTGAGGATACATGATAATAATAAATCCAGAATGAATTGAGAGCAAATGTGAGTGGCTGTTGTAGGTCAGCGGTGATGTATTTTCCGCTAGGCCAGAAGGCCTGGATTCAAGCCTCAGCTACTCCAGAGGTGTGTCAGGACATGCATTAGTGGGTTGATTAAAATGTCTAGAGAGCAAAAGCTATCCATTTCTTTAACTGAAACAATGAAATTATTCAGATACTTCAAAAAATCTTTACTGTTGTACTCTTTTTAAAAGTGAAGTCTTGAAAAACTTGAGTATATGGGTTATCAGGAAAGCAGGGTGAACAAGTCTGTTTGGAATATTCTTTTGAAGAGCTCTCAGGGGCATGGCATGTCTCCTGCTGTGCTTTGTCATTCTATGACCTTAGTTTCTAAATAAACCTGAAGATTTGCTACTGGATGTAACACAAACAAAATGTCAAATTTACAACTTTGTGAGAAAACGGTTAAATTGGCTGATGAAATAGGTCTTTTCTCCATGTGGACAGCTTCCAGTATTCTTTGCTGTCTAAGGCTTGTGTCTGTCTGAATTTACCCATCACTACCCTCCAAACCCTCCAGCCTCCCTCTGGCAACTCCTCAATTCAGGCGCTGATCAGAGCTGTTTTTCCTGACAGGACTCGCCAAGGTAGTTTTCATTTGTGTTCTTGTTTAATCCTGCCAGATAATTTCCCTATCATAAAATCTGAAAAACTGCAGATGCTGTAATCAGAAACAAAAACAGAAATTGCTGGAAAAGCTCAGCTGGTCTGGCAGTATCTGTGGAGAGAAATCAAAGTTAGCTTTTCGGATCGATTGACCCTTCTTCAGAACTCTGATTTCTCTGCACAGATGCTGACAGACCTGCGAGTTTTTCCAGCAATTTCTATTTTTGTTTCAAATTTCTGATAATTGTCAGCAAGGCTGACCATTCTAGTGTCAGGACTTACTGTTCCTAAAACCTCCATTGGCTGCTCTCCCCACCAATGTTCCCTTCAATTCCAAGAAATGCTAAATGGCTGGTTGCATGATGTCAGTGACGCATTTTTGAGGTTTCGAAGATTCAATAAACACCTTTTACATCAAAACCCGAAAGGATAGTAACCTTTTCTGAGGTAATTTTGCAGCCAAAAGTAATGTAAATATTCTGTTGCTAGCAACAAAAGCTTGAATGTATACAAAACCTTAAACATATCAAAATGGCCCAAGGTGCTTCACATGAGCATAATCAGACAAACGCTGAAACCAAGTTGCATAAAGACATGTACGATGGATGGCCAAAAGCTTTGTCCACGGAGTAGATTTTAAAGCATCTTGAAAAAAGGGAGAGAAGTAGAAAGCTGCAAGACATTTAGGGAGAAAACTGCAGAGTTTAAGGGCCAAGGTATCTGCAGAGGAGTGATGTAATTTGGTGGCACGCAAAGAAGCCAAGATTAGAGGAACATGGGAAATGTTGGAGAGTTATGGAACTGTAGGAAAGCCAGGAGATAGGGAGGATCGAGGCCATATTGGTGATGAGCCTTTGAAGATTGAGGCATTGCTAGACGAGTTAGAGAGTTTAACTAGCTTCTAGCTAAGGAGAAAATAACAAGTGGAATGGATGACCTATCTCAAATTAAGGCATCACATTTAGTGCTGAATATGAGTAGCTGAGATTATACTCATTTGTGAAAACTATAAACTGCTGACTTGTGTTTAGTTTCAGCAGAAAATTTTGTGGAAGAGTTCTGAAGATTACAATGTTTATTTGAGGAGGGCCATTAGGTAACAATAAATATTGTTTATGGAGGAGCTTTGAAAAGACATCACACAAACCAATTGGATCTTTGTCTTGAGTTTCACTATATTTTTGGCTTTGTTAAATTAAATATAATACTAAAACTAAATTTTAATAAATAATATCTCTCAAAAGGAGAGATAAAGAGTTAAGCCATTTATATTTCAGGTGAATACAAAACGCTTGTGTACTTCCAGAATTTTCTGCCTTAGTTCTACACATACCTTAAAAACAACACAGCTTGTCTGTGAGCTATCAGAAATTGATGTAGCAAAGATTCTAGGTTCATGATGTGTCGCCATAAATTATGGCAGTTTTGACATTAACACGCTTTCTTCCTCACTGTGTTACATGAGTTAAGCAGGCACTTGTTACAATTATGTATTCTTGTTTGTTTGCTGGAGTGCTTCATATTTTGCATGTGATTTTCAGTCACACATTTTTTATCAGCAAGCTTTGAGCTATGCCAAAGCATTGCATAACACCTGCTGGAATTCAGTTTCTCATGTAGACTTGCTGCAAAATGTGTTGTTTTAACAATGACACCAAGCATCCTTGTTTAGATCTCAAATCACTTCCATGCACATGGGACCTGAACATATTTTTCAGAGTTACACTTGTACTCAGGAGTCAGAATGTGCCTTCATAACAAAGTACAAACTCATGAGAGATTGGCCAGGTTTCCTGTAGGACAAGAGGTCATGGATTCAAGATCTGCACTGGAGACTCAAACCAATAATTCAGTTTGGCACTCCTAGTGAGGGAGCACTGCACTGGCTGACATACCAGCTTCAGAGATGTTACACTGAAAACACCTTATTCAAGGTGTTCAGGTCAATCTTTATCTCTCAATCAACAACATCACTAAGACATCGCTGTCTGTTCATTATCCTATTGTTATTTGTCAAATAAATGAACTATCTTACAGCAGTGACTACATTTGAAACATATTTAATTAGCTGTAAAGTGCTTTGGAATTTGCAAGATGATACCTCAATGTTAATTTTTACCTAAATACGCTCTTTAATTCATGGTATATGATATTTCTGAGGGATGCAAATGGGCACTATATAAATGTAAAGCTGCTGGTCTTTGTCCAGCATGATGGCCAAATTCAAATTCCATGATGATTGATGGCTGATCATGTTTGGCCCTGGAGTAGGCAGATTGCCAATGCTCCAATGTCCTCCATTGGTGCATTGCATCTTGTTACTAGTCTCTCTCTAAACTGTTTTGTTATTTCAAATGTGTGATGGCCAAGAAATGGGAATTCACATGTGGAGTTAAAAAAAAATTCCCTTAATGATGCATGGCAGCACAGAGTGTTCTACAATTTATGTGTTTAAAGGCTGTCTGCCAATGTTTGTATATCAAGTCTATTCGGCTTAAGGTACTTCACCTCACCCTATCAGCATATCCTTCACTCCTTTTCTCTCTCATGTAGTTCTACAGCATCCTCTTTAATAAATCGCTGTTATTTATCTTACCCATCCCCTCAGTCAGCAAGTTCCACTTTCTCTCCACCCAGTGGGTAAAGAGGTTTCTCCTGAATTCCTGACCAGAGTCGCTGCTAACAGTCTTGTATTTATGACCCTTAGTTTTGGTTTTCCCAGTGGAAGTGGTTCCTTCACGTCAACTCCATCAAAATCTATTCATGATTTAAAATGCCTTTCTCAGGTTAGCTCCCGGCCTTCCCTAGAGAAGAAGTGCCAGTTCCATGCACTGTGTACTGGGGATTAGAACATGTAGATTAGATTAGATTCCCTACAGTGCGGAAACAGGCCCTTCGACCCAACAAGTCCAACCGATCCTCTGAAGAGTAACCCACCCAGACTCATTTCCCTCTTACTAATACACCTAACACTATGGACAATTTAGCTTGGCCAATTCACCTGACCTGCACATCTTTGGATTGTGAGAGGAAACCAGAGTACCTGGAGGAAACCCATGCAGACATGAGAAGAATGTGCAAACTCCACACAGACAGTCGCCCGAGGCTGGAATTGAACCCGGGTTTCTGGTGTTGTGAGGCAACAGTGCTAACCATTGAGCCACCATGCATAAGTATAATATCACAGAGTGGATTTATGATCATTGCAGCAACAGTATCATTGAACTCTGTGGGGCCTTGTATCAGAAACCATTTGGGAAGCGTGGCAATAATTCAATGGAATTTGGTTAGCCTCTAACAAAAATCAGCTCTGTTTTGAAAAAGTTGTGTTTCTTTTATTTTGAAGTACAAAGCAACAAATGACAGTAACAACCAATATCAACTTAGACCACTTGTCAATGATTAAAGGTCTGTATGGATGCAATCTAAGTGATGACTGCAGCCCCACATATTATAGTGAAGCATTTGAACAGTTAAGAGGGTTGGGATTAGATAGAAGAAAAAAAGTACCAGTAGGTTGGTTATTTGATCCACTATCAACACGTCTTCCTCACTGTTAGCTGTCAAGAAAAGAAAAAGGAACTTGCATTTAAATAGAACCTTGCACAATCCCAGGATGTTCCAAAATACTTTAAAGCAAATGAAATACATTCTGAAATGTGGTCATTGTTTTAATGTAGGAAATGCACAGCAAAGACCCACAAGCAGCAATGCACTAGTGGCCAGAACCTTTTCTCTTTTTCAATATTGGTTCTGGGGTGAGTATTGTGTGTGGACACCAGTCTCTCTTTTTCACAATAAAGCCATGAAAGGCTATGGTTCAACATCTCACCCAAAAGACAGCTCCTCAAGCATTGCAACATTGCACTGTCGTGTCAGCCTGCATTCTGAGCTCACGTTTTCAGACTGTGACTTGACTTTACAACTTAGAGGTGAGAATTTTAACAGCTGAAGCAAGGCTGACACTTCAGTATTAAAGCTGTATACTAGAACTGAAAACAGCTGACAGATTAGTGAACCGGAATTCACATAATTCACAAAGCATCTGTGTAAGTGTGTGTGTGCTTTTTGTAAAAGAAGCACATTTCTAATGATAACAAGACTGTTCAGAAGATATGAGTTACATATTTTTGTCACATCTGGACTTCTCATATCTGTGAGGATTGGCCTATCACACACACATAACTGATGATTTTGGAACTCTCGGAAGCAAACAGTTTAGTTATTGAGAAACATTTGAAAAGGGTGGCATGAGAATTTAATGCTGAGCCAACTCCCTCAGGTTCATAAAATGGTTATTGTACAAAAAAAGGTCATTTGGCCCTCTGCACCCATTCTAGCACTCTGCAAGAACAATTTCATTGGCCCCACTCCTCAACTCTGTTGACTCTACCACCCCACCACCCCCCCCCCCCCCCCCTCCCCGCCACCCCCCATACCATCCAAATGTTTTCTTTCAGGTGTTTATTCAATGCCATTTTTAAAGTCATGACTGAATCTGCATCGACAGCATTTCAAGCAATACATCCTATATCATAACAAATCCAAACATATAACAAGTTCTTCCTTGTGTTAAAATAAAAAGGACTTGCATTTCCATTCATGACCACCATCACAAAGTGCTTTCCAGCCAAAGATGGAGTTTTGAAGTGAAGTCACAGTTGTGTTGAAGGAAAGACAACAGTTAATTTGTGCAACGAACTCCCAGAAACAACAATATGATAATGACCAGATCATTGATTTTTGTGATGTTGGGATTAAATATTAGCCAGGATGCCAGGATTAAACTCCCAGCTGATCCAGGTTCTTTTACATCAACCTGAGCAAGTAGATGGGGTCTCAGTTAATCATCTCCTCTGAAGGATGGCACCTCCAACAATGCAGCACTAGCTTCAGGCTGAAATGTCGGCCTTAGTTTTCAACCTGAAATGTTATGTTCAGAGGCCATGGCTGACACATTTTGCCAGTACTTTTGCTAATAATCTAAGTCTGTGTCCATTAATTATCAACCATTCTGCCAATGACAAAGTGTTTTATTTTATCTATTCTGCCTAGCATGATATTGAACAACTACATCAGATCTCTTCACTAAGCTCTACACTCCGGCGAAATCTTGCTATCTCCGTGTCTTTCATGTCCCAGCTCACTCTTCACTAAATGAACACAAATCAGAGCTTAGAAATTTGGGTTTGTGTTGCCCCTCTTGTACAGATACTAAGTGGCCTTCTAAATTCCCAGACTTGGCAGTTGCACAGTTTTGGATGGATGTGTGCCATCTGCCATATTGGGTCAAAGCAAGTGTGTTGGCCTCGTTTACCCACAGCTGAAGCAGATATTTAGCTGTTTTTAACTGGGACACAATGTCTGTTTGTGGACCAGTCTTCAAGCTTGCTTTGCCTTGAAATACAGTCAGTTCTGCTATAATGCGTATTTCTTCAACACGAATTGGCTTTAACACGATTGAAGAATTTATACTATTATTTGTAGAACACTAACATTTCTTACCTATATTGGCTATAACGTGATTCCAACCCCATTGATTTAAATGACTCTGCTAACAGGTAATTTTCTTATAACGCGAGATCGCACGAGTAGGGAACTATGGTGTTATATCAGAACGGGCTGTAACAAGTGTCATTGTGAACTGGACTTCAGGAAATTAGCCTTAGGAATGGCTAACAAAAAAAAGGTAAACAACTGAATCAAAGCATTCTTTCGACCAGCAACTCCGCTTCCCCACGCTTGACTCTAATGAAACCATCTCTGGCCTTATGTTTAACTGAAATATGGACCCTATCATTGTAGTTGATGAGAACTGCACATTTCGTCATCCATTTCTAGAGATTTTTTGACCAACCTGTTCAAAATGTGCTATGACATTCCTCTGAAGGTGGGCCTTGAATACAGACCTTTCAGCGCAGCCATAAGAAGGCCTAGCTTTATTTATCTTCATACTACTAATTATAAGCAACCTCATGTGTAGTGGGCAAGTGGCACAAGAATTGGTTGATGAATCTGTTGTTGGTTTAACACTTCTCGTTATGAACTAATCACAGGGATTTAATGCCCTGAATTTGGATGACTCTTGACTCAGAGCTCCCTTTCACAAGGTGGGAATGAGCATGTGATGAATAATGAATACAAAAAGAGACAGTGCTGCAAGAATTGTCTCCTCTCTCTAAGCTCATCTGGGGACCCTTCCAATAGTACAGCTAGAAGGATGGCTGAAAGATGTTAATAGTGTGCACATTATGCTGTGCAGCCAGCTTGGAAGATTCTGTGTAGGTCTTATGAGGACAAAACATTGAAGGGAGCATGCAGTGAAAAAGCTGTGTACAACAATTAAATATAAAAGAACATTGAATATTACTTGTGCATTTTTAGAATTCTGTTCCTTGATTATCATCGATAGTTTGTTATTTTCCAACAGAATGAAACAGCAGGAGGCCAATCAGCCTATTAAACCTGAACAGCCTCTTTCAAGGAGTTGTCCAATTATTCCCACCACCTTCTGTTCACCTTCCCCGTCCCACCCACTCTATCACTACAGCCATGCCAATTTAAAAATGTAATTTTACTGATTTAAGAAAATTGTATGTTCCTTGCGCAACCTGGTCAGTGATTGCTTCTTTAACATTTTGTTTAATGATTGCCTACATTATATATCCTGAGGTCAACAAATGAATCTGCTTTTTACTCCGTACAAGGCCACAACTATTTTCTATCAGCATCGGGCATCGATTAATTACCTGCATGGCATTGGTTGGCCACATGTTTATTTCGAATTGCTTATCTTTATCTTGTGGGAATGTACCTAAAGTTTTCCAAAGGCCTTTGACTGATATTGGGAGCTCAGGTATATGGAGAGCTACCCCTATCAACAGTCTACCCCTGTCCTCCTTACAAAGTTATCTGACTTCCTGTTATTTAGCGTGGCCTGTTTGTCATACTCACAGGTGACTTCCCTAGATATCAAGACAGCATTTGATTGTGACATAAAAGAGTCACAGCAAAATGCAAGTCAGGAAGAGTGAGGAGAAATTAAGCCATGACTAGGACAAAGGAAGATGCCATTGGTTATTTGGAAGCCAATCATCTGGGCCCCAAGACCCCACTGTGTGAATTCCTCAAAATAGTGATCTGAGTCCAACCACAATGTATTGCTTAATTAATAAGCTTCCAGATCTGTAAGTTCTCAGACACAGGGATGTTCATTAATGATTACAGGTTCGGTCCCATGTCCACCTTCTCAGATGCTGAAGTAACCCGTGTCTGCAACCAGAAAGTCCAAGGCAACATTTCAGCTTGGGCTGATAAGTAACATTCACAAGCTATAAGTGCCAGGCAATGAGCATCTTCGACATAGGTGAATCTAACCATCGCCCTTTGACTTTCAAACAACATTACCATTTCTAAACCAATTTCCCTTGCCCCCCCCACAAACATCCCAAGAGTTACCATTGTCCAGAAACTGAACCGAATCAGATATACTAAATGTGAGAGGAGGTTGCAGGCTGGTCTTTTGAGGCATACATTCACTCCTTGCATCAAAATCCTGTAACCGCCTCTCTAATAGCAAAGTAAATGTACCTGCACAGCATGGACTGGCAGCTGCTTAAGAAGGTCAGCCTGTCAAGAATAATTAGCAATGGGCAACATAGAGGCCTTTGCCAGTGATGCCTTTCTTTCATGTACCTACAAAATAAATTTCACAAAGCACATTGTAGTTGGTGAAATCTTCAAGAAAGACCAGTATGTCAAGAAGACATTAATAAACTTGCAGGTTGGTGTGCAATCAATAAATTAATGTCATTGCTGATAAGGGTGCATTGTGAAAGGAGAAATAAGTAATAACCTACTCCTTGGATAATAAAGCTAAGTGGAGAAGGGGAGCATGATGATTGCGGGGTACAGATTGGCAGATCATTAAAAATAGTAACCTAGATTAACAAGACAATAAACGAAAGCGAAACAAAACGGTGGGGTTCATTTCGAGATGAATAAAATTGAAAAGCAGCAAAGTTATCATAAACTTGTATAGAAATCCCTATATTAAATCCCTTGAATCTATAACTCTGGCCTAGAGGCAGCATTCAATGATGGTAATGATCCTGAATATCACACTGGAGATGGTCATTGCCCGGCATGTGTCTGGCATGAATTTTACTTATCACCTATCAACTCGAGTCTTAATGTTTATAAGGTGAAATGAGAATGATGTAAAAGAGGCCTGAGGAGCAACATTTCACATGGAGGATGGTTCTTATGTGGAATGAATTGCCAGAGAAAGTGGTCGATGCAGGTACAGAAATAATGTTTAAAAGACATTTGGACAGGTACATGGATTGGATGGATTTACAGGGATGCGAGCCAAATGCAGACAAATGAGACTAGTTTAGTTTGGGGAGCCTGGTAGGCCTGGACAAGTTGGACTGAAGGGTCTGTTTCTGTGCTCTATGACTCTAGGTCAAGCAGGACGTGAGTGCATACAGGCTTTCACATCTTGAGTATTTTAAAGAAATGTGCAAACAGAAAGGAAATTAAATCCTGCATGAGCTGTAAGTTGCTGAGGCTGTATTTCCATTGACAAAGAAGTGCTATCCTTGCTTATTTAAATTCTTCGTTAATTGTGCCTGTGTCAGAGTTCGTGCCAAAGCGATTTCCTTCATGAAAAAAATCTGTGGGTTTGGGGCAACTTGTACTGTTAACATTGAGTCAAGAAAATGAGCTTCCATAAGCTTGGAATGGTCATTATACTGAATACCTGGACTGCTTCATTTTAACTGTTGATGCCCGGTTGAAAAGATGTTTTAAAAGCTGAAGTTATCTCTTGATAAACCAAAGTCATTTTGTTTTTGAAATAACTTTATGTAAGACATTCAGTACTTGAATGAAATGATGTAAGTAACACAAAAAGGTGAGAATTTATTTACCAAACCATAGGGCAGGTTCTTGTTGAGGTGGTGCTGTCTCTTACAGGGAGGGTCCATTAAATCTAATATCAGTTGGCAAGGTCACTAGTGGGCGTTCATCTGGAATTAGCACACTGGGGCTGGCCAGCAGCTATTGCACTGCAAGTGCAATGGAGAAGGCTGTGAAAGCTGCTGGAAGAGTACACGGGATTGGGGAAGATCAGGGAAGAGGGTAGGTGTTTATGTGTTGGCTAGGAGTGTGGTTTGGGAGTTGTGGACAGTGGGGAGAAAGGGGAAGGTGAGCTGAAAGCAAGAGCCGGAAGGGTGTTTCTCAATGGACACCACCCTGCCCTATGACCAGTCCCTCAATCCCAACAGCAGCTCCAAGTGGTCCTTAACAGACCATGACAGGAAGAGAGAACAGCAAATGTGAATCTATGAGTCAACAAACAGATAAGAATACAAATCCCCAAGAGTGTAAAAGGATAAAATTAAAGGCTCTGTATCTGAAATTCCATCACATTCATAAAACTGATGAACTAACAATGCAAATAGAAATTAAGATGTCTGACCTAATGACATAATAGCGACATGACAGTTAGATAAGTAGAATCACCAAATCAAAGTCATGTTCTGGTGCAGGGCCATTGACACAATAGAGAGGGATAATCTAAGTTCAGGAAACCAATATGTGAAAACAGTTTAGGTAGAGTTTTAGAGTCATAGAGTCAGATCCTTTGATCTGACTCATCAACCAAGTTTTCCAAACTAAACTCATCCATTTGGCCTATATCCCTCTAAACCTTTCCTCTTCGTGTACTGTCCAAATGTCTTTTAAATGTTGCCTGGGATTGGATTCAATTCCAGCCTCGAGCCACTGTCTGTGTCTGTGTGGGTTTCCTCCAGGTGCTCCAGTTTCCTCCCATAATTCCAACGATATGCAAATTAGGTGGAATGGTTATGTTAACTTGCCCACGGTTTGCACGGATGTGCAGGCTAGGTGGGCTAGCCATCAGAAATGCAGGGTTACAGCAATAGGATGGGGGATGTTGGTCTGGGTGGGATGCTCTTCGGACAGTTAGTGTGGACTCAATGGGCTGAATGGCCTTTTACCACACTGTAGGGATTCTATGGTATGATTCACCCTCCGTGTGAAAAAGCTGCCCCTCAGGTTCCTTTTAAACACTTCTCTCACCTTAAAATTATGCCCCCTAGTTTTGAACTCCCCCACCCTTGGGTAAAAAAAAGGGAAATGATCACAAAGTGGAGGCCCTCTAAGAGTAACCACACTGTTGAGTGGGGTATAATAGAACATATCATGCCAGCTTGTCAGAAAGGCACACCAATACTTGTGGAAGATTGTAATCTATATACTGACTGGAACAGTTAGATGGACTCAAGTAGCACAGATCAGGAGTTCATAGAAAGTTGTCAGGATATTTTCTTAGAACAACATGATCAGGAGGCGGCACGGTGGCACAGTGGTTAGCACTGCTGCCTCACAGCGCCAGAGACCTGGGTTCAATTCCCACCTCAGGTGACTGACTGTGTGGAGTTTGCACATTCTCCCCGTGTCTGCGTGGGTTTCCTCCGGGTGCTCCGGTTTCCTCCCACAGTCCAAAGATGTGCGAGTCAGGTGAATTGGCCATGCTAAATTGCCCGTAGTGTTAGGTAAAGGGGTAAATGTAGGGGTATGGGTGGGTTGCGCTTCGGTGGGTCGGTGTGGACTTGTTGGGCTGAAGGGCCTGTTTCCACACTGTAAGTAATCTAAAAAAAAAAGGAGACTACCAGAGTGCCGGGTATACAAGATCTTGTATGATGCAACAAGATAGTGTTAATTAATAATCTCCGAGTGAAGGTGTCCTTAGACAGCAGAGATCATTAGATGACTGAATTTTACATACTAAAGGAAAAAAATCAGTGGGCCCTACAATGTATTTTAAACTTAAACAAGGGTGGTTATGTGGGCAGGAAGCAATGATAGCTGACAAGAACTGGTAAATTAGATTAAGGAACAGGTCACTAGAGACTGGCAGATCTATAAGGGGATATTTCAGGATTCACATAATAGATAGATTCCAAGCATAAGGAAATATTTCAAGGGGTGGACTCAACATCCGTGGTTAAGTGAAAAGTTTAAAGGTTATATCAACCTTAAAGTAAAAGCATATCATTGTGTAAAGCTGGGTGACAGGAGAGAAGATTGAAACAACGATGGCGAATGATGCTCCAGGAAAAAGTGGAGAGCTCTGAGACCACCCTTTTGGGGGATGGATGTGTAAAGGGATTGCACATCTACGGTAATGAACCCCATTAGCTGCCATTAGCTGCTTTCTCCATCACCTCCAGCGGGATGCCACCACTAGATGCATATTTCCTTCCCCTCCTTTGTCAACCTTCCAGTAGGACCATTCTCTTTAAGACACTTTGGTCTACTCTTCCTTCACTCCCGACAGCACCTTCCTCTGCAAACACAGAAGGTGTAACACCTGCCTGTTTATTTCCTCCCTCCTCAGTACGCAAGGCCCCAGGCACATCATCCAGGTGAAGCAGCGATTTACCTGCATTTCACTCAATCTAGTCTACTGCATTCGCTGCTCACAATGTGGTCTCCTCTACAATAAGGAAACAAAGCGTAGACTGGGTGACAGCTTTGCAGAACACCTATATTGTGTCCACAAAATAGACTCTGAGCTTCCAGTTGTTTGCCACTTCAACACAGCCTTGGCCCACATCTCTGTCTCAGGCTTATTGTAGTGCTCCAGCAAAGCTTAGTGCAAGCTGGAAGAACAACACCTTATTTTCTGCTTGGGAACTCTACAGCCTTCTGGACTTAATATTGACAATATTAGGGCTTGAGCAACTTTCCCCATGCTTTCCCCCACTGACAGACACCAGGTTTTATCATTACATGACTGTTACCATGCACAGCACCTTGTCAACTATAACAGTCCCCATTAGCAGCTATTCATTCTCTTAGGTTGGTCTTTATCCACTCCTTTATCCAACTGTTTTCCTCTCTTTTTGGGCTCTATCTCCACCTATCGTTTACTTCTCCCCTCTCCACTGACCCCATCTTATTCATAAAAACTATCCTTGCCCTAGCTACCATCAGCTGTGAAGAACAGTCACTGGACCCCAAACGTTAACTCTGATTTCTCTCGGCAGATGCTGCCAGCGCTGCTGAGATTTTGCAGCATTTTCTGATTTTGTTTCAGATTTCCAGGATCTGCAGTTCTTTCAATTTTAGGACAGAAGTTTGGATAAAATATAAGAAAAATCAAAGAATGACTAAATGACTAAAAACTAAGGAGGGAAAATTTAGACTAAGGAGAAAGCTAGCGAGAAATATAAAACCAGCCAGTAAGCATTTCTACAGATATTTAAAAAGAAAAAGAGTTAAAATAGAATTTTATATTCAGTTTGAGGAAGTGAGGAGTCAGTCCAAAACTATTTTTAAAACTTAAAAAGGGCAATGATGGGGGCAGGTAAATAGAGCTGGCTCAAGGGAATTGGAAAGTTAGAGTAAAGAATGTAGTGGAATATATTTAAGGGATATTTCAGAATGTATGGAATAGATACATTCCATCAAGTATGACAAGTTCCAAGGCACAAACCCCATCCTTGGTTAACCCGAAATTTTAGCAAAAGCGTTTAACTAAAAGAGAAGGCATATCATTACACCAAGTCAGCTGACAGGCCAGAAGATGGAACAAAATGTTAGCAATAAATCAGGAAACGGAAAGAAGGAAGGAGCTTCGGGGAAATTGCAATTACCAATAAAATGATATTGAGTGATTTGTTCGAGCTGTGGGCTGACACCGTAGGGTCTTAAAGAAGTGAGTGGAGAGATAGTTGATGCTTTGATTTTATATTCCCAAAACTTGGATTTAGAGTTAGAATGGAAAATAACAAATGTTTGCTCAAAAAGAGAAGGAAACAGAAAGTAGGAAATTGCAGACCATCTATCATAGGAAAAATGTTAGATACTACGGTTAAAGAAATTGTAAAAATGCTCTTGGATAAATTCAAAATAATCATGCAGAGACAACAGGGGTGGCACAGTGGCTCAGTGGTTAGCACTGCTGTCTCACAGCACCAGGGTCCCAGGTTCGATTCCAGCCTTGGACGACTGTCCGTGTGGAGTTTGCACATTTTCCCCTTGTCTGCGTGGGTTTCCTCTGGGTGCTGTGGTTTCCTCTCAGTCCAAAGATGTGCAGTTTAGGTGAATTGGCCATGCTAAATTGTCCATAGTGTTAGGTGCATTAGTCAGAGGGAAATGGGTTGCTCTTCAGAGGGTAGGGGTGTGGACTGGTTGGGCTGAAGGACCTGTTTCCACACTCTAGGGAAACTAAACTAAACATGGTCTTGTGAAAGTGAAAGGGAAACCTGTTGGAATTCTTTGAAGAAGTAATAGGTGCTGTGGATAAGGGTGAATGTGCTGTACTTAGATATTGAGAAGGCATTTGGTAAGAAATCACAGCAAAGATTATTATAGTCAAAGGAAGCTCAGGTGTTGGGGAGTAGCATATTAGCATGGCTAACTAAGCAGAAAGTATGTGTAAAAGGGTCTTTCTCAGGTTGGCAAGATATCACAAGTGGTGTGCCACAAGGACTGGTGCTGAGACCTCACCTGCATATAATTTATATATGGATTTAGACAAGGGGATGGAAGGTTTGGCTGCCAAATGTTCAGATGTCTCAAAGAATTGTAGGAAAATAAGTTGCGAGGGGGACACCAAGAAGTTACAAAAAGGTTAAGTTAGTCGGCAAAGAGGAGACAAATGGAATATAATGTGGGGAAATGTGAAGTTCTGTCTTCTTTTAAAAACGTTATCTGTGAGAATCATTTCTGTCTCCTTCCACTCAAGTTGTAGATTTCACCCCTGCCTTACATCCAATGCAGGTTATTCCTTTAAAGTAGTTGTCACCAGGATCCTAAAATAACAGCTCATGAAGACTAACAGATGCTGTCTTGTGCTCTTCTGTGAAACTCTTTGCATTGCTTGTGCAGAATGTCAGGATAATGAACTGCGACGTCAGTATAATCCCTGAAGGAGTGCGGTTCAAACTCTTCAGAAATCTGAAATGACTTTAGAAAAAAGGTGGTGCTGCTTTGGACAGTCGTTCTACTCGGCAGTAAGCTACTTAATTGTTGCGTTCAGTGCTCAGTGATCATGGATACTATTCAATGACTTTAAAATGTGCACTTCATATGCAGTTACACATCAATATTTTTATGATCCAAAATTAATCAGGTGACTGAAATATTTTGTAAATGTCAAGACCAAGTTTAGAGCTAATTTAATGAATTCTATACTATTCAGCAATTCCAGCATGCTGGAAATATGTTCAGTAGTAATGTTCGAAATCAAATTAGTTTTACTATGTCTTTGAAAAACAAGAATTTGCAATGCTGTGGACAAGTTCTTTCCCAAAGAAGCTATAGGCTGAATTTCCACTTCTTTTGCTATAAGATTTGGTAGTTCTACTGGAGTAAGGGGGCACCCCGAAAAGGAACCCTTCTTAAAAGTGTGATGAAAAATATAAGCAGCCAAAATTGGGTTTTACAGCTGCACATTCAGGATCTCTATCAAATGCCTAGTACTGTCAGTCAACTGGTCCAGGGTGGTCATTTTGACTTAATACAATTTGGCAGTAGCTGGTTGATAAGAGGCAGAGACTAATTGTCATTGGCAGTAATACTAACTGCAGATGTGACCAGTAAAAGAATGGGTCTCAAGACCATTAATCTGGCCAAAAATCTATCAGTTCTCAGTGAATAGGTGTGTGCAATGTTTTCCATAAGATGACTGTAAAAACCTACCTTTGTTTCAGCAAGATTTTACTTATTTATTGACAAATGAACAGTCTGATGCCAAAGGCTAGGGCTGTACATAGGACACAGAGCAGTTTTCTGATTCATTTCTGAAGTTACAATTCTTGTGCCATCTTTTTATAACTTGTATTTGTCCTCCAGTTTTATCGAGCTTCAAGATTGATGTGAAAATAAAAAAATAAAATCAGAGAGTATGGGCTTGTTTAATGATCTCTGAGCAGATCTTGACAGGTTGGAGGCTAGTAAAATTGGGTGTCATCCAGCCTCAACTCCTGCTGCAATTGGTGGAAAAGGCAACAGGAGATCTGCCCACTCATGGGCTATTTGAGACATTTCAGTGGTAAATTCATGACCACTTGAGGATCATTCCCACTACTGCTGGAATTTGACCTGTGGCAGCTGAGTCCTATGTCAGTCATGCAGTTTGGAAGCTTTCATTGGCTGGCTGGCTGGGAGGTGGAGTGTTGGGATTACTTTCTTTAAAGAAACCATGTCCTAGTTTCTGGATCATTAATTAAGGTTGCAAGTGCCATTGAATTCAGGATCAATCTCTGGAGAAGACTGCAATTTAGCAGTTTGTGCAGAAACTCATTGTAAAGTGTAAAAACCTTCAAACCTGCTGCAGAAGATTAGCTTAGCTGTAGCCTTCCTTCGGGAAATATGTCACCATGGAGCCAACATAGCCCCAGAGCGATCCAGCCCATTGTTCTCTCCCATCACCTTCACATAGAGGAGAGTCAGGAGGCTTGTTTGAATCTTGATCCAATGGCCACCCAGAAATTCTCTTGAACAATAAAGTGACTTTCCTAAAATGCAAGTTCATTGGCACCATGTTCTTGACCAGAGCATGGATGGGCACAATGCTGATTTTCCCAATTGTCAATGCAGAAGTTCAGGAGCAGCAGTTTTCTTCACTCTGCATTCCAGTAAAGACAGGCATCAAATCTCTGACATCTAAGCATGCTCTTGACCCTGTGAGCTTATCTCTTGTTTTTCAGAATTCTTGCATCATTTATTTGACTGCTGCCCACCTTCAGGAAGATGGTAGGATGTGCACAGAGAGGGCTAGGCTAACCATTTTAAAATACTAAATGACCATCCAGGCTTACCCATCACCAATTGCTTATGCCAGGCACCTTCTCGCCATAGAAAAGGTTCCCTGTATAAATCCTGGGGCATTGTGGGATTAAGGGTCTGGGGTGGGGGGAGCAGATGGCTACAAGTAAAGTAGGTGTGAACCAACTGGCCCAGATTAGTAGGAAGAAAGTTGATCGGGTCAGGACACGGGGCAGGTGGATACTGATGTGAATTTTTCTTCCAGCAGGTTATTTTACTTTATGTGGTAATGGTGATGTTATCATTCGTAATGTAAGAAACTAGGTGTGGAGATTTGGCTATTTCAAAAATCCAGTGGGCATTTCTTATAATGAGCAGTTATGCATAGAGATTTCATTGACAGGTACATTAGACTAACATTGAAACATCAGGTGACACGGAGCAACATGACTCAAGTGCTCCCCGAGTAAGCTGGAGTATGAGATTCTTATATCATTGGGTCACATGCTGCAATACAATGAAGATATCGCAAGCATGTCTTTTAAAGATACTTGATATACTAACAATGAGATATAAGACAAAGGTAGGGACCAAGTGGGCATAGAACAGGTAGATACAGACCAGCTGGACTTGCGACAGATGAGTAGAGACTAGGTAGGTGTGGGACAAGTGGAAAAGTACCTGTGCGCCTCTTACAACTAGTTTATCTTATTGCCAGAAGCCTTTCTCAAAGTTTGACCTTGAATCTAGTGCACAGCTTTAGTAATATGCTCCACTGGCTGTTAGGGGGCTCCAGACCAGGAGTAAAACTGTTTGAAAATGCATTGTATAGTACACATTAAATTTGCAATCTCAATTTCTTTTTTTAACCATTGGCGACCATGTCTGTGGCTGCTGAGGCCCTAAACTCAGGAATTCCCCCTCAAAATCTCTTTCCCTGTCGACATGGGAATGTAATGATCAATTGTTTCCCCGATAGGGATTAAGGTCAAAACAAGAGGGAAAATCCTTCAAATTAGATTCTTTGGACCAATATCATGGAGTGGTTTGCCAAATAAAAATTAACAGGAATTTGAAATTGTCTCCAAAATATTGTGGTACAATTAAAAGTTTCAAAACTGAGGTTGATCAATTTTGTGACTTGTGGGGACAAATAGAAACAGAACAAAATGGTTGATGATATTAAGATGTGGATCAGCCATGATCTAGTGCATTTGAGGAACAGGCTCATGAGACAAATTGCCTATTCCTACCTTAACTACATATCCAATAAACTGAAAATATTTACTCGTTGCAACCTTTTCTCTTGCCATTTACTTTGTCTGCACTCACTACGTTATTCCCCACCTCAAAATACTTTTCCATTGCTTGTGTTTTTGTTTAAGTATGGCCATCCCTTATCGTTTTTGAGAAAGTGGTGTTCTGTCTTCTTATGCCATAGCAGTCTATTTGGTGAAGGATCATGCTCTTGAGGAGGGACTTCCAGGATTTGTCTGAGTGACATTAGTAGAATGACAATGCATCCAACCTGAAAGGGTATGCGATTTGAAGCCTTGTCCCTCTGTGTAGTCAGAACATGGGTCTGGGAGGAACTACCACAGGAAAGTTCCTGCAGCATATCGTAGAGACAGCACACTGGAGCCAAGGTTAATTATGTAGGAGTCACAACACAAAAATAGGCCATTTGACCCAAACAGTCCATGCCAGAGGTTATGCTCCACTTGAACCTCCTCTCACGTCTTTCCTCATCTAATTCTTACTGCAGTGAAAGGAATGAATGTGCTGATGAGCTGATAAGGTGGGCTGTGTTGTCCAAGATACCCTGAGCTTCCTGAGTATTTTTGCAGCTTAAACCCATCCAGGCAACTGCAAAATGTTCCTTCACACTTTAATGGCCATTTATCTGTGACAGTGATTGCCCTGTTGAAGAGGTTTCACCAAACGCTGTGTGTGGCAAAGGTGTAAGTGAAAATACAGCAGTTAGTCCAGGGATAATGGAAAATATCATTTGAATATTCGACCTTTGTCCAAGTGGCATAATTTGTGTTCCTTTGGTTAAATAAAACCAGATGGCTGCAAACATGAGCAGGTCTGTAGGTTTTGGCACAGAGGTACCCACTTGATAGTAGGCAAGAAAGTGGATTTCTCAGCTAGTGACTCATTCAATAAGTGGCCCAAGTTAGGTTCTGCAGCCTATCCATCAGTAAGTTTGCTGCTGTTCTTTTTCCATTGCGTCTCAGCATCCTTAAATTACCCAGAGGTAGAATTAATTTGGAAAACATTTTTTCTGGGACAGGTATGAAAAAAGTATTGTTCCAAAGAAAATATGTCTAATTGAAAAAGGAATAAAGTCTTCAAGTGAAACCCAAGAGATGCAAGTTACATTTAACTGATGATTGTCTACCTCACAGCAATGGTGTTATTAACGCACAGTTATAATAAGTTAATTCAAACAGAAATTTGACTGAATTTCCGATGGTCTGGATTTCAGCCGCACTCAAAAATGAAACTTTCCACTGAAAGTGAAGCTGCTTGCTACCTCTACTTGAACACCCCAGTACTTTAAGAATTTTTCAGTACAATTGCAGCTCCCTCCACTATCTCTGATTCAGCTCTGAGAGAGAGTCAAGGATGTCATATAGTGCATATTACACATAAGACTCAGTCTGACGTCCCAACTGTAAAAAGGAGTGTGGCATTGCTTCAGCACCCCACCAGATTCTTGGCCTAGATTCTGAGGTCATGTAGCCCCTTCTCCTCTTGCAATAGCAAATGTACTGGTCAGCGTGGCACCAATGAATAAGGGCTAAGATAGTTCCTGGTCAGACACCTGGCTTATGCTGAGGTGTATGAATTCAACCAGACTAAGGGAGTAAGAGCAGTTGGCAGGAGCCCCTCTAGCCAATGAATAGATGATAAATCATCCAGCAATTTTTGGAATGGGGCAATATTAGTTGAGCTGAAAAATTGAGAGAAAAACATGGGCATCCAGAGTAAAGGGGATCCATGGGAAAGAAGAGTCAGAGATTGAGAATCTGTTACGAACTAGACATTGAGGTAAAGAAGTTGACAGGACATCTGGACATTACCAATATAACAATCACCTCCCCCCCCGACAAAATCACTGCTCGGTGCCTATGGCATCTTCTCTCAGGCTTTGTGGATGATTAAAGTTCCAATACCTCACTAAGAATAAAAAGCATGCACTTTCTTACCTTTGCATGTATAATGTTTTTCTAATTGTATTTTGGGGAGGTGGGAAAGGGTTGGGAGATAATAGTGTTATGTCAGCTGGAGTTTGGTTGGTAATTACCTTGTCTGAGTCACAAATCCTACTCCAAGGCTTCAACCCAAAAAGCTAAGCACAGTAGGAGTGAGGGAGTGCTGCAGAGTTGCTGGTGCTATCTTTCACACCAGATACTAAGCTGAGGCTCCACCTACCTGCTTGGGTGGATAGAAAAGATGCCATTCCTTAATTCTGAAAAAAAAAACAGGACAGTTTTCTTGGTGGCCTGACCAATAAGGGCTCCGGCCTGAAACATCAATTCTCCTGCTCCTCGGATGCTGCCTGACCTGCTGTGCTTTTCCAGCAACACGCTCTCAACTCTAATCTCCAGCATCTACAGTTCTTTTTGTCTCCGAATAGTTATCTCAACTGAGATCACAAAATCAGATTGTCTAGTCATTATCACATTGTTGTTTATGTGACATTGTGGTGCGCAAATTAGTCGCCCTGTTTCTGATTTTCCAGCAGTTGTAAAAGTAGACCATTGACACTTCTGTGATGCAAATGTCACTGGCTACGTATTAGCCTAAACCTACAAGTACGGACTACCTCAGTAACTGAGAAGTCACAGATGGTACTGAAACTGTGCAATCATCAGTAACCATCCCGACTGCTACCTTTATAATGGAGAGAAGATCATTGATTGAAGTAGCTGCATTGGCTGCTCCTAGGACACTGCTGCCTCTGGGAACTCTTGCAACAGTGACTTGAGGCTGAGATGATTGACCTGTGAGAGTCACAATCATCTTCCTTTGTGCTACGTGTTACTCCAGTGGTGATTGTTTTACCCCCAATTCCTACTGAAAGCATTTTTCCTCAGATTCCTTGATGATACACACAGTTCAATGTGGACTTAGTATGAAGAATAGTCACTGTTATTTCACTTCTTGAGTTCAACTCTTCCACCAAGTTTGGACCAAGGCAGTGACGGGGCGAGGCCCCTGGCAAAACTTAACTGAATGACAGCAAGGAGGTTGAGTGGGCAGATTGGATGTGTCCTACTTTTTGCACATGGAACACACCTGGGCAATGTTCCACATTACAGGGTAGACAACAGCATAGTAGATATAATGGAACATCTTGGCTTGGGGCATGGCTGGAGCACAAGTCCTTAGTACTATTGCCAGAGGGTTGTCAGAGCCCATGATCATTGCTGTATCCTGTGCCTTCAGCTGTTTCTTGAAATCACATGGAGTGACTCCATGAACTTGGGGAACTTAGCAGGAGGCCAACATGGATGATTGACTTGGCACTTCTGACTAAAGTGGGTAACAGATATTTCATTCTTGTGTTTTTACAGTGATATTTTGGGCTCCCCTGCCATTAGGGATGTGGATATTTAGCATGCCTTGTCCTTCAGTTACTTGTTAAATGTTCCACCAGCTTGCATGAGCATTTTAAAAACTGATAGGCTCGTAGGATTGACTCTACAAAAAAAAATCCAACTTCCATTTCATTTACTTTCCACCTTCTATAATGATAATTCAATTGTTGATGAATTCTAACAGTCAATCTATTCTTTAGTTGAAAGATCCAGACCTGAGATGAGGAAACTCTCAATGGATGAAAGGTTTTGAGAACTATACACTTGAAGTTACCTCTTCCTCCAAGCATGCTACTTTAACACATATTATATCTCAAATTGATTGTGTACTTTAAGAACAAAATGTTATTTTCTGAGAAAAATCTATTCCTATGCTATTTGAATGAAATGTTGCTAGTTGCTTCCACATGAAGGAACCTGTTTGATAGGTTGACCACTTGCTCCCTGGAATGTTGGGAGAGAATTCGGCGTTGCCAATGGAGCCCTCGTCCACTAGCTGCAGACTGACATGAGATGCCTGCCACCTCTTTTAGGGAAGGACCACTGCATCTTTTGCCCATTACACGTCAGTGATGGGAATTCCTCAGGACCCTGGAGCTGGAGTCCAGACACCAAGAGGTGCCATTCAATCAGCAGCCAAAATCTGTATTGTGTGGCAGTGCCACTGGGGAGGGGGTGGCTGCTGTGGTTATGATACCCACCCGAGACTGATAATTATTGTTGGATCCCAGAGTAAAGTTAAAAATCACACACAACACCAGGTTATAGTCCAACAGGTTTAATTGGAAGCACTAGCTTCAGGTGAAGGAGCAGCGCTCCAAAAGCTAGTGCTTCCAATTAAACCTGTTGGACTATAATCTGGTGTTGCGTGTGATTTTTAACTTTGTACACCCCAGTCCAACACCAGCATCTCCAAACCCAGACTAAAGGTGAGTGATAGCAGGAAGGAGATGGCAGTATGTAGGCTGTCCACAGACCTACCCACCATTGATTCAGTCCAACTCCCTAAGCCATGTACTCTTGAAGCTACATGGCTGCTCACTCTGATGTTCCCTGCAGAGTACTCAGTGCTGGCACACAGGTTGCAGCATTGACTTCTGGTTCTGGAAGTCACTGTTGTGCATGAGTCTTGGAGGCCCGCGCAGCTGTTAAGAAAATTAAGGTGAATGTCAGTCCCTACCCTCCAACATGCAGCCCATTGAAATGCTTCTTTGCCAGTGAAGGGTCCAAGATTATTGTCTATTGTTTCCATAGATTAGTTCTGAATTTGTCTCCCTTCTGAAATAACTCCACAGAGGCTGGTGTTCCATCACCAGATCACTCTTTAATTACATGTGGAGAGTCCTTGACACTGATCCAGCTCCGTGCAAGCCAGCTCTCAGAGAGAACAAAGCCTTTGGCATACCTGTCTTTATCTGTCAGCCAGGACTACCTGGTTGGACCAGATTAACAGCCCCAATCAGGGAACTTGTATTATATCACGTCCATTTGGTTGACCTTGTTACAAACACTGCACCTTCAAGACCCTGTTGTATGGTTTGAATGATCAGTATAAGGTGAAATTCTGTCATGGCCTACATTACAGAATCATGGAGTCATGCAGCATTGAAGAGGCCTTTCGGCCCATTGAGTCTGTGCCAGTCTGTCCACAGTCAAGTCATACAGTCATAGAGATATACAGCATGGAAACAGCCCCTTCAGTCCAACTCATCAATGCCAACCAGATATTCTATAGAAGTCAAGTCTCATTTGCCAATACTACTAGTTCCACTTTCCAGAACTTAGTCATAGCCTTGAATGTTATGATAATTTCAAGTGCTCATCCATATAATGTTTAAAGGTCGTGAGATTTCCCACCTCTAACACTCTCATAGGTAATACACTCCACATTTCCACTGCCCTCAGAGTGAAAACAATTTTCCTCAAAACCCGTGTCAACCTCCTGCCTTTCACTTTAAAGTTTTGCCTCTTTGTTATGGACCCTCCAACACCTGCTTTCGATCCATCTTGTCCATCAATCAGGTATCTCTTCAGCCTTCTCTGGTCTAAAGAAAACAACCTAAGTCTATCCAGCCTCTCTTCACAGCTAAACTGCTCCTGAAATTCACCTGGCAACATTTTGGTGAACCTCCTCTGCACACCTCAAGTGCAATCCTTTCCTTCCAAAAGCGACCAGAACTGCACACCAGTACTCCAGCTGTGGCCTAATCACAGTTTTATGCAGCTTTAATATAATCTCGCTGCTCTTCTCATCTCTGCTACATCCGATAAAAGCAAGTGTCCTGTCCCTTGTACATTTGGACCTATTCTATTAACCTGTCCTGTTGCCTCAAGGATCTATGGACAAGCCACCTCAAGATTCCTCGGCTCCTCTGAGGTTCCTAGTGTCCTGCCATTCATTGATTACTCACTCCCTTGTCTTCTGACTTTTGCCAACCTACCTAGCAGTGTCTTCCTGTTGTCTCAGACTTTCACTGTATTATGGGGATCCCCGGGCTTTGACCCTGTTGAGTTTCCTGATTTCACTGAGACAGATCTTTGGGTTGCCAACTCTCCAAGACTGCCTTAGAGACTTGAGGACATCTAGACCATCTCCATGGCACTGCTGTTATTATTATGTCATAATAAAGTCAAGGGATAGTTCAACAAAAACTGCAGGTTTTTTTCAACTTTTCTTCGAACAGTTTAATCTGTGAGTAGTACAAGTATTAGAGATTTGGAGGATATGCCCTTTCCCCACGGTGAAGCCATCAGGCTATTTATGATTGGCTGTAGGAATCGGGCATTGACAAACGTTTGGGGAGAGGTAGTTTGATGCACTTTGTCATTTGATGCAAATAGTGTTGGCAAGTCTGCCAGAGGAGCCAGTGAGATGGTTGGTGTGAAGCACACTTGGCTTCGGAGAAAATAAATTATTCTGAATTCCCAAGTCTGATAGCACACCCATGAATGATTCCTGTGGAATGGAATTCCTGTCTGAGTCAGAAGCACAGGATAAATTCCACCACCCCCAAGAGAACTTCCTTCACATTAATTGCTGGGGTGGGTTCATTCAGAAAGAAAAACAACTTGCCTACTCCTGCATTTCAGTTTTTTTTCTCAGATGTTTGGTTGGTACTTGTTGTAACATCTGATCTTTATCTACATAACATTACTACAACAACAACTCAGACAGCCATGTCTTTAACCCCATGAAATCTTCCAAGGTGCTACAGCACTCCCAAACAAGGTAGGTCACTGAAGTACATAAAGAGATTTTAGGTCAGATGACCAAAAGCTTGGTCAGATTTTAAGGAATAGTGTTAAACAAGGAAAGCAAGGTGTAAGGAGGAAATTGCCTAACTTGGAGCTGAGCCAGCTGAAGGTACACCCACCAATGTGGATCAGCTGTAATTGGAACAGACAATAAACCAGGTTTGAAGGAACACAGATATCCTGGAAGGTTATGGGCTTGGAAGAGAGTACAAAGGGGCAACGCCATGGAGGGATCTGAAAACAAGGCTGAGAAATTTAAAATCCAGATATTGTCTGACTGAGAGCCAGTGTAGGTCAGCAAACGCAGGGCTAACAGGGGAACGGGGCTTGCTACAAACTAAGACAGTATATTGAAAGAAACTGAGGTTTAGGCTCACAGGCAATACTGAGCACTGCAAGGGCAGACCAAGGCATCCCTTTCTATAAAGCCAAAACCACATTTAGGGAATTAATGGATAGAGTAATATAGAAGGGGATGAGAAACAAACTTGTTCTTTCTTTCGCAACCTGCCACATAGGCGTGTTGATTATAGACATGTCTGACAGATTACTGATGGTGACACAGTCTATTCCCTGTTGTTTGGTGCATTTGGAAGAGTGCAGAGTGATGTCATCAAGTGAGTAAAAAGATGAAAGAATTCCACAACTGAGAGAGAAATGGTTACCTCTGGACCAAGGGAGCATAATTTTACAATTGGAGACCATCCATTCATGATTAAAATCTTAAAGCAATTTTTCCACACGGGTCATAGTGGAAATCTGGAACCATCTTCCCTCCATTGACCATAGAAGGATTGAAATGTCTGAGATTTGAGATGGATAGATTTTTACTGGGTCTGGATATCAAGGCTTGTGGATTGAATGTTTAAGTTCAGATCAGGGATGTTCTAATAGAATAATGGAACAGGATTGGTGGCTGAATGACCTAGTCCTCCCCATATTTCTTTGTTGTGCAGAACAAAGTGTAGGAGTGAAACAATCTTTTTTATTAGTTCTTGGCTTCTACATACATTCTTGCACAACATCAAATTGTGCAAGTAAGTTTGCATTCACAGCTGGAACCTCCTACTGGCTTTCCATCCCAATTTTCACAAATCCAAGTTTAATTACAAGGTTTGTATCTTGTTGCTGCTGTGTAATGGGGAGCATTGTGATAGCCTTTCCGTACTGACTCCTGCTAGCATCACTTCCATAAGATGATACGGTACTGAAGGAGGCTATTTAGTCCACCGTGCCAGTACCAGTTCTTTGTTAAACCTATCAAATTGGCCCCACTCCCTGATCTTTCTCCAAGTGCTTCCACTATGCTTAGAGGCAGCACAATGTAGATTTAGTGTCACAGGAATCTTTTGTTTCACTTATGCAGCTTATGGAGCTCAGTCTTTAAGCCAGTCACAGAAGCAGTTGTATTTTAGACAGTTCTTCTTACTGCCGTAGTCGCTAAACATGAAGCTACAGGCTAAAATTTGTTATGCTACAGAAGATGATTTTGCATGCAGTTCTGGTCGCCTCACTACCAGAAGGATATGGGGGCTTTCGAGAGGGTACAGAAATGGTTTACCAGGACGTTGCCTCATTTGGAAGGTATTAGTTATGAGGAGAGTTTGAACAAACTTGGTTTGTTTTCACATGAATGTTGGAGGGTGACCAGATTTACCAAATGAATAGATGGATAGTTGGGATATTTTTCCCAGGGTAAAAATGTCAATTACTAGGGGACATAGGTTTAATGTAAAATAGGGAAAGTTTAAAGGAGATGTGGGAGGCAAGCTTTTTTACACAGAGGCAGAGGAGGCAGTGGAGGCAGATAAAATTGCAACATTTAAGACACATCCTGACAGATACATGAATAGGCAGTGAATAGAGAGATGCAGACCACGGAGAGGTGAAAGGTTTATAGTTTAGAAAGACATCATGTGTTAGTGCAGTGTTGGTGGGTTGAATGGCCTGTTCCTGTGCTCTGCTGTCCTTTAGTGCATTTCCCCTGCCTTTATAAAGTTGAATTAATCGGCATGGTAAGATATGGCAGCAGAAATGCATGTCTGTTAGATTATTGGCGTTGCAATTGGAGCCATTTCCCTGTCACAAATCCCACTTGGTTGGACAGAGATCCTTCCCTCAGATGCACTGTCTCTCCCTAATCTCCTGTAAGAGCTGTTTTCAGCTTCTCCCACCTTTCTCAACCTTGTAAAGGCAGTCAGCAGACACCCATCTCCCCCCACCCCAGACAGAATCCAGGCAGGAAGAGCCCTGCTGATGTGTCAGACAAGTTTCCTCATGCCGTGATAGCTGAAGTACTTTCCCTAGGCATTTCCCTCCTCCTCCTCCCACCCTTGCTCCTCCCATTTCAGCCTTTTGTGTATCCCAAGTTTCATCACTGCTGTGTTCACAGCTGTCTTTCAGTCCCCAAGACCCTGAGCCAGGGCTTCCCAAAATGTGAGTCAGGATCCCAAGTGGGATCGCAAGCTGAAAGTTTAGGGTCCTGCATCCTCCCCGATCTCATAAGTCTACTCGTCCCCCACTCCATCACCTTTTGAGGGTCATAACAATTTTTTGGGGTCATAGGAGGAAAAGGTACATGAAGCACTGCCCTAAGTCCCTCCCTCTCAATCTCACCCCTTGAGGATGCTTCTTAATATTCATATACCTTTAACAGAACTTTCAGTTGTCTAATATGTCCTTCTCTAGCTCAGTTTTGAATTGTGTTTGATGACTCCTAAGAGCTACCTCGAAACTTTTTTACTAAGTTTAAAATCCAGAAATAAATGCAAGTTATTAAGCATTTTCCTAACCTTACCGAAACAATTCATTTTACCACTTATCAATAAAACAATCATCAAAGAAATTTTAAAAAGGAACAAACAAAATAATGAATGACTAAGAAATATCTTCTAGCCCATACTGTAAATTGGGTTTAATAACTTGTTATTTGTTACAGTTCCAGTCAGTAGTTTTCTTATATAGCTTGTGGGTGTGTGGAGCGAAACTTTCCTTTAAAATAAAAACACCATGCATGAATTTCTCGTACAACTACTCAGCATTTTCCCTCAAAAATTACTCTGTTCTGTAGCTACTGTTTTTTAAGCCCTTGAGAATTGAATTTCCTCTACAGCCTTTCAATAAATACACATGTTTTCAATTACGCAGCATCTGCAAAAAGAAAACGTTTCAGTTAATTCCTCATAGTCAACATCACTCAAAGTAAAACTGGGGACTTTTGTAGACTCTTGGAACAACAATAAGTTGCATTCATGTGCTGCTGTTAACAGACAAGAGACTTTACAGGAGCATCATCAACTTACTTCAAGCTACATTAAGACAATATTAGGACAGATGTTATAAAGCTGGTCAGCAAGTTAGGTTTTAAGGAGTGTTATAAACTTCAGAGAAGTGGAGATATTTAGACAGACAGTTCCAAGGTTTAGGGCCTAAGCCACAGATCACTCATATCGATTGTTATTGAGGTAAACCCAGTGACCCGTTTCTACACAGCAGAATTGCGCAAACTTCAAATGGTTGAAAGGATTTGATAATGTGCCTTAGTCCCATTCTAGATAGACAAAGTCTCCCTTATCCCTCATAATGTGATCTGGTGGCAGCAATCAAGTCTTATAGAATCGTGCAACCTTACAACACGAGGCTGTTCAGCCCATCATGTCTGTGTAGGCTCTTTAAAAATGTGTCCTATTCGTCCCATTCCACTGCTCTTTCTCCATAGCCCTGAAAATTTTCTGTCTTTCCAAGTTTACATCCTTTTCTCTTGGAAGTTTCCACCGAATCGACCTCTGCCTTTCTTTTTAAGCAGTGCACTCCAGATCATCATTACCTGTTATGTTAGTAATTCTGTTCAATCGTGGATAGACCTAGACTTTATAAAAAGTTATTGGAGTAAGAGAACTGTTTGACATTAAAGAGGAGACCACATTTCCTTAAGGTGTTGAAATTTGGTTGTCCATTTGGGATCAGACATAATAATAGGCTGAGAATGTAGATGTATGACAAAGGATTACAGGTAGCTTTTGAAAAGTCTCTATGTATTACAAAAGGGTATAAGGTCCTATTGTTTTGTGTGCATGATCAAAACAATGTTTTGCCCACAGCCAACTATTGCCTCCAAAATAAACCCCGGATGTATTACCAAGGTCTTCTGTAAAATGAGATAAATATGTCATTCTGCAGTCAATGTCATTTGGAGTCAAATCTATCCTATCCAGTCCTATCCAGTAAACAATGTTATACATATTGCTACAAAATCTAGTGGTTTTGGAAACTTCTTTCCTTTAGGGTGTAGGTTTGCTCGCTGAGCTTGGTTTGATATCCAGACGTTTCATTACCTGGTGAGGTAACATCATCAGTGGCAACCTCCAAGTGAAGTGTCTCCTGTTTTCTATTTATATCTTTCTCCTGGATGGGGTTCCTGGGATTTGTGGTGATGTCATTTCCTGTTTGTTTTCTGAGGGGTTGATAGGTGGCATCTAGATCTATGCGTTTGTTTATGGTGTTGTGGTTGGAGTGCCAGGTCTCTAGGAATCTTCATTTGCTTCCTTTTTCAAGTCTGTTAAGTCATCTCAATCTGATTCCAAAGGGTCATGGGCTTGCAACAAAAAAAACACAGCCTTTCTCATTGGGACTAAAGTTTCCTCCAAATGATCAAACAATTGCATGGGAACTGTATAGGACGTGAAGAAGTAGCACACTGGTGTCTTAAGGATTACGATTCTGATATTGGGGTAGACCAGACGGAGTATTACTCAACTTGACACATGTTACTTGTAACTTGACTGCGACACTGATATCAGGCACCAAATTGAGAATGCTCCATGCCACTGATAGCTCTTGCCCCAATGTTGCTTCCCACATCAACTGGAGTAGTGTGTCCATTTAACATTAACAAACATATTCAGACCTTGGCAAAGATGCAGAGGAGATTTCCCCGAAATATGCCAGGAATGAGGGACTTTAATTACATGAAGACACAACACAGGGTGAGTTGTTCTCCCTGGAGGGGAGAGATCTAAGGAGGGATTTATTGGAAGTGTTTAAAATTACACAAAATGTTTTGATGGAGGACATGGATAGCAAATGTTTCTGGCAGCATGATTATTAGATGACACATATTTAAGATAATTAACAAAAGGACCAGAAGGGGAGTAAGGAGAAATGATCTTAAGCAGTGAGTTGTTTGTGATATGAAATGCACTGCCTGAAAAGTAGTTGGAAGCAGTTTCAAAAGTCCCTTCCAATAAGGGACTGGAGAAATACTCGCAAAGGATGTAATTGTTGGGCTTTGCAGGAAGAATAGGGGAATGAGACTAACTGGGTAACTCCGTCAGAGAGCTGGTATAGACTTTTTCTATTATTTCAAAAATATACTTTATTTATAAAATAATTTGATGGCCTGTACAGTTGGACATGCCATACATATGTAAACATTCCATTTCTTTGCATACCAAAACAGAGTAATTATTCCTATTTACAGGTCTGTACAATTACATTTTTAGCTGAGGTGTCAGCAGAGCCCAAATGACTGCTTTTTTAGGCAGGCAGATGTTACACGGTGGTCTTTCCCAATTCTGCCTTGGTGGCAGCTGCCCCAAGCTTCAGCGCGTCCCTCAACACGTAGTGCTGGACCTTGGAATGTGCCAGTCTGCAGCACTCAGTCGGGGTCAACTCTTTCAGCTGGAAGATCAACAGGTTTCGGACCGCCCAGAGAGTGTCCTTCACCGAGTTGATGATCCTCCAGCCACAGTTGATATTCGTCTCGGTGTGCATCCCAGGGAACAGGCCGTAGAGCACGGAGTCCCGTGTCACGGCGCTGCTTGGGACGAACCTCGACAAACACCACTGCATTCCTCTCCAGACTTCCTCTGCGTAGGCACATTCCAGAAGGAGGTGTGTGACAGTCTCGTCCCCCCCGCAGCTGCTTCGAGGGCAGCGTGCGGTGCGGCTGAGAGTCCGGCTATGCATAAAGGATCTCACAGGCAGAGCTCTTCTCACCACTAGCCAAGCCATGTCTTGGTGCTTGTTGGAAAGTTCTGGCGATAAGGCATTCTGCCAAATGGCTTTGACAGTCAGCTCAGGGAACTGCTCGATAGGATCCGCCCTCTCCTTTTCCCGAAGGGTCTCAAGGACACTACGTGCTGACCACTTCCTGATGGACTTGTGGTCAAAGGTGTTTTTCTTCATAAACTTTTCCACAAGGGACAGGTGATATGGAACGGTCCAACTACTCGGAGCGTTCCGCGGCAGCGAGGCCAGGCCCATCCTTCGCAACATCGGGGACAGGTAGAACCTCAGTACGTAGTGACACTTGGTGTTTGCATACCGGGGATCCACGCACAGCTTGATGCAGCCACACACAAAGGTGGCCATCAGGGTGAGGGTGGCATTGGGTGTATTTTTTGCCCCGCTGCCCAAATCTTTGTACAGCGAGTCCCTTCAGACCCGGTCCATCTTTGGCCTCCATATAAACTGGAAGATGGCCCAGGTGACTGCAGCAGCACAGGTTCTGGGAATAGGCCAGACCTGTGCCACGTATAATAGCAATGACAGTGCCTCACACCTGATGATCAGGTTTTTTCCCATGATGGAGAGCGACCGTAGCTTCCATCTGCCCAGTTTCTGTCTCACTTTGCTGATACGCTCCTCCCAAGACTTGGCGCACGCCCCAGCCCCCCCACCCCGAACCGAATACCCAGCACCTTCAGGTGGTTGGTCCTGACGGTGAAGGGGATTGGGGATTGGCTGGCCCAATCCCTGAAGAGCATGGCCTCGCGCTTGCCTTGGTTTACCTTGGCCCCCGAGGCCCATTCGAACTGGTCACATATGCACATGAGTCTGCGCATGGACAGCGGATCCGAGCAGAAAACGGCGACGTCATCCATGTACGAGGAGGCCTTAACCTGCAGGCCCCCGCTGCCAGGAATAGTCACCTCTCTCAGGCTTGCATCCTTCCTGATGGACTCAGCAAATGGCTCTATGCAGCACACAAATAAGGCAGGAGAGAGAGGACAGTCCTGCCTGACTCCAGATCTCACTGGGAAGCTATCTGATTCCCACCCATTCATTGAGACTGCAGTGACAATGTTGGTGTAGAGCAGTTTGATCCAATTGCAGATTCCCTCCCCAAAGCCCAATTTGGAGAGAACATCTCTCATATACCTGTGTGATATCCTGTCAAAGGCTTTCTCCTGGTCCAGGCTGATCAGGCAGGCGTCCAACCCTCTGTCCTGCACGTAGGCGATCGTATCCCTGAGGAGTGCGAGACTCTCGGCGATCTTCCTGCCCGGCACAGCACAGGTTTGGTCAGGGTGAATCACCGACCCCAGAGCAGACCTGACCTGGTTGGCGATTACCTTTGACAGGATTTTGTAATCCGCATTCAACAGTGTGATTCAGACATGATGGACTGATGGACTTCCTACTATGCTGTAAGATTCAAACAAAATTAGTTTGCCTTCACTGGCACTCAGCAACAGACTCATTTCTATTGTGTGAACATAGGTGGGTCCTATTGCAGACTTATCTTGGAACATACAAATTGGTGCCACTACGAACTTGTGGTCTATCCCGCTTCCCCTTGGAGATAATTTGTAAATCTCAGACCAGATTTTTATTGCTGAAGCAGAGGCATGAGTCAGAACCGTATTTTAAAATGGCAGCCGATGAATGGTCTAATTGAAATGGTTTTGCATTGAGTCAGCTACTGTCTCTGTATGAGTTTCGGCGTGGCAAGCAAAGTTAGATGGGCTTTTCAGACTTGGATGGGAAATTAGAAAATGCTGGAGTCAAAGGAATTGTCCCGGGTGTGCGGGGAACAACAACAGAAGAAGTAGAAGGAGGCTGTGTGGACTCCTTAAAACTTAAACTCCTTCCTGCTCCACTATTCAGTACGCTCATAGCTGATTTCCCATCCTATCCTTATATCCCTTGACTTCTGCAATGTCCAAAAATCAAAAGATCTCCATTGATGAATTCTAAATTTTCCAATAATTTTGCCTCTCATTCTTCTCAACTCCAGAAATATAGGCTCCTTCCTCTCAAAACTCTCCTCAGAGGGATGACCCACTCAGGTAGGGATCAATCCTCGTGAACCTTAGTTGCAGTCCCTCTAAAGCAAATAAATCCTGCTTTAGGCAAAGGGTTTAAGTCAGTACACACCACTCTGACCTCTGCAAAGCCCATTGTAATTGCAGCAAGACTACCTTGTACCTGAACCCTCCCCCACCCCACCTGCAATATACCATTTAACCTCCTTGTGGTTTGTTGGATTTGCAAGCTTGCTTTCTATGATTTGTGTTCAAAAAGAACAAGAAACTAGGATTAGGGCTGTTAGCTCCAGTGTGGAGCTAGCATTGACATAAGCATGATAGGACAGTGATACAGAGCTTTCTGTGATTGCTATTCTGGTGCAATGTGTAGCCTTGGCAGCATCGTCAATGTTTGAAGTGAATTCTCAGGAACTGATCAATCAAAAAATCAGGCCATTGTTATTTTCCCAGCGCTGAATGTAAAACGATATCATATTTGTAAAATAATGCAATGTTTTAAAATCACACCGGACAGCAGCATTGAAAATAATTTGCTTTGCTTTATTTTTTAATATGGGGGAATATGGAAAACACTGTTTTGAGTAAGCTCTGTCTCCCGGAGAGTACCATGGATTTTGGAATGAGAATGTTGAGTAGGGCAGAATGTGATGGTTCTCGAATTTGGTTTTTAGCCACAATCCAGTGGTCTGCATGGTTAATTTGTCAGGCACCAGCCCATGAGTGACCATATTTTCTTTCTCATTAATTTCAATTTGCTGACTCCACCATGCTGGAATCGTGTTCTACTTTATTCATATAAAGTGGGCATCACTGACTGGACCAGCGTTTTTTGCCCATCCCTAATTGCTCAAAGGGCAGTTAAGAGTCAACCACATTACTGTGAGTCTGGAGTCACATGTAGGCCAGACCAGGTAAGGCTGCTAGATATCCTCTCCTAAGAGGCATGGTGAACCAGAGGGATTTTTTTTTGACAATCAGCAATGGTCATCATTAAACTCTTATGATTGAAGTCAAACTCCACCATCTGCCATGACAGAATCCGAGCCCCGGTTGCCAGAGCATTATCTGGGTCTCTGCATTAATAGTCTTGTGACAATACTAGTAGGCCTAGTGGTCTTGGTTGAGGGAGAAATATTGACCTGTGATACACATCTTCAAGGGGGAAGAGGTAGAGAGGTGGCTGTAAGGATGAAATTCCAGAGCTTAGAGCCTAGGCAGCTGAAGGAAAGGTTACACTGGTGAGAGACAGAAATCAGGGGATACACAATAGGCATGAATTGAAGGGGAACAGAGGGATATAGAAGCCAAAAAGGAGTTTAGACTCAGAGTTGGCATTTATTGTGTGCGAATATGATAGCATTAAGGATTCAAATTTTAGGTGGGAGGAAAGATGAGTGGTAGGACACCATGAGACATAATATCAGGGAAACTGGTGGACTATCACCCAGAGTGAATCTCTCCCTTCAGAGTATCTGTACAAACTGCACAGAACAGCTGCAATATGCTTCCAACCAAGATGGGGCCCAGCTTTTCAGCATGGGCGAATAGATAGGAATCAGAAATGGGAGCACAGCAAATTTTCCTCTGTTTAGGATCATGCTTTAATAATTTGAGCATGTGCTCAAGTGAACACAATTAGCGATTGAGAACAGGAAGTTTCTGTAGTAGACTCATCCTCCTGTGCAGTACTAAGGGATCTACCACCAGTGAAAATGGCAATTAAAATCTTTCATGACCCAGGGCGCAAATTAAACAGTGCAAACTCATTTGTAAAATTGCAAGCAGCTCCTTGAATGTCGTTCCAGTTCAAATTTTAATCCAGAAACTCACACGAAAGGTAGGTATATCTGTCCCGTCAAATAGACTTCAGAGAGTCCCGTTGGAAATCTCTTCCTCCAAAAGGTACTCAGAACAATTGATCCTTCAAAACTCCAGTTGATAGTTTTTTGCTTTGTAAGGTATCAAAGGATATTGAGCAAAGGGAGATAAATAAGGTTGAGGTGCAGATCAATCAGGATTTAATGAATAAATCAATGGGCGCGAGGAACTGAATAGCCTACTCCTGTTTCGAGCATTCCTATCAAAGTCAATATTTCTCCCTCAACTAAGACTATGCAAACTAAAGGTGACTAATTGGTCAGTCATCCAGTTCCTGCTCAAGAGATCCTAGATGCTAGATATGCTTGCATGACTACAGTCATTTCACTTCAAAGTAATTCTTATGGGCAGTGCTTGTAAATCTTTCTAAGAGGCTTGACAAGTCTTTGTGTACTCAGAATTTCATAGATGTTTATAACATGGAAACAGACTATCCACCCCAACTGATTTATGCTGGTATTTGTGCTGTACATGAGCAGCCTCCCACCAACTCCATCTCAGTTTATCTATATATCTCTCCAATCCTTCTTTCATTATGTACTCATCTAACTTCTCCTCAAATGCTTCTATATACTCATCTCACTCCATTCAATAATGAGTGCCACAATCAAGCCACCCTCTGGATAAAGATATTTCTCCTGAATTCCCTATTCTAATTATTAGTGGCTATCTTAGACTTATGACCCCCGAGTATTTAACTACAGCCGGTGGTGATATGATGCAGTTATTCTGAAGGTTAACTGCAGGTACACTGTCTGCTTTTGCCATACATGATGCATCTTCAACCCAATAATGGGTACTATTATAATCTGGTCAGAAATTGTGGCCTAGAACACTCATTCAAATATAAGAATGTTAAAAATTGGATCAAGGTTAGGCCATACATATCCATGAGGCCAGAGCTACTTCAATAAAATCGTGGCTGATCTTCTTTTTCCTCTCTACTTTCCCACCTATCTCCATATCTCTTGGTTCCTTCATTGTCCAAACATCTATCCATCTCTGTCTTGAGTATATTCAAATGAAGGAGCACCCACATCATGGAAATTAGCCACAGAGCTGAAGCAGGCCATTGCTATAGTTTACTCTATAGTAGTCTTTGCTTTGAGTCATTATCATCGTGCTGTTAAAGGAGCATAAAGTTTAAGTGCAGGAATAAGGCCAGTTAGCCAACTGGGTCTGCTTTGCCATTCAATAAGATCATAATTGATTTGGCTGTGGCCACAAATATACCTTTTTGCCTGCATGACCCCACTCCCCAATGCTCTACTCCCTTGTCTCATCAATAATCTGTCTACTTCAGCCTCGAATGAATTCAGTCAGCTAATGTCCATTTCTTTCTAGGGTAGAGAATTCCACCAACTAATGGACATCTGAGAGTAAAGAATTCCTCCTCACCTCCTTCTTAAACTGTGCCCTGAATTCTGCTTGTGGGAGCTTGCTGTGTGCAAACTGACAGCAGTGTTTCTAACATCACAAAAGTGACAGCGCTTTCAAAAATGGCTGGAATGTCCCAAAACACATTATAACGTGCAAGAGAGAAGTCTTTCTTTTGCCACCTGACTTAACTTGCAATCTGCTGTTTAGATTGCTTTCCTGAAATTTTCTAATTTGGGAAATAAAAGGGTTTTTTTGCCATATAATTCAGTGGCTTGTGCTTTGCTCGCAATTAATGTGCATTGGCAACCAAAATGCATATTAGAAGATTGATTTCATTGAGCTCAGAGGATGTTAATTGGTGGACCTGTATCTGGAGAAGGAGGATAGTTGAATACAGGTATATTCTCAACATGACAGTATGGGGGGGTGGTGCTGGAGAGGGGGGATGGTTGTATCCATTTTCCATATGTTCACTTCCTTATTAGGGGGACATTTGAAGAGAAGATGCATTGCACTCACTGAAGGAGCTCCTACAGAAACATCTCCCCCACCCCACCCACTAGCAGGGCAGCCAAAGAAGGTCATGCATTAACCAGAATGCAACTGCATGGTTTGCAGTCCCATTTCTCTGAGCTTGCAATCTATCAAATGTATAGCTGGCAGCTCTCAGTGACTCACCATTTGTCAATATGGACACTTGTTTCAAAAAAAGGTTATTGATTTTCTGTAGCAAAATATTTGTCATTCATTTCATCCATTTATAAACCAAAACGGTCACGCCTTTGGAATTTTTACACTAGTTTATGGTACTCAGGCAGCAAATCACACCACACAAGGAAGATATAAAAATTCACAGAATTCAATGCACTCCTTCATATTGACTGAACGACTGAGATATCCATGTCAACATATGGGAATCTTAAGTGCACTTTCATATTATGAGCAGAAGAAACTAAGACCCAGCTGTTTCAGAGCAGCTCTCTCTCACCTGAAGTGTGTATAATTAGCTTACTGAGTTCACAGGACAGATTTTGTTTTCCATCTGTATTAAGTCCCACAGAAATAAACCTCTGGTTCCACATGCACAAGTTGGTGATTATTTGTAGCCCATTACATCAGAATGAGTCATGGGAGGGCTTTTGGTTTGCTGCCTTTTTATAAACAACCCTGTAAACCTTGCGAGGAGTTCCTCACTGACTGAGTTTGCAGAATACACGAGACTTCTTAAGGAATTGGAGAATAACTTTGAAAAGATACCAACTTCTCTTTATTCAAAGTTATTCATTCACATTACCTGACTGGCCTGAGGGGGGAAAGAAAATCAAGATATCCGCAGTGTTACAAAAGTTCAAAACAAAAATGGGCTTGAACTTGGAAAGAAAGAGTTTAAGATAAACCTGACAGCAAACAGATAAAGAAGGAAGAGGACATCAGGTTGAAATTAAATAGATGCATTTCAAGACAGAGCAAGCATTAAGGAATATGGTGAGCAGCTCACCACCATCTCTAAATGGCTGTTTGGGATAGAAAATTAATGCTGAGCGAGCTAACACTATCCACATCACATGAACAAATAGGGGAAAAAGATGGAGATTGTCAGACAATGAACAGTGCAAATGTAAATGTGAAATTAGGTCCCAACTCAGAACTAGATGTCCCAGAAATGAATATCATCCAATGCCAATTTGAAGACATGAAATGTATTGGTACATTTTGTTGATAGAAGCAAGTTTAAAAGTAACTTTCACAAGAGTTTTGGATAAATCCTTGTAAAGGAAACATTTAATGCAGCAATGAGGAAAGAGAGAGGAGAGTTAAACTAATTGAAAAGCACATCTAGTGAGTCAATACAAGTACAATGGGACAAAAGGTCACCTCCTCGACTCTGTATTTCGGTGGTGACAGATGCCAGCCTTGGAATGATTGCAATCTGCTGGAATTTTCTAGAAGTGCTTTGCAACTGACCTCAAAAGGCCCATTCAACTCAGATGAGGAGATTCACTCTAACATCTGTTTTACAGAAGAAGCTGAGTCTTTTGGTTTTTTTTCTTAGCTGTTTTGATGCATATCTTGGGTCATCGTAGGCCACATGTCTACATTAGTTTGCACAAATCTCAAGCTGCTTTCACTTACAGATCTTGTTGTAATTAGGGATTTATCCATAAAATAGGCATCCGTGCTTGGAACATTCCAACAAACTTCCAGACCCATGGAATTCAAACCAATAGTTACAAATACAATTAAATATCTTGGACTATAAGCATAGATTATTAAGGTTTTTGGACCACAGTTTGCAGGTTACCAGTGTAGGAGACTCAGGCACTGTGACCTGGTAAGAAATCTCTTCAGTAATTTTCCTACATTCCCCTCCCCACTCTATCAGAAAAATGTAAAGTTGGTGTTAGGACCTTTATTATTTTATCCTTTCTTTCCATTCTCTTTAGGGTTTCCTGCCTCTTTTTCCTCATGCCATTCATCTCCCCACCTCAACCTACAGAGCAGTTCAAGATTGGCATGGATTGATCAACAGATGCCCCAGTAAATTTAATGAGGTGAGTGATTTTAACATCAGGGGATTTTTCCATAGACCCCCACCTGTATGGAGATGCTGGATCTCCCTCACAGCAACAGGACAGAGATGTAGCTGACACAATCTCAAATACCTTGGAGCCAGTACACATTACAGCAGCATCTGACCAATTTATATTTCCTTGCCTCCCTTTTTCTTTCAATCAATTTATTTCTCCTTTGCTTCTCTCCTTCCCTACATGGAGATCCTGGCTACATTGTGGTAATTCTCCAAATATCTGTTCCAAATATCTGTCATCTACATGCTGGGATATGTCCCATGGATACCAACAGTTCTTAATTGCCACATCCAAGGGGTGAGCATTATGTGTATATGAACCTCTCTAGCTAGATGATCACAAGGTACTGGATATGAAGTATACTAAAGGCAGTTATTAGCCCAGCTCCATCCCATATTTGCCTTCCAGCAGGAATGATCACCTCAGGAACAAGAAGAACAAGAGTGAGTAGATCTCTGTGTACATCAGTGTACCTCTCGGCATACATCACTGTACCTCTCTGCGTAGATCAGTGTGCCTCCATGTACATCAGTGTGCCTCTCTGTGTACATCAGTGTACCTCCGTGTACATCAGTGTGCCTCTCTGTGTACGTCAGTGTACCTCTCTTTATTCATCAGTATACCTCTCTGTGTATGTCAGTGTACCTCTCTGTGTGCATCAGTGTACCTCTCTGTGTGCATCAGTGTACCTCTCTGCGTACATCAGTGTGTCTCTCTGTGTACATCAGTGTACCTCTCTGTGTGCATCAGTGTCCTTTCTGTGTACATCAGTGTGCCTCTCTGTAGATCAATGTACCACTGTGTACATCAGTGTACCTTTCCACACATCACTGTATCTCCCTGTCCATCAGTGTATCTCCCTGTACTGCATGTGAGCAATCTGATGGATGATCACTGGCCGTAGACTGGAAGGGCAGCAAAGGTAATGCTGGTTTTTCTTCTCCAATACGAAGAGAAAGCACAATACAAAGTTTGATTTATAGTTCACATGGAATAATGACTGTTCTTATAGTGTGCAGGTGTCTGAACAGGTTATCTTATGGGGTTAAACACACAGATTTTATAGACTGAAACTAAACCAGTTACAGCTAAAATAACATTCCTTATTTCATACAGCCGGCAGTGTGGAGGGAATGTCCACACACTGAGGTTTTGTTTCGATTAGAGTTTCATTTCCTTTATAATAACAGGAATTATGAGGTTTATTGGAAAGCATTTTGGATAGAAATGACCAGCTCAGACTCCTGGAATGGTTCACTCACATGGAATAGTGAAAAAAGGAAGGGGCTGGACATGTACGCCTCCTGTGGGTGTGGCATCTAGTGTAATATAGGTCAGGTGCCAGCCTGCCACTTTTCTGTTAGGCAAAAGTTCTACTGACCATGCCAACACGCTGCCCAGGCTTAAACCTGGCAGATTGGAGCAAGCACCCAGTTGAGCAAAGGCACATCTCATTTGGGGGGCATAAACTTCCCTCTTCCACCCAGATGCCTTCCCATCCTTTCCTTCCAGGACATGTGCCTGACCAAAACTGATCCCTCCCCATCCCAAGGCAATCAATCCCTTCTAATTGTAAACCTCTAACAACGTGCCTCTCCGAAAGAGCCATGATGCTTTTTGACGCACTTCCTGCAGAATTGACAGCACCTGCTCCTGACTCTGGCATTGCCAGGAGTCATGAAGCAACCAGCCATCACATTGACTAGCCGTTGCTGAGGGTAGGAGTTCCTCCTAGATGGAGGTCCTCCAATTATCCAATCTGACCATTCGCAGCGTGCTGTGGCTGGGGGAGGGGGCTGCTTCTGGTTGGGGAGTCACCTTTTAGCTAATTTTTTTTTCCCTGGGACCACTCACCTCCCTCCACACCTCCATGAATTTCTGCCAAAGCATTACTTCAGCTGTCAGCATGTTCCCACTTTGTTTTTCCACTTCCCTGCAGGTTATGGCTTGGTTACCATTTCCAAGGCTGACCCTTTTTTAAGAGTTGATGCAAATGTGCCAGGATGGAGGCGAGGTTATGTATCAACTTTCTCTAATAATTTACCAGCCCAAGGAAAGACATAAGCTCCAGTATAAATGCGAGAGATGAGGCATCTTTGATTGCCCTCACTTTATCTTCCAGTAAGTGTAACCCAGACTTGTTGACTCTGCAGCCCAAGTAGATCATTTTTCACATCTGAGGTATACGCCCACTTAGGAAAAACACATAAGGATTATGTCCAAATTCTCTAAGTCCTCTGTATTGGTCCTCCCTGTACAGGGGAACCTCGATTATCCGAATGTGATGGGCGGGCACTGTTTCATTCAGATAATCAATTATTCGGTTAATCGATTAAATGCCTTTTCTCCGGGGCTCAGAGTTTTTAAAGTCTGCTCCCCGTTCAGGAGACTGCAGCAGCACACAGTGCGCGGGCACCGCGCCCAACTCTGTGCAACACCTCCCCTCGCCCTCAACACACCCCCACTCCCAACACTGCACCCCTGCCCCAACGCCCGTGCAACACCTCCCCCACCAGCAACCCTGTGCATGATCTTCCCCGCCTCCGACCCTGTGCAACACCTCTTCTCGCCCCCAACACCACCCCCTGCCCCCAACCCCACACCCCCATCCCAACCCTGGGTAACTCCTCCCCCGCCCGCAACCCTGTGCATGACCTCCCCCCGCCTCCAATCCCGTGCAACACCTCCCCTCGCCCCCAACACCAACCCCTGCCCCCAAAACCGCACCCCCACCCCAACCCCGTGCAACACCTCCCCCACCCACAACCCTGTGCATGACCTCCCCCCGCCTCGACCTCATGCAATACCTCCCCTCAGCCCCAACACCACCCCCTGCCCCCAACACTGCATCTCCCTGCCCCAACCCTGTGTAACACATACCCCACCCGCAGCCCTGTGCATGACCTCCCACCGCCCCAACCCCATGCAACACCTCCCCCTGCCCCCAACACCACCCCCTGCCCCCAACACTGCATCTCCCTGCCCCAACCCTGTGTAACACATACCCCACCCGCAGCCCTGTGCATGACCTCCCACCGCCCCAACCCCATGCAACACCTCCCCCTGCCCCCAACACCTCCCCCTGCCCCCAACACAGCCCCTCCGCTCCCATCACCGCACCCCCGGCCCCAACCCTGTGCAACACATCCCCCACCCACAACCCTGTGCATGACCTCCCCCCGCCCTGACCCCATGCAACACCTCCTCCTGCCCCCAACACCGCCCCTCCACCCTCAACACCTCCCTCCGCCCTGACCCCGTGCAACACCTCCCCCGCCCCCAACAACGAACCTTCACCCTCAACACCTCCCCCTGCCCCGCCCCGACCCCATGCAAAACTTCCCCCCGCCCTCAACACTGCTCCCCCCTGCCCCCAATACCGCCTGTCCCACCCCCCAAAACCGCTCTCCCATCTCCAATTGCATGCAACACCTACCCCCGCCCCAAACCCCATCCAACACTGCCCCCTCTCCGGGGCAGCTGGACTGGACACCAACAACATGACTGCTGCTGCTGCCTTTGTGAGGTAAGTCTCCAAATTGCACGCGCGCACATATACACATGCAGTCACTGACACACACACACACACACACCTTTTTACTGCAACTTTTTGACAGGTTCCACCTTTGTCCTATACACGACAATGTTGGAGAGATTATCTGGGGAAGGGGGGTTGGGGGGGTTTTAGGGTACATCCCTCTGTAGAACCCCAAGGAAAGTGTGGGGAGAGAGAGAGGTTTAATCACTGTACACAAAAGGCACTGTTGGAAACACGTCTTTGATGTAATGTTTCAATTGGGACCTCAAGATCTCCTTCAGATAATCCGATTTTCGGATAATTGGTATTTGGATAATCGAGGTTCCATTGTAATTAGAATATCCTCTAGGTAAATGACTACCTGGGGTTGGTCTTGTAAAATGTTCTCCGCTGTCCACTGAAAAGTTACACAGGCTGATGATACCCCAAATGGCAGTCTGGTATGTAGGAACAAGCCCTTAGGGTATTAATTGTAGCACACTTCTGGGAATCCTTATCCAACTACAATTGCAAATACACATGGCTCATGTCCAGCTTTGTGTATAAGTCCTCCATGTGAGGGGTTGGGTATTTATCCAGCTGCAAAAAGTGGTTTGCCATTTGGTTAAAATCCTCACAAAGGTAAACCGACCCATCAGGCTTTACAATCAGTGTGAGCAGTGCTGCTCCTTTCACAAATTGGACTAGTTTGATAATTCCTTCACTTCCAGCATTCTGCATCCTGCCCCTACTTTTGCCTGTAAGGCAAAGAGCACTGGGTTGGCCTTGCAGAATTGGTTCCTGGTCAACATACAAGGTGGCCTTGGCTTCTTTGACAGTCCCCTGACCTTTCTGAATTACTTCTGGGTATATGTAATTAGGACTTCACTCAGGCAACCATTTTCTAACAGAAAAGAGGAGAAAGTGAGGACTGCAGATGCTGGAGAACAGAGCTGAAAAATGTGTTGGTGGAAAAGCACAGCAGGTCAGGCAGCATCCAAGGAGCAGGAGAATTGACATTTCGGGCATAAGCCCTTCTTCAGGAGTGAGGAAAATGCGCCAAGCAAGCTAAGATAAAAAGTAGGGAGGAGGGACTTGGAGGAGGGGCATTGGGAATGCAATAGGTGGAAGGAGGTTAAGGTGAGGGTGATAGGCTGGAGAGGGGATGGGGGCGGAGAGGTCAGGAAGAAGATTGCAACTCAAGAAGGCGTTGCTGAGTCCAAGGGTTGGGACTGAAGGTGGGGGGAGGGGAAATGAGGAAGCTGGAGAAATCTGCATTCATCCCTTATGGTTGGAGTGTTCCTAGGCGAAAGTTGAGGTGCTCTTCCTCCAGGCGTCGTGTTGCCGTGGTCTGGTGATGGAGGAGGCCAAGGACCTGTATGTCCTTGGAAAAGTGGGAGGGGGAGTTAAAGTATTCCACCACGAGGCAGTTGGATTGGTTAGTGTAGGTGTCCCAGAGGTGTTCTCTGAAACATTCTGCAAGTAGGCAGCCTGTCTCCCCAATGTAGAGGAGGCCACATCGGGTGCAGCGGATGCAGTAAATGATGTGTGTGGAGGTGCAGGTGAATTTGTGGCGGATATGGAAGGATCCCTTGGGGCCTTGGAGGGAGGTGAGGGGGGAAGTGTGGGCGCAAGGTTTGCATTTCTGCGGTTGCAGGGGAAGATGTCGGAGGTGGAGGTTGGGTTGATGGGGGGTGTGGACCTGACGAGGGAGTCGCGGAGGGAGTGGTCTTTCCGGAACTCTGATAGGGGAGGGGAGGGAAATATATCCTTGATGGTGGGGTCTATTTGGAGGTGGCGGAAATGACAAAGGATGATACGATGTATCTGGAGGTTGGTGGGGTGGTAGGTGAGGACCAGTGGGGTTCTGTCCTGCTGGCGATTGGAGGGGCGGGGTTAAAGGGTGGAATCCCTCTCCCACTCCGCCAAGGACATGCAGGTCCTTGGCCTCCTCCATCACCAGACCTTGGCAACACGACGCCTGGAGGAAGAGCTCCTCAGCTTCCGCCTAGGAACCCGTCTACCACAAGGGATGAATGCAGATTTCTCCAGCTTCTTCATTTTCCCTCCCCCCACCTTAACTCAGTCCCAGCCCTCGAACTCAGCAACGCCTTCTTGACCTGCAATCTTCTTCCTGACCTCTCTGTCCCCACCCCCTCTCCAGCCTATCATCCTCACCTTAACCTCCTTCCACCTATCGCATTCCCAACGCCCCTCCCCCAAGTCCCTCCTCCCTACCTTTTATCTTAGCCTGCTTGGCACACCTTCCACATTCCTGAAGAAGGGCTGATGCCTGAAACGTCAATTCTCCTGCTCCTTGGATGCTGCGCTTTTCCAGCAACACATCTAACAGAAAAGAGTTGAACCAATCTAGATAAATCTTTCTCAACCAATTGCGTCCCATCAAGCTTGGGTCCTTAGACTTTCACTACAATCAGTGTTAACTAAACCAGCTGATTCTCAAATGGGACAGGAATTGAAGTTGTACCCTTAATCTGTAAATGTTTCCTGGTGTATGTTCTCAGTCTAGTCAAGGTCTTGCATAAACCTAAAGTTTGGAGTACAGAGTGAATTTTGTTAAAGACTGATTCTATGATCACTGAAATGGTTGTGCCAGTGTTGACCTCCTTTAGAACCGGGTGACCATTTAATGAGATGTCCATTTTGATTGGTTCTGATTTGGATGTCACTAAGCAATTTAACTGTTCCAAACTAACTGCAGTAGGACCTTCCAGGTTGTGCACTCTCCTGGATACTGGCCTATGAGTTTCTCCTACTCAGTTTAGGCCTAATGGGGCTCTTTTCTGTCTCAAGTCCACATACCAGCAGCAACTACTGTGTCTTGTCGGCTCAAATCCTGCAGAAGATTTTCAGCACGTGGCCAAGGCTGGGCTTTGTTTTGGGGTTTTACTGTGGACTGGCCTAGATTCCTTCTGTTCAGGAGATGCCCTGAGTGAGACTATGCAATTGCCTTCACCTAAGTCGTGTTCCCTAAGCTCAGTCAGCCTGGTGAGGGTGTCCACTTCGATCGGAATACCCTGCAACTCATATTTGATTAGATTACCTACAGTATGGAAACAGGCCCTTCGGCTCAACAAGTCCACACCAACCCTCCGAAGAGTAACCCACCCAGACCCATTGCCCTACATTTACCCTGAACACTATGGACAATTTCGCATGGCCAATTCACCTGATCTGCACATCTTTGGATTGTGGGAGGAAACCGGAGCACCTGGAGGAAACCCACATAGATACGGGGAGAATGTGCAAACTCCACACAGACAGCCACCTGAGGCGGGAATCGAACCCGGGTCCCTGGTGCTGTGAGGCAGCAGTGCTAACCACTGAGCCACTGTGCCACCCCCACGCTCCACTTGCTGCATTTTCCAATGATAAAGCCAATTGTACTGCCTGTTTAAAGGCCAGTTGGGCTTCAGCTAGTAGGCACATCTACATGGTTATATCATTCATCCTACTCTTGTTGCCACTGAAATAACTCCACTGAGGCTGATATCCTGTCACCTTTTCTTTACATGTAGAGAGTGCTTGACACTGATCTCGCTCGCTCAGAGCCAGCTGTCAGAGTGAATACAACCTCAAGTACTCTTGTTTATATCTGTCAGCCAGGGCTCCCAGATTGGACCGGATTAACAGTCCCAGTCAGGGAACCCATGTTCGAGAGGTCCACCTGACTGACTTTGTTACAATCACTGCAATAACGTAATTTCTTTGTCAATTAAACCTGGAGGTTGCATGTGAATGGGATTGACCGAATGCAATATTTCATTGTCACCCTTCACTGATTGCATTTTAATGGAGAACTATCGGAAGACTTTTCATAATTTTTCTTTGTGACTTCTGTTTTCCGTGGTCTTATCAATACTCTGCTTCATGGACTTTTGCTGAGTAAGTAGAGTTTGTTTGCTGTAACATAGCTCGTTCATTGTCAGATTTTCCGTGAGTAAAAAGTGAGGTCTGCAGATGCTGGAGATCAGAGCTGAAAATGTGTTGCGGGTTAAAGCACAGCAGGTTAGGCAGCATCCAAGGAACAGGAAATTCGACGTTTCGGGCCAGAGCCCTTCATCAGGAATGAGGAGAGTGTGCCAGGCAGGCTAAGATAAAAGGTAGGGAGGAGGGACTTAGGGGAGGGGCGATGGAGACGTGATAGGTGGAAGGAGGTCAAGGTGAGGGTGATAGGCCGGGGTGGGGTGGGGGCGGAGAGGTCAGGAAGAAGATTGCAGGTTAGGAGGGCGGTGCTGAGTTCGAGGGAATCAACTGAGACAAGGTGGGGGGAGGGGAAATGAGGAAACTGGAGAAATCTGAGTTCATCCCTTGTGGTTGGAGGATTCCCAGGCGGAAGATGAGGCGCTCTTCCTCCAACCGTCGTGTTGTTATGTTCTGGCGATGGAGGAGTCCAAGGACCTGCATGTCCTCGGTGGAGTGGGAGGGAGAGTTAAAGTGTTGAGCCACAGGGTGGTTGGGTTGGTTGGTCCGGGCGTCCCAGAGGTGTTCCCTGAAGCGTTCCGCAAGTAGGCGGCCTGTCTCCCCAATATAGAGGAGGCCACATCGGGTGCAGCGGATATTCCGTAAGTCCAACAGAGCCAATGTTTTGGAGACAGTGGGTGATAATAATACTCACTCCTTGTTATTTTGGAACCTGCTCCTGAATTGTTTACAGCAGAAAGCTCTTCTTAATTCAACACTTTCAGTTGCCAATTTACCTCATGTATAGATTAGATAACTTACAGTGTGGAAACAGGCCCTTCGGCCCAACAAGTCCACAACGACCCGCCGAAGCACAACCCACCCATACCCCTACATTTACCCCTTACCTAACATTACGGGCAATTTAGCATGGCCAATTCACCTGACCCGCACATCTTTGGACTATGGGAGGAAACCGGAGCACCTGGAGGAAACCCACGCAGACACGGGGAGAACGTGCAAACTCCACACAGTCAGTCGCCTGAGTCGGGAATTGAACCCTGGTCTCAGGCGCTGTGAGGCAGCAGTGCTAACCACTGTGCCACCGTGCCGTATACTTCCAGCGTCTTCCATTTCCATCTCAGATTCCCATGGTTTGCTAATTTGCTGCAGATATTCCTTCTGCTGCTAGTCACCATTTTCATAGGTGCAGTAACATAGTGGTTATGTTATTGGTCTCGTAAATCAGGCCTGCACTCGAGTTCATAGTCACACTATGCCACTCTATCAATTTGAATTCAGTTAGAAAAACTAAGAACAAAATATAGTCACCATGAAACTTTCAAATTGTCTTAAATACTCAACAGGTTTATATATGTCCTTCAGGGAAGGAAATCTCCTGCCCTTTTCCCAGTCTGGTTTACACGTGACTCCAGACCAACAGGAAAGTGATTAACTCTTAAGGGCCCAACAAGCAACCCACTTGTATCAAATGGCTGTTAAAAAAAAGGTGTGGTCACCCCTTCCACCACCAACCAAACAAGGGTGCAGTGTGGACCACTTTTGAGATGCACCGCAACAACTTTAGGCTTTCAATTGCAGCACCTCAAAAATGGGTAACCTCCAACACCGACAACCAAAAAAAGTGTGGGGGGGGCAATCTGATCTCCACATCCCCTCCCAAACCATCCTGACCTGGGAGGGAACTGGGTGAAAATCCTGGAACCCCCTCCAGAACAGCACGATTGGTGCATTTCCATCACACAGGCCACAGCGGTTCAAGAAGATGACTCATTTCTTAGTTTTTCAGGGACCAACAGAGATGGGCAACAAGTGCTGACTTGTCAGTGACACCCACATCCCGTGAATGAATAAATTGAGTTGCTGCTGTTGTTTTTATGGAAACATTTTAGCTGAGTCTCCATTTACTGGTTGGAACTGTCCACCAGAACAAAAAACACAGAAAAACATTAATATCGATGCCGCAAAAAAAACCCCTCAAAGTATAGAAAATCCTCTTCACTTTGTTTGTTGAAGAGAGTTAATGTTGGTGCTGGACATGGCCTGGGACTGCGTGAAATGCAATTGAACATTGAGACAACAGGGCCCTGAACAATCGACAAATAGTTTGCACTTCATCATAGTCCCATGAATTGGATAGCAGAATCAGTAATCACAGAATCCCCACAGGATTCCAAATATTTCATTGTTGACAATTTGTGAGAAGTTAATGCTTTATTACAACACACTTACATTTTGTCTTTTGTGTTTCCAATATTATGGAGTAGTTAACACTTTAGAAACTCAGGTCCTAACTTAGGAATTGATGCCAAGGAAGATATATCATAACATGGCCTAACAAGTTGATTGTCAACCTGTTAAATCCTTCCAATTTACCTAAAGCACACGGTAAGAGCAGGAGAGTTTCCTGATCAGCCAGAACTGTGTGGTAAATGCAGTAGAACAGCAATTTAAGGTTAAAAGTCATTATGCATAGATTCTCCACACACGCACACACACACACGCATGCAGCCTTCATTAACAAGCACTTTGTGACACCCTGAGGCTATGTACAGCACTATAGAAATGCATTTTTTAAGGCTGTATCTGTTTCTCCTATAAGCCATGTCAGTAATATCTGGAATCCAGCCCACGCAGTAGGCTCAATGCTGATTTCTCAAATAAATTCTGAGACCCTCTGAATCTCAATCTCAGATGCCAACTGTACGCCCAAGGTCATTCTCAGAAATGGCTTTCCAGCAAACAGTTTGGTGATGAGCTTCTTGCTGCATATCTATGGCACGGGGCTGCAATTTTGTAAACAGACCAGCACGTAGCTTCTGAATCAAAGGCATTTTGGTATGAAAGCCGTCTAATTGGCTGCATTATTAAGATCAGATGTATTGTCAGCTGCCCAATTTGCAAATATTAATCACCTTCTGACAATCCCCCGTTGAAACTTGTTCTATTGTGCGAAATAGACAGTAATACTGGCGTTGAAAAAGGCCATGATTGTTGAACACTTTTTAATCTCCTTTTTATCAACCAGGGATTAGTGGATAGAGACAAAAGAATTGCCGATGCTGGAATCCAAAGTAGACAAGTAGGAGGCTGGAAGAACACAGCAAAGAGAAAGTGAGGACTGCAGATGCTGGAGATCAGAGCTGAAAATGTGTTGCTGGAAATGCGCAGCAGGTCAGGCAGCATCCAAGGAACAGGAGATTCGACGTTTCGGGCATAAGCCCTTCTTCAGGAAGCCCTCCTGCAGAAGGGCTTATGCCCGAAACATCGATTCTCCTGTTCCTTGGATGCTGCCTGACGCTGCGCTTTTCCAGCAACATATTTTCAGCTCTGGAAGAACACAGCAAGCCAGGCAACACCAGGAGATGGAGTCCTGAAGAAGGGTTACATCTGAAACATTGACTTCTCCACCTCCTGATGCTGCCTGGCTTACTGTGTTCTGCCAGCCTCCTGCTTGTCCACCACGAATCAGGAGGCATGGGTTCAAGGCCGAATATAGAGGCTTGCTCCCAAAATCTTCACTTGGGAAATAATTTATTGACTACAAAAGTGCTTTTAGGGGTTTTCAAAAAGTTGCTGATTTAATGCTAGTCTTTCCTTTTACTAAGAGTTAATGATAAATGATTCCAGTCAGTTTGTGTGGCAAAATTCTGCTGGTTGTGTACTCCAGAGGTCATCAACGTTCAGACTGTCAATGGAGTATTTCCAACTCTGCAGACTCTCACCAGGGTGCAATGCTCTGAAACAATCTGCTTTTGGTATTTAGTCTGCAGTTATCGTGACACAATGAAAAAGTAATTAGAATTTTAAGAACAGCCAAATTAAACTGTTTCAGGGCTATTACTTTGAAAGTTCAAAAGGACATAAATGGAAAAAAAAATAGAAGCCAAATAATGATTATTAGTTGACAGCTCTTTTATCATAAATCCTTGATCATAGAGATTAACGATTAGGTACTATTTATTAAATGATTTATATGCAGCATATCTCAGGACAATTTTTTTTTCCTTTTACCTATAACCACAAAGGAGGAGGCGAGGTCATGAATGTAGCGTGTGTACTCATGACAGGTACCTCAAAGGCCCTCGTGAAAACCCTGAAGCCTTAGGATAGGAACTAGGAATCCTGGAATTAGGTCTTCGTGACGACATGAAAATCCACCCCATTGAATTCAATTAGTTGACAATAGAAGTATTTAAGACTCACGAGTCATAGAGTCAGAGATGTACAGCACGGAAACAGATCTTTGGTCCTACTCTCCATGCCAACCAGATATCCTAAATTAATATAGTCCCATTTGCCAGCACTTGGCTCATATCCCTCTAAACCCTTCCTATTCATGTACCCAACGTTTTAAACGTTGTCATTGTATCAGCCTCCACGGCTTCCTCTGGCAACTCATTCCATATATGCACCACCCTCTGTGTGAAAACGTTGCCCCTTAGATCCCTCTTAATTCGATTTATAGAATCATCGAGATGTACAGCATGGAAGCAGACCCTTTAGTCCATGCCGACCAGATATCCCAACCTAATCTAGACCCGTTTACCAGCACTTGGCCCATATCCCTCCAAACCCTTCCTATTCATACACCTATCCAGATACCTTTTAAATGTTGCAATTGTACCAGCCTCCACCACTTCCTGTGGCAGCTCATTCCACACATGTACCACCCTCTGTGTGAAAAGGTTACCCCTTAAGTCCCTTTTATATCTTTCCCCTCTCACCCTAAACCTATGCCTTCTAGTTCTGGACTCCCCCACCCCAGGAAAAAGACCTTGTCTACTTATCCTATCTATGTCCTTCATGATTTTATAAACATCTATAAGGTCACCCCTCAGCCTCCGACACTCCAGCAAAAACAGCTCCAGCCTATTCAGCCTCTCTGTATAGCTCAAACCTTCCAATCCTAGCAACATCCTTGTAAATCTTGTCTGAATCCCTTTCAAGTTTCACAACACCTTACCTATAGGAGGGAGACCAGCATTGCACGCAATATTCGAAAAGTGGCCTAAGCAATGTTTTGTACAGCTACAACTTGACCTCTCAACACCTAAACTCAATGCTCTTACCAAATGGAGATTGATAGATTCTTAGTGAGCAATATTATAATTACTTACAGGCAAAACTTTCCTAATGAAGTCTGAGGTACAGACCAGCTGTGATCTGACTCAATAGCAAACCAACCCCAAGGGACAGAATGGCCTTCTGTTTATTCTGATGTCACATGAAACTGGGAAACATAGTTTAAAGGACAGAGTTACACCTTTCAGGAATGAAGTTAAGAAATGTTACTACAGACAAGGACTGGAATCAAATGCAGGAATGGCGGCCCTGACCATCAGATATTCTACGCAGCCTTCCAAGTGCACAGGATCCCAATTAGTCCCTGAGCCACCAAAAACTTGCACTGGGCTCCAGGATAATGGATATCAATATGTTCATTATTGTACCTCAGCGACATTTGGCAGGAATCCCACATCTGTTCCCTCCAACCTCCAACAACTTGATCGGAGGAGGTTATCCCTCCCAGCGGAGGCTAACACGGTCCCATTCCTTCCATTAAATGAACCCATCTGTCATGATTCTAGGCAGGAGGATATGTAAAGAAGAAAATGGTAAGACAGATGTACATGCAACTGAAGGGAGTACTTCAAACTAAAAAGAATGATTTCCAACTTTGGATATTTCGAAACATGGACATCAGGCTAAAAGTGAATCTGAAATTAGGTCTGAACCAGATACCAAAATACATGGAACAATAATCTGGGGTTGCACATCAGATCTTCCTTTTCACCCACTCTCACACAAAAGCCTTCCCCAGCCAGTTATTCAAAGTTGATGATTTAGCATCCCCTGAACTCGTGAGGGTTGGCTGTGACGGCTCAGAGTTAGTAACATGGAAGGTTGCTGTACAATGTCATGTGTATTTTAAGAAAGAAAGAACTGAAAAGGTTCCAAAATATTTTGCAAACAATGAACTACTTTTGAAATGTAATGTTTGCAATTTAGGAAATGTGGCACCCAATTTGTGCATATCAACTCCAACAACCAGCAATAGAGTAACAAAAAGAAATCTATTTCTGTGATGTTGAATATGGGAAAAATACAAGGAGCATGTCCAGCATTTTTATAAATAGCATCATCAGATCTTTTATGGCAAGTGAGAAAGTTGTCTGTGCCAGGGCTATTAGTTAATTGTCTTGTTCAGAACACACATCCCGAACAGTTGAGCACTCACACAGTACTGCGCTAGTGTGTCAGCCTGGATATTGTGCTAAAGAATCTGAAGTGGTATTTTAACTTAGACTCTCAACAACAGAAAGATGATTGAATCATAGCTGTTTTTAAGTAGCAAGCTATCTCCTCCAGAAATTCTGGATGACTACTATTTTGCGACAAAAAACCCTAAAGTAGTCACTGCTCTTTCTGGTTTATCCAACCCATTTCCTTACAACTATCAAATTCAAATTGCAAAATTGTTACTTCTGGAACACTGACAACTGGTTGGTCAGTGAGTGGAAGGGAAAGGTTGAAAGTTTGGGTGTGGATCTTGCAGTTGAATACTTCTGACAAAGGCTCCCTGCCAGTATCTTGCTCCAGCAGGTGCTGATAACCTTGATTAGGATGTGCATGTTCCAACTCTTGTCTTGATTTTAAGAGTAAGGCTTCTCAAAGGCCTAGAATGAAAGGTTACAGCACTCAGCTCTACATCCCAGGTTTGATCGCTCGTTGGTTTGGTAATATCTATTGAAAATTATGAATAGTATCGAAAGCATCTGGTCTAAAGCATGGGCACAATTAAAGAGAGTTCCTAATCCTGTACACTATTCCATGACTCCGAAAGGATGAAAATGGTGCAGAGAAAGCACAGGGTTGGACTTGAACTGCGTTGCCCTTCATGGGTGGACAGCCTGCCAACTTTGAGGATGGCCACTCAGATGAAGCACCAGAGGGTCTGTCACTGAAGGAGAAAACAAATGAGAGTCAGTGTCTTCTGGAGAGGAGGGATGAGCAAGAAAAGAATGTCCTACATTTTTATAGTTAAAATCACATAACACCAGGTTATCGTCCAACAGGTTTATTTGGAAACATTAGCTTTTGGAGCATTGCTCCTTCATCAGGTAGCTACCCAATCTAGTCCCACCTACCAGCACCCGGCCCATATTCCTCCAAATCCTTCCTGTTCATATACCCATCCAAATGCCTTTTAAATGTACTAGCCTCCACCACTTCCTCTGGCAGCTCATTCCATACACGTACCACCCTCTGCGTGAAAAAGTTGCCCCTTAAGTCTCTTTTGTATCTTTTCCCTCTCACCCTAAACCTATGGCCTCTATTTCTGAACTCCCTCAACCCAGGGTAAAGACTGACTATTTATCCTATCCATGCCCCTCATGATTTTATAAACCTCTATAAGATCACCCCTCAGCCTCTGAGGCTCCAGGGAAAACAGCCCTAGCCTATTCAACCTTTCCCTATAGCTCAAACCCACCAATCCTGGCAATATCCTTGTAAATCTTTTCTGAACCCTTTCAAGTTTCACAACCTCTTTCTGACAGAAAGGAGACCAGAATTGCATGCAATATTCCAACAGTGGGCTAACTAATGTCCTGTACAGCCGCAACAATACCTCCCAACTCCTGTACTCAATACTGTGACCAATAAAGGAAAGCATACCAAAAGCCTTCTTCACTACCTATCTACCTGCGACTCCACTTTCAAGGAGCTATGAACTTCCACTCCAAGGTCTCTTTGTTCAGCAACACTCCCTAGGACCTTACCATTAAGTGCATAAGTAAAAAGTGAGGTCTGCAGATGCTGGAGATCAGAGCTGAAAATGTGTTGCTGGTTAAAGCACAGCAGGTTAGGCAGCATCCAAGGAACAGGAAATTCGACGTTTCGGGCCAGAGCCCTTCATCGAATTTCCTGTTCCTTGGATGCTGCCTAACCTGCTGTGCTTTAACCAGCAACACATTTTCAGCATTAAGTGTATAAGTCCTGCTAAGATTTGCTTTCTCAAAATGCAGCACCTCGCAGTTATCTGAATTAAACTCCATCTGCCACTTCTCAGCCCATTGGCCTATCTGATCAAGATCCCATTGTAATCTGAGGTAACCTTCTATGCTGTCCACTACACCTGCAATTTTGGTGTCATGTGCAAACTTACTAACTATACCTCTTCTGCTCACATCCAAATCATTTATATAAATGATGAAAAGTAGTGGACGCAGCACTGATTCCTGTGGCACTCCAATGGTCGCAGGCCTCCAGTCTGAAAAATAACCCTCCACGACCACCCTCGGTCTTCTACATTTGAGCCAGTTCTGTATCCAAATGGCTAGTTCTCCCTGTATTCCGTGAGATCCAGTCAGTCTTTCATGGGGAACCTTGTTGAACGCCCTACTGAAGTCCATATGGATCACATCTACCACTCTGCCCTCATCAATCCTCTTTGTTACTTCTTCAAAAAGGTCAATCAATTTGTGAGAATTAATTTCCCACACACAAAGCCAAGTTGACTATCCCTAATCAGTAGTTGCCTTTCCAAACACATGTACATCCTGTTCCTCAGGATTCCCCCCAACAACTTGAGCACCACTAACATCAGGCTCACTGGTCTATAGTTCCCTGGCTTGTCCTTACCACCTTTCTTGAACAGTGGCACTACATTAGCCAACCTCCAGTCTGCCGGCAGCTCACCTGTCACTATCGATGATACAATAACTCAGTAAGAGGCCCAGCAATCAGGATACTCAAAAATATTTTACAGTCAATGAAGTTCTCTTTGAAATGATGTCATGGTTGGAAAGATAGTTGAAACAAGGCAAGCAATTTGCACATAGCAAGCTTCCACAATGGGATCGAGACCATGTAATGTTTAATGATGTTAGTTATGTCAGAAAGAGCTCCCCAGCCTTTCTTCAAAATAGTGGCAATGCATCTTTTACATTCATCCATAAAAGGTAGACAGGGCCTTAATTTCAGTGGAAAGATGAAAGAACAGAAATCGTGATGAAGGTGTGAGAAGAAATAGATATATGTAACATGGTACATCAACCAATCAGGAGGAAGGGAAATTGTGTGGAGCATTGAGTAAAATATATCATTAAAATGAAAATAGAGAATGATGTGCTGGGGGTCAGAGAATTGTCATCATTTGGATACTTTTTCATCTTGTATCTTGTCCAGACACAGAAGAACAGTTTTCTCAAGGCTATGGGCTATCATCTGTAAGATTAACAAAGATGAGATTGATAATCAAGCTGTTTTCAGATTATTCATGTTACAGTGAGTGATCCTTGTAGGTTTCTTTTATACTTTAGTACAGAGCTTGTAATAGTTTTCTGGAAGTAAGATAGCCCATTGCTCAGTGATTGATCAGATTGTAAACTCCTTATCTCCTGTGTACTACACAGTGAGCCAGAAGTTCCGATGTTGACTCATTAATTCTGTGATATTCGCTTATCCTCATGATGTAAAAGATGCATAAGAATTCAACCAATTAGTCAGTTACCAATTGATCTGTTGCCAATTGCCATCGGTACTATGAATGATTCTCTACCTCATTTTGTTATACATCAATTAGAAAATTTGCATGTTGCGAAATAATATGTATCACCTGTTATGTGAAAAATAGGCTCTGGAAGCAAGAGGTCTTATTGTAATTGGATCTCTCTTCAATACTGAATTCTCCTAATTCTTGCAGACCAGTTCTTATTACTATTTACACATTTAAAATAATATTCTAGGACATTCCAAAAAAACAAAGAGTTAGATGAACATTGGATTGGGAACAAGGGTAGAGATTGCAGGGAAGATTGTCTCACTTTACAATCATACGCTGTGCTCCCGGTATTGTTAATGAAAAAGGAACAGCTTGTGTTTCTTGAACATCTTTTATGACCTTGAGACATCCCAATGCACTTTACAGCCAATTATTTACTTCTGATCTGCAGTCACAGTCACAATGTAAGATATGCGACATTCAGTGTGGTAATGACCAGAAAGTCTGAATTTATTGATGGTAATGGAGGAATAAATTTGAAAGATCTTTTGCATTCTCCTGAGAGAATGCATCATCCTCATTTTATCTGAACAATGGCATTTGTGGCTGTGTGGCACTCTCTCACCACTGTAACTGGAGTGTTAGCATGAATGTTGTGCTTAAGACTCTGAATTGGACTTCAACTGAGATCAAAAGCTTTGAGACCCTGATGTTGCACTTTTCTTGTGACCCTGATTTTGCTCTTTTCATCTTGGTAAGATCAATCTGCGAGATCTATGAGTTAAGCACAGAATGACAGGTGTACTTACCTCCTTACAATACTAGATTCTCGCCCCAGGAGAAAACGCTTATGATGATTTTTCAATCATTTGTACTTAAAAAGATTACTACATCACTCAACCTCAAAAAACATAATTTGTAACTAGCTATGGTCACAGACACAATGCTAATTTAACATCAGAAATGCTCAATTAACTATCTTATTCAAATTATGATCTTTCTAATTCTTGAGTCATCAAAGTGCTCAATTGCCACCACAACCTGTGGAAGTGATCGTTCAGCATTAAAAGTGATCACCAGGATATCAGCTTCCGATCTGTTAGATTAAGAACAACCCCAACAGCTTTTAACACTTATCTTTAAAACTTTCCCCAAGAACTTTCCTTGCTCTATCCCTTACACCCGGTAAGTTAACATCTCTTACATCTCCTAGTTGCCTCTTCTCTGCTCTCCACAACAGCTACCTATATCTCCAACACTACATCGTTCATCACTGTTTCTGTCACTTCCTGCCATCTTGCTGGTTCCTTCTCCACTGCCACAGCCACTACCCCACCACTGTTTCTGTCCCCAACACTGTTTCTGTCCCCAACATTATTCCTGCCCACACCACCGTTTCTGCTCCCACCACTGTTTCAGCCCACACAACTGTTTCAGCCCCCACCAATGTTTCAGACCCCACTACTCTTTCAGTCCCCACATCACTGTTTTAGACCCCACCACTGTTTCAGTTCCCACTACTGTTTCTGCCCTCAACACTGTTTCAGACCCCACCACTGTTTCGGACTGCACCACTGTTTCTGCCCCCATCACCGTTTCAGCCCCCATCACCGTTTCAGCCCCCACCACTGTTTCATTCCCCACCACTGTTTCAGTTCCCATCACTGTTTCTGCCCACAACACTGTTTCTGCCTACACTGCTTGTCAGTCCCCAGCGCTGTTTCATACCCCACCACTGTTACAGACCCCACCACTGTTTCAGATCGCACCAGTGTTTTGGCCTCCACCACTGTTTCATTCCCCACATCTGTTTCAGTCCCCATCACTGTTTCAGACCGCACCACCGTTTCAGCCCTCTACGCCGTTTCACCCCACTACACTGTTTCAGTCCACACCGCTGTTTCAGCCCAAACCGCTGTTTCTTTCCGCATCATTGTTTCAGCCCCCACCACTGCTTCAGTCCTCATCACTGTTTTAGACCCCACCACTGTTTCAGTCCCCCCCCCCCATTGTTTCAGTCCCCACCACTGCTTCAGACCGCACCACTATTTCAGTCTCCCCCACTGTTTCATACCCCACCACTGTTTTAACCCCACCACTCTTTCGGCCCACAACACTGTTTCGGCCCACACCACTGTTTCTGCGCACAAAACTGTTTCTGGGCACAATACTGTTTCAGTCCCCACCACTGTTTCATTCACCCCACACTGTTTCATTCCCAACCACTGTTTCAGTCCCCACTACAGCTTCAGTCCCCATCACTGTTTCAGCCCACACCACTGTTTCTTTCCCCATCACTGTTTCTGAGCCTACCACTGTTTCAGTTCCCCCCACCCTACTGTTTCAGCCCACACCACAGTTTCAGTCCCGACTGTTTCAGACCCCCACCCCCCACTGTTTCATTCCACACCACAGTTTCAGTCCCCATCACTGCTTCAGACCCCACCACCGTTTCTGTCCACAACACCATTTCTGTCCCCACCATCGTTTCAGCCTACAACACCGTTTCAGCCTACAACACCGTTTCAGCCCACTACACCGTTTCTGCCCACTACACTGTTTCTGCCCACTACACTGTTTCTGCCCACTACACTGTTTCTGCCCACTACACCGTTTCTGCCCACTACACTGTTTCTGCCCACTACACCGTTTCTGCCCACTACACTGTTTCTGCCCACTACACCGTTTCTGCCCACTACACTGTTTCTGCCCAAGACACTGTTTCAGCCCAAACCACTGTTTCAGCCCACTACACTGTTTCAGCCCACAACACTGTTTCAGTCACCAACATTGTTTCTGCCCACAACGCTTTTTCAGGCCACACTGCTCTTTCAGTCACCACCACTGTTTCAGACCCCACCACTGTTTCAGACCCCACCACTGTTTCAGCCCATGACATTGTTTCAGATCGCATCAATTTTTTAGCCCCCACCACTGTTTCATTCCCCACCACTGTTTCAGTTCCCATCACTGTTTCTGCCCACAACACTGTTTCTGCCCACACTGCTTGTCAGTCCCCAGCACTGTTTCAGACCCCACCACTGTTACAGACCCCACCACTGTTTCAGTTCGCACCAGTGTTTTGGCCTCCATCACTGTTTCATTCCCCACATCTGTTTCAGACCCCACCACTGTTTCTGCCCACTACACCGTTTCAGCTCTCTACACCGTTTCAGCCCACTACACCGTTTCAGCCCACTACACTGTTTCAGTCCACACCATTGTTTCAGCCCAAACCACTGTTTCTTTCCGCATCACTGTTTTAGCCCCCACCACTGCTTCAATCCCAATCATTCTTTCAGCCCCCACCACTGCTTCAGTCCCCATCATTGTTTCATTCCCCTCCACTGTTTCATTCCCCTCCACTGTTTCATTCACCCCCACTGTTTCAAACCCCACCACTGTTTCATTCCCCATCACTGTTTCAGTCCCCATCACTGCTTCAGACCGCACCACTATTTCAGTCTCCCCAACTGTTTCATACCCCACCACTGTTTTAACCCCACCACTCTTTCGCCCCACAACACTGTTTCGGCCCACACCACTGTTTCTGCGCACAAAATTGTTTCTGGCCACAGTACTCTTTCAGTCCCCACCACTGTTTCATTCACCCCACACTGTTTCATTCCCAACCACTGTTTCAGTCCCCACCACTGTTTCAGTCCCCACCACTGCTTCAGTCCCCATCACTGTTTCAGACTGCACCATTGTTTTAGTCCACACCGCTGTTTCAGTCCAGTCCACTGTTTCAGCCCAAATCACTGATTCAGCCCACACCACTGTTTCTTTTCCCATCACTGTTTCTGAGCCTACCACTGTTTCAGCCCACACCACAGTTTCAGTCCCCCCGACTGTTTCAGACCCCCACCCCCCACTGTTTCATTCCACACCACTGTTTCAGTCCCCACCACTGTTTCTGCCCACACTGCTTGTCAGTCCCCAGCGCTGTTTCATACCCCACCACTGTTATAGACCCTACCACTGTTTCAGATCGCACCAGTGTTTTAGCCTCCACCACTGTTTCATTCCCCACAACTGTTTCAGTCCCCCTCACTACTTCAGACCCCACCACCGTTTCTGTCCACAACACCATTTCTGTCCCCACCGTTTCAGCCCACTACATCGTTTCAGCCCACTACATCGTTTCAGCCCACTACATCGTTTCTGCCCACTACACTGTTTCTGCCCACTACACTGTTTCTGCCCACTACACCGTTTCTGCCCAATACACTGTTTCTGCCCACTACACCGTTTTTGCCCAATACACTGTTTCTGCCCACTACACAGTTTCTGCCCACTACACCGTTTCAGCCCAAACCACTGTTTCTTTCCACATCACTGTTTCTGTCCCACTGTTTAGCCCCCACCACTACTTCCGTCCCCATCTTTGTTTCATTCCCCACAACTGTTTCAGACCCCAACACCGTTTCAGCCCACTACACCGTTTCAGCCCACTACACCGTTTCTGACCAATACACCGTTTCAGCCCACTACACCGTTTCAGCCCACTACACCGTTTCTGCCCACTACACTGTTTCTGCCTACTACACTAATTCTGCCCACTACAATGTTTCAGTCCACACCACTGTTTCAGCCCATCCACTGTTTCTTTCCGCACCACTGCTTCAGTCCCCATCACTGTTTCAGTCCCCCCCGCACTCTTTCAGACCACACCGCAGTTTCAGCCCACACCGCAGTTTCATCCCACCACGCTGTTTCAGCCCACACTGCTGTTTCAGTCCCCACCACTGTTTCATTCCCAATCACTGTTTCAGACCCTTCTGCCCACTACACCATTTCTGCCCACTACACTGTTTCTGCCCACTACACTGTTTCTGCCCATTACACTGTTTCTGCCCACTACACTGTTTCCGTCCCCACCACTGTTTCAGCCCCCACCACTGCTTCAGTCCCCACCGCTGTTAAAATCCCCACCACTGTTTCAGTCACCCCACTCTTTCAGACCCCACGACACTTTTTCTGCCCTCAACACTGTTTGTGCCCACACCACAGTTTCTGCCCACACCACAGTTTCTGTCCACAACGCTGTTTCAGCCAACACTACTGATTCAGTCCCCATCACTGCTTCAGACCGCACCACTGTTTTTGCCCACAACAGTGTTTCTGCCCACACCACAGTTTCTGCCCACACCACCGTTTCAGCCCACTACACTGTTTCAGCCCACTACACCGTTTCTGCCCATTACACTGTTTCTGCACACTACACCGTTTCTGCCCACTACACCATTTCTGACCACTACACTGTTTAAGTCCACACCACTGTGACAAATACCACCGCTGTTTCAGTCCACACCGCTGTTTCCGCCCACTACGCTGTTTCAGCTCACACTGCTGTTTCAGTCCCCACCGCTGTTTCAGACCTCACCACTGTTTCAGTCACCACCACTGTTTCAGTGCACACTACTGTTTCAGTGCACACTACTGTTTCAGTCCACATCACTATTTCAGCTCACACAACTGTTTCTTTCCCCATCATTGTTTCTGTCCCCACCACTGTTTCATTCCCCCCGACTGTTTCAGACCCTCTCCCACACACCGTTTCAGTCCCCACCACTGTTTCTGCCTGCACCACTGTTTCAGCCCACACTACTGTTTCAGCCCAAATCACTGTTTCAGCCCACACCACTGTTTCTTTCCCCATCACTGTTTCTGAGCCTACCACTGTTTCAGTCCCCCCCCACCCTACTGTTTCAGCCCACACCACTGTTTCAGTCCCCCGACTGTTTCAGACCCCCACCCCCCACTGTTTCACTCCACACTACTGTTTCAGTCCACACCACTGTTTCAGCCCACACCACTGTTTCAGCCCACACTACTGTTTCAGCCCAAATCACTGTTTCAGTCCCCACCACTGATTCTGCCCAACACTGTTTCTGCCCACAACACTGTTTCTGCCCACACTGCTTGTCAGTCCCCAGCGCTGTTTCATTCCCACCACTGTTACAGACCCTATCACTGTTTCAGATCGCACCAGTGTTTTAGCCTCCACCACTGTTTCATTCCCCACAACTGTTTCAGTCCCCATCACTGTTTCAGACCCCACCACTGTTTCAGACCCACCACCATTTCTGTCCCCACCACCATTTCTGCCCACTACACCGTCTCTACCCACTACACCGTTTCTGCCCACTACACTGTTTCTGCCCACTACACCGTCTCTACCCACTACACCGTTTCTGCCCACTACACTGTTTCTGCCCACTACACTGTTTCAGTCCCCATCACTGTTTCAGTCCCCACCGCTGTTAAAGTCCCCACCACTGTTTCAGTCACCCCACTCTTTCAGACCCCACCACTGTTTCAGCCCACACCACTGTTTCTGCCCACACTGCTGTTTCTGCCCTCAACACTGTTTGTGCCCGCACTACAGTTTCTGCCCACACCACAGTTTCTGCCCACACCACAGTTTCTGCCCACAACGCTGTTTCAGCCCACACTACTGATTCAGTCCCCATCACTGCTTCAGACCGCACCACAGTTTCTGCCCACAACACCGTTTCTGCCCACTACACCCTTTCAGCCCACTACACCGTTTCTCCCCATTACACCGTTTCTGCCCACTACACCCTTTCAGACCACTACACTGTTTAAGTCCACACCACTGTTACAAACCACACCGCTGTTTCAGCCCACACCGCTGTTTCAGTCCCCACCACTGTTTCATTCACCCCACTGTTTCAGATACCACCACTCTTTCAGATCCCACCACTGTTTCAGCCCACACCACTGTTTCAGTCCCCAACTCTGTTTCAGACCCCACCACTGTTTCAGTCCCCATCACTATTTCAGTCCCCATCGCTGTTTCAGTTCCCAACGCTCTTTCAGACCCCACCACTATTTCAGCCCACACCACTGTTTCAGATAGCACCACTGTTTAAGCCCCCACCATTCTTTCAGTCCCCACCACTGTTTCAGACCCCACCACTGTTTCAGCCCATGACATTGTTTCAGATCGCATCACCTTTTTAGCCGCCACCACTGTTTCATTCCCCACCACTGTTTCAGTTCCCATCACTGTTTCTGCCCACAACACTGTTTCTGCCTACACTGCTTGTCAGTCCCCAGCACTGTTTCAGACCCCACCACTGTTACAGACCCCACCACTGTTTCAGATCGCACCAGTGTTTTAGCCTCCACCACTGTTTCATTCCCCACAACTGTTTCAGTCTCCATCACTGTTTCAGACCCCACCACTATTTCAGTCCCCATCGCTGTTTCAGTTCCCAACGCTCTTTAAGTCCCCACCACAGTTTCAGCCCATTACACTGTTTCTGCCCCCACCAAAGTTTCAGCCTCCACCACTGATTCAGTCCCCACCACTGTTTCAGCTCACACCACTGTTTCAGCCCACACCACTGTTTCAGCCCACACCACTGTTTCAGCCCACACCACTGTTTCAGATACCACTACTGTTTAAGCCCCCACCATTCTTTCAGACCCCACCACTGTTTCTGAACCCACCACTGTTTCTGTCCCCACTACTATTTCAGTCCCCATCTGTGTTTCAGTCCACACCACTGTTTCAGCCCACACCACTGTTTCAGTCCTCACCTGTGTTTCAGTCCACACCACTGTCTCAGCCCACAACACCGTTTCAGCCCACAACACTATTTCAGCACACTACACTATTTCTGCCCAAAACACGATTTCAGTCCCCACCACTGTTTTATTCCCCCCCCACTGTCTCATTCCCCCCCACTGTTTCAGACCCCACCACTGTTTCAGTCCCCATCACTGCTTCAGACCGCACCACTTTTTCAGTCCCGACCACTGTTTCAGCTTCCACCACTGTTTCAGACCCCACCACTGTTTCAGACCCCACCACTGTTTGATTCGCCACCACTGTTTCAGCCCAAACCACTGTTTCAGTCCCCATGACTGTTTCCGCTCACACCACTGTTTTAGTCCCTACCACTGTTTTAGCCCACACCACTGTTTCAGTCCCCGTGACTGTTTCCGCTCACACCACTGTTTTAGTCCCTACCACTGTTTTAGCCCACACCACTGTTTCAGACCCCACCATTGTTTCTGCCCCCACCACTGTTGTGACCCCACCACTGTTTCTAACCCCACCACAAGTTTCTGTCCCCATCTCTGTTTCTGTCCCCATCACTGTTTCAGCCCACAATGCTGTTTCAGTCCCCACTGCTGTTACAACCCCCACCACTGTTGCAATCCCCTCCACTACTTCTGACCCACCATAGTTTCTGCTCCAACCATAGTTTCAGTCCCCACCACTGTTTCATTCCCGACCACTGTTTCAGCGCACACCACTGTTTCATTCCCCACCACTGTTTCATTCCCCACCACTGTTTCTGCCCAAACCACTGTTTCAGACCCCACCACAGTTTCTGTCCCCACTACTGTTTCAGTCCACACCACAGTTTCTGCCCCCACCACTGTTTCAGCCCACACCACTGTCTTAGCCCACTACTCTGTTTCTGCCCACTACACTGTTTCTGTCCACTACACTGTTTCTGCCCACCACACTGTTTCAGACCCCACCACTGTTTCAGTCCCCACCAGAGTTTCAGCCCCCATCGCTGTTTCAGCTCACACCACTGTTTCAGACCCCATCACTGTTTAATCCCCCACCATTCTTTCAGTCCCCACGACAGTTTCTGCCCCCACCACTGTTTCACACCCCAACACTGTTTCAGACCCTACCACTGCTTCAGACCCCACCACTGTTTCTGAGTCCACCACAGTTTCTGTCCCCATCACAGTTTCAGCTCACACCACTCTTTTGGCCCACATCACTCTTTTAGCCCACACAACTGTTTTAGCTTACACCACTGTTTCAGTCCCCATCACTGTTTCAGTCCCCATCACTGTTTCAGACCCCACCACTGTTTCTGTCCCCACTACTGTTTGAGTCCCTACCACTGTTTCTGCCCCCACCACTGTTTCAGCCCACACCACTGTTTCAGACCCCACCACTGTTTCATTCGCCACCACTGTTTCAGCCCAAACCACTGTTTCAGCACAAACCACTGTTTCAGCCCACACCACTGTTTCAGCCCACAACATAGTTTCAGTCCACACCACTGTTTCTGCCTACACCACGGTTAGAACCCACACCACTGTTTCAGCCCACACCACTGTTTCAGATACCACGACTGTTTAAGCTCCCACCATTCTTTCAGTCCCCACCACTGTTTCTGGTCCCACCACTGTTTCTGCCCCCACTACTATTTCAGTCCCCATCTGTGTTTCAGTCCACACCACTTTTTCAGTTCACACCACTGTTTCAGACCCCATCACTGTTTCTGCGGCCACCACTGTTTCAAACACTCCCAGCACTTTTTCAGACCCCACCACTGTTTCAGTCCCCACCTGTGTTTCAGTCCACACCACTGTTTCAGCCCACACCACTGTTTCAGCCCACACCACTGTTTCAGCCCACACCACTGTTTCAGACCCCATCACTGTTTAATCCCCCACCATTCTTTCAGACCCCACCACTGCTTCAGACTCCACCACTGCTTCAGACCCCACCACAGTTTCTGTCCCCACCACAGTTTCAGCCCACACCACTCTTTTGGCCCACACCACTCTTTTAGCCCACACCACTGTTTTAGCTTATTCCACTGCTTCAGTCCCCATCACTGTTTCTGAGCCCACCACTGTTTCAGACCCCACCTCTGTTTCAGTCCCCATCACTTTTTCAGTCCCCACCACTGTTTCTGTCCCCACCACTCTTTCAGCCCCCACCACTCTTTCAGAGCCCACCACTGTTTCAGCCCCCGCCACTGTTACAACCCCCACCACTGTTACAAACCCCACCACAGTTGCAACCCTCACCAAAGTTTCAGACCCACCAGAGATTCTGCTCCAACCACAGTTTTAACCTCCATCACTTTTTCAGTCCCCACCACTGTTTCAGTCCACACCACAGTTTCAGCCCACACCACTCTTTTAGCCCACACCACTGTTTTAGCTTACATCACTGTTTCAGTCCCCATCACTGTTTCAGTCCCCACCACTTTTTCAGTCCCTACCACTGTTTCTGCCCCCACCACTCTTTCAGACCCCACCAGTGTTTCAGCCCACACCACTGTTTCAGACCCCCCCACTGTTTCATTCACCTCCACTGTTTCAGGCCCCATCACTATTTCCGCTCACACCGCTGTTTCTGACCCCACCACTGTTTTAGCTTACACCACTGTTTCTGTCCCCAGCACTGTTTCAGACAGCTCCACTGTTTCAGCCCACACCACTGTTTCAGTCCCCACCACTGTTTCTGCCCCCATCACTGTTTCAGTCCCCACTGCTATTTCAGACGCCCCCACCCTTTCAGTTCCACCACTATTTCAGACACCCCCAATCTTTCAGACCCCACCACTGTTTCAGCCCACACCGTTTCAGCCCACACCACTGTTTCAGCCCACACCGTTTCAGCCCACACCACTGTTTCAGCCCACACCACTGTTTCAGCCCACACCACTGTTTCAGCCCACACCACTGTTTCAGCCCACACCACTGTTTCAGCCCACAACACTGTTTCAGACCTCAACACTGTTTCTGCCTGCTTCACTGTTTCAGTCCCCACCGCTATTTCAGTCCCCAGCGCTGTTTCAGCCCCCATCACCACTTCAGCCTCCATCACCGTTTCAGCCCCCACCACTGTTTCAGCCCCCACCACTGTTTCAGCCCCCACCACAGTTTCTGCCCCCAACACAGTTTCTGCCCCTACCACAGTTTCTGCCCCCACCACTCTTTTAGCCCACAACACTATTTCAGCCCACACTGCTGTTTCAGTCCCCACCACTGTTTCAGCCCACAACATTGTTTCGGATCGCATCACTTTTTTAGCCGCCACCACTGTTTCATTCCCCACCACTGTTTCATTCCCCACCACTGTTTCAGTTCCCATCACTGTTTCTGCCCACAACACTGTTTCTGCCCACACTGCTTGTCAGTCCCCAGCGCTGTTTCATACCCCACCACTGTTACAGACCCCACCACTGTTTCAGATCGCACCAGTGTTTTAGCCTCCACCACTCTTTCATTCCCCACAACTGTTTCAGTCCCCATCACTGCTTCAGACCGCACCACTGTTTCAGACCCCACCACCGTTTCAGACCCCATCACCATTTCAGCCAACTACACCGTTTCAGCCCACAACATCGTTTCAGCCCACTACACCATTTCAGCCCACTACACCGTTTCTGCCCAATACACTGTTTCTGCCCACTACACTGTTTCTGCCCATTACGCTGTTTCTGCCCATTACGCTGTTTCTGCCCATTACGCTGTTTCTGCCCACTATGCTGTTTCAGTCCACACCACTGTTTCAGCCCAAACCACTGTTTCTTTCCGCATCACTGTTTCTGTCCCCATCACTGTTTTAGCCCCACCACTGCTTCAATCCCCATCATTGTTTCAGTCCCCATTACTGTTTCAGTTCCACCAGTGTTTCAGCCCCCAACACTGCTTCAATCCCCCAACACTGTTTCAGTCCCCACTGCTTCAGTTCACACCACTGTTTCAGCTCTCAACACTGCTTCAATCCCCCAACACTGTTTCAGTCCCCACTGCTTCAGTTCCCATCACTGTTTCAGCTCCCAACACTGCTTCAACCCCACCACTGCTTCAGTCCCCATCACCGTTTCAGTCCCCACTGTTACAGACTCCACCACTGTTTCAGATCGCACCAGTGTTTTAGCCTCCACCACTCTTTCATTCCCCACAACTGTCTCAGTCCCCATCACTACTTCAGACCGCACCACTGTTTCAGACCCCACCACCGTTTCAGACCCCACCACCATTTCTGCCCACTACACCGTTTCAGCCAAGTACACTGTTTCTGCCCATTACGCTGTTTCTGCCCATTACGCTGTTTCTGCCCACTATGCTGTTTCAGTCCACACCACTGTTTCAGCCCAAACCACTGTTTCTTTCCGCATCACTGTTTCTGTCCCCATCACTGTTTTAGCCCACACCACTGCTTCAATCCCCATCATTGTTTCAGTCCCCATTACTGATTCAGTTCCACCACTGTTTCAGCCCCCAACACTGTTTCAATCCCCAACACTGTTTCAGTCCCCACTGCTTCAGTTCGCACCACTGTTTCAGCTCCCAACACTGCTTCAACACCACCACTGCTTCAGTCCCCATCACCGTTTCAGTCCCCACTGCTTCAGTCCCCACCACTCTTTCAGACCCCACCACTGTTTCAGCCCACACCGCGGTTTCAGCCCACACAGCTGTTTCATCCCACAACGCTGCTTCATCCCACCACGTTGTTTCGGCCACACTGCTGTTTCAGTCCCCACCGCTGTTTCAGTCCCCACCGCTGTTTCAGTCCCCACCACTGTTTCATTCCCCCTCACTGCTTCATACCACACCACTGTTTCATTCCCCCTCACTGTTTCAGACCCCACCACTGTTTCATTCCCCCCCCACTGTTTCAGACCCCAACACTGTTTCAGTCCCCATCACTGCTTCATACCACACCACTGTTTCAGTTTCCCCCACTGTTTTAACCCCACCACTCTTTCGGCCCACAACATTGTTTTGGCCCACAACACTGTTTCGGCCCACAAAACTGTTTCTGCCCAAAACACTGTTTCCGACCCCACCACTGTTTCATTCCCCACCACTGCTTCAGTCCCCATCACTGTTTCAGACTCCACCACAGTTTCAGTCCACACTGCTGTTTCAGCCCACACCACTGTTTCAGCTCAATCCATTGTTTCAGCCCACTCCACTGTTTCAGCCCACACCACTGTTTCAGCTCAATCCATTGTTTCAGCCCACAACGCTGTTTCAGCCACACTGCTGTTTCAGTCCCCACCACTGTTTCATTCCACATCACTGTTTCATTCCACATCACTGTTTCAGTCCCCATCACTGTTTCAGTCCCCATCACTGCTTCAGACCGCACCACTGTTTCAGTCTCCCCCACTGTTTCACATCCCCGCACTGTTTCAGACCCCACCACTCTTTCGGCCCACAACACTGTTTCGGCCCATACCACTGTTTCAGCCCACAACACAGTTTCAGTCCCCATCACTGTTTCAGTCCCCATCACCGCTTCAGACCGCACCACTGTTTCAGTCTCCCCCACTGTTTCACATCCCCGCACTGTTTCAGACCCCACCACTCTTTCGGCCCACAACACTGTTTCGGCCCATACCACTCTTTCGGCCCACAACACTGTTTCGGCCCACAACACTGTTTCGGCCCACACCACTGTTTCAGCCCACAACACAGTTTCAGCCCACACAACTGTTTCTTTCCCCATCATATTTCTGAGCCCACCACTGTTTCAGTCCCCCCCACCCCACACTTTCTGCCCCCACCACAGTTTCTGCCCCTACCACTGTTTCTGCCCCCATCACTGTTTCAGTCCCCACCGCTATTTCAGACGCCCCCACTCTTTCAGTCCCACCACTGTTTCAGACACCCCCAATCTTTCAGACCCCACCACTGTTTCAGCCCACACCACTGTTTCAGCCCACAACACTGTTTCAGCCCACACCACTGTTTCTGCCCGCTTCACTGTTTCAGTCCCCAGCGCTGTTTCAGCCCCCATCACCATTTCAGCCTCCATCACCGTTTCAGCGCCCACCACTGTTTCAATCCCCACCACTGTTTCAGTCCGCGCCACTGTTTCAGTCCCCACCACTGTTTCAGCCCCCACCACAGTTTCTGCCCCCAACACTATTTCAGCCCACACCACTGTTTCAGTCCCCACCACTGTTTCAGCCCCCACCACAGTTTCTGCCCCCAACACTATTTCAGCCCACACCACTGTTTCAGACCCCACCACTGTTTCTGCCCCCACCACTGTTTCAGACCCCACCACTGTTTCTGCCCCCACCACTGTTTCAGCCCACAACACTATTTCAGCCCACACCACTGTTTCAGTCCCCACCACTGTTTAAGCCCACACCACTGTTTCAGCCCACAACATTGTTTCGGACCGCATCACCTTTTTAGCCCCCACCACTGTTTCATTCCCCACCACTGTTTCAGTTCCCATCACTGTTTCTGCCCACAACACTGTTTCTGCCTACACTGCTCGTCAGTCCCCAGCACTGTTTCATACCCCACCACTGTTACAGACCCCACCACTGTTTCAGATCACACCAGTGTTTTAGCCTCCACCACTCTTTCATTCCCCACAACTGTTTCAGTCCCCATCACTGCTTCAGACCGCACCACTGTTTCAGACCCCACCACCGTTTCAGACCCCACCACCATTTCAGCCCACTACACCATTTCAGCCCACTACACCGTTTCTGCCCACTACACTGTTTCTGCCCACTACACTGTTTCTGCCCACTACACTGTTTCTGCCCACTACACTGTTTCTGCCCATTACGCTGTTTCTGCCCATTACGCTGTTTCTGCCCATTACACTGTTTCTGCCCACTACACTGTTTCTGCCCACTACACTGTTTCTGCCCACTACACTGTTTCTGCCCATTACGCTGTTTCTGCCCACTACACTGTTTCTGCCCATTACGCTGTTTCTGCCCATTACACTGTTTCTGCCCACTACACTGTTTCTGCCCATTACGCTGTTTCTGCCCATTACGCTGTTTCTGCCCACTACACTGTTTCAGCCCAAACCACTGTTTCTGTCCCCATCACTGTTTTAGCCCCACCACTGCTTCAATCCCCATCATTGTTTCAGTCCCCATTACTGTTTCAGTTCCACCACTGTTTCAGCCCCCAACACTGCTTCAATCCCCAACACTGTTTCAGTCCCCACTGCTTCAGTTCGCACCACTGTTTCAGCTCCCAACACTGCTTCAACCCCACCACTGCTTCAGTCCCCATCACCGTTTCAGTCCCCACTGTTACAGACTCCACCACTGTTTCAGCCCGCACTGCGGTTTCAGCCCACACAGCTGTTTATTCTACAACGCTGTTTCATCCCACCACGCTGTTACAGCCACACTGCTGTTTCATTCCCCACTGCTGTTTCAGTCCCCACCACTGTTTCAGACCCCACCACTGTTTCATTCACCCCCCACTGTTTCATTCATCACCACTGTTTCAGACCCCACCACTGTTTCATTCACCCCCCACTGTTTCATTCATCACCACTGTTTCAGTCCCCACCACTGTTTCCGATCCCACCACTGTTTCATTCCCCACCACTGCTTCAGTCCCCATCACTGTTTCAGACTCCACCACAGTTTCAGTCCACACTGCTGTTTCAGTCCACACCACTGTTTCAGCTCAATCCACTGTTTCAGCCCACTGCACTGTTTCAGCCCACAACGCTGTTTCAGTCCCCACCGCTGTTTCAGTCCCCATCACTGTTACAGTCCCCATCACTGCTTCAGACCACACCACTGTTTCAGTCTCCCCCACTGTTTCAGCCCACACAACTGTTTCTTTCCCCATCATATTTCTGAGCCCACCATTGTTTCAGTCCGCCCCACCCCACAGTTTCTGCCCCCACCACAGTTTCTGCTCCTACCACTGTTTCAGTCCCCACTGCTATTTCAGACGCCCCCACCACTGTTTCAGACACCCACAATCTTTCAGACCCCACCACTGTTTCAGACCCCACCACTGTTTCAGACCTCAACACTGTTTCTGCCCGCTTCACTGTTTCAGCCCCCATCACCATTTCAGCCTCCATCACCGTTTCAGCCCCCACCACTGCTTCAATCCCCACCACTGTTTCAGTCCGCGCCACTGTTTCATTCACCCCCACTGTTTCATTCCCCCCCCACTGTTTCAGACCCCAACACTGTTTCAGTCCCCATCACTGCTTCATACCACACCACTGTTTCAGTCTCCCCCCACTGTTTTAACCCCACCACTCTTTCGGCCCAAAACATTGTTTTGGCCCACAACACTGTTTCTGCCCACACTGCTTGTCAGTCCCCAGCGCTGTTTCAGACCCCACCACTGTTACAGACCCCACCACTGTTTCAGATCGCACCACTCTTTCAGACCCCACCACCGTTTCTGTTCCCACTACCATTTCAGCCCACAACACCGTTTCAGCCCACAACACTTTCTGCCCACTACACTGTTTCTGCTCTCAACACTGTTACTGCCCACACCACAGTTTCTGCCCACAACGCTGTTTCAGCCCACACTGCTGTTTCAGTCCCCATCACTGCTTCAGACCACACCACTGTTTCGGCTACAACACTGTTTCTGCCCACACCACAGTTTCTGCCCTCAACACCGTTTCAGCCCACTACACTGTTTCAGCCCACTACACCGTTTCTGCACACTACACCGTTTCTGACACTACACTGTTTCAGCCCACTACACCGTTTCTGCCCACAACACCATTTCTGACCACTACACTGTTTAAGTCCACACCACTATTACAAACTCCACCGCTGTTTGAGTCCACACCGCTGTTTCAGACCACTACACTGTTTCAGCCCACTACACTCTTTCAGCTCACACTGCTGTTTCAGTCCCCACTGCTGTTTCAGATCCCACCACTGTTTCAGCCACCACCATTGTTTCAGTGCACACTACTGTTTCAGTCCACATCACTGTTTCAGCCCACACCACTGTGTCAGCCCACAGAATTGTTTCTTTCCCCATCATTGTTTCTGTCCGCACCTCTGTCTTTGTCCCCACCACTGTTTCAGTCCACAACACTGCTTCAGCCCACAACACTGTTTCAGTCCACACCACTGTTTCAGTCCCCACGACTGTTTCACACCCTCCCCCACCCACCGTTTCAGACAGCACCACTGTTTCAGTCCCCACCACTGTTTCTGCCTGCACCACAGTTTTAGCCCGCACCAAGGTTTTAGCCCGCACCACAGTTTCAGTCCCCATCAATATTTCCATCCCCACCACTGTTTCAGTTCCCCCAACTGTTTCAGACCCCTCCCCGAACTGTTTCAGACAGCACCACTGTTTCAACCCCCACCACTGCTTCAGTCCCCATCACTGATTCAGCCCGCACCACTATTTCAGACCACACCACTGTTTCAGCCCACAACACTGTTTCAGTCCACACCACTGTTGCAGCCCACACCACTGTTGCAGCCCACACCACTGTTGCAGCCCACACCACCGTTTCAGTCCACATCACTGTTTCAGACCCCACCACAGTTTCTGAGTCCACCACTGTTTCAGCCCAAACTAGTGTTTCAGTCCCCATGACTGTTTCCACTCACACCACTGTTTCAGACTACACCACTGTTTCAGTCTCCACCGCTTTTTCAGCCCACTCCACTGTTTCCACCCCCACCACAGTTTCTGTCCCCATCACTGTTTCTGCCCCCATTACTATTTCGGCCCACAATGCTGTTTCAGTCCCCACCTCTGTTGCAACCCCCTCCACTGTTTCTGACCCACCACAGTTTCTGCCCCAACCACAGTTTCAGCGCACACCACTGTTTCATTCCCCACCACTGTTTCTGACCAAACCACTGTTTCAGAACCCCACCGCTGTTTCAGACCCCACCGCTGTTTCATTCCCCATCACTGGTTCAGCCTCCACCACTGTTTCATTCGCCACCACTGTTTCAGACTAATCCACTGTTTCAGTCACCATCACTGTTTCAGCCCACACCACTGTTTCAGACCCCACACCACTGTTTCAGACCCCACACCACTGTTTCAGACCCCACCACTGTTACAGCCCCCACCACTGTTTCTGCCCTCACCACTGATTCAGTGCCCATCACTGATTCAGACCCCATTACCGTTTCTGCCCACACCACTGTATTAGCCTCCTCCACTGTTTTGGTCCCATCACTGTTTCTTTCCCATTACTGTTTTCACCACCTCCAGTTGATGTATAATTAGTTTTTATTGCCATATGTACTCAAGTACAGAAGTACAGTGAAAAGTGTATAATGTCATCACACATGGCGCCATCTTAAGTACCTTGGTACAAAAACTTTGGTACAAAGTAGTAAAAGAAACAAAGTTTGAAAACTTCAACATTAACTTCATAGAATTAATAGAAAAATAAAGAAATAAGGTAATTGTTAACATTAAAGCCCTTCTAAATATGAACTAGAAATAGGCACGTTGGCACAGTGGTTAGCACTGCTGCCTCACTGCGCCAGAGATCCGGGTTCAATTCCCGCCTCAGGTAACTGTCTGTGTGGAGTTTGCACATTCTCCCTGTATCTGTGTGGGTTCCCTCTGGGTGCTCCGGTTTCTTCCCACAGTCCAGAAATGTGCAGATTAGGTGAATTGGCCATGCTAAATTGCCCTTAGTGTTAGGTGTGGGGGAGTGTGTCTGGGTGGGTTGCTCTTCGGAGGGTTGGTATGGACATGTTGGGCCGTAGGGCCTGTTTCCACACTGTAAGTAATCTAATCTAAATTAAAAGTTCAATGGTCTTTGATGAGTCCTCCAATTAGCTTGCTGTCTGGGAGTCACTACTGCTGCAGATACTAACTCTTCCAGTGTCACAAACCTTGGAGGAAATATAAGGGATGCTCTGTAAAAGGAGTGGGGGTCTGGGGGAGAGTAGGGGATGGCAATGAGGGTTGTTCTGGTGTTATGCTGGCAGTGACCAGTGGAGTGGTTCAACCCTCTGCTTCTAATTCTCCCCACTGCCCCACACCCTCTTCCCCAGCCAAGAGTCAGGAGCACTCAAATCAGACTGTTTGTGGAACCCCCATCCAGAAATGTGCCTCTGTACTAATGCAGCCTCTTTCTATGTGACCCCACACCTCCTTTCCTCACCCTAGACCTGTACAACATGTCCCCAAACCAGTGTAACTGGCCTCCCACGTCAGCCACAGGCAACCTTCTTCTGTCACTTCAAGTTTCAGCGTCTGAACACTTCATCATTGGTGAGAAGGCTTCTCCAGGTACAGGCAGGGGGAAGCGGTTTCACTCGGCTTTGAGCTGGGAGGCAGTGGGTTTGTCGGGGGAGGGAGTACTGCATGTGGTGAAACCTCTGGCCAGCATGAATAATATTGCTGCCAAGTGGCAAATGATGGAGTTAGAGGGTGCAAGAAGGTTCAATAGTAGTGGGGGTGGAGGAGGGGCAGGGGAGTGCTCTGGATGGAGGGTAGAGGGCAGGAGCTTGGAACTGAAGAGTAGAGGAGGGATGTAGAGGGAAAGGGAATTGGTGCATCTGCTCAACTGGGATGAACAATCTGGAAAAATCTATGCAATGGTAATGAAACCAGGCAAATCCAAATGAAATGAATAAAAATTGTGTTAAGAATTAATACATTTATGGTTGAGATCATGAAATAATCTTTTTGTTGCTTTTGTAATTTGGAATATTGTAAATAAGTTTGGTCGCATGAATACAAAGTTTATTCTCCGGAGGTAATTAAAATCAGGTGCACACCTAAACACATGAACCCCCATTGAAATTGTCACTTATGCATTTCTTACAATCATCTGCAAGATTTTTTTCAAACTGAGACATTGAACATGCCTTTCGAATGGACTTTTATGAGAACAAAGAACATTACAGCCCTTCAGCCTTCCAAGCCTGTGCTGCTCCAGATCCTCTATCTAAACCTGCCGTATATTTTCTAGGGGTCTGTATCACTTTGCTCCCTGCCCATTCGTGTATCTGTTCCTGAAGAAGGGCTCATGCCCGAAACGTCGATTCTCTTGCTCTTTGGATGCTGCCTGACCTGCTGCGCTTTTCCAGCAACACATTTTCAGCTCTGATCTCCAGCATCTGCAGTCCTCACTTTTTCCTATTATACAATTGTAACATGACCTGCCAACTCATATATTCAATACCCCGTCCAATGAAGGAAAGCATGCCGTATGCCTTCTTGACCACTGTATTGACCTGCGTTGCCACCTTCAGGAAACAATGGACCTGAACACCCAGATCTCTCTGGACATCATTTTTCTCTAGGACTTTTTCATTTACTGCATTGTTTGCTGTGGAATTGCATCTTCCAAAATGCACCATCTCGCATTCGTTGGGTTGAACTCCATCTGCCATTTCTCTGCCCAGCTCTCCAAACTATCTACATTCTGCTATATCCTCTAACAGTGCTCTTCACTATCTGCTACTCCACCAATCTTCATGTCATCTGCAAACTTGCTAATGAGGCAACCTACACCTTCCTCCAAATCATTTATGTATATCACAAACAACAGTGATCCCAACACTGATCCCTATGGGACATCACTGGTCACAGGTCTCCATTTTGAGAAGCTCCTTTCCACTACTACTCTCTGACTCCTGTTGCCCAACCAGTTCGCTATCCATCTAGCGCAAACACCCTGGATCCCATGAGACTTCACCTTCTTCATCAGCCTACTGTGGGGAACCTGATCAAACACCTTACTAAAGTCCACGTTTATGACATCTACATCCCTTCCCTCATCAATTAACTTTATCACCTCTTCAAAGAATTCTATTATGTTTGTAAGACATGACCTTCCTGCACAAAAAACATGCTGCCTGTCACTGACAGGCCCATTTTCTTCCAAATGGCTATATGTCCTATCCCTTAGTATCTTCTCCAGTAGCTTCCCTACCACTGATTTCAGGCTCATAGGTCTATAATTACCTGGATTATCCCTACCATCCTTCTTTAACAAGGGGACAACATTAGCAGTTCTCCAGTCCTCTGGGTCTTCCCCTGTTTTCAAGGATGTTGTAAAGATACCTGTTTAAGCCCCAGCTATTTACTCTCTCGTTTCCCTCAGTAACCTGGGATAGATCCTATCCGGTCCTGGAGATTTGTCCATTTTAATGCCTTTTAGAATACACAACACATCTTCCCTCCGATGCCGACTTGACCGAGAGTAATCAAAGATCTATCCCTAACCTCAACATCGCCATGTTCCGCTCCTCGGTGAATACTGATGCAAAGTACTCGTTAAGATTCTCACCCATTTTCTCTGACTCCACACATACCTTTCCTCCTTTGTCCTTGAATGGGCCGACCTTTTCCTAGTTACCCTATTGCTTCTTATATATGAATAAAAGGTTTGGGGGTTTTCCTTAACCCTGCTCACTAAGGATATCTCATGCCCTCTTTTAGCTCTCTTAATTCCTCATTTCAGATTGGTCCTACATTCCAGATATTCTTCCAAAGCTTTGTCTGACTTCAGTCACTTAGTGCTTATATACGCATCCTTTTTTCCTCTTAGCAAGTCTCACAATTTCACCTGTCAACCATGGTTCCCTAATCTTGCCATTTCTATTCCTCATTTCACAGGAACATATCTCCCCTGAACTCTAATCAGCCTCTTTTTAAAAGCCTCCCACATCTCAAATTGTGGATTTCCCTTCAAATAGCTGCTCCCAATCTACATTCCCCAGTCCTGCCGAATTTTGATATAATTGGCCTTCCACCAATTTAGCACTCTTCCTTTAGGACCACTCTCATCTTTGTCCAGGAGTATCCTAAAACTTATGGAATTGTGATCCCTATTGCCAAAGTAATCCCCCATTGAAACTTCAACCACCTGGCCAGGTTCATTTCCTTACACCAGGTCCACTATGGCCCCTTTACGAGTTGGATTATTTACATACTGCTCTTGAGATCCTCCTGGATGGTCCTTACAATTTCTGCTCTATCCAATCCTCTAACACGAAGTAAATCCCAGTCAATATTGGGAAAATCAAAATCTCCTATCGCCACCACCATGTTGCTCCTACATCTTTCTGTGAGCTCTCGACATGTTTGTACCTCTATCTCACGCTCGCTATTGGGGGGCCAGTAGTACAGCCCCAAAATTGTTACTGCACCCTTCTTATTTCTGAGCTCTGCCCATATTGCCTCACTGCTTGATTCCTCCATAGTGCACTCCTTCAACACAGCTGCAATATCCTCACTGACCAGTAATGCAACTCCTCCACCCCTTTTACCTCCTTCTCTATCCTGCCTGAAGTATCGATATCATGGGACATTTAATTGCCAACCATGCCCTTCCCTAAACCAAGTCTCAGTAATAGCAATACCATCATATTCCCAGGTATTAATCCAAGTTCATCTGCCTTACCCACTATACTTCTTGCATTAAAACAAATGCACCTCAGACCATCAGAACCTCTGCATTCATCAGCTGCTTCCTACCTACTCTTCCCCTTAGTCACAATAGACAATAGACAATAGATGCAGGAGTAGGCCATTCTGCTCTTCAAGCCTGCGCCACCTTTCAATAGGATCATGGCTAATCATCCTTAATCAGTATCCTGTTCCTGCCTTATCTCCATAACCCTTGATTCCACAATCCTTGAGAGCTCTATCCAACTCTTTCTTAAATGAATCCAGAGACTGGGCCTCCACTGCCCTCTGGGGCAGAGCATTCCACACAGCCGCCACTCTCTGGGTGAAGAAGTTTATCCTTATCTCTGTCCTAAATGGTCTACCCCGTATTTTTAAGCTGTGTCCTCTGGTTCGGCACTCATCCATCAGCGGAAACATGTTTCCTGCCTTCAGAGTGTCCAATCCTTTAATAATCTTATATGTCTCAACCAGATGCCCTCGCAGTCTTCTAAACTCAAGGGTATACAAGCCCAGTCGCTCCAGTCTTTCAGTGTAAGGTAATTCCGCCATTCCAGGAATTGATCTCATGAACCTATGCTGCACTCCCTCAATAGCCAGAATGTCTTTCCTCAAATTTGGAGACCAGAACTGTTCACAGGACTCCAGGTGTGCTCTCACCAGGGCCCTGTACAGCTGCAGAACTTCTTTGCTTCTATACTCAATCCCTCTTGTTATGAAGGCCAGCATGCTATTAGCCTTCTTCACAACCTGCTGTACCTGCATGCTTACCGTCATTGACTGGTGTACAAGAACACTCAGATCTCTCTGTACTGCCCCTTTACCTAAATTGATTCCATTTAGGTAGTAATCTGCCTTTCTGTTCTTGCCACCAAAGTGGATAACCATACATTTATCCACATTAAACTGCATCTGCCATGCATCTGACCATTCACCTAACTTGTCCAGGTCACCCTGTAATCTCCTAATATCCTCATCACATTTCACCCTGCCACCCAGCTAAGTATCATCAGCAAATTTGCTAATGTTATTGCTAAAACCATCTTCTATATCATTAACATATATTATAAAAAGCTGCGGTCCCAGTACTGATCCCTGCAGAACCCCACTGGTCACTGCCCGCCATTCCGAAATGGAGCCGTTTATCACTACTCTTTGTTTCCTATCAGCCAACCAACTTTCAATCCAAGTTAGTACTTTGCCCCAATATCATATGCCCTAATTTTGCTCATTAACCTCCTATGTGGACTTTATCAAAAGCTTTCTGAAAGTCCAGATACACTACATCTACTGGATCTCCCGCTGACTTCATTATCTAGTTTCTTACAAGCTTTAGTTACTACCTCCTTCCTGTCCACTAACTTCGTCATTTGGATCCCATCCCCCTGCCACATTAATTTATATCCTCCCCAACAGCGTTAGCAAAAGCACACCCAAGAACATTGGTTCCAGTCTGGCCCAGGTGTAGACCATCCAATTTGTAATAGTCCTGCCTCCTCAGAACTGGTCCCAGTGACCCAAAAAGTATTAAGAGAACAGGTGCCGTCACATGAAGGGACAGAATAAAGTGGAGATTGTGGGGTGCACGAATGAGGAAGGTGAAGACTGGTGATAAAAATCTACTGGTGAGCTGCATAATGGGTCACGAATTAGTGCTTCTGTGCAAATGTCAAGGGACCACCTGAAATTTTATTTGGAAATTGTATCCACATTTGTTTAGAGCACTGTTCCTCTAGATCCTCCTGCCCTCACTATATTACTCTCTATAGTGACTTGTGTACTGGCCTCATGTTAAACAATCTATACATTGCCTGCACATATTTCATCATTTGGAACTTAAAAATGTCTGTGAAATGTCTCAGAAATGTCTAAAAAAGAACATCTTAAAAATGTCTAAAACTTAGTCCATTTTCCATGATTGCAAAAGGTTTTCTCTCAAAGCTCCTTGAGCACTATTGATGTCTTTGCAGCACTTAACTAATGTTGGATAATCACAAATGATGTTGCTTTAGCCTTAAATGATTTGATTTCATGTCACTTGATTACCAGTTACGTCATTTGAGCATTTTCTAATGTTTGACTAGATGGTCACGTTTGAACCCAGATGATCATAAATGAGCACATACATACACTGTTGAACACAGAATTACATCAAAATCTTTTTGAAATGGTGCTTCCTCAAGCTGAACCATATTTAAGGAATGGTCTTTATTGCAGGAACTTATTCCCAAAGTTAAACTGGAAAACGTGTACCTTTGAAAAAGGATTTGCTGCTGATGAACACCTGGACAATGAGAGCAAGTGGATGTGCATATAATTTTCTTTTCTTTGTTGTGCCCAAAGTGGTTGAAGGAAAATGATAACAGAATTCCATCAATCAGAAAGTTCACTCACTTTAAGTAGAAATTCACTCCATCATAGGGAGAAGACATAAAAACAATTCCATGCCTTTTTACATCTTTATTGTGATGGTAATGAGTCAGTTTTGACATGATTCACTGCAAGTGCTCAGCAATTAAATGGAAAAGCATTGTTTAAACATTTCTTGAGGGCTTACATCTTAAAAATATTAGTTTGCACAATGAGTATTTTTAAGTACTTATCAGTCAAAATTGATCAATGTGATATGTTTTAGCTGCAAATGTTAATTTTTTGTTGGCGTGAAATATTTCCAATGTGACTTTGTTTTCTGTGATGCAGTGCTGAACTCGAGCTTATTCTGAAAACAACCAACCTGTTCTGCTGTGTAGTTTCATCAGTGCCACATCTCGAAGCATCTCACAAAGTTGTAATGCTGAAGGACATTGTATCATTTGGGAGGGGTCAAACTTTGGAGGGATTTGAAAACAAGGATGAGAATTTTAAAATGACACTGTTGCCAGATAGAGAACTAATGTCACTCAGTTAGCACAGAGAGTAGTGTGGGATTTGGTGCAGTTGAGGGTGTGAGCAGCTAAATTTAGAATAAACTCAACCTAACGGAGGGTGTGATAGGATTATATTGGACTAACTGAGTCTGGAGATAATAAAGAGGATCAGGGATTTGGCAGGAGATGAATAGAGGCAGGAGTAGAGCTGGGATTCCTGGACATTTCATACATTAAAGGTGCAGACTACAACTCCAGAGATTTAAAAAAATACCATTTTAAAACGAATCAAATTATCTTTTTTTTGGCCTTTCACACTGTTTGACCAGAGTTAAATTTGCAGTGATTTGCTCCTTGTGAACTGTGACCCCTGGAGTAAATTAGTTGAACAGCAACCAATCTCGCCCCACCCAAAATGGAATGTTCTTTATTTTGTTGGTTTTCTTCAGTGTAGGAAGTTTGCTGAGTTTTCTGTGCAAGCTGCAGATTATATTTTTAAAATATATATTCCATAGTCGTTCAGCCTTTAAATCCGCACAAGGCAAAGGGCAGAAGGATTCCCTCCCTGTAATAATTGGGTTGCAGTGAAGAAAATAATGACAACAGGAAATGTTGTAGTGAATGGAAAAAGTAGGCAGCACTGACTGCAGAACTTCCTCTTACATCACAGACCAAATAAGGTTCAGTGAAGTGACTTTACTATCAAACCGTGTCAGTATCTTGTTGTCATGTTTCTACCTCATGGGCTGCTGTACCGTGCAGAACTGCACAGACAGAATCGAGATAGCAGAGTTGGGGGGGATTCAGGATGATTCCTCCCAGAGGACAATCACACCGCGCACACACAGGTAACAGCAACTTGTGGTTCTCTTTACAGTTGAATTATTTCACTTCAATGACCAGTGGGTGGGTCAGACTGCAAAGGAGTTTTATCTGTTCCATTTTTTTCTCTCTCCCTCTCTCTCGTGTCTAAGTGTCATGCTGTGAAAGCGCCGTGTCAGTCACTTAAACTCAATATTACTGCTTTGAAGCCTCCTTTCAAGCACTGTAGAGGCATGACGGTGTGTAAACATTAACACAACTGTTTCCGCATTGAGAACAGATCTCTGTTTAAGCTTGTTCCTGTAAGTAAAACTGGTAGTTAAGCTGCAATTTTCTCATTGACTTGCAAGCAAAGCTGCCTCCCCAGCTGAATAAACTTTCCAGTGTTTCCTTAACATTAGTTGCTTAGGAGCTGAAGGCTTTCTTCCTGGGGTGAGATTTCTTCCCGCTAAAGCAGTGAGAAGCTTTGAGCATTACGGATGTCAGAGCAGAATGGGTATTCTGGGCAATACGTATATCAGTGGTTGCCCATCTTAAAGCAACATTGTCTTTGAATAAGGAGCGTGACTTTTTAAATACATGAGAGGATGTATATGAATGATCTGCCCGCTTAATAACAATTTAAGGATTTTCTTTTAAAAATCATTTAATGTCAACTTGTTTACAATTTAGCCCCATTATGTTTTTTTTCTAAACCTAATATGAATTTTATGGAATATTTTACTGATATTGCTGATTTACAGTGGACTGATGTTATTGTATGATGCTGTAAATATTTCAGTTTATTTGTGGGAATGCCGATTCTTTATGTTTCATTTTGTTTGAGTTATTTCTGCTCACCCTGCTTCATTTTGTCTTTTTTTTTTGTCTGAATTTATAAAATTACCACAGTCCTAAACCTCCCAACTGGTGTGTGAGTTTAAGTGAAAGTTCTGGTTTCCGGCACTAACTTTTCAAAGTGCCCTGGGTATTTTCCCACCAGCTGTTTTATTTCACGCTAAATTCACAAAACTCTTGTGCCTGATTCTCTCATCAAATATGTCGTGCCTCGATTATATGAACAAACTTCAATAATAAATGAGTCTTTCCAGGAATGGTTCAGGGTGGAGGTGAGAAGTGTTGGGTTGGGAGGGCAACGAGGGTGGAGCAGGGGGTTGCTGTGGGTCAGAGCGTTCAGCATGAAAAGTTTTGGTCAAGACTAAAAACTGCTTGCTTGGTAAAGTACCATTTCTCTTTTCAATTTTTCACATCTGCTGTATTCCGGTTCAAGAAATGCAAATGTATATTTGCATAGAGCTATGCAGTCTGGACACCTTTTTTCTGTGAAAATCAGTTAGTCACAGCATTATTTGAATGCATGTACATAATATACAGCATATGTGTTACACCTATAAATATTGCATCAGTTCTGGAACAGAGAATCAGGCCATTTGACCAATTGGTCTGTACCACCATTCATACTGCACTTGAGCCTCCTTCAAGTCTTCTTTATTTGAATCTTCCAGCATAACTATCTATTCCTTACAGGAAGCAGGTTCCTTCTTCTAATCACTATCTGGATAGCAAAGTTTCTGCTGAATTCCCAACTCATTGACACTCCATGAGTCTTGTCTTCTGTCAGAGGAAACTTCCTCCATTTCTAGCCCATCAAACTATATACAGGTCTCCATTAGGTTTCCTGACATTTTTCCAGATTAAAAAAGCCCAAACTTGTTTAATCCTTCTGGTTAACTATAAACTCTCAGGCCTGTCATCATCTGAGTGTTTTTTTATGCTTTCTCCAATGACTTATTGCATTTTGGTAAAACAAACAAGGGCAGGCTTTATACAATTAGAAGTAGGGCCTTAGGTTGGAGCAAATTACTGCAGATGCTGGAATCTGTACTGAAAATAAAAAATGCTGAAGATCACTGTGGGTCAGCCAGCACCTGTGGAGAGAAAGCAAGCTAACCTTTTAAGTCAGCTAGACTTATAACATTAACTTGTTTTCTCTTCATAGATGCTGCCTGACCCACTGTGATCATCAGAATGTTTAGGGCCTTGGGTAGTAGAACAGTGAGGCTAAGGGCTTCAGGTACATAATTCTTTGAAATTTGCATCACAGGTAGACAGGATGGTTAAGAAGACATTTAAGCATGCTTGCCTTCATCATTCAGACCTTTAAGTTTCAGAGTTAGGACAGCATGCTGAGATGTACAGGATGTTAGTGAGGCCTCTTCTGGAGTACTGTGTTTCGTTTTGGTTGCCCTGATACAGGAAGGATATTATTAAGCTGGAGAGGAATCAGAAAAGATTTATCAGTATGTTGGCAGGAATGAAGGGTTTGAGTTATAAGAGGAGGCTGGATAAGCTTGTACTTTTTCATGGAGTGTAGGAGTTTGAGGGGTCATCTTTTATAGAAGTTTATAACTTCATGAGGGTATTGATCAGGTGAATGGCAGGTGTCTTTTCCCTGGGTTGGGAGATTAAAGAAAGGAGGCACTTTTTAAGGTGAGAAATGAAAGTTTTAACAAAAAAAGGCAACTTCTTAACATTGTTCATGTGTGAAATGAACTCTCAGAGGAAGTAGTGGATGCAGGTACAGTTATGTGTCGACATTTTGATAAGTACATGAATAAGAAATATTTTAGGGGATATGGGCCAAGTGCAGGAAGGTGGGACTGGTTAGTTTGGGATTATGGTTGGCAGAGACTGGTTGGACTAAAGGGTCTGTTTCCATGCAGTATGACTCCATGACTCTATGATTTAGTGTGCGTGCTTGTGCTTCTATGCATATAGAAATGTGTGCAGATATACATGCATGTGCATGTATACATGTATGAGCATGTTCATATGTGTGGCTGAAATACATACAAGTCAATGAAATCTATGTACGTAAGGGCAGTGTTTTCCATTCACTGCTACACTCCTGGCAGTAAATAACATCTGTTCTCTGCGGGAGCTGTAACTCTTGCAGTCCATTCAGGAACCATACTGTAAGTTCCTCTCTGAAATGATACTGAACTGAGCAGTGCTGGGTGAATTTGAATCGCTAGAAATGCCTTAGTGGATTTTTATACTGGTCCGCCAGCCAAGACACATTATCTTCAATAACCAGGAAACTGTGTCAAGGTAATGCCGGTCTGAGACAGCCGATGGCTTTCAGTTTCCTGTTGTCTGAGAAACCCCTGAGCAAACTGGAGGAGCAAGGGGGAAAGATTGGCAGCAGTTTCAAAAATGGAGGTGAACCTTGCAAGAAAAGCAAAACAAACAGCAGTATCATGCTTTAAGAATAACAATTGTAGTTTGTTTGTTAGAAAGATAAGGGTTCCCAGCAGTTTGTTGCCTCACTCACTCCATCAGGTTTTAATACACAGCGTCCTTCCCCGTTGCAAATGCTGATGACGTCAGGTGGAGGCTGTTCCTTCTTGTGAAGTTACTCATGTCTGAAGGGCTCCCTCATTCACTCTCTTTCTGATACTGCTTGCCAGTAGGTGGGGACAACTTGCTCAAGATGAGCAAGTGCTTGCGGGAAGCCATTCACGGAGACACTTCCGAGTTTGCAGCCCCTGTCACATCACAAACCGTGAATGTAATCACAAGCCAAGCAAAGCACGTCAAAAAGAAGCGAGAGACCCAGCCTGGTCTATCCGGGATCAGTTGTTTTTCCATCTACATCCATGTGTTCAGAGGAAATATTAGTATTCTCAGTCAATCGAGAACTTGCTGGGGGGAATCATTAATAATCTGACTGCCTTTTCCTCAGGTGAAGGACAAACAAGGTACCCTGACAGAGCGAAATCGGACGATGTTTTAAATCTTTCCTCCTGAACCCATGTTTTGTTTTGTTATTAATACTCACTCATCTCACCTCACTGTTACTGACAAATGTCGTGCCTTTACCTGGACTCTCTCTCATATCTCTGGGTTTTGAGTTTGAGTCACAGTAGGCTTTTCAACAACGAGACCCTCACCGGTCAACACCTGATTTCAAACTCTGCTTAGTCCTGTCACAGTCCTGTTAAAGGGCTTAGACCCGAATCTTCTGGGAGAAAGTGAGGACTGCAGATGCTGGAGATCGGAACTGAAAATGTGTTGCTGGAAAAGCGCAGCAGGTCAGGCAGCATCTAAGAGCAGAAGAATCGACGTTTCAGGAAATCCTGAAGAAGGGCTCATGCCCGGAACGTCGATTCTCCTGCTCCTAGGATGCTGCCTGACCTGCAGTGCCTTTCCAGCGCCACCCTTTTTGACTCTTCTTCCTGTCTTAGTGGACTCTACTGTACAATTCCTTACAACATCAGAAACACGCTTAGAAACTGAATCTGTGTTTCCTCAAAAGTTCACAAAGGGTCTTCTCATCAGCTCCACTAACTTAGACAAAGAGCCGCGTGACCGTACAGTGGGGAGGATCTAAAGATCCAGGTCTGTCTGGATTTCAACTGCTTTTGTAACTGTGACAAAGTGAGGACTACCCCGAAACGTCGATTCTCCTGCTCTTCAGATGCTGCCTGACCTGCTGTGCTTTCCCAGCGCCACACTTTCTTGGCGTTGTGATTGGTCCACTCCACTTGCACTCTGTGTGACTCCAGCCTCTGATTGGCTAAAGGAGAAGAAATGCAAAGTTTAGGCCTCCCAGCCCTGATCTGACTGCAGTGAACCTTGTTCTGTGGGTTGAGAACAGGATTGCGCTTGCTCTGTCCAGTTCTGTCAAGACGTGTGTGTGAATAATGCATAGTTCAGTTAGATGGGGGAAGGCACTTGAGACTGAGGAGTAATGATCCAATGAAGAGTCATCGCTCTCAGACAAGGGATGTTAAGAGAAGAAAATTGCCAAGACAAACCTATGTCATTACTACTACAGCCCTCCACCCCCTCTCAATGTAGATTGCTAACTCCAGTTGCACATATTCCTGGAGGTTTCCTTTTATGACGTGCTGGTTCCAATTATTGCTTTTTCCCATTCATGTTCCCCAGGGCATTTATTTCAAAGAAGCTGCACTAGTTACATTATAAAATTTGTGCGAAGATTTGTAGCTCGGGTGCTTGTTGTAGTGGTTCTGTTCGCCGAGCTGGAAGTTTTTGTTGCAAACGTTTCGTCCCCTGGCTAGGAGACATCATCAGTGCTCTGGAGCCTCCTGCGAAGCGCTTCTTTGATGTTTCTTCAGGCATTTATAGTGGTCTGTCCTTGCCGCTTCCGGGTGTCAGTTTCAGCTGTCCGCTGTAGTGATTGGTATATTGGGTCCAGGTCGATGTGTCTGTTGATGGAGTTTGTGGATGAATGCCATGCCTCTAGGAATTCCCTGGCTGTTCTCTGTCTGGCTTGCCCTATGATAGTAGTGTTTTCCCAGTCGAATTCATGTTGCTTGTTGTCTGAGTGTGTGGTTACTAGAACAAAGGAGCCAATACCCAACATGAGCAAAACTAATGTTTCTAAAATACCATGCAAGGACTGCACAAAACACTATATAGGACAAACAGGAAGACAGCTAACAATCCGCATACATGAACACCAACTAGCCACGAAACGACACGACCAGCTATCCCTAGTAGCCACACACTCCGACAACAAGCAACATGAATTCGACTGGGAAAACACTACTATCATAGGGCAAGCCAGACAGAGAACAGCCAGGGAATTCCTAGAGGCATGGCATTCATCCACAAACTCCATCAACAGACACATCGACCTGGACCCAATATACCAATCACTACAGCGGACAGATGAAACTGACACCCGGAAGCGGCAAGGACAGACCACTATAAATGCCGGAAGAAACATCAAAGAAGCGCTTCGCAGGAGGCTCCAGAGCACTGATGATGTCTCCTAGCCAGGGGATGAAACGTTTGCAACAAAAACTTCCAGCTCCGCGAACAGAACCACTACAGTTACATTATAACTTAGAAAGCAATAGGCAACTTAATTAACTATCAGTCAAACTCACTTTTTAACAAGTCTGCAAATTCTTTTTATAACTATTAAGTGAAAACGCTGCAAGAAAAAAATCTTAAAACTTCTTTTATTAAAACTCTTAACATCCTTACGGGTTCTTCTCCCTGTTACTGTAACACCATCACCTGCCCATTCTTTTCCAAGCCACTCACCTTCCAGACTTGAAAACATATCATTCTGCCTTCACTGTCGGCCGGGTCAAAATCCTGGAATTCCCTCCCTGAAGGCATGATGGCTTTAACCTACAGCAGTGGTTTACCAAGGTAGCTCACCACTACCTTTTCAAGGGCATCGCTTCCCGCGAGTGAAGAGATTAATCTTGAAGTCTTGGAGACTCCGGGAAAATCCTGAAGGATTGGTAACCCTACCCACTGGCTGTCGACAGGCCTGAAACCAAGACAGTGTACGTTTTGTGGTACTGTTTCAAAATGGAGACGAATTGCAAATTCTTTCGCGGTGAAGTAAATTAATGCTACGCCAACGAAGGGAAGGGCAAAGGATTGGTCAACCTGGCTTTAAAAGGAGGCAAATGAAAAGCCTGAGGAAGGTATTTCCAGGGTCAACATATCGTTACCAATTACAGGGTAACAGAAAGGGTTTATCACTCAAAGTTTATTTGGAGAGTTCCAGGGAGGGTTGCTTTCCTGGAGATGATGAGGAAATCCCAATTCTGCTCTCTCATAAAGAGATTTATCGTAAACCAATGACAGACTATGGTCTGATTCACCTGATTCCAGTAAATGTTCCCTCTGAACTGCGTGGGTGTAGTAATCCAGAATGGGATGCCCAGGGAGAACCGGCTGCACACCAGCAATCATCCCTTCAAGATGTATAAAAATATGAGATTCCGCAGCATAATAAAACAGCCTATGAGGCATGCATGCCAAAAGAAATGAGTCGACACTGATTACAAAGAAAGGTAATTCCATGAATTGGATGTCACGGTGGTTCAGTGGTTAGCACTGCTGCCTCTCAGCGCCAGGAACCTGAATTCGACTCCCCTCGGGTGAGGTTTGCACATTCTCCCCGTGTCTGCGCGGGTTTCCAACTGATGCCCCAGTTTCTTCTCTCAGACCAAAGGTGCCCAGGCTGGGTGGATTAGCCAGGCTAAATTACTCATAGTGTCCTGGTATGCGTGGGCTAACCGTGGGAAATGCAGGCTTACGGAGATGGAGTCTGGTGGCCAGTCTGAGTGGCATGCTCTTCGCATGTGAATTCGATGGGCGAATGACCTGCTTCCAAACTCTCTGAATGATTGGATGAAACATTTGGTGCTTCAATAGAAAAAGTCCAGCTTTGAACACTGGCAGAAACTAGCAGTCGGCAGCGAGGGAGACCAGGGAACATTAAAGTGAAAAACTTACCATTCGTCATTTTTTATATAAAAAAGAAGCCTTCTAATGAAACATTTTAATGATGAATGTTGTCAAGAAAACAATTAGGGCTGATCGTATTCTTCCAGTCGAGCATAAAGTGACTCATTGATCTAATCGGTGGCAGGAGGGGTATTGAGTGCACAGTATTATATTGAGACTCAGCTTTGATTTGCGATATTACAAACATATTTGTGTGAGCATGCGTCAATTGTTCAAATTAATAGATCTCTGCACAGTTTTATGTTGCACGAGAGACATGAAACACTGCAACTTCTCATTACAGAAACAACGCAAACTTGCTGCCACTTTCTAGGAAGGCTGGAGAATTATGAAAGGTTCCTGTTGATTTTTCTTTGCATAAAGGAGCTGTAATGTTGTATCTTGCCTTAGTCATAATGACAAAATGGACATAATGCCGGATATCGAGTTGTGCCATCGCTGTTTTCTCACTAGTGCATGTCTGAACTGCACTTTCCCATCTCTTGCTTTCTCATTCCCCCTGTTTACTTTCCGAGTGAGTGGGATGTTCCTGTCTGTGGAGTCTATGTGGATTACATCAGGGATGCTCCCTGGTCACCTTGGCAAAAAGCCCACTTCTGCAAGGCGCAGAGGAATTCCTCCAGAGCCAGTTGCCTCGCCCCACCTCCGGATGATCTAGCCATGATTAAATGCTTGCCCCAGGTTTCAGCTGTGAGCCAAAACTACAATTTGAGCTCAGGATGCACACAGCAAGAGTGACCCCCAGCAAACAGCAGATTGAATAGAGGCAACACTCAGGAAACACTTGGCATTTCTACTCTTTTCAGCAACTACATTTTATTTTAAAAATGCAAAATGTTGTTTTAAAAAATGTTCAATGTTTTCAGCCTCATTTTCCTTATTGCATTCCAGAAGGTTTGCAGCGGACTCTGTCACAGCATTGTTAACCTTTGCTTACAGGTTGGGACTTCTGACTTTCTGTACCCAATCTTTAATGGCAAAAGAAAAACATTAAAATAGACAAACCCCCGTATAAAAGCAAGTGCCATAGACTTGCATTCCCTTGAGTATAGTAGATTAAGAGGTTACTTAATTGAAATGCTTAGGACAATTAAAGAATTTGGCAAGGTAGAAACTTTAGGACAAAATCCAAACCACAGGGATATAATATGGGAGTTAGAGCTAGGCCACTCAGAGTTGATGTCAGGAAGCATTTCTTTTTATATAGAGTTGTGGAAATCTAGAACTTTCAGAAAATCTGTTGGAAACTTTGTGAAGATTGATAGAATTAGGTGAGCCCAAGGTGGATAAATACAAAGCAGGAATAAATTGAGTGGTAGGACAGACACAAGGGAAATGGAATGGCCTTCTCTTGTTCTTAAATCAATGAACCTGTATGGAGCTGCTGTAACTGAGTTCTGTCTTCCACTAACACACAATGTTGCCCGAGTTCAGACCTGCAGCTTCTCAGTCACAGGCAGCTTAGAGTATTCAATGTCCCTTGTGGGTTTTTCGTGCCTAATTAAAAGGAGTCTGGCAAAGCAGTATTGGAAGAGTTTGTGAAGCACTGCCTGCCTGTCTTGCTAACACAGGGAATACCTGACATTCAAGGTCACCAGAGACCGGTGTTCATTAGAATCAGCCAGATGGTCTTCGCACATGGCTAACTAGCCCATGATGTCAGGCCTGAAATAAGGAGGCCTGGAACTAAGTTGACAAGGTCACCATTGCACAATAAAAGAGGGATGAAAGAGTTGGAATTGTACCTCATACTTTGAGTGAGAAAGATGGGAAAACATTTCTAATATAATTGTTCACTAGAGGTGGCCAGATAAATTCAAATGGGTTAAGGTATTTACTCCTTTTAGAAGCATATCCATCCTTAATTGTGTTACAGTATTTTCTGGTGAACGTATGTTCATAATCTGCACTTTGACATTGTTTGTGCAACTCAGTGCAGTATCAAATTTACTGGTAGATATGCCTAAAGTTCTCAACTCGTAATACTAGTCCAGGAATGTCTTAAACTAAAATTTCTCCTTGTGCTGAAATCATTCCATTGCCTCATGCACCCTAGCAGCGGCCCACACCTCACTCCACCCCCAACCCCTGTAAACCTTTGCAGTCTGATTGCTATCATTCTACGTTCAGCTATGTGGAAATCCCTCCCAACACCTCACCACGCTCTCTGCCTTTAAGATATTCATAAAAACCTTATGGTCACCCAATCATCATATCTCCTTGTGGCATGATGTCAAGTTTTGTTTGCTGATGTGCGTGATAATATTTGAAGACTGTTGAGTAATTTTAAAACATTCAAACAGCCAATAAATACAGATTGTCATCATAGTGTATAAATGCTATTGTTTATTTTTTCTTTTTTTTCTTTTGCAATGCTGCGTGATCAAAACACTCCTATTTTATTTATTTTATTTTTTTCTTTTTTTATGAGCCCCATACTGCTGCCTAACTGCGGTAGTGCTTATTTTTTTTCCCCAGCACCCATGGTGTGTGCGCAGGTGTGAGACGCAGTGAGAGACAAAGCGCACAAATCTTTATTCAATTTCCACCACCAGGAAGATAGGAAAACACCCGGGTGGCCAGTGACAAGCAGTGCCCTTCACATCAAAGGGCAATGCTGTGTGATCAAACAGTGAAGGGGAGGGCAGAGACTAAATCAAAATAGAATTGGAGGGGGAAATGATGCACTCCACTCCCTGCGGCGCCCACCTCTCCCTGAACAACTCCAGGGTGTTGGTGGACACCGCGTACTCCTTCTCCAAGGACACCCGGGCCCTAACGTAACCGCAGGCAGTCGGCCCTAACAACCCGTCCACGGCCCGCTGCCTGGACCTGTTTATGGCCAGTTTGGCCAGGCCCAGGAGCAGACCCACGAGGAGGTCTTCAGACCTGCCCTCCCTCCTCCATACCGGGTGCCCGAAGACCAGGAGCGTGGGACTGAAGTGCAACCAAAAGCAGTGGAGGAGGTTTTTCAGAAAATTAAAAAGGGAGTGCAAACACCCACACCCAATATACACATGATCCACGGACTCCACAGCGCCACAGAACAAGCAGTTGGCTGGGAGTCCATGAACCACCGCAATCTGCGATTGCAGGGGACTGCTGCGTGCAGCGCCCTCCACCCCAGATCCCCGAATGAAAGGGGAGGGCTCCAGCGTAGAGGGCCCTCCACTGGAGTTCCCCACCGCCCGGTGGCAAATGGGCACGCCAAGGCGTGTCCGGACGTTGGATGAGGGAGAAGAGGTGGACGGTGAGCAGCAGCTGTCGATACAGTGCCCGCCTTTTCACCCCCTGAAAGGAAACAAAATTAAAATTCAGAAGGCGGCTGAGGTTGTGGGGCACAGGCTCCCGCGGGAAGTACAAATGCTATTTTTTAAATGGATTGACACCTTTTAAATAATAGACAAAGGAATAACATAGAGCTGTGTTCAGACTTTATCTCAATACCATCAGTAGTCTATAGCCATCAAAGTACACGCTTATGGATTCAGCATTGGGGAAGTTCACAGCAGCAGGCAAGTCCTTCTGGGGTAACCTATAGGCAGAAGAAAGACAGCCTTTTATTGACTTGAGCGAACACCTCTCAGTAGAGAGCAAACAGAACACCAGTGTGGTCCCCTTGACTTACCCAGACTAAGCTGCAGTAAGCCTGATTGAAATTGTTTAGTTTGTTTATAAGTATTTTCACCCCTTGTTTCATGTTGTTTCACACAACATTTGGGCTCGTGCACTGGTACAGATGGTCCCAACCAAACAATAGGAGGTGCAGAAAAAAATATCTGAAGGATTTATTTGAAGTCACAAACATTCTAAAGCTGATGTTGTATTTGGGCAACTCCGACTGAGAAATGACTGAGGAATGCAGCTTATATAAGAAATAGAAGCAGGAGTCGGCTATCTGACCCACCGAGCCTGCTCTGCCATTCAATATGATAATGGGTGATATTTTCATGGACTCAGCTCCACTCATTCACCCTCTCACCACAACCCTTAATTCATTTGCTGTTCAAAAATCTATCCATCTTTCCCTTAAAAACATTCAATGAGTTAGCGTCATCCACATCACTAGACAAGGAATTTCACAGATGCACAATCCTTTGGGTGAAGAAGTTCCTCCTCAACTCAGTCCTAAATCTACTCCCTCTTATTTTGAGGTTATGCCCTCTAGTTCTAGTTTCACCTACCAGTGAATACAACTCGCTGATCCTATCTTATCTATTCCGTTTATAATTTGGTTTCTATAAGATTCTCTTGCTTTTCTAAATTATAATGAATGTAGTCCCAGCATACTCAATCTCTCCTCATAAGCCCACCCTCTCCACTCCAGAATCAATAGAGTGAACCTCCTCTGCACCCCCTGAAGTGCCAGTACATCCTTTCTCAAGTAAGGAGATCAAACTGCACACAGTATTCCAGGTGTGGCCTCACCAGCATCCTATACAGGCTAAATCTCCCATGGCAGTCATTCTCTGACCATTGGAAATTCATGGAGAGAAATGTGGTGACTATGAATCTTGTTATCTTTTCTGTATTTCTGAAAATATCCAAAGCAGAAACCAGCTTTGTGTAGAAGCAAAACTTCCTCATAAGTCAAATAAAATTGAGATTGTTAATGAACGTTTCATATAACTTTCATGGACCAGAGGGTATCAATATTGCTTCGGAGTCCAAAGATTATAGCCTGTGACGCTCTACTGCTCCACTGGGAGAACCGATGAGAGTCCTGTACTGACAGGATCATAATCAAGGGAGCACTTTTTGTCAAAGGATCAGTCCCCAAGGAGCACTGAACTTTTGCAGGATCACTACCATGTCCGAGGATATGTACCACACCGTGGGAGGGTCAATACTGAGGGAGTACCACGTCGTCGGCAGGTCAGTGCTGAGGGAGCACTGTACTGGAGGAAGAATCCTCCATTGGATATGATGTTAACGGGTGGCCCTTTCTACTATGCCATGTTGATGCAGAAGATCTCGTGACAATACTTTTGAAGAATGGGATTTCTCTCCTGTGTCCAGGCCATCAACGTTTATCCCCAACCACCATTATAAAATTGATCATTTGGTCATTATCACGCTGCTGTCTCCTGGGCGCTTGCAATGCACAAATTAGCTGCTACTATTTCCTACATAGCAAAGCACTTCACAGGCCATGAAGTCTTTTTTGTGGACAGCCTGAGGTTGTGAGGTGCTGTACAAATGCAAATCTTTTTTCTTTCTTGTTCTCTCTGGTGCATAGTGATAAAGAATGCTTTTGCGCAGAACTGTTCTATGCTGACGTGTCCTTAGGTCATTTCAGTGGCACCTCATATCAGTCTTGGACCGGGAAGCTATCCTTTCCATGTGGCAGGAAGAACAAGCTATTCCAAGTGTAAGTGCCAGAAGATCATTCAGCGTGGCACAGACTTTCTCACCAACTGTTGATTGAGGACCTGCTATATTTTAATGGGAGGTGAATGTCATCCTCTGAGTGATACACGCTACTTTGGTTCATTGAAATGACACAGTGTGATTCAGAATCTTCAAGGGAGCTGGGGACATATGCCCCAGTTTGAGCCAATATTTCGGAGGAGGAGCAGTGACTATGGGCGGAAGGTCAGTTGGGGTTTAACTTGAAAGGATCCAAATTGAAACAGGATTCTGTTTGTGATCTTTATTACTGTGAAGTTGCGGTGGAAGACAGTCAGTGTTTTAAATGAAGGGTTGGGTGGCAGAGATTTAGTGTCGAGAAACTCGCTGGTCTGGAAAAAGACCTCCCATGAGATGCACTGTTATTGTTTGGTGATCTCAGATGGGGCTCATGTCATCTGCTCAACAGCTTGCATTGGTTGAGCAGGAGGGAAATGGAGTAGTTGGGTCTGTCAGAGAGACAGCAGAGGAGAATGCTGTAAACTTGGAAAAATCCTTCTTTTTCCATTTTAATTAATACCTGAAACTCAAAACAAATTTTCATTCCAGGACATCTCAAAGTACATTATAGCATTGAATAATGCAGCAAATGTGACTGCCAGTTAATACACAGCAAAATCCATGCACATCAATATTACAATCACCGGATCATTTTATTTTGAGGGATTTTGGTTGAGAAGTTAATAGTGACTGGAACACAAGGGAGAACTCCCTTGATTCTTCAGGTGGTGCAATGGGATCATGGCTGAGTGCAACAGATTTTTAATCAGTAAGGGAATTGAGGTTTATGAAGAAAAGGCAGGTAGGTGGAGTTAATAATGATCAGATCAGCCATTGTCTCATTAACTGAAGTAGTCGACTTGATGGGCTGAATCACCTCTTGCTGCTGTGTCTTATGGTCTTTCTATTCTTCAACTGAAAGGACAGACACCAGTTGAGTGGTTTGTCTGAACATAAGTTTTGACAAGGTAGTGCACTCTTGGCACTGCACTGGAGTTGGACTTCAACCATCTGATACAGAGGCAAGTGTGCTACCCAGTGAACTATGATTAACCACTGTAAACCAGTCCCACTTGCCCCCAACCTTGGCCTCTCTTGCCCTGTGGCACTGCAACTTTACACTCTTTCATGCAACTCCCTTTGGAAGAGACTGTCAAATCTACAGTCTCCGTTTGCCATGATCTGCTTCCCCTATTGGTGTATTGTTCTACATCGTATTTTTCCTTCCAAGCTGTGTGACCTTCTAACCAAAACTTGGCAGGAAGACTATGGAGGAGGAACAATGCACATTCCCTCTGCGTCAAGGCATAAAAAATGCTGACGCTGAGTGGGTTTTATTTCTTTAATCCATGAATTCGACAAGACCTGATTGCTTGTGGGGAAAGCAGAAGGCTTCTGATTTCACCCTTTAACAATGGCCTCTATTTTGACTGCTCATTGGATGCTGCCTGAACTGCTGTGCTCTTCCAGCACCACTAATCCAGAATCTATTTTGACTGTTCAATTTTAGGAATTACTTTTATTGATAGCCCACTGTTGTTTCAGTTTCTAGTTCAGACAGTATCCAAAATCCAAAAAACACAAAGAGAAAATGTGATATTTAGCCCTTACCAGGCTGCTGACAGTAAACAGATTGACTTTATGACTGTGAGAGGCTTCCAAAGATTGTAATGACCTGTTCAGTTCTGGCTACAACACAGTAGGAAAGATATATCGCCTATGAATTGAGTGCAGTGCAAATTTACCAGAATGGGACCGATCCAAAAGGACTCCATTATGAAAACTGGTGACAAAAATATGAGAATGTCCATAGAATATCAAAGTGTTTAAAACTATTGAAGGAGTTGATTTATTGGGGAGAGTGAAATTATTTCCTCTGAATGGAGTTATGAATAAATGTGAATAAACTGAAAATTAGAGCTAATCTCTTCCAGGTAATGAGAGGAAGCATTTCTTCATACAAAGGTAGTGGAAATTTGGAACTCTTCCTCACAAAAGCTATGGAACCTGGGGTTTAAATGAAAATAAAGGAGAGGCCTTGATTTTGTCAGTGGTGAAATAATGCACTCACCATTGACCTCAGAAAGGTGCCCACACAAATTTAATTACCTTTGTGTTGCAGATTTCCCCATTCCTGCCGTCACTTTGAATCTGATGTCAAGCCAAGGGGATCTCCTGACATCTAGCAGTAGTGATATCATCAAATAGGATGAACAGCATTGAAATAAATATTCTTACAGGCAGCAAACCAGAAACCACTGATTGTCCTTTACATTTTAATTAAAATTAATTGCAAAGAGTGAAATAAATTCTTGGGACATATGCATGGAATTAGGGAAGAAGCTGAAATAGCAAGCAATCTTTTAGAAACTGTACAATTTTTAAAAGATGTTTTATTTCATCGTGGAGTAATTGGACATTTCCCAAAAGTAAAAGTGGTTGTCCAGAGTCAGAGGTTTTTAGCAAAAATTATGAACTCTGAAATTTGTTTTAAAATTAATTTGGATTCCATTCATCAAGTGATAACTCTTGTTTTGTTGTTTCAAAAAAAATATGGTAAGAGGCAAGTTTTCATCAAGTTCTATTTCATTAGGGAAGCCTGGAATCCCTGACAACAACTTCTGGATTTCTGCAGTTCAATAGGTTGATTACAGAAGTTATGGTTAATTTCAAAGGGGTTGTGATGGCAAACAGTGCAGTAACAATAACAATGAAGTTACCAAAGTCAGGCCATGGGCGTTAAAAATTTCAGAACCAGGGCAGTTTAGTGGAGTTCAGATTCATATCTTAAGATTCATATTGAGCGTATTTGTATGACACAACTGGATTCTAGGGTTCCTGTGTCCCTCAACTATAGCCAACTGGTCAACAGAAAAACTCCAAGTTGTAGAGACGCGTGGTTCAGTTCCTTTGCCTATGATATCGTAGCTCATCAGAGTGAGAAAACTTCAGAACACTTACCCTGTACAGAGGGGGAATGTGGATATCTGTACAAGTGTTCAGTCTAATCAGATTAAAGTGTGTCATCTTTGCGACAGTAAATTCCACGTGCAAGGCATTTCAAAAGTGCAAAATTGGGTTCGGCAGTAATGATGCATGAGATCTGATGTCACATGTGAACTAATACAGTCACTGTGACTAAGTTCCATCTGTTGAGCTACCTTTTGATTTGTACCTCATTGAGGGTCAGCATGTACAATAAAGGGATGGAGAAACAGTCATGAAATAACTTGGAAAATGAGTTAAGTTGCAGGATTGCAGAACCATTAAATATTGCTTTTTCACTGGCAGCCGTGAGGCAGTAGCCAGACCTATCAACATAGGAAACTGGAGCAAGAGTGGACCATTTAACCCCTGACTCCTGCTTCGCTTTTCAAAACAATTCATAGAGGATCATCAGCCTTAACTCCACTTTTTCACCCATTTCCCATAATCACGTGATTCCTTGAGACCTAAAATCTAACCATCTCAACTTTAAATTATTCAATATTGAAGCATTCATAATGTATTGGGGTAAATTTTAAATAATTCGCCACCCTTTGAATGAAGAAATATCCCTTCATCTCTGTCCCTATTGGCCTATAAGACCATAAGACATAGTAGTGGAAGTAAGGCCATTCAGCCCATTGAGTCCACTCCGCCATTCAAACATGGCTGATGGGCATTTCGACTCCACTCACCCACATTCTCCCCGTAACCCTTAATTCCTTGTGACATCAAGAATTTGTCAATCTCTGCCTTGAAGACATTTAGCGTCCCGGCCTCCACTGCACTCTGCGGCAATGAATTCCACAGGCCCACCACTGTCTGGCTGAAGAAATGTCTCCTCATTTCTGTTCTGCATTTACCCCCTCTAATTCTCAGGCTGTGTCCACCGGTCCTAGTCTCCTTGCCTAACGGAAACAATTTCCTAGCGTCCACCCTTTCCAAGCCATGTATTATCTTGTAAGTTTCTATTAGATCTCCCCTTAATCTTCTAATCTCCAATGAATACAATCCCAGGATCCTCAGCCGTTCCTCGTAGGTTAGACCTACCATTCCAGGGATCATCCGTGTGAATCTCTGCTGGACACACTCCAGTGCCAGTATGTCCTTCTTGAAATGTGGGGACCAAAACTGGACACAGTATTCCAAATGGGGCCTAACCAGAGCTTTATAAAGTCTCAGTAGCACAATGGTGCTTTTATATTCCAACCCTCTTGAGATAAATGACAACATTGCATTCGCTTTTTTAATCACGGACTCAATCTGCATGTTTACCTTTAGAGAATCCTTGACTAACATTCCCAGATCCCTTTGTACTTTGGCTTTATGAATTTTCTCACCGTTTAGAAAGTAGTCCATGCTTGTATTCTTTTTTCCAAAGTGCAAGACCTCACATTTGCTCACATTGAATTCCATCAGCCATTTCCTGGACCACTCTCCCAAACTGTCTAGATCCTTCTGCAGCCTCCCCATTTCCTCAGTACTACCTGCCTGTCCACCTAACTTCATATCATCGGCAAACTTCGCTAGAATTTCCCCAGTCCCCTCATCCAGATCATTAATATATAGCGTGAACAGCTGCGGCCCCAACACTGAACCTTGCGGGACACCGCTTGTCACCGGCTACCATTCCAAAAAAGAACCTTTTATCCCAATTCTCTGCCTTCTGTCAGACAGCCAATCCTCAATCCATACCAGTAGCTCATCTCAAACACCATGGGCCCTCACCTTGCTCAGTAGCCTCCCGTGTGGCACCTTATCAAAGGCCTTTTGGAAGTCTAGATAGACCACATCCACTGGGTTTCCCTGGTCTAACCTACTTGTCACCTCTTCAAAGAATTCCAACAGGTTTGTTCCCTTACTAAATCCATGTTGACTTGTTCTAATCCAACCCTGCTCTTCCAAGAATTTAGAAACCTCATCCTTAATGATGGATTCTAGAATTTTACCAACAACCGAGGTTAGACTAATTGGCCTATAATTTTCCATCTTTTGTCTTGATCCTTTCTTGAACAAGGGGGTTACAACAGCGATCTTCCAATCATCTGGGACTTTCCCTGACTCCAGTGACTTTTGAAAGATCTCAACCAACGCCTCCGCTATTTCCTCAGCCACCTCCCTCAGAACTCTGATAACCAAACACTGTCTCTGTGTTCTAGATTCCCCAGGGAAGAAAGTCAATCTCTCAATGTCTACACTGTCAAGCCCCTTTGGGGATCTTGTATGCTTAATTCTTCTATATTCCAGAGAAAATAGTTCGGGTTGCTTAGCCTCTCATTTTAGGACAACCCTCGCATCCCAGGACTAACCTAGTGACCTTTCACTTTGAGCTTCTAATGCAAGCATATCTTTTCTGAAATATGGGGACAGAAATTGTGTACACTACTCCAGTTGTGTTTTCACCAAAGCCCTGTCAATTTGAGCAAGATGTCTCTTATTGCGAGGGAAATGGAGTGCATGAATAGAGACCAATGTACCATTTACCTTTGCTTGTTAAAACTGCTAAGTTCATGTGTTCACTGTACAAGTTTCTCCGAACATACTTTGAAAAATGTTCTGTTTTTCTATTCCTCTAAACTAAATGTATAACCTCGCACATTCTCACATGTATACTCCATCTACCACCATGCTGCCCACTCACTTAATCTATCTGTATCTCCTTACTGTCACTTTGTATCTGCTTTAGAGTTTATATTCTCACCTACATTTGTATCATTAGCAAGTTTGGATATATTACTCTCTCTTTGTGCGAGTCATTAGTATAGATTGTGAATACCTGAGGCAGAAGAACACAGAATTCTACTATATCCAGCCTGTCAGTTCAAATGCTTTGTTCATTCTGACTCTAAAGTGACTTTAAATAGTAAATTCCACAATGTTTTATCCCAGTTGGTTATCACAATATCAATTGGATGCAGTGCATTCAAAATTGCAGGCTATGTAAGATACAGCTCCCAAGCTGACCAACTTGCTCCTCTTAGCAAGTATATTATTACATACCTAGATTTTGTTGGTGCTGTTGTCTTGGTGGTTGTGGTGAAGTCCACAGTCACATCATTCAGATCTGTCCAAACCAACAACTTGAGATACAAGGGCCTCCAAAGGGCCTGGATTCATGTAGCAGTTCATTGCTGAGAAGGATACTGTTAAGTTACCATGACTGTATTAGATCATTGCTTGAACAATAATATCTCAGAAGATTAGAAGCTTGGCTGTAACGGTTTCATAACACTGGTGTGGGATTGGCTAAATTGACTCATGTCATGTGATGCTGTTGGGATTTCAAGGAAGCATCGCTCATTTGTGGAGCAGTCATCTTGGAGCAACATCGCATGTTCCTGCCTAAGGGTTGCTCGTCCTTCTTTGAAAATCCAATGGAAAATGATACCTGTTTTCTGTGTTTCCGGTCTGCACCACTATGATTGACTGCTACCCAGTTTTTGAAATATTATTCTGTGTTCTTGCTTTGCATTGTAATTAGTTGTGGCTCAGTTGGTAGCATTCTGGCCTCTAAGTCAATAGATCATGAGTTCCAGTTGCATGCCAGAAACTGTAGCACGTAGCCTGAATGACACTGCCAATGCAGTTTTGAGTGAATGCTATGCAGTTTGAATTTCTGGCTTTAAAGTGAGATATTAAACTGAGTTCACATCTGCCCACTTAGGTGGTTTTAAAAGATTCCAGAGCACTATAGAAAAAAAAGAGCAAAATGTTCTCCCTAGTCCCTGGGCAGTTTTTATTATTTAGCCGAATTATTAAAACAAATTATCCATCATTCATCACAGTACTGTATGCAATTGGCTGACCCATTTCCTACTTTACAAAAATATGATCATATTAAAAAAAATACTAAACTGGATGTAAAGAGCTCTGGGATATCCAGATGTCATAGATGGCAGTATATAAATGCAAATAATTTATTTTCTTACAATTTATTCATTAGAAGAAGCCTGTTACAATTTTCTGATTAGTATGAAATAGCCATTTGTTGTTCTTGGCCAACGCTGTTTTAGTTTCGAGTAATTCAATAGGATGATTACCCAGAAACATAGCAGCATGTTTTTAAAAATATGTTTTTGATGTATGTAGGAAAGTAAGAGATCTAATAGCCATTAAGGCTTTGATCGCTATGAAGTCTTGCTATAGAATTCCAGGAAGCCTTCTGTTCATTATTTTCCAACTTCAGGAATTCATGGAAGATGTCATAGCATTGGAACATAGAAACAATATTCTTACTTCACAACAGTATCCAGATTGCATTCTTCAATCAACAGACAAATCAGCTTAAGCTTCTTCACCTCATCCAATGAATCGGTAACATGCCTTTTCTGTTTTTTAGTTTTTTTTATTCATTCTTCTAAGCAGGGGATCACTGATAAGACTGGCATATATTACCATCCTGTATTTCAATAATTGTATCTCCTCTCCTAGTAGTTAAGAATCAAACATATTAGTGTATAGCTGGAGTCACACACAGACTTGATCGGGTAAGGATGGCATATTACTTTCTGTAAAAGACCTTAGGCCAATCGTTTTGAACTTGTTTGATGACAGTCCAACTGCTTCATGGTTAGTCATATCAACTTCTTGTTATCAAATTTCTCTTACCACAGACTTCACATTTTCAAGAAGGATTTGAATTTTTATTCTCCAGCTTATTTGTTTGATATCATAATCACCACACCACCTCTTTTCCAATGTTTTGTATCTGAAGTTTTTAAACAAGGTTGAAATGTCAACTTTTCTTGTCTTCTATCAATTGCTGATGTACTTTCTGTTGAGTTTCAACAAATTATAATTACAATGGAATCTGACTTCTTATAAGCCAGCCAGCTATTTGTCTAGGCCATACTATTTTTGCAGGTGGAGGTATCACTATATACAGTCTAGTCTCCATTGCTACAAGTAGGATGAAGGGGCACTAGAGAAAGTGTGAGCAAAGATCCACAGGAATTCAAGGTCACCACTGCTCAGTGAAAAAGACTGGAGCTCTTTTCTCTAGAAAGGGAACAGTAAGAAGTCACCTGATAACGGGGTCATCAAAGAACATTGCAGCACAGGAACAGGCCCTTCGGCCCTCCAAGCCTGTACCAACACATTTTTGCCCTTCCTTGCCAAAACCCTGTACCCCTCTACTCCCTTCCTATTCATGTTTGCATCCAGGTGCTGCTTGAATGCAGCTATTGTGTCTGCTTCCACCACCACCTCCCGTAGCAGCATGTTCCAGACACTCACTACCCTTTGCATGAAAACCTTTCCTCACACATGTCTGTTGAACTCCAACCTCAACTTCCCCGTGGCCACCCACACTCTGATCCTATGTCAACATTTCCTCTCTATCCATGCTAATCAAAGTTTTATAAACTTCTATCAGGTTGTCCCTCAACCTCCTGCATTCCAGTGAAAACAAACCCAATCTTTCTTCATAGTTGAATCCCCCATAGCAGGCAACATCCTGGTAAACCTTAAAATTATGAAGTGCTTTCATAGGGTACATGTGGGAAAAAAACCATGCTTGCATTTGTGGGGAACCCAAAACCATAGGAACAAATCCAATAGTCTCTTTTCTGAAGAGAACATTTTTGTCTAAGAGGGAATACAACAACATTTACGACAGTGATTCCTCACAAGAGATTATCTTGTGAGGAGACATTGAGTACACCAGGCATGCATTTACAGCAGTGTAGAAAAATGAGATGTTCTAATTGAAACATGCAAATCTCCTCAAGGATTTGACATTAATGCTTGGGAATCTGGAACAGGTGGTCACAATGTCAGAATAAGTGGTTGGCCATTTCAGACTGAGCTGAGAAATTCCTTCAATCAAAGGGTTTTGAATATTCTGAGTACTCCAACCAAGGTGTGTGGTATTCTGGGTATTCACGACAGAGGTTGTTAGATTTGTCAGTATTTAGCCAGTTAAGTGATTGGGGGATAATGTGGCAAGGTAAAGTTCAAGTCGAAGATCAGCCATGATCGTTCTGAATTGGAGGGTAGGCTGAAATGGCCAGCTCCTGCTCCAATTCCTTCTGTTCTTTCATTCACCTGTAAGAAGAATCTTTACCCAGAGAGTAGAGTCAAAGAGCTTAACAGTACACGAAAACAGACACTTCAATTTTGAATTGACTGTCGGAGTGAGTCATTGGGACAAGTGGTATGTGTTCAAGTAACCTAAATTATGAAGGAGAAAGGACTGTGCTATTTGAGTGTGGTGGTGGTGTAGTGGTAATGTCACTAGACTAGTAAATCCAGAAGCTCTGGCATATGTTCTGAGGTCATGGGTTCAAATCCCACCATGGTGGATGTTGAAATTTGAATTCAGTAAAATCTGGAATATAAAATGGCAAGTACCTAACCTTTTTTTTTGTTGTAAAAACCCATCTGCTTCAATAATGTCCTTTTACGGAAGGAAATCTGCCATTCTTACCTGGTCTGGCTGACATGTGATGTCAGAACTACTTATGTCTTGACTCTTACTTGCCCTCTGGGAAATTGGGGATGGGCAATGAATGCTGGCCAAGCCACTGACACCAACATCCCATGAATGAATGAACAATAATAATTAAATAAATAGAGTAGAATCCTGTATTCATTCATAGGATGGTGGCATCACTGACTAGGTCAGCATTTATTAGCCATCCCCAATGAACCACATGGGTTTTTCCAACAACTGACTTACAGTCAGCCTTAGATTCTTAATTCCAGACGTTTACTGTATGTACAGCTACTGTGGCAGGATTTGAACCTGGGTCCCCAGGACAGTAGCTGAAAATGTGTTGCTGGTTAAAGCACAGCAGGTTAGGCAGCATCCAAGGAACAGGAAATTCGACGTTTCGGGCCAGAGCCCTTCATCAGGACAGTACCTGAGTCTCTCGATTAACATTCCAGCGATAATATTACTCAGCTATCACTTCTCCATCTATTTGCTTGCTGTACATTTCTATGAAATTTGAGTTCTCAAAAAAGTAAAACAAACTAACGTCAGAACTGTTTCACTTGATTTCTTAAATGACACACATCCACCTCTTCACTTCTCACAGTGACATCAAATAATACATCATGAGCTGTATGGGAAATGGCGTTAAAGTGCATGTGGGCAGGAGATACACAGTCCTAATTCTTGTAGCCCATTTTTGTTGACATTGGTTTTGCAGGACAATATATTTTTCTGAAATAAAATAATTGCAGTTGCAGGTATGAGCACAATCATGACATGTTGTAGATAGCAGCCCTGTAGAAATGTACAGTTGAGTAACAAATAGAACAAATTGACCTGATGGCAGGTCAATGCTCCAGCCTGCCTCTAGCTGATCTCTGTGGCTTATCATGTGAAATTCATGGCTTGAAGTCCAGCCTTATGAGGGTGGTCAGTATGAGAGTGGTGGGGGAGTTATCAGCTCTATTGCTGTCTTTCCCCACCTTCAAGTGAATGATCTTCAAAGCAGAGGAGGGGAAATCCCACCTCGCGCCCCAGAATTACGACAGCTGGGCTTTAAGGAGGAAGTCCCGAGAGACTTGGCATGCTTCCATCTTTCAAGTCCACATTGGCTGTATGTTTACTGGAAGGGAGCATGTTGAATTATGCCCTGTGAATGAATTGTGTTCTTGTACCATTCAACTCTAATGAATTTGCACTGCAAATTGCTGGAAGTCCAAACTAAGAATAATGGCAACAGGACAATCCAGACCTTTATGAACTATGGGACAAACAGCCTCTCATCTCTAACCAGTGAGATCCAAGGATTGAGAAGGAAACCGAGGAAGGATGAAGAAGAAGATAGTGAATTAGGATCAGATCAAATACAGAACAATAAATAGAAGGAAGAAAAGATTGGATTTGCAAGCTGACCCACAGCAGAGGCACCTCAAAACCATTTGTGGTGTGACCCTGTATTTATGTCTCAAACTTTGTGTGACCCCAGAGTGAAGATTAGGAGGTGTATGGATGTTGTTGGTGGAGCAGTAGATGTTTTCATGTGGAGCTGGTGGTTGTGGGGATGGGGGTAGGGTAAATTAGTTCTTCACTCAGTGGGGTGGGAATACAGGAGTTTTATTGGATTAGTTGATTTAAGACAGGGTCGACAAAATTTAAACTTGAACACCTAACTTTTTTCATGGGTTTTCTTTTAGCAGCAGCAGCTGCAATTGAGTCTCAAGGGGAAGTTCATTGGATCTCACTCGTCACGCAAGGATTTAAAGGGGCCTCTCAGTTGTCAAAAATTAGTCCATGCTTTGTGGCTAATGACACAATACCCTCACCAGGTGAGGTCATTCACCTCAGTTTGTGAGTCCCTGGACTGAATCACAAAATTTTCGCCAGGTTTTCCTGCTCTTGATTGCTGTCTATGCTGTGACTCAGCGGGTGGCACCCTTACTGCACAGTTTACAGGTTAAAAGTTGAAGGTCACTTCATGAGTGGAGTATATAATCTGAGAAGCTATTTCTGTGCAGTCCAGAGAGAATGTTGCATTGCAGGAGGTGCCATTTTCAGATGAACCATCAAACCAAGGCCTCCCCTTCTCCATCAAATGTAAGTAAAAGATCTGTGTCACTATTTTCAAAGAAATCTTCTCCTCAGTATCCAGACCTGCATTTATCCCTTAACCAGTATTATTTATAATCGGTACTGACATGACTGGGGCCTTGCTGCTTGCATACAGCCTGCTGCCTTTTTCATTTTACCACAGTGACCATAGTTCAAGTCGATATTTCATTGGCTGCAAACACTTAATAACATCCTGTTGCTGTGAAATTCACCAGCTGAAGGCAATGGCAGCACATTAGGTCTGGCAGAGAGCTAAAACATGCAGTGCCAGCATCGTAACATTCAGCACCTATTGCTAAAAATCTTTCAATAAGCTTTTGTGTAGCATTGTGAAGAGTTTGAATCTTATCAGAAGAGTGTGCCGTGCCTCAGGGAGTCACTGTTTTGTCATCTGGGGTATATTTCCAATTATTTTCTGGCAGTCAGTGAACTTTCATGGCTGCGGCCCTCTCCCAGTTGTGTAGCAGTGAAGAGAGGTGACCCCTTGAGACTGATAGTGATATCACAGAATGAAGGCAGGTCATGTAACATGTGGAATTAATCCTTGGGAGGGACAGGCTTGAGCTTTGAAACACATTACACCTTTCCACCAGCAATCTTCAGCATGGTGGTCACCTTATTGCTAGCTTATCTCCTCTCTTTCATCTTGGTGGAGGTTTGGGGTTGGGGAGGGGTGAGCATCCTTAAGTCTCAGATTTCTCTATTTTAAGCTGGAAAGTGGTCCATTGAATGTTACCCTGTTTCAGCCCGCCAACTATTACCGGATAGTCTTTCTACAGAGTAGACAAGTAAAACACATCCATTTAGCAATTGTAAATAGGGATGTGCACATTAAAAAATCAAGTGAGCATACTGGCGCCATCTGATGGTTTATCTTGGAGGAGCACCTTTGCTAAATTCTGCTGCATTGCAAAAGTTATAGCCGATATGTTCCAGGGATTATACTGATGCATTAACAACACTCATTACTATCAATGCACAAAAGAATCCTGAAAAAATGGAGTAAAAGAGGTAGGCTATGAGTTCTGATTCTCCACCAATTACCATCAACCTTGTTATAACCAATCAAATGACAAAAGAGCCTACATTCATATAGTGCCTTTGACAACATCAGGACATTCCAAAGCACACTGTAATAATGACGTACGATTGAAATACAGTCACTGTTGTTGTGAGAAACTTGCCAGCCAATGTGGGTACAGCACACTTCCCACACAAAGATGATGTAGTCATTATCTCATTACTACCTTCGTGATGTTGGTTGCGGGATAGTTAGCTCGGACAGGAAAGTCCCCTGCTAGTTTCCCCAAGTTGAAGTTAATGTCAATCACAAAATTGGACAGAGTTCAAATTATTTCCTGTCGTGGTCATTTAGGACTTGTACTTAATATTGTTGAAGGCACTAATCCTGACATGATTGATGGTCCTGATGTGAAACTTGTCGTAAGGCATCAATAAAGTTCTGGAATCTCACTCTAACATGTAGTGAATTGCCTGTAGAGTTTTTATTGTATTGGCCATATATTTACAGCAGTTTTGTCATCAAGACTCATGTTCGTGTTAGAAGACAATCATTTTCACATTGTATCACTGTTCAACATTTGGAAATGCAAATTAAATGGATTTGTTTCAGAAAGTAACATCTTGGGTTGATGTATATGAGCAATTTGAGACATGCCGTGTGCTGAATGTGGCATTCTGTGGGAAGAAGAAAACACTTTGAACTTAATCATTCCAAACATTTTCTACCACTGGGGATTTTCATCGTCTCATGCCTGAGTCTGTTATAAAGCTTTATTGCTGTGGTTGATTAAAAACAAATCTATTGCTGAAGTATCATGTGACTGCCAGGGCAATGGGAGATGAAAATGATAGACCTGGATCCTTTTATCTAGTTATTCCTGAAAAAACAATTCCAGTATTCCTCAATGTGATGACCTGGATGGCTATTCTTCACTTCTTAGATGTGGAATATTTATTTTTTTAGTGGTGCACAACACCATATTTTTTCAGGGGCCAACCGTTCCCAATTCAACAGATTTCAAATGCCCACTTTTTCTGTTTGTTCTTTTTCATGACCTCTCGCTCCCATTCTCTCCCTTTCTTCTTCTCTCTGTTTTCCACATTTCGGTCTCGCATATCCAGCACTACCTGCTATGAGTTAGAGCTGCTCTTTGTGAAACAGTATGAAAAGTCAACTCTGTTTTACTAGAAAAGACCTATTGAAAAAGAAACGGCCAGCAAAATTTAACCTCAACATCTCTCCTTCCAAGAACTAACAACGTGGAAGTGTTTCTGTTGCAGATACTGGGGTGCTCTCTTCCTCCATGCAGCCTGAATGTAACTTTGCATGGCCGATGTGTGTTTTGAAGTCTTTAGTCTTTTGGATCCCAGATTCAAGCCTATAGTATCATAAATTGAAAGTGGGATAATTGTTTTCATTGGCCTTTTGCATTGCTAAAGCTATTTGTATTGGCTACATATGCTGTCAGACTGGGTGACTGCTGAAATAACTATTGCGGTGAACTAACAGGAAATATCTGCAATGATATGTTTTGGTAGCAGTTCATTTTCTCTTTCTTTTTCTTCCTCAATTACTGTGGATATTTTTAACTGCTCTTCTACTGATGGATGAGTGGATGTGGAGGGGAAGGTTAGCGGGGAGTGGATAATTCTGGGATTGAGGACTTATCCATACTAAATTTGTTTACTGCCTACAGTCTCCAGTGATTGGAAAAAATTAATCCCAAAACATTGCTGTAAGTAACTTCCAATCCTTCCATCCCAACCCCTCCCAATCCCCCCAAAGAGTGCTCACAAAGCGTCACTCTGTGTCAATGCTATCTTGAATCTCGTATTAAGAAATCAAAATTGCACGACCATTTTAAAAAATACACTGAGCCTTTTGATTTGAATTTCCCTTATCACATTTTTTTCTTTAAATCATTCATGAGTATTTATTGACCATTGTTAATTTTTCCAAGAAGGTAATTAAATATCAACTATATTGCTGAGGGTTTGGAGTCATATGTAGGCCAGATCCAGGAAAGAATGGCAGATTTCCTTCCCTAAAGAACATTACTGCACCAGATGGACGTTTATGACAATTGACGAGGAGTATGTAGTTGTCTTGAGACTATTTAATTTCTTCTTGATGTTTATTGGATCACATTTCACCACCTGCTGTAGTGAGATCTGAACTCCTACCCCTGGCACATTAACCCAGGGTTCTGGATTACTAGTCCATGGATTGGAAACTGAGTTGAAGATACCAGTTCAACTGGCAGTCAAAATGATCCAAGTGTGTTTTTTTTAATAAAAAATATTGTTAGCTTCTCAATTGTCAGGAAGAAGAGTCTTCCTGAGACCGGACATATCTCATGACTGATAACGTGGAATGGGGACTCACTGGAAGCCAGAAGTCACGTCATCATAACTCCTAGGAAATGTCATATCAGAGTTGTCAATCCTAGCCATGGAGCAATGTTTCATTGAATTTGAAGGGTGGCATGGGGGCTCAGTGGTTAGCACAGGTGCCTCATATCATCAGGGACCTAGGTTCAATTCCAGCCTCTGGTGACAATCTGTATGGAGTTTGCACATTCTCCCCGTTACTGCTTTGGTTTCCTCCGGGTGCTCCATTTCCTCTCACAATCCACAGATGTGCAGGTTAGGTGAATTGGCCAAGCTAAACTGCCCATAGTGTTCAGAGATGCATAGATTAGGTGCATTAGTCAGGGGAAATGTAGAGTAATAGGACAGGGGGATGGGTCTGGGTGGGTTACTCTTCAGAGAGTAGGTGTGGACTTCTTGGCCAAATGGCCTGTTTCCACACTGTAAGGATTCTATGAAAAATACGAAGGCAAAATGATAAATGATAAATTAGAGGATTGATGCAGCTCTGTCTTTAACAGTCCAAGTACATCAACTGTGATATTACTTCCATTTTTCTTTATTAATCCTTGTGTTTTCCTTTTGCAGAGATAACTAAAACAGGAGCTTGTGAAGAACCAAAATCAGGAACTACAGGTACATCAGGAGTTTTGCTCAGATGTATGGAAATATTGTATGATTTAAATTATCCATCGGTTATTTTTCAATTTTCTTGGCTTTGCAGTTGGGTGTGAGTTGATTTGTGTGCTAAATGACCCACATGCTTTCACTCTCTTGCTTATAGTTTAAGTTCACTTCAAACTGTGCTGACCCTGAAACTTCCCAAAGCAGCTTGAATCTCCTGCAGGTGGGCTGTCGAATCTCCTGCAGGTGGGCTGTCAAACCTCCAGGATTATTCTAAAGTCCAAAAGAAATAATGGTTAAGCTCCAGGATACTACAATGGGCAAAATGTAGGTGAAACATTAAGGAACTGTCAAAAAAAAACAAAATTTCAGTCCTATTGTGTATTAAGTGTATTATTGTTTGGGGCAAGAAAACAGTCTTTACTGACAATCAAAAATTATCCAATCAGAAAAGCAAATGTGTGTTTGGGCAACCAATGGGGGAAACTCAGTGCTGAGGGATTGTGGGAGGAGGTCATGTCTGAGAACGTTGAGGATCAAATTCAGCTGGAGCTGGCAATGATCCCTGGAGTGAGTATAATAATGGACATTTGGCAGCACAGTGCAACATTACAAGTAATGTCAGTCCCCAATCAATTGCACTTAAACCCATTTAGCTGAGCTTCTTCCTCAAATGTTCTCACCCTTTTGTAATTTTGTTCAACATCCGGTCAGCTGTAACACTAACTTCTGACCTTGTCCTTCATCCAAGCCCTAGAATATCATCAGTCAGTATCTCAGTTACTCAGCACACAAACTTGGGAAGATTGTAAGCTCGTGCCCCACTTGAGAGAAATGAGCCCACAATTGCCATTTAGTACTCTGGGAATGCTGTACTGTCAATCATGTTCACATTTATCCGTAGTATTCAACCATAGACCCACCTGCCCACTCAAGTGGATGTCAAAGGTCCCACGATGACTCCAATATTGACCCAATATTAAGAGCATAAGAACTAGGAGTAGACAATTTAGCCCCTCACACCTGCTCAACCATTTAATATAATCATGATCTCAATTCCACTGTCCTGCCTGCTCTCCATAATCCTTTAACCTGTTACTAAATAAAAATCTCTCTCCTCCTCAGCTTTATTCAGTGTCTCAGTATCCATCTCACTCCTGCGGTATTGGATTCCATAAATTCATGACCCTTTGAGAAAAGTAATTCCTCATCATCAGTTTTAAATCTGCCACCCCTCAAATGATACTGAGTGACTACACTGAAAAAGTGCTTAATTAACTGAGTCGCACTTTGGGTCATGAAAGATACTTTTCTTAAATGCAAGATTTTCAGAGGAATCTTTCCAACATGCTATTTCTATATTTTCTCTTTGTATATAATGAGCAACTGATATTAGACCATGTCTGATCAATGAACTGGATTGGGACCAACACTGATCTTCTGCAACACCTATTTCATGTTGCCCATTTGTGTTTCTGTTACAGAATCACTGACTTGGTCACTTTGTATTGGATTCAAAGACTCCATTCCCATGGCATTAATGTAGTCAAGAGGTAGAGCTCTGCTTCAATAATAATTCACTGGTAGCAAAGTTTTTAATGCCAACTGGCTGACAGGACAGTGGTCATAACAGAAATGAGCTTGGGTAGACTCAGTTCAGCTCTTCGGGAAAACTATCCATAGCAGGGTGTGAACTAATTTCAGTATTTGGTTGGGCAGTCTCACTCATTGAGGAATTAGAATAGTCTTGCTGTTAGAATAATACAGAAGAGTTAGCCCACTGCTCCTGTCCAGCCAATGTGCATGAACTGGGATTTTCTTTTTCTTCCCCAGGTTTATGCTGTAAGGAGCCAATAAACTTTAATATTCACTAAGACTTATAACAAAGACGGACAAGCACAGTCACAATGCTAGAGGCCGAAAACACATCTCATTCCCTCAGTGTTGTTTGTGATGGGGAAACCAGGCAGCATGGTGGCTGATTGGTGCACACTGCTGCCTCTCAGCACCAGGAATGGGTTCGATTCCACCCTCAGGTGACTGTCTGTGCGGAGTTTGCACATTCTCGCCGTATCTGCATGTGTTTCCACCGAGTGTTCCCATTTCCTCCCACAGTCCAAAGCTTGCCCTGTAGTGTCCAGAGATGTGCAGGTTTAGATGGATTAGCAATGGGAAATGCAGGATTGCATGGACAGGGTAGGAGGTGGGTCTGGATGGAGTGCCCTTTGGAGAGGTGGTGTGTACTTGATGGGCCGAAAGGCCTGCTTCCTCACTGTGAGGATTCTGTGATCCTATGAAATCAGGAAGGAGGTTCAAAAGCTGAGAGGTATCAAGCTTCTCTCAAGCAGCTTATTAAATCATATCGGAAAAATCACTCATTACATCCCATCCGAAACTACAAGCAAAACACAAGATGGTGTGCAAGAAGTCTCTCAACCAAACCATGGCATGTTGGTCCACCAGCTTCCTGAAGGTAGTGTCAGCAAGCTAATGATGCCATTCACCATGGCCTAGTTTGGTAACTCACCAGTCACCAAAGTGCTTCATGAGAGACCAGCAGTAAAGTTGAGGGTAGACAATGGTTGAGAATGTCTCATTGTTCTTTCTTCTTCAAATTTTGGATAGCGTCGTCCAGTGTCTCTTTTACAGATTGCCAATTAGAATGCCAGGTACTTGAGGAAACCAGTTGCATCTTTGTTCACTGCTGCTATTTGTGGAACGATCTGGAAGATGTGCCAGCAACAGGCAACGGGGTCCCAGTCCCGATTTTGTTTTCCAAAGGCTTAGATTTAGTTTGAGGTGGACAGAATGCCAACTATTATCCACCATACTGGATCCATTTTACACCCAGTTAAACAGGTATAGTGCCATCACATTCTGAGACCAAATTCTTTCCACAGATGTAAGGGACTTTGTAGAAATCAGTTCAGCTAGGACTGGTGAGAATGAAACCTGACCAGAAAATCTCAGGCAGGAAACTGTATTGTCTCATAATTCAAGTTAGAATGGTCTGAGTTTTGATCTTTTATGGGATAGGAATGTTCCCAGTGATGCCTTGTGATGGATCTATAGTGTGCTGGGATCCTGCTACAACAGTAATTACAATAGTATGTATAATCCAAAGGAGAGCACAGTGATGGTCTTGTTGAGTGTCTAACGTTGGTTCTTTTAGGTAACTTGCTGATTTTAGAGACAAGGATATGTCACAGACAAGTTTTCCTGAAATATGGTTGGAGTTGACGGAACGATGGCCAGGGGTTGAAATAATACTCAGACAAATTTGTGAATTTAGGAGGGAAAAGGGATGTTAGCTGATAACATCGTTTCTTTTCAGATTGGAAATCATAGGTTATTGCCAAATAACTGAGGTCAAGAGTATAAAGAGAGGGTTTGAGTAATATTCCTACCATGTCTAAAATGTAATGAAATCATTGATGTGTTCATAATTTCAATTTTATGTAAAAAACCAAAACAGTATGTGAAGTAGATAAAGAGTATTACACCTTTAGATGTGATAAAACAGAGCACTGCAGATGCTGGAAGTCTGAAGCAAAAACAGGAATACCAGGTAAACTCAGCAGGTCTGACCGAATCTGGAAGGAAAGCAGACTGGCCCTTCTTCAGAATAGTTCCAGACTCAAAACATTAAAACTGCTTTCTCTGTGCAGATGCTGCCAGATCTAGTGAGATTATGCAGCATTTTCCATTTTTAGATATGGATTGAGTATTGATGATATTGACCAACTGGGTTTTCTGGGTATATGAATGATCAGTTTTCCAAATATCTGCAGTGCTTTAACACCAACACTGGGTATAGTACAATCTGTTATAGATACATTTGCTGTGCCTGTATCCATTGGAGTAATTTGTTGCAGTAAATTTCCAAGTCAACAACTATTTGTTTTTCTAAATTTGCATTACATGTAGAACAATGTACAAGTTGTTTCTCAGAAGCTCAGTCATTATAAAATGTGAAGTTGTTTGATGTGAGGGAATACTGAGACAGGAGGTAAGTTTCTGAAAGACTGCCTTAACGGAGCAGTGAGAGGCAGGGTAGGATTTTCTTTTTAAAAATTTAGATTAGATTACTTACAGCGTGGAAACAGGTCCTTCAGCCCAACAAGTCCACACCAACGTGCACCCCACCCAGACCCATTCCCCTACATTTACCCCTTCACCTAACACTATGGGCAATTCAGCATGGCCAATTCACCTAACCTACATGTTTTTTTTGGGACTGTGATAGGAAACCCAGGCAGACACGGGGAGAACATGCAAACCCCACACAGTCAGACGCCCGAGGCGGGAATTGAACCCGGGTCCCTAGCACTGCGAGGCAGCACTGTGTCACGGTGCCGCCCAAGTAGGGGCTTAGCTAATTGCAGGACCACTGGTGATGGAGTAATAAAAGCCTCGGATGCAAAAGAGGCCAGAATTGGAAATCTCAGAGGCTTCCAGAGGTGAAGCAAGTTACTGAAATGAGGAGGGGTAAGGCTGTATTAAAAGACAAATCAGGAATGAACAAGTTTGGGTCACACATGCCACCCATAAGTAAACATAAACTTAAAACATGTGGATAAACATCGCAAGAAAATGGGATTCTGTTCCTAATTCTAGCTCTCGTCTACATCCAAAAATTAACTAATTAGCTTCTAGATTTCATTTGTTCTGATGACAGAACAAAACTAAACATACATTTATTCTGCACCTTAATAGTTACTCAATGTGTTACAACAATAAAGAATCAGTCATTCTATGGCGTAACATGCTCACCTCTGTATCATTAAGGTTGTGGATTGAAGTCCATTTTCAGGTCCGGCACATAGTCTAAGTGGATACTCCGTGCAGTACTGAGGGAATTCAATACTGACGGAAATGCCAGCTTTCAAAGAAGATGGCAAACTGAGACAGCCTCCTCCCTGTGATGCAGTTGTAAAAGATCATGGAATCTGGAATTCACTGCCTGTAGTGAGTGCAGTAAAAGCAGAAACCCTCCATTCATTGAAAAGATATCTGTCGATGTAACTCAAGTGCCGTAACTTGCAGAGCTATGGACCAAATGCTAGAAAGTGGGGTTAGGCTGTGTAGCTCATTTTACAGGAGAAAGTGAGGTCTGCAGATGTGGAGGTCAGAGCTGAAAGTGTGTTGCTGGAAAGCGCAGTAGGTCAGGCAGCATCCAAGGAACAGGAGATTCAACGTTTCGGGCATAAGCCTTTCTTCAGGAATCCTTCTTCATTCCTGAAGAAGGGCTTATGCCCGAAACTTCGAATCTCCTGTTCCTTGGATGCTGCCTGACCTGCTGCGCTTTTCCAGCAACACATTTTTAGCTCATTTTACAGCCAACACAGACATGATGGGCCAAGTGGCCTCCTTCTGTGCTTAACTATTCTTTGATTTTATCCTATTCCATGATTTGAAGGAGAGCAGGGTAATTCCACCAAAGTTCTGGCTGACATTTAATTATTCTGTAACAACATGAATTATCATTTATCTCATTGGTACTTGTAGGACTTTACACAAATGGGCTGCTGCATTTCCTTCACTGCAATACTGACTGTGCCTCAGAAAAGCATCTCGTTGGCTGTAAAACACTGGAATATTCTGGGGTTGTGAAAAGCATTTCAAATGATTGGAATCTATTTTGCATCTACTGGTCCTGTACACATTAAAGATATACTCTTAATGAGTATTATTAAACAACAAAAGCAGCACTTTGAAACGCTATTTTATGAAAGTTCTGTTTGTTCCTTTTTCTACAATTGGATGGAGCTGATGATTTGGATTGACACACGTTTTGTTTTCAAATTGTGTGCAGTTCTAATCAAAGGGACAAAATATTAAGATGCTTTTCTCCACAATATGCTGTTAATTGCAGGGAACCGTTGCACGTTTGAGCCATGCAACTCTATCGAGCTCTTTTTAAAAAGAAAATCCAAATAAGTCATTTTTAAACAAAAATCCCCAAAGTAGCAATTCTTGTTCTGCAGATCAGGTTGAGCATGCTTTTATTGTTCTGGTTGAATGAAGGAATCCAACTAAATTTCTCCTGATCTGTCTGCAGCAGTCAGAATTAATGTACAATTGATTTGCTTTTAATTGAATAATTCCTTACCCTTTAGTCTTAAGTAATATTGACTGGTTTTTGTGGCAGCAAAGCATGAACATAAGTGCTTTAGCTAAATAACTTGTTGTACTTGGGCAGTTAAACCCCTGAGATGTTTTGATTTGTAGTATACGCTGTATATAGCATACAACTAATGGAATGTGACTGAAGGACTGTTACAATATGGCTACAATAAAATGAATAAATTTCCACACCTAATTTTATACCAAATATCTGAATCAACTGAAGATTAATCTCCTGGCCTTCTGGAATCGACACAGTACAGAACACTGAGTAGAAAATACCAGTGCAAGCAGACATAAATTGATAAGACTTTGAGAGTTTGGAGTTGACAACTTTAGAAATATTCCAGGATGTCTCATCGTATGACTTCCAACCACACTTCCTGTCATTGGTCAGCTAACATCCCACCTTTCTCTTGGTTGTGGATCCATGTAGCAATTAGACTCCCAAATCTAAGATACGAAGAGATTATGCATTGGGGTTTAACTTTTATTCCATTGCATTTTGTAGACTTGGAAAACTGTCCTGCTGTCTACTGGGTGCCCTGGACTAGAGGATTTGACGTATAGAGACAGCCTCAGCCTTTTCAAACTATTTTCCTTTGAGCATCAGAGATTCAACAGGTGACCTTTATAGTGATCTATAAAATCATGAGAGGCATGGACAGGGTGAACAGAAAAGGTCTTTTTCCTAGGGTGGGGGAGTCCAAAACTAGAAGACCTAGATTTAAAGTGAGAGGGGAAAGATTTAAAATGGTCCGAAGAGGTAACCTTTTCATGCAGAGGGCAGTGCATGTATGGAACGAGCTGCCAGAGGAAGTTGAGGAGGCTGGTACAATCACAGCATTTAAAAGGCATCTGGTTAGGTATACGAATAGGGAGGGTTTAGAGGGATATGGGCCAAAAGCTAGCAACTGGGACTTGGTCAGATTAGAATGTCTGGTCGACATGAATGATTTGCACCAAAGTTTTGCTGTATAACTGATTCTAATTCATGAGACTACAGCAGGAAACAGACTATCTGGAAGGTGTTTCAATCAAGTCTCCACAATCCATTCTTTGTTTCTACCAGAATTGACTAATACTCCCATCTTCAACCCTTGATAATGATCAGCTAGTATTACACTTTGCCCTCTACATTTCAACTTGGACCAAATCCTGCTCACCTCTTAGCTTTCTTGGTGGCCTACAGTGACTCCTAATTTACAATGCCCTTGGTTTAAAAGTGTCATTGTCATTGTTTTCAATTCCTCCATTTTAACCCTCTGTAATCTCCTCCAGCTTGACAATCCATCAGGATTCCTGTGCTCCTTTGTTTTATTTGTTAGAACGTAAGAACTATGAACAAGAGTAGATAAAGTTAATTCAGCCCTCGAGCCTGCCTTGTTATTGGATACAATCATAGCTGATCTCACCTCTGCCTCAACTCCACTTTCCTGTTTTATTTTTAGTCACTGTAATTTCAGCTGCTCCAACCCTAACCTCTGGAATTCCTCTCTCAAACCCTCTACGTTGTCTCATCTCATTTAAGATATTCCTTAAAACTTACTTTTTTCACCAAACTTTTGGTCACTTGTCCTGTTATGTCTTTGTGGTAAACTTCAAACCTATTTTGATAAATGGTCCTGTGAAACACATTGAGTTCTTTACTCTGTTTAGTATACTACATAAATGCAGCTTATTGGGCCGAATGTCTGCCTTCTGTGCTGCGGGATTCTGTGATTTAGGGGGCTGTCCATGTTCTTAGAATTAAAGTTAGGTTCGTGGCAAATGGTGGTCTGTGTACTTATTAATGAAGCATGCGCACTGACCAGCTCTGTCTGAGCACTTACTCCAGCAACCTGTAATTGAGGCAAGTTAGGAGCTTGGATTTGGAGTTAGACAGCTGAGAACTTCAGGTCATTAACTGCTATTTACCTGCAACCTGTTGGTGTCTGTTAGCTCAGTTGGCTAGATGGCTTGAGTATGATGTAGAACGATACCAATAAAACAGGCTCAATCTTCACTCTGGCTGTGATTGTTCGTGGTAACCTGCCTCCTCACTATGACCCATTGAGTGTACACCAACTTGTATGACCACTTAAAGAGAAATGCCTATCATTCCCCAAGGACCGTGCCAAATTACCATTACCAATAACAACCCGAGATACTTTGCTTGCTTGCTCACTTTGACATGCTTTCTGTATTCAGGTGAAAGAAATAAAAACATATGTTGACAATGTTAGCTCAGCATTCAGATTGGCTTTATTGTCACGCGCATTCAAATGAATGCAATGAAAAGTTTGTAATGTGGCGCCATCTTAGGTACAGGATACCGAGATACAGATTCTTAAGCATTTGGTACAGAATTTAAAGAATGATAAATATCCCAGTAAAAGAATAAAATGAGTTTGAAAAAGTAATCAAATTACAACCCCTTCACCAAGTCTGTGCCGGCACTGAGCCTCCAGACCACCAAACGGCCTTAAAAACTCGAGGCATCTTTTCAGGTTTGCAAGGCCTTGCCTCCCCAAGGCAGCCTCTGGTATGGGACTCATTCCCTGGACTTGCCTCCAGGGAGCAGGCTTATGTGGACACTTAGCATAAACTTCCTGAGGCAAGTAAGCATAAATCCACTCAGAATAAATGCATTTGAGGTTTTTAATGTATTTTCATGAAGCTGTATGAATAAGAAGAGTTTAGAGGGACATGGGCCAAGTGCTGGAAAATGAGACTAGATTGGGTTGGGATATCTCGTCGGCATGGACAAGATGGACCAAAGGGTCTGTTTCTGTGCTATGCATCTCTATGACTAGCTGACCTACCAAGGAGTTTTCTCACAGTCAGTCAGCAGGTCTGCTGGCTTCAAAAAATAATTCTGTTTGTCGACAGCACAGTGGGAAATGACACATAGTAGTGAACTTACCCTAAGGCTATACGGCACCAAAGGCTTTCAATATATTATAGTTAGACATATCCTGTTTCTTAGTATTGTGAGGAATAATTCCCTACAGTCACCTGTCATTGAAGAATTAAGGGATTAAACTTCCATAGCATCTGTTAGTAGTGCATACTTGGAAATTAAGCTGTGCTCCTCCCTGACATTTCCAATCCATTAATCTTAATGGTTCATAGTTTAATCATTTCTCGTCATACCTGTGATTAGGGCATGTAGTGGTGAGAATATGAAACTTGTCATCACATGTGTTGTTCAGGTAAAGAGCATAGATGCATTTAAGAGGAAGTTGGATAAGTAAGTAAGAGAGAAAGAAGTTTATGCTGACAGTTATATGACAGAGGCAACAGACCATTATTGGCAGGCATAGACTAGTTGGACAAAATGGCTTCTCTTGATGCTAAAATTGGAAATTAATACTCCTAACACAACCAAGACAGGAGATAACTTTAAAAGTTCAGTCCAAGTAGCTGAGACTCCACTCTTTTGCTAAATAAGTGATAATAGAATTGGAGGTGTATTTACAAAACATATTTAGAATTATCCCAGAATGACAAGTTCACTTCTGTTTAGAAAACCTGGTATTGAGTGCCTGCCTGAGCCATATTGAGAAAAATAAACTGTTTATAGGATAGAGAAACAAGATTTAGTATCAAAAGGATAAGCGAGGAGATATATATTTTCCCTGGAATTCTTAAAGTGAAGAGGAAGATCTTCAATGATTAGAGCAAAATAAGGCGGTTCTGTTTGGGTGTTTGCTGATTTGAAATCGCTAAACATTAGTTGCTTAAACATTTAATACCCTCTGCCTTCCCCCTCTGCGTTACTGCAATTCCTCAGCAACAATCACTTTGTAAAAGTAAGTTTTACTCCAGTTTGCTCCACAGAATTTCTTCAGCTACATCTGAATGTGATGTCCCATTTCACATTTCTCCCACACACTGACCCAGGCACATGTCACTTCCAAACTTAACTTCTCCATCTCTTGCTCCACATCTCCCCGCCCCCGCCCGGTAGAAATCAGCTCAGCTGACCATCTGTAGGAGTTGGAAATTCCAAAGCTATAACCATTGTAACTTCTCAGTTTTGCTGAAAAGTTATTTTATTTATTAATTCCATTTTCTCTCATTTGAGAATCTGTTAAGCCACTGAGGAGGAGAATCAGAACATCTCCAACTGCATGTCACCCTGAGCTTTCACTTGCTTGTTCTCTTAATTCCGTACCCTCTCTCGCACGCTGACCTCTCTTGTTCTCCGCCTCAAGTACTGTTGGAGCATATTGAATGGAAGTTCAAACATTCTTGATGAGGCTTCCCACTTTCACATTGATTTAAATAACTTTTATTCATAAATACTGCTCCCACCTTTTCAGACAGCAAGTGCAGGTACCGATTAATTCTGTTATTTCTATTACCATCTTTGCAGATACTGGAAATCTGAAATGAGAAGGAATAGGAAGGGTTTTGAGGGATATGGGCCAGCTGCTGCCAGGTGGGACGAGATTGGGTTGGCATACCTGGTCGGCATGGACGGGTGGGACCAAAGGATCTGTTTCTGTGCTGTACATCTCTATGACTCTAGTCTCTAAATACTGGAAAGATTCAGCAAGCCTGGCAGCATCAATAGAGTTAACATTTCAGACGAATGACTTTCTGTTTGAACTGGATAATTCTATTCTGATGAAAAGTCATTTACTTGAATCATTGCCTCTGCCTCTCTTCCACCTCCCAGGGATGCTGCTGGATATACTGGGTATTTCTAGCATTTTCCATTACTATTCCTGCTTTCTTTGCTAATCTCAATAAAATCCTCTCGAGCTTCAGCCATTATCTCTTGAGTCGTTTAATCATTCCAACATTTCTCCTTTTGTCTTTTCTCCACTCTTCTTTTCCCAGGCTTAATACTTGCTTCATTCTGTTCAATCCCAAACGGGAATTGTAACATTAAGCTTGTTTCTCTAACCTGCTGACCATGTCCACCAGTCTTCGTTCTTTCTTTAATTAGTTTAATTGATTAGTTGATGCAGTCTTAGACCTGTTTTACTGGAGATGTTGTGTGTGTGTGGTCTACTGATACCCATGCATAAAGATATCAGAGTATTGATAGAATGGCTTGGAGGACTTTGATTTTTGTTTTATTTGTTTGTGGAACATGGGTGAGGCCACAATTATTGTCAGACCTTGTACTGTGAGGTTAGTGATGACTTAAGTAGCAACACACTTGAGGAGGGGTAATATTCAGTGTCAGGCTGAAGTCACCTGTAGGCGCCTTTACCTGAGGTTCCAGAAGACAGTAATTTAGAAACAAGAGCTATGGTCAAACCAAGGTGGCGTGAATCATTTCTGTATTCATTTTTTCAGGATTAATTCCGCAGCAAGATCCTCCCCAAAAATAAAATGCCTAGGAAACCTTTGGCACAGAATCTAACAGTACTTACTTTGTAAAAGGTTTGCATGTGGCTGAGTTGCCTAGGCATGCAAAACGTTGTCAGGCCTCTTCCTTATCCTCCGTTTCCACTGCTGCACCATTGGTGACTTTGTATTTAGCTGTCTTGATCCCAAATTCCAGAATTCTCTCTGTAAATCTCACTTCATTCCACCCCCCTTATGATGCCCTTGTGCATCTCGATGTTTGACCAAGCTTTTTGCCATTTGCCCTAAAATCTCCTTAAGTCTTGATGAGTCAAATTTTCAGCCAATGCCTTAGACCATTTCACACAAGTGCAATACAAGTACAAGTTGCATTAAATGATGCATCATACAAGTGCAATAACTGACTGTCCTTTGTCCTTTGTGTTTTGGTTGAAGGAATACAGTCAACGCCAGGCTATAATGGAAGAAAACAGAAGCTGTGAAGAAGGTTCCAGAAAAATGGTTTGGAATGACAATCTCGAAGTTGCATACGATTGGTAATTGCCTTCAAAGGAACTCGCCATGAAGTGAACTTTAAATAAATGTCCCTTTTCTTTGCATCAGTTATCAAGCAGGAACACTTTTATCAGCACCGTAACAAAATAAACTGTTGCAGCATTCTCAACAAATGCGAGCAGCGCAGGGGTTTTTTGTTTCCTAAAAGACGCAACGTTTAGCAAATGAATCCTGCCAAGCTCCAACGCAATAGTACTTGAAGGTCATGGATCCTGAGCCAAGTGGTGCCCACCAGAAGAGTACAGGAAGGGCTGAACAGAGCCCTTGCAGGACACCGGGCACAGGTGACATCTCTCCCCCCACTGTAAGGTCCACCATTGCCTACCAACCAAGCCAGCTCCATCCTCCAGGAAGCCTTGGTGGTGACGTTGTCCCTCCCCCTCAGTGTTTCTCCGCCCCGCTGCAGCTTCCCACAGGGGAGCGGGCTCACCCACTGACCCCAGGGCCCGAGCAGCCAAAACCCCACCCCTGCAGTTATTCCTTTGAGCAGCCGCAGCCCGGGCCAGCCCAGCTCCGGCAGCAGCCCATGCCCCCAGTCTTCATGGCCCCAGTAAAGCCGGAGCTCGGTCTGGAGAGACGCTCTTGGCAGCTGTTTGACCCTCGGGGCCCCGTGGCGTCGGGCTCTTACGTCCACGGTGGGCTTCCGTCGCACGGCGGGCACCTTCTCCCCTCCCATTGCCCCAAAGAGGACCCTGTCTACAGCCACCAGGTGCCCCTGAAGCAAGACGAGGCACCCAGGAAGGAGAGAAAGCCTCAGAAGCCCGGCAAGTACATCTGCCATTTTTGCGGGCGGCCCTGTGCCAAGCCCAGCGTCCTCCAGAAACACATCCGGTCCCACACGGGCGAGCGCCCTTACCCCTGCCACTCCTGCGGCTTCTCGTTCAAGACGAAGAGCAACTTGTACAAGCATCGCAAGTCCCACGCTCACAAGCTTAAAGCAGGGCTTGTCCCAGGAACCAAGGGGGAGATGTTGGCGGGGACCTCCGCCCTGGAGATGGAGAAACTCAGCGGGGACGAGCCGGAGGAGCACACCGAGGGCGATGAAAGCACAGACTCAGAGGATGAGACCGCGGCAATGTCCACCCACTCGCTCACCGACTTGCCCCCCAAACACAAGCACATTCCAAGCTCTAGCTCCCTCGGTGCCCAGGAACTGAGCCCCAGGCGAGCAAGCTTCACAGCAACTCAGCAGAACGAGACGCCATCGCTGGAAGAAGGCTCGCAGGTCTCCGAGTCCTCCCTCGATCTTTCCTTCAGCCACAAGCCCGAAGACTCTCACACCATCAAGCAAAAACTGGCACTCCGGCTCAGTGAGAGGAGAAGGGCGCTGGCCGATGAACAGTCCCAGACCTTCCTGAGTCCTGGGAGCAAAGGGAGCACAGAGTCGGGTTATTTCTCCCGCTCGGAAAGTGCAGAGTTGCAAATCAGTCCTCCCCAGGCCAGTGCAAAGTCTTACGCCGAGATCATCCTCGGCAAGTATGGTCGGTACAGTCAGAAAACCTCCATGATAGCAGCAAGCGCCACCCAGAGGATGCAGCCCATGGCCTTGGAAGATAAGCCCAGTTCCCTTTCCTTTTCCCTGCCCAAGGCCCAGATGGAACAGAATGTTATTGAACACATCACCAAGCTCATTACCATCAACGAGGCGGTGGTGGATACCAGTCAAATTGACAGCGTCAAGCCTCGTAGAACCTCACTGTCCAGACGCGGTAGCATTGAGTCTCCAAAGCCAAGTACCTCCAGAGAATCCTTCCAGTTTGACCTGAAGTTATTGGGCTCCGATCCCAGTAGACACCCGTTCTCAGCAGCAGCACGCCATGTCCACAGTGCCACTGAAACAGTGCCTCTGACCAGGAGCAATTCCATGCCTTCTGCGGGCAGTGCCTGTTTCCCGCCAATGTTCAAGGGAAGCTACTCCTTTGACGACAGGATGGCTGACCCTGGGCAGGTCTTCAGCCAGAGCCACGGGCTCGTCTCCCAGCACCGCATGCTGAAGAGGCAGAAGGCCATCGAGTTGCCTTCGGGCATGGAGTACCAGACGGGGGAAGGCGGCTATTCAGCCAAAGAGATGCAGGCACCACCCGGCCGGTCAGGCGAGGAGCAGGAGCCTGCGGAGGGCGATCCCACCAAAAAGACCAAGAAAGGCTCACGGGTGAAGGGGCTGATGTACGAGTGTGACATCTGCGGGGCCCGCTACCGCAAACGGAACAACTACGAAACGCACAAGAAGTATTACTGCTCGGAACTGCAGGCCCCAAGGTCCCGGCCGTACCTGGCTCACGTTCCTCGAGAAAGCCAACACGGAGCTCTACCTCACGACATGCAGCCACAGATGGTGCACTACAAGCTACGTCCATCGCTAGAGCTCACACCAGCGAGGAAGAGGAGGAAAGAGAAGAGCCTTGGGGATGACGAGGAGCCACCGGGTGACTACAGCAGCCGATCAGCCCCCGTCATGGTGCCCAGCGTGCCATCCAGTGTCGGCACCGCTCCCCCCGGCTCGGCACCTCTGTCATCTCAGGCTGCTGGCAGCCCGTCGGGATTGGCCCACCCTGGAGCCAGGGGTGAGGCCATGGAAGCAGGCTTGGAGCTGGGCATCGGAGCTGGGCCCACGTCGACGGAAACCCAGGTCCCGGGTTCAGACAGCAGCACCAAAAGAGCGACCGCGAAAGAGATCTCAGTGATCCAGCACACCAATGCTCTCAGTAGGCCGAGTTCTTTCGAGAAGTCCGAGTCTCTTGAACACCTCAGCAGTGTGAGCTCCCAAGAAAGCCTATCAGTTGAGTATCCATCGCAGTCGGTGGGGGCAGAACCAAGTTGGCACTCTGTCCCTCAACATCCTCGCCATCACCATCACCACCATCACCATCCCTTACAAGCCCGTCTGGTCCGTCAACGCAAAATCCAAGTCCCTGAAATTCTTGTGACCGAAGAGCCGGATAAATCGGAGAGGGACAAGGAGGCGGCCGTGAAAGAGCCAGAGAGAGCCCCCGAGGAGTTCCAGTGGCCCCAGAGAAGTCAAACCCTCTCGCAGTTCCCGACAGAGAAACTGCCGCCCAAAAAGAAGAGGTTGCGCTTGGCCGAGATGTCGCAGTCTTCGGGAGAATCGAGCTTTGAGTCCGTCACGCTGGCGAGGAGCCCGAGTCAAGAGAGCAGTATCTCGTACGGTTCCAGCCACTCGGCTTCGTTTGAAAGGGAAGAGCATTGCAAGCCAGGGGAAGCCTCCTCATTAAAGGAAGGGGCCGGGCCGCTGTCGGAGATCCATGCCAGGCCCCCGGGCTCTCACATGCTGACCGTGCCCGCTCATTACCATCACCAACGTGAAATGAGGCGGTCCTCATCCGAACAAGCCTCCAGTGGGCAACCCCCTTCAGAAACACCTGAAATCCGTAGCAAGTCCTTCGATTATGGGAGCCTGTCCTCCGAATCATCCTCTGGCCCAAAACTAACCTCCCCTTTAAAAGAGCGGAGAAGGTGTTTCTTGGTGCGCCAGACCTCATTGAGTGGGTACGGCGAATCTGAACAAGAGGCCAAATCTAGTTCAAAGCAAGAGAAACCCGAACAAGCCCACGTTCCCGGCAAATCTTCTGCTCACGGGCTCAGTTCTCGTTATCATTCTCCCCCTCCCCCGCCACTGCCTCACTCCTGCCAGCCCAGCATTTCCCAGCTGCCATCTGATGCTGCCCAACTGTTTTACACCCAACCACCAACCGAGGCCTTCCAAGTGTTTCAGCAGCCATTACCACAAGCAGGGCAGCAGCAGAAGCAATACCAGCGGCAGCAGCTCTCTCCCTTCCCAGCTCCACACCAGCTTCAGCAGCAAGGGCAGATATCATCGCTGCTGCCGTCGCTGGTGATGCCAGAGATGCTTTCAACTCCTGTAGCCCCGCCTCACGTCCCCTATCCTCTGTTTGCATCACCGCAGCTGCCCGTTCGACAAGCCCAATTGCAGGCCTCCCAGCAGCTGCTACAGCAGCCTGTCGAGTTGTCTGTTCATCCTGCGTCACTGCTGCACAGACAGCGACTGGCTCCCTCATCCACTTCACAAGCTGCCTACCTGCCATTGCACTCGCAGCTTGCCTTTCAGCTGCAAGCAGAAACCGGAGGTCATTTCAGGGAGCAGAAACACCCGTCACGTCTGTCTCCCCCGGTCCGCGTTCCTTCTTGCTCACCACCTTTCCCTTCTCAGTCCGAGTACAGTTCAGCCGGCGCCGTCCAGTCTTCAGCCATCTCCTCTCCAGGCACTGCGTCATTGTCAGCATCACAGCCCTCGGTCACTGAATTTCCTGAGCTCCTGCAGCCTGTGGTGTCGCTTGTAGTGCCCGTCAGGGTCCAGACCCATATGCCAACCTATGGCAGTGCCATGTACACGACTCTGTCACAAATGTTGGTGACGCAATCAGCAGAAAGTCCTTCTGCAGTGGTCATTTGCAGAGTGGAAGATTGCAAACCCAAAGGTACCCTTGTGTGTACTGCAGCCATGCAGGGTCTAGGGCTTGATTTGTCACAGATGATTGCTAGCCACCATAGAGATCTGTTCCAATCGCCATACTTAAGAATACCATTCCCCATGACAGAAAGAAAGGGTTATATACCACTCACATCACCAACAGAAGGCATGTGTGGTACAGACAGTTACCAGACCACCATTGGGGGAAGCAAACGAATGTTGTCTCCAGCAGGTAGCTTAGAATTGACCATGGAGACCCAACAACAGAAACGTGTGAAGGAGGAAGAGATTGAAGAGGAAACTGAAGAGAGCACTGAACCAGTTAAACATTTAAGCGTAATGCATTCAAGGGCAGAGGACGCTACAAGACGACAGAAACCTCAACTGCCAAGACAACAACTGAGTGAGTCAACGGCCTCATCGACACAAACCTCCCAAGAGTGGGACTCCAGTGCAAAGCAGACTCTGCCCCTTCCACAGTTCTCCCTTCAGTCACCCGGAACATCAGAGGTATACAAACCCTGGCCTGTACACCAATACGGAAGTAAACCGCTCTTAGGGCCAGTGAAGAAGGAAGATACTCAGGAGCCTGTCCGCGAGAGAGCCCCAGTCCATGCGCAAGAGCTCCAGCAACCTCCCACCAGCACTTTACCTGAGCCACCCACCTGTCCCAGCCCTGCAAAGCCAAGCACCTATCTGACAGATGTTAGTGACGTCCAACAGGTCCTGCACTTCCCGAGCCTCCATACGACGACTAACGTCAGTTGGTGCTACCTGAAGTACACCAAGCCAAATCCCGTGCAGCAAACTGACCGAAGATCTTCAGTGTATGCCAGTTGGTGTATCAGCCTGTACAATCCCAACCTACCCGGCATGTCGACCAAGCTAAGCCTTGCACTCCTGAAATCAAAGCAGAAAACCAGCAAGGAAATCTACACCATGGCTGCAGTTCCACGGCGAGAGGCAGGAAAACTGGTCCCATCGAACACCAGGAAACTCCGAGTTAGCGAGGTAAGGTTAACATGAGACACATCTTTGATGTTAACACTGTGTGGTAATAGTCCATTATGAGGAACAGATATAAATAGTCAGCAAACAGACAGATATAAGCCACATTATTTGGATATGCTTTAAAAAGGAACCTAGATCTTTTGCAATTGGGACTTAATGTGAATTTTGTGGTTTTCTTTTCTTTTTCTCATGAAACCTCTGAACGTTGCTGATTTTCTTCTGACCCAAATAGTTACAAACTGTTTAAGCAACAGTTTGACAGGCACTCTCATAGAATCATACCTTGCAGACTATACCCCAAAAAACAGTATCACTGTCATGGTTATGTCTTGTCCCACCAGGATGACAGGCCCAATAGAGAATAGCCAGTCAGAAGGGAGTTGCCCCGAAAATCCTCAACATTGACTTTGGACCCCACAAACTCTCATTGCATCAGACCAAACGTGGTTAAGGCAGCCTTCTGCTGATTTCCACATAACACAACCTCGCCCTCCCCTAGACTGATCAATCAATGTTCTTCCATGTTGAATATCATTTGCAGAAAGCACACAGGGTGAAGAAGACATAGAATGTACTTTTAGTGGGAGTCTGAGTGACTCAACTGCATCACTATTGACTGAACTGGGTGAGTCTTAAATGACATAGCTGCTATACTGGGTGTGGCAATATTCAAATAAACTAACAAGAAGGAGAAACACATTTGATGTCATCCTCACCAATCTCCCTGCTCTAGATGTACCTGTCCATGACTGTATTGACTGGAGTGACTGTTGCGTAGTTTCATCTTCAATCGAGGCTACTTTTCAGTGTGATGCATGCCACTACCATTGCGCTGACTTCAAACAGATCTACTCCGTTAAGACTGAGCACCCATGAAGCACTGTGGGCCATCAGCAGAATTCTACTCGAGCACAATCTGCAACTTCATGGCCTGATTATATCCCCTTAGACAATCAAGTTGGATGATCGGCCCTGGTTCAAAGAAAAATACAAGAGGTTTTGCCAGGACCATCAAAAGGTCCAAAATGAAGATGTTTGCAGTTGATCACATACAACATTCAGCACTATTCATGACTAATGATACCGAAACAGATTGTGAGCAAATGCAACAAGACCTGGGCAATATTCAGGCTTAGGCTAAAAGTTCCAAGTAAAATTCATGCTACACAAGTACCAAACAATGACCATTTCCAAAAAAGAATCTAATTATTGCCACTTGCCTTTCAATGGCATTTCCATCACTGAAACCCTCATTACCAACATCCTGAGAGCTACCATTGAGCATACTAGACTAACCATATATATACAGTGGCCTCAGGAGCACGTCAGAGACTGGGAATTCCACAGTGAGTAATCAACCTCCTAAAAGCAGTTTACCATTGACTTCTCAAAAGCAGCCAGTGATGGGCAATAAATGCTGATGCATCCAGCAAAGCTCAGAAACACACGAATGAATTCTTTTGCATAAAAGCTCCATAACCTCCCCACAAATTCCACCCTTTTTTTCTGGCCACTGATTCAGACATAAGTTGGTTTTTCCACAACCTCAAAGTCAATGCACCCAATGCATACTGGAGCCTTGGTTTATGCATATATTTAGTTTTCAGTGACTGGGTGTTCAGTACTGAACACTCAATGCAGTAAGCGAGGGCTGACCAATGCATATAATTTAACTTCTGGTGACTGGCATTCCACTATTTTGACTACAATTTACCAAACATTTGCTATCTTTTTCTTTCATGGGATGGGGGCATTGCTGATGAGAACAATATGTGTTCTCCATTCGTATTGTCCTTGAATCAAGTGGCTCGTTGGACAATCCAGGGGAGAGTGAAGAGTCAGTCACAATGCTATGGATCTTGATTCACATGAAAGCCAGTAGATTGCCTTCTCTCAAGGACATTAGTGAAGGAGTTAGGTTTTTACAACAACCAGTGATGGTTTCATGATCATCATTAGTGAGACCTACATTCAATTCTATTTTGTTTTAAGCTCCGTCAGTTGGATTTGAACCTTAAGAATTAGCCTGGGCCTTTGATTTACTGGTTCAGTGACGTTACCACTACACCACCATCTCTGTAACAGCCTGTTTAGACATTAACAGTTGCAAGGCTGCAATTACTCCCAGACCTCTCTTGTATGGTGATAGCAAACATATAACCCACAATTGTACTAATTATGCAACTCGAATCTTCCTGTACAGATCCATACACCTACCCCACTTCCTGGTGATGGGAGAAAAGAAGTCTGCAAATTAGAGAAGGAAGAAGAAAGGAGGGAGAAACATGAAGATGAAACCTCAACACCCAAGAGACTGGAACCAACTAGAATTAAGATTTTTGAAGGAGGGTAAGAGCAGTATTCTAACATATCTACAAGAGAGCTTTGGAGATATTGCTCTGAAGTGTCCTTTTCTGTTGAAGTAGTTTGCCTGGGGAATTTAACACTGTAGTGACAAGTATTATTAGAATGGTAAAAAAAGCTTTGAGGTGAATCTTCTCTTCCCCACCCCACCGTTACTGAGTCAAAGAAGATACAAACGTTTAAGCACTTATTTTATTTGACACAAAACTTGAGATGCTTGCACTGCAACTTGGCATTGAAGGTGCTTAAAGTAAGAGAGGTAATCACCAATGTTTCTGGAGTTAAAATGAATTGACGGACACAGTGAAACGTGGGTTAAAATACCTTCTGTTCATATTTTTGATATCATTAATGGACACTAGTATTAGAATAGCATAAAAAAACACAGAAGCTGCATTTAAAAACTGGATGTTTATCATTCTTGCTGAGCATGTGTTTAAAATGAGGCATTTGCAAATTGTTCTCATATTGGCATCATTCATCTCATCCCATATCCAGTTTTTAAACAAGCATTTATGGTCCTGGTTGCACATTGCTCATGGTCAGTGCAATTAATTGATATTGTTATCCTGAAACAGTGAGCAAATTCCCATATTCCACTCGATCAGATCTAGAAACCCTCTCAGCTTAAAAGACATACAATTCCAGAATTGTATCTATAAATTCATTAAATCTAAACCAGACACCAAAGGCCTAATATTTAGGTACTAATTATGCAATTCGAATCTTCCTGCACAGATCCATATGCCTACCCCGCTTCCTGGTGATGGGAGAAAAGTAGTTTGCAAAATACAGAAATTCCATTTGTTTCACAAACATTTTTATTTGTTCATTGGATTTGGGCATCACTGGATAGACTAGCATTTATTGCCAATCATGAATTACCCAAGAGTGATGGCCATCCGCCTTCTTGAATCACTAAGTCCATGAAATATGTATGCACCTGCCATGCTTTTATGGAAAGAACTCCTGTCAATGAAGGGACAGTGATATGGTTCCAAATCAAGACTGTATGTTCTAGATGGTACCTTGTATGTGAAAGTGAGGACTGCAGATGCTGGAGATCAGAGGCTAGATTAGAGCGATGCTGGAAAAGCACAGCAGGTCTCTTTGTGTGTGCCATAGTTCAGTGTTCTTCTTAGTCTCGTGTACATTCAGTTTCAGCCAGACAATAAAAGGCGGAGGGTATTTGAGGTAGTACAGCACTGGCTAACTTCAATCGCTGGTAGTCTCCCACAATATTTCACCCCCACAGTGGTTAGCACTGCTGCCTCACAGCGCCTGAGACCCAGGTTCAATTCCCGACTCAGGCGACCGACTGTGTGGAGTTTGCACGTTCTCCCCGTGTCTGCGTGGGTTTCCTCCGGGTGCTCCAGTTTCCTCCCACAGTCCAAAGATGTGCGGGTCAGGTGAATTGGCCATGCTAAATTGCCCGTAGTGTTAGGTAAGGGGTAAATGTAGGGGTATGGGTGGGTTTCGCTTCGGTGGGTCGTTGTGGATTTGTTGGGCCGAAGGGCCTGTTTCCACACTGTAAGTAATCTAATCTAATCTAATCTAATCTAATCTAATCTAATCTACTTAGCTGTGCAGTCACCCAACAGCATTGAACAAATTTTACAAACTGTCAACACTTACAAGGAACTCCTGATGAAGGGCTTTTGCCCGAAACATTGATTTTCCTGCTCTTCAGATGCTGCCTGACCTGCTGTGCTTTTCCAGCACCACTCTAATCTAGACCCCGGTATGTTGCATATGGTGGTGTTGCTATGCATCTGCTTGAGATCTGGAAGTGTTATTGAAGAAATTATGGTATGTTGTTCTGACACGTGTGGATGGTAAATATTCTTTCGGATTCCATCCTCCCGTCTACTTGTGATGGAATAAAAGTCATTGGTTTTTGAGTGATGTAGGTGTGGAGCATCGAGCATTTGAGAGGAGCTAATTGCACACTTATTAGGTAAGAGATTTATTGATGCTTGTACTGACCCTGACCTCTAATGGGAAGTCATTGAACATGTTGCAGGGCTGCACTCAGATTCTGAGGGTCGAATGTCACAACCTTCTACTCCCACTGTCAGCTGAGAATTTGTTTAACGGTATTCGGACTCTTGTCAGTTGATAATTCTCCTCTATAATTCCCAGACCAGATGCTGCAATGTATTGTAAGAAATTCGTGCAACCTTCTCTTTGAATGTGCCGTAGTTCAGTATTCTTCTTAGTCTCGTGTGCATCCAGTTTCAGCCAGGCAATAATAGGCAGAGGGTATCTTTAGGTAGTACAGTACTAGCTAACTTCAATCACTGGTAGTCTCCCACAATATTTCACCCCTGTTTAGCTGTGCAGTCACCCAACAGCATTGAACACATTTTACAAACTGTCTACATTTACAAGGGAAGCAACGTACTTGTGTTAATTGCGCATTGTAATCTCTGCACCTGTTTTCACATTTTAAGCAAATTTTGTGGTCTGCAGATTTCTTTGGCAGTTTAGAACTTGAACCTGCCAGCGAGTCTTTGGGAGGGAACCCTGCAACTTAACGTTTGCCATTTCTGTTCAAGAGGCCTGGCCTAAAAACTGTATAAGCTGCCACAATGGAAGCGCAGGGGAAAAGTGGTAGTTAACTTGAGTGGCATTTATTCCAGTTCAGCTTTGAGAAAGCCGCAAGAACCTTTGCGTTGTAATGTGATTGGGTCAGGAATCCAAATCGCGAACTCCCTGGAAATGCTCTGGGGTAGCTTTAATGCATCAAAAGTCTTCGGGAACAATCATTCTTCAATATCCTACGAAACCAACTGCAGCAGAGTGACTTGATCAAATGAGATGAGTTGAGGCAAAAATCCTCCTAGTGACTCTTACTAATTTGACAATGCTCAACTTGTTAAACTGTAATAATTTACTCATTTGGCCTTTTTTGATCTCCAGTTCACCACTTCTTTCAACTTGTTACTTCTATCTGCTGAACACTCGCTGTGAGCTGGAAGTACTGTAACACAGAGCTCAGAGGTGGAGGGAAGCAGTGAGTTGTTTGCAGGAAAGGCAAGTGCTGAGTGATAGCTTCAGACTTCAGAAGCCGATCTGAGTGAACTGTGGCTGTTAAGTCCACCTGATTAATCATCTCCAGCTTGGCTCTCATCTGTAAAATTCCTGTCTTTGAGGAGTTTACTAGTACTTTACCTATGGGCTAAAGTGGCAGCAAACCACATTTAACCGTCATGGTGTGCATAGCTGTAATATTGAAGTGTGTGGTACTTGATGGATTGTTATGTGATTGGACACGCATTCATCTTAAAGGGAACATTGCCCCATAGTTAATGATAGAAGAGAAAGGTATGGTAAAATGACAAAGTCAATCATTTCAGCTGAAAATTGCCATTTAGAAGCAGTTAGAATAGTCCTGTAATTCAGAGATCACTACAATTGATTTATTTCAAGTGAGGCCAAAAGAACAAATAGTAAAAAATGAGGTCTGCAGATGCTGGAGATCACAGCTGAAAATGTGTTGCTGGTCAAAGCACAGCAGGCCAGGCAGCATCTCAGGAATAGGGAATTCGACGTTTCGAGCATAAGCCCTTCATCAGGAATGAGAGAGAGTAGCCAAGCAGGCTAAGATAAAAGGTAGGGAGGAGGGACTTGGGGGAGGGGCGATGGAGGTGGGATAGGTGGAAGGAGGTCAAGGTGAGGGTGAACGGACCCCACCACCAAGGATATATTTCCCTCCCCTCCCCTATCAGCGTTCCGCAAGGACCACTCCCTTCGTGACTCCCTCGTCAGATCCACACCCCCCACCAACCCAACCTCCACCCCCGGCACTTTCCCCTGCAACCGCAGGAAATGTAAAACTTGCGCCCACACCTCCACACTCACTTCCCTCCAAGGCCCCAAGGGATCCTTCCATATCCGCCACAAGTTCACCTGTACCTCCACACACATCATCTATTGCATCCGCTGCACCCGATGTGGCCTCCTCTATATTGGGGAGACGGGCCGCTTACTTGCAGAACGCTTCAGAGAACACCTCTGGGCCGCCCGGACCAACCAACCCAACCACCCCGTGGCTCAACACTTTAACTCTCCCTCCCACTCCACCGAGGACATGCAGGTCCTTGGACTCCTCCACCGGCAGAACATAACAACACGACGGCTGGAGGAGGAGCGCCTCATCTTCCTCCTGGGAACCCTCCAACCACAAGGTATGAATTCAGATTTCTCCAGTTTCCTCATTTCCCCTCCCCCCACCTTGTCTCAGTTGGTTCCCTCAACTCAGCACTGCCCTCCTAACCTGCAATCTCCTTCCTGACCTCTCCGCCCCACCCCACTCCGGCCTATCACCCTCACCTTGACCTCCTTCCACCTATCCCACCTCCATCGCCCCTCCCCCTAGTCCCTCCTCCCTACCTTTTATCTTAGCCTGCTTGGCTACTCTCTCTCATTCCTGATGAAGGACTTATGCTCGAAACGTCGAATTCCCTATTCCTGAGATGCTGCCTGGCCTGCTGTGCTTTGACCAGCAACACATTTTCAGCAAAAGAACAAATAAGCAATTAAACTTCAAGTTACTTTGGACCTGGATTAGTGGTGAGCAACATTGCAAGAGGACAGTAAGTATATTATAATAAAGACTAAACTAAAACAAATAATTACGGTTGCTGGAAATCTGAAACAAAAACAGAAATTGCTGGAGGAACTCAGCAGGTCTGGTCGCATCTGTGGAGAGAAAGCAGTCACTGGACTCAAAATGAAGACTCTGCTTTCTGTCCACAGATGCTGCCACACCTGCTGAGTTTTTACAGCAATTTGTTTTTGTTAAAGACCATAAGGCTGACTTGTGCAAACACCTATTAGTTGTACCTCTAGTCATATGTACTCCAGAAAAAGTAGATGACCTAACTCTTCAAACAGAAAAAAAAGCAAAGATACTGAAAATCAGAAACAAAAATAGAAATTGCTGGAAAAAATGAGCAGGTCTGGCAGCATCTGTGCAGAGAAAGCAGAGTTGACATTTGGGGTCCAGTGACCCTTCTTCAGAGCTGATTAACTGTCTGTTTATTTCCTGTTCATGTAAGTTATTATTGAAGATATAATCTTCACTGTGTTAGTATTTCATTGAGCACAGTCAGGCCAGTTTCTTTACATTCTCTGCACTTCTGTTTCACTAATTATTTAAACAACAGGGAGGATTAGAGATTGTCCAAATCTTTGGCTGGGTGAGAATTCCATTGAAAGCATATCACTCAGACAATTGCTCTGTCAGTGTGATGCTATGGACATGGTCCTTGATTTTGAGCTTTCATGAAATGTCAACTGATTAGTCGTGTGCGTCTTTGTGTGTGTATATGTACGTGGCTGTGTGCATATACATACGTGTAAGTATTAGGCCCACACTGTCTTCCACTGAAGACGTCACTATTTGGAAGATGCACATGACCTTTAAAGGTCAAGTTGCTAATGATAGATCAGAAGGATTTGGTTGAATGTCAGCAATGATTCTGTGTTCTATGTCAAACGTTCATTTGGATTTTAAGGATCTTGGACACTTCTGTCACCAAATGAGATTGCAGTATTCACTTTAATATTCACTAGAAAGCTGAATTTCCTAGTATTTAAAGTAATGAGTGCGTCCACAAAGGTAACGTTAGACAAACTGATGATTTGCCCAATGAAGTGTAACATTGGTTGGCTGCAATGACAATTGGCATGGATTTGAACTGTGCCCATGTGGGCTACTGTTAAATTGATAACTGATTTATTTACATGGAAAATGTGCTTAAGATATTGACAGGATTTCATCCATTTACTGTCTATATCACTCAGCAGCCAGTTTAGTATAACCTAGACAGTTGCTCCAGTGTCAGTTGGAGGATGTACTCACTGAAATTGCAGTCTTTTTGGTGATACAGGAGACTAAGTTTGAGGCCAGATGCCAAGTCGAAGGTTTTCAAAAAAATCCTGAGGAAAATGTATTTGTCTCTACTTTTAGCAGTAAATCAAATAATCTTATTAGTGCTTGTCATGAAGATTTTACAGCACAGAAAGTGGCCTTCAGCCCATCACGTCTGTGCCGTTGATCAAACATCCATCTGCTATTGTCTCATGTTTCCACACTTGGTCCATAGCCTTGTGTGCGATTGGTATTTCAAGAGTTCATCTAAATAGTTCCTCAATGTCCTGGGGTTCCTGTGTTCACCACCCTTTTCCAGGCCGTGAGTGTCAGTTACCCGCAGCTCTCGGAGTGAAGAATCCTTTTCTCAAATCCCTCCTAAACCTCCTGCAACAGGGTGGCTCTGTGTTTGGAACTGCTGCCTCGCAGTGCCAGGGGACCAGGTTTGATTCCACCTCGAGTGACTGGGTGGAGTTTGCACGTTCTCCCCCATGGGTCTGTGTGGCTTTTCTATAGGTGCTCTGGTTTCCACCTGCAGTGCAAAGCTGCACAGACCAGGTGGATTAGCCATGGGAAATGCAGGATTACAGGGATAGGGTTGGAGGGTGTGGGTGGGAGGTGTAAGGAGAATGGCGGTGGGGCAGGGGGAGTTGGGTGGCATGGATCTGGGAGGAATGCACTGCAGAAGGTCAGTGTGGACTCAGTTGGCTGGATAATCTACTTCCACCCTGTCGGGATTCTATGAGAAAGGGTCTATTTTGGAACTACAGGTCCACATCCCTGTTTAGTCTTTACATGTGTTGCCTCTTTTATAACTTAACGTCACCTGATCATTGCAATCTTCAATTCCTTTCTCCATCATGCACTTATATAACTTTTGCTTAAATCTATAGCACAATAACATCAAACAATACAGCACAGAACAGGCCCTTCGGCCCTCGATGTTACGCCAACCAGTGTACTAATCTAAGCCCTTCCCCCTACACTATCCCATCATCATCCATGTGCTTATCCAAGGACTGTTTAAATCTCCCTAATGTGGCTGAGTTAACTACATTGGCAGGCAGGGCATTCCACACCCTTACCACTCTGAGTAAAGAACCTGCCTCTGATATCTATCTTAAATCTATCACTCCTCAATTTGCAGCTATGCCCCCTCGCACAAGCTGATGTCATCATTCTAGGAAAAAGAATTTCACTGTCTATCTTATCTAATGCTCTGATCATCTTGTATATCTCTATCAAATGCCCTCTGAGCCTTCTTGTTTCCAATGAGAACAGACCCAAATGTCTCAGCATTTCCTCGTAAGACCCTCCTTCCAGACCAGGCAACATCCTGGTAAATCTCTTCTGCACCTTTTCCAATGCTTCCACATCCTTCCTGTAATAGAGCTACCAGAGCTGTACTCCATTCCAAGTGAGGCCCCACTAGCGTTTTATATAGTTGCTGCGTGACACTACAGCTTTGGAACTCAATCCCTCTACCAATAAAACCTAACCATGCCTTCTTAACATCACCATCAACCTGGGTGGCAACTTTCGGGGATCTACGTACATGGACTCCAAGATCCCTCTGCACATCCACAGACCAAGAATTTTCCATTGACCCAGTATTCTGCCTTCCTGTTATCTTTCCCAAAGTGAATCACCTTACATTTAGCTGCATTGAACTTCATTTGCCACCTCTCAGCCCAGTTCTGCAGTTTATCCAAGTCCCCTTGCAACCTGTAATGTTCTTCCATACTGTCCACTACTCCACTAACTTTAGTGACATCTGCAAACTTAGTAACCTATCTACCTCAGTCATTTATTAAAATGACAAACAGCAGTGGTCCCAATACAGATCCCTGTGACAAGTAACCAGACTCCAGGTTGAATAACACCACTCACTGCCTTCTTTCAGAAAGCCAGTTTCTAATCCAAACTGCTAAATCAACCTCAATACCATGTCTGTGTATTTTCTCCATCGGCTTACCATGTGGAATCCTTTCAAAGGCTTTACTGAAGTCCATGTACACCACGTCAACAGCCCTACCCTCATCCATATGCTTGGTCACCTTCTCAAATAAACTCAGAGGTTTGTGAGGCATGACCTCCCCTTGATGAAACCATGTTGACTGTCTGCAATCAAATTGTTACTTGCTAGATGTTTGCAAATTCTATCTCTTATAATCCTTTCCAAAGCTATCTATGCTTTTCATGAATAGGAAGAATTTAGAGTGATATGGGTCAAGTACTGGCAAATGGGACTAGATTAATTTGGGGTGTGTGGTCAGCATGGACAAGTTGGGACAAAGGGTCTGTTTCAGTGCTGTGCATCTCCATGACTCTATGACCTCCACTGTGTGAGGTAGCAAATTTCACATTCTTACCAGTCTCTACATTTCTATATTCTTCTGAATAGCAAAACTTCTCCTGTTTTCCTTATTGAATTGATTATTGACTTTATTAATTTTATGGCCACCTGTTTTGTTCTCTCTCACAACTGGAAATATCATCAAAAACAAGTTCAGGCCCACAGAGTTTTAAAATTAGATTTAAAATGAGTAGTTTGTCAGGGTGTTTGTCAGGCACCCAGGTGGCGTGGTGCTTTGATCATTTCCTGACTCGGAAACTGAAGTTGTGTGTTTGGACTGCTCTGAGTGAGCGAGGTATGTCTCAAAGCAGGGAAATCTACCCACAAACAGTGACGGGACTTTTGGCAAAACCACACTATAGTATAGGGAAACACAATATTATGAAGGGAAATTCTGAAAGTATTTGTGTTTCACTTTTTTCCTGTTTGGCTAGCAACAGGAACGCGCTGTCGGGTTAGCAGTCCTTATTCAATACCATTTCTCCTGGGGGTTCTGCTGGTTGTGAAAGCTCTTCCTGCTCCAGGATGGGATCAGCAGATAATTAAAAATGATTTATGGGTGAACCCGCAGCTTGATATTCCACCATGCAAATGGGCAGATCACAGAATTGGCTCTGTCTTGCCATCTCCAACCCTTATTCCCATGAAGCAAGACGCGGTCGGAAAGCAAAGATCACTTCATCTAATCCATTGTTGTGTTCACTTCTGAGAGCCATGAAATGTTTTCACAAGTGGCCAGCTTCACAGCTCCATTTTCTGTTTGTCAACTTTTGTGCACCGTTTTATCTTCAAGTGCATTGTAGACATGCGCTTGCTGAAAGCACATTTGAGCCAATGGCTGAGGAGTGGCAGATGAAGTTTAATTTAGATAAATGTAAGATGCTGCGTTTTGGGAAAGCAAATCTTAGCAGGACTTATACACTTAATGGTAAGGTCCTAGGGAGTGTTGCTGAACAAACAGACCTTGGAGTGCAGGTTCACAGCTACTTGAAAGTGGAGTTGCAGGTAGATAGGATAGTGAGGAAGGGGTTTGGTATGCTTTCCTTTATTGGTCAGACTATTGAGTACAGGAGTTGGGAGGTCATGTTGCAGCTGTACAGGACATTGGTTAGGCCACTTTTGAAATATTGCTTGCAATTCTGGTCTCCTTCCTATTGGAAGGATGTTGTGAAACTTGAAAGGGTTCAGAAAAGATTTACAAGGATGTTGCCAAGGTTGGAGGATTTGAGCTATAGGGAGAGGCTGAATAGACTGGGGCTGTTTTCTCTGGAGTGTTGGAGGCTGAGGGATAACCTTATAGAGGTTTTATAAAATCATGAGGGGCATGGATAGGAGAAATAGGCAAAGTCTTTTCCCTGGTGTTGGGGAGTCCAGAACTAGAGGACATAGGTTTAGCGTGAGGTGGGAAAGATATAAAAGAGACCTAAGGGGCCACTTTTGCATGCAGAGGGTGGTATGTGTGTGGAATGGGCTGCCAGAGGAAGTGGTGGAGGCTTGTAGAATTGCAACATTTAAAAGGCATCTGGATGGGTATATGAATAGGAAGGGTTTGGAGGGATATGGGCCGGGTGCTAGATGAGACTAGATTGTGTTGGGATATCTGGTCGGCATGGATGGGTTGGACCATGTTGTACATCTCTATGACTATTTGCCATTGTTGCCTAACTTGCCCTCAGTACATGCAACAGAAGAGCACTGCACTGAAACCAGAGCAGTTGGCACCTAGATTGCCAGTCTGGCTGTGAATCTTTGTCAGGGTCAGTCTGGTACTGTTCAGTAATATGGAGGAGCTGGAGGCATATGTGTGGGCACCTGGTAAAAATCAGTAATGTGCTCAGAATGAATGCAGCCAGGACTGGGTTCTGGATTGATGGACCCCCGCATTGTAACATCAGCACATGTGCTTCCTGCAGCTGTGCATGGAAGCAGTTTGTCAAAGTCCCCTGCTGAAGCTATGTGTTAGCACTTCCAGTTGCAAAAGGTTGCTTAGTGCTGTGGCTTTCCCTAGCCTCACTGCTCACTATTAAAGACAACCTTAAAGTATAACGTGGGCATCTAATGCCAAGGGCTGTTTGAGTTGTGCCAAAGCTAGTTGGAACACCTCCAGCTAGTTCTAGCCATTGTAGTGACGCATTCTGAACTAATAGCAACTGACTAACATGTGATTAGATGTGGTTCTGATGCTCTGCTGTCGCTTGTTGTGCTTTTACTTTACTTTGTAGTTTACTAATTCTTAACGTGGTTTCAAACCTGTGAGTAAATTAATCTGTGCTCTTTAGTTTAATTCTAATAGTCACTCTTATTTTCTAATGTGCTCTTAGTGAGAAGCAGAAGCAATGCTTTCTAAAATGAATGTGTTTACAGTGGGCTGCTGCACTTACAAGCAGTTTTTTTTAAACCTGTTAATTCCCCTGAGGATTGAAATGAAGTCTGTGCTGAGGCAACGGGGCTGTCCGCTGAGGTAAACTCTCTCTAACCAACTCCCAAGTTAGAGCTAGAGACGTAACTGGTCAGCTGATTTACTGCTTCAAAGTCAAAAGGCTGTGTTTGCAAAGTCCCACGCTAGGGACTTGAGCTCAAAAATCAAGATAATCCTCCAGTTTAGTACTTAATGTGTTTGGCAGTGTAGGTGGTGCCTTCTTCGAGATAAGACTTTCATCCAAAGTCCCTTTTGAGGGTGACATGTTCTTGGGGGTGGAGGGAGGGAATAAACATGGACACTTCTCCACAGGTGAACGGCTATTGATGTAATGGGAGCAAGGGAGTTGTAGTATGAAAAATGGGTGTCTTAACAGAGTTACTTAAATTTATGAACAATTTTTTAATTGCTAGATATTCAAGATAATGTTGTGAGAACAGCAAAACTAGAGGCTACAAATGTGAGGTTGTCACCAAAATATTCAATTGGGAATTCAGAGAACGATGAGAATGTAGAACTTGTTAACATTACAAATGTTCGGCAAGTCGTATAGGTTCATTTTACAGAGCGCTTGGATAAGCATCTGAGACAGAAGGGTGTTGAGAGTTATGCTGATAAGAGTTCAGTGAGGAAGGGTGAAGATGGCTCAAGCAGAACATTAACACCTGGGTAAGCTGTGGACCACAAGACTGTGGGCATAAATTCGAAGTAATCACTTAAAAATAATAGATTATCTGGTCATTCTCTCAATGTTGTTTTTAGAAGCTAGCTGTGTGTGCAAATCAACTGCCAAAGTTTCTCCATTTTCACTTTTGAAAGTTTTTAATGGCTGTAAATCACTTTTGGAAGTTATCTGATCATAATGGCGCTATAGAAATGCAAGTCTTTCTTTGTCAGGAGTTAGGAAGGCTGACAGAAAATGGGAGGAAACCTATTTCTCACCCCTTGACTACTTAAGTAGTATCTCTAACACCAAGAGCAAAATACTACAGAGGCTGGAAATCTGAATTAAAGAGGGAAAACATTGGAAATATTCAGTAGGTCTGGAAACATCTGGGAAGAGTAAAAGACTTAACCTTTCAGGTCTGTGAAGTTCATCCGAACGGTTACACCATTAACTTTAACTGTATTCATTTCTGCACAGATGCTGCTTGAAATGCTTATTTTTTTCAGCATTTTGTTTTTGTTAGTATTTTTAAGCATTCATAAGAAAATATTTGTCACTCTGCATTTCCTTAGCCATTAATAAGGTAGTGAATATATAGTAAAGAGGGCTCTTGTGTGGCATTGGTAGAGTCATTAACTCTGAGCCTGGAGGCACAGATTCAAGTCACCGTGCGACACGGTGGCACAGTGGTTAGCACTACTGCCTCACAGCGCCAGAGACCCGGGTTCAATTCCCGCCTCAGGCGACTGTGTGGAGTTTGCACGTTCTCTCTGTGTCTGCGTGGGTTTCAGTCCAAAGATGTGCGGGTCAGGTGAATTGGCCATGCTAAATTGCCTGTAGTGTTAGGTAAAGGGCAAACATAGGGGTATGGGTCGGTGTGGACTTGTTGGGCCGAATGGCCTGTTTCCACACTGTCAGTAATCTAATCCACCTGCTCCAGAGGTGTATCATAAATAGACAGGCAGGAGGCTAGAAGAACACAGCAGTCCAGGCAGCATCAGGAGGTGGACAAGTCAATGTCTTTCGGATGTAACCCTTCTTCAGGATTCCAGAGGTGTATCACAACTTCTCTCAAAAGGTTGATTAGAAAATATCTGCACTAGGTTTGCTTCCTTTGGCTGTAGTTTTATGGGACCTTTGCTGATGTTGCAAATGTCAGCAGATCTTAGATTGGGGAAGATGGAGCTGGAGTGAGAGCTGGATTTCCTTGTACCCCAGTCCGTGAAAGTTAGCAGACTGCTGAAGAAGGCACGTGATCTGTTGGCTTTCAAAGTGAAAGGATTTGAGTAGCAGAGCAGGGATCTCTCGCTGCAATTGTACAGGTCCTTGGTGAGACTACACTTGGAGAATTGTATGCAGTTTTGGTGTCCTTATCTGAACTAGGTATGGAGGGAGTGCGACAAATGTTTGGCAGACTGAGTGCTGGGATGGCAGGACTGATATATGAAAGATCAGTTAGGATTATGTTCACTGGAATTTATAAGAATGAGAGGGGATCTCAAAGATGTCTATAAACTTCTCACAGGAATAGATAGTGTAAACCCTAGAAGGATATTCCTGATGACCAGGGAGTTCAGAACCTTGGGTCTGAATTCAGGGTAATGCATCTAGGACTGAAATTAAGAGAAATGTCTTCACCCAGAAAGTGGTGAGCCTGTGGAATTCCATTCCACAGAAATCAGTTGTGACCAAACTTGAATGTTTTCAAGGAGTTAAGTATAGTTCTTAGTGTTGAAAGGTAAAAATGGAAACAAGGTCCTGAGTTGGATGATCAGCCATAATCATATTGAATGGTGCAACACTCTTGAAAGGCTAACGGCCTAGTCCTGCTCCTATTTTCTATGTTTCTATGATACACCTGTGCTCCGGCTGTGATCAAGAGCAGCGTGTTTTGATTGTGGAGAGGTTCGGGTGCAATTTTACAAAATCACAGAATTGTTATGGCACAGAAAGATGCTGTTCAGCCCATTATGCCTACGTTGGTTCTATTACCCAGTGCCAACCTCCTGCCTTTTCCCAGTACCCCTGCACACATTTTTATCCAAGCATTCATCCAATGCCCTTTTCAATGCCTCACTTGAACTTGCCTCCACAATATCTACGAGCAATGTATTTGCATACCCTCGCTGAATGGAAAAATTATCTTTTCTCACACCACTTTTACTTCATTTGCTCATCAATCAATATTTACTGTGGAAAAGGACATGGAAGATGTAGAATGTAGGGTAATAGATGGTGACATTTTGCAAAATGTCCACATTACAGAGGAGGAAGTGCTGGATGTCTTGAAATGCATAAATCCCCAGGACCTGATCAGTTGTACCCTAGAACTCTGTGGGAAGCTAGGGAAGTGATTGCTGGGCCTCTTTCGGAGATATTTGCATCATCAATAGTCACGGGTGAGGTGCCTGAAGACTGGAGGTTGGCTAGTGTGGTGCCACTGTTTAAGAAAGGTGGTAAGGACAGGCTAGGGAACTATAGACCAGTGAGCCTGACGTCGGTGATAGGCAAGTTGTTGGAGGAAATCCTGAGGAACAGGATTCACACATATTTGAAATGGCAAGGACTGATTAGGGATAGTCAATGTGGCTTTGCACATGGGAAATCATGTCTCACAAACTTAAGTTTTTTGAAGAAGTAGCAAAGAGGATTGATGAGGGAAGAATGATGGACTTCACTAAGGCATTTGACAAGGTTCCCCATGGGAGACTGGTGACCAAGGTTAGATCTCATGGAATACAGGGAGAAGTAGCTAGGTGGATACAGAACTGGCTCAAAGGTAGACGACAGAGGGTAGTGGTGGAGGGTTGTTTTTCAGACTGGAGACCTGTGACCAGTGGAGTACCACGAGGTTCGGTGCTGGGTCCACTACTTTTCTTCATTTATATAAATGATTTGGATGGGAGCATAAGAGGTATAGTTAGTAAGTTTGCAGATGGTACCAAAATTGGAGGTGTAGTGGACAGCGAAGGAGGTTATCTCAGATGACAACAGGATCTTGATCAGATGGGCCAATGGGCTGAGAAGTGCCAGATGGAGTTTAATTTAGATAAATGCGAGGTGCTGCATTTTGGGAAAGCAAATCTTTGCAGGACTTATACACTTAATGGGAAGGTCCTAGGGAGTGTTGCTGTACAAAGTGACCTTGGAATGCAGGTTCATAGCTCCTTGAAAGTGGAGTCACAGGTAGATAGGATAGTGAAGAGGGCATTTGATATGCTTTCATTTATTGGTCAGACTATTGAGCATAGGAGTTGGGAGGTCATGTTGCGGCTGTACAGAACATTGGTTAGGCCACTGTTGGAATATTGCGTGCAGTTCTGGTCTCCTTCCTATCGGAAAGATGTTGTGAAACTTGAAAGGGTTCAGAAAAGATTTACAAGGATGTTGCCAGGGTTGGAAGATTTGAGTTATAGGGAGAGATTGAATAGGCTTGGGCTGTTTTCGCTGGAGCGTTGGAGGCTGAGGGGTGACCTTATAGAGGTTTACAAAATTATGAGGGACATGGATAGGATAAATAGCCAATGTCTTTTCCCTGGCGTGGGGGAGTCCAGAACTAGAGGGCATAGGTTTAGGGTGAGAGGGGAAAGATATAAAAAGAGACCTAAGGGACAACGTTTTCATATTGAGGGTGGTACGTGTATGGAATGAGTTGCTAGAGAAAATGGTGGAAGTTGGTACAATTGCAACATTTAAAAGGCATCTGGATGGTTATATGAATAGGAGGGCTTTGGTGGGATGTGGGCTGGGTGCTGGAAGGTGGGACTAGATTGGGTTGGGATATCTGGTCAGCATGTACGAGTTGGACTGAAGGGTCTGTTCCTATGCTGTACATCTCTATGACTCTGTGACTTTAGTTTGATGTTCCCTCATTCTGTTTTCTTTTAGAAGCTTCTCCCTATCTACTTTATCCAGTATGTTCAGGGTTTTGAAAACCTCCACCAAATGTTCCCACAACTACCTTCCGTCCAAGGAGAACAGTCCCAGATTCTTCGATCTATCCTCATGACTGAAGTTTCTCATCCCTGGAACCGTTCTTGTGAACAATTCTTTTAAATGAATCTTTGAAGTGCCCACCTGCTAAAGTGGTACTATCCATCCCTCTGGATCAGAAGATCCGGGTTAAATTCTTACCTCAGGATGATTTTAAAGAATGTCTAAGAACCAGTTTCCACCTTGGGTCGGGACACTGGTCACTAGTCGAGGAAAGGTAGTTTGCAATAAATTGACAAAAGAATCGGGGAGGCAGGTGAGAGTTTAGTTTATGCAGTGAGTTATCATCTGGAATGGTTGACCTGAAAAACTGGTGGAAGCAAATGCAGTATAAACTTTGAAAGAAATTTCTGTAAGTAAAATCCCTGCGGTGTGGAAGCAGGCCATGTGGCCCATCGAGACCACACTGACCCTCTGAAGAGCATCCCACTCATCCCCACCCCCAGCCCTGTAACTCTGCACTTCCTATGACTAATCCACCTAGCCTGTACATCTCTGGACAACTTAGTACGGCCGATCCACCTAACCCCCACATCTTTGGACTGTGGGAGGAAACCAGAGTACCTACAGAGACACTGGAAGAATGAGCAAACTCCAAACAGACAGTCGCCAGAAGGTGGAATCAAACCCAGGCCCCTGGCGCTGTAAGGCAGCAATGCTAACCACTGAACTAATGGACTGCCCTGCTTGAACATTGGTGCTGTGCAGAAAGAGGAGGGGAATGGGATGAATTGGAAGACTCTTACTAAAAGTCAGCACAGGCACAATGGACTAAATGGCCTCAGTTGCTTTCAGATTCTATGTGAAAAATGCCATAGAAATGCCTTTCTGCCCCGGAGACCCCACTCAACCAGCCAAGTGTTTTGAACTATTCTACGTTGTTAGCTTGCATGACAATCCAGACGTTTATCATTTGTTCATAGAATCCGACAGCCCACAAGAAGGCCATTCCTGATGCATCAATATGCTGTGTCTAGAAGTTGGAAGGCATGTCCAAGCTTCCTTGTTTGAACCCATCATCTAACTTGGCTGTCTGAGCGGAAGCCAGGCTCCCTGCCAGAGTTGGAAGGCAAGCTGCAGACCCATGTTGTTCCACCATGCAGGAGGAACAGGTGAAACAGAAATGTTCATGGAGCGTCTTTGAGGGTAAAATCGTAGCTAGTTTAAACATCAGAAAATAATTCACTTCAGACTTTCATGGTTGCACACTCACCACATCTGCAAACGTTTTATGACAAATTAGTTTTTACCCTGTGGTAAAGTCAGTGATGGAATAAATATCATTTGTTTAGGGGTAATCCCCAGTGTGGTTTATAAATAGTCCACTGTATTACACCATTGTGGAGACACCAGGCGCATCGCAGCCTGTCAATAAACAAGTCAAAATAGCCTCACTGTAATTACATTCTTCCTCGATGAGCTCTTAGGAACATGATGACAGCATGAAGCAGCCCAATAAAGTGTTTCAGATGATGAGGAATTTCAGAAAGGTCTCAGGAGGCACTTGAACACACCACCTGTACTGAGAGACTGTTCCACCATTGGAGATGCTGTGTTTTGGATGAGGCCCTCAGAGCCTCTTGGTCAGGTGTTAAATACTGTATTGCATTATTTGAATGAGAGCAGTCAATATTCTGTGTTCTGGCCAGTATTTATCTCCTAGTTTCATTTCATTATTTTTGGCCATTTTTACTTCAGTCACAGAGGAGAACATTCCCTATTTCCTTAGCAACCAAAACTACAATACTATCCTTGAAGCAGATATTCAATTGTCCCATAAACAGTCTGAGGCAATTCTTAACTCCCAGGGTTTACTTTTTTTTTCCTTTCTCACTCACTTTGAACTTTTAATCTCAAACCTCTCTTCACTGTGAAATTTTTTCCTCCCTCTAAATGCAAGCTACAGGTTGTTCTGCTATAATGTGACGGTTGTGTTCCTCTGCAGGCTCACGCTTTAGAAAATTGTGCTATGGAAAACCACTCCTGAAAATTGCGCTATAAAGATTGCTATACCCTTTCAGTAAAACATTTGCATTATCCAAACAACGTCGACAATTTGTCAGTAGTGTTATAGCCAATTTGTGCAGACAAAATACACTTTGTAGCAGAATGACCTGTATTTGAACCATACCTGATTATTGAACCATAATGTCTTGCTGCCAATTGCTGCTTTTCCTCTCCATCCCCCTCTATCCATTGTCAGTTCACAGACTGCTACCATTCTCTCCAAGTGTTGACACCTTTCACTTTCTTCCCAGTCTGGACCGCTTTAATCTTTAAGAGCGAAATCAGCAAGAATTTTTCTCAGGGAGACTCCAGAACAGGCCACATGACGTTACGTTAAGTTAAAGACGCCATGCCCTAAAATAACAATCTTTTCAGCCTCATCATTGAAAGAAGATCATTTCACAACATTTTTTACTCTTTTATAATGTGAGCCTTCTGGCTGGGCCGGCATTTATGCTCCATCCCTAATTGCCTTGAAGATCATTGGGGCGGCACGGTGGCACAGTGGTTAGCACTGCTGCCTCACAGCGCCTGAGACCCGGGTTCAATTCCCGACTCAGACTGTGTGGAGTTTGCATGTTCTCCCTGTGTCTGCGTGGGTTTCCTCCGGGTGCTCCGGTTTCCTCCCACAGTCCAAAGATGTGCGGGCCAGGTGAATTGGCCATGCTAAATTGCCCGTAGTGTTAGGTAAGGGGCATATGTAGGGGTATGGGTGGGTTGCGCTTCGGTGGGTCGGTGTGGACTTGTTGGGCCGAAGGGCCTGTTTCCACACCGTAAGTAATCTAAGTAATCTAATCTAATCATGGGGTGCCGTCTTGTTGAACTGTTTGAGTCAAAAGGTGTAGATACTCCCATAATTCAGGGATGCAGAGACTTCCTAGATTTTGAGCCTAACACAAAGAACTGTTGGCAATAGAATTCCAGGCCAGGACAATCTATGCCTTGAAGGGGAACTTACAAGTTATGGTCTTTCCATTGCACTTGCTGCCCTTGTCTTTCTAAGTGGTAGAGGGTGCAGGTTTGGAAATTAGCATACAGCAAAGTCTCCTACATCACAACAGTGAGTACACTACTATTATGGATTAGCAAAAACTTTGGAATGTCTTGCGGTTATGGAAGCAATTAAAGCAAAGATCCTACAACGAATAATGTGTTAATGACTAGACAATCACTTTTAGGGATTGGATTGATATTAACTGGAACACTGGAAAAAGCTCAGTTCATTTTCAAATAGTGCCGCAAATAGAACCTTCCTTCACTTCTTTATTTATGAACGTTCTTTCTCTGAAAAGGGTACAAGAATGTTTCAGCAAATTGGGTGGATATCATCATCAGAACCAAGTAAACAAGATTGGTGCAAATATCAAGCAGATCTGGTAACTTACTTGGGATTCAGAATGGATGCATAAATCCAGACCTTTGGCTCACAGTTTGCGTAATCGGAGGGGGTTCTGTTGGGGCCATGGTGTAATCAAGGAGCATAGAATGAAAGTACTGAGCTCACTTCCACAAGGGAACCTTTATTAATTGCTGGCAAGATTGTTATTCTAAAGACCATGTTGAATTTGTTGTGTGCAGTGTAAGTACTTTTTCTTGAAAGTGCATAGTCTTTGGATAGCAAATGATTACTTGCAGATGGGCTTACAGTGAGAGTTTGTTTAAAAGCATTCCACAGTTACAGTCGTACCATGTGGTGACTCCCAAAGGCCTATCAGGCAGCAAGTCTTACAACTACCGTATTTATTGGAATAAACAGGTTGAGCTTATTGATTTATTTTTGCCTCTGTTTTCTCCCTTCCCCTGAAGTGAGTGACTGGTGTGTGAAAACCAATTCCACTCACATCAGTCCCCATGGTCATCCATCATATCAGCAGATTTGCCAACAGACAGTAGAATTTGCAGAATTGAAACCAGTTACTACTTGCTGTTGTTTATCCTTCACTAAAATCTTTTCCCAACCTCAACGCCTTATATAAATTCCATCAACATGACCCTTTGATCTTTCACTTTTGTGTGCTTTTCCAGCTTCTCCTTCATCTCAACTGTTCCCTGTGGTTGCAGGCTCCATGATGTCACCATTCTCATATTGAAGAATTTCTGTTTCCTGAATTCTCTATTGGATTTATTATTACTACTATTGCACCTAGTTCTGGTCTTGATTACTCCTGAGGGGGAGTAGGGTGGAGGAGTTTGGAGTTGTTCAGACAGTCTCTCATGTGTGAGAGTCCCCACACACCCAGCCACCCACTGAGGCCAGGCCAGCAGTGGGCTGAGGCATGTATGACCGACCACAACACTCACAGCCAGAAAAATTCTACTCCCAGTTCACTCAGCTTCACAACGGTGGCCAGCGGACCTTTTAAATCCCCTGAGACAGCAGGTGAGCCTCCGGTTAACATTTTATATAGTATGGAACTGAAGAGTTAACCTGTCCAGAAGGAGTAAAACTGGAAAAAAGATGACATATATTGGCCCATTTATTTTGTATTCCTCGAAATGGAGTTCAAGTACAATCTACACATTTATTTCCAAGTCTTACTTTTTTTTTCCTTCTTACTAGCTTTTCCTTCTGGGTGGATTTTGGGTTATGTTTCCAAACACTCAACAGTTAAAACAGCAATGGGAAGCACCCAATTGGCATTCTAACCAGCGGTGCTCCTTCCAAGTGGGAAGGCCTAAAATTAGCTCTGAGGTAAATCATGACGTGATAATTGAGTTATGCAATTAGGTTGGAACTCTTGGAGAGAAAAGGATGCAAGGGGGAGGGAGACAGAGAAAGAAAGGGGGGTAAGAGGGGACACAAGAATGAGGAATTGAATTTAAAAGAGCAAAAAGTGTATTTTTTTACATGACCTACCCCCCATGATTTCATCCATAACTAACTGCAACACTATCAATATCTATTGGTTCTCTTCTGTGAAATAATTGATGAAATGTGACCTTGTTTCTACAAAGGAATATTTGGTGAGTAATGAGCCATTTCCAATGAAGTAGTATAGATTAAATATGAAGGCTGAGCATCCACAGCCAAGGAGTGAGATTTATGGTCAAAGCAAGTGAGACTGATTTGCAACCCTTTTCAATAGAAGGAGCTGGGCTTATTTCAAAGAGAGATGTATGATCAAATCAATGGCATTGTTCTGACATAACACGGGAACAGGAGGACTCCATTCAGCCTCCTGAACCTGTTCTGCCATCCAGTTAGAGTTTGAAGATCTAAGTCTCACCTCCACATGCCTGTCTTGGTTACATTATTCCGTCATGCCTTCGCCCAACAAAAGTATATGGACCTTAAGCAAAATGAGCATGGCTCCACAGTCTTGGAGAGAATGACTGACCCAGAGCTCTTCTAAGTGACAGAAGTAATTGTTTGTTGGGAAGACCGAAGTCAATTATTTTTAATCTCAAAATTCTACCTAACTGCCAATTCCAACCCTCTCCCTGTTAAGGCTTTGAAATTCTCAGTCTGTTTACAAGTTGGTTATTGAAATTTCTTGTTTTGAGCAAAAAGTCGGGCCATTTCAGGGAAAAATTCTATGAACTTCCTCCTGAATTGCTGAACATCAGGAGACTGATTTAACAGGATAACAAAGATCTGTCCTTTACAGAGATGTTAACGTGGCTTGGTAAAATCAGAGGGATCTGCATAACCCTTCTGCTTTCTGTGAGAAGTTATTTTGATTTATTTTTCTTCATACAAATCTGGTATGTTTCAATAATAATTTCAAATAATTTAATCTCTTTCCAAGTATTGTCACTGTGGTTACATAGGCAATCACAACAGCCAATTTTTACAGAATAAACAGCAATGACCAGTTGACTCATTTTGGTGTTGGTTTAAGAAGCCAATCATGGGAAGGACATTGGGAACACTCCCTGCTTTCTATGCATTTCGGACCAATTACGTCTGGGCAAATGAGGTCTTTGGCTTCTTATCCGGTGTATCACTTGAGAGGATGGTGGAGGTACAGTCAGTTGTGGCTTTCAGAAGGGAATAAGATTAGAAATTTGGAGAGTGAGAGGCAAAGGGCAGAGGAGTGGGAATTGGCTTAGGGTGGTCTCAATGGGACAAGTAACAGATTCCTTGCCATAACTTGGTGGCAACTTTCAGGGATCTATGTACATGGACATGATCTCTCTGCTCATCTACACTGCCAAGAATCTTACCATTATCCCAGTACTCTCTATTTCTGTTGTTCCTTCCAAAGTGAATCACCTCACACTTTTCCGCATTAAGTACCATTTGCCCCCTCTCAGCCCAGTTCTGCAGCTTATCTATGTCCCAACATCCTTCGGTACTGTCCACAACTCCACTGACCTGAGTGTCAACTGTAAATCTACTACCCATCCATCTCCGCCCTCATCCAGGTCATTTATAACAATGACAAATAGCAGTGGCCCAAAACAGATCCTTGCGGTACACCACTAGTAACAGAACTCCAGGATGAATATTTCCCATCAACTACCACCCTCTGTCTTCTTTCAGCTAGCCAACTTCTGATCCGAATCGCTAAATCACCCTCAATGCCATGACTCTGTATTTTGTGCAATAACCTAAAGTGGGGAACCTTATTAAACACCTTATTGAAATCAATATACACCACATCAACCCCTTTACCCTAATCCACCTGTTTGGTCACCTACTCAAAGTTGGCGGGTTAAAGTACCTGTCTAGTAAACAGGGGATCCTGGGTTCAAATCCCAGTGATGACTATCCATTATTTTGAAGCATTGTTGCTTCAACTTCTTGGAGTGGACATGGTGGCTCAGTGGTTAGCACTGCTACCTCACAGCAGTAGGAACCCGGGTTCAATTCCCACCTCGCATGACTGGCGATGTGGAGTTTGCACATTCTCCCCGTGTCTGTGTGGGTTACCTCCGGGTGCTCCAGTCTCCTCCCACACTCCAAAAGATGTGCAATTCAGGTGATTTGCCATGCTAAATTGCCCATAGTGTTAGGTACATTAGTCAGGAGAAAATGAGTCTGGGTGGGTTACTCTTAGGAGGGTTGATGTGGACTTGTTGGGCTGAAGGGTCTGTTTCCACACTGTAGGGAATCTAATCTAAAGACCTCAATAAGGTTTGTAAGGCACGATCTACCCTTCACAAAAATGTGTTGACTATGCCTAATCAACTTTTTCCTTTCTAGTTGATGATAAATCCTATCTCTTATAACCTTTTCCAACACTTTAACCACAGCCGAAGTAAGGCTCACTGGTCTATAATAACCAGGGTTATTAAGATCTACGATGGGCTTCCTGAAAGGGCTGTGTAAGCAGATTCACTAGTGACGTTCACATATGATTAACAAAAATGCTTAAAGGAAAATCATTTATAGGGCAATGGAGTCAGTGCTGGGGAATAGAATTAATTGGATGATACCGTCAAAAGCCAGTATGTGCATGATAGACTGAATGGCCATATACATATATTTATTTTCTGAACAGATCTACACTAAGTGGATGAATAGACAGTTTCTGGTTTGGCAACCTTTTCATTGCAATCCAGCAGATGAAACAGTAGCCAAGGCTGATCCACTGTGTTGTTCTGATAGCCTACAACAATAAAACATCATTAACCTCAGTGCCAGTGCTAAGGGCAAAGATTGTCACCCTTTGCCTTTGTGCTAAATTCTCCAGATTCAGTTAAGCAGAATAAGAAAATTCTGATACTTCAAACATAGGCTGATTGATTTTAAAAAAACTAGACTGCAGACTTCAGTACAAATCCAATATTTGTACTTGCCAGACTCTCAAAGGCGCATATGTCCTGAGACCTGATTTTAATTTTAGAACTGTGATTAATGAAGGCTCTTTGAATTAGAAATATGCAAATGGCATTAGAATTGGTGAAACTTTAAATAAGTCTTTCAGAAAATGTCAACTTGTGATGACTGACAAGGACTCCAACCATTACATGGGCTATATGCTGCTGCCAATGCAGTGGATCACAGATCAATATAACACCGGGAAAGATTCATCAGATTGGAGCCTGTTTAGTTTGATAAGTGTAGGCTGAGGGGGGGCTTGGTAGAAGTCTTCACCCAGTGCTACAGGTTAAAATCTTCTTATCATGTTTAAATCTATTCAAAGCCTTGCTCTTTCTTAATTCTGCTACTTCAACCAGCTGCCTCAAAACTTTCAATTCACGGATCTGGATTTGGCAACCCCCTCTTCTGTTTGCCTCACCACTGGATGGGTTTTGATAAAGTTGACACGGAGCTGATATTTTCACTTTGAGGGGAGGCTAAAAGCTAGGGACTATAAATAGAACAGGAGATAACTCCATAAGAAATTTACAAGAAACTTCTTCACACACACAATGTTAAAAATGTGCAACTTGCTACCGCATGCAACTGTTTAGGTGAATAGTATATTTGGGGCAGAGAGAGAGAGAAGTGAGATAAGCACTTGAGTGTTACAGCAATTGAAGGTTATACTGATAGGGTTAGATGAAGTAGGGTGGGAGGAGACTTGTAGTATATAACCAGATGTGTGAATAGTTTTATGCTGATTATTTATATTTAATTCTGGGCTTATAATAAAGCTTGTCACTCTAGCATGGTGCAGAGGGGTGTCATACTAGTAGGGCTGCTGTCATTGAGGTGAGATACTAAACCAAAGCCTAATTGCCTGCCCTGAATGACGAGCACTGAGTGGCATGATTCAAAGAAGAAGCATTTTGGCCCCCACCCCTCACTCACCATAAGGAACCAAAGCAGACTGATTAAGTAAATCTCCTCATCGTTATTTGAAGGATGTTGCTGTGTCCAAAATGGCTGTCAGATTTGACGACCACAAACAATAAACAAGTAAAAGTTCCTAATGGTGGAATAGTAACTTGTAAAAGTAAATATTTGGAATAAGAGGAACTTGTAGAACTATGTGAAAGGTGCAGGTGTGTCCGAGTAATAGTTGGATAGATGGTGTGTCACAGTAATAGTTGGATAGTTGGTGTGTCAGAGTAATAGTTGGATAGTTGTGAAGAATCAGCACAGCCATAACAGGCCAAGTGGCTTCTTCCACCATGTTTCCAAATTTACTTTGAAACACAACCTAAGTGCAAACCAGTTTTCCTGATAAATTTGCTTTATCTAACCAGGAATTCATCATCCAATCACTATCTTGACACTGATCCAGCTGTTGCTTGGCTGCTAATACAGATTGAGGCAGTCTTCATGCAATTTTACTAAAGCTGAGTTGAGCATCCAACCCTAAATGCCCTGCGTCTTGAAGACCACTTTCTTCCACCTCTGGAATTTAGCCCATTTTTGTCATGGCATCAGCCCCTCAGTTGCTGATCACCTCATCCATGACTTTGTCACCTGCAGACTTGCAGCCTGACTATTGTCTCCTGGGTGATCTCTGTGTAATCTGCAGCTCATCCCGAACGCTGCTATGTGTGTCCAGATCCCACACTGAACTGTCGTTACCTGTCACTGCTGTCTTACTGACCGATGTATATTGACTTCTAGTCACCTAATTCTACAGTTTAAACTCTCATCATTATGTTCAAAATTTGTTTCAAGATTTGCTTTTTTCTTAACTCTGTTACATCAGCCAGCTGTCGCAGAAATTTCTGTTCATGTGAATTGGGAGTTAGCAATCCCTTCTTCCACTCCAACTGGATGTCATGTCTTTTTAGTTATCCAGGCCAGATCTCATTTTGTGTCCCTAATCCACTGCACCTCCCTGCATCTTATTTGAGAACTCCCCCCAGTGCCCAACTTCAAGCCCACCTCTTTGCCCTCAGCATTTAGTCACTCTTAAAATACACTGCTTTGGATTTGCCTTCGTGATTTTACCTCTATGAATAGCTTTGGGGCACTTTAGGTTCATATTAAAGGGTCTTCTAAATACAAATACAAATCGTTTATGTTACTTTTTTTTAATGTCATGATACTTTGTAACAGATATATTATTCTGCTGTAAGTGCAAAATTACACTGACAATGATTTTTAATTCTGCCAAACTGGCGTTAGTCTGGAGGAAAACATGTCTGGGTTTAGTTTTCACTGTTGATTGTGAAGTTGTCTTGTGTTCTGTTTTAGTGTTGTTGAATCGAACCACATATGGGGTTGAAGCAAAAGTTTTTTTTATTTTTCTCACACCTTTCTCTAACTCTGACATCTCTGAGGACTTTTCCGCCAGTGAAATACTTTTGCAATGCTGTAATATGACAGTGTAATATAGTGAAACAAAGCGGCTAATTTGAGTACCATAAGAGTTGACAAACAGCCTGACAAACCTCTGTCTGGTTGCCAATGTCTCTATTTAACATTCCATCTAAAAGGCAGCCCAGATCAGGTATCTCAAAGAAAGAGTGTGCACAAGTCTCATTCCGAGTTCAAATCTTAGGGTTGTGCTAAGAGGCAACAACAGCAGTTGTGGACTCTGAGTTATAACAACTCTGTGTCATCCTTGATAGGCTTTTGCTCTCCTGGATCTCACTGAGATGCTTTATAAATAAGGTTTGGGAAGCACTTGCCTATGTAATGTGTGTGAATGAATGGATTGGGGCTTGAATCCACAATCCTCTGATTCAGGGTACAACTTAAGGTACTAGAACCTAAAACGTCTCTCCATGAGTTGCATTTTTTTATTTTTTGGCAATCTAGCACCTTAGAATTCTTTTTTTATTATTATTATTTCAATCTGTACTGTTTGTTTTCCAGTAAAAAATGAGGTCTGCAGATGCTGGAGATCACAGCTGAAAATGTGTTGCTGGTCAAAGCACAGCAGGCCAGGCAGCATCTCAGGAATAGGGAATTCGACGTTTCGAGCATAAGCCCTTCATCAGGAATGGCCGGTAACCTTGCCATTGGCGGTGCATGTGAAAACTAATTTTCAGCCTGATCATAGTGCAAAGAAGGCTGTTCCTTCCTTTGTTACATTAGAGAATGACCGAGGGTTCTTTTATCCATGCATGACTTATTTTTTCTATTCAAAGACAGCTCCTGAGTATAACGCAGCACGCTCCAACTTTCCATTCAATGATTGTTCCAGATTTTCATCAGTGCCAAGTTGCTGTCACTTTGCTGGGAGTCCAGGCTCTAGATGTGTCTAGCACCAAGCACCACTTTGTCTAGTGTGCCACTGTTTTTATAGCACTTGGCTAATTAGTCTGGGATTCCCGAACCAATAGTGGAGAGGTGGATTCTCAATACCTTGAGCTACTATTTCACCTATAACCTGTGGTTAGATTTAACGTTTTACACTGCGGAGGTGAGTGAAGAATTTTTCAGGCTGCTTTTGCAACTGTGCACTAAGAGTAAGAAGTTTGTCCATGCAAGTCACCATTAAGTAAAGATGACCGTGTCATGAGCTGACTATTCAGAGAAGAGTATGAATGTAGAACCCCAACCCCCCCAAAAAAGTTTCAGTACCACATATATTTGAAACTTACAAGACTGATACTTTTGTTTAGAAGGGAGTTGGCATTAGTATAAATAATTGAGTTGACATATTGTTCAGCCATAAACAACTAAACACCAGAGCAAGCCTGGAAGGACAGAATGGCCTCCTCCTGCTCGTCATGTTCCCTCTGTGTGTGGCTAATCTTGTATGGTATAATTGTCAATGATTGCAGTAAGTGTTTAGAATTAGAATGTCATAAACCACCATCATATACAGGTACTTCACTTTCTCAGACTTGAAATGCCAGTTTACTTCATGGTTTAGAACATTGGACTAATGCATCATCTTAACCTGCAATTTGAAAAGTAGTGTTTGATTCACCATGTCCTTTTGGAATCTTTGCCAGATCTGTTTTTTGACACTGATACTGAACAATCCAAACATGTTGCATAGTTGTGGCTGTGTGAGAGCAAGCTCCACTGTTTTTGCTAAAACCACATCCCTAATGAAGCAACATTTCAGGTTAGGAAGTGGTGAGAAGTGATGGGACCAGCAATCTTCAACATTGCGGGTGACACAGTGGCTCCGTGGTTAGCACTACGGTTTCACAGCACCAGGAACCTGGATTCAATTCCAGCCTCTGGCGACTGTCTGTGTGGAGTTTGTCACATTCTCCCCGTGTCTGAGTGGATTTCCTCTGGGTTCTCAGATTTCCTCCCACACTCCAAAGATGTGCAGGTTAGGTGAATTGGCTGTGGCAAATTGCCCATAGTGTTCAGGGATGTGTAGGTTAGGTGCATTAGTTAGGGGTAAGTGTAGCGCAATAGGGTAGGGAAATGAGTCTGGGTTGGTTACTCTTCGGAGGATTGGTGTGGACTTGTTGGGCCTAATGGCCTGTTTCCACACTGTAGGGATTCTATGATTGCGATGCCCACACCATTTAGTGTGACGGATGGGGAAGAGGTTAATTCCAAAATCCTTCGGACCAGCTTTTGATATTGAAAAATGCAAAACATAAAGGGAATAGAATATCTTAAAAAGAAAACCTCATCTCCCAAATAAAGTTCTACATCTGTCACAGTGTAGATGTGATCTATCGAAGCTAACGTTGCTTTAAAAATAAGAATGTATTAAACTCATCATCTGTGATCCTCTTGTTTAACATACAGGATTTGACACTGGGGCAGGTTTAAACCAGAGCACCCACAGACAATCTGATGGGATCTGGTGAAGGATTGCTTAACATCCAAACCAATTTACACTTTGTTGGATTTGGTGAAGGCAATATTGGACAGTTTGCACTTGGCAAGTTGCGTTGGAGTTGCCCCCTCGGCTATCTGTTTGCAGTTTGGCTGAGGAGTACCTGTATGTGGACATGGAGTGACCTATGTTCCCTCTCACCTTTCCTGCCATTGTGCAAACCATGAGGTTGTGCACAACAGTAACATGTGGTGCTGGAAGTCCAAGCATGGCATGTCTATCTGTGCATACAGACCCTCCATGTGGCTGCACAGCCACACAGCTTAGAGGAAACGTTGCTAGTGAGAACAGAGCAAAATACACCCAATGATAAAACGTAGGAACAGAAGTAGGCCGCTCAACCCATCATGTCAACTCTGCCATTCAATGAGATCATGACCGAGCTGGTATTCCTCCGCTCCACTTTCCTGCCTTTTCTCCATAACCCGCTATTGATTATACATCTTTATATCTCAGTCTTGAATATGCTTCAAAACTCCTCTTCAGTAAAATAGAAATCTACAGATTCAGTTCCCTTCTGAGAGAAGCAATCCCTTTTATCTCTGTCCTAACCAGGTGACCCATTTTGGGAAGGATTATGGCTCTCTGGTCCTAGACTCTCCCTGAAGAGGAAACAACTTTTCTAAATCTACTTTGTCAAAGTCCCCTAAGAATCTTGTGTTTCGATAAGGTTGCCTCTTCTTCTAAATTTAAATGAGTACGGACCCAGTCCATGCCATCTCTCCTCATAGGAAAATCCCTCCATCCACGCAATCAACCCAGTGTATCTTGCCTAGGCTGTACCCAATGCTAGTATATATTTCCTTAGATAAGGAGACCAAACTATTCATAGTATTCTAGGCATGTTCTAACTTTAATGTTTCATGTAATTTTAGCAAGACATTCCCTATTTTTACATTCCATTCTCTTTTTTGAGTTAAAGGTCAATATTCCATTGCCTTCCCCACTGAGCTTATATGCTTGGTTTTGATGATTCATGCACAAGGACCCCCCCTCATCCCCATACCTCTATGCTGCATCTTTCTGCCGTCCTGACTAATGTTCGGCTCCTCAAACCGTCCTGCCAAAGTGTATAACTGACATTTTTCCACATTATATTCCATCTGCCGATTCTTTTGCCCACTTGCTTAACATGTTTATATCCCTCTGCAGACCCTCACCACTTGCCTTTCCACCTACTTCTATGTCATTCGCAAACCTGGTGATGGTACATTCACTTTGCTCATCCAAGTCATTCTTAAATATTTAAAGAATTGCAGCATTGTGTTACAGGTTGCCATCCTGAGAATGCTCCTTTATCCCAATTCTGTCTTCTGTTGGATAACAATTAATTGTTAATGATAATATATTACCCCAAAAACGTGTTATGTAACCTTCTGTGCGGTTTCTTGTCAAATGCCTATTGGAGGATGGCGCGATGGCTCAGTGGTTAGCACTGCTGCCTCACAACACCAGGGTCCTGGGTTTGAATCCAGCCTCGGGTGACTGTGCAAACTCCACACATTCTCCCCATGTCTGTGTGGGTTTCCTCCAGGTGCTCCAGTTTCCCCTCTCAATCCAAAGACGTGCAAGTTAGGTGATTTGGCCATGCTAAATTGCCCATAGTGTTCAAGGATGTGTAGGCTAGGTGTATTAGTCAGAGGTAAATATAGGATAGTAGGGGAATGGGTCGGGATGGATTATTCTTCGGAAGGTCAGTGTGGACTTATTGGGCCGAACGGCCTGTTTCCACACCATAGGTATTCTATGGAATTCAAAATATATTACACCTACTGGTTACCTTTACCTATCCTGCTTGTCACCTCCTCAAAGTATTTTAATACATTAGTCAGGCATGGTATCGCCTTTACAAAGCTGCGCTGACTCTTCTGTTTGATTTATATTCTGTATTCTTAAATGATGTGCACTGCATCCTTTGCTGCAATCTTTCACATTTTTCCAAAGATGGATATTAAGCTAATCTGTCTATAATTAAATGTTTTTATCTCCTTCCCTTTTGAATAAAGGTCTTGCATTGCCAGTTTCCCAATCTGCTGAGATATTTCTAGAATCTAAGGATTCTTGGAAGATTACTAACAGTGCACCCATTCTCTCTATAGCTATTCTCTTCATCATTCTAGGATGCAGTCCATCAAATCGAGGAGTCTTATCAGCCTTTAGTCCCTTTATTTTCCATAGTACTTTATCTCCAGTGACAGTTATTGTATTTATTTCTTCTTTTCCTTTTGCTCCTTGATTATTTGGAATGCTATTAGTGTCTTCTACCATGAAAACTAATGCAAAGTATTTATTCAACTCCTCTGCCATGACTATTTCTCCGGCCTTATTCTGTGAGGGGCCCATGTTCACTTTGGTCTGAAACTTCTTTTTTAAGAAGCTCTTCTGATCCATTTTGATATTACTTGCTAGTTGACACTCAAAGTTTATTTTCTCCCTCTTTTTGCTATTTTTTTCATCATCTTTGTTGATTTTTTAAAAAAATAACCTTGCCTAAACCTCTGGCTTATCATTAATCTTTTCAACATTGTATGCTTTCTCTTTCAATTTGTTGCTATCATTAACTTCCTTGTTTAACCGTGGGTGGTTTATCCCCTTTTGAGAATCTTCCTTCTTCACTGGGATATATCTTTGCTGTGTGTCATGAACTGACATTGTTCAACAGTCATTTTTGACTAAACTCCTTTCCCAGTTCACTCCAGCCAAATCTGTTCACACTCCTTTGTAATTACCCTCGTAAGTTTAGCACAATTGTTTCAGACCCAAATTCTGGAAACCTGGAATAAAACCGACATATGGGAAATACGCAAATGGCCAAGCAGCATATGTGGAGAAGGAAACAGAGTTAGCCTTTCAGACCAATGATTTGGATCAAAACTCAAAAGTTAGAAGTTAAACAACAGTCCAGACATGGAGATAAGATATGGGGAGAGAAAGAAAGAACACAGGGGAATGGATGTAATAGAGTGAAGAACAAAAATGGTTAAATGTCAAAAGAGATTATGGAATGAGAGAAAAAGACAGTATGTAGGACAAAACAATCAACTAAACCTGGGGCTAAAAGAGGTATAAGTGGCAGCTGCAGAATCATCACCACGTGATCAAGGTGTAAAGTTGTTAAACTCCAAATTGAGATTGGGGCAATGTTGGAGGTCAAGGACAGAGAGGTCCAGGTGGAAATGGGAAATACTCAGCAAAATGATTACCCAATCTGTGTTTGATCACCCAGTCTGGAGGAGCATAAATTGTGAGCGATGAACACCATTATATAAAAGGTTACATACATCATTTCACTTGCAATGACCTATACCTCTTTTTTTCCCTGGATAGCCAAACACAGAACATACCACAATAAACTTTGTGAAGCTCACATCATTGAAATGACATCTGACGTGAATCCTGATCCCGGTGCTTGAGAGTTGAACCGTTTTATTTGCATGATCACATGGGACTTTGATGTTCTCATTTTCAATGTTTACTTTACAGTGTTTTTTTTAATAATGCTCTGAGACCATATCCAACAAAAACCACACCCCAAAACAAATCTGTCAGTGTTGTCGCATTTATTCAGAGCTTGTAGTTACTCTGCAGAGGAGAGAGGTTGATATTAAATTGGAGTGAAGATTACTCAGGATGAAACATTGCTGTAATGCAGTGAAGAAAATTATAGCCCTGACCTTGCAGATTATTAAAGATTGTGTGTAACACAGTCTTCAGCTAACAGACTTGAGATGCACACTTGAAACTAGTCGAGGGTGGAACTCTGCTGTCAATTTAGGATTTTACGAAGTGCAAAATGTTTAGTCATTGGTGCAAGTTTTAGTTAGTTTTGAGACTATAGCCCAAACAAGCACTTAGTGGTGATTCCACTGAGTATTTGCTTCTGATGAATGTCAGTCAGTTAGCATTGTTATTGAAACAGTGCAGTCGTACAGCAGTATGTACATTGGCAGAATGGTGTGACATTGAATCATTCACATCCCCTTCTTCACACTGCTTCCCTGCAGGAATTGAAAAATAAAGAGAAAATCTTTCATTTCAAAGAAGCTAGTCTCAGAGGGCAGTTCTAGACACGTGGGAGATTTTCCATCATCCAGCCTCTTGACTGGAGAAAGGAGATTAACATATGACACTGCTTCACAAGAAAAGGGAAATGAAGAAACACACTAGTTTGAATAGAAAAGTCCCACCTTTATTTTGTCCGTTAGTAGTGTCAGTTTGTGGCTGTCTACCCTGTAAATATCTTATGCTTCAGAGTAAACTCTAATGCTAGCGCATTATTCAAGGACCAGTCAACTATGGGAGGTCTCATTCTTTCAATGAGCCTTAAAGCTGGGCCTTATCCTCCATTTGATCCAATGGTTCGGGTGGCTGTTTATTGGAGAAGGGAATAAACTTCTTCGAGCTCAGCAGAGTAATTAGTCGTCCATTTCATGACTATTTCTGGCATCATGCTGTGCTAAATGAGATCCCTTTTTGGTCTTATTACCTTACTCACTGCAAGTGATAGTTTGTGCCTCTTGTTGAACAGTGTTTGCATTAGAAGGTAACCCTCTGAAACTCCCCATCACCCTGAAGGTTGGTTGAAGTGAAACAAATAAATAAGCCTTCCCCCCCTCTCTCATTATTCCCAGTTCAGTTGCTAAAACTTAGTAGATCCAGAAATTATTGACCTACTAACAGTTTGCATAGACTCTAATTATGAACAGTAGACAAAGCAGAGCAGGGCTTTAAGCATCTATGGAGCTGTATCTTGACATTTTCAGAAAAGAAGAAGGGAAGAGTTGGGACACAACATAGTTAAATCTATGTGAGCCGGATCATTCAGCCAGCCACCTCTTTACCTCTCCCATAAAATAGATAAATACCCCACCCAAGCACTCTCCAGGCAAACCCGGAATGCCTATCATTAAGAAAAACAAGGAGGAAATACCCACATTACTGCCTGCAAGATCCCTTCCAATTCATTCTCACACTACCCTGACTCGGGACCACTTTGTGGTCCCTTCGCTGTCAATGTGAAGCAAAGTGCAGAAACCCCCATCTCTGACAGTATTCTGTATACCCGTGCCAAATGGATTGCCATGGTTCAAGAAGGCAGCTGGTCACCACCACCTATAGGGGCAATTTGGAATGGGCAATAAATCCACACCTTGCCAATAAGGCCACATCCTATGAATAAATGGGGGGTGGAGGGGAACGGAATATCTATGAAAATTCTTCTTTCACAGAGGTCAGGAACTCTGACAAAACCATTCAAGGTGAAATATGGCGAAAATGCTTAGAGCTTATTTGACAATGCTCACTCTGTTGTCAGTTAAAACAGTCACTGTCTGCTGATGCATATATAATTTGCTGACTCAAAAGCAGAGCACAGATACAGATGGTGTGCCGTACTGTAAACCCCCTTTGTGCAACCCAGAGCTAAAATAAAGAACCTTGTGTCATTGCATTTGTTTGTCTGATGCAAATGATATGAAAATATTAGAACTGCAACCCAAGAAAAAATAGCTTCACAGTTGCATCTGTTGCCCTTCTGAGCAGTAAGATCTCATTCAAGAAAGAGTTTGGTATCTACAGTTATACCAAAGACTGGCTGAAAGCCCAAAGAGAAAGGGAAATGTTTCAGGGGAAGTATTCAGTAGTTTCACAGTCAGTGCTTCTGTTTGCATTATAACGGTGAGTGAAAAGTGCCAGGCTTGTTTAAAGCCCTCCCTCACCAACTGATATTCTTGAAGGTGGGATGGGGGAGAAATGTGTCAATTGTAAGGCTTTATCTTGTCATCCAAAGTATGCGTCTATGTTGTGATACCAGCAGGGGAGCAAAACCTGAGGAAACAAAATTTCTTTTTGCAGGGAATCGTAAAGGTTGACAAGGTGAATCACATCAAAATAAACTTTGAAGAGAAAGTCGGCGTCTGGGTTTTGCATCCAGCCAAACATAATTCAACCAAGCTGCTGGAGAGCCCATCATTTTCAGCCAGAGTTATGTTATTTTCAACACCTAAATCACAAGGTGATTTAGTGCCTGGTGTTTCACTTCAAGGGCTGTTAAATTAATGGCATGTGCTACCCCTTTGCAGTGGTTAATGTCATAGTATGATAAACTTAACGCTGGGTTAAGTGGTCAGTACACCAACTCCCAACCTCCCAGTGCACTCCCATTCCAACCAGATTGGGTTTCAGTCAGTTGGATTATTTTGAAAGGATTTCTGTCCTACTAGATAGTATACAACTCAGGAACGGCAAGTTTGTGTATTCATCTGAGGGGTGTCTGGCTGTGAAGTGTGGGAAGAGAGATATATGTGAGATTTTGATGTGGTATTTGTGGATTGTGGGGGGCAAGTTCATTTTTGACAGTATGGATGCATTGTTGACAAATTTAGGAAATTAGCTAAATGGGAGGAGGCAGAAGGGATGATGGGCAGGTGCTTAACCAGAGCTGAAAAATGTGTTGCTGGAAAAGCGCAGCAGGTTAGGCAGCATCAAAGGAGCAGGAGAATCGATGTTTCGGGCATAAGCCCTTCTTCAGGAATGAGGAGGATGTGCCAAACAGGCTAAGTTAAAAGGTAGGGAGGAGGGACTTGGGTTAGGGGTGTTGGGAATGCGATAGGTGGAAGGAGGTTAAGGTGAGGGTGATAGGCCGGAGAGGGGGTGGGAGCGGAGAGGTCGGGAAGAAGATTGCAGCTCAAGAAGGCAGTGCTGAGTCCGAGGGTTGAGACTGAGAAAAGGTGGGGGGAGGGAAAATGAGGAAGCTGGAGAAATCAGCATTCATCCCTTGTGGTTGGAGGGTTCCTAGGCAGAAGATGAGGCGCTCTTCCTCCAGGTGTCGTGTTGCCATGGTCTGGCGATGGAGGAGGCCAAGGACCTTCATGTCCTTGGTGGAGTGGGAGGGGGAGTTAAAGTGTTCAGCCACAGGGCAGTTGGGTTAGTTGGTGCAGGTGTCCCAGAGGTGTTCTCTGAAATGTTCCGCAAGTAGGTGGCATGTCTCTCCAATGTAGAGGAGGCCACATCGGATGCAGTGCATCCTTCCATATCCATCACAAATTCACCTGCACCTCTACACACATCATTTACTGCATCCGCTGCACCCAATATGGCCTCCTATACATTGGGGAGACAGGTCGCCTATTTGCGGAACGTTTCAGAGAACACCTCTGGGACACCCACACCAACCAACCCAACCGCCCCGTGGCTGAACACTTTAACTCCCCCTCCCACTCTGCCAAAGACATGCAGGTCCTTGGCCTCCTCCATCGCCAGACCATGGCAACACGACGTCTGGAGGAAGAGCGCCTCATCTTCCGCCTAGGAACCCTCCAACCACAAGGGATGAATACAGATTTCTCCAGCTTCCTCATTTCCCTCCCCCCACCTTATCTCAGTCCCAACCCTCGGACTCAGCAACACCTTCTTGACCTGCAATCTTCTTCCCGACCTCTCCGCCCCCACTCCCTCTCCGGCCTGTCACCCTCACCTTAACCTCCTTCCACCTATCGCATTCCCAACGCCCCTCCTCCTACCTTTTATCTTAGCCTGCTTGGCACACTCTCCTCATTCCTGAAGAAGGGCTTATGCCCGAAACGTCGATTCTCCTGCTCCTTTAATGCTGCCTGACCTGCTGCTCTTTTCCAGCAACACATTTTTCAGCTCTGATCTCCAGCATCTGCAAACCTCACTTTCTCCTAGGTGCTTAACCAGCTCAACATGATTCAATGTTCCTACAAGGATCTGTGTTAAGGTTACAAGGACTCACCATGTTTATAACAACTTAACAGATGGGATAGAAGGCTACAAATTCATATCTGCAGAAAGCACAAAGAAAGGCATTACTGTAAGCAGCGTAAGTAAAATAAAATTACTGAGAGATATTAATGAATGGATTGAATAGAAATCCTTTGACAAATATATCTCAATGCAGATAGATGAGGTCCTGCAATTTGGGCCTAAGAAGGATAAAAATAGTACTTTCTAAATGTTGAAAACATGAATAAATGTTAGTTCTAAGAGATTGGTGTGGTTGGGTTCAGATATATAGATCGTAAAATGCCAGGATTCAGATAAAGGTTAATGGAACACTGGCCTTTGTAGGTGGAGGACTATGAAACAAGAGGGAGAGTAGTTCTGAGACAATTCAACTGCATCTAGATTAGAATACACTGGGGAAAGGTGGTGATTGACACAAGGGCAACCAGGTGGACATCACAGAATGACTTCTCTGATTCAGGCTGTTAATCCAGTCCAGTCTAGGAGCCCTGGTTCACAGATATAAACAGGAGTGTCACGGGTTCTGTTCACTCTGAGAGCTGGCTCTGAGGGAGCTGGCTCAGTGTCAAAGACTTTCCATGTGTAATAGAGGGTGAGTTAGTGACTGGATATCAGCTTCTGTGGAGTTATTCTGTGGTGATGAGACAAAAGCACACTTCTGAAGAAATTCACTCATGACAGTCATCCTTGAGTTGGGATAAGCATTTCTGCTATTGATTGGATTAGATTAGATTATTTACAGTGTGGAAACAGGCCCTTCGGCCCAACAAAGTCCACACCGACCCGCCGAAGCGTATATCACCCAGACCCATATTCCTACATTTACCCCTTCACCTAACACTACGGGCAATTTAGCATGGCCAATTCACCTGACCTGCACATTTTTGGATTGTGGGAGGAAACCGGAGCACCCGGAGGAAACCCACGCAGACAGTGTGCAAACTCCACACAGTCAGTCGCCTGAGGCGGGAATTGAACCCGGGTCTCTGGCGCTGTGAGGCAGCAGTGCTAACCACTGTGCCACCGTGCCGCCCATTATACTGTCATTTGGGAAGCTTGACTCATTCTATCCTGTGGTTGAAGACTGGGCCCACTAAGTTGAAAGAATGCATTGTTTTTTCTTGGTAAATGACATTGGGGCAGATGAAAAGCAATGAGTAATTCACCTGACAGCTTGTGGACCCACAGCTGTTTCAACTATTAGGAGCCTAACTTTCCCTGAGGCACCAGATATGAAAACCTTTCAGGAGTTGACAGATTTAGTTCAGGAATATTACAACTCCAAGCCTCCTTTAATTCTGAGATGCTAAGGCTTTCTTTTAGCAATTCAAGAATCAGGGGAATCTGTATCAGGATGTTTGACTAGATTAAGATGACTGGCAGAGGTGTGTAACTTTGGTTTAAACCTTAATGAGATGCTGTGACACTGTTTGGTACATAGGATTAATGATGTAACCATACAAAAGCTCCTCCTAGCTAAAGCCCAACTGGCCTTCAAACAGTCACTACAATTGGCTTTATCATTGGAAAATGTAGCAAGTGGAGCTCAAGGGTTGTGGGGTATTCCAATGCAAGTAGATGTTCTCGCCAGGCTGACTGAACTTGGAGAACACCACTTGGGTGAAGGCAAATTGCACAGACTCACTCAGGACATATCCTGAACAGAGGGCCTGTAGGTCAACCCACAGCAAAACCCTAAAATAAAGCCAAGCCTCAGTCATGCACGTAGAATTATCTTCAGGATCTGGGCCATTTTAGTTGCTGCTGGTCTTCAGGCAGCAAGATTCCTATTAGACCTAAACTGAGTAAGAAAACTCATAGGCCAGTATCCAGAAAAATGTACACCCTGGAAAGTCTGCCTGCATCTAGTTTGGAATAGTTAAATTGCTTAGCAGTTGTCCAAGTCAGAACCAATCAAAATAAACGTCTGGTTAAATAGTCACCCAGTTCTAATGATGGTTGATACCAGCATGGATATTTCAGTGATCACAAAACCAGTCTTTAACAAAATGTGCTCTGGACTCCAATCCTCAAATTTGTACGAGACCTCGGCTGGACTATGAACCTATTCCAGGAAACATTTACAGATTAGGCGTACAACTTTGGGTCCAGTCTTTTATGAGAAGCAATTGGTTCAGTTATCACTGATTGTAGTAAAATACTCGGACCCACGCTTGATGAGGCAACGTAGATTGAGAAAGATTCACTTGGATTGGTTCAACGTTTCTTGATTAGACAATGGCTGCCCATGTGAAGTCCTAAACAAATACCTGGAAGTTTTTCAGGAAAGTCGAGGGACTATCAGAGGAGCCAAGGCCACCTTGCGTGTTGACCAAGAAGCAATTCCACAATTCTGCAAGGCCCGCCCGGTGCCAATCGCCTTTTGGGCAAAAGTTGAGGCAGGAATCAGGAGGCTGGAAAGTGAAGGAATCATCAAACCAGTCCAGTTTGCGGAATGGGCAGCACCAATTGTGAAGCCTGACATATTGATTTGCCTTTGTGAGGATTTTAAACAAACAGTAAACCATTTTTGCAGCTGGATAAATACCCAATCCCTCACATAGAAGATTTATACATTAAGCTGGTGGGGGGAGGGGTCTGCCCTTCACAAAGCTGGACATGACCCATGCGCAGTTGCAATTACGGTTAGATGAGGATTCCCAGAAGTATGCTAAATTAATACCCATTAGGGTTTGTGCCAATATATGAGACTGCCATTTCAGGTATTGTCGGCCTGTGCAATTTTTCAGCAGATGATGGAGAACATTTCACAAGGGTCTACCCCCCAGGTCACCATTTTTGTAGATAATGTGCTAATAACAGAGAAGACCAATTAGAAGCATGTAAATATTTCTCCAAGGCAGGTGTGTATGTTAGAATGTGAAAATGTGTGTTTGTTTTGATTTAAGGTTTTTAAGTTATTTAGAGGAATGGATCTGGGAGCAGATCGAGCAAAAGAATTTTTTTTTTGCTGCTTGGGGAGCCTAAAACTAGAAGATTTAGTCTGTAAGTAGGCGCCAGAATCTTTCATGATTGAAACTAGGATTCATTTCTTCACACAAAAGGTGGTAGAAATTTCAAACTGTCTTCCACGAAGAAATACATTTTATCTTGGATGTGACCTTAAATGGAGGCCTGCCCCACCTGATCTATTAGATCCTCTGGTACTGTTTTGAAGAAGAGCAGAGGCTCATATTTTATCCAGAACTAAGAGCACCTAAACTGATTATTTCACTGTTACCACATAATTGTTTGTTGGAGTTTGCAGTGTAAAAATTGTCATTTCCTACATTGAAACAGTGACTACAATTCAAAAGGTATGTCAGTGGATGTAAAAAGGTTTGAGCCATCCAATTGTCATGAAAAGCACTATATAAGTGTAAGAGTTCTTTTCTAACTGCTTAACACTAGTGTCATTCTTCAAGAGAAGGGAAAGTCCGGCCAAAGTTTATATTGGACATTACTCTTGTATTGGCTTCGAGTGTAGCTTTGATTTCTCCTTTTTAAATGGATTGAAAAGTCTACTCAGTGTACAGCCAATATCATTCAAGTCTGGGTCCATAGCAGCTTACTATTTTAATAACAGGAGTTCCAACGCGTTGCACCAAATGCTCTTTAAGGTCCACCGCAGCCTTACTTTAGCCATTGTCACCCTTGGTCAGCTGATACTTCTTGAAGCTTCTAAGCCTACGATGTGACCCTTTTTTCTCCCGCCTCCTGCTCGCTCGGGCTTTCTCTCTCTCTTTCACTCTCTCACTCTCTCTCTCATACACACAGACACCCATGCCCCTCATCAATTGCCACCTAGCCTGCTTTTTTAAAAAGTTTTTTGGGGGGAAGATTCATTAACTGTTGTATTTTTGTATATTGTTTCTGTAGGTATAAGTCCAATGAAGATTATGTTTATGTGCGAGGGCGGGGAAGGGGAAAGTATGTGTGCGAGGAATGTGGAATTCGCTGCAAGAAACCCAGCATGCTGAAGAAACACATTCGCACACACACAGACCTCCGGCCATACGTCTGCAACTATTGTAACTTTGCCTTCAAAACCAAAGGTGAGAAAGTCTTTTCTCTTTCTTGCGCCTCAAAATCTGAAGTCACGCCCCACATCCTGTGCCCATTTCCACACCTCTCCAAAGACAAGACCTGAGAGTTGCCACAACATGTCTGATCCTTGGTGACCATCACCATGGGAATGACTGGTGGGAATCCCCGTCACACACGGCAGTGAGGTCAAGACCTAGTCTCTGTCTGCTGAGACAGCTGACCTCCACTTTATGTGGAAAGGGAAGTGCTAAAAATGGCAGAGTGGCTGGATGGCACGTGGGTTCAGTGGGAGCTTAGTTTTGCTGTTGTTCACAGCAACAATGACTGTCATTTGTGGCATAATGAATGCAGTAAAATGTCACAAGATCATTTTCAAACAATTGCAAGCAATGTTAAGAAGAATTTTAGGACAGATGTCCAAAAGTTTAGTCAAAGAAATAGGAGTTATTGCATATTTTAAATGAGGAGACAGATAGGCATAATTAGAGAGGGAATTCTGGAATTTTGGACCCAAGTCAGGCAGAAATCGAGATTGCATGAGAGGCTATGACTGAAGAATGCAGAGATTTCCCTGTCCCACTAGAAAGTAAAGAAAATGTGTGAGAACAAAATCTCAGTTAATTATAGAATGGCAGAAGGGTTGCAGCTCAGAAAGAGGCCTGTGTCTGTACTGAACTTCCGCAAAAACAACTCGACTGGTCTCTGAGCAGCCCTCAATATTGTTTTGAGTATGCAAAGGAGGAAGAGGACTAAACAGGAGGGTCTATCTGCTGTTTCTCACAGTGATCCCAAATTGGATTCAACCAAAGTCACTCATAACTTTAATTTTAATTTGTTTTTACCTCTGTCTCCTGAGCTAACAGTTTGGTAGATGTGGGATAGATAAATTAAAGGATATTAATGGAGCATGTAATACTGAAGGTGTGTCAACTAACTCCTTCAGAAAGGAACAGCATACATTTCTGAGAGTGGAGGAGATGAGACAGGCACAGACTGAGGGCATTCGGTGGGAATTTCTCTGAATAAAGGACTTAAATTTCTGTAGTGCTTTTCACCATTTCAGACTATTGGAAATGCTTTGCAACCAAGGATGTAGCTTTGAAGTGTAGTCACTGTTGTAATGTGGGAAATGTGGTAGCCAATTTGACCACAGTGGAGTGCAGTAAACAGCCAAGTATTAATAACCAGGCACTCTGTTTTGGTGATGTAGATTGAAGAACAAAAATTGGTCAAGACAAAGCTACATGTTTGCAGTATAGTTTCCTATTTTCATCTGCCTGAGGTGACAGTCCCCACCTCAGTTTAATGTTTCGTTCTAAAAGGCGACAAATGATGCAGCACTGGAGCGTGAGCCTGACTTGAACCTACAACCTTTTGATTCAGAGGCAAGTGTCTTACTAACAGACAGCTGCTCCTCCCAAATAATCCTAAATCCTATCCAGTGGCTTGGGCACCTCACCTGGTTCAGGGTTTGATCCCAGAGCCTAAGGCAGGTAGGTTGGTTTGAAATAGAGACAACCATGACCTCAATGAAAGGGAACTAACCAGGCAAATCTGATGCCTATAAGTCAGATCCACACCCACCCAACATGTGAATGGTATTGCTTTGCATTTGCATAACTAGCTTACCGCAGGGGGAATGGTATCATGCCATAAAGCAATAAATTGAAAATTTTGGAATGTATTTTGAAAAGTAAATATAAAGTTGCCAGTTGATGGTCTTTTTTGGAACACTTGGTAGACTGGAAGCAAAATCCAAACAGCTGTTTCAGGAAATTTAGTCTTTAACCTGAAGGCACTTGCTGTTCTAATAAAAGGTATTTTGTACTGTTTTGTTAACTGAGAGGCCCACCTGCCCTTTCGAGAGAAATAATTTTCTTTGGCAGTTTTGTCTGTCATGCGGGTGGTACACACAGGGGTACTGCCGGCTTCTATTGATCTGTGCATTCCCAGAAATTAGTGCAAATTATTAGTTCGGTGTAACTCTTTCATAACTGCAGGCTTCCACCTCTGTCACTGCAGAGAGTGTTTCCCGATGTTCATAAATGATTATGTCATTGCCATTTTTTTTCCACCAGTCAATGTATTTTGCTGTGTACATGTCAGAGGCTGAATAAACAAGTTACACAGCTGTGAATCTAGTAGTTGCAGAAAATAGAGGAAGACTTGCATTAATATAACACCTTCCATGACCTCAGGGCATCCCAAAAGTGTTTCTCAAATTTATAATTGCCTTTGAGTTTTGTAGTGTAGGAAAGGCAGCATTCAAGTTGCAGTCAGCCACCTTTCTCAAATGGCAATCTGGTAATAATGTTTTAGTGATGTTGGTTGAGGAGTAAATATTGATGAGATTGCAGAGAACTCATCTGTGCTTTGCCATTCCACTATGAGATTACTTTGGATCCATCCACGAGGGCTGAAGAGACCTTAATTCAACATCTCATCCAAAAGATAGCATTGCTAACATCGTGTCTCTCCCTTGGTTCTGCAATAGATTTGCCTACCTAGATGATGGGTTCTAAAGTCAGGAGAGCTTTACATCCATGTATTGCTGGCTCAATGAACCTTACTACCAATGCCACATTAAATATTCTCAGCAGTGAAAATATGGGCAATATGGCTGTAGTTTGCAGACTGTACCTTCTGGTGTTAAACTCTTCAATCAGTGGAAATAGTTTCTTACCATCCTTACCTTTAACTTTAACTTTAATCAAATCTCCCATTAATCTTCTAGATTTTAGAGAATACAACCGTAGTTTGGGTAATTTCTCCTCAGAATCTAAACCTTCGTGTCCAGGTATCATTTTTGTAAAACTTAATTGTACTGCATCTCAGACAGGTGTGACCTCCTTAAGGTGTTGTTCTCAGAACTGCATATGGTACTCTACCTGTAAGGTGGCTTTAAATAACTGTTGCATGTTCCTCATGCTCCTTTCTTCCCAATGTAGTCAAATAGCCCAATGACGTACTTGATGTTTGGCTGCCTGGATGCAGTGCTGAAGGCATATGTGATTGCAAAAAGCCACATCTCAACAAGATCATGGTGAATACGTTGGGCGGGTTTATATAACAGCACAAAATCTTTTTGGTGCTAAAATTAATGTACAAGTCAATCCCAAGTTCTGCTCAGAAGTACTTTGTTTGCATTTGGAGTCAGCCTCCATTATTCACCTCCAAGGTACAGGTTTTACCCCTCTCATGGATTCAAGCAGGTGATACAAGATGCATTGCCAAGAACCTGGGTGCGAGGAGTAGGCACATCCACACAGACCTGGCTGGGGTGAGCTGCAAAGAGAAATAGGTATTCCAGCAAAAAAGCTTAGAATTCTAGGTTGGTTATGAGCCAAAAGCCATAACATTTGCTAAGTCTTCAAATTACTATGTGGCAACAAGGGAATTTGGTGTTTGTGAATACTGGTGCAGTAATGAAAGGAGAGAATCTGTCCTGAAAAATTTGCCCAGGGCCAAATGCATCATGAGAACGAGAACCTGGTCTCGAGAAGCATGTGACAAGCCATTAGGATGTTAACATCATCATTGAAGTACAATGTGTATATGTACACTTAAATGTTGAATGTACCAAAAATCTCAGTTAGCTGTTGTGACCACTTTATGGATTGAAACAATGTAATGTTGCAGCAGAAGACCAAAATTGCTCAGAGACTGCAAAAAGAAAACCTTATTGTCAAATGAATGACTTTGTTGAGTTCCTTGCATTAAATGTCAAAGAAAATGAATTTGATAATTTTTAAAACATTTTGATTGTGGTTAAAAACATTTTTGAAGAGTTACTTCATTCACAAAAAGTGTCACGTATTGAATCACCGCTGTTTTGTTTTGCATTTCAAGATAGCAACCACCTACACCAGTGCTGGAGATTCATATTTTATACTCAATATATAATTCATTGTAGGGATCTTGTGCTGCAGTGATGATGTCCCTACCTCTGGAACAGGAGTGCTTGACTTAAATCCCACTTGCCCCAGAAGTGTGTAATAACTTCTCTGAATAGGTTAATTAGGAAATAAATATAATTCATAGTGTAATGCTAATGCTGTTATCTTTTGTTCAAGTCCCACTTGCTTCAGAGGAATGCCTGAACAAGTTGACTAAATATATCGATAATTTGGCCCATATTTTTGGCAGGACTTTGAGGTTTTAAACATCTTCTTACACTGTGATCTTACTTGCACTAAATAACTTCTAAACTTGCTGCTGATACAATGTTAAGACAATTCAGATATAGCTTTGCTGCCTTTCAAAAGTAGCAATTTTGTATTTCAGGTCCCCCGCATTCACAGTGTTCCTTTTAATAATGATCTTAATTACATTTCAAGAGGGTTTTGTGTCTGAAGGCAATTTATCACTGGAAAACAAACTTGTATTTTTTCCCTATTGTCCTGAAGCAGGGCTGGGGAAACTGACACGATTGTTCAGCACAAAGATTGGCTTTTACTCGATGTGAATACAGGATGAGAGGATCTTTTCCATCATAACGCTGGTCATGGTCACAAGCTAAATTAGTTCCGACAGTCTCAAATTAGGTTTCTGAAAAGCTGAGGGTCACAATTACAACAGAAGAACGGACTCAAAATAAGTGCTAATTTGACAATCCTGGTCTTTGAGATGGCCTGTGTCAGAGGGATTGTCGAGAGATGGCAATGTCACAGCTGCCTGTTAGGGTTGTTCTTTGCTCCATGTGTTCTTTGGGTGACGTTTGTGTCTGAAACAAAAAGAGAGTGTGCTGAAATAATGTCTGTGGAAGCAGGAAATTAGTTAGCATTTCAGATTAATGACCTTGTATCAGAATTATTTTGTTAACTGGTGCTGCAGTTGGCCCGTAGGTACACAGTGATGTCTACAGGTGAAAGATAAGTACAATAATCCTTTGCTTATTGTTGTATTTAAGACAGGGATAGATATGTTCTTGATTGGTAAGGGGATCAGTGATTACTGGGAGAAGGCAAGAGAATGGGTTTGAGAAACATGATCAGCCACAATCAAATGGCGGAGCATACTTGATGAGCTGGACAGCTAAATTCTGCGTTCTGTCTTGTGGTGACTGCTTTTCTGAATAACGCAACTTTAAGCAAATCGGGTTTTCTTGTTACAGCTGATACAGTTAGTTTTATAGGGCCTAAGTCTTCAGAAAAATGCATGATACCATCTACTGTCTGTCTGTAATCGAAAGAGGTTCTTTGTGGACTGCAGCTCCGTAACACATGCCATGTTCATAAATGCCATAATGTTAAAAATGGAATAAATTAAAAATTATATAAAAGAAATGTGCAAACTCTTTTTTTAATTTAATTTCTGCACAGAGCATGTCCCATTGCTGTCCTTTCTGATCATCAACCTTCCAAATTGCCAACCTTCCCACTCCCTGCTTTTCTCTCCCTTTCCCACTTGTTCTCACCATCTCCTTCCTTTTCCCAAAGACTTGCTGTAAGTGTGGGCTTGGGAAGCAGAAGCGAGTGTGAGGAATGGAAAGCAAGTGGCAAAGATAGCTACTGGGTAAGGCTGCTCCAAAATGATGCTAATCAAACCACGTAATTCTACATGAGCTCAGTACATACTGATGTCAAAACCAAAATCCTGACACTAATTGGACATACAGGCCCCACTATATTTGCAGTGTCAAATTTAGGGCAACTTAAACACGGGGGTTTGTTGTGCTATTTTGTTGAACATGTGTCAATTCTTACCCTTGCAAAGACTACGCAATGCAAAGCTGGTCAGAAAATCAGAGAATGAAGCAATACAGATACAAGGCATTCAGCCTTTCACCTTTGTGCCAGCTCTTTAAAGAACTATGCAATTAGCGCGCTCCTCTCTCCCTCGCCCGTAGCCCTGCAACCTCCTGTATTCATCCAATTCCCTTTTGAAAGCTATTTTTGAATCTGCTTTCACCCCTCTTTCTGACAACTGTTTTCCAAACTACAGCAGCTCATTGTGCACTGTAAACAGTCTCCCCCTCTCCCTTCTGGTTCTTTTGTCAATTCCTTCAGTCTTTGTTTTCTATTAACCTACCCTCCTGCCACTTAAACACAATATCTTTAATGATTTTGCTAATGCTGTTCACGATTTGAAATAATGCGATTAAATCTCCCCTTTGTCTGCTCTGGAGAGAACAGCCCCAGTCTCTCTAATCATTCCATAGACACCCTGCACCCCTGGCACTGTTCTGGTTGGAACACAATGGTCTTCTGTTGGAAGACTGCAACTGATAAAATGTGGCCGGTACTCCTGACACCAGCTCTACTGAAACTGGAAAGGGGAATTCTGAGCCCAGTCAGCTGAATTGGAATAATGATGACTTGCTTTGTGTCTTTTCCCACAACGTTCAAATCTGATGGTGCGTAAGACAGGCCAATGCCTTCCTTCTGTGCCACCTGCGGGACAACCATTCTGATATCAAAGATTCTCCCATCACTATCATGCAAGAAGGGAAGGGGCCTTTGTCATGGACCAATTTTTATCCCTTCATCCATATCTGTCTGATCGGTGTCATGTTTGTAGAAACTTGCTGTGCATGAATTGGTTGCCGTGTTATGACAGACTGAACTTTACAATGTACTGCTGTTAAGGTGCTTTGGGAAGGCCTTTGGTTAGGAAAGGCATTAAATAAATGGAAGTCAGTCCTTTTCTTATATCAGCAGTTTCAAAGTCACCTTTACTTTTTGTAACTTTGGACATCCCCCATTGTCTAGCAGATGTCTCAACATTTAGCAGTGCGAGAGTTACACTGCTGGGCTGAAGTGAGGGGTCATCAGGCTATACTGAGCAGGTTTGGCAGCATATGTACAGAGAAAAAACAATTCGAGTTTGTTCCCTTTATTTGCAACTAATGAGGTGCTGTTGAGCTATTGCAATAATGCATGTGCTATTTTATGCAAATTTAGTTACCCATATTTATAATTAAACCCAGAGATACTTAACTCTTTAATAGTTACTTTATTGGGCATAGTAGTAGAGTCTCAGCAGCAGCTCTTGCCGCCAGCATTTCAACAAGCTGTAATGAAGCAAAATGATCACCAGCTCCCTCGTTGGGAGGTACTTTCTGCTGAAATGTTTTGTAAAGAATAGGAACTAGAAACCATAGCGATAAAGGATGGAGAAATGAAAAATGAGTTGAAGCTTCGGTGTACATGACAAAGAAACTTTGAGTGATGCTTGCAGGTAATCTCTATTCAGTCACTAGCCCCCACCCCTCGCCTTAATCCATGCTCAGAATATTCTAACTATGTACGCAGGAAATACATAACCTCCCTCGATCAGGATTGCAGCAAAGATCATTGCCTCGTTGTGTATGCATGTTCATGCTATTTCCTGCTAACATTCTCTGGCACAAAACCCACATTTGACTGAGGTGTCAGCTGTGGCTCAATGCCAAGTATGCTCCCCTCTGAATCAGATGATATTTGAATCTCTCTCCAACAACCAGGATATGAGTCCAATCCAGTGCTGTTGAATGGTCGCTTCTTCAGACGTGCTCTGACGTGAACGTGAACAATTCTATGTCACTATTGCAAAGAAGAGTGGTGAAGTATTCCTAGCTGTCCAATACTTATCCTTTAACTGACATCATTAAAAACAGTCAATCTAGTCGTTAATGCATTGCTGGATGTGGGATCTTTTAGTGTGCAGTTTGACTTTTCCTGCATGTAATTTGGCTGCACCACTGTTGCAGTGACTGCCCTTCAAAGATATTTTGTTGATAGTAAAATGCTTTGGGACAACCTGAGGTTGAGGGAGGTGCTAGGTCAATACAGGTTCTTTCTTTTGTGGCATAACCATGAAATAATCAAAGTACAGAATGGGAAGTAAACCTAGATATTTCAACCCAAGTGGACCATTGTGACACTACATTTATTAACCCTCCCTCTTCTGTGTGCTGGGGATGGCGGGGGGGGGGGGGGAGAGGGGGGGCGGAGTGGAACATGTGCCTCATATTGCTAAAATGTAGGCATTTAGTTGTATATAAAGGACACAGTGCATCAGTGCTGAATGTTTTGCTGTCACAGATGTTGCATTGCTAAAAACTGATTGCAGGAACCTTGCCAGTCAATGAGAGACCAGCTGTAAAGTATACAAGCAGAGGGGGGGCAAAATTGAGCACTTGAGTCATTAGATCACAACCTTGCTGTCACCGCGTGATAGATCAGCTTTGCCTCTACACCCAGCCAATGCTGAGCCACATTACACCCCAGTACCATTAGGATGATTTATGAACTTCAGAAGGAGATTGCCTGAGGAAGCAGATTAGCCTCATTGAGACGTTAATTGAGCAGAGACTGGCTATTCAGCCAAGTAGCAGCCAAATGTGATTTACTGCATCGAATCAGCTAAATGCCTCACTGTTTGTGTTCTTCAGGGAACTTGACAAAGCACATGAAGTCAAAGGCTCACAGTAAGAAGTGCCAGGAGATGGGAGTCACTGTTGCATTAATGGAAGACGTGGAATCTGAAGAAGGTACCTTGGGCATGTTGTATCAATTAATCCCGATGGGGCCATTAAAGATTTTTATTTTCAACTGTTGCTTCACTGTGGTCTTAGCGCTAACAACAGGGCTCTCAATTTTCTGGCAGAAATAGGTAACCAATCATTTGAGTTGGGTGATTTCAAGGGTCATTTCAAAAGGTCAATCCAAAAGACTGAAGGTTGTTTCCATTGGGTTCACAATTTATTGGAAAAGTAGCAAAGGGAGTACCTGTACTATCGCTCTGTGTTGTGGCTGTGTGTTAAAGTGATCTCATTGACATGTGCTGCAAATGCATGTTGCAAACTTACAACCTGTTATTCCAATAACCTTAAATGGAGGGGGTGGGTCGAGCTCCTGTTGCTCAATTGGTAGTGTCTCTGCCTCTAAGCCAGAAAATCTGGGACTCATTGGTCACAGAGGGTGCATTTTTTTCATATGGTTCAACAGATTAATCAAGTTTGTGAACATTTTACATCTATTGACTAAAAGGGGGACAGATCATTAAACCCAAATGCAGACTGGGAGCATGCAGTTTGCAAAACATGATCCAATGTATGTGTCGGGGAGAAGCCAAGGGGTCCTTATTCAGTACAAAAGTGCTTACAAAATTTCCTACTTTTCTTTCCTCTTGGGGTTTCTAGTGGGATGCTCTTCTTGATCTTTTGGATTATGTTCAAAGTTGAAAGAACAGCCTATATTGATGCTGGAGAAAATTTAAATGCTATGGCTTGATGACCAACAATTTGCATTTATTTAATCTCTTTAACCTAGTAGAATATCCCAAGGTACTTCACTTGGACTTTAATCAGATAAAGTCGGATGCAGAACCACACTGGGTGATATTAGGACAGCATGGTCAAAGGGGTAAGTTTTAAAGGCTGTCTTTTCAGTGACAGAGAGAGGTACAGATAGATGTTGTTCCTTGACCAACTGATCGCTCCTGTGAAGTACCTTGAGATGTTTTACCAGGCTGAAGGGACGATGTGAATGAAAGTTGTTGTTGGATCTGAAATATCCAGGCACTTCAGACTGTGATGAAAACAGAAACTGCAGGAGAAACTCAGTGGGTGTGGCATCATGAGATGGGTCACTGGACTCAAAACGTTAACTCTCCATATGTGCCAGGCCTGTTGAGTTTCTCCGGCAACTTTTTGTTTTTGTTTCAGTCTTCCAACATGCACAGTTCTTTGTTTTATTTAAGATTGTGGAGCTGGTCAATAATTGTCCTGTGAATGAGATGGTTGATTTACATGCAGAAAAATCTGTGCTGATACCAATGCAGCTGAAGCAACACTTGACACTTGCCATTGGCCTTCAGTATTCCTCAAGTCATTTGGAGACCTGCCTACAACTCCATCAGCGGCCATCTGCCCAGGACATAATCGCACTGCATGGTCAGGTTCCAGACCCTGATGTGAATCATCAGCTGAGTGAGCTTTACGCTGAAAGAAAACATACCTGATGGATGGCTCCGAGGTTTCCAAGCAGACCAGATCAATCTCAGTTACCTTTTGAACCAATGCCAATTTTGGTCAATGTGATAACACTTTTTGTCATGAATGAAGATTACAGTCACAAAATCTGAGTAGAAACTTTTACCTGCAATCAAAGGTTTAGCTGCTCTTCGTTTTGGGGAGTCTAAAGGCAAGGAACTAACACTTCAAGGATGCATTTGACATTGTCACATTTTTAAATATGTGTTGAAATGGAATGGCTGCCATATTTAGCTCCTGGAGAGATCAGGGTTCCTCTAAGGTTAAAGGTCACTGCATAGAACTTCACGTTCCTGCACCAGAGATAATGGACAACCAATGGAAAGAGGAATATCAGACTGGCTCCATTGGGAATTACACGTCTCATTATCCCAGTCAAAGAACTGAAAGTGTGGAGGGATTGATACCAGGACTTACAGCAGTATTTATTCTGCAGTAAACAAGGTCTATTTAGAGTAAGGAACGTAATGTTCTTATGAGGAATTTAAAGTTGTTCCCACAGGCCCAGAACCTTACGCTATCAGATGTGCTCTGCAGTGAAATTTTGATCTGTCATTATTCAGGAAGTGCTTAAGGTGAGATTTGTGATCAAAATGAGTGAGGCAAGTTATCTTTTTGTGAATCATTTAAAAATGTGCATGTGAGGCAGATATGTCAAAAGATTGAGCAACATGTTTAGTTTCCCAGTCCAGGCTTTGAGAATCCCAATCTAGAATCATGAGTGTAGAAGCTCAGCTCACATATCAGTCTGATACAGAGGGAATCCTGCTCTAGATGGAACATTACAGCACAGTACCGGCCCTTTGGCCCTTGATATTGCGCTAACTAGTGGAACCAATCTGAAGCCCAACCAATCTGCTATTAGGTGCCACTTTTCAAATAACATGTCAGACAGAGGACCTGTCTGCCCTCTTAGAAGGACGTAAAATTTCCAACCTCTATACTTCGGAGGAGGATCAGAACTCCTCTGTGTCATGGTCAGTATTTAACTCCTGACCGACATGACTGAAAGATGTTCTGTGGCCTTTATCACATCACCATTTATGGGATCTTACTGGACTTGCATTGTTTCCCATCATTGCCATAGTGATGACACGTCAGAGAAGTACTTCATTGCTGCAGGGCACACTGGACATCGTGACATCGAGAAGGTGCCAGAGCTGATACCTGATCTAATTAGCAGCTGTTCATATTAAAGATAATAATACAGTAGCCACTGATGCAGACATACCCATCTATATACTCAACTGTCCTGAAAGAGTTTTATAAAGGGTGAGGTTGTTTCTCCAGCTCTCTGACCAGCTAAGTGCATGACGGAGCCTGTTACATGGCATTCAGTTAGGCAGCACCTGAAATAGCATGATCTGTGCTGATAGCAGCCAAGGTGAACAGAAGTAAGTGTTATTTGCTTCATTGCCTATTTGGGCTACGATATAAAGTGCACCTCTGTGGACTGGGTCAGCTTGACTGTGATGCACCCCATAGTCAAATGGCTGGACCTGCCATGCTTGGATTAGAAATGAGAGGGGCTAAAGGCAGGACCAATCCCAGCAGGATGTGTGCTTTCAAAAGAATCGCACATAAAATTGAATGAAGGCAGTGATTTCAAAAAGGCTATACGCGGATTTAGATCAAAAACAATAATTTGCAATTGTAAAGCACCTTTTAACATAACTTCCCAAGTACTGGAACAACTTCCAAGTTGTGGGTGGCACGGTGGCATAGTAGGTGGCACAGTGGTTAGCACTGCTGCCTCACAGCGCTAGAGACCCGGGTTCAATTCCCGACTCAGGCGACTGACTGTGTGGAGTTTGCACGTTCTCCCTGTGTCTGCGTGGGTTTCCTCCGGGTGCTCCGGTTTCCTCCCACAGTCCAAAGATGTGCGGGTCAGGTGAATTGGCCATGCTAAATTGCCCGTAGTGTTAGGTAAGGGGTAAATGTAGGGGTATGGGTGGGTTGCGCTTCGGCAGGTCGGTGTGGACTTGTTGGGCCGAAGGGCCTGTTTCCACACTGTAAGTAATCTAATCTAATCTAATCTAATCTAATCTAATATTACCAGACAAAATTTCACAACATATTAGCAAATATGAGTACAGGTGACAAAAGATAGCATGTGTGGCAATAAAATCTAAATAAAATCCAAATCTAAATAGGTGGATCCAAAGTTAGGTCTAAAAGGAGAAAAGCGAAGCAGCTAGGTTAAAGTCAGGACAAACAGCTGGCCAAAATCTAAGGAACGCATTTCTTGGAGGATTTTAGTGTTGGAGTAGATGGCAAAGATAGCAAATGCAAGGTAAGGTTAAACTGCATTGATTTAATCACAAAAGACCCTAGCTTCTTGGAGTGTACCGGGTCCATTAACAGCAGTGCTGTTTACATAAGTTTAGCATTTTGCTTTTAATTGTTTTCATCTCTGTAGATAAGGATAGAAAGAATTGATTGCTGATACCTGGACTGATTGCAGTGGTCGCCTGTGGGAATCAAGAGTGGTTTGTCTAAACCTGAGGCATGTATATTGAAAATGTCAAGGAGTTTTTCTCAATAGCTGCTGCTGTTACAGAAGGGACAAGAATAAATAAAGTGTTTTGTTAGCCAACGTGATGGAGGCAGACTTTCCAGTGGTTTGTGCAGCAGTCAGTCATTTTTGATCACTTATGGACTGGCCAGTGTTTGCAATGATATCAGAGAATTGCAGCACAGAAACTTGTCATTTTCTCCATATTGTTCATGCCAACATTAATGCCTCACAGGAACTTTCTCCACCAAGCTTCATCTAATTCTATTAGTGTAGTCTTCAACTCCTTGTGCTGCATGTACTTGTTTCAGTTCCCCTTAGATGGCCATATATTATTCATCTCAGGATTCCATGTGATAGACAGTTCCACATTCTAACCGCTCCCTGGGTAAAGGAATTTAGACATTCCAAGGCAGCTACTTGATCTCCAATACAACAGTGATCGCAGAGCTGAGAAACATGAGCAAAACGACAGTGTGAGGAGACAGTCTACCGAATGTCTCGTCATTTTTGTGGATTAAAATTCCAACGTGACAATAGATTGGTTTCTGAAATTCAGTCCACATGGGAACCAGTTCAATGGGAAACACCAGTCCCATGTCACTTACAGTGAACTGTAAGCCAGATTGCATTTCCAGATGGCAGAAACAAAAGTTGCTTTTTGCTTCTGAACTTGATTGTGTTGAGACACAAGACTTCGAGCCAGAGTGCACTGCTGTTCCTGGGAAGGCAGCCTTATCCATCATGGGGAGTGGTGGGGGGAGGAATTGTGTGGGTGAAGGAGGAGTTCAAAAGATCATTAAGTGAATGTTGGGTGCCAGCAGGCAGTTAAATCTATGTCACTCTGAGAACTAGTGTGAAAGTTTGGAGGAGTTTCTGAAGTGAATTTCTTTATTATGGTTGCAGTTGTTTTCCTCTGGCAATGCCAGAGATCGGGTAAGGTTCCCTCGTAGGCTAACATAGTACAGTTAGTTCAGATTTTGTTAAAATGGTACGTAAAGGGAATTGACCATGCAGGGTCACTCGCTTTGATCTAAGAACATGAAACAGAAATATCTTCTTCATGGTAAGAAGTCTGGGAACTGTGGAGGAGTTAAAGAATTCGAGCTATTATGCATGGGGGAGAAAAGTGATCAAAGAAGCTAAATGAATGTTTGCCTTTATCTAAAAGGGGTTGGAATATAGAGGGGAAGGTTATTCTCCAGTCACATAGAACATTACTCAGACCTGGTCTGGAATACACCAATCCAAAGGGACTATGTTGGCCTTGGATATGTTATGGAGCAGATTCGCAAGAATTATGAGAACCAGTTGCATAATCTTGGCTTGTGTTTCATGTAGAAGTGGGAGCTTACTGACGTGTTTGAACTATTAAAAGGATTCAGTGGGGAAGACACAAAATGAACCACTTCCTCTGGTGGAGAGTTCCACAACTAGAAGGCGTGATCCTAAAACAAGAACTAGACCATTCAGGAGTAAGATGAACCTTTGCACAAAGAGCAAATTGAGTCTGGAATTCCCATCTGTAGAAAAATTGATATCTTCAAGAATGAGATCAGCAGATTTTTATGAGTGAAAGGTTTAGCTAAAACTGCAGCAAAGGTGGTGAGTGAGTGAATGGAGTCCAGTGCCTGAATGTGCCATTCCGGCTTCTATGTTTGTTTCACAATAATACAGCAAGTATTATTCTATATTCCTCAAATGGTATTCACAACCATAATATTTGTGGCAATAAAGAATAAGTTAATTAATAATAAACCCACAGAATTCAGGAGAAACATGTTTTTGTTTCAGAATATAGTTAGAATATGGAACTCACTACCAGAAGTAGTGTTTGAGGCAAGAAGCATAGGTTCCTTTCAGAAGATGTTAGCTAAATGCTTGAATCAAAAAGGAATGAAAGGAATCCTTAACAAGGTGGGAGGGTTCTCAGATAGTGCATAAACCTGTTAGATTAAGCATTCTTCTCCAGTATTGTTGATTCTATGTAATTTTGTTCAATGAATTAATTAAATGTGGATGCCACTGACTAGGACAGTATTTATTGCCCATCCTCTAATCATGCTGTTGAAGGTGGTGGTGAGCTGTTTACTTGAATCTGTAGTCTGAGTGCTGTTAGGAAGAGAGTTCCAGGATTTTGATCCAATCCAAGATTATAGTTCCAAGTCAGGATGGGACATGGCTTGGAGGGAAACTTGCAGGAGGTGGTATTCCCTTGTTTTCCGGGATGATAGATGGTCATGGGTTTGGTGGGGAAGAGTCCTGTCAAGTGAGCCTTGCTGAATTACTGCGGGACACCTCTCAGATGGCACGCTGCTGCCACTGTGATGGGGGAGGGAGCTTTGAAGATGGTGGAAGGGGTGCTGATCCAGTGGGCTGCCTTGTCCTGAATAGCTTCAAGCATCTTGAATAAAAATATCTGCAGCACCAGTGTAAAGATTCAGGGGATGTGCTGTGATATTGAAAGTTATAAATAGACAATTGTGAACACAGGGATCGTCTGAGACTGTCTGCGAGTTTCCTATTGTGCGTTTGACAGCTGAAAAGAGGGCTTCAAAGGACACTGATTCATGATCCTGACTGAATAAAAAGGCTTGTTGCTTTTGGACAAACATCACTGCTTTGGAATGTATGTGGCTCTTCCTGAGCTGTTCCGCTATCTATCAGTGTCTGCTGTAACTGCTGGACTGAACAAATAGTGAAGCCAGTGTGAGGAAAAGAAGACTAAGTGAATTGAAGCAATGGCCGGAATCTTCTGCTGTTTAGAATGTAAGTGTGACTCGGGATCAGTTCCAGATCATCTCTCCTGTCAGAGCGTCCACTTGAAACTTTCCCAGAGACAGCCAATTCAGAGAACACCTCCAGGTCCAGTTTGTTTGGGGAGGAGAACAAGTGGTTTCTTGAGGTTACAGGCCCAGCTTTGAAGGTGCCTCTGAAAAGGTTAAAATGCAATTAAGAAGTTGGGGGGAGCACCGCTGCAGGGCCACTAAGATGGGGAGAATCTTTCAGGAGGTTGGCTGCAACACCTGGGTAAGGATGACTGCTGGGAGGTGGGGGGGGGGGGGGGGTTGAAACAAGAGGCTTTTTGGGCCCCCTCTCCCACGATCAGCCATATGCAGCCATCTCCACACTTCTGCTCAATTTCCCCACAGTGGGGACATCCCCAGTAATTGGATCAGTCAGCTCAAATGGGCCTGTAGACATCCAGTTTGGCTACCTGGCCTATCAATTATTGACCTGCCTCTGGTGATCTCTCCAAGGAGCAAGAACCCCTGCGATCACTGAGTGGACACGTATTTCTCTCAAGTTCCTCCTCAACTCACCTTGAACTCAACCTCCACTGGACTGAGAAGCTTCTGTCTACTGTTAGCTGCATTTGGAAGGAATCTTCCAGAAACAGCTTGGGGTTGGAACCCTGCCGTCATGAGTTGTGAAGCATTCTCTCTGCCTTTGAGATCCCATGTGGGGGAGGCCCCTCCGAGGCAGGAAGTACTTTCAGTCAGAAGATGGGCTTTGTAAAATCCCTGCCAGTCCTCACTTGGCAGCAATGAATCTCAGGCCATGGTTCAGGATACCATATTGAAACAAAACAGCCATTTTAGAGGCACAGAGGACTCATTTGGTAGAACAGATAGAGAACGGGACTAAGTTTGGTGCCAGATTTCTGAAACGTTTAGAATGTTTTCATTTTAACTATGTCAGCTGTGTCCTAATTATTTACATAGAGTGGTGTTTTTCAGACTTCTGTCAATAGCAAAGGGAAGAAATCCTTTGTGAATATAGACATAGTCCTCAGGGACCACCTCTGAGTATTGGGATGCATACTTCTGAAAAAATTGTTGCAAGATAAGTCACCTTGGATTTGGCTCTCTCTCTAAAATGAAAGATTTCTGGGTGGTTTGAGTACTTCTGTTTGTTATTTTAATGAGAGGGTGAGTGCATGAATTTGTCCCTGTAAAAGACAACAAAATGCAATGTTCATTTTTTAATGTTACTTTGTTGCCCATATCTCTGATTTAGGAACCAGTGAAGAAAAGTTGAAGAAAGCAGAAGAAATCGAAGGCACAGAACCAGGAGAAGAGCATCAGTTTTCAGATGTTGAGGAGTCAGATGATGATGATGACAACGACGATGATGATGAAGAGGAGGAGGAAGAGGAACAGTTTGTGAGGTCTTCGGAGATTGCAAGCACCAGTCCACAAACAGCTGGGACTGTGTCAACTTCATACAGAGAGGAAACAACCATCCCATCGTTAGAGACCACTTTGAAGCAGGGATCTAGTTTAACCAGTCAGTATTCATCGACGGGTTGCCCCGGGTCACCATCTCAAGTTCAGCCAATGAAATCCTCCAAGCCAGGCATGGTTCCTGTGTGTCATGGTGTCTCACAGGCAAAACATGAAGAAAGTATTTCAATACCACCATTGCCATCTGCTGAGCATTTTCTACTGAAGCAAGGCGATCCTCTGATGAAAAGGCAGACTGTGCTAAGTCCAGATATTCCACCATCAAGAGATACGTCACCTAGAAGGCCATGGTCTCCGAAGAGGGAATCATCGCCTCATAGCCTTTTATACCCAGGAGGGGACATTCCATCTGGGAGACACACATCACCAGAGAGAGAGGCATCAGTTCAAGAGCACTTTTCCCCAAGAAAAGAAATGTCACCTCGGAGACGCTTTTCACCAGGCAGGGAATTATCATCCAGGAGCTGCCCATCACCAGGGAGAGGTATGTCACCAAGGAGACGTCTCTCCCCAGGCAGAGAGGTGTCACCTAAGAGATGTCTATCACCGAGGATCGAAGTGTCATCTGGGAGAGCGTCACCTCGAAAACATTTGTCACCAGAAAGAGATGTGTCACCTGGGAGAACTTTGTCACCGGGTATGAAAATGCTGCCTTCAAGGTATCTTTCTCCAGCAAGGGAGATTTCTCCAAGGAGACAATTGTCACCTGTGCAGCAAGAATCATCTGTAAGACACTTGTCTCCAGCAAAAGATGAATTGCCAAGTAAATGCCTGACATCAAGTTGGCAGAGTGCCCAATGCTCCTCTTTTCCTGCAAAGCACAGTGACTCATCTTCGTTGGGTCTACCTCCAAGGATATCTAGCAAAGAGCTGGAACAATCCGAATCTAAATTGGTAAGAAAAATAAAGGTACTCCATAATATTTCCCCCAATGGTGAAGAATGGCTTGACCATTACTGGTGCTAGACATAGTTCAGCTGTGCCATTCCTCTTCTGCCTTCCAGACAATCAAACTGTTTTAAAATTCTGCCCTCAAGACTCAACAGCAAGTGATTATGGGGTAACCCTGAAGTCTGGACTAAAAATCCAGGAACATGAGTTTAAGTCTCACCACTGCAACTGGGGAATTTAAATTCAGTTAGTTAATTAAATCTTGAATGAAAAAGCTAGTATCAGTAATGGTAAGCATAAACTTGTGTGATTGTTGTAAGAACCCATCTGATTCAGTGTTCCTGCTGAGGGAAGCAAACTGGTCATCCTTATCTGCTGTGTCCTCTACATTACACCAGATCCACAGTCATACAATTGACTCCTCACTTTCTCTGAAATAGCTGAGTAAGTCAATCAACTGCATTCACCTTAGCAAAGCCAACTACAGATGTGCAATAAAGGACTGTTCTTAAAGATAACAATCCCTTGCTGAAAGATCCTTTGACTAATCACTCTTGGAATATGGGCATCTTTAGCAAGGCCAGCAAGTATTGCTCCACTTCAGTTGCTCTCTTGCACTATTGTCTTGTGGCATGCTGGACATTTCTTTAGGCAGTTAAGAGTCAGCCATGTTGTAATGAAACTGAAGGCCATAAGGTTCCTTCCCTAAAGGATGTCTTCATTCATAACATTCTACCAGTTTTTAGTCACTTTTACTAATGGTCATTTTTTTTCGATTTCAGGTTATGGGCCTAGTGCAGGAAGGTGGGACTAGTGTAGGTGGTGGTTCATACTCAATGGGCTGAAGGGCCTGTTTTGTGCTGTAAGATTCCATGATGTTCTCAAACTTTGGGATTTAAGCTTTTACCCTCTGGTTTAATAGACCAGTAACATAACCAGGACACCATCATGCCTTTGTCAGCTACCTCCTTGCGGACCATTCCATACTGTGTTGCTGACTGTTTTCTCAAGAACCCAGGTCATTCATTTTCTGGAAGCAGACAAGTCTCTTTCTCTTTAAAATTATTTTTCTACTTTCCCTTGGTTTTGTTGGAATCAGATAATGGTAGCTATCATTCTGGGGCACATTTCACTGCAATTCAGCAAATTGCCATTTATTCCTGCTCCTTGCTGTAATGTAATCCTTAGGTGTGCTTTTGCATACATACGTTTCACTTTTACTTTTTTACTTTTTGTGCCTCCTGTTTCTTATTCCATCTTGCTCCCTCTATTTTCAGGACATTTCCATAACTTGGCCTTAGATGTAATATAACTCAGACCACCGTCAATGTAATTGCCACAAGTGCATCAGAAAAGGCTGGGTGGCTGTACGTTATTGGCAGAATTCAGAGAGAGCTTAACTCTATATCTAGAAGCACTCAATCTGATCCATGAGTCATGAAAATGACTTTGGTTGATTGGAACAAAAGAAGTGTTCTAACAGTGCTGGCATTACAAACTGTTTGCAATGAAAATACAGTGCATATGCACCTTTCCAAAGGGCTGTTGCCTCCAGACACACCAACATGTCTTCCCAATTCCATTCTCCAACACTTATTCACTCAGCAGCCTCTCTTCCCAGTACATACACTCTCATCCTCTCTCTCCTTCACCCCTTTGGTCTGTCTGCCAGTGTCTGTGAAGCAGAGTTGCTAGCCTAGGGAAAAGGGAACCTGTACAATAGACAGACTGGGGCAGAACTCAGCCAGCTCTGAAGCCATCAGTCACCTTCACAGCTCAGCTGCATGACCTTCCATTTATTCTTAATCTCCATCCAAATTAAACTTGCCAGCTTCTAACTGTGCCAATTTAGTGTGCAGGCATCCTGACCTCACTCAGCACTCACCACTAAAAGTGTCTTTTGAAGTTGAAGAGCATTTTGAATTCGCTGTCCACGCCTCGCTGTTGGGTGGCATTGATCCAGTATGTCAGCGCTAACCCTGTCGCTACCTCCGGACAGTATTACTTCCTCTCCACACTCTTAGGACGTAGAACATAGAATATAAAACTGTACAGCACCAGAATGGGCTCTCTGGCCCATGATGTTGGATGGAATATGATGCCAATTTAAACTAATCCCTTTTCCCTGTATATCCTTGCATATATTCATGCACTTGTCTAAAAGAACCTTAAACACCACTAACATATCTGCCTATTACCATCTCCACTGACAGCATGTTCCAGTATCCTACCGCTCTGTGTTAAAAAAAACTTGTTCCTCATATTTCCTTTGAACTGGCACCTTCTCACTTTAAATGCATGCCTCCTAGTTTTAGACACTTCAACTCTGGAAAGAAAATACTGACTGTCAACCCTATCTATGCATCTCATAATTTTATAGACTTCTATCAAGTCTGCCTTCAGCCTCTGCTTCTCCAGAGAAAACAACCCAGTTTTCCTATCCTCTCCTTATAACTCATCCCCTCTAATCTAGACAGCATCCTAGTGTACCTCTTCTGCACCCTCTCCAAAGCCTCCACATCATCCCTGTAATGCAGTAACGCAATTGAATACAATACTCTAAGTGTGGCCTAACCAAAATCTTAAGAAGCTGCAACATGACATCCTGACTTCTGTACTCAATTCCTCGACCAGTAAAGGCAAGCATGCCATAGGTATTCTTTACCACCCTGTTTACTTGCATGGCCACTCTCAGCAAGCTATGGACTTGAACCCCAAGATCCTTCTGTACATCAGTGCTGTTCAGAATCCTGCTTGTATACTTTTCCTTAACATTTGATCTCCCAAAGTGCAGCTCCTCACAGTTGATTGAGCTCCATTTGCTATTTCGCTGCCCATATCTGCGACTGATCTGTAACCCACTGTATCCATCACTGGTGTTTGGAGGAGGAGCATTCAATACCAAATGTTACCTCTGTGACAACATTAAGGGTCCAGATTCAAAATGTGAGAACTGATGATTCATACTATTCACCTCAACTAGTCCTACGTGGTAACGTTTCCGCATTCCGAACCAGTCTGTGGGGACAGCACGGTGGCACAGTGTTTAGCACTGCTGCCTCACCGCCAGGGACCCAGATTCAATTCCCACCTTGGGCAACTGACTGTGTGGAGTTTGTACATTCTCCCTGTATCTGCATGGATTTCCTCCGGGTGCTCTGGTTTCCTCCCACAGTCCAAAGATGTGCAGGTCAGGTGAATTGTCCATGCTAAATTGCCCATAGTGTTGGTGCATTAGTCAGAGGGAAATGGTCTGGGTGGGTTGCTCTTCGGAAGGTCGGTGTGGACTTGTTTCCACACTGTAGGGAGTCTAAACTAATCTAAAACAGATTTTCCTAAATTCCATTTTGGATTTGTTACTGACTGACTTGTATCTATGGCTCCCAATTTGTGTTTTGCCCATAAGTAAACCAAGTTTATCACTTGTAATGACAACTCAATTTACATTTATACAATGCCTTAATCTAAAGGTGCTTCAGAGGTGCAAGGAGAAAATGGGCAACATGAGGATGTTAGGAGAGGGTGACCAAATGGAGGAAATTTAAGTAGGATCTGTAAAGAATGAGAGCGTCCTAAGCAGACAACAATGAGTTTACAGCGAATTGAAAGGGTGAAGCTGTGAGGGTTTAAAATTTAAGTGTAAGAAGTATAAATTTAAAGGTGTGTTTAATAATATTTTGCATTGATCTAGGGTTCTGTGAATATATTCACTTTGAGCAAAATTCAACAACTGACAATTAACGTGAAATATTCCAAGTGACTTCACAGGTACATTATCAAACAAAAATTTGACAGAGAACTGATGAAGGAGATATTGGACCAGTGATTAAAAGCTTGATCAAAGGGATGCATTTTAAGGAACACCTTTAATGACAGTCAAGAGGCAGAGAGAGAACTGGAGGGAATTCCAGAACTTAAGATCTAGGCAGCTGATACACAACTGTTAATGGTGAAGTGAATAAAATTGGGACACACAAAATTTCAGAATTTAGGGAATGTAGAGATCAATAATAAATAAATTATAAGAGAGAACTTTGTAATCAGAAAGATGTAATTAATCTCCTCTTCCTTTTTTACTGTACAGAAGATGTCTAGAATGGGCTACCACAGTATACATGAAGAGCCAAGTACACCATCCCATGCCTTGCATTTTCTTTCTTCAAGAAATACACAAACTGCACATGAAGGACAAAGTTACAGTGGGCTGTCTGGGACCGCACAAGATTATGTTTTCAGTCACCTTCCTCTGCACTCTCAACAGTTGGTCAGGACACCCTACCCCATGATTCCAATCGGTGGAATACAGATGGTTCAGACAAGGCCAGGCTTGGTGCCTTCTCCAATAGTCTGTCTACAGTCAGGCATTCCTGTGAATCCAACTGCACCTGATCTCTTTAGTGCAACTAGGACAGAGGCCACAATACATTTCGAAGAAGGGGTTTTGCTAAGACCCAAATCTGCTGAAGCAACAATTTCAAAACATTTGCCTTTACCACAGCTTTCTGTTCCCACAGCCCCTGTTGTGACAGTACCTTCTCTTTCTAGAAGTAGTAAACCAAGTATTACTTTACAGAGGACAGAGACTGTTGAGTTAGACAAAGCAACAGCATACAAACAGGAGGAATACAGGGTACCAATTTATTCTGAACCCAGCACTATCGCTGCTCTGAGCCACTCGGGGCAAGATGCTGGCTCAGCCAGACAGGACAGCCCCAGCACCAGCCACGAGCACTCTCCAAAGCCTTCGACGAGTGGAGAAGGATCTTCAAAGGATCTGAGCATGAAGCAGTTTGGGTGTTCAGACACCTATCATGAGTCAGCCCGCACTTTAGCCACCACGGAACCTACGCATCCTTTACAAGGAAGTGGTAGTAGTTCATCAGACTCTTTGAGTCCTTCCCACTCTTTCCAAACCGGTGCTGGCAGGACTGCTTCAAGTGGACAATCTTACCCAGTTAGAACGCAAAGTGGAAGCAACCCAGAGTATAAGGGTGAAGGCTTTGTGCACCTTGATATGCAAAAGGACAATAAGACAGGAAGTTCATAGCATCCACAGCCATGCAGATTCACCTTTGAAGAAGATGCATTGGGTATTTGTCAACACTATTTTCCTTCCTCATACTCATGAATGTTGTTAGAACAAAACATTCACACATATATATATATAGTAAACATGACCAAAATCACCAGAAAATTCCTGTTTAAAATTGTCCAAGTCCAGTATTATTTAAATGTACACAGTTACTTGTGCCTTTCTCTTTTATTTTGTGGCTACAGATGTATAGGATGGGAGGGAAGGGCTGGGGGGGTGGGGGAAGCGGTGAAGAGAAAATGATTTGAGGCTGTGAATATTTTTAAAAGCAATGTAATTGATTCAGAGTAGCTGTCTGTTTTTTCATTTGGAATTACTTTGAGTCAAATCACATGAAACAAAAGGGATTAAAACATTGGTGTGATGATGCACTGAAGACTTATTTTTATATTGATAAAATGTAAACTGCTTGTGTACAGAAATAATTCTATGAAGCATATTTATTGTATTCTGTATTTAATTGTTTATAAATGGCTACATTTTCTCAGCATCTTGGTGGTCTTTCTGTGCGCTTTTTATAGCTTCTTACGCAGAAATGATTACAAAAAAGTTTGCTTAATTTTGACCATGATTTTGTTTACCTTTTTGCAATGATTGACTCTCAGCACTTAGGCTATCCTGATAAGGATTCTTTCACATTTAACGCCTTCTATTAGTCTAGAGAAAACAGAATTTCAAACATTTGAAGACAACAAGGAAAATCATTTATGTAGCAAAGTTGCACCAGGGTCAGTATCACAGATTCCAAGACTATGGGGGTCCATTTTCCTTTGGAATATAGCTTTGTAATAAAACACTGACCCAAAAGATCATGAACTACAAATCATGCCAGTACCCTGTGAATAATCTGCTATTTAATGCTTGAGAGGAACTGTTAGTCCTACGGTTCTCAAAGCTGTCCACCACTGAGGGCTTTTTTTTGCATCATGTCTGGGTCTGTTGTAGACTAAGCGATAAGGAGAGATTAATCGCCATAATTAGTCATTTAATATGTGACCAGCAGGATGGTAGTAGGTGAACTAGATAGACTGTCATCTCTTTTCTTTATCCAGCAACAACTTTGAGATGCAGAACTTTTAAGTAATGAGGTGAAGGATGCACAGTTCCCAAATCCAAAGATGCTTTTGGGGAACCTCCTATTTTTACTTATTTTTTATGTTTGTAGTGGCCTTGTTTGGGTGGGGGTGGGGAGAGAAAAGCTGAGGACAGTTACTGGTGGGCTGTGTTTTCAGCAGTGTCTTTTTTTAGTACCTTGTCTCAATTGAAACAATTTTGTCCGCAGTCTGCAATACTTTGCCAGTTCTATTGAATGTAATTTTAGATATAAATGTAATGTACATAAAATGCACTTAAAAGCATTTCAGACACTTTCAAGTGGAATATAGGTGATGTGAAAGAGTTCTTAAGTTTTATATTTGCTCTATGACATTCCATCATTTTGGCTGCACTCAAATGCTTATGCATAGTATTATTTTAAATTTAGCTAGCTAATGCAAACTTAGAAATTCCCCATTACTACAGTGGTCTGAAGGTTTACCTGCGTCGTTTGTTCCATTATCAAATCTCATAACTCCTTTCCCCACTTAGTGCCCCTTTTTATTTTAAAAATGTTGCCCTTTTCTATTGAAATAATTGCTTTTGGCATTGAAATATAATATTCCTTTGTAATCATCATGTTTCTACTTGGGAAAAATGCTCTGTTTACAGCCAGGGAAACCTTATTCCACTGTGTGTGATGAATTCAAAGAGACAGAGTTCTTGTTTCAGAGTTACGGAGTTTCCATGCTGTCTCATTCAGGCTTTGATGCAATTTTGATCATTGCAGCATAATGTTACAATTTAAGGCCAGGTGACTGATTTTCTGAATGAATTTATGTAACGTATCACTGACTGTTACTTTTCTTAAAACAAACAAAATGGGTGCATTATTAAATTAGCAGTATTTTCACTTAAATAAGCCTCAGAACCAAGCCTGCAATGGGCCAGTGAAAAGGGACACTGTCTCTTTTTTTATATGAAAAACATTTGTTGCCAAAATATTTGGCGGTCTTGAAGATTTTCTAGTGAAAGAAAAAGGAAGATCTTGAATTGTACAACTTGCATGATATCAGCAGTTTGGCACTTAATCTCACTTTAATTCCTGTAGTGTTAACGTGGAATCCGTCTTGTTAAATTTGATACTTTTCAAGAATATTGATTGTTCTCCTTTTCAGAGATTGTGTAATAATGTTGTCTGTTTAAAAGGAAAAGTTTATATACTACTTTTGTTTAAAAAAGGCAATACATTCCAAAAAAGACAACTGTAAATACATATAGGTATACTATGTAATTGGTAAAATTGCCTGTAATTATTTTGAAACACCAATTTCTAGTACTGCACCTTGCAACACTTGTATGGGGTAAAACCATATATAAATGCAGGTAACAAAAGCACAGAGATCATTGTAAAATAAAAGGAAATAAATTTTAAAAAAAGAAAAGAAAAAATATAAGAAAAAAAACAAAAGACATGGAAGTCAGTTTTTGATGTCTGTGATCCCTATTGTACATCTACACATCTGTACTGTTAATTGTCTTTACCACTGTTCAAAGTTGGTAAAGGAGTTGGGCATATTTTTTAAAAAGCATGTTGGAATAAATTTTACAAACTCGATGTGTTTCCAGGATTGTCTCATTGCCCTTCCCTTGGGTGTTGCTTGTTTAATCCTCAGTTGCTTGGCATTTTTTTAAACATTAGACTATTTTGAAGAGCTATCCTGAATGCTTTTGTTGCTCCATGAGAATTCTTGAGTAATTATCAGTTTTTTAAAAATCCCTTAATGCTCTTTATATTTTCTCTCTCTCTCTTTCTTTTTCTCTATCTTTCTCTCCTTTCTCTGTCTCTCTCTCTCTTCCCCTTCTTCTTCTCCCTCTCCCTCTCCCTCTCCCTCCCTCTCCTCCCTCTCCCCCCCACCATCCTCATGCGTGCTCTCTCTCTCTCTCTCTCCCCGTCTCTCTCTCTCTCTCTCTCTCTCTCTCTCCGTCACTCTCTCTCTCTCCATCTCTCTCTCTCCATCTTTTTCTCTCTCTCTCCGTTTCTCTCTTTCTCCGTCTCTCTCTCTCTCTCTCCCAATTTGTAAATGATGAGGCCATCTGGTAATGAGATTGTGTGACATCCATTTGGGCAATGTGGCTGAGCATATCCAAAGGAGAAGACAAAAACCAAATGATCTTAAGGAAAGGAATATACATGACCTAAACTGCTTTGTTGAATGTCACCATTATGGTCACTAGGACAGGTCAAATTAGATCTACAAATTGATGAACTAACAGCCCAAAGCATCTTTTCTACTTCTCCAACAGAGTCCACTATTATCAGTGAGTGCACAATCTAGACTGAGACTTCAGTGCAGTTTCTAGGGAATGTTGCACTATCGAAGATGCCATTATATCATGGATTCAACTCTCCTGATGAGTGATTGTGAAAAATACTATGGTATTATATTTGAAAAAAGAGAGACTTCTGATTGACATGCCCCAGCTAACATTTATTCCTTAACCAAAATAAAAAAAACTATCTAATCATTGTCATGTTTGTGTTTGGGATCTTACAGTTTTGGCTGCTGTGTTTCTGATGTAACAACGGTTTCCAAGCTTCGAAACAAAAAAGTAATTAAATGGTTGCGATAAACCACAATGGGATACCCTGAGGTCATGCAAAGGTGACACATAAGTACACATCTTCCTTTAACTAGAGAAAGCTGGTTGTTCAACTACCACAATGTCTCAAGGTCAATGTTCAGTGCTATTGGATAAAGAAAAGTCCCCATAGTTACTCATGAGAGAGAGTCAACTGGTAGTGGTTGAACCGGAGGGTCACCATACCTATGCAAGGGGGTGAGATCGAGAAGGAGGGACTTTCGTGGTAAACTGAGCCAGTGTGGGAACTGAACCAAAACTGCTGACACCATTCTGCAGCAGATTAGCCTAGGGCTGTTCATTCCTAACCCAAAGATATTGCAACCAGCTCTTTCAGTTTTGTTAAAATGTTGTTCAGCCCATCAGGGAGCACTTGCTTCAATCAGCTTCAGAATATGATATACAATGGAGGTTGCCAAGCCACCTAAACTCCTCAGCAAAGGTCTGATTATTTTTTAAATCAATGCTACCAAATTCAGAACCCAAGGATTCTCCCCAAATGTCAGTGTGAAATGACTTTCTGTCCATTTCTTGCTCTTTTCCCCATTACCACTGAGAAATAGTTCCTATCTGCTTTGTATGGACCTTTCCTAGAGGACTGTCAGCAATACATAAGAACTAGGAGCAGGAGGAGATCATCTGGCTCTTGGAGCCTGCTGCACCATTCAATAAGATCATGGCTGATCTTTGCATGACCTCAGCTCCACTTACCCACCCTCCCACTGTAACCTCTAATTTTTTACTGTTCAAAAAAATCCGTCTTAGCTTTAAAATCATTTACTCAGTTAGAGTCAACTACTGCACTGGGCAGGGAAGTCCATAGATTCACAACCTTCTGGGTGAACAAGTTCCTACTCAATTCAGCCCTAAATCTGCTCTCCCTAATTTTGAGGCTATGTCCTCTTGTCCTAGTTTCACCTGCCAGTGGAAACATCTTCTCTACTTCTATCTTATGTACTCCCTTCATAATTTCATATATTTCCATAAGATCCCCCTCGTTCTTCTAAATTCCAATGAATATAATCCCAGTATACTCAGCCTCTTCTCATAAACCAATCCCTTAACTCCAGAATCAACCTAGTGAACCTCCTCTACACCCGTCCAGTGCCAGTATATCCTTTCTCAAGTAAAGAGACCAAACCTGCACGTAATACTCCAGGTGTGGCCTCATCAGCACCTTGTACAACTGCAATATTACCTCTCTGCTTTTGAAATCAATCCCTTCAGCAATGAAGGAGAAAATTCCATTTGCCTTCTTAATTACCTCTTGGACCTGCAAACCAACTTTCTCTGATTCATGCACAAGGACACCAGTCCCTCTGCACAGCAGCTTGCTGTAAATTTTTACCATTCAAGTAATAATCCTTTTTATTATTACTCTTACCAAAATGGATGACTTCACATTTATTAACAATGAACTCCATTTGCCAGACCTTTGCCCACTCACTTAAAGTATTTATGTTCCTCTGCAAAGTTTCACAGTCCTCTGCACACTTTGCTCAATCTCTCATCTTCATGTCATCTACAAATTTTGATACACTACATGTCCCCAACACCAAATCATCATCATAAATTGTAAGTAATTGTAGCCCCAACACTCACGCACACCACTAGTTACTAATTGCCAACCGGAATAGCAATCATATATCCCTAATCTTTGCTTCCTGTTGGTCAACCAATCCTCTATCCATGCCAATACAACATAGAACATCACAGCATAGTACAGGCCCTTCGGCTCTCGATGTTGCACCAACCTGTGAGACCAACCAGAAGCCTATCTAACCTACACTATTCCATTTTCATCCATTTGTTTATCCAATGACCACTTAAATGAGACTACAACTGCAGGAAGTCTCTACTACTCTCTGAGTAAAGAATCTACCTCTGATATCTGTCCTATGTCTATCATCCCTCAATTTAAAGCTATGTCCCCTCGTGCTAGCCATCACTATCCAAGGACAAAGGGTCTCACTGTCCATTCTCTCTAACCCTCTGATTATCTTATATGTCTCAATTAAATCACCTCTCAACCTTTTTTTTGCTAATAAAAACAGCCTCATGTCCTTCTGCCATTCCTCATGGGCGGCACGATGGCACAGTGGTTAGCACTGCTGCCTCACAGCGCCAGAGACCCGGGTTCAATTCCCGCCTCAGGCGACTGACTGTGTGGAGTTTGCACGTTCTCCCTGTGTCTGCGTGGGTTTCCTCCGGGTGCTCCGGTTTCCTCCCACAGTCCAAAGATGTGTGGGTCAGGTGAATTGGTCATGCTAAATTTCCCATAGTGTTAGGTAAGGGTATATGTAGGGGTATGGGTGAGTTGCGCTTTGGCGGGTCGGTGTGGACTTGTTGGGCCGAAGGGTCTGTTTCCACACTGCAAGTAATCTAATCTAATCTAATCTAATCTCATAAGACCTACTCTCTACGCCAGGCAACATCCTAGTAAACCTCCTCTGTGCCCTTTTCAATGCTTCCACATCCTTCCTATAATGCGGTGACCAGAACTGTACGAAATACTCCGAGTGCAGTCGCATCAGAGTTTTGTACAGCTGCAGCATGACTTCATGGCTCTGAAACTCAATCCCTCTACCAATAAAAGCTAAGACACCGTCTGCCTTCTTAACAACCCTACCAACCTGGGTGTTAACTTTTACGGATCTATATACATGGACACTGAGGTCTCTCTGCTCATCTACACTACCAAGAATCTTACCATTAGTCCAGTATTCTCTATTCCTGTTGCTCCTACCAAAGTGAATCATCTCACACTTAGAGTCATAGAGATGTACAGCACAGAAACAGACCATTCGGTCCAACTCGTCCACATCGACCAGATATCTCAACCCAATCTAGTCCCACCTGCCAGCACCCAGTCCATATCCCTGTAAACCCTTCCTATTCATATATCCACCCTGATGCCTTTTAAATGTTGCAATTGTACTAGCCTCCACCACTTCCTCTGGCAGTTCATTCCATACACGCACTACCCTCTGTGTGAAAACATTGCCCCTTAGGTCTCTTTTATATCTTTCCCCTCTCACCCTAAACCTATGCCCACAAGTTCTGGACTCCCCAACCCCAGGGAAAAGACTTTGTCTATTTCTCCTATCCATGCCCCTCATAATTTTATAAACCTCCATAAGGTCACCTCTCAGCCTCCAATGCTTCAGGGAAAACAGCCCTAGCCTATTCAGCCTCTCCCTATAGTTCAAATCCTCCAACCCTGGCAAAATCTTTGTAAATCTTTTCTGAACCCTTTCAAGTTTCACAACATCCTTCCAGTGGGAAGGAGACCAGAATCGCATGCAATATTCCAAAAGTAGCCTAACCAATGCCCTGTACAGCTGCAACATGACCTCCTAATTCCTGTACTCAATACTCTGACCAATAAAGGAAAGCATACCAAATGCCTTCTTCACTATCTTATCTACCTGCGATTCTACTTTCAAGGAGCTATGAACCTGCACTCAAAGGTCTCTTTGTGCAGCAACACTCCCTACGACCTTACCATTAAGTGTATAAGTCCTGCTGAGATTTGCTTTCCCAAAATGCAGCACCTCACATTTATTTAAATTAAGCTCCATTTGCCATTCCTCAGCCCATTGGCCCATCTGATCAAGATCCTGTTGTAATCTGAGGTAACCTTCTTCGCTATCCAACTACATCTTCAATTTTGGTGTCATCTGCAAACATGCGAACTATACCTCTTATGCTCACATCCAAATCATTTATGTAAGTGACGAAAAGTAGCAAACCCAGCACCGATCCTTATCCAATGATCATGGGCCTCCAGTCTGCAAAACAACCCTCCACCACCACCCTCTGTCTTTTACCTTTAAGCCAGTTCTGTATCCAAATGGCTAGTTCTCCCTGTATTCCATGAGATCTAACCTTGTTCATCAGTCTCCCATGGAGAACCTTGTTGAACGCCTTAATGAAGTCCATATATATCACTTTCACCACTGTCACCTTTTCAATCCTCTTCACTACTTCTTCAAAAAGCGCAATCAAGTTTGTAAGACATGATTTCCCATGCACAAAGCCATGTTTATTATCTCTAATCAGTCCTTGCCTTTCCAAATACATGTACATCCTGTCCCTCAGGATTCCCTCCGACAACTTGCCCACCACTGAGGACACCACCTCTCTGCATTAAACTCCATTTGCCACCTCTCAGCCCAGTTCTGCAGCTTATCTATGTCTCTCTGTAACCTGCATCATCCTTCAGCACTATCCACAACTCCACTGACCTTAGCGTCATTCACAATTTGCTAACCCATCCTTCTATGCCCTCATCCAAGTCATTTATAAAAATGACAAACAGCAGTGGCCTCAAAATAGATCCTTGCGGTACATCACTAGTAACTGAACTCCAAGATGAACATTTCCCATCAACCACCACCCTCTGCCTTCTTTCAACTAGCTAATTTCTAATCCAGACCACTAAATTACCCTTACTCCCATGCCTCTGCATTTTGTGTAATAGCCTACCATGTGGAACCTTATTGAACGCCTTACTGAAATCCATATACACCACATCAATTGCTTTATCCTCATCCACCTGGTTGATCACCTTCTCAAAGAACTCAATAAGATTTGTGAGGCACGAGCTACCCTTCACAAAACTGTCTTGACTATCCCTAATTAACTTATTCCTCTCTAGATGATTATAAATCCTATCTCTTATAACCTTTTCCAACACTTTACCCACAACCAAAGTAAGGCTCACTGGTCTATAATTAGCAGGGTTGTCTCTACTCCCCTTCTTGAACAAGGGGATAACATTTGCTATCCTCCAGTCTTCTTGCACTATTCCTGTAGACAATGATGACATAAAGATCAAAGCCAAAGGCTCTGCAATCTCCTCTCTGGCTTCCCGGGGAATCCGAGGATAAATCCCATTCAGCCCAAAGGGACTTACTTATTTTCAAACTTTCCAGAATTGCTAACACCTCCTCCTTGTGAACCTCAATCCCATCTAGTCTAATAGCCTGTATCTCAATATTCTCCTTGACAACATTGCCTTTTTCCAATGTGAATACTGACAAAAAAATTCACATTTAGCGCTTCCCCTATCTCCTCGGACTCCATGCACAACTTCCCATTGCTATCCTTGATTGGCCCTAATCTTTCCCTATCATTCTTTTATTCCTGATATACCTCTAGAAAGCTTTAGGGATTTCCTTGATCCTACCTGCCAAAGACTTCTCATGTCACCTCCTGCCTCTTCTCTTTCGGTCTTTCCTGGCTAACTTGTAACTCTCAAGCACCCTGAGCCTTCACATCTCATCCTTATATATGTCGCCTTCTTCCTCTTGACAAGAGATTCACATTCTTTAGTAAACCACGGCTTCCTCACTTGACCATTCCTCCCTGCCTGACAGGGACATACTTATCAAAGATACTTTACCCATCACGCCATGCATCTTATTCTTATGCAGCAGCCTCTTGTGCAGCACCTTGTCTAAGGCATTTTGGAAATCTAGGTATACCACATCTACTGGGTCCCCATTGTCCATCGTGCTCATTATGTCTTCAGAGAATTCCAAGAGATTAGTTAAGTATGAACTGCCCTTCATGAATCCATGCCACTTTTTCACAAATATTTTGAACATGTACCCACATTCAGATGATTTGGATGAGATGCTGAAAAATGGAAAAATTGTGCCTGTATTCTCAAACTGATCAGTTAACAAGTGCCTCTTGGGTCTGCTCAGAAGGAAGTCCTGCTTCCATCCCTCCATCCCCACCACCAAAACAGCCAAGGCCCAATACCTGCAGAAGAGAGAACTGACTTGTATTTACATAGCACCTTTCGTGGCTTCAGAATGTAACAAAGCCCTTCACAGCGGAGTAATAAGTGGCGGCGCAATTCTCTTGCCCCACCCTTTACTGTCTGAGAAAAGATGTAATTGAGGGATATATTCCAATTCAAAGAAGATCATCCTGCCCAGAATCAAGGAAATGCCAAAATAACCTGCCTCGGAGGTGTACTTTGAGTTGACCTCCATCCTAAACACCAACAATATGAGAGGAAAATGAGCAGCTGAGACAGTTCTCCTACAGAAAAAAAAATTGAAAGGAAATTTGGTGGATGTGTTCAAATTCATGAAGGGCCTGGACAGATTAGGTAAGGAGCAAGGTTTCCATTGTCAGGCAAGTCAAGAACAAGAGGATCCATAGTTGAACTGATTGATAAAAGAAGCAACAACAACGGGAGGGAAATCATTTTTACACAATGTGTACTTAAAATCCAGAACACATTACCTCAGTGTGTGGTGAAGGTAATTTCAATTGAGGTTTTCAAAATAATGAGCTGAGAAATACCTGAAAAAAAAATCAAGGCTACAGGGAACATGTGCACAAGTGGATTCGATCAATTGTTTTTGGAGAGATTTTGGACAGACAAGATGGGATGAATAGCCTCCAGTCATGTGACCATTCCGTAGTTCCAAAACAATTCAGGACAGTTGGCTACAACCACAATACACAGTAAGTGATACACTGGCAAAGCCAACAACGACAACCTACATAACAATCCAAGTGGATCTAACAGAATTGTTTGATGAAAACAGTCTTGCCAGACTGCAGTAAGCACAAGCCCAGCTTTCCAAAATCAACCATTACTTTCACACACATGTGGACCCATATAATCATTTCAGTTATTCCAATTGTATATAGTGACCTTGACTGGAGGTTCACTAATTCAGAACTCAGGGATTGCAACTTGCTTTACTTTTTCAGATGGTTGAGCAAAGGTGTACTTGTATAGTCGATTTCACAGCCTCAGAATTCCCCAAATGCTTCAAAATAAATGCAAGATTCTTGCAGGCTAGTTAGTACAGTAATGTAGGGAATTGTAGCCAAGAAGGGTTTGTCACAATATGGTCCAACAGGTTCTGTGTCAACTTGCAAAACCTTCCTGTACACGCCACTCGCAGGCAGTAAGTGGGGAGGGTAGTAATCTCATGTAGCCGGATGGCCAGTGTGGATCAGATTGAATGCCATGTTGTTGACACGAATCTCCATTGTGGCTGGATTGGATTGAGTGCATTGCTCCTTGCCTTGCCAGTGGTGGTTGTGGCACTGAGTGTTGGAAGACACTCCAGGGAGAGAATGAAGGAGGTTGAATTACAGAACAGAAATGTTCTGTTAACAACAGAAGACTAGGTAATCTTATTTAGGGATGCTGAAGGTACAAATTGACTAGGACACTTGGGAGAACACTCTTGCCTTTGACTTCCCTTGAGTCTTTTTGAGAGGTCACTGATCCTTATTAGAATATGAGGGCCAGGTAGCTTCTTGTACCAAGTGGCTACAGTACATCTGCAAATTCAAACACTAATTTCATCGCAGGATAGAATCATTTTGGGCAAGGGACCGAGTACTAACATTCTGCCTTGTCAAGGCCCAGAGAGATGTTAACACCAGGGTCTCATTTCCATGTTCAGATCTCCAACTCCCATCTGAGCACTGTAGCCAGCTCTGTTCAGCTGAAGAGTGGAAGGAGGAGTTTAGGTGTCAGAACCTGTTGCCAGAGGCCCAGAGAAGTAAGTCCCTGTAAGTCTGGTATGTGATAGGAAGAGACGCTGCATGGTCAGGAAGTGATGCTAAAAATGGGATGATAGGCAGCAAAGGAGTCACCAGTGTGACTCGGAGAACAAACTCTGCTCTAGGCCTCATTGTGGAGCCTGTAAATCATAGGAATTTTTCTGACCCAGAATCCTACTTACAGCAGGATTGACCATATACTTTCACTGCTCTTCCACATCAACCTTCCTGTTAAGATAGTAGATTGAAAATAAATTATATTGTTAAAATCTAATCTGGATGTTAAGGAGGACCTCAATGACTTGGAGGAGCTGGGTGATAAGGTTTTCTGCAATTTAAAATGGCAGCCTGGTGAGTTGGGGAAAGATTTGAGTGAATTCTCTGCTCTACTTAACTGTACTCCCCACACCTCACACCCATGCCTTTTCTCCCAACCACTAGATCTGGTTCACAGCAAACTCTCTCATCATGGAGAGCTCCACATCAGAAGGTGGAACTATTTACAAAAGAGCATTCAAAGTAGGAGCACACTATCAGCAAATCAATTCGATCCCTTTGTATCCAAAATCCATCGATCTCATTTTTTAATGTTCTCTTTGGAAGAAAGAATTCTAAAGATCCACAAACCTTTCTCCTCATCTAGCACCTAAATGGCCAGACTCCTATTTTGTCATTGTGACCCCAGGTTTTTAGGTTCTTAAACCAGGATGAACTGCCTATCAATATATAAACTGTGGAGCACTCTCAGATTGTTTATGTATCCTTATCAACATCCAATGTCATGCAGTGACTAATGGATTGAATTCCCTTAGCCAGATTCGCTGTTAATTTATTGCTTGAGTTAAAGAGTGTAAACTCTGAATTAATCTCACGCAACAGTAAACTTTTTTGCTTACTCTTTCAGAAGATATGGATGTCACTGGCTAGTCTGGCTTTTATTGCTCATCATTCGTTGTCCAGGGGGCAGTTAAGAATCAACTGCTTTGCTGTGGAGCTGGAGTCATATGTGAGACAGACCAGATAAAGATGTCAAGTTTCCTTCTCTAAAGAACATTAGTGAATCTGATAGACTTTTTCAACAATCAAGAACATTTTCATAGTCATCATCAGACTCTTAATCCTGTTTTTTTTTAATTCAATTCAATTTCCACTATCTGCCAAAGCAAGGATCAAACATGACCTGGCTGAGAGATAATACCATAGCCATCACGTCCCTGAAATGTTTAAAGTACCTCATAAAATAATAGACATTAAATGAGGTGGAAAATAAAACAACAAAGGCAAAGGATTGGAGAGTTATTCTCCCAAACAGTTGAGTTTTGATGAGCTAAATTGGAAAGCATTTCAGAATTGAAGAAGAAACATTTAATACATTTCGAGTCTCACATTCCAGCTTGACAAATGGTCACTCACCTGAAAGGAAAAGCTTGCATTTGCTTAACACTTGAAGTAATTTTACAACCAGTTAAGTTATTTTGAAATGTAGCCACTAGGCTAAGTAGCATCAAGGGAATCAATTTGTCCAGAGCCAGAAGAAGGAACGCATGAATGTAACCAGGTAACCTAATTTTGGTTTCGGATGAATATTAACCAGCGTACTATGGAGAATGTATTGGCTCTGATATTTAAGTAGGCAGGACTGTAATACAATAGATTGTTGCAGATCATGAGCAAGAATAGGCTTCAGGGGTTAATTGGCATTTTACGGTTCAAAATTTTCTTCCTAAACAATTGCCTCAGTGGCCAAAAGAGAAAATGCTGCAAAATCTCAACAGGTCTGGCAGCATTTGTAAGGAGAGAAAAGAGCTGACATTTCGAGTCTAACTGACCCTTTGACAAAGCTGGCTTCAGATTCCAGCATCCACAGTAACTTGCTTTTATTAATTGCCTCAGTGAACTTCTTGAAATGTTGTTTATTCATTTTGTCTTTCACTACTTGTCCAGGGATGAAGGATGAAGTAAGCCTTGAGGAAAATAATTTTGAATTGTGTTCAAAACTATGCAGGTTTTGATTTGGTAGATAGGGACAGACTGTTTCCATAGCAGAAGGGTTGGTAACCAGGAGATGCCATTTTAAGATGATTGGCAACAGGAGGGAGATAAGAAGAAATTGTTCTTTGCTGCAAGTTATTAAAATCTGGAATGCAGTGCCTAAAAACGTGGTGGGATAGATTCAAAACTACTTTTCAAAAGGGAAATCGTTTTCTATTGAAAAAGGGAATCATTTTCCATGTTCTGGCAAGTGTGCAGGGCAATGAGACGAATTGATCTCTTTTTCAGAGCCTTGGCACGGGCTAGATGGGCTGAATGTGCCTCAGGATTTATTGCCTTTATCCTTTGATTAATAGTACAAGTGCTTACATTTGTAAATGACCTTCCCACCACACAACACCCACACAAACACTTTACTAAGAGTCGTCAAAAGCAACCTTTGAGGAGAAGCATTGAAATTGAGTGTTGAAATTGATAAGACAGCACATGGTGGAGGAAGAGACAGGGTCCATCTGGTGAAGAGATGCAGATGATACAGATGTCACAGGGTCTAGATTAGTTGTGCTGGAAGAGCACAGCAGTTCAGGCAGCATCCGAGGAGCAGTAAAATCGACGTTTCAGGCTAAAGCCCTTCAGCAGAAATAAAGGCAGAGAGCCTGAAGGGTGAAGAGATAAGCTAGAGGAGGGTGGGGATAGGGAGAAAGTAGCATAGAGTACAATAGGTGAGTGGGGGAGGGGATGAAGGTGATAGGTCAAGGAGGAGGGTGGAGTGGATAGGTGGAAAAGAAGATAGGCAGGTAGGACAAATCATGGGGACAGTGCTGAGCTGCAAGTTTGGAACTAGGGTGAGGTGGGGTAAGGGAAAATGAGGAAACTGTTGAAGTCCACATTGATGCCCTGGGGCACCTCCTCCCTCACCTCATCCAAGGCCCTAAAGGAAACTTCCACATCCATCAAAGTTTTACCTGCACATCCACCAATATCATTTATTGTATCCATTGCTCCCGATGTGGTCTCCTCTACATTGGGGAGACTGGACACCTCCTAGCAGAGCACTTTAGAGAACATCTCTGGGACATCCCCACCAATCAACCACACCACCCTGTGGCCCAACATTTCAATTCCCCCTCCCACTCTGCCAAGGACATGGAGGTCCTGGGCCTCCTTCACCGCCGCTCCTTCATCACCAGACGCCTGGAGGAAGAACGCCTCATCTTCTGCTTTGGAACACTTCAACTCCAGGGCATCAATGTGGACTTCAACAGTTTCCTCATTTCCTCTTCTCCCATCTCACCCTAATTCTAAACTTCCACCTCAGCACTGTCCCCATGACTTGTCCTAACTGCCTATCTTCTTTTCCACCTATCCACTCCACCCTCCTCCTTGACCTATCATCTTCATCCCCTCCCCCACTCACCTATTGTACTCTATGCTCCTTTCTCCCCACCCCCACCCTCCTCTAGCTTATCTCTCCACCTTTCAGGCTCTCTGCCTTTATTCCTGATGAAGGGTTTTTGCCCGAAACGTCGATTTTATTGCTCCTCGGATGCTGCCTGAACTGCTGTGCCCGAAACATCGATTTTACTGCTCCTTGGATGCTGCCTGAACTGCGGTGCTCTTCCAGCACCACTAATCCAGAATTTGGTTTCCAGCATCTGCAGTCATTGTTTTTACCTAGATGTCACAGGGTGCTGTGTCCATATTGGGTGATAGGCAGAGGCCTCTGTCTTCCTGAGTCAGAGGAAAGAGTATGTCTTGAGCCATGTTTACATAAGTAATTATAAAAACTAGCCTTGTTTTACTTGGGCTATAGAAGATTAAGGGGTTAGGGTTAGGCTTAGGACTCAGGTTAGAGTTAGAGTTCTGGTTAGTGTTAACATTAGGGCTTTTAGGGTTTTAATGATGGTGGAGGTGGAGACTAGGACCATACAACATAAACTTAAAATTAGAATTGGAATTCAGGAAGAAATTAGGAAATGGCTTATGCAAAGGATAGGAGAAATGCTTAATTTCCTGCCAGCAAAAACAGTAGGTGCTAGCTCAATTAATCACTTTAAATCTGACATCTGACAATTCAGCTGTACTGCTATTGGTTCAAGTAGAAATTCTAGGAAGTGACCAAAAATGGTTTGAATGTTATGATGCTCCAGTAATGCCTCAAAATAAAAAGTGTGGTGATTTTTTGTTTATTTTGAGCCTGACCATCTCAACTAAATGCTCAACATAACTCTCTGCCATTACAATGATTGCTGGTGTCAATTGCTGTTCAGATGAAAGAGTTGTAAGTTTCTTCTTGACTCATGTCTGTCTGTCTGTCTCTCTCTCTCTCTCTCTCTCTCTACCCATCTCTTTAGCATTCCATGAATGAAAGTCTCTGTTCAGCCTATGGTAGGCTGATTCAAGCTGCTATTCCGCTGTGTGAGGTGATGGCAGTGGCAGTGGAAGGGCGGTATTGAGGGTAGGTAATGGAAACAGCTGTCAGTTGGCACATTAGGTAACAGCCGATGAGTTTGAGCCAACCCCAATGAGATTGGCAGGCAGTGCTGGAACCTGTGAACATTGTGGTTGCAAAGCAGGTGTTCCACTGCTGTATATGAGAGGTTCTTACAGACTCAGTTGTATTTGGGAAGTGTACTGCTACAGTGCTTCAGGCTGAGGTTATGAAGACTTCCTAACAGACAAAGGATCTGATCATAATCAAAGTTAGTTTTATAATCACTGGGTACTCTTTTTTCTTACATATCAATGTTTTTTTTTGGAAATATTTATTAACAGAATTTTCTTTATTGATGACAGTGAGTACAAATTTCAAAAACTACATCTTTGCAGTTACTTTAATGGGGATGATTTTACTGCATTGCATTAACCAATTTGGTTGCAGTATTTACCTGCATAACAATGGTCACTGCAGTTCAAACTAATGAATAATATGTATTTAGTATTTACCTTTTGTTGGCTTGAGGCAAATGGAATTGGATAGTTACTGGAAACAGGGAAACATTTGTGAGATGACAAGGAAAGTGCAAGATGGCGGGATTAATGGACAGCTTTTCCAAAGATTCGGCACAGGCACGATGGACCAAATAGCCGCTTACTATTTGTATCATTATATGATTCCAAATGAATGATACAGTTCTGCCAAGTTTTCATTAACAGTCCAACAGACAATACCATTAACAAGAGGGAAGCAGCAGCAGCTGTTCTTGGATAGCAAGCAGCCTCTTCTGTGCATCTGTCTCTCAGTGTGTATCCGCCCCCTCCACCCCCCATAGGCTATTAACTGAAGACCTTGCCACCACCCTTTACATAATCATGGCCTCATCACCCAGTAGTTTGGGCTAAAGACCAATTTTCCAGTTCATTGGTATGGTATTCCATACACAAACAGACCCTATTAGTTTCCTCTTAGTGACAAGGAGCCTTTGGATTGTAACAGTGCAGGAAAGCCTCCTAATAACTGTTTGACAGTTCTCACAGCTAATGTTCAATGGCAGCTTTTTTCCAAGAGTCAACTTGGCTTTTAACCCAAATTTCTCTGCTCATTTACCAAAATGACAGCTCTCTGCTGAGCACAAGCCTTTCCAGTATTCATTCAAGTGCCTTTCATCTGCCACTTGGGAATGGGTGTTGCACGGCCTTACATCGAAGTTGGAAAGCTCCCAAAATGCCTGGGACTTGCCTGCACCCTCAGCGTTCACTCACTAGGACAGCCCGTGAAACAGACCAAACTTTCAGGAAGACAAGATGTTGCCAACTTAACTGCTCGCCCTCCTCCACGCTCCACTTCACGGTGGAGCAGTGGAAGAGGTCAGTTCTGTGAAAACACTCTCCATTTTGCAGTTGGCAACTGAGGGATGAGAGTGCCACCAACTGAGCCATTTCTGACCCTAGCAACCAGCTAAATTAATGCAGGTCTTAATTCCAAAGGGACGGATTCAGCATAACGTAAAACAGTCAGTACCGCATTTACCAGGAAAGTGAGAAACGGAGGGACAAAGATCGAGTTGGAAATGGAGATCTGAAAGGTGGGGGGGGGGGAGAGAGAGAGAGTGGGGGAACCATAAAAATAGGAAAGGGAAGCAAAGAAGATGAATAACTGGAGAGACGCTGTGACTTTTTTCTTTCTGATCTGACAGCCTGGGTAACTGTTTCCAATTCTGACAGCCTGGAGATTTGTACGGTTCCCGCTGAAATAACTCTAGCCGACATGTGAAAGTACTGAGGCCTCAAATATGGATAACAGGTTTATTTTTAGCCTGGGTGGGTGCTTGATTCCTTGAATGGCTGCAAAGGGAGAGGACGGAGTAAAATTCCATTCGCCCACAGACATTCTTCACAGGGCAAATAAAACGATGTTGAGAAATATTTCATCGAAGCCGAAAGCCTCTCCGTGATTTTGGAGGGACATGTAACACCCCATCGACTGGTGTCCGAACTCTCACGAGTCGCCATGTATTATTCATTCATTGTTATTCTCGCCTCTCGCTCACGTTGCCATCAGAAATTATTTCAGTAACAAACTTGCTATTGATGCACTGAGTGTCATAACACCAATCTGTCAGCTGCTGCAGAATGCAATGTATGCTTCAATTGCCTTTAACTATCTGCATCTATGGCTGTTAAGAGCAATAATTTATGTGCAACGTAACAGGTTATTATAAACAGTTCAAGGCCTTCCGTTGTGAAGCTGATAATCTCGAGGATGTGACTGTGAATCGCGGACAGTCACTCAGCACCACCTACTGCTTCATTCACTTAAATAGCACAACCTGCTAATAAACTTGAAGAGATGTGGGTAGAGAGGAAGCAAAATGGGGAGATTTTCATGTACAGGAAAAGAGGACTCGAGTGTATCTGAAGGCTCTTTACTCAGCAAGACATTAGGTGGAGTAACTAACAGGAATCAGAGATTCCTGAAGAAGGGCTCATGTCCGAAACGTCGAATTTCCTGCTCCTTGGATGCTGCCTGACCTGCTGCGCGTTTCCAGCAACACATTTTCAGCTCTGATCTCCAGCATCTGCAGACCTCACTTTCTAGAAATCAGAGATTCGTCAATATTGTGTGCTCTTTCCAGATATTAAGCGTCCCCTGTGTTTTCTGTTATTTAATATTATCAATGTTGGCATGAACATATGGAACTGACAACAGGGAAAGTCCTGCTGATCCATTGGGCATATAGCTATATCATTATGACTGGATTGTCCCTCTGTCCTAATTCCACCTCTTTCTGGTCCCCTGCTCATTCCTTTGTCCCTTCTCCATGCTGCCGCATCACCCCACCAACCCTCTCCACCACCAACCACCCCTGCCCAACCCGCTAACCCATTCCACCACTTTACACAGCCGCATTATCTCCTAGGTGGGAGGGACCAAAAAAAAATAAAAAGGAAGTCATAGAATCCCTACAATGCAGATAGAGACCATTTAGCCCATTGAACCTGTACCAACACTCGGAAGAGAATTCCATCCAGTCCATCCTCGTAACCCAACTTTTAACATGGCTAATCTGTCTAACCCGCACATCATATGGTCTTTGGGAGGAAACTGGAGCACCCAGAGGAAACCGACACAGACGATGTGCAAACTCCACACAGTCACCCAAGGCTGCGATTGAATCCGGGTCCCTGTCAGTGTAAGGCAGCAGCACACCATTGTGCCACTGTCCCATTCTAGTCTAGAATGAGCCCTCATTCCTGATGAAGGGCTTTTGCCCGAAACATCGATTTTCCTGCTCCTCAGTTGCTGCCTGACTTCTTGTGCTTTTCCAGCACCACTCTAATCTTGACTCTAATCTCCATCATCTGCAGTACTCACTTCTGCCCTTCAGTCAATCAGACCATTCTAGAAGATCGTCAAAATGTGTAACATTGGGAAATCACTGCAGTATCAGAAAAGTCAACGTTTCAGGCATAAGTTCATTCTAGATGATAAGATTAGCCAAGTGTTATGTATAAAAGCATGTGCTTTCTGTATGATATCGTCTCTTGCCCTAGTCAAGATCCAGTTCGATTCCTTCTTGAAAACTATGCAGAGAGTTACGATTTGCCACATCAGCTAGCAATGTATTCAAAAGGCAATTGCTTTCCAGGAATGCTCATGAAAGGTGTTAGGAATTATGAGGAGTTTGGAATTTTGGGTCAATTCTATTGTGTGGGCAGAGGGACAGAGAGAAACTCTATGCCTCACTCCCTATCCTCAGTCTTTGCTGGCCACAGGCATGGTTAGCTGAGCATTTGGTTTGGTTTGAAAAAACCTCTTATGTTAGCAGTAGTTTGAGTTCAAACTCCGGAATGGTTCAGCTTTTCCATTAGAGTAAGTCTGAGCTACAATCAAGAGCAATATAAACTTCAGGCTGAATATCGCAACTATTCAGGGACGTTATGAGTATAATCTTCAAAATCTATATCTTCACACAAGTTCAGTCACTTTATTGTCACAAACGGGGTGTAGACACTTTCTTCCTTTCCCCAGTTTCTCATATGCAGCTCTGGTGATTGTCAAATTCTACAAAGTAAAATTTCAAAATGCCCCACAAAATAAGACCATAAGATCTAGGAGCAGAAATTAGGCAATTTAGCCTTTCAAACCTGCTCCACTATTCAATCATGGCTGATAAGTTTCTTAATGTCATTCTCCCACTTTGTACCCATAACCCTTGATCCCCTTGATACTCAAGCACCTGTCTATCTCTGTCTTAAATATACTCAAAAACCTGGCCTCCACCGCCTTCGGTGACAATGAATTCAATAGATTCACCACTCTCTGGCTGAGGAGGCTCCTGCTTAGCTCCATTCTAAAAGGTCTTCCCTTAACACTAAGTCTGTGTCCTCGGGTCCTAGTCTCTCTTACTAATTAAACATCTTCCCAACATTTACTCTGTCCAAGCCATTCGGTATCCTGTATCTTTCAATTAGATTCCCCTCATCTTTCTAAACTTCATCGAGTATAGACCCAGAAATCTCAAACTTTCCTTGTTGGTTAAACTTTTCATTCCTGGGACCATGCTCGTGAACCCCTTCTGAATATGCTCCAAGGCCAATACATCCTTCCTGAGATATGGGGCCCAAACCTGCACACAGTATTCCAAATATGGACTGACCAGAGCCTTATAGAGCCTCAGGTGTACATCTCTGCTTTCATATTCAAGTCCTGTAAAAATAAATGCCATCATTGCATTTGCCTTCCTAACTACTAACTCAATCTGCAAGTTTACCTTGAGAGTTTACCCTGAGACTCAAATCCTAATGTTATTACCATAATAGCAATGTGTCATAGGCTGCTATACAGAGTAACAGCACTGTGATGTTGGTCAATTCAAGGAAGATCAGGAAATATCACTATGTCAGATTATCTAGTCAGTAACACATTGCTGCCTGTGGAATCTTGCCATGCACATGTCTCCTGACTCAATCCTTTATTTATGATAGCTCTCAAGTGCTGCATTTGTTGTAAACTGCTTTGGGATTTTTGGAGATCATGAAACACGTGACTTAAAATGCAAAGATCCTTCTGTTTTCATGTGAATTGTTAGTGGGGATTGTCTTCTCATAATATTTTGAACACTTATATCCAAACTGCTATTAAACATACCCTGGATCTGCACGTGACTAGAATAAGGGAAGTAAAGGTATCATAAGACTGTGTAAACAGAACATTCTCCAGTTAAAATCCAATAAAGCAAATACAAGCAACAAGTACAACTACAACGTTGACAAGCAATACTCACACATTGCTGACTCTGTTCAGTATTGACATCTCCCATTTGTTGATTCAGTAACCAAATTTTCTGCCAGTCATTCCATCTTCTTTGGAACCCCTGCTGTCTGTGTGTTTTGTATTAAATTGAAAACTGAAAGCTCACATGGAATTCTATGGTCTCAATTCAAATCCCTGGCAGTATGCCTGGGTGTCTGCAAGATAGTATTATCAGTCAAGTGTCAGATGATGGTTTCCTGGACATAATTTGAGAAAGTAACCCATTTTCATGGGCTGTGCTCTAGGCTGCATATCTAAAAATCTCTTTCACTTGCTAGATCAAGATGAAAGAATAAAATTGTTGAATGAAATGGACCCAGAATTACTTGGCATTCCTCATTATCAGCAGGTTTTATACATGAATACTAAATATTTAGAAAATCTCTGTCTTTTGCCAACAGATCTTGTTTTGGATCCAAGTCAGAAAATTCTTCACACAAAGAGTGCTCATCATGTCAGAGGAGCTGAGATTTATTTTAATGTCGTGCATTGTTATAATCAGGACTACATTGCCTGAAAGAGCTGTGAAAGGAAATTCAACAGTGCCCTGCTAAAGGGAGTTGCATATATATTTGAAAAATAAACACTTTTACCAGGCTACATGGAAGAAGGAGTGTGGGAGCAATTGGATAGGACTTCCAAAGAATTGGCACAGGAAGGGGAAGGAGACCCTAGAGGGGTTTACCCTATCCTGTGGTCAATCTGGTCAGGCAACACATATTGTCCAGGATCACATGTCTGAAGCCACCACTGAGGGTGAAACATGAGAGGCCCTTCTGGAGTATCCAATTTGATTCTGCTCTCAGGTCACTAACTCAGCAGCATTACCCTGCTGTCTCCCAGAATTAAAGATAATCTCCAGGTCACTGCCGTATATAAGCATGGAAGCAAAATCATCTTAGGAAGTCAGGCAAAGCATGTTCTTTTTAATTTAATTCCAATATTTTCTTTTCTTACTAGCAACAAAGATAGACTATTGAGCTGGACGATGCTGCTGAAGGGGTAAGGTTTTGTTAATTATTCGTTTGTGGGACCCACATGACAAACAGCTGGACCACATTTTTGGCCATCCCTAGTTGTCCAGAGGGTAATTCAGAGTCTTGCCGTGTATCTGGAATGATATGACAAGGTAAGGATTAGCAGATTTCCTTGCCTAAATGATGTGAGCAAACCCGAATAGGTTTTTACATCAATCAACATGATTACATAGTAACCATTAGGCTCACCTTAAATTCCAGCATTTTGTTGAATTCTGCTTTCACCATCTGTCATGTTGAGGTTCAAACTTAGCCAGGGATTCCAAATTACTAGTCCACTAACATTACAACTACACCACCAAATCCTCGTTTATCCCATGTTAGTGGTTCTCTTCATCTTGCAACATTGCCAGTGCCAAGGCGGTATCATCATTTAATGAATTAAATTCAGCCAGATTTGAGGGTGTCAAACTCCCCACAATCTCAAAAGAAAGAACTGGAATCTTTAAAAATAAAAGGCCAAGCAATAGGACACTTCTGTAGGCAATAAAACTTAGTTTCCTTTGAACACAAGTTTATTAGAGATCAAGCACTTTTAATTGGATGCAAATACTGTTCAACTAGGTGAATCATAGAGACTCATAGAATCCCTATAGTATGGAAGCAGGCCATTTGACCCATTGAGTCCATACTGACCATCCAAAGAGCATCCCACTCAGACCCACGTAGCTAATCCACATAGCCTGCACTTCCCTGGATTCTATAGGCAATTTAGCATGGTCAATCCACCTAACCTGCACATCTTTGGACTGTGGGAAGAAATCGGAGTACCTGGAGGAAACCCACACAGAGAATGTGCAAACTCTACACGGACATTTGCCTGAGGGTGGAATCGAACCCAGGTCCCTAGTATTGTGAGGCAGCAGTGCTAACCATTCAACCACCCTGCCGTCCAAAAGGATGTCTGATTAAACATTGAGGGATAATGAGTTGGGAACTGCTTCCCAATTTGTTGGGATGAAAGATCCCTTCATTTGCTCACTGTACTGCAAGGGCCAATGTAGTGATGCAGTTCCATGTACCAAACTCAGTCTTCACTGCATTCTTTTTCAAACGCCCATGGATCAGCTTCAGCAATGGAAGGATGTTCTACTGACACAGAGATGTAGTTGGACTCAATCACATTCATTGAGGTAAAGTAGAAATGTATCTCACCAGACTAAACCTTACTCAGGAGTGTGGGACATAGAAACACAAATAAACGTTTCAGTTTCTTGTCTTCCAGTGGTTGGTATCTATATTTACACCATCCTTGGTTCCTGGCCAAATGAAAACATGTCAATTACAATTTGGTAATGTTCCGTCGCAAATCCCGCCTCCCGGAATGGCATTCCCCAATCCCCACTCCCCAACCTCCCACTCACTCCCACTACACCCTACCAACAAACCCAACAGCTTTTGAAAACATCTAGTTTGAGATTTCTCTTTGTTTTGAAAAATGCGTCATTATATCAACCATGAATAGTTGAACTCAAACTTTAAAACAATGTCACCTCTTGTTCTGGAATTCATTCACCAAGAAAAATATACCCCATCAGTCCTTAACTCACCTTGAATACCAGTACATCTGACATTGAGATCCACAAGTGGAACATATCAAGTTTATGAGCATGGTAGTGGGGTGGAGGATCCGGTGCTGGGGTGTGTGTGTGTGCAGAATTTTGGAAATGGGGCTGTGGGGTAGCTACATTTTTTGTTATGGGAGACATTCCCCCCTCCCCCGCGCCCACCCTGAGTAACATGCACACATATGGAATGGAGCCCAATGTTTTCTTTAAACTGGCTGTTAGCTCTCTATCACATGGTATCACTCTTTCCACGAGGTCTACAGAGTTAATTTGGACACTCTGTTGCCATGTGTGAGGTGAGTATCTGGCAGTTTGCAAGTCTCAAAAACTTGCTTTTTTCAGCTGTTAACCATGGGTTTATTCTCCAGTCTCCTGGCACCTTGCCTGGTTGTCTGTCGGAAATTCTTATCCAACAGAACATTAGATAATGATTTCCTGAAAATATTTTTAAGAAGACAGGATCCTGTTTTCATTGACTTTCTAGGTTAAAGATTATATCCATAAGCAATTCAACTTTCTCCATTTCTAATCTTACTAGAACACAGCCATCCAGTTTCGCAAGACAGTTTGTGGAGTCATGACCTAGTGTATGTTGTGGATGAAATTTGGATGACCAAGTTTGAGTGGAGTGTGAATTATCAACATGCTTTTCTTTCATTGGCTTACAACCGATCTCCTTACTGGCAAAATAGGAGCCCGTTGTGATTGGCCAGTGCCACATTTTTTGAGCACAGCAGGTCATCCCAGATCCAACCCTCCAACTCTTCCTCTTGAACTGTCTTACCTGTCTATCGTCCTTCCCACCTGTCTGCTCCACACTCCTTTCTGAGCTATCACTATCACCTCCCCACCTCTATCTACCTAACACCTTTCCAGCTACCTTCCCCAGTCCCACCCCCTAGTTATCTCTCAGCTCCTTTCTTCACCCCCCCCCCCGCCGCCAACCGCACATTCCTGATGAAGGTCTTATGCCTGAAACGTTGATTCTCCTGCTCCTCAAATGCTGCCTGACCTGCTGTGTTTTTCCAGAGCCACACTTTTCAACTCATTCACCTTATCTATGTCCTTCATGATTTTACAAACCTCAATAAGGTCACTGGGTCCATCTTCCAGTCTATTTTTATATCTCAAACAGTCCATTCCCAGCAACATCCTGGTAAATCTTTTCCAAACCTTCTCCAGTTTAGTAATATCCTTAAATGTTATGAGAGTTTATTTACTTACTTTATTTGCTTATTATTTATTTACATCTTAAATGTTCTGAGGGTTTCTGCCTCTAACATTCTTACAAACAGTGAGTTCCAGATTTCTACAACCTGCTGAATGAAGAATGCTTTGCTCACTATACCCTCGAAACCTCCTGCCCTTACCTTAAACCCATGCCTCTGATCCTTCTCTAAGAAGAAACTTGCCTTCCCTATCTATATCTACCTTATCGGTGCCCCATGTAATTTTACTCATCTCAATCATGTCCTCCCTCAGTCGCCTCTGCTCCAAGAAAAGCAACCCAAGTCTATCCAATTTCTGTTCATAACTAAAACTACCCAACCCAGGCAATTTCCTGGTAAATTACATTTGCATCCTCTCCAGTGCAAGTACATCCCTCCTGTGAAATGTCACCTCACCAACATTTTATACAACTCCAGCATCTTAAACTGTAGCCCTAGGCTAATAAAGGCAAACAACCCATATGCCTTCTGAATCACTTTATTTAGTTGTCCTGCTAACTTGAAGGGACCAATGGACATACACACCAAGGTGCCTCTCATAGTGCTTCCCAGGAGACTACAATTCATCATGTATTCCCTTGCCTTGTGTGTCCTGCCCATATGCATCACCTCACACTTACACACTAATTTTGTTCCTAATTCCAAACAGAACCTCTTGTCTACTCTTGGTGCCAGTATGTACCCTAACCCTATCACAGGATCTTCCCACTCCCATTCCTCAGTCTCTGTCCTCAGACTTCTTAGTCAATGAGATGTATTGAATAGAGGGTGCTGCAGTCTTACAGCCAGCTGCTCCATAACAAGCAGAATAGTAAAAGAAAGATGTTCATGTCATCCAGTTTCCATGGAAGGTGCTGGCATTTTGCTTTCCACATGGCTGTCTGGCTCATTGGATCATAGCCCTATCATCCACATCATCAGCTTCACCTTCCTCCTCAGAGGAGAGCACCTGCTGTTCTATCTCATCTTGGCCCAAGACATCCCATCAGTTCAGATTATGGAGGGTACAACAAACAACTATGATGCAGAGCACTGCCAGGTTGCACTGCATTGCATTGCCCGAGCAGTCAAGGCATCTGAGTGCCATTTCAGGAACCCTGTGTTCTGCACTACAATGGCCCTTGTGGAAGATTGTACCTGTGTTTAGCATCAGTCTGTGGACTCCTGGCTGTGTCATGAGTTGGGGTTTGAAGAGGTTCAAGGCCTCTGTGCCAAGCCTGGTCCCTGTGTGTACCAAGAGGGACTAAAAGATCGAGGCTCCTGCGAGTGTCCCACCAAGTAGATGCTGTGACAGCTCCCTCTGTAACATGTGTCGACATACATTATCCAGCTGCCATAGTCACAGATAACCGACACGCTGATGGAGTCAGAAGCCTTTCTGATCTATGTAATGAGCTGGTTTCTGACTGGGTTGTTTACTAGCTGCACCAGCAGAAATCCTGTAACGGCAGCAAAACTCACAGGCCTAGCTCCCGGACTGCCTGCATTTAACAGGAAATTGATAAATAGGTGAGCCTTAGCAAACACAGCATCAAAGACAACTGGATACATTTAAGATTGGATGTCAGCACAGTTCATCCTGGACTGACTGGGGCCCAGCTTCCCCCTACACCGACTAGAGCCCAGCTCGCCCTTCACTGACTGGTGCCCAACTCCCCCTACACCGACTGGAGCCCAGCTCCCCCTACACCAACTGGAGCCCAGCTCACCCTACATTGACTGGAGCCCAGCTCACCCTTCACTGACTGGTGCCCAGCTCACCCTTCACTGACTGGTGCCCAGCTCACCCTACACCGACTGGAGCCCAGCTTCCCCTACATCGACTGGAGCCCAGCTTCCCCTACATCGACTGGAGCCCAGCTTCCCCTACATCGACTGGAGCCCAGCTCCCCCTACATCGACTGGAGCCCAGCTCCCCCCACATTGACTGGAGCCCAGCTCCCCCCACACTGACTGGTGCCCAGCTTCCCCCCTAAGGATGAGTTAGTAAATTTGCGGATGACACTGAGGTCAGCAGAGTTGTTGATAGTGATAAAATATGTTTTAGGTTACAGAGAGACATTGATAAACTGCAGAGCTGGGCTGAGAGGTGGCAAATGGAGTTTAATGTGGAAAGCTATGAGGTGATTCACTTTGGAAGGAGTAACAAGAATGCAGAGTACTGGGCTAATGGTAAGATTTGTGATAGTGTAGATGAGCAGAGAGACCTCAGTGTCCATGTACATAGATCCGTGAAAGCTGGCACCCAGGTTGATTGGGCTGTTCAGAAGGCATACAGTGTTTTAGCTTCTATTGGGAGAGGGATTGAGTTTCAGAGGTCATTTTGCAGCTGTACAAAACTCTGGTGCAGCCACACTCGGAGTATTGCATACAGTGCTGGTCACCACATTATAGGAAGGATGTGGAAGCATTGAAAAGGTCGCAGAGGAGATTTACTAGGATGGGTGACCTGGACAGGTTAGGTGAGTGGACATATGCATGGCAAATGCAGTTTAATGTGGATAAATGTATGGTTATCCACTTTGGTGGCAAGAACAGGAAAGCAGATTACTACCTAAATGGAGTTAAGTTAGGTAAAGGGGCAGTACAAAGAGACCTGGTGTTCTTGTATACCAGTCAATGAAGGCAAGCATGCAGGTACAGCAGGTAGTGAAGAAAGCTAATAGCATGCTGACCTTCATAACAAGAGGGATTGAGTATAGAGGCAAAAAGCAGCTGTACAGGGCCCTGGTGAGACTGCACCTGGAATATTGTGTGCAGTTCTGGTCTCCAAATTTGAGGAAAGACATTTTGGCTATTGAGGGAGTGCAGCGTAGGTTCACGAGGTCAATTCCTGGAAAGCGGGACTATCTTATGTTGAAAGATTGGAGCAACTGGGTTTGTATACCCTTGAGTTTAGAAGACTGAGAGGGGATCTGATTGAGACATATAAGATTATTAAAGGATTGGACACTCTGGAGGCAGGAAACATGTTTCTGTTGATGGGTGCGTACCGAACCAGAGGACACAGCTAAAAAATCAGTTATAGGCCATTTAGGACAGGGATGAGGAGAAACTTCTTCACCCAGAGAGTGGTGGCTGTGTGGAATGCTCTGACCCAGAGGGCAGTGGAGGCCCAGTCTCTGGGTTCATTTAAGAAAGAGTTGAATAGAGCTCTCAAGGATTGTGGAATCAAGGGTTATGGAGATAAGGCAGGAACAGGATACTGATTGAGGATGATCAGCCATGATCATAATGAATGGTGGTGCAGGCTTGAAGGGCAGAATGGCCTATTGTCCTGCACCTATTGTCTATTGTTGCCTGGTATGGAGAGAAGGTCTTATGAGGAAAGGCTGAGGGACTTGAGGCTATTTTTGTAAGAGAGATGAAGGTGGAGAGGTGACTTAATTGAGACATATAAGATAATCAGAGGGTTAGAGAGAGTGGACAATGAGAGCCTTTGTCATTGGATGGTGATGGTTAGCACGAGGGGATATAGCTTTAAGTTGAGGGGTGATAGATATAGGACAGATATCAGAGGTAGTTTCTTTATTCAGAGAGTAGAAGGGCCATGGAATGCATGGTCTGCAACAGTAGTAGGCTTAAGCAGGCAATGGATAGGCATAGGGCCAAGAATGTAGTAGTGCAGGTTAGAGGGGCTTCAGATTGGTTTCTCAGGTTGGCGCAACATTGAGGGCTGAAAGGCCTGTACTGTGCTGTAATGGTCTATGTTCCCCTACACTGACTGGAGCCCAACTCCCCCACGCTGACTGGAGCCCAGCTCTTCCATGCCACCCCCACCCCCAGATTGCCTGAAGCCCAGCTCCCACCAGCACTGACTGAAGCCCAGCTCCCCTCAGACTGACTGGAACCCAGCCCCAGACTGACTAAAGCCCAGTGCCCCCACACTGACTGAAGCCCCACCTCAGGCTGACTGGAGCCTAGCTCCTCCCCACCCCCACACTGACTGGCACCCAGCTCCTCTCTACCCCACACTGACTGAAGCACAGTCGCCCACCTCCCACCCCACCCCCAAAAGACTGAAGCCCAGTTCCTCACCACTGTCCGGAGGCCAGCTCGCCCTAGAATGAATGATGTCCAAATTCCTGATATTTAATGGTGCACAGTCTAGCCCAACCCATGCTTCCTCCCCTGCGCTATCTTCACAGGTCCATGCTGTTCAGACACTGCACTTCATGTTGACCATTTTCATCTTGTCATGCATTTTAGCCAAAAACAGTCTTTTCCAATGTGCATTAAATCTTGCCATTTATGCATAAACTGCTCCCTTTTCTATATGCCAACTGGGTTTGGAAACAGCATTTCTTGGTCCTTTTGGAGGTCCAATTCTATTTATTACTCATTGCTAAGATGTGAGTGTCATGTCAAGGTCAGAGTTTATATCCCATTCCTAGTTGTCCTTGAGAGAGTGGAGTCAAATCCTGATGAAGGGCTTATGCCTGATACGTTGACTCTCCTGCTCCTCAGATGCTGCATGACCTGCTGCACTTTTCCAGTGCCACACTTTTTGACTCTGATCTCCAGCATCTGCAGTCCTCACTTTCTCCTTGTGAGAGTGGAGTAGTTTAGCCTTGAGTTGCTAGATCTGTTTGATGTCTAAATGTCCCATTTAGTGTGGTGAGGGTACCACACAGCATGATGTCAGGTATTTTCAAAATGGAGATGGGACCTTGTCTTCACAAGGACTATGCAGTACTCATTTTCACTGACATTGCCATGGACAGATGCATTGGTGGTATGCAGGTTAGTGAGGATGAGTCAAATATGTTTTACCCACTTCACTGCTTGCTTAGAGACAAAAAAACTGCAGATGCTGGAATTCAAAGTAGCCAAGCAGGACGCTGTAAGAACACAACAAACCAGGCAGCATCAGGAGGTGGAAAAGTCAACGTTTCAGTCCTGAAGAAGGACTACACCCGAAACATCGATTTCTCCACCTCCTGATGCTGCCTGGCTTGCTGTGTTCTTCCAGCCTCTTGCTTGTCTTCTTCACTGCTTGCCACAGTCTAGGAGTTACATCCATTAGAACTTGACCAGCTCGATCAGTGGTGGTGCTGCCAAGCCACTGTTGGTGATGGACATTGAGGTCCCCCATCCAGAGTACATTCTGTGCGCTTGCCAGTGTCAGTACTTCCTTCAACTGGTGTTCAACATGGAAGAGGACTGATCTGCCAGCTGAGTCGGGGACTGTAGTAATAATCAGCAAGAGGTTTCCATGCCCATGTTTGGCCTGATGTCATGAGATGCATGGAGTCCAGAAGAAAGGTCCAGGACTCCCAAAACAACTCTCTTCCATCTCTGTACCACTATCACCTCACTTCTCAGGTCTGTCCTCCGGTTGCGAGATCCTGGAGCCTATAAAACTGTCTCTGATTTGTGCTGGTATTCACAATCCTTTAACAAGCAAATCCTTTGAAGATTCCACTTTATCACATAAACATTGCAGAAAAATATTTGCTACTGACTCAGGAAATTAATCTCAATAATTTTTGCACTTCCACACTTCTAATAATTCTTTCAACTTGACAGAATTTAGAAAACATAATTCCATCAGTGCTGCAGAAATGAGACCACTATATGACCTTCAGATACTCGATACCCTGATTAGCTGGTGATTAGAGGCTACCTTCTTTTCCTGCAACACCTTCATTGACATGAAGGTCATACTATGGTATTTCAAGTAATGTTAGAAACTGTAATATTGATCTCACAATCAAAAATAAAAAAAAACAGGTTATCTGGTCATTACCACGTTGCTGTTTCTGGGAACTTGCTATATGCAAATTGGCTGCCGTATTTCTGACCATTGCAACAGTAGTCACAGTGCAATGGGACTTGAAGGACTTGACATGAAGGTGTTGCAGGAAAAGAAGGAAGGTCTGAATTTATACCACTTCTCATGACTTCAGGGCAGGCTAAAACGTATTAACAACAGCAAAGCAAGTCCCATTGCATTGTGGCTACTGTTGCAATGGTCAGAAATACGGCAGCCAATTTGCATATAGCAAGTTCCCAGAAACAGCAACGTGGTAATGACCAGATAACCTGTTATTTTTATATTTTTGATTGTGAGATAAATATTACAGTTTCCTAATATTACTTGAAATACCATAGTATGACCTTTCGTATTTATTTGAGAGACCAGGTAGGATGCTTCAGTTTTTCAATGTTTTATCCAATCAACTTTAAACCATGTGATATTATTAGCGCTGTGTTGTTATTCTGGATTTTTAAAATTATTTCATTTTAAGGATATCATCACTTTTAAAATATTATGGCTGTGTGTAGTACATACGTCTCATATATGAACGGAATCTTAATTTTCATCAGAAGTAATTCTGAAATTAATGCTTTTTAAAAATGTTTTAATAGATATTTTTATTTAACATGTTTTTTTCAAACTTACAAAATAATGCACACAAATACAAACATTAATATACAAGTAAATATTAAATACATAATAACCAAAACCTAACAGACAAAAAGAGATAAAAAAAGAGAAAACAAAGCTCAACTAACTAATAATCTAACCTAGAACTAACCAGAGTGTATAATAAAATATCTTACATTACTCAAGAAAAAAAAGGATAACATAGTAATTAAATAGTGTAGTACATGCTCGGAATGACTTAAATCAAGTCATAATTAAACCTGTATTCATATGGGATTCCTCCCCCAAGGGCCCCCAGACCAGCCAGAACCTCTACCACAACTAGATGAAAGCCCTTGACAAAATGGCTGAAATATCTGTATCTATGTAATTCAGGAAGGGCTGCCATATTTTATAGAATAATTCAGTTTTTTTGGTGCACCATATTTGTAAGGAAGTCAAGGGGAATACATTCCAAGATTAACCTGTGCCAATTCAGAAGTCCTGGAGGGCCCCCAGCTACCCAGTTTACTAAGATATTTTTCCTTGCACAAAACGAGAACATGAAAAATAATTTCTTCCCATACATATCCAGGGAAGGCAAGCTCGAAAAGCCCAGGAGAAGAGATACTGGATCTACTCTAATTTCCGCTCCCAAGGTTTCTGTCAAAGCATTTGCTACTCTGACCCAGTATTTGCGGATCTTGTGATATGCCCATAAGCAGGGTGTGAGAGAGCTAATCTCTATTTTACATTTGGGACACATTGGAGATGCTCCTACCCTAAATTTTGCCAATCGTTCTGGTGCTATATGAGTCCTATGGAGTATCTTTAATTGAATGGCTTGGGTTCTATTACGGATGGAGATTTTTCTGGCATTTTCCCAGATGTCGTCCCACATTTCCAACCCAATATCTGATCCCGTGTTCTAAGCAAACGTTTCATGTCTTCCAAAACTTCATTATGTAATAAATGATAGAGAGTGCTGACCGAGGGTAAACCCATTGGCCACAACACTCTTCGTTCCCTATTCAACATTAATGCTTTAATGTTGACAGAATAAATCCTGGATGTGTTGGAACGTAGATTTGAAGTTTATTATTGTTTGGAAATTCGATTCAAAAATGGAGATAAAATAGGTTTTAGTTTTCAGTTGTGTGAAGATGGTCTTTCTCAAACAAAGGTCTGAAAACTTTTTAGAGCAGACACCTCAAGACAACTTTTCAAACAAAACATGTGTTGAGAAATGTGGTGCTGGAAAAACATAGCAGGCCAGGCAGCATCCGAGGAGCAGGAGAATCGACGTTTAGGGCATAAGCCCTTCTTCAGGACTGCTTCCTGGCCTGCTGTGTTTTTCCAGCACCACATTTTTCAACTCTGGTACTCCAGCATCTGCAGTCCTCACTTTCTCCAAAGAAAACATGTGGCCTGAGTTAAATGACTCGATCAGCTACCTAAGGTTGATTGCTGAGTGTTTACAATGCTGAGTTTTATGGCACAGAAATAAAAGGTCAAGGACCACTAGTAAGTTGTATTTAGAAGAAGATCATCCATCTGAACAATTGGGCCATTTTGTAGTTTGCAGCATCTCCAGAATTGAGAAGTATTCAGGTCAACAGAGTTGGAAAGAAGTTTGCAAGCTATCACAGCACCATCTAGGCAAGTGAGCGTGTTCCAATACATTCTGGATTTGTAGATGATGGACAGGATTTGGGGAGTCAGGAGTTGAGTTACTTGCTGCAATATTCCTGTCCTCTGACCTGTTCTTATTTGTAGTGGTATAATTACTTTCATTAATTCTGGGTTCCTCAATGTACTTTTACAGTCATTTAAACATTTCCAAAAAGTAATCATTCTTGGCATCGAGGAAAGACTACTTTCTGGCATAGCAACCAGACAGTCTCCCTTTGTGAGATTAACTGAAGAGAAAACAATGGTCCGAACAAGTCAGGAAGATTGTGCTCAGGGCCCTAAGCAAGTGATGGGGATCAATTACACATGCCTGATCATTGTTCAGTATTTTCTGCTGATAATGATATGAGGGAAGTAGTCTATCCCCACATGTGGAAAGAATGTAAACAAGTGGCTGGGAACAACTGTATCACACAAATGCCAGAAAATGACCAGCCCTAACAAAAGAGAGAACTTAACCTTCTTCCATTGACATTCAATGGCATAACTATCACTAAATCTCCCTCCAGCAATATCATAGGGTTACCATTAATCAGAAACTGAACTGAACGAGCCTGAAAATACACTGGCTACAAGAGTAAGTCAGAGTCTGGGGATTCTATGGTGGGTAACCCATCTTCTAACCAACCAAAGCCTGTCCACCCTCCACAAGTCAAAAGTCTGGTGCCAGGAATGCTCCCCACTTGTTTGGTTGTTGCAGCTCTAACAATACTCAAGAAATTTAACCCCATCTAGGATAAAACACTCCATCTAAGACTTTCACCATTCTCTCTTTCCACCATCAATGCACAGTGGCACACAGCAGGTGTATATCATCTAAAGGATGCACAACAGCAACTGACCGAAACTTCTTTGAACAACACCCCCTAAACCCAGGATCGCTACCATCAAGATGGTCAACAGCTATAAATATTTAGGTACACCACCACTTGCAGGTTCCCCATCAAATCACAGGGGCAGCATGGTGGCTCAGTGGTTAGCACTGCAGCCTCACAGTACCAGGGACCCAGGTTCGATTCCAGCCTCAGGCAACTGTGTGGAGTTTGCACATTCTCCCCGTGTCTATGTGGATTTCCTCCGGGTGCTCCAGTTTCCTCCCACAGTCCAAATGATGTGCAGGTCAGGTGAATTGGCCATGCTAAACTGCCCAAAGTGTTAGGGTGTTAGTTAGGGGTAAATATAGAGTGGGGGAATGGGTCTGGGTGAGTTACTCGGAGAGTAGGTGTGGACTTGTTGGGCCGAAGGGCCTGTTTCCACACGGTAGGGAATCTAATCTAATCTCAATTTGGAGCTATACTGTCGTTTCATTGCTGGGTCAAATGCCTAGAATTCCCTTCCTGATAGCTGTTACTGTACCTACACCAGATGAATTGCAGTGATCCACTGAAGGTAATTAACCATTACCTTCTCAAGGGCAGCGAGCCCTATTATCATATATACCACAGAGTTGGATTCTTATTGAGACAGAAATCCAGAAGTTTATTAACAACAGCCATATGGACACACAACAGCTACATGACGTATCAGACTTACAATCTCGGCAACATTCCCTCTCAGCCTGTGCAGCCACATTGACTTTCTAAGCATGGTGATGTCACTCAGGTATTGTCTTCTGCTTCCAGAAGTCACTGCAGTGAACAGATCTTGGAGGCCAGACAGCTGGTAAACAAGTTAGAGAGATTGTTGAGTCTGGTTGCAATGCTTGCTTAAATTATTGGTATGTTACACAAGTAGCTGCTTGCTGACTATTTAACTAACACACTGATTGCTCATTAACTGAGTGATAACTAACTGGCTGTCTGTACAGAGTGTCATACTAGAGTATCACAGGTTGTGATGTCATCTGTGGTAAAGGTGTGGTGCCTTTCTGAGACCTGTGCAGCATTACAACGCCAACGATGTTCCAGTCCCGCCAATGAATAAAAAACATATGTATGGACCTCTTGGTAACATGGGAATAGTACATGTTCAGTCTACTTTAACTTCTTATGCTCACCCATCTATGGTCACTTTATCTTATTATTGGTTCTCACACATAAACTTAAAACATTAGGTGGTATGTAGCAGACATAGAACAATATTCCAGAGAAGAATTTTGTAACTCAGGGAAGAATTCTCATCACATTTTCCCTGTTAAATCACCTCAATGTTGTATGAAAATGGAACATTTTATGGGAATTTGTCTCCCTGTGAGAACAGGTACAACCAATGATTACCACGCACTCTCACAATCAGGCATTAAAGGGACGCTTCTGATTTTGTCTGAGACCCCAATGCTCCAGACCAAACCTCTGAAAATACGACTCAGAAATCAGAATTTCACAGCGTATGAAATGGCTACAATGCATTGGTCTGAAATATTTTCATCAAAACCATCTCCTCTTACAAGAACGGTGGCTTGAGGGTTCAGTGGTTAGAGTGGCGCGGTGGATCAGTGGTTAGCACTGCAATCTCACAGTGCCAGGGACACGGGCTTGATTCCAGCCTCGGGTGACTGTCTGTGTGGAGTTTGCACATTCTCTCCGTGTCTGCATGGGTTTCCTCTGTGTGCTCATGTTTCCTCCCACAATCCAAAGATGTCCTGGTTAGGTGAATTGGCCATGCTAAATTGCCCGTAGTGTTAGGTAAGGGGTAAATGTAGGGGTATGGGTGGGTTTCGCTTCGGCGGGTCGGTGTGGACTTGTTGGGCCGAAGGGCCTGTTTCCACACTGTAAGTCTAATCTAAATGGCCCATAGTGTGCACGGATGTGTAGGTTAGGGATAAATGTAGAGTAATGGAGAATGGGTTTGGGTGGGATTCTCTTTGGAGGGCCAGTGTGGACTTGAAACATCGAATCAGGGTTGAATCTCAATCACTCTCAATTACCTAAAAAGGTTTCAATTCTGAAGTGATTTAAGACAGCATCAACTTGGTTTCTATTGTGCAAGTGAGAAATGACTTGGCACTGATTTGCAAAATCACAAGTTTCTGTCATAAATGACTACAGAGTAACTAGTACAGGAAATGGAAAGAGGGATCATGCCATATTGTTAAGAAGGAAAAATGTGGCTTTATTCTGTCAGTATATGATAGCAGAAGTTGTGATAAGAGGAAAATAGTTTATATATGTGGTATTGAGCTTTTAAGATTTCCCCTGTTCCCTGACGAGCAGGGAAGAAGTTCCTAATTTTCTGTTAATTCTATTTAAACAGTTGAAAAGATTGACTGAAGAATATTAGGGGATAGAGGAAAGGCCCTCTTGTGGAGCAGGGGTACAGTCTCTACTCTTAAACCAGGATGCTTGGGCTCAAGTCCCACCTGCTCCAGAGATTGGTAATAACTTTTCTGAACAGGTTGGTTAGGGGAAAAAAAGGGGAACCCCTTTCTGTAGGGATTCAATGAACTTTCAAAAATGAAAGTCAATGATCCTGTGCAGACTATTTTATTTCTAATCTTAGACATCATCATGTCAGCATAGATCACATGCAAAGTTTTCTTGTGGTACATGTTCAGCACTTAATAGCTATTACAGACAGATTTAGCTTACCTCATAAATCATCACACAGTCAGTGACAAAACTACAATGTGATTTGTTACATTCTCATTGAACAGCATGCCAAACTCTCCACAGCATGAACTTTGGGCAGTGTGTGATTGATGTAGACTGAGTTGTGTTATCATGAGTAATGTATCATACAAAAGGATGTGTTATAATAAAGAATCGGCTAGAGAGAACGATCTGTGAGGCTGTGAGTCTTATTATAGCGAGACTGTTGTATCTAGAGAGGAAAGTTTGTGAGACTGAGAGCTTGTTACCTTGAGGGGTTGTGATAGTGTGGTATGCTTACTAGTGATGGATGTATTGTGGTCAGGGAAGGATATGTTGTAGTGAAGAAGATATTACAGTGAGGGAGATGTTATAGTGAAGGAGATGCTACAGTTAGGGAGATGTTACAGTGATGTACATCTTATAGTACAGGAGATGTTCTAGTAAGGGAGAACTAATAGAACTGGAATTAGATTTTAGATTTTATTGTCAAGTATAGGGATACACGAATACAGTGAAAGGTGTACAGAATCACCATTCCTGGTGCCATCTTCCGTACAAAGGTACAAACTCTTAGGTACAAAGCAGAAAAATAAGGAAATATGGTTAAACGTTCAACATTAAAGTCCTTCTGAGTATTAAGTCAAACATAAAGAAAGTTAAATGTTCAACATGCTGAGCTTACACTCCTTACAAGGTTCAACCTCAGACTGCCTGCTCTAGTCACTGTCGAAGATGCTGGGGCACCTCCATTACCACCGCATTGGGCTCAATAATAAGGGGCATGTAATAGCGAGGCAGGTTTTATATTGAGGGATGTATTATTTTGAAGGAGATTTTACAGTGAGGAAGATGTTGTAGTAAGGAATCTGCTTTCATAAAGGATGTCTTATAGTGAGAGCTGTATCATGGAAGAAGTGTATTACAGTGAGGGACTTGCTACAGTGTGGGATATATTGTCGTGAGGGATGTGTTATAGTGAGGGCGGTGTGGTGAAACACAGCTTTCCCTATCCTACTGTCCATTTTACTCTCCTGTTGAAATGCAATTTTGCCTCTTCCCTGAGCTAACGTGGTGTTAGCATAAACCTTTTCAACTCAGCTGGAGTACAGACAAATGCAAAGCAAAACTCTCTCTGCCCAACCAAAATGACTTGCAGTCAGATCCCAAAGGTGAATGAAAGGTGCCTCATTTATTGTGCTATCAATTCCGGGGCTCTAATTCTATTAGTAGCTGGTACTGTTTATGGAATGATATCTTGGTGATTATGCTACTGTCCTACTAAACCAGAGGTTTAGAACATTACAGCACAGAATAGGCCCTTCGGCCCTCAATGTTGCGCTGACCTTTGAACTAATCCATTATTCAATTTCTATTGAAGCAGATTATGAAATTGAGTTTAATAAATTAGACAATTTATTGATCAACATGAGGGAATCCAGGACTGCTATGAAGCCTAATTTAAGGTAAAGAATAAAACCTCGTGTCCATAATCAGTTTGCCTGTATTTATTTCGTAACTAGATATGGGCAATGTTACTCTTGGTGAGTATTTTGGTGCCTTTGTTTTTTGATTACAAAATTCCACACGTAACTTGTGTACAAAATGTGCTTTTCAGCAGGAAGCACTTGATATAGATCAGGAGTAAGAGTTCAGTTCATTGAATTGGCTTTCTTTAACTGTGATCATTCTCAGTCTTGGCCTGCCACCTACTGGGCTTGTACAGCTTTGCAGTTTATTATTTCTCTAAAGTTTGATATATTCCAGTACAGCATTTGACTTTCTTTCGTGATTAATTGTATTGTTTCCACACCTTGGCATTATTTTGCATTATCACAGGACTCTTAACAATTTCCCTTCCCTGTAGTTACTGTATCAACGTCATAGATCATAGTGAATTCCATTTTTAAAGATACACTTCAAATTATGTAATGTAACTATGCTTTCTAGAGTTCATTCCATGTGTAAAGATTTCACCTATACATTATATGATGCCAAGTATTGGGTTGTGCTCATTACACTTTGGGGGTAACTGGCCTTTCTAAATGTGCAGTGGATGATTCTGCACTGTCTTGCAGTTAGCACAGCAGCCACTGGAAGTCAGGCAATATGATACAGACAAGTCAAAGTCCGGTATCTGTCCAATATTTTGAGCAAATTATGTTATTTTAGCAACAGGTGGAAGACTTTCTTTTATTCGCCAGATTTTTTCTGCCTCTTTCCTGTTTTGAAAATGCAGAACTCCTCAGTTTGAACGTCTCTGGATACCTTTCGTTTCCCAAGTAGCCATTGCTTATGTGTGAGTCAAGATTAGAGTGGTGCTGGAAAAGCTCAGCAGGTCAGGCAGCATCCGAGGAGCAGAAAAATCAACATTTTGGGCAAAAGCCCTTCATCAGGAATAGTGATGCTTATGTGTGAGCCATGTAGTGAGTGTCAGGTGAGTTGACAAACTGAGGTTTAAAATAATAAAAATATATTCAGTAGAGAACGCAAAGAGGACCTATTCCTCTATTGACATGTTTTCGAGGGTGAAGGCTGAATATATGGTTATAAGGTTGTAGGAAGGCAACCAATTCAGGGTGAAAGCAATATTTTAAATGATAGGGTAAAAAACAAAGTGGCTGGCAATATGTTACAGCAAAACAAGTTTCACATGAGGGTCAGAATGTTAAAATTAGAACCAGGGTTACAGGAGCAAAACTGGGAAGCACTTTTACACCTAAATGTAGCAGTAAACTGGAATACACTCCCCCAAAAACTGTGGATACTTTGGTCAATAGAAGCTTTCAAAACAGCCATCGACAGATTTTATTAATACAGGATATGAAGGGATATGAATTAAAGATGGGTTGAGGTACAAATCTCTCATGATCTAAACAAATGGTATAGAGAGCCAAATGGGCTTTCTCTGGTATCACAGCCAAACCCAAATCTGTTCCCATCCAATGTTCACAAAACCTTTCCATTAGAGAGCGTGGAGAACACTCAGGCTTAGGAACTCTGCCTGATGTTTCCACTTCCTGATGACAAGGATCCTGAACTTGGCATTCATCCGTAACTGAGCTCAAAGAACACAACACAGGCTGGCAACAAAACCTTGGGACCTTCATGGTCTGGGAAGCTTCACCCATCATTGAACAAACATATTTGAGTCATTAAGATACCTCATACTTGCATTTTAGATGCATCAAACCCCCTGTAGTTTTTCGATCATTCCCATCATTCCAATGCTGAGTATTGTCTCATTCTCAAGTCAGCAACAGTGCTTTTCTGCTCCTGTGAAGTGTTTTGAGCTGTCAGAGGTGTTATATAAATGCAAGCTGTCATTGAAGGAGAGCCTCAGGAACCTATGGTTCATAAAGAGAACTCAGTAATGTTACAGAAATACCTTAAGCTTTTTTCTACCTTGAAAGTGCTGTAATAAGTGTTGCTGGTGGTGCTTGTGTTACTTAATAGGAATGAGGGAGTAAACCTGAAATAGTACTTTAAAGTATGTCATGGCAGTAGGACAAGACAGTACAAGCTCAGAGTCACAAAAGGCATCTTTAGGACAGCATTTCTCAAAGGAAGATCAATATCTGGAGTAGAATGCAGATTAAAGTTGAGGTGAAGCAATAAAAGGCAGCCCGGTTCTGGGAAGATGAAATTGAACAGGGAACAAGACTTCTTTTCCTCCCTGTGTGCATGCAAAACAAGTACTTACTGATAGAAAAAAACTGTAAGATAGCTGGTAAGGAGATGAAAATCCCCTATGAGTACAATAGGGGTGATCTTTTGAACTTTACTCTTCACCTAACCGCACTTGACCAACAATCGCTAAGTTATAACTCCTCTTGCCACCAGATGAGGCACGTTCATTCCATTTGTAGGTGTGTCGAGGTGTGGTTCCATAGGGAAAGCTGGATTTTGTTATCTAGGATCTTTCAGGTGTTGATTTCATGAGGAAATGCAAGTCATTATGCAAAATTGTTACATGTACAGGCGTTGAGCTTTACTGGATAGGAAGATCTCAGATCCTGTTTCCAGATAGTGCAGATTCAGTTCTTGATTTGTAGCGATTATAATTGGTGTTGGATCTTGAGACTATGGAAGGTAACAATCAGCCAGGATTCCCACCATTATAATACCCCGTTTGAAAAGACTAATATGGGTGATACGCAATATCCTTTGCCATCAACCATTACGAGGAGGTTTTGACCTAGTGGTATTACGATTAAATTAGATTAGATTACTTACAGTGTGGAAACAGGCCCTTCGGCCCAACAAGTCCACACCGACCCGTCGAAGCGCAACCTACCCAGACCCATTCCCCTACATTTACCCCTTCACCTAACACTACAGGCAATTTAGCATGGTTGGACTATTAATCCATAGACCCAGATAATGTTCTGGGGACCCAAGTTCAAATCTCATCACGGCAGGTAGTGGAATTTGAATTCAATTTTTTTTTAAATCTGGAATTAAGGGTCGAATGTTGACCGTGATTCCATTATCGATTGTCAGAAAAACCCATCTGATTCACTAATGTCCATGAGGGAAGGAAACTGCCATTCTTAACCAGTCTGGCCTAAATGTGACTCTAGACCCACAGTAATGTGGTTGACTCTTAACTGGTCTCTGGGCATTTAGGGATGGGCAATAATCCTCACCAGTGATGCCCTCATCCGTGAACCAGCCTGGTGACACTGTGGGAAATGGCCATCTTGTCATGAAGTAAAGGGCTCCTAATGGCCATTGAAATGCTAGTGATTATCAAATCAGTACCATGTTCCTGCTCTCTCCCGTACTGTTTGATCAGGACAAAGTGAGGACTGCAGATGCTGGAGATCAGAGTCGAGAGTGTGGTGCTGGAAAAGCACAGCAGGTCAGGCAGCATCCAAGGAGCAGGAGAATCAGCGTTTCAGGCATAAGCTGCCTGACCTGCTATGCTTTTCCAGTGTCACTCTTCTCGACCCATACCCTTTGATCCCTCTAGCCTTATGAACTGTACGAAACTCCTTCTTCAAAAGGTCACACTGCACTTATCTTCCCAACTCACCACCTGCCAGCCTCAACTTGAACCCTACTTGCCATTGAACTTTGCCCAACAAAACCCCACTGAATTTCCCCCTCCCACACGATAACCACCTTACTGTGTCCAACCAAGTAACCCAACCCCACACAAGAAAGTCCCGTGACAATGTGTGGTCACAGCCGGGGAGCAACTCCCCCAACCAACAGCCCCCACGCCCCCAGCCAACAATACCTACCACTGCTGTTGGACCCAAGCAATTCCCCCACCCCCCAACCCTTCACAAAGATTGAGCTAACTCAAACCCTTCTGCCACTACACGTGATCCAAACCCCACCTTCCCCCATTGACCAGACCTGGTGCCCCTGGAGGCATATGGGCACGTGATGCACAGTAGTGATAGCAGTTGGATATGGGATGAGGTGGAATGATATGTGTTTGTAGCAAAACCCCAACAACCAAGCTACACTGAATGGAGATTGAGATTGGGATGAGGTGGAACAGAGAAGAGGGATGGGTGCCAATCAAGGGATAGGCTGATGTGCGACATGCAGAAGGAATAGGATGAGGATGGCATGAAAGAGAGAGGATGGTATGGGAGAGATGGATGAGATACAGTTGACTGAAAGTGGCAGGAACAATCATTTGAACATGCAAAAGATGTGCTTTGCACTGCAAGTGAAAGTACTTGAATGACAAAGACTTTGGAAATGCTGTCAGGTAGAATAAAGAGCACATCAGCACTGATTCTGTAGATAAAGATAGTCTGAGCCATCCAGAGTTTCTGCACTGTCTAATTGCAATGGGCAGCCATTGGGGTAGCCATGGGCACACGTAAGGGCCCCAGCTATGCATGTCTCTTTGTTTGCTATGTAGAACAGTCGATCTTCCGTAAATACACCAGCACCACTCCCCACCTCTTCCTTCGCTACATTGATGACTGCAGTGGCGCCACCTCGTGCTCCCGCGAGGAGGTTGAGCAATTCATCAACTTCACCAACACATTCCACCCTGACCTTAAATTTACCCGGACCATCTCTGACACCTCTCTCCCCTTCCTGGACCTCTCCATCTCCATTAATGAAGACCGACTTGTCACCGACATTTTTTACAAACCTACCAACTCCCAGAGCTACCTGGATTACACCTCCTCCCACCCTACCTCCTGCAAAAATGCCATCCCGTATTCCCAATTCCTCCGCCTCCACCGTATCTGCTCCCAGGATAACCAGTTCTACCATAGAACACACCAGATGGCCTCCTTCTTTAGAGACCGCAATTTCCCTTCCCACGTGGTTAAAGATGCCCTCCAACACATTTCATCCACATCTCGCACCTCCGCCCTCAGACTCCACCCAAAAACCGTAACAAGGACAGAACGCCCCTGGTGCTCACCTTCCACCCTTCGCATAAACCAAATCATCCGCCAACATTTCTGCCACCTCCAAACAGACCCCACCACCAGGGATATATTTTCCTCCCCACCCCTTTCCACCTTCCGCAAAGACCATTCCCTCTGTGACTACCTTGTCCGGTCCATGCCCCCTACAACCCACCCTCCCATCCTGGCACCTTCCCCTGCCACCGCAGGAATTGCAAAACCTGCGCCAACACCTCCTCCCTCACCTCCATCCAATGCCCTAAAGGAGACTTCCACATCCATCAAAGTTTTACCTGCACATCCACCAATATCATTTATTGTATCGTTGCTCCCGATGCGGTCTCCTCTACATTGGGGAGACTGGACGGCTTCTAGCAGAGCGCTTTAGGGAACATCTCCGGGACACCCGCACTAATCAACCACACCGCCCTGTGGCCCAACATTTAAACTCCCCCTCCTACTCTGCCGAGGACATGGAGGTCCTGGGCCTCCTTCACCGCCGCTCCCTCACCACTAGACAAATGGAGGAAGAACGCCTCATCTTCCACCTCAGAACACTTCAACCCCAGGGCATCAATGTGGTCTTCAACAGTTTCCTCATTTCCCCTCCCCCCTGGACGGCTTCTAGCAGAGCACTTTAGGGAACATCTCCGGGACACCCGCACCAATCAACCACACCGCCCTGTGGCCCAACATTTCAACTCCCCCTCCCACTCTGCCGAGGACATGGAGGTCTTGGGCCTCCTTCACCGCTGCTCCCTCACCACCAGACGCCTAGAGAAAGAACGCCTCATCTTCCACCTCGGAACACTTCAACCCCAGGGCATCAATGTGGTCTTCAACAGTTTCCTCATTTCCCCTTCCCCCACCTCACCCCAGTTCCAAACTTCCAGCTCAGCACTGTTCCCATGACTTGTCCTACCTGCCTATCTTCATTTCCACCTATTCACTCCACCCTCCCCTCACCCCCGACCTATCACCTTCATCCCCTCCCCCACTCACCTATTGTACTCTATGCTACTTTCTCCCCACCCCCACCCTCCTCTCACTTATCTCTCCACGCTTCAGGCTCTCTGCCTTTATTCCTGATGAAGGGCTTTTGCCCGAAACATTGATTTTACTGCCCCTCGGATGCTGCCTGAACCGCTGTGCTCTTCCAGCACCACACTAATCCAGAATCTGATTTCCAGCATCTTCGGTCATTGTTTTTACCTGGCCACTATGGTGGCACATTGGCTCAGTGGTTGACACTGTTGCCTCACAGCACTGGGGACCTGGGTTCGATTCCAGCCTTGGGTGACTGTGTGGACTTTGCACATTCTCCCTGTGTCTGTATGAGTTTCCTCTAGGCCCTCTGGTTTCCTTCCACAGCTGAGGTGGATTGGCCATGCTAAATTGTCCGTAGTGTCCAGGGGTGTACAGGCTAGGTGACTTAGCCATGGGAAACGCAGGGTCACAGGGGTAGAGAGGTAGGTCTGGGTAGAATACATGTCAGAGGGTCAGTATAGGGATCCTATTAACTTAGACACAAAACAGAGTTACACTTTTGTGTTACCGTGAAGCCAGATGCTGAAATTATAGTGGACAAATTTCGAGGTAATAGAACGTTTATGAATTGAATTACATTGAACCCATTTAAAGCTTTCATTTCAGCTTTGGAAAAAACACTTCCCAATTAGACTAATATGTTATGACTATAAACAAGTCACAAGGCCAAACTTCTGACGACATTTTTATTAATATTATTGTACTCAGCCTGTTACACATGGTCAGCTACTCACATTTTCTTCCAGTGTGAGACTGTTTGATTCTGTTGAAGGCCTTTGGTGAAAGAATAACTAGAAATCCTGTAATTAAAGAACTACCATTGCAATAAAAATACTGTTTTGACTCCAAATCTTTTGTGGATTTCATCTCGTAAAAAAAATTTTTTGCTCAACTCAGGCTTATAAAATGGAAAGATTAAATTAAGAGCAGATTTTGTGATGTAAGAATGGTCAGGAAAAATGTAGTTAGATAATGCATTGGAAGGTGCATGGTAACACCACCACCTGCAAAATGTCCTCTAAGTCACTCACCATCCTGACTTAAATGGATAAACATAGAAGATAGGAACAGAAGTAGGCCATTCAACCCCTTGGCAGAAGTGGGTACTGAAGATGCTGGAGATTAGAGTCAAGATTAGAGTGCTGTGGAAAAGCACAGCAGGTCAGGCGGCATCCAAAAAGCAGGAAAATCAACGTTTCGGGGGCTTTTGCCAGAAACGTCAATTTTCCTGCTCCATTCAACCCCTTGGGCCTGTTCTGCCATTCAATATCGTCATGGCTGATCATCAAATTTAATTCCCTAATCCCGCCCTCACCAACAAGCCCCCCACCCACCACCTGGTTCTATTAGAATTTTATAGGCTTCTGTGAGACCTCTCCTTCGTTCTTCGAAACTTCAGTGAGTACAATTCTAAGTGACTCAGTCTTTCCTCACCCGTCAGTCCTGCCATCCCAGGAATCAATCTGGTAAGCCTTCACTGTACTCCCACCACCACCTCCCCCCCACACCCCACACCTCCCCCCCCCCCCCCCCAACACCCCACACCCCGCCATAGCAAGAACATCCTTTCTCGGATAAGGAGACCAATACTGCACTCACTACTCCAGGTGTGGCCTCACCAATGTCCTTTAACATTGCAGCAGGAATTCCTTGTTTCTGTACTCTAATACTTTTGTTATGAAGGCCAATATACCATTTGCCTTCTTTACCTCCTGCTCCACCTGCGCACTTACTTTCAGCAACGAGTGCATGAGCATACATGGGCCTCTTTGTTCACATCTCTCTCTCAACTTAGAGCCTTCAAATAATAATCTGCCTTCCTATTTCTGCTACCTCACAGTTATCCACATTGTACTCCATCTGACATGCATTTGCCCACTCTCTCTGCCTGTCCAAATCATACTGCAACATCCCCACATCCTTCTCACAGCTCACCCTTCCACACAGCTTTGTGTCATCTGTAAATGTTGAGATATTGTATTTAGTGTCCTCATCTAAATCATTAGATATTGCAATATTGCTGTTTCTTCAGTGTTGCTGTGTCAAATATTTGAAGTTCCCTCCCGAACAGCATTGTGGATCTACCTATAGCACATAGACTGCAGCAGTTCAAGAGGACAGCTCACCCAGCAAGGATGGGCAATAAATGCTGGTCTGGCCAGTAATGCCCAAAACCCATAAATGAATAAACAAAACTAACAAGCAAGAACCCGCTCACAGAATCTCACATGACAGGGTGATGATTGGATGTGAAGGGTTTTATGAGCAATATTGGAATTCCTGCCTTTTCAGGCAATAAAATTAAAATGGGTAGGATTGTATATTACGAGATATCCCTCCTGTTCCTGTCGTCTTAAATACTCACCTGCTACGTGGGACTCTGTGTGTAATTGTTAATTCATAAAATTGACTTGGTCAATTAGATGGCTTTAACTAATTAAGATTATTTTTGGTCAGCCATGGCTTATTTGGTCTCCCTTCTTCTTCTGAGTCAGTAGATTGCAAGTTTCACTCCAAAACTTCAGCATAAAGATCAAGACCGACACATAGCTACATTGCTGTGGGATGCTGTATAGTCAGAGATGCAGTCTTTCTGATGGAATGATAAATCACGGCAGCTATCAACAATTGTTGTAAATAGCCATTTGTTTACGAAAGTCTTTTAGGGACTTGTATACTTAATGATAAGGTCCTGGGGAGTGCTGCTGAACAAAGAGACTTTAGAGTACAGGTTCATAGTTTCTTGAAAATAGAGTCGCAGGTAGATAGGAAGTGAAGAAACATTTGGGATGCTTTCCTTTATTGGTCACTGTATAGAGTACAGGACATGGGAGGTCATGTTGTGGCTAAACAGGACATTGGTTAGGCCACTTTTGGAATATTGCATGCAATTCTGGTATCCTTCCTATCAGAAGGATGTTGTGAAACTTTAAAGGGTTCAGAAAAGATTTACAAGGATGTTGCCAGGGTTGGAGGATTTGAGCTGATGGGAGAGGCTAAATAGGCTGGGGCAGTTTTCCCTGGAGTGTCGGAGGCTGAGGGGTGACCTTATATAGAGGTTTATAAGATCATGAGGGGCATGGATAGTATAAATAGACAAAGTCTTTTCCCTGAGGTGGGGGAGTCCAGAACTAGAGGACATCGGTTTAGGGTGAAAGGGGAAAGATATAAAAAAGACTTAAGGGGCAACATTTTGATGCAGGGTGGTACGTGTGTGGAATGAGCTGTCAGAGGAAGTGGTGAAGACCAGTACAATTGCAAGCTTTAAAAGGCATCTGGATGGGTATATGAATAGGAAGGGTTTGGAGGAATATGGGTTGTGTTGGCAAATGTGACTAAATTAGGTTAGGATATCTGGTCAGCATGGACATGATGGGCCAAAGGGTCTGTTTCCATGCTGTACATGTCTATGATTCTACCGCTGCCATCTTTGCCCATTCTGGCCTCCATGTGACTCCAGACCCAGAGCAACGTGATTGACTCTTGACTGTCTGCTGAAATAATGGCAAACCACCCAGTTCAAGGGCATATCCCATGAAAGAATAAAGAAACCAAAAGTCTGAATCCATATTTACAGTAATGCTATTAGAATAAAAACATATCCAAAGTTCTCACTTACACCCTCTAGTGCTAGTTATATCTCAGATTAAGTAATTTAAGTGAATATATTACTCTATTAAACCTGTTATCAAGTTTGATGGTTCGACACTGTAATACTAGGACAGTTCCCTCAAGGTGATTAAGTGAATAAGAGTGCAGAGAAGGTGGGTTCAATGCATATTGTTGTGCTGACTCACCTTAAATGTGGTTGGAGATAAACATTAATCATTTTTTATGAACTGATTATGTAACAAGGATCGTTTGCTGCATTGTAATTACAGTTATCATTTAGAAAAAAAAACTTATCATCAGGGTTGCCTTGCATGGGAGGATCAATACTAAGAAATTGCTTCCAAAGTCCAAAATCTAGGATTTACTTCAGGACAGAAAGCTTTACTAAGTGTGTGAAAATGCAGTTCCTGGCCCTGTTGATAATCTATATTAACTCTTTGGTCCATGACTGCAAGCAAGGCCCGTGGGATCTGGAAAAGATCCAGCTTCAGGATTGCCTCCATTGGCTGGTTGAATTTTTGTTCCACTGAAAACTTGATGCCAACAGTTTCACAGATCTGCCCTGGGTTATAGACTTGTTTGGAAAATAAACTTGAGTGTTCTCAGGTGGAGCTATAATGCATTGCTGATAAATAAGCGAGGTCAAGGATAAAACTCTGGGTCAGAGATGCAAAACAATTGTGGGCACAGAAGAGAAAATGTTGAAAATCATGTGTTGTCATCGTTAGGACACATATTAATGAAATTGGAAAAGACTGTATCAGCACGGAAACCTGCCGTCTGGCGTGACCTCCAACATATTCCAGTCTAGCAGCTGCAACCATTTTTTACTTTCAGAACTTTGAAAAGTGGTGAGAAAGTGGGTCCATCTCAAAGCACCCTCTCTCTCTCTCTCTCTCTTAGTCCCTTCTCTCCTTCAGAAGATTGACATTGCCTCAGAGCTGGAGAGTCTCCTTATGGCAACCACTGACCACGTCTTGTGAAAATCATATTGAGTGCTTGTTACCAACACGGTGCAGGTATTTGATACTGGCCCCAAAACAGGTATCTTGTGCAAGAAATATTTCAAATAGGCCAGGGTTGCTGTCATTTTTTTTATCATGATTGTAAAAATAATATAAGATGAAGAATTTTTAAATGGAATTTCTACTAGAATTCATGAGAAGAGTCCTGCCAGTTTCAGTAACGGGAGAGATTGGCAGAGCAGTACCTTTGTTTTGTAATAACTGTTGGGAAATTGATGATTTGTTTCAGTTCCATGTGAATCAGACATTGTAGGAATGCAGAGTACAGGAGTTGGGAGGTCATGTTGCGGCTGTACAGGACATTGGTTAAGCCACTTTTGGAATGTAGTATGCAATTCTGGTCTCCCTCCTATTGGGAGGATGTTGTGAAGCTTGAAGGGTTCAAAAAAGATTTACAGGGATGTTGCCAGGGTTGGAGCATTTGAGCTCGAGGGAGAGCCTGAATAGTTTTGAGCATTGGAGACTGAAGGGTGACCTTGTAGAGGTTTATAAAATGATGAGGAACATAGAGTAAATAGACAAAGTATTTTCTCTGGGCTGGGGAGTCCAGAACGAGAGGGCACAGGTTTACGGTTGAGAAGGGAAAAAATTCAAAAGGGACCTAAGGGGTAACTTTTACACGCAGAAAGTGATGCGTGTATGGAATGAGCTGCCAGAGGAAGTGGTGGAGGCTGGGATAATTACAACATTTAAAGGCATCTGGATGGGTATATGAATAGGAAGTGTTTAGAGGAATATGGGCCAAGTGCTGGCAATGGGACTAGATCAAGTTAGGATGTCTGATTGGCATGGTTGAGTTAGACTGAAAGGTCTGTTTCCGTGCTGTACATCGCTATGAGTCCATAATCTATAAGATCTATGCAGGCAGTTCTAGCTACAGGTCAGTGGAAAGAACCTTTACATATTGAAGCACGTGAACAAAGACAAAGGAGGTTGCGTAAAGGGAATACTGTCAAGCTTGGACAGCTTTTGGATTTGTTCTTGTTCTTGCTTTTTATTGATTAACACTGTCCATGAATTGTGTTCTTGAAGAATAGAAAAAAGTACTTCATTTTCTTGACTTGCTGCAAAATTATATTGTTCACCAACCAAACACATTTCTGACCTGTGATTAGCAAAGCTTTAAAATCTGATTGAAGATTTGTAGCTCGGGTATCCGTTGTTGTGGTTCTGCTCGCCAAGCTGGAAGTTTTTGCTGCAAACGTTTCGTTCCCTGGCTAGGGAACATCATCAGTGCTGTTGGAGCCTCGTGTGAAGCGCTGCTTTGATGTTTCTTCCGGTATTTATTTTGGTTTGTTCTTGCCGCTTCCGGGTGTCAGTTTCAGCTGCAGTGATTTGTATGTGGGGTCCAGGTCGATGTGTCTGTTGATGGATGTTCTTGCCGTTTCCGGGTGTCAGTTTCAGCTGTAGTGGTTTGTATATGGTGTCCGGGTCAATGTGTCTGTTGATGGAGTTTGGGGATGAATGCCATGCTTCTAGGAATTCTCTGGCTGTTCTCTGTCTGGCTTGTCCTATGATAGTGGTGTTTTCCCAGTCAAATTCATGTTGCTGGTTGTCTGAGTGTATGGCTACTAGAGATAGCTGGTCGTGTCGTTTTGTGGCTAGCTGATGTTCATGGATGCGGATTGTTAGCTGTCTTCCTGTTTGTCCTATATAGTGTTTTGTGCAGTCCTTGCATGGTATTTTGTAAACTACGTTAGTTTGGCTCATGCTGGGTATTGGGTCCTTTGTTCTAGTGAGTTGTTGTCTGAGCGTGGATGTTGGCTTGTGTGCTGTTATGAGTCCTAAGGGTCGCAGTAGTCTGGCTGTCAGTTCTGAGACGCTCCTGACGTATGGTAGAGTGGCTAGTCCTTTTGGTTGTGGTATGTCCTCGTTCCTCGGTCTATCTCTTAGACATCTGGTGATAAAGTTGCGTGGGTATCCGTTTTTGGTGAATACCTTGTATAGATGTTCCTCTTCCTCTTTTCGCAGTTCTGGTGTACTGCAGTGTGTTGTGGCCCTTTTGAATAGTGTCCTGATGCAGCTTCGTTTGTGTGTGTTGGGGTGGTTACTTTCATAGTTTAAGACTTGGTCTGTGTGTGTTGGTTTCCTGTGTACCCTTGTGGTGAATTCTCCGTTGGGTGTTCTCTCTACTAACACGTCTGGGAATGGGAGTTGGCTATCCTTTTCCTCTTCTCGTGTGAATCGGATTCCTGTGAGTGTGGCGTTGATGATTCGGTGTGTTTCTTCTATATCTGTGTTTTTGATGATTACAAAGGTGTCATCAACATATCTGATCCAGAGTTTGGGTTGGATTTGTGGTATGGCTGTATGTTCTAACCTTTGCATAACTGCCTCTGCTATGAGTCCCGAGATTGGTGATCCCATGGCTGATCTCTTTCCCCTTGGATGGGGGATTTCAAAACTAGGGGGCATATTTTTAAAGTGAGAGGAGAAAGATTTAAAAGGACATGCGGGGCAACGTTTTTACATGGACAGTGGTTTGTGTGTGAAATGAACATCCACAAGAAGTGGTGGATGTGGATACAGTCACAACATTTCAAAAAGACATTTAGATAACTACATGAATAAGGAGGGATATGGGCCAAGTGCAAGCAGGTGGTACTAGATTAGTTTGGGATTATGGTCAGCATGGACTGGTTAAACCAAAGGGTCAGTTTCTGTGCTATTTGACTCAATGAAACCTCCCCTGCTCCAGCAACAAGAGTGTTATGTTGAACTTGCATAAAATACTAGTGGAGAAGGTGGATAGGCTAGGGCTGTTTTCCCTGGAGCATTGGAGGCTCAGGGGTGACCTTATAGAAGTTTATAAAATCATGAGGGGCATGGATAGAGTATTTCGACAAGGTGTTTTCCCTTTTGGTGGGGGAGTCCAGAACTAGAGGGCATAGGTTTAGGGTGAGAAGGGAAAGATATAAAAGACACCTAAGAGGCAACCTTTTTACACATGTATGGATTGAGCTGCCAGAGGAAGTAATGGAGTCTGGTACAATTACAACATTTAAATGGCATTTGGATGGGTAAATGAATAGGAAGGGTTTAGAGGGATTTAGATTAGACTTACAGTGTGGAAACAGGCCCTTCGGCCCAACAAGTCCACACCGACCCGCCGAAGCGCAACCCACCCATACCCCTACATTTACCCCTTACCTAACACTACGGGCAATTTAGCTTGGCCAATTCACCTGACCCGCACATCTTTGGACTGTGGGAGGAAACCGGAGCACCCGGAGGAAACCCACGCAGACACGGGGAGAACGTGCAAACTCCACACAGTCAGTCGCCTGAGTCGGGAATTGAACCCGGGTCTACAGGCGCTGTGAGGCAGCAGTGCTAACCACTGTGCCACCGTGGTTAGCACTGGACCATGTGCTGACGAATGGGACTAGATTAATTTATAATAGCTGGTCGGCATGGATGAGTTGGACTAAACGGTCTGAATGACTCTATGACCAGTGCCACAAAGGTGTGCTACAATTGAAAGGCGTTGAAGGCTGTTAAAAGCAGCAGGAAGCTGAAGAAGGCTTAGTAAGTTAGAATGGTTGCCATGAACATGGTCAGATAAGCATTTTATTTTCAGAGACCAGAAAACCAGATTGCAATATCCCAATATAAGTGGGATAGAGCAGCATGTATTTGCAGAAACTTATTCGGAGCTCCAGAAAGGGCGTGAAGTGTATTGTATGATGCTGTGATTCTCAAGCACCAATAGTTACTCAAAGTATATCTTTAGAGGAAGGTGACATAATGGCTGCTCTGATGCTGAAATGAATAATGTCAGAGAGTACAGATGGCGTAATATTGTCAGTATAAAGCGAGTTGAGTTGAGCTATTTAGCTGGTAATGAGCTGGGGACCCTGAGGCTGGAGATTGAACCTGGTGAGTTTCATCCCATAGTTGGCGGTAGAGAAAAGATAATGATACAAACTCAAGCTCTTTCGTAGCCAACTTGCTAATCCCAACCCTCTACCTCTAGAGAACAGCAGAGCTTATGCCCAAAATGTTGGTTCACCTGCTCCTAGGTTGCTGCCTGACTAGCTATGCTTTTCCAGCACCACACTCTCAACTGCAGAGAACATCTGCCAATGACTAGGAACTGCCAACATTGTTTACCCCTTCAACAGCCATCACCTTTCCTCCCCTCTAAAGGACTATGTTAAACTCTTTCAGATTCTTCAAATTTGGTAACAGAAATTGTTTAGGGAGTGGACAGCTCGATGCATTGCTTAGAATGACCCAAGATTTTGAAGCAAAAATGTTTATTAACATTGCAGATTTGATTGAAGGTGGATTGAGCAGCACAAGGAGGATGGAGGAGGTGGTCAGCAGCAGAGTAAAGGATGTTGACATTTCTCTACTTTGTGGATTGTCCAGGCAGAATTGTGTGAAATAAATCAATAGCCTGCATTTATTTAGCACCTGATACATGGGAAAATAGACCTGTGATGTTGTTAAGAACATTAATGGAATAGGAATGGGCAGCGAGAGAAAGGAGTAGTGATCAATGCAGTGAGGTTGGAAGACAATCTGAATGACAAAGAGGGAGTTGGACAAAGGGAGGAGATTTAGGTGGAAGCTGTGAAACTGTCTGGTTGGCTGAATGCTCAGCCATCAGTACGTGTAAGAAAGGGGGTAAAGGAGGCCAGAGCTGGAGGACTGAGAAGTTTTAAGGGTGAATGGAGGCTGAGCTTACAGACTGGATGTAGTTATAGGGAGGAAGAGGGATTCAAAACAGACATGAGAATTTTAAGCTTAAGACTCTGGGAAACTGGGTATTATTATAGGTCAGCAAGGATATGGTTGGTGAATGGGTAAGTTTACCTGGGGATAGGATTCTGGCTGAATTGGTTTGGATGAGCTGATTTTTACAAAGGTTTGGAAGTTGACTGAGAAATCATTGGAAGAATCCAGTCCATGGATGTTAAAGATGAAACATTCAGCAGAAAGGAGGTTAAAGCAGGATTGAGGTGTTATGGAGGGGTAAGTAAATTGACTGCATGATGAGGATGTGGGGTCAGAAGCTCAGCTCATGGTCGAACAGGAAGCCCAAGTTCCAAACAGCCTGGTTCAGTCAAAGCAGTGAAAATGAAAGAACAAAAAAGAGAACTTAACTTTGATTAGCACTTTTCACACTCTCAGATTTCCCAAAGTGCTTTGCAATTAATGAAACATTTTTAAAGTATTGTCACTTTTAAATTGAAACGCAGCAGTCAATTTGCACACATCAAGGTTACACAAAGTGAAATGTGAGAATAACTGATGAAATATTTTTCTATAATGTTGATTGATATATAAAAATTGGTTAAGCCCCAGGACAACTTACAATGCCAATTAGCATGGGGACTAGGGAAGGAGGTTATGTTGTTAGCTGTTTAGTGGAATGGGGTCAAGGTGGTTTTATGGAGGAGTGAAGCCCAGGCAGGCTATGTGAAAGGAGAGAAAGACACGCATTCAGGCTGGTGTAGGAGAAATCATGGGGAGCTTGGGCTTGATGGCTGGGAGAGAAAGCGGCAGAGACAATGGAACAAGAACCCACCTTAGTGACAGAGAAATGCACAAAAGTCTCACCTTTGGTGTTGGAGGTGAGGGTGGAAGGGCATGGAAGGAAAGGTTAAAGGTTGGCATTGGGAAAACAGTTGAGATTTTTTGTACTTCGAAATGATTCTGGAGTGGTGTCTGTTGGATACATGAATGTGAGGGTAAAAAATGAGGTCTGCAGATGCTGGAGATCACAGCTGAAAATGTGTTGCTGGTTAAAGCACAGCAGGTTAGGCAGCATCCAAGGAACAGGGAATTCGACGTTTCGGGCATAAGCCCTTCATCAGGAATGAAGGGCTTATGCCCAAAACGTCGAATTTCCTGTTCCTTGGATGCTGCCTAACCTGCTGTGCTTTAACCAGCAACACATTTTCAGCACATGAATGTGAGGACCATGAACACTCCATGTTGTCCAACCAGTTCTGATGGTGAGTTTCTTAATTAGTTAAGTGCCAAATTCAGGCCCCTTGGCCATGAGGGAATGAAATTAGGGGCCAGGCTAAGGAAAATGACCTGGGTTAAAAAAAGTCACTGTGGACGTAAATGTGAAATGGGAAGAGGAGAGAGTAGCTGAAAGTAAAGCGTTGAAAGGGTGAGTAAGAGAGTTCAATGGAGTGAGAAGTCTAAGAAGGACAGCAAAAATCAGAGAGGAAAGTAACTTGAGATTGAAATCATTAAGAGTGAGAAGCTACTTAGTGTAGAGACTAAAGGAGGAAAAAGATAAAAATATCTCGATGGGAATCTCTAGGTGGTTTTGGAGTGGACAATAGAGAATAGGTTTTTTTTAAAGGTGGGAGAAAAGCAAACCTGCCTGAGGTGTTTGAGGGAGGAGAGGAAATCAGGGGAGTAGGAGCCCAGAGACCAAGATGTCACTTCAGAATGTAGAAACAAGAGTTAGCCATCAAGCCTGCTCTGCCATTTTTAATCATGGCTGATCATTCCCTCAATGCTAATTTCCTACATTAACTCCTCGTTTCTTTATACCATTAGTTTCTAGATACCTGTTGATTTCTATCTCGAATCTGCTCAAAGGTTAAGCTCCCACAGTTCTCTGGGGAATTCCACAGACTCCCCCTCTCTAATTGAAAAGCTTCCTCCCCATCTCAGGCTTGCTCCTCATCAATAAGATTACGTCACCAGCCAGTAGAAGATCTATTTTGCTCCACCCTGTGGTACAGGATAGGAATATGGATCACGTCTTCATGATGATTTGGACAAGGCAGATGGCACAATGTACAACCAGTATGAAAGGTTTGAGTAAGGGGTCAGGTATTGCTATTAGTGACCAAATGTACAGAATACTGTGTCTTCATATACAATAGGGTCATAGATTGAAAATGATTAGTCAAGGGGGAATCAGATTGGAGAAGGCAGCAGTAGAGTTGGAACATGATGGATTATTGATGGATATATTTCTGAGTTGTTGAGAGAGACACAGAACCAAATAAAACAAATCAGAGACCATTACAACTCTGCCTAAACGATTGAGACTGATTGGACAGAGAGCAAAATGCCTCACGTTAGCAACTTACTCAAATGATGACCACATCACACTGAGCAATTTTCACTCAGGTTTCTGAATTGCTTATTTAAGTTTGCAGATAAGGTATCAGTGACGTTACTGAGCCTCGGCTGGGATCGTAATTCTGCTCTGACTGGGCAAGTTACTTCCTCTAAAATGTGTCAGCTCCTGCCAGGAAGATGAAGGAGATCAAGGAAATTTGTTTTCGCTTTCCTTTATTAGCTCAGGAAGAGCCTGGGCCACACAAGTCAGTGGCAAGCCCTGCACTCCTTCACTCCACCCACTTCACCTTCCCATCGCGAAGAATACTTTATTCAAAGACAGTGGCTGTTCTCCTGGGGTCCTGACTAACATTTGTCCCTCAAAACCATGCCAGGTTAAATGGTGATTTTTCTCATTACTGTGGGGCCACTGTTTGTAAATTGGAAGTCACATTTGTCAATGCAGAAACACTAACTGAAGCATTTTCGTACATTTTGAGGACAAAAGATGTACTCTCTGAATGCAAGATTGTTCATAATCCAAGATGCAGGATGGGAGAAAAATTGTGGTCACAAGAGCTGCTCCTTTTTTGTATGTAATTTACATGTTGGAGATGATTTCCCCGAATTCCAGGAGTAGTATTTACTGTTTTATAAGCTGTTGAATTGTTTGGAACTTTGGGGGAAAAACATCAAAACAACGGCTCTTCAAAAAGGCAGAAGAGAACAAAGGCAAAGGCCACATGGTCAGTGAGAGAGAGAAAGAAACCTACACTGCTGTCTGATCCAGCAACAATGAATCTGCATAGCTACTGCCTTTGCTGTTGAGTACAAGTATTTCTAGACATCAAAGTGTGTCTAAGAAAACGTAACAAACAGCTAAATTCACAGCTGATCTTGGAGGAACCTGTGTGCTCACAGCACAGGAGCAGATAAGTGCATGGTTTTTATGTGTAACCTTGCCATTTTTTTAAATAGTGAGTAGAGTGGATTCTTTTTGGTCATATGTTTTATTGAGATCTGTCTCTTGATTAAAATTTAAGGATATAAAACATAGGTACTCAGTTAGCCTGGAGCAGCATTTATTTTTTAAGAGTAGTAGGACTGTGCTATTTTCTGGTTCTGTAGATTGTTAAGGTACAAAGATGATCTTTTGGTAGAGATGTGCTCTTCCTGTCAAATGTGGGAGATTAGGGAGTGTTTCCATATTACTGACGATTATGTCTGCAGTAAGTGTGTTTGGTTGCGAATCTTATCATATCGCATGGATCAGTTAGATGGATGGCAGTTACAGGAAGGTAGAAAAGCTGCAGATACAGTCAGGTGGATGGGTTACTGCAAGGAAAGGTAAAAGAGGGAAGCAGGTAGTCTCCTGTGGTTATCTCCATCTCAAACAAGTATGCTGTTTTGGAAAATGTAGGGGGTGATGAACTCTTGGAATGTGGCACAAACAGACAAGTTTCTGGTATTGAGACTGGTTCTAATGTAATGAGGGGTATGTTAGGTTCCAAGCGATCAATTGTGATAGGGGACTCTCTAGTCAGAGGCACAGACAGATGTTTCTGTGGCAGACAGCGAGAAATCAGAATGGTGTGTTGCCTCCCTGGGGCCAGGATCAAAGGTACTTCCGAGAGAGTGCAGAATATTCTCGAAGAGGAGTGGGACCAGGAGGAGGTTGTTGTACACATTGGAACTAACTACATACAAAGGTAAGAGGCTGAGATTCTGAAGGGAGAATATAGGAAGTTAGGCAGGAATTTAAAAAGGAGGTCCTCGAGGGTAGTAATATCTGGACTACTCCCAGTGATATGAGCTACGAAAGTTAGGGATAGGAGGATAGAGCAGATGAATGAATGGCTGAGGAGCTGGTGCAGGGGCAAAGGGTGGACATTTTTGGATCACTGGAATCTCTTCTAGGATAGAAGTGATCTGTATAAGAAGGACGGACTGCCCTTGAATTGGAAGTGGACTAATATATTGGCAGAGAGATGTGCTGGAGCTGATTGGGAGGATTTAAACTAGTAAGGTGGGAGGGTCTGGGGGGTGGGGGTGGGGGTGGTGGTGGGACCCATGGAAATAGTGGGGAAGGACATCAATCTGAGATTGGTGAAATTGGGAAAGGGAGCACGTCAAACAGTCAGGGCAGGCAAAGGACTGATAAATTAAACTGCATTTATTTCAATGCAAGAGGCTTCACAGGGAAGACAGATGAACTCAGCACATGGTTGGGAACATGGGATTGGGATGTGGTAGCAGTTACAGAAACGTGGCTCAGGGATAGTCGGGACTAGCAGCTTAATGTCCCAGGATACAAATGCTACAGGAAGGATAGGAAGGGGGGCAAGAGAGCAGGAGGCATGGTGTTTTTGATTAGGGGGTAGCATTACTGCTGTACTTAGGAAGGGTATTCCTGGGAATACATTGAGGGAAGTTACATAGGTGGAACTGAGAAATAAGAAATGGGTGATTACCCTATTGGGATTGTACTATAGACCCCCCCCCCCCCTCCCAATAGTCAGCGGGCAATTGAGAAACAAATCTGTAACGGGAGCTAAGTTATCTGTAAGAATAATAGGGTGTAATATTATTGGATTTAAACTTTCCAAACATAGACTGGGACTGCCATAGTGTTAAAGGGTTTAGATGGAGAGGAATTTATTAAGTGTGTACAAGAAAATTTTCTGATTCAGTATGTGGATGTACCTACAAGAGAAGGTGCAAACTTACCTAATCTTGCGAAATAAGACAGGGTAGGTGACTGAGGTGTCAGTGGGGGAGCACATGAATAGGAAGGGTTTAGAGGGATATAGACCATGTAGTGGCAAATGCGACGAGATTAATTTAGGATATCTGGTCAGCGTGGACAAGTTGGACCGAAGAGTTTGTTTCCGTGCTGTGCATCTCAATGAGTCTATGACTCTGATGTGACTGATACTGTATGTGTGAAAAGAGATTTTGATAAATTGATACTAATCTCATAAAATGAGTAAAAAGAGAAACAAGTACTGGAAGTACACAGCAGGGCCATTGATATTTGAAAAGATAAACAATCATTTCCCGTTCTAACAAAACGTTAATCTCTCTTGATCTTGTTCACTTGCTGATAGCCCCAGTCTATTCAGTCTCTCCTGATCACTCAAACCCTCCAACCCCAGCAAAGCTCTTGTAAATCTTTTCTGAACCCTTTCAAGATTCACAACACCTTTTCTATAACAGGGACACCATAAGCCCTTCATCAGGCCCGAAACATCGATTATCTTGTTCCTCAGATGCTGCCTGACCTGCTGTGCTTTTCCAGCACCACACTCTCGACTCTGAGCTCCAGCATCTGCAGTCCTCAGTTTCTTCTATACTCAATGCCCTGACCAATAAAAACAAGCATACCAAAGCCTTTTTCATAACCCTGGTTACTTGTGACTTCACTTTCAAGGAGCTATGATCCCTGTACTCCAAGGTCTCTCTGTTCTGCAACACTCCCCAGGACCTTGCCATTATCTGTATATGTCCTGCCTGATTCACCTTACCAAAACGCAGCACCTCATATTTATCTAGACAATAGACAAAGACAATAGCTGCAGGAGTAGGCCATTCTGCCCTTCGAGCCTGCACTACCATTCAATATGATCATGGCTGATCATCCTTAATCAGTAGGGAGAAAGTGAGGTTTGCAGATGCTGGAGATCAGAGCTGAAAATGTGTTGCTGGAAAAGCGCAGCAGGTCAGGCAGCATCCAAGGAACAGGAGATTCAACGTTTCAGGCATAAGCCCTCTTATGCCCGAAACGTCGAATCTCCTGTTCCTTGGATGCTGCCTGACCTGCTGCGCTTTTCCAGCAACACATTTTCAACTCATCCTTAATCAGTATCCTGTTCCTGCCTTATCTACATAACCCCTGATTCCACAATCCTTGAGAGCTCTATCCAACTCTTTCTTAAATGAATCCAGAGACTGGGCCTCCACTGCCCTCTGGGGAAGAGCATTACACACAGCCACCATTCTCTGGGTGAAAAAGTTTCTCTACTCATGTCTGTCCTAAATGGTGTACCCCGTATTTTTAAGCTGTGTCCTTTGGTTCGGGACTCACCCATCAGCGGAAACATGTTTCCTGCCTCCAGGGTGTCCAATCCTTTAATAATCTTATATGTCTCAATCAGATCCCCTCTCAGTCTTCTAAACTCAAGGGTATGCAAGCACAGTCGCTCCAGTCTTTCAGTGTAAGGTAATCCTGCCATTCCAGGAATTGACCTCGTGAACCAATGCTGTACTCCCTCAATAGCCAGAATGTCTTTCCTCAAATTTGGAGACCAGAACTGCACGTAGTACTCCAGGTGTGGTCTCACCAGGGCCCTGTACAGCTGCAGAAGAACCTCTTTGCTTCTATACTCAATCCCTCTTGTTATGAATGCCAGCATGCTATTAGCCTTCTTCATTACCTGCTGTACCTGCATTCTTACCGTCATTGACTGGTATACAAGAACACCCAGATCTCTCTGTACTGCCCCTTTACCTAAATTGATTCCATTTAGGTAGTAATCTGCCTTCCTGTTCTTGCCACCAAAGTGGAAAACCATACATTTATCCACATTAAACTGCATCTGCCATGCATCTGACCACTCACCTAACTTGTCCAGGTCACCCTGTAATCTCTTAACATCCTCATCACATTTCACCCTGCCACCCAGCTTAGTATCATCAGCAAATTTGCTAATGTTATTGCTAATACCATCTTCTATATCATTAACATATATTGTAAAAAGCTGCGGTCCCAGTACTGATCCCTGCGGTACCCCACTGGTCACTGCCTGCCATTCCGAAATGGAGCCGTTTATCACTACTCTTTGTTTCCTATCAGCCAACCAACTTTCAATCCAAGTTAGTACTTTGCCCCCAATACCATGCGCCCTAATTTTGCTCACTGACAATGTGGGACTTTATCAAAAGCTTTCTGAAAGTCCAGGTACACTACATTACTAGATCTCCCTCATCCATCTTCAGAGTTACATCCTCAAAAAATTCAAGAAGATTAGTCAAGCATGATTTCCCCTTCATAAATCCATGCTGACTCTGACCTATCCTGTTACTACTATCCAGATGTGTCGTAATTTCATCCATTATAATAGACTCCAGCATCTTTCCCATCACTGAGGTCAGACTATCTGGTCTATAATTTCCTGTTTTCTCTCTCCCACCTTTCTTAAAAAGTGGTACAACATTAGCCACCCTTCAATCCGCAGGAACTGACCCCGAATCTATCAAACTCCGGAAAATAATCATCAACGCATCCACGATTTCTCGAGTCGACCATCAGGCCCTGGGAACTTATCAACCTTCAGACCTAACAGTCTCTCCAACACCAATTCCTGGCAAATATAAATTCCCTTAAGTTCAGGTCCTTCAGCCACTGTTACCTCAGGGAGATTGCTTGTGTCTTCCCCAGTGGACACAGATCTGAAGTACCAATTCAATTCTTCTGCCATTTCTTTGTTCCCCGTAATATATTCCCCTGTTTCTGACTTCAAGGGTCCAATTTTATTCTTAACCATTTTTTTGCCGATCACATACCTAAAAAAACTTTTACTATCCTCCTTTATATTATTGGCCAGTTTACCTTCGTACCTCATTTTTTCTCTGCATATTTCCTTCTTAGTAATCCTCCGTTGTTCTTTAAAAGCTTCCCAGTCCTCCATTTTCCCAATTATCTTTGCTATGTTATACTTTTTCTCTTTTAACTTTATATGTTTCTTAACTTCCCTTGTCAGCCATGGCCACCCATGCCTCCTCCTAGGATCTTTCTTCCTTTTTGGAATGAACTGATCCTGCATCTTCTGCATTATACAGAAATATCTGCAATTGTTCCTCCACTGTCATCCCTGCTAAGGTATTGCACCATTGAACTTTGGCCAGCTCCTCCCTTTTAGCTCCAGAGTTCCCTTTATTCAACAGAAATATTGTCACTTCCGATTGTACCCTCTCCCTCTCAAATTGCAGATTGAAGCTTATTGTAGTATGGTCACTACTTCCCAATGGCTCCTTCACTTCAAGGTCCCTGATCAATTCTGGTTCGTTGCACAATACCAGATCCAGAATTGCCTTCTCCCTGGTCAGCTCCAGCACCAGCTGTTCTAAGATTCCATCTCTGAGGCACTCCACAAAGTCTCTTTCTTGAGGTCCAATACCATCCTGATTCTCCCAGTCTACCTGCATGTTGAAATCCCCCATAACAACTGTAGTAACATCTTTGTGACAGGCCAATTTCAGCTCCTGATTTAACTTACATCCGACATCCAGACTACTGTTTGGGGGCCTGTAGATAACTCCCAAGAGGGTCTTTTTACCCTTAGTATTTCTCAGCTCTATCCACACTGACTCTACATCCCCTGATTCTAGGTCCCCCCATGCAAGGGACTGAATATCATCCCTTACCAACATGGCCACCCCACCCCCTCTGCCCGTAAGTCTGTCCTTACGATAGCATGTGTAGCCTTGAATATTCATTTCCCAGGCCCTGTCCACTTGAAGCCATGTCTCAGTTATCCCCACAATATCGTATCTGCCAATTTCCAAAAGAGCCTCAAGCTCATCCATCTTATTTCAAATGCTTCATGCATTCATGTATAGTATTTTTAATTTGTACTGCCCTCACCCTTCCCATCAACTCCTATTTCACTCAACCTTACAGCATGATCCCTTTCTGAGTTTTCTGCTTCATTGATACAGTTGTCTTTCTTGACTTCCCTTGTTCTAACTTTACCTCCAATTTTCTTCTTAAAAATCCAGTTTGTCCCCTCCGCCCACTACTTAGTTTAAACGTAGCTGTGTTGCAGTAGCAAACCTGCCTGCCAGAATGCTGGTCCCTAACCTATTCAGGTGCAAACCATCTCTCTTGTAGAACTTATGCTTATCACAAAACATACCCCAGTGATCTAAGAATTTAAATCCTTGCTTCCTGCACCAGTTCCCCAGCCACACATTCAAGTCCATTTTCTCCCTGTTTCTGGCCTCACCAGCCTGAGGAACTGGAAGCAAACTGGAGATAACCACCATGGACGTCCTGCTTTTCAGCCTTCTTCATAGTTCTCCGAAATCCTGCTGTAGTATGTTCCTTCTCTTCTTCCCAACATCATTTGTGCCGACATGTACCACCACCTCTGGCTCTTCACCTTCGTCCTTGAGGATTTCCTGCACTCTGTCTGCGATGTCTTTCACCCTGGAACCAGGAAGGCAACACACCATCCTTAAATCTCGTCTGCTGCCACTAAAACCCCGGTCAGTTCCTCTCACTATGGAGTCCCCTATTACCACGGCTCTGTGCAATGTCCAACTCTTCGGCTCTGCCTCTGCGCCAACTTTTGATTAACAGACCTGGCCGCCTCGCGGACTGGCAGTGTCATCTGTCTCTACTGTTTCCAAAAGATTCAATTTGTTCCTGACAGGTATTTCCCCCGGGGTCACTTGCACCTGTCTCCTCTCTGCCTTCCTCATCGTCCGCTTTCTTCTGCTCTCTTCTGGTATGATTGATGTAATAACCTCGCTGAAGGTCCTGTCCAGAAAGATTTTGTTCTTTTAGATGAGTCTAAGGTCCTCGAGTTCTTTCATCAGTGCTGCAATATGCTCTGTCATTAGCTGAACGTGCACACACTTTCCACACTTATACGAGCCAGACACACCAGAGTCATTGACCTTCCACATCAAGCACGTAGCACACTGAACCAGCCTGGCAATCATGTCTTCACCCTCTTCAACTGTGGTGTAATCACTTCACTCCACCTCCTTGTCAAAGACTCCTGAGCTAAAGCCTCATTCTTCAATCCACAGGAACTTCCTTGGACCCTCTTTTTGGGGCTAGTCTGTGGACTTTTAATTTAGGTTAGAGGAGGAGGCCCTACTTTGTAGGACCTGGGGTCTAGAACACACCCACTCAAATAATAATCACTTACCTTCCCGACCGGCTTTGTGCTCTGCCTTCACTTCCGCCCAGCTCCCGCCGCAATCTGATGTGGAAAAAAAAGTACTTCATCTTCCACTCCTTGGCCCATGGGCCTATCTGATCAAGGTCTCGTTGTACTCTGAGATAACCTTCTTCACTGTCCACTACACTACCAACTTTGGTGTCATCTGCAAACTTACTAACCACACCTCCTACATTCATATCTAAATCATTGATATAGATGAAGAAAAGCAGTGGATCCAGTGGATTCAATCCTTGTGGACCGGTGGTCACAGACCTCCAATGTGAAAAATAACCCTCCACCAACCTCTGTCTCCTACCTTCAAGCTAATTTTGTATCCAAATGGCTAGATCACTGTGAATTCCATGTGACCTTACCTTGCTGACTGGTCTACTTTGTCAAACAGCCTTGCTGAGGTCCATATAGACAACATTATTCAGCAAAATCGCTAATTTGTACATTCTTTACCATTTCTGTGTTGAAATCAAAGGCCATGGTTAGAGTTATTGCTGTCCCATCCATCGACATGTTTGAAGGTGAAAATGTATAATATCCAGTGCCCTTAAAGCTAACCTCTTTTGTGACTCCTAATCCCTGATGGACTGACAAGACAAACTCATGTCATTTGATCTTATTCACACTTCTACTTCCTATTTTTTGGCTTGTCCTTTCTGTTTGAAATTCAGAAAGTGTTGTACTCATGATTGAGTTTCCTTTTTGGTGCAATGTTCATCGTTGACAACACAAATATCCTGCAACTGCCATCAACAGGGCATAGAATGATATTGAAGGTACAACAGAAACAAAAGTGTTCAACCTAGTTAGCTCATGTGGGCTTTCACATCTTGGTACAGCACCTTAGGGTAGGTATTTCAGCCTTGGATGAGGTACCCCATACTTTCACTAGAAAGATACTGTGGCTAATGAGGTTCAATTATTTGGATAGGGTGTACACACGAGTAATCTCTTCCCATGAATATAGATTAATAAGGGGAGGTTCTGATAAGGGCTTTTTAGATCATTATAGAATTTGAAAGGCAGAAGAAATTCCTTCTTGCTTGAACAGGGCACATAATCTTATAAATCAGGCAAGGCCATTCAGGGATGACATCTGGAAATTTCTTCACAGAAAGGGTAACAGAAATCTGGAACTCTCTCCAATGCCCTGCCGCTAGTCTGGGAGGGAGTTAAAAATTGAAGTTGATAGGTTTTTGATTAGGGAAGGTATAAAGGGATATGGAATTTAACGCATGCATGATTTAATTGAGTGAAAGAATAGGTTTGAGGGGTCAAAGAATCCTCTCTTGTTTCCTTGGCCTGGTTTTTAATCTCCAACTTTGCCAGGAACTGACCTGCTTTCATTGCCAATGGGAAACACAGTTCTAAGTCCAACGCATCTGTCCGTTCCTTTCTAAACCACCTCTTGCATTACTGCATTACTTTCAGGTTTCCTAACCAATTCAGGTAAAAAAAAACCTGAAGTCCACCAAGACAATTTAAATTCCAATCTTTAAAGGGACCTCCTTTAAATCTTCCTTGATGCATCTTGCTGATGTAAACAGAACACAACAAGCTGCACTCTTTCAAAGGCTGTGCCTCATTTTAGTGGCACTTCTCTGAATGTGACACTGATAGATGGAAGATGCCTGCTAGTGGGACCAAGAAGTGAGGCTGGTGTTTGCCAATGGTGTGGGCAGCAGGAGTAAAGTGCTGTGCTCATGGATTCAGTGCTGACTGTGGTCCAACGGCCTGAGCAGGATAGGAAAGGTGAGTAACATGGAGTATTTGTGGGTCTCACTCGTTAGACTCCTTACCAGAGTCATTTGTCATTTCCTGAGTGGGATAACCCTTTCCTAGTAACTCTGCTTCCAGATATGAAGACATCAGGAGGCTGAACTCTTGCAGGACAAAGGCTTCATGACAGTTGTCTAGGTTTCTTGCAAACACTGGCATAAAGATCTTTATTTGTGCATTTGGATTGCATTGTTGGTGAATAATCCTGAGCAATCTGGGATGCGTTAGTTGCCACACTAAAGCCAGCCAGTGCTGCAAAACCAAGTGCACATTAACTCTGACATCATGGGTGCCAAAGTTGTCATAAGTACTTCCCTACAAAACAAATCATCAGTCACTTGTTTTTTTTTAAAGATATTTTTATTAGAAATTTAATATTTTGACAGATTTACAAAAATAAACAGAACTTTCAAGCACAAACATTAATATAAAAATAGATCTTAAATATATAATCATCAAAATTCAAAGGAATGATACTAAAGAAGAAAGAAAAACAATGAAACTCAGTTAACTACTAATCTAATCCACAATTATCCAGAGTGTATAGTTGAGTCACTTACATCCTTCAAACAAGAGAAAATGTTCTCCAATACACTCATAACAGTATAATAAAAAGGAAACTATTTCCAAACAATAAGAACAAAAAAAAACATGTTTGAATGGAGATCCTCCCCCTTGTTCTCAGGGGGCCTTACTTCCTTTCTAAAGGTCCACCATATCCTCTCCCAAACAGTGTCCCATCCTTGACCCGGGCGCTCCTTAATAGGATTTAGATATAATACCAAGCTAGAGTTAACAGTGAGCACCCCACCCCCACCCCTCCCCACCCATACCTGAGTATATCTGATAGCATCAATGCCACGTACAAACACACATAACTATAAAATTACAACTCCAACATATTACAGTTAAGTATAATAACATAAAATAACAAGGGAAGACAACCCTGCTCCCAGAAGCAAAAGTAAAGTAGAGTAAAGTATCCATTTCTCCCCACGGAGTGTGGAAGAGGCAAGCCAACATAAATTGTCTCTTACGATTTATTTAAACGAGTCTAAAAGTTCCTTAGCCTCTTCTGGTGATCTAAAATTATACTCGGATCCTTCGTGGTTAAAGCATAACGTCGCTGGGTAGCGTAAGGTGTATTGAATATTTAAGTTCCTTAGACATTTCTTCACCTCATCAAACGCCTTCCTCCTTCGTGCCAAAGCCGGGGAGAAGTCCTGAAATAACATAATCTTGGATCCTTCATGGATCATAGCTTTAGGATCCTTTCCAAGCTTTCTGGAGGCATCCAGGAGTATCTGCCTCTCCCTATAACTCTGCAGCCGGAACAGGACCGGGCATGGGCGCTGGTTTGGGCCAGATCCGCGTACTGCGACCCGGTAGGCCCACTCCACCCTTACCCGGTCAGTTTCAGCCCCCAGGTTTAAAAGCTGGGGCAGCCATCGCTCCAGAAATGCTGCTAACTGTCCCTTCTCTTCTTGTTCAGGGAGGCCCAGAAGACGGATATTCTTTCTCCGATTTCTATTATCCAGGTCATCCATGTAGATTTCAAAGGCCCTGACTCTCTGCTCCAGAGCTCGCACCTGTTCTGCAGCTGTTTGTGCTGCAGCCTCGGAGGTCGTGGCCTTTAGCTCCGCCCCCTTCACCCGGCCCTGCAGCTCCTCAATAGCCTGGCTGTGCTTTTGTAGCTTTTCTTCGAATGAGTTCCATCTCTGTCGGGATTCTGCGATGAAATTGACGAGTGTCGTTTCCAGCCTGGCAATCATCTCTTCAAGGCCTGTTTTTACATCAGCTGCAGCTGGAGGAGGAGAGGAGGGTGGGGGAGGGGTCTTTGTTTTCTGAGAGCTGCGGGATCCCTTTGGTTTACTCATTATCCACTTAATATTAAACTGCTTAAATATAATAGTAAGCAGCTAATTAAGGTTAGAAAATTTTTTTGGGTGGTTTGGTAAGTGTGGTGGGGGTGAGTAACTCACTTTACCCAGGTTTTGGGAAGAGCTCTGTAAACTCAGACTTGCTGAGTCGCCGCCATCTTGGATCTCCAGTCACTTGTTTTATGCAGTACTTCAGCCATCAACTGCAAAATCCTGGAACTTTCTCCAGCAGAACCATGGAAACATCTAGACAAAGGCAGAAGTGACTTTAACAGTCAACATAAAATGGATCCAATAGCAGCCGGTCTTATTCTGGCAGGTTGGAAATCTTAGGCATTTTGTGAGCTCCTTGGATCATTGGGCTCTAACAGATTGAAGAGGTGTGTCCTCTGCCTGGATGCTGTGTGATAAGAATGGGTTCCTGTGAGCTGCAGTTCTCTGCTGACTCCCTTATCCGGGTGCCTGCAAGTCCCTGAGGAGCTATCCCTGCTGTTCCTGTTAATGCTGTTCCTGCTGCTTATGTTACCCCTGCTGAAGCTTTTCCTACTTCTCCTACTCCTGCTGGTATTTCCACTACTGCCAATCGTCTTGGGCTGCATTTGATGCTCATTGTAAAACAGCATCAATAATTCCCACACTGATATCATAGGTCAGACATTCAAAGCTGGCAAGGTGACTTCTCAACAGAACTACCATGAATAAATCCTTTTTCAGTGATGAAATGTGGTGTTTTATATGTTAGGTATATATCATAGAGACATGTGGATGGGGTTCTATTGAGATATCATTTTGTTTATTAACTACTATTACTGTAACTAATTTGACATCTCAGACTTGAAAGTACACATTGGGTTATATGCATACTTTTATATTCCCTTTTATATGTAAAGGACTGACAGACTGAATAACTGGCTACCTGTCCAACTGACTGGTTTACAGAGTAGCTGCCAATTAGCCATACAGAGAGCAAGATCATTTATACTAAAGCATCAGACACTGTGAAATCATCTAGCTGTCTTAAAGGTGTAGTACCTTTCTGAGATAATAAAACATTCCCCTTTTGTTCCCTTTAAAAAAAGTTGAAAACCTATTCTAACTGACATATGCAAGATGCCTACCTGTAGGTTATCCTTGCATGTTAAGGTAATACTTTGACAGAAGTACAATATTGCCAGATCCTGTCCTTCTCCAATTATCATGACTCAGCTGTAGCTTCACTTTGCAGTGTGCTATCTGTCATTGTGGGTGGATGTATGTGACCTGGGTTATGGGTGTATGGTTGTTGTCTGGTGTGATACTGTCAGTATCAGTCACTGCCTGGTATGATGGATAGTTGATCATGTACAACCTGGATATGTCATCTGTTTCAGTGTAGGATTTGACCATTGTTTGTATACAACATCTTCCTGGAACCCATTTATTCATTTGAAGATCTCAAACTCTGATGCCTTGCCCTTGTTCAAATTGATCTAACTATATGCCAATTGATCATGCACTTGTACCTTTTTCTCCCTTCTTTCCAATGACGCATTGTTTACACAACGTTAGGGTGGTAAAAGTATTTGAGAAGATACTGTGTGGATCTTGACATCCAAACATGAGGGCTGCAAGACAGGGTTAACTATTGCTTTGAGGAGTAGCATGTTAATTTATCATAGCCATCTGAAAACCTTGGCAAGTAACCTTTGTTTTAATGGTCATGGACTTCAAAAAGTTGAAGGACTCACATTTCACATTCAACAACTGTTCCACTGTAATTGCTTCAACTTATGTTATGAAAAGATATTTGGTGAAATAGTGAGTCATCAGATTGTGGCTGTATCCTTGGAGATGGAAAATGTCAGCCGCAATCCTACACAATGGCTCAGAATGAATTTTGTGTCAAACATATTTTGATACAGAGCTTGTGGAGTAATCATTTGTTGCCTTTGAAAAATGCAATCCTGCAGAGTCATGATTTTTTCTGAATTCTTTCCAGAATGTGCTTTCTCAGGGATGTGCTGAATGTTTACAGGGACCTGCTGAATGTTTACAGGCTTTGGGGAGGCAATAGCCTAGTGGTATTATGCTTAGATTCTAATCCAGAAACTCAGTTAATGTTCAGGGGAGCTAGTTTGAACTTATCATGGCAGGTGGTGGAATTTGAATTTGATTTTAAAAAGATATGCAATTAATAATCTGCTGAAACCATTGCCAATTTTTGGGGAAACACAGCTGGCTCACTAATTTCCTTCAGGGGAAGGAAATCTACAATCCTCACCTGGTCTGGCCTACATGTGGCACTCATGCTGTCCTCTGAAATGGCCTAGCAAGCCAGTCAGTTCAAGGGCAGCTATGGATGGCCAATAAGTGCTGGCCAGCCACTGATGCCCAATTCCCATGAGTGAATAAATAAAAACATGCCGATGATGATCATGTTGAGCTACTGCAGATGTTTAAACAACAACAGCTTGTTGAATTTGCTCCGCTCAATTATGACAAAACTGAATGTAATTGATGTGGAAACTATCCTCGAACTTGAATTTGATAATATTCGTTTGTGAATCTAGAGGAATATCTTTGACCTTATGAGGATTTGAAAATTAGCCAACAGCATCTGGAATAATCATGCCTGAACCTGGTAAGTACTTTGAAATTGTATCTTTGGATCTTTAACTACTGATAGGTTTATAATACATGAGTCTTTGCATGCTGGTAGACCAATGTTAGAAGGTCCTGCTGTTATCAACAATGTAAATGGGTTCAGATGACCATTCCAAGGAGTCATATTCACATTTGAGATAGTAAGTGCCCAATGCAAGGAATGTCAGACTCCTTGCAAGCAGTTAGCTTATTGAATTTGGACTGCATTCCATTGCACCTGAAAACATCTTATGTCAGGTGTTGTAAAGGGGTAATATTTACTTTTGCATAAGTGTGAATCTTGGCATATAGTACATACCTGAAAATATATTCCTGGAAAAGTGCAGCAGGTCAGGCAGCATCCAAGGAGCAGGAGAGTCAACGTTTCGGGCATGAGCCCTTCAGCCCAAAACATCAATTCTCCTGCTCCTTGGATGCTGCCTGACCTGCTGCGCTTTTCCAGCAACACATTTTCAGCTCTGATCTCCAGCATCTGCAGTCCTCACTTTCTCCTATATAGTACATACCATCCATTCCTTTTTGGGGCATGTCACTCAGGTGGAAGTAAAGGCTTCAGCTTTTCTGATGGTGTCTATGTGTTATGTCAAATTGACCACATGTACTGTCTGATTGACTAGGGCCTGAAAGCTGCAACATTATACTTAGCTTATGGGCTTCATTGATGTGCTTTCTTGTTATCAATGGGAGTTGGAAACATCTTTGACATTGAGTTGGATTTTTTTTTGAGGAGTAGCAATCCCTTGCTGATTAACCCGTGACTCCTATTTATGCCATGAAAGAGCTTTGTATTTCTGAATAGAGATTCAAATCACTTCGACAGAATGCAGCCATACTTCCATTCAGACAATTCCGTCAGTGCAAAAGGATAACCATTTCAGATGTCAGGTCCAGAATAGGAGGTGAGCTGGGGGTCACCTGATTCTGGTGTTGGGATGTCAAAGCTGGTATCATGGCCATGGTGCTGGGTCCATAATGGTGAAAGGGGACTGTTTGGGTCTGAAATTAGGGAGGGTGGGATTGGGTCCACTGATGGGAGAAGAGGGGTTCGGTCTGGAGTCAAGGAGGCTAAATGGTTCCAGAAGGGGTCATGAGGTGTTCAGGTATGCAGTGCTGGGTTGGGTCTTGAGCAGTGGGGAGAGTCATGGTGTCAGGAGTAGGGAGTATCTGGCTCAGTAGTGGCAGAATGAAATCTAGGGATTATGTTTGGTACTGAGGGTGATGTTGAGTTATAACTGTGGTGGAGAGGGTGTTGAGGTCCCAAGGGGAGAGGGGGTGTTGATTCAGGTTATGGAAAATTTCTAAGGGTTCTGGAAGGGTAGTATTTGGCGGAAAAATGGAGAAAGGCAGCAATACTCTCAGGATGACCATGAGGCTGAAGATCAGGCCATTAACCAGGAAGGCTGTCCCAGACAGCATGATAGAGCAATGCTCTGCAGAGCCAAGAGGCCATGGATAACCTCACTGAAACCTGCTTTCAGAATGAATGAAATAAGTTTGGACTGTGTTTAATTGCTTCAGATTCAGTTGGTAAGATGGCGAGCAGCCTCTGTTTTGAGCAAAGGACATGTTGCCCCTACTAGTTTTGCAGTCCTTGACCATTTATCTTGCTGAAGCAATGTCTTGTTATCCACATGACTGCACACTTGATATCTTCTGGTGATCTCATTTTCATTATCTACACATTACTGCTCTTACTGATCTTTAAGGAAAAAACAACAGCCCATGGGAGGGTGCACCAGCATTGCATTTTGACTTAAGTTTAAGTTGCTCTTAAGGCATCTCTCAGGACTTTTATTTTAATTCATTCACTGGATAAGGGCGTCACTGGCTAGGCCAGTATTTATTGCCCAGAAGGCAGTTGAAAGTCAACCACATGCTGGAAATCTGGAATCACATGTAGGCTAGATCAGCTAAAGATGGCAGTTTCCTTCCCTGAAGGACATTAGTGAGCCAGGGATTTTTTTTCTGATAATCAACTCATGATTGTCATTAGACTCTTAATTCCAGATTTTTATTGAATTCAACTCCATCATCTGCCATGGAGGGACTTGAATCCAAGTGGCCAGAACATTACCTGGGCTTCTGGATTTACAGTATGGTGATAATACCACTGATTCCCAAAGCTTATACTTGAAATGTTGATTCTCCTGCTCCTCAGGTGATGTGTGACTGGTTGTGTTTTTCCAGCACCACATTCTTTAACTCTGATCTCCAGCATCTGCAGTCCTCACTTTCTCCAAGTTGATAATACCACTAGGCTATCCTAGCTTTGAGAAGTAACGTCTCTCAAGATAACAAGGAGGTTGAGCTTGAGGAATCTTCTTTTGATTCTTCCATCATCCATATACTTTCAATGTTACAGAGTGTGCATTGGTTGCTAAGTTATCCTGAGATTATTGAGTTTCCTTTAGAAGAGTGTTGAATCTGCAAGAGGCAACGTTTTCAGCTGCTTTTCTCAGCAGACCAGTGCATTGTGAGGTGGAGTGAACACATTGTACATCTCCTAGCCTTGGCTGGTAGTGTGTTCCCTTGTAAAGTTGATGCATGCAATGAACCTTATCTTACAAAGATGTGTGGAATCCTCACAGATTCTGTACTCTCACTCCAATGGTTAGCATAGTTGTGGAATGCTATGAGCAGACTAGACCCTAGCACATTCCCTCCTTATCGCATTTAGATTCATTGTTGTCCAGAGTAAAATGTAACACTTTGACTGTAGTCCTTAATGGCAAGGTTCAAGGATCTTTGGCCTTTAAGATTACCTGCAGTTACATGCTCACAGAATCATAGAACAGATATAGTACATAAGAGGGCATTCAGCTCAGTGTATCTGCACCAGCTCCTCAAATAAGTATCAGTATCCAGTGACAATCTCCTGCTTTTCCCCCATAATCTTACACAATATTTTCAAATAATCATCCAATGCTCTCTGGAATGCCTCAATTGAATCTGCCTCTACCATAGGCCCAGACAGTGTATTTCAGACTTTAACTGCTCGGTGGATAAAATATTTTTTTTCATCTTTGATTCTTTTACATAGCACTTTGAATTAAAGGCCTCTTACTCTTGGTCCTTTTTACAAGCAGGAACAGCTTCTCCCAATCTACTCCGTTCAGCCTGCTCAGCCTTTTGAAAACCTTCAAATCTCCTCCCAGCACTTCCTCTCTCCAAGGAGAACACTCGCCACTTCTTCAATCTATCCTGATAACTGAAGTTTCTCATTCCTGGAAGCACTCTTGTAAATTGCCTCAGTAATCTTTCCAATGCTTTCCTGTCTTTCCTATAATATGGCACCCACAGCTACACACAATATTCCAGCTGAGGTTTACCAAGTTTCTTGGACAAGTCAAAGAGATGGTTGCTGTAAGTGGTGCAAACCACTTGGGCACTGCTATTTCATTCATTCTTGTAATGTCTGAAGAGGAAGCTCATCTCTCTCATGGTTCAAACAGCAAAAAAGTATACTACATCAGACATTTTAACGCTGTAAATGAACATATTTTTTTTAGATTAGACTTACAGTGTGGAAACAGGCCCTTCGGCCCAACAAGTCCACACCGACCCGCCGAAGCGAAACCCACCCATACCCCTACATTTACCCCTTACCTAACACTACGGGCAATTTAGCATGGCCAATTCACCTGACCCGCACATCTTTGGACTGTGGGAGGAAACCGGAGCACCCGGAGGAAACCCACGCAGACACGGGGAGAATGTGCAAACTCCACACAGTCAGTCGCCTGAGTCGGGAATTGAACCCGGGTCTCTGGCGCTGTGAGGCAGCAGTGCTAACCACTGTGCCACCGTGCCGCCCAAATATATTTAGAACACAGAACATAGATTGTGCCCTTTGGCCCACAGTGTTGGCCGAACTTGATGCCAAATTAAACTAATCCCTTCGGTCTTTACAACAGCGGAAAGTTGTTTACTCTGATATTTCACCCATGCTGTCCATGCACCCTCAGTAAGGTTTCATCTTCCATTCCTTTTGTGTGATGTTTCTTCAGTTTGTGCAAATGGGGTGGAGGAAGCCTGGTCTGTGGTTGGGCCTTTTAGCTGAAAGACTTGGGTGTTGTCCCCTTGTCCTTTCGTGGAGGAGTGGAGAACCTCCAGAGTGTTCAGAAAATAAGTCTCTGGTGGTCTTTCTGTCATTTTTCCTCCCTTTCTGTTGGCACCACCCTGACTCCCTGAAATGACTTGACTTGTCTTCCTCTCGTCTTGCCACTAATGCCAAGCTACTTGGATGGAGGGCAGGTCTGTATGCAAATCTGGCAAACTTTGAATGTATCACCTGACTTTCTGTGGTTGTTGTATCCTATTTGTGGAGACAGCCAAAAATATGCAAGTTGGAGTGAGCATGGCACTGAAAACATTGATATACTCCTCCATCCTTTGTTCCAGTTCACCGGCCTAATATTCCTGTGCCTGTCTCTACAGTTTGACTTTGTCATTAGTGACTGAGAACTGAGGCTTATCATCTGCCTGGAACTGAACAGGTGCCTTGCCTTGGGCATTGCATTCTTGACTAGCTTGGAGAAAGGTCCGTGATGTGGTCATCCAAGTTAAATCTGGAACAAGCTCCCATTGAAGTGAAAATCTCTGAGCTTGTGGACGTGCAGGTGAAAGTGTTGCTGGTGCATCCTCTGAGGATTCAGTGGCTTCCTCTTCAGAGGGGAAGATGGAACTGAGGGTCTCCAGCACTGGCCTCATTGTGGATACTGCTAGCGCCTGTATAAGATAGAGGGAAGATTTGTTGGAGAAGGTGCATTAAAGCTTATGTGGGTGAAGAATGAGTTAGCTCTGGAGAGCAGTGCAGTATGGCACAACAAAGGACAACTGGATTGGCTATAAACTGAAATCTCTCCACCTTTATATGAGCAATCATGCTCTTCTCCAGCCAGTTCTAGGAAATTCTCCTCACAGGGACAAATGGAACCTGATGCCTGCCAACTCCACTCTCCAATCACAGGCCCGACTAAAACAAAACCATTTTAGTCCTCTTGGCCCAGTTGTGGGCCAGTTTTCCCTGCTATGAGACAAAAGAAGGATTGAATATGATGTAAGTGTGTGGAACAGCAGTTAGTGGTCTTTAGTGAACCAAAAAGGTACTGAAGTGTTCCCAGTGTGTGATGGGAAAGTTAAATGTTTGGGAAGATGAGGCTGGTGAAAGGTGTTGAGTGGACATGATGCATGTAATGCTGAGAGCTGTAGTCCATGAACCTTGGTACGACGTATGTGCAGTGGCCGAAGTAGATCAAGTAATAGTCCTGTGAATGTAATGGAGCAGTGGGAATATGGTGATAATAAGCCTTGCAAAATGCAGAAGGTGGAACTACAAGCCTGGAGGCTTCTTGAGGAAGTGGTGGTTGCGAGTACAATTCTAACGTTTAAAAGACATTTGGATGGATGCATGAATAAGAAAGATTTGAAGGAAAATGGACCAGAAGCAGGCAGTATGAGATTAAGGTCAGCATGAACTGGTTGGACTCAAGGGCCTGTTTCCATGCTGTATGACTCTATAACTCGATGATCATTGACCTTCTAACTACACAGGTGGGGGTTCCCTATAACCTGGGACACAGCACTGTCACAAACTGCAATCTGTGGTGAGGCTGTGTCTGGTGAAATGTGTCTGTGTCTCCTGTGGTGGTCCATTGGGAAAACGACTTACCTCCTCTTCAACAACACTTTCACATCCCTGTCCACAAAGTGAGGAGCTAGCTTGCCTTTCTTCTGGGCTGCAGATACCGGGGATTTGGGGATATTCAGTGATACTGTAGTAAAGGACAGTATGGGGACCTGGCTTGTAGTGTTGAAAGTGATGTGCATCTGAGCCTTATGTCAAAGGTGTGAATGACAAAAGGTTGCATTTCCACTTCATCATAGAATCCCTACAGTGTGGAAACAGGTCTTTTGGCCCATCAAGTCCACACCGACACTCTGAAGAGTAACCCACCCAGACCCATCCCCATACATTTAATCCTGACTAATGCACCTAACCTACACATCCCTGAACACTATGGGCAACTGAGATTAGACTAGATTCCCTCCAGTGTGGAAACAGGCTCTTCAGCCCAACCAGTCCACACCGACCTCTGAAGAGTAACCCACCCAGACCCATTTCCCTCTGACTAATGCACCTAACACTATGGACAATTTAGCACGGCCAATTCACCTGACCTGCATATCTTTGGAGTGTGGGACAAAACCGGAGCACCTGAAGGAAACCTAGCAGATATGGGGAGAATGTGCAAACTCCACACAGACAGTTGTCCGAGGCTGGAATTGAACCTGGGACCCTGGTGTTGTGAGGCAGCAGTGCTAGCCATCATGCCCCCATATGATGGATTCCGCAAGAAAGGCACCGAACAGCAGAAGACTATGTGAGAAATGCACAAATTTCACACAGACAGTCACATGAGGCTGGAATCAAACCTGGGTCCATGGCACTGTGGGGCAGCAGTGCTCACCACTGAGCCACCCCCACTTCTATGAGGGATTCTGCAAGAGAGGCATCGAACAGCAGAAGACTGTGTGAGAAATGTTGCTTCAGCCTATGGTGAACCCTGGATCTCACTCACCAAGATATGAACTGCAAATGAGAAAATAACACCAAAGGCTCCTGCACATTTCAGTTCAGTCCAACTTTCCTTCACTTGACCAATAATCCAAAGCTCATGCTTCCCCCATGCTCATATTCTGAAGGCCTTTTTTTTCCCCAATCTGGCCTATTGTTTCATATATTCTTTCATTGGATGTGGAGATCGCTGACTAGGCTAGCATTTATTGCTTATACCAAATTGCTTTAGAGGAGGTGACATTGTGCCACCTTTGTAAACTGCTGCAGTCCATGTTAGGAAGAGAATTCCTTGGTTTTGACTCATAACAGTGAAAGAATGGTGACATAATTCTGAGTCAGAATGGTGTGTGGCTTGGAGAGAAACTTACAGAGGATGATGTTCCCAGGTATCTGTTGCCCTTGTCCTTCTAAGCCATAAGTCTAGACGTGGCTGCCAAAGGAACCTTGGTGAGATGTGGCAGTGTATCCTCTAGATGGTACACTCTGCTGCCATTGTGTGTCGGTGTCATCCATTTTTACAGTCAGTTGAAATAAGCAACTTTACGCATAGCTGCCGTCTTATGATCCCATGACAGTCCCTGCTCATTAACTCCTGATCTCTCACTGAAAAGAGCTAGCTCTTCATTCTGGCCCATCCTTTCACAATTCAAAACTCTTCCATTACATCTTCCTTTATACTGGTCTGTTCCAATGAAAAGGTCCTAATTATTCAAAACTCAAATACAGCAGATGCTGGAAGACTAAAACAAAAACAGAAAATGCTGAAACTACTCAGCAGGTCTGGCGACATTGAGGAGAGAACAACAGTGTTAACATTTCAGGTCAAGGATTTTCAGAACTGAAGGTGCTACCAAACTGAACCAAAAGGTTGGCAGTCAGCATTAGTGTTGCAATGAATAAAACAAAGAGCTACAGATGCTGAAAGTTTGGGACAAAAAAATATAAATTACTGGAAGGGTTCAGCAATTGGAATAAACTGCCAGGGGAAGTGGTGGATGCAGGTAATTCCAACATTTAAGAGACATTTGGACAGGTACGTGAATAATTTGGAGGGTTATGGGCCAAATCAGGCAAGTGAGAAACTTGGTCAGCATGGACTAGTTTGAGCTGAGACTTCGTTTCCATACTGTTATGACTCTAAGTCTGGCAGCATCTGTGAAAAGAAGGCCGAGTTCATGGTTCCGTCCAGTGACCCTTCTTCAGCATTTCTATCATTGCTGTTAGCTGCTCGTCACTTTAATTTCGGTTGTTTTCTCCTCTGACATTGGAAAGGTGGGGTAAACATGAGTCAGCGACTCTCTCAAAAACCGCCTAGAGCCTCACTGAGAAGCTAATTTTGAAGAATGAAGGAAAAGGTTGGTTTGGAGAGGGAGATGGCGGTGGGGGGTGGTCTAAAGAAACACTTCTTTATTTTTATGAGGCTACACGTTTAGTCCCTTAATGTCACAAATAAAGTGGTCCATGTTTTCTCTTGTAATCGGCTTTTTTTAAAAAAGAAAAAAAACTCGTGTGACTGGAGACGATGGCATGTTATGACTTTATTTGAGTGAATGAGTGACTTCAAAAGTTAAACTTCAAACCGCCAGATGAAGTGTATCAAAGGAACGTGGGTTTCAGCTGGGGGTAAATTTCTAGAATGCAGGGTGTGGGCCAATGCAACTTCCTCTTTCTCTCCCTTTTAACCAAAAATGGCATTTCTTTAAGCGGGGATTAACTCACCCGCGTAAATCGAAAAAAAAACATAAGTCTGGTTTCGTGCATGATCGCCATGCTGTGGTATGTGGTTGGTGCGAGGGTGAATTTGAATGCTGTGTGACTGCCTCTGACCACCCTGGATCCTCAAGCGCTGAGATGCGGCTGTAGGTGTTGTCTTGACTCTGCGTCAGCTGTATAAATAAGGTAAGACGCCAGGCGCTCAGACACACAGCGCGGTGTCTGCAGAGCGCTTCGCTTGTTAATGCAAACGACACAGCAACGCAGGACTTAGTCTCTAAACCAGACCCTGCGCGACAAAAAGATGGGCTGCAGTTTGAAAGGATTATTTACCCTGGCCACCGCTCTTATTTTGTTGGAAAATGGTACGTGTTTGTAAATAAAACGTTTCAATATAAAGTTTGGATCTGTCGCGTGTACCGTGTGGTTGTTGCGCTGTAACCTATAAGACTTGTCGGTATGTTTGCAGATTTGTGCATGATTCTGTGGTCACCCCGGGACGGGTTTTAATTGCACAGTGTTGCCAGGGTTTGCACTGATAAGTGCCAGCACTGGGCACACGATTTTGAATGGAGGCAGGCACTAGCTGTTATCATTGACACAGTCAGTATCATGGTCCCTGCTTCTGGATTCTCACTACCCAACCTGGAACCGCAGTGCTGCAAATGGGAGATGGTAGACATTTCGGTAAATTGCTCTCTGATCAGTATCGTTTTGTGCATTTATCAGAAATCGGGCGCTGGAGTGGTCTACCCGAGTTTATTTTTAAGCAACCATTTCCTTAACAGAATAACGCTTTTGCAAAATAAAAATCCATCCAATGAATGCAACGGTGAATCTTTGTCCTCCGTCGCGGTTGCCTGGGTTTCCAGCTTTTTTTCCGAATCTGCTCAATCGAAAGATCAGAGCAGCAGGGCGCGACGATACAAAATAAATTGAAAAAAAACAGGCAGAGAGACAATCGATTGTTTGAATTTAATTGTAATTTATGTAACAATTGCAACGCGCGTAGTGCAAAGGCACGGGCAGATTTTCCAGGGGGGAGAGAGAGAGAGTCCACCACCCCGTTTGAATTCTGTAGATGTTTCTGTTGGTTAACATGTCAACTTTTGGTGCTCTAGGTTGTGGTTTCCGCTTGCCATGGTCCAGCGAGGCCAGCAGTCAGTATCTGAGGAGAGAGAAGCGCTGCTCATGTAATAATCTGAGAGACAAAGAGTGCATCTACTTCTGCCACAAGGACATTATCTGGGTGAATACACCAGGGTGAGTACAGCAGAAATCAGGAATCCCAAATAGAAAGCCAGAAAACGCTGGACAACTGTGAAGGGGGTTGGAGGGTAGCGTTAATGTTTCAAGTTCATGACCCTTCATCAGGACTGGAACAAAGTTAGAGATGACAGATAAACAGAAATCCCAACTGAAAAGAGGGCAGCCCTGGTTAAAGAAGAGGTGAGAGTGATCAAACATCAAAACTAAAGGAAATTCACTGTTTCACTGCCAGTTCTAGGAGGGTCAGCTTGAAGTCTGCATTTCTTTCTGCAAGTGATTTTTGATATACGCTGACCATCCATCCAATGCTTTTTGGCAGCATTTACAGTTGCCATGGCTGCTTCAGAGATGGGGCAGTTTGTGGCCTCAAATATGACCTCAGTGACCTCATTGCAACACCCATTTTGGAAGCATCTTGCTTGAATACCTTGCCAGATATGGCCAGATCATTAATTTTCAGTTCTGATGAGAAGTCACCAACTTGAAATATTCATTAGTGTTCTCACTCTGCTCTCTCTGCCTGACCTGCAGAGTACTTCCAGCATTTTGAGTGAGCTTCCGCACCAGTCTTCAATAACTAGAATTACCTCCTGCATTTCAATTTCACCTCCAGAATTAAATCAAAAACTAATCCATTGTGGGTGCTTTAAGATGAGATAAGGTGCTATCTTGAGGTGCCAGTTAATCTTCATACTTTGTCATGCCTTACTTATGCATTTGGGTGTGCAATAACTTTAAACCAGATCCACCCAACATTGAATTAGGGCTTATTGAAAACGCATGACAAGTGCTGTGGTTGGGTGCATTTAAACTGCACTTGAAATTCAAGTCAGTTAATGTATAAACTGGATTTTAATGTATTACCAAAAATTGGACAATGTCATATTCTTGCACCTTACAATTTCTGTAACCATCTCCAACCTTCCAGGATCTCTGTGACTCTGCAATTTCAGATTCTTCATCACATTGACATTTGTGCTGTTTGATTCCCTTCCTAAATCTCCTTCCTCATTACCGTCTCTGCTCCTTTATATTCCTATTTAAACTTAGCTCTTTCACCAAGCTTTTGGTCATCTATCCTAATATTAATGTCATTACATCAGTGGCAGTTGTCTGATTAAGTGCCTTGGCATATCTCAATATGCTAAGGATGTTTAACACCTTGAAAGTGCTTTATAGAGAGCTTGTTATAACACTAACATTGCCCAGTTAATGATGGACTCAGCTCTATTTTTCTATGATCTCCAGTGTTTTGAATTTTGAATATTTGCATATTTCTTTATCTCTTTAAGTATGCAGCTAAATTGGTGCCAGTAAGTCATTATATTCTATTTTTAAAAACCCAGTTAAACATAATTAGGGCAGACAGCCCATAAGGGGCACTGTAATCAAAATCAGATCACGAAAGAAAGTTATGAATTTAAATTTTTTTTTAGGGTGATAACGCATACCTGCCCTAGCAATTATATTCCACAATCACTAATCAGCCATCATTAATTTGAAGGGGACAGTATGCTGACTGTAGCACGTTAGTTATTATACATAAAGATGGCATGTGTTTTCAAATGTTGTTGAGCGCTGCCACCCTTCAAACCAGTTATCACAAAATCAATAAGGACCAATAAACTAGCCTAAAGATTTTGAATTTCCTTTGATGATAGGTCTTTGTGTGTGTTATGATGTCGTAAAGAGTTTCTTTGGTAATAACAGCTATCTGTTTTCTTAACAGGAGAACCACACCTTACGGTTTAGGAAGTCCAGCAACACGCCGCAAAAGATCAACTCCAAGGTGCGAATGTGCAAATTCCAAGGACGGAACGTGTTCTAAGTTTTGCCACTTGGACAGCTCGTAAGTTATCAAGATTAATTAGCACACTGCAGGGGATTTTGTGTACAGTTTCAAACCTGTAACCGAATAGTTAGCCAGCTCAGTGCAGTAACAGTATATTACAAAGTGGCCCAAGGGAGACTTGCCTTCCCGTTATGACAGTCTACACTAGACACTAGAAGCTTCACCCAGGGGACCATGCTGGCAAGGGAAATTGGAAAGCAAGCCCAATCTCATTGAAAAGGCCATTTGTACTCACTGTTTCTCAGTTTTAAAAGATTGCAAACAGAACACTTACCCAAGCTGTAGCCTTCGATCAATGACTTCAGCTCCGTTATGTGCCTATTGTGTCAAGAGAGGGACAAGACACAGAAATGACAGCCATACCTTAGTGGGTAGGCCTCTTGCCTCTGAATCATGTACGTCTCACTCCAGTCATCGTAGGTCATAGAATCCCTACAGTATGGAAACAGGCCCTTCGACCCAACAAGTCCACACTGACCCTCCGAAGAGTAACCTACCCAGAACCATTCTTCTACCCTATTGTCCTATATTTACCCTGATCAATGGGCAATTTAGGATGGCCAGTTCCCCTAACCTGCATATATTTGGATTGTGGGAAGAAACCGGAACACCCAGAGGAAACCTACACAGACGTGGAGAGAATGAGCAAACTCCACACAGTCACTTGAGGTTGGAATCAAACCCGGGTCCCTGGCACTGTGAGGTAGCAGTGCTAACCACTGAGCTACCATGCCTCAACCTGAGCCACTGAGCCGCACCCTGAGTCACACTGAGCCACCATGCCACACCCTGAGCCACTGCCGCAAGTGATGTGATGCCAAAGTCCAAGTTGACCCTCCAATGCAGTTCTGGGTGGCAGTGTGTGTGTGCAGCACTATCAGTGGTGTCATCTTTTGGAATGGAAATTTGAAAGAAGATCTCTTTGCTGCTCCAGCCGGATGTCCTATAGCTTTATTTTAGAAAGGAGATAGGTTGTTTTCCCTAGTGTTCTGGCTAATATTTATCCCTCGACCAATATCAGTAAAACAGTTTATCTAGTCATTTATCTTTACTGTTGTCTGCAAATTGACAGCTACCTTTCCTACATTACACCAGTTACCTTGCTTCAGGAACTCTCAAAGGCACTTTGATGGGCAGTACTATGAGGTCATGGAAGGCTTGTATGCAAATACAAGTTCTTTGAAAATATCTTTAAAAATATTCAAAATAATTAAGATGTTGAGGAAGCTGGAAGTTAGAAGTACAAAAACAGAATAGTGGCCATGCAAGGCAGTTTGATCAGTATCTGAGAAAGGAAATGGGTTAATCTTTCAGATCTAAACTGTAAAAGTTGTTGACACAGGGATCATACCTGAAATGATCAGGTTCCAGAACAACATCTTTTGTTTTATTTCAAATGTTTGTGGTAATGTGTTTGTTACATGGTAAACCTGTTACACAGGTATGCACTTTTTGAGATGGACGTGAAGACAAAGGAAGAATTATTTTCAAAACTGTAGAGAAATGCAGAGTTTAGTGGTAATTGAAGAGCAGGGCACAGGGCAATGTGTAATTCAATAGTGATGTTGAAAATTGTAAAGGATTTTGAAAGAGATGCTTTGGAGAATCAGCTTCTAAAGGCAGGGAAGTTGGCAACCAGAGAACATAGATATAAAATCATTTGCAAAAGGCCAGGGAGGGGTGGTGGGGAAAATTCTATTTTATATAGCAAGTCGTTGTGACCTGAAATGCACTTCTCAAAGCTGGTAGTAGCAGTAAGTTTCAAAAGGCAATTGGATCTTTAGTTAAAATGGGGGAAAGATTGCCAGAGATGGGGAAAGAGCATGGTAGTGAAATAATTGCCCGTTTTTCAGGAAGTTACACAATTCTATGCCAAAAGCCTTAAAAACCTGGCAGAGTTAGTCTGCAGCCCATTGTTGCTAATATTTAAAAGAAGTGTGAAATAACCTATTTCGTATTAGGAACTGGCTTGTCAGTTAATACATTATACTACAATTTTATATTAGAAAATGAAATATGTTTTGTTTTCATTTTTTTTAGAAGAGACAGCAGTGTTCAACAGCAAACTGGAAATACAGGTAGACAATACCAAAACCCACCCCAACACCAAACCATAAGCTCCAGTACAACGCAACACCAGAGAACTGTCCATTCTCATCTGTTACAGATTTTAAGGTAAATTTTATTCACAAAAAGAGAAGTTCAATTCCTTCATGTTAATCGACCTTCAAATGGGGATGGTGCTAGCAATTATTTCACATCCCTGATTCCCTTAGATAAGATACTAGATGGCCTCATTAATTTTGAATTCTTCGTAATGCGTTAAATTAATGCAATGCTTGGCTACTTCAGAGGACAGTCAAGTGTCCGCCACATTTGTGTAGGGTGAGGAGCAGAAATGAAGAATATCAAGAACATGCTTATAGATTAGAATAAAATTAATTTTATGAAAAATCTTTTACAGAAAAATTGCATCATCAAACATCCAGACTGTTCAACGAAAGCACTTTTTAAAGACTCGGAATGAACTATATCGAGAGAGAAGGAGATGAGCTGTCCAAAACGAGTTCACTCTTTTCCTGAGAGAAGGTGCCATCTTTAGCTTCTGTTTCTTCTTCCATTGATGGCACATGAGATGCCAGGAGAGAACAAGAAGATGGCAGGAGGGATCAGATGCCAGCTGCTGTCAAACAATGATGGCTCTGTTGTTGGACTGTAAGAGAAGCAGGAATGGGGAAAGAGATATGGAGATCAAGGATGGAAGATGAGCCTGAACGCTCTGAAGGATTTTGTCAGAAGCCTTGTATTTTTTTTACATGTTTTTAATTGAATAGAGCAGACATAACAGTCTGTATATTTACAAGGCAGCAAGGGGGTGGAGAAAAAAATGGTTGTATAATACATCTACCTCCACAATGTGACAATTGGTCATCTTTGGATAACTTCAGTGAACTGGACACAAAATGATAGCTGTCACTAGGACATAGGATCCCCAACAATTACAACAGAACTGAAAACATACAAGTGTTGAAGCTGAAGGTGTGATATAAAACAGCTTTGCAATTACCTCAACTCCTGTTGTAAAGGACGTCTATGCAGATTCATAACCAGTGAATGAATCACTAGGTTCTTTCTTAATGTTGCTTACTATGAAGCAGAAGAAGTACTTTTTGTCTGTTGTTTTTCAGTTTGTATTTTCATAAGTAAATAGGTTCGGTAGATGATTTTATGTCTGTTGACCAAGTAGGTGATCGTGCATCATGCAGAGACAGACGCATGGATGTGTGAGAGCATTGGGTACAGTGATAATGTTAAAAATGACTGTGATGCCCGTTACAGACAACCTGCCAGTGCTCACCATTAATTTGCTTAGAATCATTAATCAATAATGATCATTGGCGATAACAAACAAATGCTTCATTTGTTAATCTAACATTCCTCTATCCATTATTTTAACACCCATTAACCCTCCACTAAAGTAACAGAAATGAAGTGATGTTTGAAAGCAGTGTATTTGTTTGCTGTTGTCACAACTGGCCACTATCCTATTACATCTCATGAAAAATCCCCTCAACTTTAACCTTTTTACTGTCAGCATTCTTGTTTTCAGGTATTTGATGAGGTTAGAAATAAATCTATCACATCCCTGTCTATGCATAGCTTTTCATTCTATAAACGAGGAACAAGAATAGGCCACTGCATCTGCCATTCAATAAGATCACAGCTGATCTGATTTTAACCTGAACTCTACATTCCTGCATATCCTTGATAATTTTAATCAATAATTCATCTACTTCTGCTTTAAATATTTTAAACCACACCCTTTTGAGGAAGGGAATTCCAATGCCAAACAACTGTCTAAGAGAAAAGACTATCAACACATTTTAATATTCAACCATTTACAGTCTGTTTCTGCATAGCCAATTTCAATGTTAAATATAGGAGAAGGCAGTATAGGCAACATTGAATACTACAGTCTAACTATTTCATTAGGATTGCACCTGCTTGCTGTGTTTAATTATTAGATTTATGACACAAAGAGTTCTTCTTTCAAAGCTTACTGAGGTAGCAAGGCCTGAGGGACTTAACAGGAACCATATTACATTTAGGGTCTTGTGTTATTTTACATTATGCACACCATGCTGAATGGGTAATTGGCCTCTATATCCATGTGAGTGGTCATTTAAAACATCATTGTACTATACTGGTTTAAGACAACTGTTAATTTATTATTAACGATCTGTTATATACAGTGATAAGCTGACCCACATTTCAGTGATTAAATAACTCTAATCAATATTTAATTAATTTATGATTAACTGTAAATTATTGTAATTCAGTGTACTTTGGTGTTATTGTGATTATTTTATGATATAAACCATCAAATGGAAAAAATATATATTTACTATCATTAAGTATTTATGGATGTAATTCATTTTCAAAAATGGTACTTCCTGTAGTATGCTGTGGGAACTGCAGAAAATTAGTACTGGATCTCAGTCCACTTTCAGTGCAGTGGTTCTTGCTGGCAGATGAGAATAGGAGCTGGTTCAATCTGGTGCCTTTCATTCCTGAATAGTCAGTTGTCCCTCAGAAGGGTAAAGAAATCACAAAGAAAGGTGTTGCATTTATAGAGCACCGTTCAGGAGCTCAGAGGTAGCAGGGTAGTTCTGGTTAGTGCTGTCATTTAATAATGTCAGGAACTGGGGTTTGATTCCAACTTCGGGTAACTGTCTATGTGGAGTTTGCACATTCTCCTGATGACTGTGTGGATTTCCTGAGTGTTGTGGCTCCCTCCCACAGTCCAATTATTTTTCAGGTTTGGTGGATTTTGCCATTGTTAATTGCCCCATTATGTTTAGGGATGTGCAAGCTAGATCAGCCATGGGAAATGCAGAGTTAGGGGAGTGAAGTGGGTCTGGGTGGAATGCTCTTTGGAGGGTCAGTATGGAATTCTAAGATACTACGAAATCCCAAAACACATAACAATCAATGGCCTGCTGTTTTATAGTCTAGGGAATCACAGCAGACCACTTGTGCACCGTAAGCTTGCACAAGTAATAATAATTACAACAGGATCTGGACCAATGGGCTGAGAAGTGGCAGATGGAGTTTCATTCAGATAAATGCAAGGCATTGCATTTTGGAAAAGCAAATCTTAGCAGGATTTATACACTTAATGCTAAGCTCCTAGGGAGTGTTGCTGAACAGAGACCTTGGAGTGCAGGTTCATAGCTCCTTGAAAGTGGAGTCGCGGGTACATAGGATAGTGAAGAAGGCGTTTGGTATGCTTTCCTTTATTGGTCAGAGTATTGAGTACAGGAGTTGGGAGGTCATGTTGCGGTTGTACAGGACATTGGTTAGGTCACTGTTGGAATATTGCATGCGATTCTGGTCTCCTTCCTATCGGAAAGATATTGTGAAACTTGAAAGGGTTCAGAAAAGATTTACAAGAATGTTGCCAGGGTTAGAGGATTTGAGTTATAGGGAGAGGCTGAACAGGCTGGAGCTGTTTTCCCTGGAGCGTCAGAGGCTGAGGGGTGACCTTATAGAGGTTTACAAGATTGAGGTGCATGGATAGGATAAATAGACAAAGTCTTTTCCCTGGGGTCGGAGTCCAGAACTTGAGGGCATAGGTTTAGGGTGAGAAGGGAAAGATATAAAAGAGACCTCAGGGGCAACATTTTTACGCAGAGGGTGGTACGTGTATGGAATGAGCTGTTAGAGGATGTGGTGGAGGCTGGTACAATTGCAACATTTAAGAGGCATTTGGATGGGTATATGAATAGGAGGGGTTTGGTGGGATATGGGCCGGGTGCTGGCAAGTGGGACTAGATTGTGTTGGGATATCTGGTTGGCATAAACGGGTTGGACCGAAGGATCTGTTTCCATGCTGTACATCTCTATGACTCTAAGCAGACTGTCTTTTCAATGATAGGAGTGAGGGATTATTACTGACCAGAATAGCCAAAACTTTTCTGTTCCCTCTTAAAATGATAAGTTGTATGGCCATTAGTCAGGTAAGGACAAGGTCTCAGTTCAACGTCTCACCCCTAATAATGTCACAGTGCAGCTGTTTTTAGTATTACATTGGAATGTAAAGTCAGCCTATTCAGGCATGTTCTAACACTCCTCAAGAGCAGGTGAGACTTTTACCTTGGCTGTCTGGATCAGATGTAGACACAGATTCAAACTGACACTTGGCAATATTAATGTATCAAGAAGAAATGGATTTGATTTATATAAGAGCCATCACAATTATCTGACACCCAAAAGTGTTTTACAGCCAATGAATTACTTTGAAATTGTATTCACCACTAACACAATTGCCAATTTACAAACATTAAGATCTCACAATCACAGTAATAATAACCAGATGATCAGCTCTTAGGATGTTGATTGCGAGATCAGTAATGGCCAGGACACTGGCTCATTTCCCTGCTTTTCTATGAAATACTACCTTGGGATCTCTTTAAATTGCATTGCTATCCAAAGAGTTTTTTATTGGGCCTTCTCAAAATGTTCTGTCACACAATCTGCAACAGACTTGAATCTGAACCTTCTGGCACAAAGGTGGGGATACCACCATTGCCCCTTTTTAGAGAGCCATAGAGATGTACAGCATGGAAACAGACCCTTCAGTTCAACCTTACATGCTGACCAGATATTCCAGCTAAACGGAGTCCCATTTCCAGCATTTGGCCCATATCCCTCTAAACCCATCCAGATGCCTTTTAAATGCTATAATTGTACGAGGCTCCATCACTTCCTCTGGCAGCTTATTCCATATAAGCATCTCCCTCTGCATGAAAAAGTTGCCCCTTAGATCCCGTTTAAATATTTTCCCTCTCATCTTAAGCCAATGCCTTCTCGTTCTGGAGTCCCCCACTCCAAGGAAAACACTTTGTTTACCCTATCCATATCTCTCATGATTTTATAAACCTCTATAAGGTCACCTCTCACCCTCCAACACTCAAGTGAAAATAGCTTCAGTCTATTCAACCTCTCCTGATAGCTCAAACCCTCCAACACTGACAAGATCTTTGTAAATCTTTTCTGAACCCTTTCAAGTCTCTACAGCAGGAAGACCAGAACTGCATGCAGTATTCCAATGGTGGCCTAACCAATGTCCTGTACAGCCTTAACATGACCTCTCAACTCCTATACTTAATGCACTGACCAATAAAGGTAAGCAAACCAAAACGTTCTTCACTATCCTATCCACCAGAGTTCACTAATGAGTGCATTACAGTGATGAGTGCAAACAACGTTGTAATATGTATATTTTTGTAGCAAACTGCTCAGACAGATGACAAACCACTGGAGTAGGCGAGGCTTGAACCTGGGTCTACTGATCTTTCAGGGACACAGCACCTCAAAAGTGCATCCTGCAACCTCTAATTATTTCAATGCAGACCATAACCTGCTTAAACTGACTATAAGCTCTTTAGAACATAATGGATAATAATGTCTTAAGCACAGTATGTGGATGTACCTACTACAGACAGTACAAAACTTGACCTTGGGAAATAAGGCTGGACAGGTGACTGAGGTGTCAGTGTGGATGTACTTTGGGGCCAGCGATCATAATTCTGTTAGTTATAAAATAGTGATGGAAAAGGATAGACCGGATCCAAAAGTTGAAGTTCTAAATTGGAGGAGGGCTAATTTTGACAGTATTAGGCAAGAACTTTTAAAAGCTGATTGGGGGCAGATGTTTAGAGGTAAAGGGATGGCTGGAAATTGGGAAGCCTTCAGAAATGAGTTAATGAGAGTCCAGAGACAGTATTTTCCTGTTAGGGTGAAAGGAAAGGCTGGTAGTTGTAGGGAATGCTGGATGACTAAAGAAATTGAGGGGTTGGTTAAGAAAAAAAAAGGAAGCATATGTCAGGTACAGGCAGGAGAGACTGATTGAATCCTGAGAAGAGTACTGAAGAGGGAAATCATGAGGGCAAAAAGATGACATGAGATAGCTTTCGCAAGTAGGTTCAAGGAGAATCCAAAGGGTTTTATAAATATATTAAGGACAAAAGGGTAACTAGGGAGAGAATAGAACCCCTCGAAGATCAGCAAGGCAGCCAATGTGTGGAGCCGCAGAAGATGGGGGAGATATTAAATGAGTATTTTGCATCTGTTTACCATGGACAAGGATGTGAAAGATATAGAATGTTGGGAAATAGATGGTGACATCTTCAAAAATTTCCAAGTCATAGAGGAGGAGTAGATGTATGTATTAAAATGCATAAAAGTGGATAAATTAGATTAGATTCCCTACAGTGTGGAAACAGGCCCTTCAGCCCAACAAGTCCACACCGAACCCCTGAAGAGCAACTGACCCAGACCCAATCCCCTACATTTACCCTTGACTAATACACCTCACATTACAGGCAATTTAGCATGGCCAATCCACCCGACCTGCACATCTTTGGACTGTGGGAGGAAACCCACACAGACACGGGGAGAATGTGCAAACTCCACACAGACAGGCAGGAATTGAACCTAGGACCCTGGTGCTGCGAAGCACCGTGCTAACCACTGAGCCACCGTGCCGTCCACAGGACTGATCGGGTGTACCCTAGAACTTTGTGGGAAGCTGGGGAAGTGATTGCTGGGTCCCTTGCTGAGATATTTGTATCATCGACAGTCACAGGTGAGGTGCTGGAAGACTGGAGGTTGGCTAACGTGGTACCACTATTAATGAACGGTGTTAAGGTAAAGCCAAAGAAGTATAGACCTGTGAGCCGCACATCGGTGATAGGCAAGTTGTTGGAGGCAATGCTGAGAGACAGGATTTATGTGCATTTGGAAAGGCAAGGATTGATTAGGGACAGTCAACATAGCTTTGTGCGTGGGAAATCATGTCTCACAGACTAGTTTGAGGTTTTTGAAGAAATAACAAAGAGGATTGATGAGAGAAGAAGGGTGGACATGATCTGTATGGATTTCAGTAAGGCGTTCAACGAGGTTCTCCATGGGAGACTGGTTATCAAGATTTGATCTCATGGAATATAGGGAGAACTAGCTATTTCGATACAGAAATATCGAAGGCAGAAGACAGAGGGTGGTAGTGGAGGGTTGTGTTTCAGATTGGAGGCCTGTGACCAGTGGAGCACCACAAGAATCGGTGCTGGGTGCACTACTTATCGTCATTTATATAAATGATGTGGATGTGACATAGGAGGGAGAGTTAGTACGTTTGCAGATGATACCAAAATTAGAGGAGTAGTGGACAGCGAAGAAGGTTACCTCGGAGTACAATGGGATCTTGATCAAATGGGCCAATGAGTTAAGCAGCAGATGCAGTTTAATTTAGATAAATGTGAGGTGATGAATTTTGGAAACACAAATCTTAGCAGGACTTATACACTTAATGGTAAGGTCCTAGGAAGTGTTGCTGAACAAAGAGATTTTGGAGTGCAGGTTCACAGCTCCTTGAAAGTAGAGTCGCAGTTAGATAGGATAGTGAAGAAGGCATTTGGTACGCTTCCCTTTATTGGTCAGAGTATTGATTATAGGCATTGGGAGGTCATGTTGTGGCTTTACAAGACATTGGTTTGGCCACTTTTGGAATATTCTGGTCTCCTTCCCATTGGAAGGATGTTGTGAAACTTGAAAGCGTTCAGAAAAGATTTATAAGGATGTTGCCAGGGTTGGAGGATTTGAAGTATAGAGAGAGGTTGAATAAGCTGGGGCTGTTTTCCCTGAACCGTTGAGGGGTGATCTTATGGAGGTTTACAAAATCATGAGGGACATGGATAGGGTAAATAGAGAAAGTCATTTTCCTGGAGTGGGGGAGTCCAAAACTAGAGGGCATAGGTTGAGGGTGAGGGGGAAAGGTATAAAAGAGACCTCGGGGCAACATTTTCACGCAAAAGGTGGTGTGTGTATGAATGAGCTGCCTGAGGAAGTGGTGGAGGCCAGTACAATTGTAACATTTAAAAGGCATCTGGTTGGGTATATGAATAGGAAGGGTTTATAGGGATATGGACCAAATGCTGGCAAATGGGACTAGATGAATTGGCTATGCTAAATTGCCCGTAGTGTTAGGTAAGGGGTAAATGTAGGGGTATGGGTGGGTTGCGCTTCGGCGGGTCGGTGTGGACTTGTTGGGCCGAAGGGCCTGTTTCCACACTGTAAGTAATCTAATCTAGATTAGGTTAGGATATCTGGTTGGCATGGATGATTTTGACCGAAGGGTCTGTTTCCATGCTGTACATCTCTATGACTCTATGTGAAATATTCTCTTGTGCCAAATCTGAAATCAGTTGCCACAGAACTGGAACAGCTGCCTCTAAGAGTTGAGATATTTTTATTCTTCCATGGGATGTTAATGTGGACATTGCTGGTAAGACATTTGTTGCCCATCCCAGTTGATTGAACTGATGCTGTCACCATCACCTCAACATCTTTCCAATAGTGTGGATGTTGTCTCCTCTTGTGGCATCCTGATTACTTTATATTGAGCCACTACTAAACCTCAATTGTTACCATTCCGTTGCCTCTTGCTACAAAACCCAAACATTCAGAGTGATTTTTTTAATGGCCCTTTTTCTTTGAAACAGTGCAATTGCAATATCTTAATCTGAAACCCCGAATTCCTCTGCTCTTCCTTATCAATCAATCTCGAAGAATACTTATTTCAATTTGTTGCTATCTCACAATTCAAAGTTTGTGAGAAGATTTGTAGCTCGGGTGCTCGTTGTTGTGGTTCTGTTCGCCGAGCTGGGAGTTTTTCTTGCAAACGTTTCGTCACCTTTCTAGGTGACATCTTCAGTGCTTGGGAGCCTCCTGTGAAGCGCTTCTGTGCTGATTCCTCCGGCATTTATACTGGTTTGAATCTGTCGCTTCCGGTTGTCAGTAGCTGTCCACTGCAGTGGCCGGTATATAGGGTCTAGGTCGATGTGTCTGTTGATTGAATTCGTGGATGAGTGCCATGCTTCTAGGAATTCCCTGGCTGTTCTCTGTTTGGCCTCTCCTATAATAGTGGTGTTGTCCCAATCGAATCCATGTTGTTTGTCATCTGAGTGTATGGCTGCTAGGGATAGCTGGTTGTGTCGTTTCGTGGCCAGTTGGTGTTCATGGATGCGGATTGTTAGCTGTCTTCCTGTTTGTCTTATGTAGTGTTTTGTGAAGTCCTTGCATGGGATTTTGTAAACCACGATGGTTTTGCTCATGCTCATAGGGAATTCCTAGAAGCATGGCACTCATCCACGAATTCGATCAACAGACACATCGACCTAGACCCTATATACCGGCCACTGCAGCAGACAGCTACTGACAACCGGAAGCGACAGATTCAAACCAGTATAAATGCCGGAGGAATCAGCACAGAAGCGCTTCACAGGAGGCTCCCAAGCACTGAAGATGTCACCCAGAAAGGGGACGAAACGTTTGCAAGAAAAACTCCCAGCTCGGCGAATAGAACTATCTCACAATTGTTAACCTTGAGTTCACAGCTGCAAATGTGTTGCTGGTCAAAGCACAGCAGGCCAGGCAGCATCTCAGGAATGGAGAATTCGACGTTTCGAGCATAAGCCCTTCATCAGGACTAAGCATCCTTATTCCTGATGAAGGGCTTATGCTCGAAACGTCGAATTCTCCATTCCTGAGATGCTGCCTGGCCTGCTGTGCTTTGACCAGCAACACATTTGCAGCTGTGATCTCCAGCATCTGCAGACCTCATTTTTTACTCGAAGATTTTAACCTTGAGTTCAGTCTGCCAATCTTTTACTCACCTACTGTCTAAGTAATGTGCCCTTGCTTTTTCATTTCACCAGAATTACGCTTTTTGTTTACAGGTATATATAGCAAAGCATGTGGTTACAGCTAAAAGGTCCAGGCCAGGAGATTTTCATGATAGTGGTGTTCCTTTAAATAATTGTGATTGCGAGGACAAAACCCATACAAGGCTTTCCGCTCCCCCACTGCTCCAAGCAACCTGGAAAATTGTGATCTAAAATTCTCTTTGAATGTTTTGCATACTTGTGATAAAAATATCTAAAGAAAACGAAAGCTTTCTTGACTGCAGGTCAAGAATCATCCGATCAGATTGGCCAGGGGAAGGTGGTTTCCAAGTAGAGATGCATGTCAGGTAACCAATGCATGAACGGAACTGTTGGAGGCAGAAAGTCATGTGATGGCATGCAACCAATCAACCAATCAATCAATCAGAGATATCTATTTGATTTGTGCTGTGGAGTCCTCAATGCCAATAGGTTCACACCAAGGGAGTATATAATAGCAGATAATTTATTCTCTTTCAGACAATACGATTTCTTCTGTCAGCAAGTTAAATACTATCTTCTGGTTTAATGAAGTCACTTGTTGAAATTAACCATTTATGTAAACCTCAATTTCCAACAGTTGCTAAGGCAAAACCTGTAGGAACATACCATGATGCAATTCATATCGTGTATTAAGTGGATTTGTGTATTCATACTGAAAATTTAAACTGCAGAAACAGAACCTAGTGAGGGTAAGGTTATATTTTCATTTCTTGAAGAAACTCAGGGAATTAGAAGCCTCTAGTACAACATACAAACAGAAAATAGGGAAGGAACCCAGGCCTTTGAGTTTAGACATAATGCTCTCTCTGCTAATCTCTGCTAATATTTTCTCATTCAAAACTGCTACCTAGCTTCCATTGATAGAAATGTACATTGGCATCAACGTATTGTGCATGAAACCCAAAAATGGCCAGAAAAACACTGGAGGTCTGGCAGCAACTGTGGAGAGAAAAGAGTTAATGTTTGACATCCAGTGACCCTTAAGAGTAATAGAGTCATATAGATATACAGCACAGAAACAGACCAACTCATCCATGCTGATCAATGCCCTAAATTAAGCTAGTCGCATTTGCCAGCATTTGGCCCATATCCCTCTGAACCCTTCATATTCACATACCCAACCAGATGTCTTTTAAAAATCATAACTGTACCAGCCTTCTTCAGAGCTGATTGTAGCTAGGAAAAGGTTGCTAGATATGCTGAAGATGGGGTTGGGGGAGGGAGGAAGGAGTAAACAATAGATGGAAATGTAGTCCGAGAGAACAGCAGTTGGGCTGACATTGGAATGGGTAACAGTCAGCCTAGGAGAATCCATAATGGGACGATTAGTGGCTGACAATGGAATGATTATGGTAGCAGCCCATGCTGTGTGAGTAAGAAGATGGGAGAAGATGCTCAGACCCTAAAACTATTGAACTCAATACTGAATCCTGAAGGCTGTGGAGTCCCCAGGTGGAAAATGAGATGCTGTTCTTCCACCTTGCGCTGAGCTTCATTGGAGCACTGAGACAGAGATATTGGCCAGAGAACTTGGTGCTGTGTTAAAGTGGCAGGAACTGGAAGTTCATGGTAATGTTTGCAGGCAGAACATAAGTGTTTTGCAAAATGGACACCTACTCTGTGTTTCATCTTCCCACTGTAAAGGAGACCACATCATGGACAGTGAAGACAGCAGAGAACATTGAGTAAAGTACAGGTGAATCACTGCTTCAGCTGGAAGGTGTGTTGAGGGCCTTGGATAGTGACAACGAAGGAAGTAAATGGGCAGATGTCTGTGTCAGGACAGGTGCCCCAACTATGTGTTCAGTTGCATTTACAAGTTCTTTTTTTTGTTGTTTTTTTTGGGTGATGTTCATCCTCAGCTAACATTTACCTCCTGTCCAACATTATCAAAAATGGATCAACTGATCATTTATCTCATTGCTGTTAGTTGGATCTTTCTGTGCACAAATTGACTACTGTATCTGCCTTCAAAATATTAGCAGTTTAAAAACAATTAAGTGGCTGTGAAAGGTGGCAGGCTATTAGATCATAAGGAAGTGAAAATACGTTAAATAAAATCAATTGCTAATTTTGGGTGAACAGTTTGCATTTAAATAAGGATAAGGAAATGAAATAATAATGTTTAGGAGTTCAAGCAAGTTCCCTGCAATAGTTACATAAAAGCCTTGAGGAGTACAGTTGCAATTCTGATACCATCAGATACAGACAACTGTCGAATTGTTCCAATAAGATTTTACTGATAGTGCAACTAATAATTGATGTTTAATTGCACCATATTTAACTACTTTAATCAGTTTGAGGGACGACCTGATCAAAGGCATCAACAAAATAAATAGCTGTAAATAAGTTATTTTTCCACTGATTAGTATTTACCTATGGTCACTAATTTAAAACAATCTGGCAAAGAGTAAAAGGGGATCCGATAAAACACGATCACAGAGAGGGTGGTTGTAACATGAAATCTATTTCATACATTTTGTTGACACAGAATCTATAAATTTTTTTAAAGGAGTGTGATTTATCTGGAGAAGTCATATTAAAAAGTAGGCTGAGCAAATGGGAAAGTGGAAACAGATCAGTCCTGAAGCAAAAACATCAACACATATTTAATATGATGATAACTCTGCTGCAATCTACTTTTGATACAAGTTCCTCCTCTTACAGCAACTTCTCTTTTGGGCCTTTCTAGTATATTAGTAAATGGAAATTTAATTAATGTAAGATGCAAGGTTTAAACCTTCGGTTTTGTCTGAGCTTTACTCCGAAGATCACAATTTTCCATCTGTGATGGTCTTTACAGGTAAACTGTGACATTTTTCTTGTGCCAAATCAGGTACCTAAGATAGTGATGAAGCCATCAGAGCAGTGGTGCAAGCCCCTTAATAAAATTGGTGGGTGTGGAGACTTACTGATCGGTAAAGACCCTATTCTTCACCCACTCAAATCAATTTCAATCCAGACAGTCGAAATGACTGTCTCCTCTCTCTACTTGCTGACATGTGCTTTTTATGATTTAGAAATTTGACAATGTGGCAGACACACTTAGGTCCTTGGCAAGAAAGACATAATGTAACAGAAGAAAATACTTTCACGTTATTACAAGGTGTGCTTTGTAAGAAAAGTAAATAATTAGCTTGTGTTTGTTTAATAAAGAGCTTTTGATTCCAAAATAATTCCCAAAATACGCAAAGCGTAATTCATTGTGTGACCTCTCCTCTTGAGTTGAGAAAGAATTTGCATTTATACTGCACCTTTCACAATTTTGGGATTTCCCAAAGTGCTTTGCAGCCAATGAAGTTATCTTTAGAAGGATAGTCACTGTTGTCGTGTGGGAAACACATAATCAATTTTCACAATCAAAATCTTACAACCGGCAATGGGATAATGAGATTTTCTAATTTTGTTTGGCGGGTGGGATGTGTGTGTGTGGAGATAATTATTGTCCAAGATGCAAGATTCTGCTGCTTCACTTTATAAAGGGCAGAGGATTCTGACAAGACATGATTCCTTAGTTCAGTGCTTCGTCCAAAGAAATTTCTGACAGCATTCTCTCAATATTGTGTTGAAGTCTCTGGAAGAGGACCCATCCACTTCCTACTCTGAGGCAAGAATATTATACATTGAGCCAAGTGTGATACCCTGACTGATGGTCAATATTCGAGAGTGTGGTGCTGGAAAAGCACAGAAGGTCAAGCAGCATCCAAGGAGCAGGAGAATCGACGTTTCAGGCCCTTCATAAGGAATGAGGCTCATGCCCGAAACGTTGATTCTCCTGCTCCTTCGATGCTGCCTGACCTGCTATCCTTTTCCAGCACCCCACTCTCAACTCTGATCTCTAGCATCTGCAGTCCTCATTTTCTCCTCCCTGATGGTCAATACTGTCATTAGAAGAGTGTCTTAATTCTAAATTAAGACATTGTGCCTTCCTGTAAACAAAATACTGGAGAGTTACAAGGAACAATATCACATTTTCTTCATTCCAGCTAATATTTGAACAGTCTATATATGGTGACTTGTTGCGACATGCTTGTAGTCATTCAGACTGATATCACTGGCATTTAAGTTAACCACTTGTATTTATTTAACACTACATTTCTCCATTTGCATTTGATTTATTGTTTGTATTCTTGGTTTGTTTTAGTTACATTGCTATTAAGGAATTTTTCCCTGCTCCTTCTAACAGGCGTTTATACTAAGAGGTTCAAATTGTTATTATCAATGCATGAGTTAATTTATTATTATGAAATTCTATTTTTGTTCTATTTTTACAAAAGTTGATAAGGAACAGGATAAACTTACACAAAACTTTCATTGACCTCTGTACTGTTCAGTAATAATTCTTCATCTGGTTGATTGAGGATAGAACGCAGTTGCTGGTCAGGTTTGTACAAATCACAGATTCCCCTGCAGAGGGGGCCATCCAGAAATAATTCTCATTAAATAAGTTTCAGTGCCAAAATGCAAGGCAGTAACTCACCATCTTCAGCTGCAGAGAAAGGCAAGAACACCAGATGCATAGTGACACTATTTTGTGAAAATTATCACCCAAGCTAAACAACATCCTAATTTGTAACTGTATCCCCATTCCTAAGCTGTCGAAAGATCAAAATTCTGTAAGTCCCATCCCAAAAGCAACGGTTCAAGAAGACACATCTCCACAGCTTCTTCAGGGCAACTAGGAATAGGCAATAAATGCTGGCCTGCCCAACAAAGCCCACAACCCACAAACAAATGTGAAAAAATAAACTGCAACAGGTCTATGGACAAATATAAATGTAATGAATGGCTAGCTGTTAGTTCCATTACGTTGTTCAATCTGTTGGTAAGTTTTGGGCAGTATTCCTCCACTGACCAATAACAGGTCATACATTTTACATTGTGAGACCTTGATTGTTGTATTTGTTTACATGATCACACATCAAAAGCAAGCTACTGGTTGGAAAGCATTCGAGAATGTCATGAAGACTCAATCAGGTGCTATATAAAAGCAAAATGTTTTCCAGAGGTTTTCAACCATGGCATGCAGATTGCAGGAAAGCTGACTATTGTCAAAAAAGGAAGGAAATGGCTTTTTGTAGCAACTTATAGTGTATGCTTTGAAGAGCTTTGGACACTAATGATCATTGCTGGAGTTCAGTTATGCCTGTTACATGTGCGACTGTAAATTAATTCCACACAGTAAGGAAGAAGAAACAATGAGTGAGGTAGAGTCATAGAGTCATTGTGATGTACAGCACTGAAACAGACCCTTTGGTCTAACTCATCCATGTCGACCAGGTATCCTAACCTTGTCTAGTCCCATTTGCCAGCACTTGGCCCATATACCTCTGAAGTTTAGATCAGAGTGGTGCTGGAAAAGCACAGCAGGTCAGGCAGCATCCAAGGAGCAGGAAAATCAACATTTCGGGCAAAAACTCTTCATCAGGAATAGTTTTTCTTGATTAAGGGCTTTTGCCTGAAACATCGATTTTCCTGCTCCTCGGATGCTGCCTGACCTGCTGTGCTTTTCTAGCACCACTCTGATCTAAACTCTGGTTTACAGCATCTGCAGTCCTCACTTCTGCCATATACCTCTAAACTCTTCCTATTTAATTCCTTTTAAACATTGTAATTGTGCCAGCCTCCACCATTTCCTCTGGCAGCTCATTCCATACAAGCATCTTCCTCTACGTGAAAACGTTGCCCCTTGGGTCCCTTTTAAACCTTTCACCTTTAAATCCCTTTCACCTTAAATCTATACCCTCTAGTTCTGGACTCACGAAGCCCAGCAAAGGACCTTGTCTATTTATCCTATCCATGCCTTTCATGATTTTATAAACCTCTATAAGGTCATCCTTCAGTCCCTGATGCTCAGGGAAAACAGCCTCAGCCTATTCAGCCTCTCCCTTTTGCTCAAATCCTCCAACCCTGGCAACATCCTTGTAAATTGTTTCTGAACCCTTTCAAGTTTCACAACATCCAACCGATCGGAGGGAGACCAGAATTGCACACAATATTCCAGATGTAGCCTAACCAATATCGTGTATAGCTGCAACATGACCTCCCAACTCCTGTACTCAATACTCTGACCAAAAAAAGAGTCGAAAGGGTGGCGTTGGAAAAGCACATCAGGTCAGGCAGCATCTGAGGAGCAGAAGAGTCGATGTTGCAGGCATAAGCCCTTCATCTGACCAATAAATGAAAGCTTACCAAATGCCTTTTTCATTATCCTATCTACCTGCGGGATAACATTTTGCCAATGTTTGTAGTTCAGGTAGAGCTATTGGTTGAGAGACCAGAAGAGTTCATTAATATTTATTTAGTATGATAGAATCATGTGCATCCACCTGAACAGGCAGATGACCCTTGATTTAGAATGCTTTTTCATTTTTGTGCTTTTTTAAGTTGTGGACAGATAATTATGGCAAGTATAGTGTAAATAGTTGTTTGAACAAAAGGTATTTGAAATGGTTGCAGATGAATTGGAGCCAATGGTGTGTACAAATATAGCTAGGTGGCAACAAGAAGCCCATAGATTAGTGACCAGTTATCAATGACAAAGGCCTTTTGACCACCTGCAACTATGTGATTAGTTGTCAGGGAAATGAACAGCCTGGATCTGGGAACATGATAGAGAGAAGTGTTCTGATCTCCACCAGTAAAGAAGCTGTCTCTCTATTCTCTGCAATCAAAAACCATTTTAAACCTGAAGGAAATCAATTCATCTTTCCTCCAGCAGTTGTTATCAGTTATGACTTTTAACTGACACGTTAGCGACTTTTATAAGTAAACCTGGACAATAGTGACTAACAGTAATGTTCTGACCAGCATTAGAATCATAAGGATCATCTCAGCAAACCATGAATAGCAGCCACTGAGCTGACTCAGATTTTCTTTGCCCCATAACCTATTTGTCCCTGTCTGTTTATATTTGAGTGTGTAGGTTTCCATAAGGGGATTAGAGTTTTAATTAGAAGTGTTATTTGCCAATGGTTTGTAACTGTTTATTTGTGGCTAGAATCTACTTACTTGTAATAAATAGTAATTCCTGTTAAGTACAGAAACTTGGTCCATACTTTCTATCACACTTTGCCAGGCGAAAACAGTGAAAGGAGTTCACTGCTCTACTCCCCCCTTCCCACAACCACCTTTTGCCCCAAGTGTAGCAGAGCCTGCAGAAGCCTCATCAGACTGTACAGTCACTGATAGAATCATTCTGAGGGTGGAAGAGAGTCATCCTTGTCTGCGAGGGACCGCTAATAATGATAATGACATTCTATCATCCTGGATCCAAAAATTAGGTAAATTAGAGTGTTGCTTGAATTTATTTTCAAATTTTTAATTTTTTGATGTCCCTAGGAATAATGAGACTTGATCTCCAGTGTGCTACCCGAGTAAATCATCACAATATCTCAAACAAATTACAACAGTCTTATAGCAATGCAGCTTTCAATCAGTACTGCACTGATGTCTTACCGGAGATGATATATTGAAGTCCTGAAATGAGCCTGCTGACTCCAAGTTGGCACTCTCTGTTTGCTGTTAAGTGACAAAATGGTGAAAAATACAGTATCTACCATTTTTCAAAACTTGTACCTTGTAATTTGCTGAAATCGCCTCTAATCCTGTTGTTATGGCAACTCATGACATTGAATTTGATTAAATCAGCCCTTCAACACTGTGAACCTGCTACATGCAGGCTCCTCCAACTGCACCTCAACTCTCCATTCATAATTGTTAGAACACAATGACTAAAGCATCATATCGCTCCCCCACCCCGCCCCTCTGCCAAACAGTGCCTATGAAGAGTTAACACAAACCATACCAGCCAGCAATGTTGATTCTCACAGGTCTCTTCAAGTCTGACCCACCTGTCAATGTGATTATGGCTGTAACTTAACTCATCATATCAACTTTAGTCCCATGTTCCTTAATGTGTTGAGCAAACAAAACTTTATCAACCTCAATTTGATATTTAAAATTCATTCAGCATCAACTGCCAAATTTCCACAACCCTTTGGGAGGTGTTTCCTAATTTCACTTCTGAAATGTCTCATTCTAATTTTTGACTCTAGACCAAGCTCTCTGGTCAGCAGAAATAGTTTCTTGCAATCTCACCTATCTGGTTCCCTTAAAATACATTGTAAACTTTGGTCAAATCACTGCATAACTTTCGAAACTTCACAGAATATGACTTAAATCTTAATCTCTCCTGGTAAATTAACCTCTGGAGTCCAGGTGTATTTCTGGTAAACCTGATTTGTATTCCCTCCAAGAGCATTCCTACGATGTGGTGCTTAGAATAGCTCACAGCTGTGGTCAAACCAAAGCTTGTATCATTAAAGCATGAGGTTTATTCCATTGTAGTCTTCTGGGTGGAAAGACTAGCATTCCATTAGCTCTTTTGATTACTTTCTGCATCTGATTATAATATTTTGAATGATCTGTGTAACTGGACCCCCAAGCTTTTTTGGATTATTTGTTTCTTTTACCCATTTATAAATAATCAATTACTAGTTAGGTTTTAAAGTGACATGGGATCTTCTAAGATGACCTGATGAGACGGATGGAATCTTGGTTTGACATTTCTGTTGAACAGCGCATGATAATCCACTTTCACAATGTTCCCACTTATTGGAAGAAACAGGCATCATGAGTTTATCTGACCAAAAAGAATATTAAAGTTATTGTGATGTGCCTTTATTTTCAATGTTTTTGTGAAAATTCTGCTTAGGCTTCACTGTAGATTCGTATAAATTAAATAAGAGCTTGTTGGTGAACACTGAGCAAAACAATAAAAAGCCAAATGTCTTTTTTTTTCTTTTAATTAACATTGATAAAGCTCAATATTTAAAAAAGAAATTGTTTTGATTGGAAATGATGCCAGGAAGGCATTGAAGTTTCTTAATACGGTGTCATTGTAGAATAAACATGGGTTTCTTCCACTGGTTTGAACGAATGTGAACAGACCTTTAGGAATAAAATGTTTGTTAATGTTAACACTGAATGTATGTTATTTAGTCTTGCAAAATTGTGCAACAATAAAGGAGCCAGAAATGTAATCTGAGAGCCTTTAGCAGGCTTTTATCAAGTGGGAGGCTGGTATGTATATGTGAGGAACTAGGCAGTTTGGGAAAATGGGAGCAAAAGAAAGAAAGAGCTGAGAAGTTGATTGGTGTTGGAGCGTCATTGAGTACAATTAGAGGCATGGAAGTGGAAGAGGTCACTGCAATAGAGAAGCGTAATGCTCTGGAGAAAATTACAATAAGGTTATTAAAAGCTAATTCCTTGGCACATTGAAAGCAAATGAAGAAAGGACAGGATTGGTAGTAATCAAGTCTATTGGGTCTCAGTTGCCAACGGATTTATTTTGGTTTGTGTATCACCTAACTGTTCACTAATGGTTAATCCCACTTATAATATTCAGTTATGACATGTTGACAGTTTCGCAAATAGGTTTATAATTATAGACTGATATCATAGTGAAGAAAAGCTGAGACTTGGTGAAAGGTTCCATTCTTCTTTATGGGGGTGCTGTTCAGCTTAGAATCCTGAAAACTAGTTCCACGTGAGCAATTGCTGCTAAAGGCTCATTGGAGAAACAATAAATCCTTTGGAGAGTTTGACTGTCAAGCCAGTTTAGACTATTCAAACTGGACTCTTGACTTGGAAGTAGGATCAAGGAATACAAGTTAATGTCAGTCGTGCATTTTTAGGAGAGCTATCAGTAAATGGTTCTTCACAGATAATGATCAAAATGTGGAATAAATGTCCAAATAGAGAAGAGGAGAAAAACATATTTCTGGCGTCAGCTAATGGCCTGATCTTACAATCTCTTTGGATGAATCATAATAAGCTAAATGTCTTCTTCATTCATAATATTCTTGAGATTTACCTTTAAAGGCAATCTTTTACTAGCCAACTCTTAACCTAAACCAACAGAAGGCAGAGTACCAAAGGAAGTCATGCAGAATGGGAAGGCAGGGATGCAGAAAAGGCCTGAATTGGAGAAGATCAAGAAAAAGGAAGAAATTTGAACACACTGAGAACTTTAAATTTGAGGCATATGTCCCCGCTGGTATTCCCTGACTAGTATTGTCTGTGAAGTATGTTCTTTGGCTCTGTAGAAGTTGAAGCTTCATACTATCTTATTTTTTTCTCCCCCAGTATCCTACAATCAACTCGTCTGAACATTGATTACAATAACTTTGGACAGCCAGTATATCTTGATCTTCAAAACTACATAAATTCGGACCCAAATTCCATTTTCTTCGTACCTTCCATCACACTTTCATATTTCCCCAGGTCTCTGAATTCCTCGATTATTTGCACATCCTTTATTTCTTACATGTACTGAGTCCAGCTCGGGACTGACATTATGTATCCATCATTCTCTTCATGATTCTTATTTGGGATTGTTTTTGTTTCATACACAGACATTTGGCTTTATTTCTGATTAAATTTGGATGTCTGATCATCTTCTTCACTGGAAAAGAAGAATGAGAAGAAACCTCATAAAGCTCTTGAACTGTTTAAAATATGTAAGTATCTTGAATCCTGAGATGTGCACACATTAGCTTGCAACAAAACAGAATAAATTAAAGGCTATGGGGAGGTGGACTTGAAAAGAACAATTACTGGTAATCAATGAAGGAATTGTATGTTGTGCTGATTGTTCTTCTGGTGATATAATTAGTTTAGATTAGATTCCCTCCAGAATGGAAACAGACCTTTCGGCCCAATGGCCCTCCAAAGAGTAACCCACCCAGACCCATTCTCTACATTTACCCCTGACTAATGCACCTAACACTATGGGCAATTCACCTGACCTGCACATCTTTGGATTGTGGGAGAATGTGCAAACTCCACACAGACAGTCACCTGAGGTAGGATTCAAACCTAGGTCCCTAGTGCTGTGGGGCATCAGTGCTAACCACTGAGCCACCATGCCAACTCTCGAGCAGTTTTTAGGGCAGATTCCCACAGTATAAAAGAGCTTTGTTCACAGTCAATTTTCTCTCAGGGGTGATCGTCTTTGCAGAACAGGGTGCACCACTTCTGCTGAGAGAGAAAGCCTTCCTTGAAATTTCTCAATGTTAGTCCAATTTATTGTTTTATAGCAAACACTACAAGTTTATAATGACTGTTTCTTACATTGATGTTTTAAGCCTGGCTGTTAGCCAGGACTGTCCATTTGGATATAGAACTGGCTCAAAGGTAGAAGACAGAAGGTGGTGGTGGAGGGTTACATAAATGATTTGGATGCGAGCATAAGAGATACAGTTAGTAAGTTTGCAGATGACACCAAAATTGGAGGTGAGGTGGACAGCGAAGAGGGTTACCTCAGATTACAACAGGATCTGGACCAGATGGGCCAATGGGCTGAGAAGTGACAGATGGAGTTTAATTCAGATAAATGTGAGGTGCTGCATTTTGGGAAAGCAAATCTTAGCAGGACTTATACACTTAATGCTAAGATCCTAGGGAGTGTTGCTGAACAAAGAGACCTTGGAGAGCAGGTTCATAGCTCCTTGAAAGTGGAGTCGAAGGTAGATAGGATAGTGAGGAAGGCATATGGTATGCTTTCCTTTATTGGCCAGAGTATTGAGTACAGTAGTTGGGAGATCGTGTTGTGGCTGTACAGGACATTGGTTAGGCCACTGTTGGAATATTGCGTGCAATTCTGGTCTCCTTCCTATCAGAAAGATGTTGTGAAACTTGAAAGAGATCAGAAAAGATTTACAAGGATGTTGCCAGGGATGGATGATCTGATCTATGAGGAGAGGCTGAACAGGCTGGGGCTGTTTTCCCTGGAGTGTTGGAGGCTGAGGGGTGACCTTATAGAGGTTTACAAAATCATGAGGAGCATGCATAGGATAAATAGACAAGATCTTTTCCCTGGGGTCGGGGAGTCCAGAACTAGAGGGCATAGGGCATGAGAGGGGAAAGATATAAAAGGGATCTAAGGGGCAACCTTCTCACGCAGAGGGTGGTACATGTATGGAATGAGCTGCCAGAGGAAGTGGTGGAGGCTGGTACAATTGCAACATTTAAAAGGCAATTGCATGGGTATGAATAGGAAGGGTTTGGAAGGATATGGGCCGGGTGCTGGCAAGTGGGACTAGATTGGGTTGGGATATCTGGTCGGCATGGATGGGTTGGACCGAAGGGTCTGTTTCCATGCTGTACACCTCTATGACTCTATGAACTGCCACATCGACCTGGTCAAGCAACAGCTAGTTCGTAGCATATTCATGGAATCATTCCATTGCTGTGGCTCTGGAGTCACATATAGACCAGACTTGTTGAGGATGGCAGGTTTTGTTCCTTCAAGGGCATTAATGAGCCAATGGTTTCATAGTAATCATTAAATTCCTTGATATTCCATGATAACTTATTTTAAAACTAAATTCAAATTCCACCATATGTTGTGGCGGGATACAAACACCTGTCCCTAGAACATTAGCTGAGCTTTTAGATTAAAACTCTAGTGATAATACCATGAGGCATTGCCTCCCTGATATGGCCTGGGCATATCCTCCAATCTACCATGACCATCAAGCTAATGCTTGCTCAATGGATGACTTGTCAAAAACAGCACCAGGTATACCCTAAATATAAGGTGTCAATCTGAAAAAACTCCTGCGTACCGATATTATATAACTATAGATTTGATTGAGTATTAAGCATATCTAATTGAATGAGACAAACATAGACATTAAAACATTGAAAGATAAAGATTCACGTAGATATTAACCATGAAAGACTCCATCACAGCTAGCAGGAGAGGGGTGCAAATGAAAGGCAATTGGGAAATGACACACATATGCTACTAATTAAGTTAATACTCTGCACAAGCAGCCAAAAGGTATAAACAATAGCTAAATCACTAAAATGAATCCCTGGAAAGATACATGACCACATCACACATGGGTGACAATATAAAATGTAAATTATAGGAGGATTAGCGGAACCATCAACGGCGAAGAATAACATTGATTGTTATTGCATAGTACCATTAAAAATCAGGATAAAACAACACACACAAAGACAGTGAAATTAAACATCATAACTGACAACCTGTTCATGAAGGATTCTTTCAAGATTGAAAAATAAGGGGGAGGTGAAAGGAATATCCAGATACAATACATCAATATATTGATTAATAAAAGCTGACACCTTCAGAAATGAATCTTCACCAAATAATTATGAAATAATGTTTAATGTTACAGTGTCATATGAAAGTGGGAGGAACCTATACAGAGGGTTAACACCCACATTTGCAAAACAGGTGGAATCTAAATAATAGAAAAATAAACACTTGCATGGCAATTTCAGATATATTAGGGACCTTCTGATAGTACTTAAGATATTTTCTCTCATTGGGAGAAAGGACCTTGAGATTTTAAGGTAAAACTTTAATGCTGATAGATGTGCTATTCTTAGATATTGTTAGGTATTATTAGATATTTTAGTCTTGACTATCCTTAGATTGTTATGCCATTTTTAGTTTTAGCTATTCTTATGTATTCTTTAATATTCTTGAATACTTGGAATCCAGTTTGATGTTATTTATGTTTAGATTTATCAGATGTTTTTGATATTTTGCTCTCAGAATGTTAAACAATTTACTAATTTTATAATTTTATTTTAAGAAAATGTACAAGCAATATAGTTTAAGTTTTCTGTTTCAACTGAAATGAACCCTATAATCCTGTACACTTAGTAGGGAAGTTTTTTTTTGAATAGAGAAATTATGGACCCTTAAAATGCCTGTTAAGTTCAAAGCATAATGAAGGCTTATTAAATTAAGCAGGCTATTTGCAGAAGCTTACATTCTTGGACTGCTGCTTCTCCCAATGGGTGGCTATCTAAATGCAAAATTGAGCATTTGCAGAATCAGCTAGATATAATTCAACAGACAAAGTTTTAAGAAAATTACTCCTGATCGAAGTTAACTCTTAACTCTTTCTATCTTAGTGTTGTAAATTACTTCAACAGCACAGTATTACTAGTTGCATGCCAGACAGCATAAGTCATATGTGACGGAGAGGGTTAAGCAATTCAATAATTCCACAGATCTAAGCTCTGCAGTTCTGTTGCACCTCATTGTGAATGGTGGTGGAAAATTAAATAACTTAGTGGAGGAAGAGACTCCACAAATAGCCACATTCTCAATGTTGAAAGGATACAGTACATCAATGAAAAAGATAAAACTGAAGCATTTGCAAAAACTTTTAGTCAGAAGTGTCAAGAGGATGATTCATCTCCACCTCCTCTGGAGATTCCCAGCCTCACAGATGTCAGTCTTCAGTCAAGTTGATTGAGCAGCATGGTGGCTCAGTGGTTAGCTCTGCTGCCTCACAGTACCAGGGTCCCATGTTTGATTCCAGCCTCAGGCAACTGTCTGTGTGTACATTCTCCCTTGTGTCTGCGTGGGTTTGCTCCACAGTCCAAAGATGTACAGGTCATGCTAAATTCCCCAAAGTGTTAGATCACAGGCTTGGTCTATTACTGTTGCTCAAAGCCAAGAAACATTGTAGAGGTATAAAATTACCTGAACGAATGGAGAAGAGAGACAAAATAGTTTGATTTAAAATCAGCGAAGGGGCCATTTTAAAACAAGAATGACTAAGTCTTTCCTTGGGCATTAGTGTTAGGTGTATTAGTCAGAGGGAAATGGGTCTGGGTGGGTTACTCTTTCGAAGTTCGATGTGGACTTGCTGAGCCGAAGGGCCTGTTTCCACACTGTAGGGAATCTAATCTAAACTTCCTGATTTGGAAATATATTGTTGCTTCTTCAGTGACATTTAGTCAAAATCCTGGAACTCCCTCCTTAATTGCATTGTAAATTTTCCTAAGCCAAATGGACTGCAGCAAATCAAGAAAGCAGTTCACCTGCACTACTCAGTGGTAACTAGGGACAGGCAGTAAGTACTGTCCCAGTCAGTGACTCTACATCCCAGGCCTGAATAGAAAATGCCTGCACATTCTCCCTTTTTAGACTGTAATCCAATACAATATCATTATCTTTCTTGAAGGAAGCTTACCTCTAACTCTATCTTTACAGTCTTAAGTAGAATACCTGATTAATGTTATTACTATCAAACAATGTGTGGAATATACTGATTTCAGCTGTATATTGGTAATTTAAGTTTTTGCTGATTGTTCAAATCAGGTGTTGTTGAATTTCTTCATAATTATAGAATCAGTAAAAGTTAAAATTATCTCCCTTTTACCCCATTGTCCCACTAGGATGTTGCCTCTGATACTTTGAAAATCTGTGTCGTGCCCAAGGAAAGATTTAGTCATTCTTGTTTTAAAATGGCCCCATCGCTTATTTTAAATCAAACTATTTTGTCTCTTTTCTCCATTCTATAAATCTACAATGTTTCTTGGCTTTGAGCAAAGTAATAGTCCAAGCCTGTACATGTTTAACTGTGAGGTTTATACAGGGGACACAATTCCCTAGAGCCTATGCTACCTGTTTCATTATGCAGCTGCATTCAAATTCAGAATCCAGGTTCAAAAAGGAATTGGATAAACCTTCTAAGCAATTATTGGAAATGTTATAGGGAAATAGCATTGGAATGCGCCCATCTTGATGACTCTTTCAAAGAGAGACTGAATAGTGTTTTTCATGTGATCTATCATTGTGTCAATAGTGCTGTTTCCTCTAAAAATTAAGACTAATGAAAGTTATCCCAATAAGTACCACATTTCCTCTCAAGGTATGAAATATCTCATTGCTATGTCAACCAGTTTCTTGAAACAAGTTGCCCAATCCTTTAGGAAACCATTATCAAGAATATTGGTTAGACTTGGCCTTTACTCCAAAATTTCAAAATTTTGAAACCAAATCTAGACTACTGTCCTGATTCAGATCACTGCAGCCAACAGACAATTATCCAAATTTATCACCAAGGATCATGAACACCTCTATACTTCCCTTGAGATCAGTATATAATGATTTTTGTGCCTCAGTGGAATACATTTAGTGCCTCAAACCTAAGTCATCCCTGGACCAGCAAGCCTTAACATTACTGATACAACTAAGCCTGTTTCACGTAATAATACCCAACAGATGCACTATTTTGTAAGCTAGTAGTTTGGATGTTTCAAGCAGTGAATATTGTGTTTTTTCTTTCCTGATTTTGTACAAATTGTTTTCAAATTCCAGTCATATGGATTCAAAACCACTTTTGAGTATGTATTTTGACTATAGTATTCCACAATCTGCATCACTTTGAATGAGTCAGTCTTTTGTTATGAAGGTATGCATACAAGGGTCATGGCGCTGTCAAGAAGCTGGTTTCTTTGACTGTGGTGCTGGGTAGCCACGGTATTGAATGAGTTGAGAGACAAGCCATTCCCACAAATATGTCTCTCTCTCTAATTCTTATCTATCAAAAATGCCTTCTTATTTTACAATCATGTTCATTATGCAACAGGGTGAGCATTATTTCAGCAAATTTTCTTGAAAAGACAAAATATTGAAAGGAATTAGAATAACAGGACAAACACAGTTAACTGTGCTTCTGAAAAGAATGAAGGAAAATGGCTAGTGGGAGGTTTGTAGGTTGTAATTGTAACTCTGTGTGCAATAAATGCCAACAACTTATTATGACTAGGACTAAAAATTAACTGTGCTGAAATGTTCAAACAATTTGAGAAATTCCTCTCAGAATGTAAAATAATTCTGATTTGATTGAGCAACCTATCTTGTTATTGTTCTGTGTTTTTCAGTGAATCTATTTGAATAAATCTGGATCTGTAGTCTTTATATTTTCTCCTCACTCCTAGCACTGGTGCAAGAGGATTCAGCAGCACTACAAACTATTTTGGGTGAATGACAAGTGGTCATTTTGAATGATAGATCCTATATGGTGGGTGTTAGTCCATGGGAATGGGGAATCAATCACATGTAAGTCTGATTTACACGTGGATATTCCAGATGGACCAACTGAGGTCAGCAGTGGTAACAGTGCCTGATATTCCCATCTGATGTTCTGCACCTCAGCATTCAAACTATCTCTGGAACTCTGTTTACCTGCTGTGATACTTAATACAGCAGAGAAAGGGACTGTTTTAAATGGTCTGGTTCATAGCACACCCCAAGCCCATCCCCCACAAGATTCACCATGGAATATTTCAGCATATTCATTCATTTTTGCCAGGCAACCCTCAATAGGACACTACAGGATTCAACTAGGACTTCAGAAATAAAGTTTTGATTAATCTCCAGAACAGTACTGCAATAAAATTCAAGGAGATAGAAATGTAAGTACATTAGGAGATGTGGGCATTTTTATTTTGCTTCATTTTCTTTAAAGATTTCTGCTCATCAGTTATATTAAAAAAAATTGGAAGTGGCAAAAGAAAACAATTTGACTGCCAAGAGTCAAGGATGGTCAAGTTGCCTGACAAATGATGGCAATGTAGGGGACGTGTAGATGAAGGTGGGAGGTCAAATGGTGACACCTTCAAAAATATACCCAAAACAAGTTTGCAGTCTCATCCTTAGTTGGTGTTTTACAGAGAACATTTTCCAACCCCTGTACAGAGGAACCATTGATTGTGAACATGGTTATCTCAGCCATTCCAAAATCATGTAGAAATGTACCTGGCTCCCTCTTAAAATCAAAACTATGTTTTGATGTATCTCATAAAATATAAGACAATGCTGTCTAATGTGATGCCAATGATGAAGAATTTGATCATTTCTGCAATGTTATGACTTTGGTTCAAACCATCCTTGTAGAATTACTTCATCAAATAGAACATAGTGTCACAGATTCTCTACAGTGCGGAAACTGGCCACTCAGCCCAACCCCCTGAAGAGCATCCCACCTAACCTTCCCCTGTTACTCTGCATTTCCCATGGCTAACACACCGAACTACACATCCCTGAACATTGTGGGCAATTTAGTGTGACCAATTCAACTACCCTGCATATCTTTGGACTGTGGGACGAGACCAGAGCACCAGGCAGAAACCCATGCAGACACAGGGAGAATATGCAAACTCCATGCAGACAGTTGCCTGGAGGTGGAATCAAACCCAAGTCCCTGATGCTGTGAGGTAGCAGTGTTAACCACTGTGCCACAGTGCAGGATGCACTAAGTTAGTTTGAGCTAATGGTTTTATATTTTCTTCATATTTGAAAATGGTGATGATCAAAACCAACTTTGGTAGATCACATCCTGTATATAAATCCACCCTGTTTTAAGAAGAATTTGTTGAAGCTTCAGAGTTGACTGATATGCAACAATCTATGATAAATTAGCTTTCAATTGAACAAAGTTGAATTGTTGGGTCAGACGTCAAGTTAATAGCCAATGATTCACTCCTCATGTTAAAATCAAAGCAAACGTACTGCCAAGAATTTGCCTTTCTACTCCATATTCCAAGCAGGATGATATTCTCCTGCCCTAACATAGCAAACATTAAAGTAGGTAAATTCTAAATTGTGCAATAAAGACCATAATATCATAAGATATAAGAGCAGATTAGGCATTTCGGACCATCCAGTCTGTTCTGCCATTTTATCATGGCTGACATGTTTGTCAAAGCCATTCTCCTGCCTTCTCTTCCCAGCCTTTGGTCCCTTTACTAATTGAGAGCCCATCTAGCTCTCTCTCTTAAATACAATGACTTAGCTTCCACAGCCTACTGTGGCAATGACTTCCACAGATTCACCAATCAATGGCTGACGGAATTCCTCCTAATCTCAGTCCTAAAGGTTTGTCCCTTCTCTCTGAGGCTGTGCCCTCATGTCCTAGATTCTTCTTCTAGTGGAGGCAACTCCTCCACATCCACTCTGTCCAAGTCTCTCTGCATTCTGTATATTTCAATGAGATACTCCCTCGTCCTTCGAAACTCCCTCAAGTACAGAATCAGAGTCCTCAACTGCTCCTCACATGACAAGCTCCTCATGCTCGTAATCATTCTTGTAAACCTCCTCTGGACCCTTCCAAGGCTAGCACACCCTTCCTAAGACATGAGGCCAAAAACAGCTCACAATATTCCATAAGTGATCTGACCAGAGCCTAATACAGTCTCAGCTGTACATCTCTGGTCTTATATTCTAGTCCTCTTGAAATGAATGTTAGCATTACATTTTCCTTCCTAACTACCAATCTAAACTTAGTGCAAAACATTTACATAAGCAATCGTCTTCCTTATCCCTCCATCTTGGTATCTACGAGAATGCAGCTGGATAAATAAAATAACCCTGTGCCACATAACTGCTCAGACATGAATTTAAAAATATTTCCTTTATAGTGAATTGCAAGTGACTTGTGACATGTATCAGTATCTGAGTTTGTTCAGTGAAAATAATTTCCACTTTCCAAACAGCAATTAACTTCTTTGTGAAACAAGAAGAGAGGGGCCTCTTGATATCCATCATATTTTGATTCTGTGGTTTGGGAAATATCAAAAAATTGATTGGTATGCTAACCATGTTTCTCTGTAACTCAGTATAATATAGCCATTAAGTGTGTACGTGCTACAGGGGCTGTCATTGTTAGATACATCAAGTATAGGTATGTAATTGGATGCTACCTGTGTTATGTCGTCAATTACCATAATGGGACATGTTTACTGCTACAACATGAAGTGCAACTTGAAGGTCAGCTCCAGTTAGTTACAGGGGAACTAACAGGTCCTTTGGTGACAGAGCAGAATCAATAAAGTTAAACAGCTGTGTTTTGGTGGCATGTGGGCTTTAACCACTTTGCTCCTACATATATTTATGTCCTACATATACAACAGTGACTATAGTTCAAAAATAATTCACTGGTTGTAAAGTGCTCTCTGAGATCACGAAAGGGATACATACAAGAATTTTCCTTCCCTTGTGATCTGGATCACCCCACATGTCGATCTGTTGAATTTAGAGGGTTATGTCTCGAACTGTTTACAGTTTATCTGATAACTTACGTTTGAGATGTGTTTCCTTGGTTGTTTGTCAGGGCATTCATTCTTCAGTGTAAATGTATGGAATGGCTGTTTATCATTATCAGTCTGATAAATACAAGAATCATTCTGTAGTGATTGGAACCAGGTGGACCTTGTTGATTACCGGGTCCTTGATTAAGGTTGCTAAGACCAATGAGGAAGCCCTGGCTGACCAATATAAACAGGGGACTGGAGGTGTTCAGGGAGAGGTGGGTGCTGCAGGGAGTAGAGTGCATTATTCCGCACCCCCCCCCAAAAACTCTATTTTGATTTAATCTCTCCCCTTCACTGTTTGATCACACAGCACTGCCTTTTGTGAAGGGCACTGCTTGTCACTGGCCACTCGGGTGTTTTCCTATTTTTCCTGGTGGTGGAAATTGAATAAAGATTCATGCACTTTGTGTCTTTCACTGTGTCTCACACCTGCACACACACACAACATGGGTGCTGGGGAAAATAAGCACTACCGCAGTTAGGTGGTAGTGTGGGGGTTAGAAAAAAAAGAAGAAAAAAGAAAAGAAAAAAGAAAAAAAATAAACAGGGACTGGAGTTGTTCAGGGAGAGGTGGGTGCTGCAGGGAGTAGAGTGCATTATTTCCCCCCCTCCAACTCTATTTTGATTTAATCCCTCCCCTTCACTCCCCTTCACTGTTTGATCACACAGCATTGTCTTTTGTGAAGGGCAGTGCTTGTCACAGGCCACTTGACTGTTTTCCTTTCTTCCTGGTGGTGGAAATTAAATAAAGATTTGTGCACTTTTTGTCTCTCACTGTGTCTCACACCTGCACACACACACCATGGGTGCTGGGGAAAAAATAAGCACTACCGCAGTTAGGCGGTAGTGTGTAGGCGGTAGTGTGGGGGAGAAAAAAAATAAACACAGTCTTGAAAAAAAATAAGACCAGCAGATGTTGTTTCTTCCTTGTGTCCCACAGCTGCATGTACAAAAAAAAACAGGGGACTGGAGTTGTTAAGGGAGAGGTGGGTGCTGCAGGGAGTAGAGTGCATGATTTCCCCCTCCAATTCTATTTTGATTTAATCCCTCCCCTTCACTCTCCTTCACTGTTTGATCACACAGCATTGCCTTTTGCGAAGGGCACTGCTTGTCACTGGCCACTCGGGTGTTTTCCTATCTTCCTGGTGGTGGAAATTGAATAAAGGTTCGTGCACCTTGTGTCTCTCACTGTGTCTCACACCTACACATGGGTGCTGGGGAAAAATGATCACTACCGCAGTTAGGCGGTGGTGTGGGGGTTAAATAAAACAAAAATTTCACACAGCATTAAGAGAAAAAAAAGAGAGAAAAACAATACAAAATAAACAGGGAACTGGAGTTGTTCAGGGAGAGGTGGGTGCCACAGGGAGTGGAGTGCATTATTTTCCCCTCCAACTCTATTTTGATTTAATCCCTGCCCTTCCCTTCACTGTCTGATCACACAGCATTGCCCTTTGATGTGAAGGGCACTGCTTGTCACTGGCCACTTGGGTGTTTCTTTTCTTCCTGGTGATGGAAATTTGAATAAAGATTTGTGCACCTTGTGTCTTTCACTGTGTCTCACACTTGCACACACACACACACACACCATAGGTGTCGGAAAAAATAAGCACTACCGCAGTTAGATTAAAAATAATAAACAGGGGATTTAGAATCTCCTCAGTTAAGGGGACTGACTCTGAGATAGCTGGTCACAGCCAGTGTACGGTGTACAGTGTACAGTGTAATAAAGGGTGACTTGGTGATCGGATACTGGCCTCTAAGCAGATATTTCACATTCGAACTTCATGTCATTGGATAGTTTTTCTTATCAATGTATTTCAGTATTAACTTCCCATTCTATCCAATGGAATAATTCTATCTAATGATGAAAGAAATATAAATGAGAGAAAAGTGAAATTTTTTAAATGATTTTTCGGGATGTGGGTACCAGTAAGACTTTTCCCCAGCTGCCATGAAGAGGTAGCATGGGCTGTTTCCTTGCTGCAGTCCATGAGCAGTCTGAACCAGTTCAGAGAGCAGGTATGAATCAACCATTGTTGGTATCAGACTGGGGTAACAGAGAGGACAGACAGGGTAAGAGGGTCAGATATCCTTCCCTAAATGTTATTAGTAAACCAGGTGGTATTTTTAACCGCAAGCCAATAGCTATTTGGTCATCATTCCCAATATAACTTTTATTTCCAGTATCTCCAGGAACTGAATTCTTTGGATTATTAGTCCAGACTTTTGTTTTCTTGTCCCAGGATTAAAGTAATTATGCTGTCACACCTTGTAAACAATAGATGTTTCAGAGAAGTCAATATTTTTAGTTTTGTTGGCAGGCCAGCTGTATTCGACTCCATCACTCAGAGTAAGTGAGATCAAGGTTTACTTGATGAATTTTTAAAAATAACTTTCAATAAAGTTTGGGGCAGCAGAATATGCACTCACTGCTAGGAGGAGACTTCATGGATATGGTAGCCTCTTGTTCTTTCAAGCCACCTCCTTTCAAAAGCAAACAGCATAATAAAAGGTTTATTAAATCTGACTCACCATTTTTATATGCACAGTCAATGGTTTATCATACCTTTTTAATCTTGTACTCCAGTAATACGAAGGGGAAATTCTTCATAAATTTTAGAACTTTATACCAATTATCTGTTATGTGAAGATAACCAAATGTTGTGATTAGTCAAAATTTAACAGAACAATACAGCACCAATCACATATACTTCTGCAGGGGATTCCTAACTGAAAGTTCTTTGAGACCAAAGATACCATTTGAATCGGTTTTATGCAAAATTGTTGCATGGCTTTTTGCTCTTGTACTTTCATGTCATTTCTTCACCTGGTTTCAATTGATCTTCACACAATTTGTTTCTGAATGAAACAGGTTTTCTGCAAGAGTACTTTTTAGAAAGGAGAAAGTGAGGTCTGCAGATGCTGGAGATCAGAGCTGAAAATGTGTTGCTAGAAAAGCGCAGCAGGTCAGGCAGCATCCAAGGAACAGGAGATTCGACGTTTCGGGCATAAGCCCTTCTTCAGGAATGAAGAAGGGCTTATGCCCGAAACGTTGAATCTCCTGTTCCTTGGATGCTGCCTGATCTGCTGTGCTTTTCCAGAAACACATTTTCAGCTACTTTTTAGAAAGACCATTAGTGTGATTGAGGGCAAGAGGGTTTTGTTGAGGGTGTTCTGTTGGCTGTGTACAATGGGTTAGGTTGTAGCATTGCACTCCTATCAGAATAGCATTACCATTTGACTCTGAGGATAAGATGTTACCACTGAGCCAAGTATCACTCCACCATTGGTGCAACTGCTATGAAGATGTCAAAAATTCTGTCAATCTCGTATTGTAGTTGCTGTGATTGGAATTTTCCATCTATGAAAATTTACCTTGATGTGGTTAGTGGAGAGTTACTGAAGTTTGTTTTTCCTTTGTCAATTCAATGATTGATGGAATTCATTATCTGATAATCATTTGCAACTAACAAAATAGCGATTATTTTTCTAAAAATGATTAAGTGAATGAGCCAACCTCATTGCTCACACTGTGCGCAATCATTTGAATTAGATTCTAGTTTTATTTTGGGATATAATTCTTTTCTGGTTGTGTGAGATATTTCAGCAAAGTTGATTTATCCCCTAACCCAACTGTTTTATGAAAGTTAATGGCAGCCTTCGTTGATGTGTTATGTCTCATGGTCAGTATGTCTGTGCACCTTCTAAGGGATGTAGAAACATTGAAAATAGGAGCTGAGTTGGCCATTTGCTCCTTTGAACTTGTTCTACCATGCAGTGTGGTCATGGCTGATCATTCAATTCAAAAGTCTGTTCCCATGGATCCATTCTATCTTTTGATTCTTTCAGCTTGTATTAGTGAAATATTCTGCTGGAGGCAACATCATATCATTTCTCTTGCAGTTGCTGCAGTCCTTGTGCTGTTGTACTCCACAATAGAGTAAGGCAGAAAAATCCAAGATATTGATCTCATGATGATAAAGGAGTAGCTCTTTTACATTGAAATAACAATAAGGAACATGGAGTTGATGGTATTTCCATAATATTGCGGCTCTTGTTTTTGTTAGTGCTAAAGATTTTAGAGGTGCTGCAAAATTAACTTTCATTAGTTGCTGCAGTGCACCCTATAGATTATAACCTACAACAGTCAGACAGCACCAGTATGGTGGCTAATGAGGCTGATGACACGAAAAGCAAATAAACAATCTGATCAGTCTTGGGTGGTGCCAATATTCTTGAATATTGTTGCTGCTGCACCTATTGAAGCGAGTGATTCCATCACAATTCTGACCACAGTTTTGAAGATGATGGAAAGGGTTTGAGGAGTCAGGAGTCACCAAAATTGTATTGGAATAGCTGGTCAAGTTAAGCTTTTTGCTAGATAGTAACCTTCAAGACATTGATAAGTCAATGAACCTGTGGTAACACTGTAAGTCAAGAGGAAACAATTGGGTTTGTTTTGCTGGAGCTATTCAATAGTTGGCTCTTATAGGCATGAAAGTTACTTGCTATTCTTTAGCCCAAGCCTTGATGTTATCCAGGTTAGTAGCATGATCTTCCCTATTAATGGAGCAGGCTTGGATCTCTCCTAACATTGTAGTTATCACAGACTGGTCCTGTTCCTAAGCTTGAAGCAAGGGGCAGGTCGTAGCTATTGCAGCTGCTGACTCTCATGATGAATTTGTGCAGTGAAATCTGAATGTAAGTTAATGTGTTTTAAAATACTATTTGACTTAAAAAAAGGTATGCTTTTGCTTTTGTCATGAGTTTATTTCAATGTTTGCACATTTAGTTCTGATTTGGAGGATCAGTCTAGATCCTCATGGTTTATCCAGCAGTTCATGAAAGAGCTTGCATGTACATATTATTCTTCACCTCGGAAGATTACAAAGCACTTCACAGCTAATAAAGAAGCTTGCAAGTGTGATGATTATTGTAGTTTAGAGAACTGTGGCAGTCAATATGTACACAGAAACATCCCACAAATGGGAATGAGTTACTATGTTTCAATGGTATTGGATGAAGGCTAAACATTGGTCACAATACCATGGAGGATCCCCCTAGTCTTCTTTGAAAATTGTCCACTTAAGCCAGTATTTATCCTTCCAGGAACAGTATAGAAAGCAAGTTACTTACCTCAGAATTTACCACGATGTAGCTTCGTTTGGAGGGTCTGAGTCAGAGGAAAGATTGAATCGGCTGGAGGTATTGTCCTTGGAACAGCGAAGTCGAGAGAAAATCTAATAGAGGATTATGAAGGGCATAGATAGGATGGATTGGGAAGGCATTTTTTCCATTAATAGAAGAATAAAGAAAAAGGGACAAAATTTTAAGTTAAGAGGTAGAAGACTAAGAGGAAAGAATTTTCTTTTCACTCAGATGGTGGTGGGAGTCTGGAATGTACTGCCTGAACGTATGCTTGAGTCAGAAACGTTTGTAACATTAAAGCAATATTTAGACAGTCACTTGCAATACCATGGTCTCCAGGCTAGGCCCAAAACTGGAATGGCATTAGCGTAGTCAGACCTTTATTGTCATGATTAGCCTTACTAAATATCTATGAGTCTAATATGACTTATTAGCTGCCTACAGAACGATAACTACTACCTCTCAAAAGATACTGATTATGTGATGTTCTTGAAAATGTTTCAAATCAGCAAAGTGCCAATAAGTATGTGTGCGATAGCTAATATTGATTGTTTACAAAACCTTAAATATTTTTATAAGTACTATGGGCAAAATCAATCTTCCCAGATGGTTGTGAATGAAAGCTTTTCATATGTCCTTTGCCTGATTTATACAGAAGAATGAAAAGTGATACAAGACAAACAGCCATGCGAGGCCTACATGAATTAAGTAGATAATCCCTCATCCTAAGTGGTCATGTAGTGGCACGATAAAACAGGCCGGGATGAAAGGTGATTAATGGCTCAGCTGTTTCAAACAAGTTCCTTGTTATTCTGATGCTAAATTTGTAACATTATAGATTTTTTTACAAGATTAAACACAATGAGGAAAATTTTTTTGCCTCGGGACAAACACTGTTTCTTCCAGAAGAGGTGTTTTCAGCTGCAGTTTGAGAATAAATAGCGTGCTTGCTCCAGCCCTAGCCACAAACCCAGGTTATAAATGGAACTGTGAATTAGCAGACTCATTGTGCAAAGAGAACATAAATGCACACATAGAATTCACAGCATGGGAAAAGGCCTTAGTCCATGTCAGTTTATGCTGCACACAAGTTTCCACCATTCTTCTTCATATTGCACCCTCAGTATCACTCCATTCCTTTCTCCTTCATGTTTATCTATGCTTTCCCTTAACTACATCTATGCCAGTCATCTCAACTGCTGCATTCCACACTCTTATTATTCTCTGATTAAACGAGTTGTTCCAGAATTCCTTATTGAATTTATTCATGGCATTTTAAAATTAATGGCTACTGTAGTTTCAGTTTCTCCCATGAGTGGAAACATATTATCTCCACCTATCCTATCAAATTCTTTCATAATCTTGACGATGTCTATCAGATCACGTCTCAGTCTTCCTTCTCCTTTCACGTTTAACTTATGTTCTAATTTCTGGCTTATGGCCTGGCTAAACAAAGCAATATGTTAAGAAGTTTTCACTGTGGAAGGGTGAATTTTGTTCTTCATTTGTGGATGTGGGTGTCTCTGGCTGGCTGGCATTGATTGCCTGTCCTTTGTTGCCATTGAGAAGATGGTGATGTGTGCTTGAACCGCTGCAGTGCACCTGCTGTGGATAAACCCACAGTGCCACTGGGGAGGGAACCACAAGACTGTGACCTAATGACAGTGAAATGGTGAGTGGCTTGCAGGAGAACTTGCAGATGGTGGTGTTCCCATGCATCTCCTGCCCTTGTCCATCTAGATGTAAGTGGTTGTGGGTTAGGAAGATGCCATATAAGGATCTTTGGTGAATTTCTGCAGTGCATCGTGTAGATAGTACACACTGCAGCTACTGAGCATTGGTGGTGAAGTGAGTGGATGCTGATGGATGAAGTGCCATTCAAGTGAGCTGCTTTGTCCTGGTTGGTATCAAGCTTCTTGAATTTTATTGGAACTGCATTCATCCAGGCAAGTGGGGAGTATTCCATCACACTCCTGACTTGCACCTTGTTAGTGATGAACAGGCCTTGGAGAGTCAAGAGTTGAGTTACTTACTGCAGTACTCCTAGCTTCTGACTTTCTCTTGTAGCGGTGCATCCAATTGAATTTCTGGTTTTTGATAACCCCCAGGATGTTAATCGTGGGGGATTCAGTGATGGTAACACTATTGAATGTCAAGAGGTAGTGGTTAGATCGTCTCTTATTGGTGATTGTCATGGCCTAGCATTTGTGTGGTGTGTGTGTTACTTGTCACCTGTCAGCTCAAGTCTGGACATTGAGCAGATCTTGTTGCATTTGAACATGGACTGCTTCAGTATATGAGGAGTTGCAAATGGTGCTGAATATTGTGCAATCCTTAGTGAATATCCTCACTTCTGACCTTATGCTGGAGGGAAGGTCATTGATGAAGCAGCTGAAAATGGTTGAGCCTAGGACACTAGCCTGAGAAACTCCTGCAGAGAGATATCCAGCATCCGAGATGACTGACCTACAACAACCATGATCATCTCCCTATGTGTCAGGTATGCCTCTAATCACTGGAGAGTTTGTCCCCTGATACCCATTGATTCCAATTTTGCAAGGGTTCCTGGATGCCACACTCAATTAAATGAGCCTTGATGTCAAGGGCTATCACTCACACAGCACTTCTGGAATTCTGCTCTTTTCTCCATCTTTGGACCAAGGCTGTAATGACATCAGGAGCTGAGTGGCTCTGGAAGAATACAAACTGGACATTACTGAGTAGATTATTGCCGAGCAGGTGCTGGTTGATAGCACTATTAATGACATCTTCATCACTTTACAGGTGATTGAGAGTAGACTGATGGTAGGATAATTGACTGGGTTGGATTTTTCCTCCTTCTTATGTACAAGACTTACCTGGGCAATTTTCCATATTTTCAGATAGATGCCATTATTGTAACTTTACTGAAAGAACTTCGCTAGGGGAGCGACAAGTTCTGAAGCACACGCCTTCAGTACTATTGCCGGAATGTTGCCAGGGCCTGTAGCCTTTGCAGTATCCAGTGTCTCCAGCTGATTCTTGCTATCATATGGAGTGAATCAAATTGGCTGAAGACTGATATCTGTAATGCTAGGGATCAGAAGATTTTGCAATGATAAATATTATTTGTCCTAAAAAGGCAGGACAACACACAGTTAAAGCTAAAACTGAAACACAAATTAGTAGCAACATTTTGCCACTGTCTATCCTGAAAACATATACCTTTGCAAATTGAATTTCATGGAATAGTCTGCATAAGACCATCTAACAGCAGATAACACATTATGTTTCATGCTATCACAGAATAACACTGCTGTGCCAAAACACATTCTCAGTTTGGCTTCCTAAAATCTTTGATCACGTTGATCCCAATACTCCAATACTAACAGGACTACCAGTGTGTACTGACCTTGGTTTGGTCACAATTTGTTAGATTCAAACCATAGTCACTGTGGCAGAACAGTACACATGATGCAATGAAATCACTCATTTATCTCCAAATATGACTTTAAATCGAAATTTGAGCTCAGCACCGGGATGATTACATCTGACATCCTGAACAAATTCCCAATCCAAATGAGATCCAAGATATTCCTTTTGAGTTCCACATTGATGATCAAGACTATGGACTTGAAGAAATCCTTGAGTTTGGTCTGTTAGACTGCAGCCAGTGTGACCAATTGCAATTATCTACTGCTGAAGATGAGCAATTACAAGAGTTGCAAAAGGTCATTATGGTTACCTGAGAAGATTTGTACATTTAGGCTATAAACAGCCTAATGCAATCTATCATGGCAAGTCATTTTTAAGGGCAAACAAGTTCTAATACCAAAGACATCCCTTTATGATATCATGTTTATGTTACACCAGGGGCACATGGGTATTGAATACACCTGACAGCTATCATGTGAGCCTGTGTGCTGACCAGGGATGAATCTGGACATTCAACAATGCGTGAATGCATGTGAGGCATGATGTTCCATCCACCCTTTGGGACAAAAGTAGCAACAGACCTATGCACAGTGCATAAGGAAGATTACATCCTTAAATGGATTACTTCTCCCAAATTCCTCTAGTGCAATAACTTAGTAACACAAACACCATCAGTGCTGACATCAGCACTGCTTTCACCCTGTTTCCTTGCTCACAGAATATCTGACATGGAGCATGATACACCAGAAAACCATTTCAAGATGTTTTCCAAGTGAGGCATGGACTATACCACATCACCACCCTACTATCCACACTCAAACAATTTGGCAGCACATGCCATGCATTTAATGAAATCACCAATCATTAAGTGTGGAGGACCAAAGTAAGATTTACATATTGCTGCATTTTTGGATAATATCAATGAAATGAAAAAGGCATTACCACCCCCAGCATAACTTGTTCAGGAAGCAAGGGCAAACAGCATTGCCCAGCATCTGATTGTCTAACTATTTCAAAACATAAGACATTCTTCTTCAAAGAAAGAGGTGAATGAAAGAGATACATGATGAGCAAGTAGGTATGCCTTTCAAAACTGCACACTGGGCTTAGAGTGCTAGCTAGAAATGGAAATACTTAGGCACCAGCAAAGGTTTCTGAAATATACAACCAGCTCAGATCATGCGTAGTCATTACTGATCATGCTGCTATATTGTAACCAATCATAGGCCGGCCCAGCCCAATATACAGCACGCCAATCATGCATGAAGGATGAGGAAGAAGAATAATTCTGACAATACATTGTGTGGTGATGGAGAATGACAGCAACTAACAACTGTCACCGTTTATTTACATGTGCACTGTCCATCGGCTGTGACCGCCAGCTCAGGGCAAGTCCCTAAACGGAGGAGACCTCCTGAATCTCCAGTTTATACCTGCCAGCCAGGGCTCCCTGATTGGCCTAGGTAAACAATCAAGAATCTCATATGAGATCCACCTGGCCCTCGTTCCAATCACGACAACAATCACTAGTTGTCAAAGATGTGTAGCACGAAATGTGTAAGCTCTCCATATCGCCATACAACTACCAGATCAGAACGAGTTGTCAGACCACCAAAACATTACAATGAAGTTTTCAACATGAGGAAGGTTCAAAGTAGGAGAGGGTCATGAGAATTTTAGAAACATCTTTATAATCCATGTCAGCATCAATTATGTCCTATGCACTTCGCTGAGTGAGACAGCTTCCTGTCCCATACACTGTTTCTATAGGCTGGAGGTAAACACAATTTGACTGATGGTGCTCTGAGATCTTGAACAGCCAAGTAAATATATTGAGATTGTTCTTACTGTTTTTATTTCCTTCAGAAAAGTGAGGGGTCAATGCCTTAGATTGTATTGATTAAGTATAAGATATCATTCCTCCTACCTGCAACATTGAAGGTCAGTGTAGTCATTATTGTCTCTGATGCTGCTAATGATTTACTGGTATTTGCTTAGTTTTAGAAATCCACTTGTAATTCCTAACAAAGTTCAACAATTGTATTTTTTATCTAAATGATAGCTATTATTGATGAGAAATGAGATATACAAATTTCACATCCACCTTTTATGATTGAGCTGCCTTAGCTTTGACGTCAATTAACACTAGGAAGGAGTAAGACCTTCGTGCCTGGAACAATCAGGATTAGACTCAGTCTATGTGTACTTTTCATTTGAGAGAATGCAGACTTAAAAATGGCTTCCATGCTTTCTGTATCAAGCAAAGGCAAGAAGTACTGGAGATGTTTCAGTAATGCAATAATGATGGAATATTTGCTCTGACAGCAATATTTTTCAATTGAAAATGCTAAATTTATCTGCTATCCCTGTGTATGGACATATCAGATCCAGCTCCCTTTCAAAACCTTGGTTATTTTCTTAATTTCCACATTTTGATGCTGTGATGAAGTTTCATAATATATTATTATCTGGGAAATTCATTGTTGCCCTTCTTTAAAGTTGTCAATTTATAGTAAAAGTGTGGTCACAATGTTGTTAGTTTGTGAAGTCTAGACTGACGTTTTGACTGACTAATAACGAAGGAATGGATGACAGAGATCAAAATCAGTCTGATGCCTAACTTGGAGACAATGGTATTTGATGACCATATCCTTGGAGGTGGTGGAAGTTGTGAGTTTGCACAGTATTGTTCAGGCTGTAAATACTACAATATACTGGTGTTAGACAGAGTGGACATTTCAGCTGGTGGATTGAGTGCCAAATATGTGGACTTCTTGGTAATCAATTTCTCAAGCATTATCAAAGCAAAAAGAGTCCAGAACTGAATGCTGTGGGACTGTGCTCAGTCCCCAAGCCCTTCATTAAAATCCAGCAGCACATCTCCAATTCCTTCCCAAATACTCCCAATTCCTTTGTCTCCACCACATCTGCTCCCAGGAGGACCAGTTTCAATACCGTACAACCCAAATGGCCTCCTTCTTCAAAGACCGCAATTTCCTCCCAGACGTGATCGACAATGCCCTCCAATGCATCTCCTCCACTTCATGCTCCTCCGCCCTTGAGCCCCGCTCCTCCAATCGCCACCATGACAGAACCCCACTGGTCCTCACCTACCACCCCACCAACCTCCATATACATCATATCATCCGTAGTCATTTCCGCCACCTCCAAACAGACCCCACCACCAGGGATATATTTCCCTCCCCTCCCCTATCAGCGTTCTGAAAAGACCACTCCCTCCGTGACTCCCTCGTCAGGTCCACACCCCCCACCAACCCAACCGCCACTCCCGGCACCTTCCCCTGCAATCGCAAGAAATGCAAAACTTGCGCCCACTCCTCCCCCCTTACTTCCCTCCAAGGCCACAAGGTATCCTTCCATATCCGCCACAAATTCACCTGCACCTCCATACACATCATTTACTGCATCCGCTGCACCCGATGTGGCCTCCTCTATATTGGGGAGACAGGCCGCCTACTTGCGGAACATTGCAGGGAACACCTCTGGGACACCGGACCAACCAACCAACCACCCCGTGGCTCAACACTTCAACTCCCCCTCCCGCTCCACCAAGGATATGCAGGTCCTTGGACACCTCCATCGCCAGACCATAGCAACACGACGGCTGGAGGAAGAACGCCTCATCTTCCGCCTAGGAACCCTCCAACTACAAGGGATGAACTCAGATTTCTCCAGTTTCCTCATTTCCCCTCCCCCCAGCTTATCTCAGTCAAATCCCTCGAACTCAGCACCGCCTTCCTAACCTGCAATCTTCTTCCTGACCTCTTCACCCCCACCCCCACTCTGGCCTATCACCCTCACCTTGACCTCCTTCCATCTATCACATTTCCAACACCCCTCCCCCAAGTCCCTCCTCCCTACCTTTTATCTTAGCCTGCTGGACACACTTTCCTCATTCCTGAAGAAGGGCTCATGCCCGAAACGTTGACTCTCCTGGTCCTTGGATGCTGCCTGACCTGCTGCGCTTTTCCAGCAACACATTCTCATATCTTTCATTCGGACCAGGTAAAGAAGATAAGATATTTGTAGAAGACTGCAGTGATTGATAAGCTAGTTGCTATCATCTTCAGGCATAAGCACAGTGATAACTTGTTTCTGGGTCTGTTGTACTTCATGGACATCTAGCTAATGACCACCCGCTTCCCTACAAATCTCTGACCTAATCTCCAGCAGTCATCTTGGATATTTTCTTTCAGTCTTAGAAGTTCTTTAATTTCTTCAGTCCATCAGCCTCCAGCTCCCTGTGGATATCTAATTTTCTCCTCTTCAGACCTGCTGTTATCATTTAGAAATTCTATCTTCACTTTTTCTTTTATCAGAATAATGTTTTACTATTACTCCAGAGCCAGTACAGATGCTGAATGGATATAAATGAAGTCCCTTGTCTCTAATTTTTAGGCAGCTTACACAGTTGCTAACTGTGTTTCACTGCCATTTGTATTGGTGCAATGGTTGAGTGGAAATGTAAATCATCATAATAAAATAGCATTTGAAGGCCATTGTGTTTGTCTTCATCTGCAGTGCTATCAATTAAATAATAAGATGAATACTTTTCGCTGAGTGTTTAAACAAAACTAAACAAATACATTTCTGTTTTTCACTTTAGAGATGAAGATTTTTTAACTTTATTAAGTCAATTCACATATTATATTCCAATTTTCTCCTTTCGACTAGCTGAGCTCTCTTGATATCATTGTCAAAAAGTGTGATGCTTGAAAAGCACAGTGGTCTGGCAGCATCTGAGGAGCAGGAGAGTTGATGTTTCGAGCATAAGCCCTTCATCAGGAATGGGAGGGTGGGGGTGCTGGGCAAAAGAGGCTGAGAGATAAATGGGAAGGGAGTGGGGCTGAGGGAAGGTAGCTGGAATGCAGTAGGGAAATGAAGGTGAGGGAGATGGTGATAGGTTGGTGTGCAGGTTGGAGCAGATAGGTGGGAAGGAAGATGGACAGGATAAGAGGGCGGTGCCAAGTTGGAAGGTTGGACAAGGTGGGGGTGAAGTGGAGATCAGAAAACTGGTGAAATTGACATTGATCCTCTCTTGATAGCATCAATACTCACTGGGGCAGCATGTTGGAAATCAAGTCCCCTGGAGTCATCTGAAAAGTTAAAGATTTTTAAACAAGTACACAATATTTTTCAGACCCAAGTTGACAAAAAAAATCAAGTTTATGTTCTTAACAAGAATTATGATAAATTACAAGTAATTAGACACTAGCTTCAGGTCTGTATACAAAACCACAAATTAAAACTCTAATCACCTTATAACTCACCCACCCCAACTTTCTGTCTCAAACGCACACACACAAATAAGTGTGGGTGAAGTAAACTGGAAGGTAGTTCAGTGGCTCCTATTGATGAGTTGCTGAGATGATCATTATGCAGGCTGGTACATTGCTTTTAAGTCATCTTTCTCCAGGTGCTTCCACTGGTTTGTAGGAGACACAAGATGATTGGTTCATTTATAAAACATCTCTGGCTTATCAGCATAGCTTACAACAACTGCTAAAGGAAAGGTGAAATGAGTTTCTCAGATTTACATTACTTTTATTGCATAGAATAGGGAGACAACTCCTGAGCTGGTGGAGATCAAAACATTTCTCTATCTTGTTCCCAGCCCATGCTGTTCTGTTAGCTAAGAATCAATCACATGGTTGTTGGCAGGTAATAAGCCTTTGTCATCAATAGCTGGTCACTAGTCCATAGATTAATCAACTTCTTGTTGCCACCCAGCATCTGCACATAGGACCCCTTTGCCCTGGTTTGTCTGGAATGACTTCAATTACTGCTTGTTCAAACTGTTTGTTTATGTAGAGCTTGCCATAAGTGTCAAGTTACTCACTGTTCAAAACATGCAGCAGTTCTTTAAAGCATTGATTTTTAAATAGTTCTTTATCATTTCAGGCCATAATTTTAAAAAAAACAAAAAGGAACTTGGTCTGCAAAGATCTCTGCCCTTAAAGTAAAGAAACGTCCTTTCAAAATGTGTTTTATTACACATTGCTATACAAACAACAAAACAAGACATAAATATTTGTTCTTCCTGCCCCTTACATAACTTACACAGCATTTCTGAAAGCTTTAAATTATTTTACCAGTTTACATTTGGGTCAATGCACCTGCAATTACATTATCTTTTCCTGTAAAATAAATAATTTTTACATTAAATTGTTGTAACAATAATCTCCATCTGAATAACTTCATATTTCAATTTTTTAACTTTTTAATGAAGGTCAATAGAAATTATGATTTCCTTGTTTCCATGTTGAATATAAATTTCAAATTGTTGAAGAATGTTCATTCCTTCACAGATAAATCAACTAGATATTGTATTGATAATAGAAATGTGATTGCAGTCAGAAAGACAGATTTGTACTCAATTCCCTGATTGAAAGTCTGCATTGATTCTGTTAAAAGTGCCTCATTCCTTTCTGAGAATAATTTGTTGAAGGGTTACTGGCAAGCACCATTAATATCAAGGGCTAAAGAAATGGGTTATACTGATGTCAAGTGATACCATTTGGATTAGCGAATGCTTCAGTTGCTTTAGCAAGGCTTATGAATCAACAGATAGCTGAGCTTCATAGCTGCATTGTGCATTTGGATAGAGTTGCAGCATACAATAATATTGGAAAGAACATTTGAGGCAAGTGGAAGAGTTGTTTAAGCAATAAGAGTTTATTGGTTTAGTAATAAAGTTAATCAGAAGTGAATTTGCGAAAGCAAGAGCAATTTGCTTCAACCATATTGTTTGACAAGGACAAGTGACAGGGACAGCATAAATTACAACTTTAATAGAACTCCCTGATCTGAAAACATTGTGAGAAATCATGTGTTTTTTAGGAATGTGTGGATTTTACCAGATATTATGCATAATTACAGTATGATATCTGTGTTTTTGACAAATAGAAACATAAAAACCTAAAATATAAGTGCAGGAGTCGGCCATTTGTCCCTTTGAACCTACTTTGCGAATCAATTTGATTTGAACAGATCTCCAACTCAGTACCTTGGCTGTACTTCCTCTCTAGATTTTTTGATTCCTTTAATTCTTAGAATCATCCTTCTTGAAAATCTTCAACTTTTCCTGTGGCAGAGAATTCCACAGGTTCATCATTCTCTGGAGGAAGAAATTTTACTTTATCTCTGTCCTAAAATACTTATCCTTTATCCTTAGATTATAACCCCTGGATGTTGCGAACATTCTTCCCATACCTACCCTGCATAAGTCTTTTATAATATTATAGGTTTCTATGAGATCCCATCATTCTTCTAAACTCTAGCAAATATAAACCTAATTGGTCCAATCTCACCCTGAACATCAGTCCTACTATCTCAGGAATCAGTCTGGTAAACCATTGTCACACTCCCTCAATAGCTAGAATTTGTTGCAGAAACAAGCAAATGTGATAGCGTTGGAAAAATGCTAAACAACTTTTGATAAACTGAAAGCAATCTTAATAAGCGAACTAGTGTGGTGCCCAGTTATTCCAGCACTGCTGCCTCACAGTCCCAGGAACCCAGGTTCAACTCCAACGTTGGGTGACTGTCTGTCTGGATATCCTCGGGTGCTCTGGTTTCCTCCCTATGTGCAGGCTCGGTGGATTAGCCATGGGAACGTATGGTTACAGGGATAGGGTAGGGAGGGTGGGTCTAGGTGGGATGCTGTTTAGAGGAGTAGTGTGGACCAAAGGGCCAAATGGTCTGCCTCTACACTGGAGGGATTCTATGATTTCAAAATGACAATTAATGATAAGGATTTGGTGATGGGTGCTGCAATAATGATCCAGGATGTTGAGTCAAGAATAGCGAGGCTACTAAAATATTTCCCTAAGACACAAAATAAATCAGAGAGGTATTCTACCAAAGAAATATTTGGGGTTGTTGACTAGCAAATAATATCACCTAGTGACTGGCTTGCACTGGAGTCCCTCAACATCTTTTTCAGTTTATTCCTCCTTGATTGGAAGTATAAGGAAATATCTTCCTTTTGAGATAACGTTTCAGAACATCCAACACTTTCATTTTCCACTATCCAATCGTACAGAAGGATTTTTATGCCTGTCCTGAGCCATCACTCTTTTCTTAATACATTTCAATGAAACATTCAAATGAAAAGTAAAATACCATTGATGCTGGAAATCTGAAGCAAACATAGCGAATGCTGGAGAAACTCTACACGTCTGGCAACATCTGTACAGAGGGAGATAGATCTTCTGCAACAATTTCAGTGTTTGTTTCAAAGAAACCTGTTCTCATTGTATCAGTGCTTCAGTTTTAGCACTTGCTTCCTTTTGTTATGATCCCAACTGATGTTATCATCAGACAAGTCAGATCCCAGACAGAAACCTGGCCTGATCAGATTTTGATTTGATTTGGTTTTAATTATGTGGTCTCTAGCTGAAACATGAGCATGCAATGCTAGAGTTTGCTTAAAAAATAAAACAGAGGTTAATTATTAAATGAAGAGAAAAAAATAATAAACCAAACTATATGGCTACAAAACAAGTTCAAAGATTTTTAAACACACAGGAAAAGTGTAATCCCACTCATCATAAAACATTACTTTACAAATTCCAAAAATAGCATCGAGCATAGGAGGTATAGTTAGTAAGTTTGCAGATGACACCAAAATTGGAGGTGTAGTGGACAGTGAAGAGGGTTACCTCAGATTGCAACAGATGGGCCAATGGGCTGAGAAATGGCAGATGGAGTTTAATTCAGATAAATGAGAGGTGCTGCATTTTGGGAAAGCAAATCTTAGCAGGACTTATACACTTAATAGTAAGCTCCTAGGGAGTTTTGCTGAACAAAGAGATCTTGGAATGCAGGTTCATAGCTCCTTGAAAGTGGAGTCGCAGTAGATAGGATAGTGAAGAAGGCATTTGTTATGCTTTCCTTTATTCGTCAGCGTATTGAGTACAGGAGTTGGGAGGTCATGTTGCGGCTGTACAGGACATTGGTTAGGCCACTGTTGAAATATTGGGTGTAATTCTGGTATCCTTCCTATCGGAAAGATGTTGTGAAACTTGAAAGGGTTCAGAAAAGATTTACAAGAATATTGCCAGGGTTGGAGGATTTGAGCTATCGGGAGAGGCTGAGCAGGCTGGGGCTGTTTTCCCTGGAGCATCAGAGGCTGAGGGGTGACCTTATAGAGGTTTACAAAATTATGAGGGGTATGGATAGGATAAATAGACAAAGTCTTTTCCCTGTTGTGGGGGAGTCCAGAACTAGAGGGCATAGGTTTAGGGTGAGAGGGGAAGATATAAAAGGGACCTAAAGGGCAACCTTTTCATGCAGAGGGTGGTACGTGTATGGAGTGAGCTGCCAGAGGATGTGGTGGAGGCTGGTACAATTGCAACATTTAAGAGGCATTTGGATGGGTATATGAATAGGAAGGGTTTGGAGGGATATGGGCCGGGTGCTGGCGGGGGAGGGGCTAGATTGAGTAGGGATATCTGGTCGGCATGGACATGTCAGACCGAAGGTCTGTTTCCATGCTGTACATCTCTGTGACTCTGTGACTTTATAACACCCACTGAGTCAAAAGCATACCTGATATAATACTTACACCAGAGGGGAAAAAAACACTTGTTTCTAACTCCTTGCTAAACCTGAGACAACTAACTTTAATTTCTAGCCAGAAACACTGATAGCTTCTTCCTGGAGCTACCATATACCTGAACATAAACATTCTTAGCTTCAAATCATCTTTTCAGATTTTTATCCAACATTTCTGGTTTGGAACTATCACTAACTCCTTACTCTGACCTAATCTAGTTTTACACCAATCTCTTCTTCACAGGAACACTGCTCTATGTAACCATCTCCATTCCTAGACTTCACAGATCTACCCAAAACAAACTGAAAATTTTAAAAGTCTCTCCCCCTAATATATGAGTGTCTCCCCAAGCTTTAACAAAAACCCTATGTCTGTAGATTTCTGAGAGATTTTAAATCATAATGGTTTACCTTGCTAAATTGTAAATTAGCTCTCTCAAATTGTTTTAAATGAAATCGCATGGCTACAGGAATACTTTATTAACTTATTATTAACTTCATATGCATGCAAAACCCTTGTCATTAAGCCTCAATTAAAATAATTGAAATTAAAGTATATATAAATCATAGAGTTTATATGATAGAATGGACAAAATAATTTCAGAATGTGTGTTTGACAACTTCTATGTTGACTACTGCATTAAGTTTAACAGCACCTAATTAAGACAAAATGTTTAAACTGAGTAAAGATGCCAGCACAATCAGTATTCCTGCAAGGTGTCACAGGAGGATGAGAATGGGATCAAATCAGCAGTCAGTTATTTCCCTTAATTAAATGTTTTACAAGAGAAGTACTCAGTGGCTAAAAAGACACTCAGCCTGGTCTTGGCTCCAGAAGCCTTTGGTCATCTACATACTTTTCGCTGCAGTTGTTTGATACGTATACAGACCATAACTTTTAATTTTTTTTGGAGAGATTCTACGATAGGAATTTAATAATATTTCATTGCACAGTTGTAGCATTAAATTACAAATCAAATTTATTCAGGTTACAGAAAAATACTATATTATACTGGGTGCTTTGTTATGAGCAAATCTGAATAAAAGACTACCAGGATCAAAATGTAGAATATGGTTAGATACTCGCAGAGACATAGAGATGTACAGCACAGAGACAGAATTTTCAATCAACATATCCCTTCTTACCAGATATCCTAAATAAATCTAGTCTCATTTGCCAGCTTTGGCCCATATCCTACTAACCCCTTCCTATTTATGTACCTATCCAGATATCTTTTAAATGTTGTATTTATAGCAGCCTCCACCACTTCCTCTGGCAGCTCATTCTGCACATGCACCACCCTCTGTATGAAAAATATGCCCCTTAAGTCTCTTTTATATCTTTTTCCTCTCACCCTAAACCTATGCCCTCTATTTTTGGACTTACCTACCCAGGACAAATGATCTTGGCAATTCACCCTATCCATGCCCCTCATAATTTTATAGAACCACTATAAGGTCACCCCTCAGCCTCTGTCACTCAGCCTAAACCTATTCTACCTCGCCCTATAGCTCAAACCCTCCAACTCCTGCAACATCCTTGTAAATCTTATCTACACCTTTTCAAATTTCACAACATCTTTCCTATAGCAGGAAGACTAGAATTGAATGCAGTATTCCAAAAGGGACCTAACCAATGTCCTGTACAGCCACAACATGACATCCCAACTCCTATGCTTAGTGCACTGACCAATAAAAACAAGCATACCAAAGTCTTCTTCACCACCCTGTCTACTTGTGACTCCAACTTCAAGGAACTATGAATCTGTACCCCAAGGTCTCTTTGTTTGGCATCACTCTCCCAAACCTTACCATTAAATGTATAATTACAGCCCAATTTGCCTTTCCATAATGCAGCACCTCAATTTAATCTAAATTAAACTCCATCTGCCACTCCTTGGCACATTGGGCTATCTGATCAAGGTGGAAAATCTTTGTGTCTAATGTAAATGAGTTATTACACTCAATATAAAGTAGAAATTCTGGTAAATATGTTGATAGGGAAAGAAAATGCCCCTTAAGCATATACTTTCATTTGGAGGTGGTGTAGGGATGGGATGAGGGTTTAAGCATATTATTATTTGGGAATATGTGCAGATCAACCTCGATTATCTGAATATCAATTATTCAAATTTCGAACTATCCGAAGAAGATTTCAAAGTCCCACAAAAATGTTACATCAAAAAGGTAAGTGTACTCGATTAATCTGTACTAAAGAACGTGAACACGGTGGCAAAAACAAAGAAACGCAAGTACCTCAAGCATCAGCAACAGGATATTTTTGAGGTAATGAATAGTTACACAAAAGTGTAATTTTTGCAAAAGTAAGTGTTGTACAGTACAGGGTTAATCCCGTCATTTTACTGGACCATCCATGAAAAAAATGACCAAGAAAATATTCACATGTGTGAGGCAGTGCTATCGCGACACTGAGCTCCTGGAAAATGATAAATGCTCTTGCGATCGTAGAAGCTGTTCGGGACCTTGTTTAATGGCTTCCCTTGTTTAAAGTAAAATCGATTATCCGAATAATCAATGATCCGAACCCAAATAGTGCCCGCCCACCTCATTCGGATAATCGAGGTTCCTCTGTATTTTAAAATAGCAAATAATAGGTTTTATTTAAGGTAGCATTGCTTTAAGATGTTAGAATGTCATATTTAAACAGGGAAATCAAGTATAATTTCCAATGCAGCATGTGACTTAAGCAAATTGCTAGATTAACTCTCTGGGATGTTAATTAATAAAATACTTAGAAATATAAGCTTTTATAAGATATTAAAAGACAGACCTGGGGCCCACAATCAGGTTTCAGTTGACAAGAACAGTTTTATACTAGAGTTTAATTTGTGGCAGAAATAAAAGTGAAAAGTATTGGAGAAACACAGGCCAGGTAGCAACTGTGAAGAAAGAAAATGTTAACATTTCAAATCTACATAAATCTTTTTTGGAACTCTCAGTCCAGCCTTTCAGAGCTGCAAAGAAGTCTTAAACCTGTTATGGTAGTTTAATTATACAATATTTTTCTTCAAGTTCAGTAAGGGAAAGTCAGTAAAATAGCCAATGTCTGTGTACCACTTTGGGAAGCATAATGGAGAGAATCACAACAGGTGATCAAATATGTAAAATGTTGCCCCATTTCTGGAAGGCTTCATGATGTGTCTGGGGAGGGGGCCTGTGAAAGAGTGATTTGGGAGGAAGGGGATCTCTGAGATGGGGGATGTCCCTGCCCCAGGTAGATGAAGGCATGGCACCTCAATGGCAGAGTGATGGGAACTGGGGGAACCTTGAGAGGCCTGGATTGGATGAACACATAGATCTCGGAGGGTCATAGGAGGTGATAGAGTTGGGGGGGGGGTACATAGGAGCTGGAGGAGCTGATAGAGAGGAGTGTAGGAACTGGAGATGTTGATAAATATAGTGAGGGGGTGTAGGAGCTGGAGGAGGTGATGGAGATAGGAAGGGGTGTAAGAACTGGAGGAGTTGATAGATATGGGGAGGGATGTAGGAGCTGGAGGAGGTGATGGAGGAAGAGAGGGGTGGAAGGACTTAAGGTGTTGATAGAGGCTTGGAGGGGCATAGGAGCGAGAGGAATTGATAGAGACATGGAAGGGGTATAGCGGATGGAGGAAGTGACAGAGATAGGGAGGAATGTAGGGGCCGAAGGGGGTTACAGAGACAAGGAGGGCATGTAGGGACTGGAGGAGGTGGCTCCTCCTAGCGATCAGTGGCAGCATCAGCAGCAGTAAAGCTGATCGGTGGAGCATGTCCCGGAAAGAGGCTGACAGAATCTCCAGGCCAGGGCTAGGCCCGGGGAAATAAGCTACTAAAACCTGGACTTTCTCCTTTGATTTTGGATAAGGATTTAAAGATCTGGCCATTGTTCTTTTTGCTCTGTTTCTTTTATTTCTTCTCTTGTTTCTTTTAAATTCTGATTTTGTGTTTTGTGTTTTAAGAATGGCAATTTTGTATACTCCTATATTCCTGTATTTGAGTACATATGGCAATAAAATCTAGTTCTAATTCAAAAGGAAATCATTGCAAATTGAGAATTAAGTAAGGAATTAAAGAAGTAAGAAATGAAAGCAATGGGAGTAATACTTCAATTGGATTGAGTATCTGTAAAGGATGTTGCAAGGAAAAGGGTGATTTTTTTTGTCATTTAATTTAAGATCTTTCTAAATTGCCTTGTATAGCTTTGTTTTTATTTCCTCTGTTAAAAGAATATTCACAGCCTCATGTGAATATATTCAGCGATTGACCATCATGGCATCCAAACTGTAATAATAAAAATTAAGATCTATCAATCCAGGGATTCACTGTGAACTCTGACATATCCAGTATTACCATCAGTTGGGATCATAACAGGGGCCTTCATGAATATCAGAATCATAGAATCCCTACAGTGCTGAAGAAGGCCATTCAGTCCATTGAGTCTGCACCAACCCTCTGAAGAACATCCTACTTGGGCCCACTTCAACCCTGTAACCCTGCTTTTCGCCTGCCTAGTCTGCATATCCCTGGGCAATTCAGCATGGTCAATCCACTTAACTTGCACATCTTTGAACTGTGGAAGAAAATCCACCCAGTCAAGGAGAATGTCCAAACTTCACACAGACAGTTCCCCAAAACTGGAATTGAACCCAGGTCGCTGGTGATGTATGAGAGCAGTGCTAACCACTGAGCCACCACGAGATGAACTGTGAAATGAACATGTGAATGTGCTGCCAGAAGAAATGGTAAATGTAGGTACAGTTATAATATTTAAAAGACATTTGGACGTGTACATGAGGAATTGAGAGAGAGAGAGAGAGAGAGAGAAAGGAGTGAAAAATAAGAAAAACTTCTCACATTCCAAATTTAGCACATTAAAAAATCTCTAAAAATAATTCACTACCTGAAGGAATGAGAATTATGATTACAGCCATTTCTTTTTCTGTATCAGAGGTTTGTTAGCATTTCATTAACATTGCTGAAGAATGCTTCATTACTCATGAAACTTAACTTACTACGATGCTTTTAACAGATAATTAATGTGCAGATCCAACAAGTTCTTAAAAATAATGATAGATTAAAGTGAGATACCAGTTGTATAAATCAACTCAGCGTTAAACTTCATTACCACCAGTATGTGCTAGATCATGTGAACGTTATTGAAGCCAGTGGCATTAAGACACTATTATTTCAACAGCAATATCCAGCAAAGTAATTCTACTGTGGTCTTGGCTGAGTGCTATTAACTGAGCGGAAAGCTGAGAATTGAATGTAGAATTAATCCATAAGTTAAGATCCATCACATGTTGTCCTTGCGTTGACTGTCTTCAAGATTGTGAGGGTTTGTCTAAACTGGGGGCCATAAACAAATGCTGCAATATTTACTTTTTGCTGAGGAGAGGCTTTAGAATGAAAACAGTTTCAAAGTGCGTAAGTTCAAAGATAAAGAGGACTGGGGATTGGATAAGAACTGAAAGAATTGTGGATACTACAAATAAGAAACAAAATTAGAACCTGCTGGTTCTGAGGAAGGGTCACTTGAAGCAAAATATTAACTCTGATTTCTCTCCACAGATGCTGCCAGACCTGCTGAGTTTTCCAGTGATTGCTATTTTTGTCTCTGGGACTGGTTAATTTTGTATATTGGAGAGGTCAATTTATAAACGTGGCTCAGTGGCTAGCAGTGACTTGCCTATGAGTAAAAAGGTCATGGATTCAAGTCCTACTTCACGTCCCTAAATATATAAACCAAATAAACTGAATGGAGTGTGAAATAACTGCACAGAGGCTGGTGTCCCTTCACCAAATCACCCTTTAATCGCATGTACACAGTACATGAGCTCAGGCCAAATAGCTCAGAGCCAATCCGTAGAGTGAGGAAACTTTCTGAGACTAGTATTTTATATACTTTTTATTTTATTAACCAGTACAAATTACAAACAAACAGTTAACAACGAACAGCAGTTTACAGGGGAAAGGGGTGGCAAAGCCAGACTCCAAATCCCACCGTACAACCCGTTCACAGGGAAAAGAGGACAAACCTGAAATCCCACCTTATTATATCAAAAAGGAAACAGTAGACGCAGTCATATATAGACAGTCTGATAAACTGAAAAATAAAACAGTGTATATATCATAGACACTCCTAGCAACCCAGCAAACCACCCAACTCTCCCACCTTCCAACAACACAAAAGCAGCTCTCCCCATGCCCTTCCGGCTCTGGGTCCGCTCTGACACATCTGTCAACCACCCCTAGGACAGCCCATCCTGTTTCTTTTCCCCACCCCAGGACGACATTGATCAGGGTGGCCTACCCACCCTCCTGCTTTTGGGGCAGCCTATCTATCTTCCAGTTCTCAAGATGGCCTACCCAGAATCCTCTCCAGTATACAGACTCCACTCCTGAAATGCAAATGTAAACCCCCACAGCACACACACAGGTATTCAGTCTCCATAGAGGCCTGGTCTATCCAGAGAGAACCAGGCCCACAAACAGGAATACAGTTCATTGTAAAATGTGCAGCTAATGCAGTTAACTCAGAGGGCATGGTCCACTCCATCAGGCACGGGTCCACTGCAACAGGCAGAGGCAAATGCTCACCTCCCAGACACACACAAAGTTGTTCAATCTTTACAGAGGCCTAGTCTACCCATGAAGGGATAGGTCTACCCATAGAGGAACAATTCATCTGGAAAGGTGCATTATCTCACAAAGCCTCAGTCCAAACACCAAAAAGTGAAAACACACACAAAAAAGAAATCCAAAGTGCAAGAGCTAAGCCCTGCCATAAAATCAGCATTGGTCCTTTTCTCCAAATAAAAGAAAAGAATAACACACAGGCTGTAACCAGCCAGTGAAACAACAGTTCCCTAAAGAGAATTGAAATACACATGTAACACATTGACTGTATAGATCAGCAAACTTACAAATCAGTCCTCAATTAAAAAGAGCTATACCAGTTAATAAAACTGGCTGTATAGATCAGCTAGTTCAGGAATCAGGTTTCCCCCAAAACAAACAGAAACCAAAAGTAGCAGTATACACTGTGGCCAACCAGCACTGCGTCAGTCCCTAGAGTGAGAAGACTCTCTGAGACTAGTGTTTTATTTTTATTTTTGCCCCACACTATCACCTAACTGCGATAGTGCTTATTTTCCCCAGCACCCATGCCATGTGCAGGTATAGGAAACAGTGAAGAACAATAAGTGTGTAAAACTTTACTTATATTCCACCACCAGGAAGAGAGGAGACTCCAGAGAGGCCAGGGATAAGCAGCGCTCTTCACAACAAAGGGTATCATCAAACAAAAGTGAAGGGGAAAGCAGGGATTAAATCAAGATAGATTTGGAGGGGGAAATAAACGCTCCAATATTAGTGTTTTTGTTTTTTTTTCTTTTTCTCCTTTTCCTCTACTTTTAAAAATTGTTCCCCACACAACCGCCTAACAGCAGTAGTGTTTATGTTTCCCCAGCACCCATGTCATGTTTGTGCAAGTGTCGGACAGTACAAAATAACAAGTGCGTAAATCTTTATTTATATTCCACCACTAGGAAGAAAGGAAACACCAGATTGGCCAGTGACAAACAATGCCCTTCTCATCAAAAGGCAATGCTGCGTGATCAAAATGTGAAGGGGAGGGCAGGGATTAAATCCAAATAGAGTTGGAGGGGGGAATAAAGCACTCCATTACTAGTGGGTTTTTAAAAATTTTTTCCCCAGCACCCATGGTGTGTGTGTGCACATGTGAGACACAGTGAGAGACACAAGATGCACGAATCTTTATTCAATTTCCACCACCAGGAAGATAGGAAAACACCCGAGTGGCCAGTGACAAGCAGTGCCCTTCACAAAAGGGCAATGCTGTGTGATCACTAGTGTTTTATTTTTTCTTTTTTTTCTTTTTTCTTTTTTTCCTTTCTGTTTTCTTTCGTAATATTGAGTTGAGCACCTTTTTTTTAAATTAACCCCCACACTACTGCCTAACTGCAATAGTGCTTATTTTTTCCCCAGCACCCATGGTGTGTGTGTGTGCAGGTGTGAGACACAGTGAGAGACACAAAGTGCATGAATCTTTATTCAATTCCCACCACCAGGAAGATAGGAAAACACCCGAGTGACTAGTGTTTTATTTTTTTCTTCTTTTTCCACCACCAGGAAGAAAGGAAACACCCGAGTGGTCCAGTGACAAGCAGTGCCCTTCACGTCAAAGGGCAATGCTGCGTGATTCTCCTGGTTATACATTTTTTTCATTAACCTCCACACTACTGCCTAACTGCGGTAGTGCTTATTATTTTCCCCAGCACCATGGTGTGTGTGTGTGTAGGTGTGGACTAGTGTTTTTTTTTGTTTTTTTTAAAATGCTGCGTGATTCCCCAGTTTTTTTTTTCTTATTTTCTTTCTTCTGCGGTAGTGCTTATTTTTTCCCCAGCACCCATGGTGTGTGTGTGTGCAGGTGTGAGACGCAGTGAAAGACACAAAGCGTACAAATCTTTATTCAATTTCCACCACCAGGAAAATAGGAAAACACCCGAGTGGCCAGTGACAAGCAGTGCCCTTCACAAAAGGGCAATGCTGTGTGATCACTAGTGTTTTATTTTTTCTTTTTTTTATTTTTTCTGTTTTTTCTTTCCTTTTTCTCGTAATATTGAGTTCAACACATTTTTTTTAATTAACCCCCACACTACCGCCTAACTGCGATAGTGCTTATTTTTTCACCAGCACCCATGGTGTGTGTGTGCAGATGTGAGACACAGTGAGAGACACAAAGTGCATGAATCTTTATTCAATTCCCACCACCAGGAAGATAGGAAAACACCCGAGTGACTAGTATTTTTTTTTTCATTATTTTTTCTTTTTCCACCACCAGGAAGAAAGGAAACACCCGAGTGGTCCAGTGACAAGCAGTGCCCTTCACGTCAAAGGGCAATGCTGCGTGATTCTCCTGGTTATACATTTTTTTATTAACCCCCCACACTACCGCCTAACTGCGGTAGTGCTTATGTTTTACCCCAGCACCATGGTGTGTGTGTGTGTGTGCAGGTGTGGACTAGTGTTTTATATCTGTCATCCAGAGCACCCGGACTGGCCCAGGTTCACAACTCCAATCAAGAATCTCATAGTTAAAGAGATCCACCTGGCTCCTGTTCCAATTTCTACAAGGTTCTATCTTGTTTGAGATGACTTATTTTATTTAACCAATATCCAATCTTTCCTTCTGGGTGAATGTAAAAGATTACAATAGTCCACCTTAAAGAATATCAGAGAATATTGCTTCCCCTACATCTTTGTCCTGACCAATATTTATGTTAATTATCATCTATATCAATTAATGGGGTGATTTTCTTCCTTTCTGTTGGTAAGAATTTGCTGTGTGGAAATGGATGCTGCCATTTCTGCATCTTTTGCCTTTTAATGATTTTGCTGCAGTTCAAATATAATCTAGAGGCTCTAAAGCCACATGACATGAAAGATATGACTTGCTCTTGCACTCCCATTCTTGCTCTTTCCCTTTCTCACATGCTCTTTCTCATCCGTGTGCTCACTCTCCCTTCCTTTCTTTTCCATTTCTTTACATTAATCATCTTGGTTCCCAGACCTGGTATGTAAGGCAAAACCACAAATCCTAAAACCTTAGCTTGATTCTTCAGTTCCGAGACTGCCTTCCTGCATGGTCAAGGGTAAGAGGATATAAGAATTGGCCATAGCATTCATATATAGTCAAATAAATTGGATGTCTAATGCTGTTATCATCATCGGATGCTTAACTGGCCTTTGCTACATCAAGTGTAAGGTATCATTTTTGCATTGAATATGTACAATTGGTATTAATTCACCTCTTGATGTTGGACGTCTGTCTCTCTAATGATCAACAATCTGAAACCTTACTATTGCAAGGTTGGCATTCAGTACCATTCTTGGTTGGCATTCATAAGCTGGTGGCCGGCTTTTGTACTACTACAGACTGTGCAGTGAGAACACCTTCCACAAAGCTATCATGTTGTGAGATTCAGGACTTGAAATGTTAACTCTGCTTTCTCTCTACACTTGCTATCAGATCTCAGTTTCTCCAGCAATTTTTTGGTTTTGTTTCAGATTTCCAGCCTCCATAGTTCTTTATTTCCTTTTAGGTTTTCATGTGCCTTCTGATGTCTCGGAGGTCACAAGTTTCAGTCATATTACTGAAGGATTTTTTCGGATGGAGTGGAGACGTTGATCTAACCTCATGCGCAGAGGTAAATATAACAATGCTAGGCATTTGCTACTTAATTTGCTTTGAATAATAAACAGTGCAGGTGGACTTATGATTTCCAGAGTTTAGTGTTGTGTGCTCAATATAAGACTGTTCTCCCAAAACCAGCCAGTGAAGTAAATGATGACTTGAAGAAAAACATGCAAATGCTGGAAATCTGAAATATAATCAGGAAATTCTAGAAATACTCTGCAGATAAGGCAGTATCTGTGGAGAGAGGGAAGCCTGGTCAACATTTTGAGTCTGTGATGTTCTATCACAATCCTCGCAAAAAGATTAAGTTCCTGAAGTATTCACACTACTTCCTTTTCCACAGATGTTGCCAGAATACCCACTACAGAAAGATCCCAGTATTCTAATTACACTCTTAGCATGTTTTGCAGATCAAACACTGTGGAAAAAACTCACTCCCAGACCTTTGAACTTTACTGGAATCCTATTGACAATATAATTGTAGCACTGTAATCTTGTACCTGGTGCAGACTGGTGTGTGGTTATTCAAGCAAATGTTTAACAGAGGGAGAGAATAATGAAAATTAAAGCACAGCAACAAAGTGAGACTAGAGAGAAAGCATTCCAACATGGCAAGCCCTAATTTAGCAGCAGCACTAGAACCACCACTTTAGAGATAACAAGGTACAGAGTGGAAGCAACAAAATGTTAGGTCTCTGCAGGGCAATCCTGTCCATTTTAATTACCATGCCTTACTGGATTGAGCTAAAACAGTCATGACGTTAGTGGCCACTTCTGGATTGTCCTGTCTGATCAGAGAGTGTGGCCTTGATGATGGATTGCATCTGTCACTGGAAGAGTTTCTACTTGAATGGATCCTGGCAGGAGGCAAAATGGCTGCAGCCAATGAAGTTGCTCAAGGCCAGAGAGAGACAAAGCATATCCCAGCACTGACATTCCGATTCTTAGCGGGAGGTGATGCTGGTTGAAGTGAGAACTAGAAGGTTGTTTCTTGTGGACAGCAGGGAAGAAGAGAGGAAAACCACACAAAGTAAACTACTGTGCATTGAAGTTCCACAAGCTATTAGCAACAGGGATTAGGTTCCAAGGCACAGTGTCACAAGAGGTTAGAGAGATATGGGCCAAATGCTGGCAAATGGGACGAGATTAATTTAAAAATCACACAACACCAGGTTATAGTCCAACAAGTTTAATTGGAAGCATTAGATTTTGGAGCGACGCTTCTTCAGCAGATTAATTTAGTGTTTTTGGTTTACATGGATGAGTTGGACCGAAGGATATATTTCCATGCTGTATATTTCTATGGCTCTCTGACTCATGCACAGACTCCACCAACACCATTATAGATACACACATTCACCTGCAAAATGTCCCAGTAAATCCTATAAGTGGACAAGATCAAATTAAGTTTCTGACCCACTGGAATATGACCTAACCCATGGCAGTTAAAATTCTGCCCTTGGATTTTGGCTTAGACACATCCATGGTTTCTGAATCTGCTTATTACCCCCACTATTAAGTGGGTTAATGGGTTAAAGTCACCATTCTGATACAGTTATAGATTGGTTTGGCTCCCAAAGAGGATAATTTAAATATTTGCGAAGTGCAGTCACTGTTATAGAATGCAGGCAATCAAGTGTATTTGTTTTACGTAAAAACCATTTTACATTTTTTCTGAGAACCTATTTACAATTTAATGTGCAGAATGGAGAGCGAGATTGGTACCAATAAAGTTTTAAAATATTATTTTAAGACGAGCAGAATTCTTGCTCTGTGACTCAAAGTCACTATCACACACTCCCTGTATGCAAAGTTGGCATAGTGTCAGATTAGCAGAAGGGACAATGTGCTAGTCCTTGCACCGAGTTCTCTGTCATTGTGGAAAGCACCAGACTGGGGGTGATTAAAAAACAACCTCAGCAGGTCTGGCAGCATCCTCCTGTGGAAAGAGAAACAGAGTTAACATTTTGAGTCCAGAACGGCATTTTGTCAGAACTGAGTGGGAGCTGGAGCTTTAATTTTCCATCCTCCTACATTGTTTGTGGAGGTGATAGCCCTAGTGGCATTATCAGTGGACTGTTAATCTAGAGACTCAGGTAATGTTCCAGGGACCCGGCTTCAAATCCCACCATAGCAAAAGGTGGAATTTGAATTCAATAAATATCTGGCATTATGAATCTAATAGCTATTATAAATCCATTGCCATTTTTCAGAAAACCCTTGTGTTTGACAAAATCCTTTAGGGAAGGCAATTGCAGTCCTTAACTGGTCTGGCCTACATGTGACTCCAGACTCTCAATAAATTGTTGACTCTCACTGTCCTCTGGGCAATTAGGGATGGGCAATAAATGCTGCATAGTCAGTGACATTCTCATTCCTGTTAAAGAATAAAGAAAAACACCACCCCATTTTTGCCCAGAACCAGTGTAGCAAGGGAGGTTTGACCTGCTGTGATTTCCAGCATTTTTAATTTCCCTGAGCAATGACTGGTGTATTCCGAGTTTATGCTTGGAAAGATTTTCTTACCTTAATGTTTCATGAAACATTCTGCACATTGTTCTTTGAGATTGATCATATGATTTTATTGCAACTGACAGAGGAAATGTTCACAATCATTTGAGATGTCTCAACAAGCAAAATGATGAGATTAGCTGTTAGTTGATACTTGGTAAAAATTGCTCAGTTTTTTGAAAGAATCGCGATAGGCTGAACGATCTCCTGTATGATTTTAGTTATTACCTGGCCGACCACATTTGCTTTCATCAATCAGAATTTAAATATAAAATCATTTTATTAAAGTCCTCAATTTACCTGTCTGATGGTATTGGACTAGCAGGTTAGAATCTGTACCTCACAAGAACTGCTACATTTATTACAAGTGTATTAGTTTACAAGTTTATTCTCTTTTCCTTTACTTATCTCTTGTCCTGAGGTCAGATGGCATTCGGGATAGCATATGATCCTAACGTAGACTCGAGGGATCCTGGGGGGGGACCTTGTGGCAGTGTGGGTGAGCCCAGTGTAGACTTGAGTGACCCCCTACTTACTTTATCCAGGCAAACATGGGACCTGATCTCGGAATCGGCGGCTGCTACATCGGTGAAGGTGATATTGGCAAAGTAGGCCCAGTGACAGAGTATGCTGCCTGAGGATCAGTAACTCCATCGTTGGTTGGATTCAGTGTAGGCAGGGGTGAGGTGGTGGAAAAGGAATGACGATGAAGGCATTGTTGATTATGAGCTAGCTCAGGACTGATGGATTTTCGTTAAGTGATATCTTTCTGTTGTTTGTCTTATTCTTAAACTATTCATTGGATCATGGCAACAGCAGAAAAGCTGTTTCTCTCACTGTAAAATACAAGGACAATAAAATCATTCAAAATCAAGTAAATAAATTCTAACAACAGGCAAATGATTATGAGCCAGTAATGTATGACTCTACTAGTTAAAACTCTAAGCTCCTTTAAAATTCTGATACACATGTACAGATAGACAAACAAAAAAAAAGAGTTGGCGTTATGGGTGGATAGAAAATGAACACAATTCAATGACATCAGTCGACTGGCTTTCATATACTGTTCCTTTTGCTTCCCAAGACCTTCCATTCTTCAATCCCTTTTCTCAAGGTTCTTTCACTTGCTCACATGAGGAATATGCTAATCTGCATGACATCTTTATGAAACCCTGGCCAGACAACATAGTTGTTTAACAATGCTTGCATTTTCACCACTGTTATAGGATTTTCACATGCTACAATACGTCCTTATAATATCTGACCAGCACCATTATTTGAGATTAATCATCCATTCTTCACCTGGAGATCTGTGAGAGTCCAGTTCCTCATCAGAATACTGTTTTTAAGGTAATAGCACTCCAGAATTCCTTCAGCCTCCGCTTCAGTGAGAGCTGTCTGTGCTCGCTTACTTAATTGCAGATTAGATTAGATTACTTACAGTGTGGAAACAGGCCCTTCGGCCCAACAAGTCCACACCGACCCGCCGAAGCGCAACCCACTCATACCCCTACATTTATCCTTCATCTAACACTACGGGCAATTTAGCATGGTCAATTCACCTTACCTGCACATCTTTGGACTGTGGGAGGAAACCTGGAGAAAACCCACGCTGACACGGGGAGAATGTGCAAACGTCACACAGTCAGTCGCCTGGGTCGGGAATTGAACCTGGGTCTCTGGCGCTGTGAGGCAGCAGTGTTAACCACTGTGCCACCGTGTCGCCCACAGATCTGCCTCTTGATCCTCAATTAATGAAGACATGCCAAATACTCCTCCTGAATTATCCTCATTCTTAAAGAGAGCTTTTTTTCTACCCTCACATACTTTTGCGGTATTACTGTGACCTCTGGTGATGGACTTTGTTTAGCCATTGCCCTGGTTACTAAACATATTGAAAAAATACTCAACCTATTTTTATAACTGTTCTGTCTCTTTAGCATCACTCAAACTTTCCATGATTATAGGTGACACTCTAAATTTAACTCCAGCCACATCATTCCCCAGGAGTAATCACAGGCACTGGTACATCGCATGTACCAACTCTGACTACCAATAATCTAGATGACAAGTTACACTCCAATTGGATTTTATACAATAGGACCAGGATGTACACATCAAGATATTAGTTTTTACTGAACCCTCTGGAGGGGAAACTGAGCTCTTCTCCAGCAAGATACTTTGAGTAGCCACTGGGCCTCTTACCATTGTCATTTCCCTGCCTGCATCATTCAAAGAAAAAGGGATTATTTTCCCTTTATACATAAACTTATCATGTTACTCATCTACTATACTTACTTCTTCTGCAATCACACAGTTTTTGGATTTAGATTTAGGCTTTATTGTAAAATGTACACAAATAGAAGGTACAAGAGTACATTGAAAAATATACAATGTTCCCACACACGGTGCCATCTTTGGGACCAGGTACCTGGGTACAAAATATTAGTTACAGAAATAGTGGAATAAAAAAATAAGTTAAAAAGTTCAGCATTACAGTCTTCTTAGTGTAAAAATAGAAAAATAAAGAAATGAAGTTAAAATGTCAATCATTACAGTCCTTTCTTGAGCCATGGTCCTGCAGATGCTCCAAGCTGGGCATTCCCAAGAGATATCGCTCTCCCCTGAGCTGGGATAATACCCACCCGAGCAAGCCAGACTTTGTTGCTGCTCGCAAGGCTTTGGCCCCAACCATCACATCACTGCTGACAACCACTGCTGCCATCCCTTGCAGCCAACCACCACCATCCTTCGCCACCGGTCACCAATCACCACTCGCCATCACCAGTCTCTTAGTTAAAGTTGCAACTTCATCTGCGGCAATTTCCTTTCGAATTCCCTTTTCAGACTCAAGCTTATGAATTCCAGTTAGTATTTCCTTGCAACTTCTAGCATTCGAAACAAATGTGCCCCACTTTGTAACAATAGAAGCACTTTAGTCTTTGATTTTCAACTTCAGAAAGGACTGTTCTGAGGATGATCAGAGGAAGGAATTGGAGTGGAATTTGCAGAGATCCATGCTTTAGCCTTGGTACTTGCTTCCTTTCACTTTTCCAGTCTTTTTTTTCTTTCTTTCCCTTCCAAATTTATAAGGCTGGTGAATGAAAGGTTAGTTTTAAGAATCAACTCATAATCATCAGTCATTATTGCTCCCTGTTTAGCAGTTGCAAACTTTTGTTGCTCAGCATAGGTTCTTATTATGGAAATAGTGAGCTTTTAAATTCCAATGAGAAAAATAATCTTTCTCTGAACTTCAAACATGGATTCAATTTCTAATAGAATGATAGAATCCTACAGAGCAGAAAGAGGGCATTCAGTCCACTGAATGTGCACTGATTCTCTGAAGAGCATCCTACCCCGACCCAATCCCCCACCCTATCTCTGCACCCTGCATTTACCATGTCTAGACAATACGTGATAATTTAGCTTGCCCAATCCACCTAACCTGTATATCTTTGGACAGTGGAAGGAAACTCACACAGCCATGTGGAGAATGTGCAGACTCCACACTGACGGTCACCCAAGGCTGGAAACAAACCTTGTACAGTGAGGCGGCAGTGCTAACCACTGTCCTCTCCCAATTCAACTTCAACATAGGTTTATCCTCAGACAGTAGCCTATATGCAGCTAATATCACTGTTTTTACAGTATTAAAATTTGGGTGGCACGGTTGCTCAGGGGAAAGCACTGCCGCCTCACAGTGCCAGAGATCCAGGTTCAATTCCTGCCTCAGGCAACTATCTGTGTGGAGTTTGCACATTCTCCCCGTATCTGCGTCGGTTTCCTCCAGGTGCTCCAGTTTCCTCCCACAATCCAAAAATATGCAGGTTAAGTGAATTGGCCACGCTAAATTGTCCGTAGTGTTAGGTGTAGGGGAATGGGCCTGGGTGGGTTGCTCTTTGGAGGATTGGTGTGGACTTGTTGGGCCTGTTTTCACACTGTAAGTAATCTAAAAAAAATCTATCAACAACTTCTCTGGTAATGGAGTGTAAATTTTCTGACCTTTACCTGACAACTTACACTGCATGTGGAAATGCCTAGTCTTCCTTTGACCAATTCATTTCCTCTGCTACTTTCTCAAAGGACATAAAGAACGCCTCCACATACTTTTTATCAAATTTTGTTTGGGCTTGTACAAACTTAAATACTTCCTTACCAGACTTCAAACTGTGACTCAATCTCCCCATCGCAACCAGCATCAGCATCTGTTGTCTCTTTTCTCAACTGTAGCACTCTAAGCTTAAACTTCCTATCTCTTTTCTCTCTGTAATTTTAATTCTGCATTTTCTCATTTGCTTCTTTCTTCCTTTTGGAATTCCATCATTTTTTTTTATGTCAGGTTGCTTTAATTTCTCCTCATGTTCAAGCTGCTTTAAACAACCTAATACTATTTGATTCCAATATTTTACTACTTAAAGTACCTGGCCTTTCTTGTATTTCTACTAAGCCCAAATGCTTAGTAGTCAATTCTGTCTGCCTTCCTTAGTTTTGCAGGCAATGCTAACCCTAACTTACTTGCCAACTCAACCAACTAGGCCTTTTTAGTTACACTTAAGACTTCCTGGAACAACTCTGTTACCTGCAGGAATTTTACAGCAATTCCCAGCTTTGGAATACGAAGTCCCAAGATTGCCTGTCTGATGAAATCAGGCTAACCGAAAGCACTGACCAAGTTCTTGTACTTCAAAAGAATAATGAGAATAAGTGATTTGTAAGGATAGAAAAATTATCAACTTATAACATGTAACTCTACTAGTTAATTCCTACATGCACATATAGACAGATGTGTACAATAAAAAAAAGTGATATGATGGAGAGAGAAATAAACATAGGTCAATAGCACCATTCCACAGGCACAGGGCAATTGGTACACTAATTGCAAGGTCTCTTAGTGACTGGTTAAGGGCAACAGCTTACAGCAACTGGTGGGAGAAAACACCTGTTTTCCTCAGGCTCCATGTAGTTTTACTGCAGAGATGTAGAGAAGACCAACTATTCCAACTGTCGAGAGGTCTCCCAACCTGTTCACCTGTTGAGAACCCTATCATAGGACTGTCACCTGGCTGACAACGTCTGGCACCCACAACTGGTCACAACTGTACAAATTAATCAGTTCCCATTGTCTCTGCACATACAACCCCTGAGCCAGGCTGTCTTCACATACACACACACACACACACACACACACACACACACACACACACACACACACACACACACACACACACACACACACACACACCAAACCGCTTGCAATACAACAGTGTAAACATAAATCACCAATGATTTCCCATAACTTACCTTCAAAAGTGCAGCAATTAAAAGCAGTCCTTTTCCCATTTTAGTCTGCAATCAAAAATACAGAAAAACGAATTGATGCAGTCTTTATGGGACATACATAGTCTACTATACCATACAAAATGAGATACAATTGTTTTTACAAAATGGTCTTGGGTATGTGGTGGAACAGAGGGACCTTGGAGTTCAGGTGCATGGTCTTCTGAAAATGGAGTCACAAATAGACAGGGCAGCGAAGGAGCTTTGGCACACTGGCCTTCATCAGCCAGGCCACTGAATATAGAAGTTGGTAAGTTATGTTGCAATTGTACAGAACATTGGTGAGGCTGCATTTGAAGTATTGTGCTCAGTTTTCATCACTTTGCTATAGGAAAACTATCATTAAACTGGAAAGAGTGTGGAAGAAATTTACAAGGATGTTGGCAGGACTCAAGGGACTGAGTTATAGGGAGTGGTTTGACATGCTTGGATGTTTTTCTTTAGAGCATAGGAGACTGAGGGGGATCTTATAGAAGTGTATAAGATCATGAGAGTATAAGTTCATAGGATGAATGCACTCAGTATTTTTTCCAGGGTTCGAGATTCAAGGACTAGAGGACATCACTTTGAGGTTAGATGGGAAAGAATAAATGGGAATCTGATAGGCAACATTTTTACAAGGAGGGTGGTATACATATAGAATGAGCCGCCAGAGGAAGTGGTTGAGGTGGATACATTAACAACTTATCAGGCATTGCGACAAATATCGTACATGAATGGGAAAGGTTTAGAAGGATATGAGTTGAGAGTGTAGTGCTGGAAAAACACAGCAGGTCAGGCAGCATCTGAGGAGCAGGAGAATCGACGTTTCGGGCAAGAGTCCTGATGAAGGGGTCTTGCCCAAAATGTTGATTCTCCTGCTCCACGAATGCCGCCTGACTTGCTGAGCTTTTCCAGCACCCCACTTTAAACTCTGATCTCCAGCATCTGCTGTCCTCACTTTCTCATTAGAAGGATTCGAGCCAAGTACAGAGAAATGGGGTTAGCGTGGATGGACATTTCGTTCAGCATGGACCAGTTTGGGCCAAAGGGCCTGTCTCTGTGCTAGATGACTCTATGAGAAGCTGTCCAAGAACTGAACCCATGAAAAATGCCCCACAAAAAGTGGCACTACTCATTTCAATATTGACAGCAATACAGTGCAGTTTCAAAACTAACTTTCAAAGTAAGATTGAATGGAGGTCAATGTCGAATAATTTCAGTACCTGCCCTACAGATGTGCATGACGTGATGTGGGGTTACCCAAGAAACATGGTCAAGTGTATTTGTAATGCTCCTTTGCACATGAGAAAGTTGAAAAAACTATCACCACGGTCAGCACTTCCTGTCCTCAAGTCCTCTTCTATGTCCATATCACTAAGGAGGTGAAATTCCTCTTGGTAACAACTTTAGCAACAAGATAAGTAAGGACAAGTCCAACCCATACTGCCAGTGAATCGTTTACTGAAATCATTGTTAAAATTTCATGTCTATGTGGTGTTCATTGGTACAATATACACAAATAGATAATGCAGCCAACATAACCTTATAGCACAGAGTTCTAGTAATTGTGCAGGTTGGTTGCTGAATTGAAAAATAACACTAATTGTGGGGTACTTCAGCTATAAGTGGAATGTAATACCTCGGCTATGGCATTATGAGAATATAATGGCTCATTATCAATTAACAAGGATAATGCCCTATGGAGCCACATCGGTATTTGTTATTGACGTTAGCTAATATCCAAAGGGCAATAGAGCATGGAGAACAATGGGCTTTTATCCCACGTTTACGATCCAATCAGAAATCATAAAGAGATTAGCAGAGGTTAGAAAATCTGCTGTGCCTCAGGCTGTGGAACATAATCCCTTAATCGATGTGAAACTCAGTTAAATGCCGAAGAGCTTCCATTGTCTTTCTTGTGGCTCACCTGGGAACAGAGGATTATCTTGTAATATAAACGACTCGTCCAGCTTTACATGGGACATTGTCAACATTGTAATTCTTTTATCTGACATGACTATCCTATGACATCATGAGCATTTCAGACATTCTAAGGGAACTGCTCATCAGTGACCAGAAGCAGTCAGGGAGGTATTTCAACTTGTACTTTATTAGCAGTCCTCTCTGTTCCTCACAGGTATGTGGGAAAACCTCTTTTATAAAGGGAGTACTTTTTTCGATGGTGCCAAGTGCCTCAAATGTAGAGAGGGGAAGAATCACATGCATTCTCCACACAGAAATTGCAAGATAGAAAAGTCAATAACTTACATTAACATAGCACCTTTTGCAACCTCAGGATGATCCAAAGAACTTAACAAGCATTGAAGTGGCTATTGAAATGCTGCCAGTGTTGGAATGTGAAGAAACATGGCAGGCAACTTGCTCACGTCAAGATCCTGCAGACAAGATCTGTTTTTATGATGTTGGTTGAGGAATGCAACCAAGGACTTTTGTAGAACTTTACAGGTTCAACACGTTATCAGAAGCAAGGCAATAGCTCATGGGGCGAAAATACACATTGCTGGAGACACCTTAATTAACCTCTGTGCCCAGCGATAGGAAACCAGGAGCTCAGCCAGTGTTCTTGCTCCTGTCTCTATTAAATGATCTCTACCAGAGAATGTGAGTGCAGGTGTAGATAACAGCTGAAGACTTGATTGATCTTGACCGAGTTATGTTCCACTGTTCTCTCTGCAGGCTTCCATACACAAGCTTGTAACCTTGCAAATACTCATTGTCCAAGTACACATCTAAAGACCAGTGAACTGGACCATGTGATGGAGAGATATTAGCACCCATATAACTGTATCCCATAATTCTGTCCCTGCAGGCAAGGAAATGCAAAAACTGGAGGAAAAACATTAGATTTGCTCACCACTGGTTCAAATATATGATTGTTGCCTTCTCATTCTCTGGGTACCACATAGGAATGGTTAGACTTTATCCTGTTCATTTCAAAACTATTTAGAAATTGACGCATCAAATAATTCAACAGCCAACTCATAGTTTAAAGGTCAGGAATTAATTATTCCATGTTAATCTATTTTAGTACAAATCTACATTTTAAAATCATAAATTCACTTCTAAAGAAAGCAGGAATGACTTGCATTTATACAGCACCTATTACAATGCCAGGATGGATCAAATGCCTTATTACTAATGCTTTTGAAAGGTAGTCACTATTACAAATGGCAGCAAATTTATTGCATCAAAATCCCACAAACAGCAGTTTGATAACCAACAGCTAATTTGTTTTAAAGGAAGTTGATTAAAGAATAAACATTGGACTGAAACAATGGGGCAAAGTAACCTGCTCTTCTTTAAATAGTGAGATCATATCTTTTCTGCTCACTTGACAGGACATACAGGACCTCAGTTTAATATTTCATCTACTGGATGCCACCACTGGCAAGTAGCACCCCTTGAATACAGCAGTGGGGTGTTGCCCTGGATTATGTGCTCAATTCTGTGAAGTGGATGGAACATGTTTGCCAGTCTGATTCAGCATCTTGAGTGATCCCTGCTGAGCCACAGCCAACACCTGCATCAAATTCCCAAATTATCACTCATTCCTCCTCAGGCCTTGTTATCTCCACCCTGTGCTTCTAATCTGTGCAATCCTAGAGCCAGGTTGCTTTGATAAAGGACTGATGACTCTCACCCAAGTAAAAACTGCTAAATCAGTTTCCTGCAATAATAATTAACACTTATTCAGGCAACCACTTTCAATTAACTAACAGATAACCACAAACACCTGATAGCCTGTGGCTTTTTACCTAGCTTGCACTTTTAACATTATAAAAATGATATCAAAGCTAACTGTTAACTTCAAATAAAACTTTGGATGAACTTACCTGAGACATTGTGCCTGCACTGAATTCCTAAGTTAGTACTTGTTCCTTGTCACACGCCATCTGTCTCCATTCTTTGCTCTCATACACAGCCTACATGTCCTTTGACCGTTTCCCAATTTTACAAAGTGTGATCCAATCGTCCCACACTTTCATTCTCCCTTTAAAACATTGCCAGATCTTCCCCTGGAATTATTTATTGCATTTGATCTCCAAAAACTTTGAATTTAGCTTTCAACTTGCACATGCTAGGTGTTCATTCCCTTACTCTCTTCCTTTCATACCTCCTTAGACTGAGCTTTTAATCATCTGATCAAATATTTCCTAATGTGGCTCAGTTTAATATTTTGTTTCATAATATTGTTCCGCTGAAGAGCCTTGGGACATTTCATTTGGCTAATGATGTTACATAAATATAATGTACTGTTGAATTCTGTATGTATCTTAATGTGGGATGTCAACAATATCCTTCCTTTCTGCCCCTCCAATATAATGGTTCATCCAGTTGTAACTGGACTGTATCAGAACAGAAATGCAGAGACATTTCTTCAGCCAGAGATTGGTGGGCCTTGGAATTCATTGCCTCAGAGTGCAGTGGAGGCCGGGACACTAAATGTCTTCAAGGCAGAGATTGATAGATTCTTCATGTCACGAAGAATTAAGGACTATGGGGACAATGCTGGTAAGTGGAGTTGAAATGCCCATCAGCCATGATTGAATGGCGGAGTGAACTCGATTGGCCGAATGGCCTTACTTCTTCTCCTATGTCTTATGGTCTTATGGTTACTCTCCATGTCACTGCTCAGTCGCTACTCTTCTGAATATTTGTCCCTGTCCCATTTCCCTTCATTGTATTATCAATGGCAGATCCTTTAGCTATGTCCATGCTACAATCTGACATGTCCTTTCTAAGCAGCTCCACTTTGCTACCTCTTTTAACTCCAGTAAAACACAACCTGTTGTTGTTAACGCCTTTCATAGCTGAACACAATTGTTTTTTCAGTTGTTACACCCCTGTTTTTGTTATTGCCAGGCCAAAACCCAGTTCATTAAAGGTTGACTGATACTGCTCAGTCACTATAAGTTCAGTGCCATGAAGGAATTCAAACAATGTCATACTGATGAAGCAATGAGTCCTGTATACGTGCATTGAAATTAAATCTCTTTGCAAATGCTAGATATATATAAAATAGCACACACAAATATAAAATGTATATACGTTATTTATTTATATATTTCCTCCAATATCTTAGCACCATATAGTGCATTTCCAATTGGAAGTTAAATACCAGACACATAATGCAATAATGAAAGTCACTGTGAAGCAATTGATTTATTATTGTCAATACACCCACTAGTTTCAATATAGATTGGCTTGTTGCAGTGATGGCTGGAGTTGGTTTGATTATCATTTTGTCAACAAGATCAAGAGATTCATTAGTCCAATAGATAGGAATTTTAGAAAGGTTATTTGAAAGCATTTGATAATAAAAAGTCAGCTCTATGTGCTACATATCAACCATCAAAATATATCTCCTTCATGAATTTGTCCCTCCTAATCTGGAACTGCCTAAGACCTGATAACGTTTCCCAAATCTCTGCTATCTTCTAATTCTGCCCTCTTGTGCAGTCCTGATTTGAGTTGCTCCAAACTTAAAGCGGTGTTACCAGTTGCTGAGTACACTTTCACCCGAAATCGCTCCATATCTCCAATTTACCTGTCCTTTTAAGAAACTCTTAAAACCTGCCTGAAACAAAAGCAGAAAATGCAGGCAAAATCAGCAGGTCTGGCAGCATCTGTGAGAAGAAAGCAGAGCTAAGGTTTTAACTCTGGTGACTCTTCATCAGAACTCTGATGTGTTCTGCCGCACAGATACTGGACTTGAAATGTTAACTCTACTTTCTTCCCACAGATGCTGCCAGAGCTGCTGAGCTTCCCCAACAATTTCTGTTTCTGTTTTCGATTTCCAGAATCCACAGCTCTTTGTTTTATTTTAGAGCCAAAAACATATCTCGTTGACTAAGCTTTTGATCACTTATTGGCTCTTTCTGTGGCTAAATCTCAAATCCTGATGGAGAACTATATTGTGATGTACTGTGGATTTTTTTACGACATTAAATCCTGTATCAATGCATATTGGCATTGTTTCCATACTTGCATGTGTCATTTTGACTTAGTTGTAGCAACTAAGCGTTTTCCATTGTGATTCCAGAATTTGAGATCATAATCTTGACAGAAAGGTGAGTCCATTGCTGACAGTGTACCACATTGATGAAAATACTGTACTGTTTAGGTGGATTTAGAGGGTCTGTTGACACTATTTGAATATGAGGGGACTTTCCACAATGTCCTGGTAAACAACTATTACTCAACCAATACCAGTAAAACAGATTAACTCACTATTTAACTCATCGCTGTTTCTGGAAATATTCAGTGAGTAATGTGGGCTAAGAGTTTCTTCGTGAATGTCCATACTATTTATACATCCTCTGAGAAGGAATGAAAGAATATTGGTTAAGTGCAAAAGCAGTGGAAGGGACTGTGTCCATGTACAACTCTCCAAACTGTGCACATTGGCACACCTGAATCTATCTGAAGTAGATCAGATCATGTTGCAATCCATGCAGAGTTTAGCACTGTCCCTGGTAGGCAACAATATCGCATGTTTAACTTCTTTTGATCCATCTCCTTCAATGTTTGAATGGGCACCACCTACACTCTCAGTGACCGTGATGCATTTGAATGTACACTGAATACATTCAAAACAGACTAGGTAAAAACAATGACTGCAGATGCTGGAAACCAGAGTCCAGATTAGAGTGGTGCTGGAAAAGCACAGCAGTTCAGGAAGCATCCGAGGAGCAGTAAAGGAGGAAAACTTCTTCAAGGCAGGCATTACTCCTCGGATGCTGCCTGAACTGCTGTGCTTTTCCAGCACCACTCTAATCTAGACCCACATTCAAAACAGAGCCAACTATTTAATCTGCTGAGTGACCACAGAAACTGAACACAACGTCACTCACTGTAAAGTATCCATTTGATGGTAGCAAGCTCTCTGCTTCTCATGTGATTTTGCACTGCTTCTTTTCTTCACTTCTGCTCTCTGACAAACCTGACGTGACATAGAGTAATAGAGTCATACAGCACAGAAACAGAACCTTCAGTCCAAACAGTCCCTATCATGCACAATCCCAAACTAAACTAGTCCCACCCGCCTGCCTGCTCTTGGCTCACATCCCTCCAAACCTTTCCTATTCAGGTACTTATCTAAAAGTCTCTTAAACATTGTACACAAGTCACTTCCACAGGAAGATCATTCAAACCACATTCTGTGTAAAAAATTTGCCACTCATGTCTTTTTAAATCTCTCTCCTATTACCATAAAAATATGCCCCCTAGTCTTGAAATTCCCCCATCCTATGGAAAAGATACCTTATCTATACCCCTTATAATTTTATAAACCTCTGAATGGTCACCTCTCAACCTCTTACGCTTCCAAGAGAAAAGTTCCAGCATATCTAGCCTTTCTCTATATCTCTAACCTTCCATTCCTGGCAACATCCTGGTAAATCTCTTCTGAACCCTCTCTAGCTTAATAATATCCTTCCTATAACTGGACAACTAGAATTTGATGCAGTACTCTAGAAGCGGCCTCACCACTGCACGGTGGCACAGTGGTTAGCACTGCTGTCTCACAGTGCCAGAGACCCGGGTTCAATTCCCGCCTCAGGCAACTATCTGTGTGGAGTTTGCACATTCTCCCCGTGTTTGCGTGGGTTTCCTCCGGGTGCTCGGTTTCCTCCCACAGTCCAAAAATGTGCAGGTCAGGAGAATTGGCCATGCTAAATTGCCCGAAGTGTAAGGTGAAGGAGTAAATGTAGGGAATGGGTCTGAGTGTGTTGCTCTTGGGAAGGTCAGTGTGGACTTGTTGGGATGAAGGGCCTGTTTCCACACTGTAATTAATCTAATCTAATCTAATGTCCTGTAAAACTTTAACATGACTTCCTAACTCCTATGCTCAAAGGACTGAGCAATGAAGGCAAATGTGCTAAATGCCTTTTTAACCATCTGTATGTCTATATGTGACATAAACATCAAAGAATTATTTACCTGAACCCTTAGGTTTCTTTGTTCTACAATACTACTCATCTTCAAATTGGGGACAACAAGGATATACACTATTCTATGCACAAAGGTTGGTAGGATAGTGCGTGTTGTTGCAAGATTGTATTGTTTCTCCATCCACTGGCATTCTTGTTCAAGAGCCAAAGTGTCAGCAAGCAAAACATACAATTCTGGCTCCACCTTTGGCACAACTCAGTGTATGATGCTAATCTCCATGACCGCTGCCTATGATGAAGCTAATTATTTGCAAGCTTTGCATCCATGCCATATAGAGTAAATGAAGTAAATAGTACAGATGCCTTTAAAGGGAAGCTAAATAGGTATATGGGAGAAGGAAAAAAGAGCTGGAGTGACGTGACAATGAGTGGAAAGAGCATAAACACTGGTATGAACCAGCTAAGCTAAATAGGTTGTTCCAGCAATGTCCAACCCATGTAATCTTATTTAATCCTCGGCTAAGCTTTCAACTTCCATATCTCCTTAATCAGAAACAAATGAATACTTACAACTCTGTTTCATTATGCATCAATGCCAATGCCTTAACCTATGTGCTACTGAAACCCTCATTGAGGTCTTTGTCTCTTCCCAAGCTCTCCTGGACTACAGAATCCATAAATACCAGCAGGTTTTGGACTAAATAGAATAAGCTGTTTTGTAAACAGTCCCAGCTGTCTATCACAGTTTCTATTAACCCCACTGGCACCCAATCTAATCCTGGGGTTGCATGTTGGCTTGATGGTTAGCACTGCTGCCTCACAGCACCAGGGACCTAGGTTTGATTCCAGCCTTGGGTGACTGTCCGTGTGGAGTTTGCACATTCTCCCAATGTCTGCGTGGGTTTCCTCCCACAGTCCAAAGAGGTGCACGTCAGGTGGCTTAGCCATGCTAAATAACCAATAGTGTCCAGGGAAATGCAGGCTAGGTGGGTTAGCATGGGAAATTAGGGTTACATCAATAGGGTAGCATGGTGGGTCTGGTTAGGGGGTTCTTCACAGGGTTTGCGTGGTCTCAGTGGGTTGTATGGCCTGCTTCCACACTGTAGGGATTCATAGAGATATACAGTGTGGAAGCAGATCTTTTGATCCAACTCATCCATGTCAACAAGATATCCTAAACTATTCTAGTCCCATTTGCCAGCATTTGGCTCATATCCCTCTAAACCCTCCCTATTCAGATGCCTTTTAAATGTTGTAATTGTACCGGCCTCCACCACTTCTTATAGCAGCTCATTCTATCCATGCACCATCTCCACGTGAAAAAGTTTCCACTTTAGTCCCTTTAAAATCTTTCCCTTCTCAGCTTAATCCTGTGCCCTCTTGTTTTGGACTCCTCCAGAAAGGACCTTGTCTATTTACCTTATCGATGCCCCTCATGATTTTATAAACCTCTGTAAGGCCATCCCTCAGCCTTCACACTGCAGTGAAAACAGCCCCAGCCTATTCAGCCTCTCTCTATAGCTCAAACCCACCAAGCCTGGCATCATTCTTGGAAATCTTTTCTGAATTCTTTCAAGTTTCACTACATCCTTCCTGTAGGATTCTATGATTATGTTTCTAATGTATAATTTCTCTCTCCAGTAGTAGATTTTGGTCTATATTGTTAGCAAGGTAATTGTTGTGTAAAGGTCAGAAAGAATTAATGCAGAGTGTGTATGTTAAGCATTTTCCACCATGGTGATACCATGTGGACTTGATGAGAGAACAGCTTAGGATATCAAAAGGTTAAGACCTACCATCTATTCTTTCTCATCGTCCCTATAGCAATGTGTTTCATATCAGTGTAATTTCTACCTAAAGGTTATCATACAATAAACTACGTATTATTTATGACAACAGCATCTTCTCAGTGGACTTCCAAATGGTTCTTATATGCCACACTAGACTGAGCTTGCACTTGAAACTTCGTGCTACACTGAGTAATAGTACAGAGAGCTGATGCAAACTGATGAGCTCGTACAACTGAAATTTGGTTTTAAAATCAGACTAGTTCTGTAAAAGATGAGCAATCAACTGTCAGGTTCTAATTCAGGCAGCATCAATGGAAATTTATCCTTATTGGTTTATATCCCTCAACAACTTTTCCTCCCCATATTTCCTTGTATCTTCCTCCAATTTTACAAACTATGCCACCTCCACCTCAAACTCTCTATTTGTCCAACCTGAGCCTGCTTTCCATCCTGGATCCACACCTCACCATTGTTGGCAGTGAATCCATTTGGATAATTTCCCTACTCTTGGATTCTTGCCATCATCCCTCTGGCTCTCCACTCTGCATCACCATGTCACTCAAATATATTGCTGTTTCTTTACTGTTGCTGGGACAAAGTCCTTGAACTCCCACCTAATAGCTGTTGGGTGTATCTACATTCACCATCATCTTCTACAGGCTAATTAAGTTTGGGCAATAAATGCTTGTCAAGTCAGTGATACCCACATCTTATGAGTAATATGAAAAACAAACAAAAATTGATAATGAGTCAAGAAGAAACTACTCAATGAATGACTAAAAGCTTTATCAAAGAAATAGGTTCTACAATGATTGTAAATAATTAGAGAGATGGAGAGACAAAAGAAATATGGATGGAATTCAAAGGTCTGAGCCTTAGTGACTGAAAACATGGACAAAAATGTTGAGTTGAAAGGAGTGAGGGATGCACAATTGGCTAGAACTTTAAGAACATAGATCTCTCAGGGTTGTTGATTGGATAACGATAGGAAGGGTCAATGACATAGACCGATTTGAAAACAAGGATGAGAAGTTTAAATCCAAGTGATACTGGACTGGTGGTACATAGATTAGTGATGATGGGTGAGCAGAATCCAGTGTGGGTCAAAGTATAGGCAGCAGTCTTTGATGACTTCAAGAGCATATGGAAGCCACAGAGGATTGGAACAGTCAATTCTGGAGGTAACAAAAACACACATGATATTCAGTAGTGGTTAGGACTTAAATTGCAGGGTGCATTGAATTCCTGGCCAGGGAACTCTTTTTATTGAAGGCAGACTTCCACAATAAGCTGAGAATCAACAAAAGGAAATAAAGTTTTGCACAATATGTTGTAATGATTTGGTGTATGCTACCTGAAAGGGTGGTCATAATGTGGAGGAGCCAGTGTTAGAGTGGGGTGGACAAGGTCAGAAGTCACACAACACCAGGTTCTAGTCCAACAGGTTTATCTGAAATTACAGGCTTTTGGAGCACTGCTCCTTCATCAGGTACAGCTTTGGTACATGCCTTAAAACATTCCATGATTCCATTTGGGAAGCTTAGTCAGAAAACTGACCTGCAAAGCTATTGTGTGAATTTAGGTCAAGTTTTATCTATATGTCAAAACTGAAGACTTTGTGGATTTCCATTGCCTTGATGAAAAAATAGCACTCTAAAAGATCATGATTTCAAATAAACCTGTTGGACTATAACCTGGTGATGTGTGTCTTCTGACCTTGAAAGGGTGGTAAAAGCAGATTCAATAATAATCTTCAAAATGGAAATAAATAAATACTTAGAGGGGAAATATACACATAGCTATGGAAAAAGCAGATCAGAAGTTAGACAAATAGGTAGCTCAAAGATTTAGTGTAGAATACTATGGGCTGGCTGATTACCTCTGTCATTCTATGACTCAATGATATTATGAACTACAGTTGGACCAGAAATGGGTGACATCTATAATGTAGGTGGAAGTAATTGTTTTGTTTGTGTTGGAGAAAAAACAGTGTCTAATACCTAGCTGAAGGTCAAATGGAACACCAAGGCTGCAAATACTTTGGTTCAGCCTGAAATATGGCCAGGGACAAAAGTGTAACAAGTGGGGATGACGGAATGGAGTTTGTAGAGACAATTAAATAGAATCACTTTTGAGTTCTCAATGTTCACTTTGTAGGAATTCTGCACCTTTAGCAATGAATATCAGAGAAGCAGCATATTAACAATGAGACAGTGAAAGGGTCGAGACACATGGCGATGAAGTATGTCAGGTGTCAGCATACACAGGGAATCCAATATCATGTCCTTGGATCCTTGCTGTTAAGGAACAGTGTTTTGAAGAACAATAGAATGGAGTGAAGGATAGATCCAAAGAAAGGACAAGGCGGGAAGTTGCAAAGACAAGCAGTTGCAAAAGAATCTTTAGTTATGATTGGATAGGTTAGCGGAACCACATGACAACAGCAAGGGAATGATGGCGTATCGATATTAAAAAAGAATAATTTGATTCAGTTAATGATAAGTCATTGTCAGAACAATAAGGATGGAAAGGAATTGGGCTGAATAACCAGTAAAAGAGGACATCATTTGTGAATCATTGGAATTATTTAGGTGCTATAACAGGGATAGAAACTTGACAGGAAAGGTCCAAATATGATGGTCAACTAAAGATTTCAGTCTGAGACATTTTAAGCAGAAATCCGCGAAGTCTTTAGTTTTTATAAATGAATAAAACTTGACTTAAATTCATGCAATTGATTCAAATGTTGGTTTCTGAATAAGCTCACCATGTGGAACCATGGAATATTGTAAGGCATGTGCCCAAGCTTCCCCAGTTTCCTACTCAGGGAAGCACATTCAGAAAGTTATCTCTTTTATCTACAACAGGCAAAAGAAGCTAGCACTGCCAACTATGGACACCGGGCTAAAGAGGAGATATCACTGCAGTGTTAATTCACAGTCACGCAAGCTGAGTCTAGTAAGAAGCAGAGCAAATCAATATCTCCCTCAATGAGAGATAGTGTGGTCAGGTGATGGAGATACAGTCAGTCTGTCTCCCAAAACATACTCAACCTGGGCACACCCAAATTGCTGCTATATTGAGCAAACTAAAATTGCGTATTACTTTTTTTCAGTTGATTGTTATCACAAGATGTATATGGATAAGGAAAACCATTTGGCCCATCCTATCCTGTCAGTCCAGAAATATTCAAGAGACATCCATATAACTATAAGATCACAAGACATTGGAGTGGAAATGGGCTATTTAGCCCATCGAGTCTGGAATGCCACTTAATGAGATCATGGCTGCTCTGAAAATCCTCAATGCCACTTTCCCGCCTTTTTCATACAACCCTTGATTCCCTTACAGATTAAAAAGAAAATTGTCTATCTCTGCCCTGATTAAACCTAATGACCTAGCCTCAACAGCCCTCTGCAGTAAAGGATTCCACAGATTTACTACTCTCTGAGAGAAGAAATTCCTCCTCATTTCTGCCTTAAATATACAAACTCCTACTCTGAAATTATGCAATCTGGTCCTTGACAATCTCATGAGGGGAAACAACCTTTCTACATTAACCCCACCAAGTGCTCTAAGAATCATATTCACTTCAATAAGGTCGCCTCTCGTTCTTCTGAATTCCAATGACAACAAGCTCAACGCATTCGACACTTCATTATAAGACAAGCCCTCCATACTAGGTATCAGCCTGGTGAAATTTCTCAGAACCTCCTGCAATGCCAGAAAATCTTTCTTTAAATAAGAGGCTCAAAACTGTTCACTGTATTCCAGCTGTGGTCTGACTACTGCCTTGCACAGCTTTAGCAACATGTTTCTGCTTTTAGACTCCACTCAATCTGAAATTCCATTTGCTTTCCCCATTATTTGCTGCTAGCTTTTTATGATTCATGGCTGAGGCCTGATAAATCTCTCTGTTCTGTAGACTTTTGCAGACTTTTTCCTTAAATAATATTCAGTTCCTCTATTCTTCCTGCCAAAATGCATATACTCACATTTTTTCCGACGTTATATTTCATTTGTCAAGCTGTGGTCCATTCACTTAGCCTGTCCAAATCCCTCTGCAGACACTTTGTGTCATCCTCACCACGATGTTCCCACCTATTTTGTGTCATATACAAACCTGGCGCTAGGACATTCACTTTTGTCATTCAAATCATTCATATAAATTGTGGTCCCAGGAATGATCCCTGTGGCACCATGCTTGTTACAGGTTGCCATTCCTGAAAATGTCTCCATTATCTCAACTCTCTTTCTTCAATTAGTTAGCTAATCTTACACAATCCCGAAACCATGAGCTCCTACCATATTAAATGGCCTACAGTGTGGTCTCAGATTATAACAGGATCTTGATCAGATGGGCCAATGGACTGAGAAGTGGCAGATGGAGTTTAATTCAGATAAGTGCAAAGTGCTGCATTTTGGGAAAGCAAATTTTAGCAGGACTTATACACTTAATGCTAAGGTCCTGGGAGTGTTGCTGAACAAGGAGACCTTGGAGCGCAGGTTCATAGCTCCTTGAAAGAGGAGTTGCAGTAGATAGGATAGTGAAGAAGGCATTTGGTATGCTTTCCTTTATTGGTCAGAGTATTGAGTCCAGGAGTTGGGAGGTCATGTTGTGACTGTACAGGTCATTGTTTGGGCCACTGTTGGAATATTGTGTGCAATTCTGGTCTCCTTCCTATCGGAAAGATGTTGGTGAAACTTGAAAAGGTTCAGAAAAGATTTACAAGGATGTTGCCAGGGTTGGAAGATTTGAGCTATAAGGAGAGGCTGAACAGACTGGGGCCGTTTTCCCTGGAGCGTTGGAGGCTGAGGGGTGACATTATCGAGGTTTACAAAATTATGATGGGCATGGATAGGATAAAGAGAAAAGGTATTTTCCCTGGGGGTGGGGGTAGTCCAGAACTAGAGGGCATAGGTTTAGGGTGAGAGGGGAAAGAGACAAAAGAGACCTAAAGGGCAACATTTCCACTCAGAGGGTGGTACGTGTATGGAATGAGCTGCAGCAGGAAGTGGTGGAGGCTGGTACAATTGCGACACTTAAAATGCTTCTGGATAGGTATATGAATTGGAAGGGTTTGGTGGGATATAGGCCAGGTGCTGGCAGGTGGGACTAGACTGGGTTAGGATATCTAGTCAGCATGGATGGGTGGGACCGAAGGGTCTGTTTCCATGCTGTAAATCTCTATGTCTCTATGACTCTATATGACCAAACATTTGCTGAAAATTTCAAATATATTACAAGTATTACCTTATCTATCCTGCTTGTTAACTGCTCAAAGAATTCTAGTAAATTTGATCAACATGATTGCCCCTTTATGAAGCCTTGCTGACTCTGCATAATTATGATGTATTTCTAAGTGCTCTGCTATTACATCCTTTAGAAAAGACACTAATGTTTTTCCAGTAATAGATGTTAAGTTAACTGGTTTACAGTTTTGTTTTGTCTCCTCCCCTTTTTAAATAAAGGCAATTTCTTTAAAATAATTCTCCATTTTTTTCTGTGCTACCAAACTGGAAAGTTCATGCTCAATCTTCTTTGTTCTGTACAAAAGGAGAGCTTGCTGGTGTCATTGACAAACTTGCTTTTCAAATGACATTTACTTAATTATTCTTATCTAAGCTAAGCAACAATTTCCTTCAAATTATAAAGATGACAAAGTGAAGAAGTAGAAAAGAGATCACAGGTTTCACCAGATTGGAAAACCATTAATGAGATGCCCATGTTGAAGAAGGGAGAGGGACAGAAATCAGGAAATTATAAGCCAGTTAGCTTAACATCATTGGGGAAATGCTTGAGTCCATTATGATGGAAGAAATAGTAGAGCAATTAGAAAAGCTGAACAAAATCAGTGTCAATATGATTTTATGCAAGGTGCCATGTTGGATAAATTTGCTCAAGTTCTTTAAGGATACAACAGGCAGATGTGATGAACGAGGTAGAATTGGTAGATGGAGTGTATTTGTACTTTCATAAGATATTCAATAGGGTGCCACATAAAAATTATTGTCCAAGATAGGAGTTCATGGTATTGATGGCAAACTATCAGCATGGATTGAGGATTGGTTAACGTTTATGAAGGAATATCTTACAGGTTGGAAATATGCAACTAGTGGAGTCCCACAAGCATCAGTCCCAGAGGCCCAATAACTTATTCTCCATATTAATTATTCAGAGGTTGGAGCAAAGTGTAACACGTCCCAGTTTGCTGATGAGACGAAAATAAGTGGGAGGGTATGTTGCAATTGGAATGTAAGGAATCTTCAAGGGGACACTGATTGATTGAGTGAGTGGGGAAAAGCTTGGCTGTCAGAGTTTTAATGTTGGAAAGTGTGAGGTAATGCACATTGGCTGGAAGAATAAAAAAGCAGTCCATTATTTAAATGGAGAGAGACTTTCTAAAAAGTGCAGTGCATAGGGATCTGAGTGTTCATGTGCATGAAACACCAACGTTAGCATGCAGGTGCAGCAAGTAATTTACAGGGAAATGCAATGTTGAGCTTTGTTGCTAGAGGGTTGGAACTAATAAATGGGGATGTCATGTTACAGTGTAAAGGATATTGGTGAGGCCACATCTGGACTACTGCATACAGTTTTGGTCCCTGCATTTAGAAAACAATTGGCATTGGAGGCTGATCAAAAGAGATTCACTAGCTTGAGTCCTGGGGTGAAGGAAGTAACTTTCAAAAACTGCTTAGAATTTTATCCATTAGAGCTTAGAAGAATGAGGGTGATGTTACTAAAACATACAGGGTTCTGAGGGGGGCTTGACAGTGAGATGTTGAAAGGATTTTTCCACTAGTGAGGTAATCTCAAACTACATGGGGACATAGTTGTAGAATAAAGAGATGACTTCTCCCAGAGGGTAGCAAATGTCTGGAATTCTTCAGCTCAGAGATACCTGGAGGTTTGATCACTGAAATATTTTAAAGAGGAGATTTTTGAAATATCAGGAGATTGAAGGCTTTGTTGAGCTAACATGAATGTGGAGTTGATCAGCCATGGTCTTGTTGAATGGCAGGACAGGTTTGAGGAACCAAAAGGCCTGCTCTTGCTCCCATTTTATATTAAGGGCTAGAAACTATAAAATACAATATTCCTCAATCATTTATTCTCTCAAATAATAACATAATTTTCCCTTAGCTATTGCTATCTGTCTTTGAAATAAGCCATTATATATATTTGTCTATTATATGTGAAACCATTCATTCCAAACTGTCTGTGAGGAATAGATTTATTTGAATGGTACTTGGGATGAAGAACTTCAGTTACCTGGAGATTTGTTCTCTTAAAAACAGTGAAGATTGAAGAGAGATGCTGAGACCTATGAACAGTTAAGGTGAAACTTTACTCATTGCCAGGAGGATTGATAAACTGGGCATATAGACTGCCGGTCACTGGAAAAAGGAAGTGGCAGAGATGTCAGAAAGTTGATTTGGCATGCACGACCTTGAAGGATGGTACAAGTATATCTAACATCAATTTTCAAAAGGTAGTTAGGTCTATACTTGAACAAATTGCAGGCCCAAATGTGGGATTAATTGGGATAATCAATCAAGGGCACAGTATGTCAAATGGCCTTCTTCTGTGCTTTTTATTTCTATAAAGAGGAGAATAATTTCATGTCTTACACAGCAGAAACTGAGTGTCTATGCACATTGGATGAGAGTGATGAAATCCTTGGCCTTGAAAGAACCAATACAATTTACTTTTTCCAGTGTTTCATTATTAAACTTACCTGTTATGCTATCAACTTGTATGAGCTATATTATATACAAGAAGCACTGCAGTAACTGACTTCTGCTCATTCTACACCACCTTCCAAACATATTTACCAACTTGAAGGATAAGGGCAGCATGTACACAGGAACACCACCACCTGCAAGTTTCCTTCCAACTCCCATGTTCAGGTGCCTACTTCAGAGGCTGAGCATTCGATACACCTTGATAGAGAGAGGACTTTAAGATCCAACGATAGCATTGTTCCTTCAGTGTCGTTGGGTTAAAATCCTGGAAGTCCCGCCCTAACTGCCCTGTAAGCATACCCACATCACAGTGGTTCAAGAAAGCACTGACTGCTATCTCCTCAAAGGCAATTAAGGAAGGGCAAATGTTAGCTTCACCCACATCCTGTGAAAAATAGAAAACTTTGAACAGAGTTTGCTCAGGAAGTAATTGTTGAATCTTTGAACAAAATGTTTAAGCAGTTTGATAGTGTTACTGAAATGGTAACCAAGTGGAAAACAACAGCTGTGTCATAAATTGTCCAAGTGGGAACTTGTGGTTTCAACCTCTGATAGAAATCGGATTTCACAACTTTGAGAAAGGTATGTCGATTGCACAAGAAAATATCATCTGCACTGTTACAGCTATTTTGGTTGATTAGATAAAGTGAAGAACAGTCTTAACAGGTTAAAGGGAGCAGGCTTGTTCATATGTTCTGTTCAACTACGTCATATATGTCAAGGAAATGCGGGCTGAAGGAATTACAATTACAGGGAAGATCTTTAATATAAAGAGATTTTGTACGTATTGCAACTTTTACACTGGAGAAGGTAACAGGAAGGTGAGAGCTTTATAATATGGATCTTATGGCTAACAATGCATTCAGCCACTTGTTTGAAATTGTAGTTTGCTTCGGCAGAAACGTTCCTTCATTCCTCTGTTATTGGTCTATAAATGCAACTTTATGAAGAGCATTCCAATGATGCCATGACATGTGCTGATTGAACAGTGTGTCGATCAGGAATGTTGCAGTCTGACATAATGTACATTTTGCTTTCTGATTTGTTGGAAATATACGTTGCCTACCATGAACTGAAATCAGATTTTGTGGATGAATGAGTCAAATTGCATCATTGTTGAAACTAAAACTTCACAATTGTTTGGTTTGTTTCACAACTTCAGGATATCCCAAGGTCCTTTGCAGCTTAGGAAGCATGTTTGGAGTTGAATTGAACCCAGGGAATGAGGGTTTCCCTGAAAGCCCCATGATGCCTCCAATTGGGAAGGCCCAAAGGTTGACAAATCCTAGCCCCAAGAGCTGCTGGTCAATTAGCAGCCATTTAGACTCCACTGCTAGCTGTGCCCTTGGGAATAGTGACAGCTGGGGCCCAGGTTACATTCACGTGAGCATGGGAGAGGATTACTGGCTGGAAGAGGTGGATGGCAGTGGTTTTCAGAAGAAAGGGTAGAGGATGACTCTCATTAGACCTCCTGATCCCAACTCTGGACCCCTTAATCAGGAATTGTGGGTCTGAAAAAAATGATAGCCCTTTCCACCTACTAAGCCTTCAAGCAAACTAAGAAATATGCACACAGAGTTAATTCTCTCTCTGATCATACTTTGCATGATTTGCACTGCAATGTAAAATAGCGCAGGATAATTCCAAACCACGCCAGACAATCAAGTTACAAGGTTTCGACAGTCATGACTATGTCTGCCATTTCCTGTCCCTCATCATTACACACCAATGCAGGGAGAGTGAATTCCTTTCAAAATTTATTAATCAATATCTTTCACATTTCTCTTGCTGAAATTTGCATATAGAACATAGAACATTACAGCACAGTACAGGCCCTTTGGCCCTTGATGTTGCACTGACCTGTCATACCAATCTGAAGCCCATCTAACCTACACTATTCCATGTACATCCATATGCTTGTCCAATGACAACTTAAATGTACTTAAAGTTGGTGAATCTACTACTGTTGCAGGCAAAACATTCCATACCCTTACTACTCTCTGAGTAAAGGAACTACCTCTGACCTCTGTCCTATATCTATCACCCCTCAATTTAAAGCTATGCCCCCTCATGCTCACCGTCACCATACTTGGAAAAAGGCTCTCCCTGTCCACCCTATCTAACCCTCTGATTATCTTGTATGTCTCTATTAAGTCACCTCTCAACCTTCTTCTCTCTCACGAAAACAGCCTCACGTCCCTCAGCCTTTCCTCGTAAGACCTTCTCTCCATACCAGGCAACATCCTAGTAAATCTCCTCTGCACCCTTTCCAAAGCTTCCACATCCTTCTTATAATGCAGTGACCAGAACTGTACACAATACTCCAAGTGTGGCCACACCAGAGTTTTGTACGGCTGTAGCATAATCTCCTGGTTCCGGAACTCGATCCTTCTATTAATAAAAACTATAACATTGCATGCCTTCTTAACAACCCTGTCAACCTGGGTGGCAACTTTCAAGGATCTGTGTACTTGGACACCGAGATCTCTCTGCTCATCTACACTACCAAGAATCTTACCATTTGCCCAGTACTTTGCATTCGGGTTACTCCGACCAAAGTGAATCACCTCACACTTGTCCGCATTAAACTCCATTTGCCACCTCTCAGCCCAGCTCTGCAGCTTATCTATGTCTCTCTGTAACCTACAACATCCTTCATCACTATCCACAACTCCACCAGCCTTAGTGTCATCTGCAAATTTACTAACCCACCCTTCTACGCCCTCATCCAGGTCATTTATAAAAGTGATGAACAGCAATGGACCCAACACCGACCCTTGCAGTTCACTACTGGTAACTGGACTGCAGGATGAACATTTCCCATCAACCACCATCCTCTGTCTTCTTTCAGCAAGCCAGTTACTGATCCAAACTACTATATCTCCCACAATCCCATTCTTTCACATTTTGTACAATAGCCTACTGTAGGGAACCTTATCGAATGCCTTGCTTAAATCCATATACACCACATCAACCGGTTTACTCTCATCTACCTGTTTGGTCACCTTCTCAAAGAACTCAATAAGGTTTGTGAGGCACAACCTACCCTTCACAAAACCGTGCTGACTATCCCTAATCAAATTATTCTTTTCTAGATTATTATAAATCCTATCTCTTATAACTTTTTCCAACACTTTACTAAGAACTGAAGTAAGGCTCACTTGTCTATAATTACCTGGGTTGTCTCTACTCCCCTTCTTGAACAGGGGAACCACATTTGCTATCCTCCAGTCTTCTGGCACTATTCCTGTAGACAACGATGATTTAAAGATCAATGCCAAAGGCTCGGCAATCTCCTCCCTGGTTTCCCAGAGGATCCTAGGATAAATTCCATCCGGCCCAGGGGAATTATCTATTTTCACACTCTGCAGGATTTCTAATACCTCTTCCTTCTGAACCTCAATCACACCAATGCTTTATTTTTCTTGAGAAACTCAGTGTAATTCTATTAAATCTCTGTACAGGATCAGCAAGAACTGGAAAACTAACACCTGATTATTATACTGTTCAGTAAAGGCTGGAATCAAAATATAGAAGTGCCTAAAATGTCATCCTTTCACCACTTTTCTACTATTGATATAATTCTCCTTATCAGCAAGAACATAGTCAACTTAAAATAAGTCAACTTGTACAAACAAAAGTAGCTCATGATGGGTGGTTTTCAGAAATTGGTCAAACCCTGCATTCAACACCAGATAGAAAACATGACATACACATACTGAGTGACTTTTTAGGTTGCTAGTCAGACAGGCCACGCGATAATCAGGCATCGCCAAACTTTAAAACTGTAAATTGATCAGTACCAATAAAAGTAGTGCTGGAGAAACCCAGTAGATCTGGTCGCATCCATAGTGAGAGAAACACGGCTAATGTTTCAAGTCCAGCATGGCTCACCTTTGAAACTGATACTTCCAGACCTTTCAGTTTTTATTTCAGATTTCCAGCATTCACAGTATTTTGCTTTTAAATATATCTACAGATTTGGAGATATTGCATCTGAAAGTGCTTCATATTTCTCACAATGTCTAATCCCAGTGAACACCTTTTTAATAAAGGCAAAACTCACTTGATGTAATGAACGTCTTCCTTAATGAAACTGCCTTTGTATGTTGACAGTTTTGTGGAGGTCCAAAAATCCGTATCATGGGTGTGATTTTTGAATGATTCTCAGAAACGTGTGGTTTGTTGATAAAAAGTTAAAGCAAACCAGGAGAAGAAGCAGCAGACAACTGCAGAGGCAGCAAGATACAGCACAGAACAGTCAGCGACTTGGATAATACCAATCTAATTTAAGGAGCAGGGTACTGACATTTGTAATTGTTGATTTAAATTGAAAGGAGAGCAAGATTCTGATGTTTGCAAATGCATCAGTGATTAAGAAGAGGAGTTTATCATTTTCTTGCCCCAGATGAGTTCAGGTTGATAATGACAGATAGGAGTATCAGAGTTAAGTGAAAGTTCACTGGCTATACATGTGGTCTGTCTAGTTGTGTCGCATGGTCATCCATGGGTCCATGCCTATTTGCTGTTAAATTAAAAGATCAAATTCAAACTCCAATCTACGGCTTGAGCATGTCACCTGGGTAAACACTGGGGAAGGTCTGTTCATCTTTTTGGGAGAAAGGTTAAATTGAGATGTCGCCTCAGCTTGTCAGATTGGATAGAATGGATCCTGTAGCCCTTTTCAGAACATTGAAGTTCTCTCAATGTCCTACCCATTGCTTATCTCTCAGGCAATAGATTCTCCAGTCATGATACCTTTGGGGATTCTGCAAATTGGTTGCCACATATCCTACACTATAACAGAGGTTGTGTTTCAAAACCGTGAAGTAATTTGGCTGTTCTTAAGTTGGTAAAGGTGCTACATAATTTTTTTTAATTTTAGGATAAAGAAGATTCACTATGGTTTTCTACATTATTAGTAGGTTTTCTTGCATTTCAAGGTAACATATTATGTCAACATTCAATTAGTTTTTACTTGTTACAGTGAAGTTGCAAATTTTCCAAAGGAAGACTTTTTTCAACTCTGCCAGCATCTTGTACAGATAAACATTATCGGCTGAATTTTTTTTTGGCTGAAGTAATGTTGCATCAAGATTTTTAGAGGAGTTCTCACCACTAGTCCTAGTGAGGTTTCTTGGCATCTCTCATTAACTACCTACGATGCCCCTGTGTCCTCACATCTAATTCTACGCCAACTTACCATAGGCCCATCCCAGAACAACTCATAAGACAGTGAATATCTACTAAAAGACTGGTACCCCTTGCAAGTGGCCCTTACTGGTATGGTAATGGCATAGCAGCTACAATGCCACACTGTCCATGGCACACAGGTGACACTCATGGCTGCCACTCCCTTGCAAATACAACTCAATTCGCTCACCTGTTGCTGTTTAACCACCGCAACACACAACTTACCTCCCCTTACCTATGTCCCATCTTGAACACCTTCTCTGAGTCTGTGCCTCTTTGCCTCCAACGCCCACTGTCAATTTGCATCTCATCATTGTCCAATAGGAGAACATCACATGCAGTTGAACAATTACAAACATGATCTTTTATTTTCCGCCATTGAAAAAAAACACAGCAAAACCAAAACCAAAGGAGTTCGGCCTCATAATATAAACTAAATCCTGGCATTGTAGGCAACAGCTATATTAAAGCCTGCTGCACTCAGCTCCCATCTATCTGAAGAGCAGATGTGAATGGATCCTCTCTGGTTCATAGCATCAACCTCCACCACTTTGTGACATGGCCATTTGACTGAAAAGAACATGCAGTATGTAGGCTGTACAGCTGGTATGTGCTGTAGGTGTTAGATTGACATCTGGTGTGCTGTACCCATACCGTACCTCGGTAGATTCTTCCTAACAAGCAGCCTGTCTGTGTGCTCTTTGTTGAAGAGCACCTCAAAACAGCCATATTGATAGCCTTTGGCTCTGGTTAAAGTGCTAACAGACATGGCATGGCAAAGCTAGGCATGATGGCGCAAGAATGGTGTGGCTAGTCACTAAGTGAGTGAGCTAACAACCATGAGGTGCAGTCTGATCTAACCTGTGAGCTAGGTGCCTGCCTCTATGCTCAAGGTGACTCCGTTGCAGCCTTTCAATATTTGTTGCTGGTGCACTCTGTGATCCAAGCCTGTGTTTCCTGAACATTTTGCAAAGATGTGCACGGACAGTGTGGCTTTGTAACTGCTGTGTCATTACCATACCAGTAAGGGACAAAAATGTACCATGGTGGTTATGAGGGGTTGGCAAATACCAGGTGCTAATGTTTGTGGATGAGGAGTGCATGCGACTGATGCTTGTGGATTGTGGCCTGAAATTCTGTTTGGTCAGAAGCAACATGGAGGTCCTTCAGAGCAAGAAGTGAGCTGATGTCAGCAGGTATTTGCTCTGCCTTCCCTCTCGAGACTTCTACAAGCTGAGATTATTTGGTACATTTGGTAAGATATGCTACATCTTGGACTTTGAGTATTAATTGTGGCAAAAATTGAATGCTGACTTCCAGCATCTGCAGTTAAAGAGTCATAGATTCATAGAGAGTTACAGCATGGAAACAGAATCTTTGCTCCAACTCGTCCAAGCTGACCAGATATCTGAAACTAATCTGGTCCCATTTGCCAGCACTTTGCCCATTTCCCTTCAAACCCTTCCTATTCATATACCCATCCAGATACCTTTTATATTGCAATTGTACCAGCCTCCACCACTTCCTCTGGCAGCTCTTTCCATACACGTACCACCTTCTGCGTGAAAAAGTTGTCCCTTAGATCCCTTTTATATCTTTCCCCTCTCATCCCAAACCTAGTTCTAGACTCTCCTACTTCATAGAAAAGACCTCGTTGATTTACTCTGTGCATGATCCGCATGAGTTATTTGTTTTTGTGTTTGTATGAATTGGGCAAGTTGTTAGCAAGATGTTTAACATCAATAATCTCTCTTAAATGGCAACTTGTCCTATTCAGCCACAAATCCCACCATCACCCACATCATTCTGACCCCTATAAGCTTCCATCCTGTATATTTCTAAACCAATTCTGGACAATTTACTTTAATAAAATTTACTTTTAATAAATGTCTGTATGCATTTATCTATATATATTACTTTTAAAATACATTATGTATGTAGAAGAAAGAGATACAGGGGACAAGTTCAATCATTTATTTCTACAACACTAGGAAATAGAGGCTCAAGCAACAATAGGATTAAAATGTGAATTCTAGAAATCAGTTTTCCCATTTTGGAATGGGGTTTTGATTGTGGTGCAAAAAGGGTAGAAAATGAGCCTAATCCAATAGAATTGTTTTCGTATTTAGAGTAGGCACATTTTATAGCATATGCCTAATTGTATGGAATGGGTCTCATTACACAGAATAAGGACCATTGGAATGAACCTCATTGTCTTGGAATGAATGTCTTATACGGAAAAGCCCTCATTGTACAGAATAGGACTCAAAGTATGAAATGGATCTAATGGTATGGATTGGATTTTAGCATAAGGAAAAGGCACCTTCATATAGAATGGAGCCTCATTAGAAAGACTAGACTCTTTTTTGTGTAAAATAGGCCTCATAATCCAGAAGAAACATTTTCAGGAACATGTGTTGGTGCTGTTTGGTTCACTTGCTTTCCAAACAGAAAGTTTGAACCACTATCTCTGTGGAATTCTTGACCTGGTTAAATTGCTGATGACAAGAGAAAGGAAATTGCTGATGCATTGGCTTTATCAATTTCTGAGCAAACCTTTATTATTTTCTGAAAGGAAACATAGCCATTATCTTGAGGGTCATTTTCAAAAACACAAACTCCCTGCAGATAAAAGATTGAGTCAGCATTAATAACAGGAAAACAGAAGCTTGGCAGGCAAATATCTCCAATAAAATTCCAGGAGAATTTTATCAATAATATTTGTGGCATGCAATACTTGTGATAAACCATTCCGTTATTCCACACCAATCACTTTGGCACTTATGTAAATATTACACCAATTTTTCTTAGCAAACAGATGACAATTAAATGGAAATGGTAAACTGGTGTTGTTTTTGTATTCAATCAGTCACACTGTTTTTGAATAAAATGTGCATTGATTCCTTGTTATTAAAGGGAATCTCTGTAACGACTAATCGAATTTGTCAGTAATGCTCCAAAATCTTTGTATGGAAAGGAAATTCTTTAGAGTTCAGGTCTGAGTAATAATGTTTCAGGGCAGGTGTTAGAAAATTTTTGCTGTGAATCAATTAACCCTCTGCTTACCAGTACAGCAGAGTAAGAAACAGCTGGAGTAAGAAAGCACAATGGGGTGCAGGTGGGATCTTCTTAGTATAAATAGGAGGAACTACGTATACCCTTAGTATCCACCCTGTCCCAGTAACAAGTTGGGAGACATTTACTTATGGTGGCGACCTTGCCACTTTCTCACCTCTGCCTGAGCAATGAATACCCACTGAATGGACTTGTGCTGCTGATGTTTAACCAACAGAGGGAGAAACTTGCCACAGGGAACCCTGCAAAGAGGGGGTGGAAGAGGGTGGGCGGTATTGGATTCTTCATCCAAAAGAATTTGATGTCTCTTCGAGGGAGCCAGCATCAGGAAGTGAGATGACTGCATGTCACACTTCTGCCTGAATAAATAACCTCAATCACCAAACTCACTAAATGGGAGGACAAATTCTTGCTTTTAACAGATCATGTACAATTTAGCCAATATAACCTATTATAATCTGCTACATACTTTGGAGATTAATCTTTCATTTCACAATAATGCTTGTCTCACAGAATCTTACCCATTATCCATGGTAAGCAGTGTAATAAACATTCCATTTCACAAAGTCCATCCTACAAAACCCTAACCCTTATTTTGTAATCAGAGTTCATATTTCACAACAGCGCATACTTTGCAGAACCCGACTATTAACCCTTGGCACAAGTCAGAAAAATTAGCCCCAGACAGAACATGGAGTCGAAATTTGGAGAGACCTCTGAAAAGGTTGATGTTGCACATGAGGAGGATACCGTTCGAGTTGAAGGGAGTGAAATTGGCCATGGATGGTGACACAAACCTCATACAATTGCAGTGGTTATCCATTTTGTACACCCTTTAAATTTGTACTTCTGTTGATTTCAAAAGAGTTGAATTTTGAGCATGTTGTATAACAGGCATCAAAAGTAATTCTATCAGTTTCTGTCTTGGCTTAAGTCCATGCATCACACCGTCCACCCCCAATTTAGATGGAGAAAGTTTGCAAGAACATAAGAGGAAATAGGAGTAGGAACAGTGTTCTCTGCAGTCCCCTAAATCTCTGGTTAATCTTTTCCCTCAACTCCATTTTCATGCCCTTTCCCACATTCCTTGTTTTCTTAGTGATCAAACATTTCTATCAATCTCCATCTTGAATACATTCAACCAGTAAGCCTTCTGGGATGGAGAATTCCTAGAATTCACAGCTCTGGAGTGCAGAAATTTCTCGTCCTCTTAATCCTAAGTGGCTTGCCGCTGATACTAAGACTGACTCAAAACTCTCCAGCCAACTGAACCAGCCACTAATTATCTGCACTGTCAAAATAATTTTATATGTTTCAAACAGAGAACCTCTTCTTTTAAATTCCTGTGAACATGTGCCCATTCTGTTTGTTTTCTCCTCATCTGCCAGTCGTTGCATCTCCCCCAATCAATAGACAGTTGTTCCTATGCTGGTGCCTTTGATTTATTCTCAAACTGATTATGACATGAACATTGGCCCACATTTATTGCCCATCCTAATTACAACTGTGCCCAGAAAGTTGAAAGGGCTATCAAATTGTATTTCGAAACAGTTGTGAGAAAGTTATGCCAGATCAAGCAAACTAAATATCCTAAATGAGACTCATAGGAGCTGTTGTGGTTGGAGAAAGGGCCAGAGTTAGACATATAAAACAATGAACTGCAGATGTTGGATCTCTGAAACAAATGCAGAAGTTGCTGGAGAAACTCAGTATGTCTAGCAATATCTGGTGATACTTCATCAGAACTTCTTCTTTCAGATCAGAAATGTTAACTCTGTTTTCTTTCCACAGATGTTGCCAGACTTGTTGAGTTTCTCCAGCAATTTCTGTTTTGTTCCATTGACTAACTGCTGTTTTGCACAGTTATGCCAAGTGGTTGTTACAATACTGGGGACTGATATCTGGGTGTTCTTAAAAAGAGAGAGTTTACAACCATGTTAGTGAAAACCAGTGACCCTTCTATCACCAATTTCTAGTTCCATGTGATCTGCAATCATCTGCACTTACTGATAATGCAATTTAGCCATGAGTATCTACTTATTGATGCCATATGCTACCTTGGATATGGTTAAAATTCTCTGCTTACCCTCAACCCAACCTTTTGTCACTTTGCTGAATAGAAATAATCTCCTGCATTTTGCTGTGTTGTAACTTGGATGACCCTTCAAAAGCAAAGTTCTTTAGGAAACCCTAAGGCTATGAAGAGCATTGTGATTTTGCATCGATTCCAGACCATTCAGACTGTTACATAACGTCACAATATCTGGTGTAACAGGTCCTCACTTTCAGTCATCCTCTGCCCAGTGTAACAGAGTCAGCGTAGTCAGTTCAGTCAAACAGTTGTGCATATGTAATGTAACAGTAATAGTAAGCACAGGACCTAGTCTATGTCTAAGCCTGAGACATCACAACATTGTAAATGTTAATAAACTTCAAAAGTTAATAAACCTCAAGACATTTGTCTTCACAAGAGCTCAGACTTTGTGGGTTTGTATTACATGAGCTAACATGTAGACATGCATTCAGGCCATATCTTATGGGCAGTGATGTTTCCCCAAGATACTGTGTCAAAAGGCTTGATATTATTTCAAGTTCTATCTTTCATCAGTTCAGCAATGATGGAATAGTGCACAAAATCTTTCAGCTTCATTTAAAAGCCAAAGTTTGCATGTTTTTGTTTCTGACTTGCATAATTGTTAAGAGAAGAATGCACAGCCCCATGGGGACTTAGACTGTGGGCTTTTCTGGGTGTCAGGGTAGTGATGGGAGCATTCAAAAGCCAAATGAAGGAGCTCTCAAGATTGTGCTCTGTTTGGGTAGTACATAGTGCCTTTGAAGGCTCTCATTTAACCTTACAGTACAGACTATGGGATGTCCTCAACAACAATGTTAAACTGTATTTGAACAATTGCTCCATCTGGGACTCTAGCAATGACAAACTTAATCCTGCTGTTATTGTAGTAGCACAGTGATATGTCAGCAAATAAATGCATAGAGCTGTTCCTGGGTCAGCTTTTCCATACAGCCTCCAAACCTAAAAATAGCCAGGGTGAACAACAACAACCAGACAGCACATATAGCACGCACAACAAAAAAAATCATAACTAAGATGATTCCTCATAAAGTCTGAGGAAGTTTGCCAAGAAAAACAAGTAAGCAAAGATTTTAATGTTAAATTCTTGTAGTGGCAAAACTATTCACATCAATGTTGGAGAGTGACATTCCTTCCAGACTCATTGGAGCCTGAATTGAAATAGATTTTAGACATTTCTAAAAAAAAAATCTCCTTGCTGCTAGCAAAACAAAACAATAAAAATTACAAGCATATGCAAAAGAGTAAGTATTTATGGCTAATGATGCATACCCTTTATAAAATTAGTTATAACACCTCAGCTGATATATTAGGTGGTAATTTATGTGCTGCCATTAACACAAGTTTGGAGGTGAGGACGGGGCTACATCAGGAAGAAGGACAGCAATTGAAACTTTGCAGGTCTAAATAAGTCCATGGTGGGGAGAATGCCTTGCCACACCAATCCCAACTCAATTAATGCTCAGTTAAGGACCTCATCTCACCGCCATTGATACTAAACCAGTCTCGGATAAGCCAGTGCCAGGTGGGAAGCACCACAAGCAAACATATGTTCATTGCTTGTCATCTTCTGGGGATGCTTCTTTTTCAAAGGTATTCCGCACCCAGTCGAGGGGCTGGCATTGGCAAACACAAGTGTTGCCATTCCCTGTACACCTACCTCTGTCCACAACAAATATCTCAAAAAAACCCTCCTTCTAACACTCTTCAGAGTCTAAGGGTTTGACTAATGTCCAGGCCTCAGCTAGGTGTCTTTCCTCCAGCAGTCACCAACTCTCTGTGGGTACTGCTGGACAAAACACCCCTTGACATCCAATTGAAAAATGATAAAATGCTCTCTGTTCTTACATTCGAGAGAGGCATTAAATCACACCCACAGTGTGTCCTCTGGCAATTACAAGAACACTGAAGTGAACAAACTACAAATGATGAGTTACCCTAATTGTTTTGTTCTTGTGAAGTCTCCAGATTAAATAGAGTACAAAACTAAAAACCACTTAAATCATAAGAGCTTTAGAGAACATCACACTCCCGCCTCAGCATCATGCTCTGACAAAAGGCCTATGTTTCCACCAACATCCGATACCTTCAGATGCACCTTAGCAATTGAGGAAACTTTCATGGCCTGGTGGGTAATGGTAAGGGAGACACTGGAAGTGACCAAACATTGAAAAGGATTGTACAGAATGTCCCGTTCATAGATCCACACAATTGAAGAAAATCAACTAATTAGTAACTTTAACCATCTCTCACTCAGAAGTTAAGTCCTTGAAACAATGTCAATTTTTTGTTTTTGGCATGGTACGTAGAACATAGAACAGTACATCACAGATCAGGCCCTTCAGCCCTTGATGTTGTGCCGACCTTTTATCCTAATCCAAGACCAAACTAACTTGTAGACCCTTCATTTAAGATCTTCCATGTGCTTATCCAAGATTTGCTTAAATGTCCCCATGTATCTGACTCTACTACCACTGCTGGCAGCGCATTCCACATACCCACCACTCTCTCAGTAAAGAACTGACCTCTGACACCCACCCTAAATCTTCCTCCAATCACCTTAAAATTATATCCCCTGTGGTAATCATTTCTGCTCTGGGAAACGTCTCTGACTATTCACTCTATTTATGCCTCTCATCATCTTGTACACCTCTATCAAGTCACCTCTCATCCTTCTTCACTCTAATGAGAAAAACCCTAGCTCCCACAACCTTTCTTCATAAGACATACTGTTCAGTCCAGGCAGCATCCTGGTAAATCTCCTCTGCACTTTCTCTAAAGCTTCCATATTCTAAAATGGATAATATTATTAGGTGGAATGTTCCCATTTGCAGTTGATGGGAACTGCACAGCAGCAAATTCCAAAACCAGAAGTCAACACTCAGAACTGCATTGGTATTACTGACCGGGGCACAGTCTCACCACCGAGTGAGATTCGGGGCACCAGTCCACCATGCCCTGGAGTGACTTTTTCACGCTATCTTCTGCTTTTCATCTCATTAATGAAGCAATTGGGTCTTTTGGTGGTCATTTGTAGAATCATGGAGAAGAAGAGGTGGAAGTGCGACCACTGGCAGAATCCTCAGGTGCTTATGATATCATGCCATCTTTAAAGTGTGACTACACACCACCCCAGACTCTGCAAGCCAGGAACCGGCCCTCATACTGTGCTGCTTCCCCTATATCACCAAGGACATGGTCCAGAAAGCAAAAGCTTGCACTCTACCTCCAGGTCATTGTCCATGAAGTACTGATGGTTGACTTGGTGAGTGGAGGGCTAGCCTTTTCTCTGCAGATCACAAAGGAGGCAAAGCCATGACACCTAATTAGCCTGGACAGAGATAGCTTCCCGAGCTTCATTCCTCTTAACATTGTTATCTTTTGCGTGAAACTCCAAGGATACTGCACAGCAGCAAATTCCAAAACCGGAAGTCAACACTCAGAACTACATTGGTTTTGCTGACCTGGGAGCAGTTGCTCATCTCAGAGGGAATGTTGGGCTTGAGCAGTGTTGTGTCATGAGTTAAACGGAAACACCTAGCAGTACAACAGAACGTGAATGATCTGCGCTCCACAAGGCTAAGTGCCATCAGCTACTCACTGCTACTTCATGTACACAGCCATTGCCACTCACTCTAACCCTGCCACTGCCCACATTTCTCACCAAGGCTGCTGGACTAAACTTCTTGCTATTGCATGCAGCATGTCCATTCAACAGCTCTCACCCACTTCATCTGCCCAAAATACCAATCCAGCCTGCCCTCTGCAATACTGACTCACTCACTGGGGACAGCATACCACCTCTCTTGTTCTTGCATCACTACTTCCATCAACGACCATCATACACGATCCCTCCCATTTGTCCCACTGCAGGAAATGTTAGCTCAAAACCAACGGGGGCTCTAGGAGGTATCAGGCTCTTCCCCCCTCTTGAGGAGCAAATACTCGATTTGAACAGAGAAGAGCATGGCCATCCATATGGGGATGGGAGACCTCAATAGGGAACCAACCGAGTAAGTTTCATTGGGCTGTGCTGCTCTCTCATTCACACCCAATGTTCACTCAGTCTGAATCTGCACACTTTTTTAATCCCTTTTACACAATAAAGTTTCCTCCCATCTTTTATTGAGGGACCAGCAACAATTGGTGAACTTCCATTCAGAACAGGCCAGTGCTGGAAACCCTCAGCTCTATCTCCACCTCTGAGGAGGAAGCCACTTAACCATCAGAGGATGCACCCTCTTACCTCAGTGGGTTCTCTGCCAAGATTAGACTCAGAAGCAAAATCTGGTGAACACATCACTGGCTCTTCTCTACAGCTGATCAAGGAAGAAACTCCCCACGTCACTGCCACTCAGAGGACTGCCAGAGACAAGACACCTGCTCAGACCCAGGCAGAAGACTGTGCATGCTGAAAATATGAAGTAGAAACAGGAACTGTGGGAGAAATGCAGCAGGTTTAGCATGCAATTCATTATGATTCTTCTTCAGAACTGAAGATAATAAATAACACACTGCCTCCACTGAGTTTTACTGTTGCTATCATGTATGGTGAGGCAGGAAAACTGTGTCAACTCCCACATTATGAACCTATTTGTTAACAGTGCATCTTTTAAAAATGAGGTGCTTGATTTTGACAAGTGGCTGTCATTAGTCACATTTAATGCAGCATTTGTTTGAGTTTTAGGGACTGGAGTTCAGAAATGTTATGACACACATCTGGAGCATGTGGGACGTGAACCCAGACCTCCCTGACTCAAAGGTGGGGGACACTGCCAGTGTGGTAGAGGACATGACAGAGTGAATTGCAAATTTCACATCAATAGTTTTAGTGAAGCATAGGTGTTAAGAGTTTCAAAAGTAAGCCAGGTGAATGGAGTTAGGCTCGGTCTTGAACTACTCGAAAGGGAGGAGATGAATGGCCTCCTCCTGTTCCTACAGCAGTATTCTTTGTCTGTTTACTATGTGCATGACTGACAGCTTAGTTTGATTTTGTAAGTCATGGTTCTGACTTATTTTGTTCCTGCTTAAACTTTGAAAGCTATCGAAGATAAGTCTGAGAGAATATTTCCCTTTGATGGAGAGATCAAAGACCAGGGAACAGAGATTTAAGGTAAAGGGCTGGACATTTAGAGGAAATGTGAGGAAAAACAATATTCACCCAGAGGCTAGTGGGAATCTGGACCTTAATGTCCATAAAGGTGGTAGAGGCAGAAACTTACACCACACTTAACCTTACAGAGGTTTATAAAATCATGATGGGTATAGATAAGGTGCATGGCAGGAGCCTGTTCCATAGGATGGGGGAGTTTCAAGACTAGGGGGGTATATTTTTAAGGTGAGAGGAGAAAGATTTAAAATAAGGCATGGGGTAATATTTTTACACAGGGTGGTTCTAGTGTGGAATAAACTTCCAGGGGAAGTGATGAATATGGATAGTTACAATGTTTAAAAGGCATTTGGATAAATACATGAGTAAGAAGTGTTTGGAGGGTTATGGGCCAAACGCAGGCAGGTGGGACTAATTTAGTTTGGGATTACAGTTGGCATAGAGTGGTTGGAGTCCGTGCTGTGTGACTCTATGACTCGAAATGTCTAGATGTGCACTTATGATGATGAGGCATAAAAGGATATGGACCAAATGATGGAAAATGTGATCAGAATAGTTGGGGATTGTCTTTGACCATTGTGGATGTGATGGGTGTTGACCTTTCTCACTCTGTGTCTAATGCCACAGTTCTTCTAATATCATCAAGAGGCTTCTTGGAGGAACATAGCAAATTAATGTATTGCATGGTTAGTATTAGGAGATACTTGCTCACATCTAGGATTAATATTAATGTCAGTAATGTGGGGTTTCTGCCTCCAGTTTTCTACATTCAAGGGAGTAAGATAGGGCCTGTAAAGTATTGTAGTTTTTTCTGCTTGGATTAGTTTACATGAGGTAATCAGCTACATATTTATTCTCTTGCTTTTTTGTGTTTATTAGATCTGAAACATATCCACTGTATTGGCCACAGTGATGAGGATTTCTGTTTGATCACCGAACTGGCGACATTACCAAATATCTGATTTATAGGAAAGACGAGTTCTCCTTCGTTAAACATTGGCATGAAAGATATTGGAAATTATCTGAGGTAAAGGCTCAAAAATGTAACAGCTTCAATCTTCCTCACCCCCCACATCCCCCCCCCCAACAATCCTCACCTTTTGCTGTTTTCGTGAAACAGTCTCATCTCTGAAATTAAAACTGGGGATTATGTGTACACCATATGGAAAACCTTGAGACTTCTGTTTGCTTTTAAATATTTTACATTTTCTCATGTTTTCTGCAAGATGTTTGAGTGCAAAACTTTTTTTATTCCCAGTGGTAATGATTAACAAATTAGATTTCTGTGGGAGATGCAAATTGTTATTTTAGAGGATGCTTAAGTTATGCCTCATGCAAACCGAAAGAACTGTAGACACTGTAAATCAGAAACAAAAACACAAGTTGCTGGAAAAGCTCAGAACTAATTCTGAGGAAGGGTCACCAGACCCGAATCATAAACTTTGATTTCTCTGCCTAGATGCTGCCAGACCTGTTGAGCTTTTCCAACAACGTCTGTTTTTATTTTCCAAGCAGTTTGCCTTATCAGTAAAAAGCACTTAGCTCTTTATATGCTCCAGAGCATTTTATATCAAAACTTTATTAGGAATTTGGATGAATTAGTTACAAAATCAAACATTACCTCGCACAGACATCAAAAGGTTTTGTGATAGAGAAAATGTAATAGCGTGGTTGCAGTGTGTACCATCTACAAGTATGTTACTAACCTGGAAGGACAAAAGCCATAAGTGTTTGTCCTACAAGTTCCCTTCTCCACCACCCACCCTATCTTGACTTGGAGCTATATCACTGTGCCATAATGTCATGTGGTCAAAATCCTGGAATTCCTTCCCCAACAGCACTCTGGGAATTCTGACAGCCACAATTCAATAAGGCAGCTCATTATTCACTTCTTGAGAGGCCTTAGGATGGGCGGTAACAAATGCTGCCTTCCCAATTAAGGTCTTATCCTGTGAACAAGTCAAAAAGAATTTGGTGTTCATCAGCGCAGGAATAATTGACTAGATTAGAATTGATTAAAAACTCCATTGTAGTATTCAATGTTCAATCTGATTTCAGAACAGCAGTTCTGAATCATGTGCTACGTTCCATGTTGTTTTACGTAAAGACTAATTACATTCAGATTGCAATATATCCAAATTAGGTGGATTGCTCTCTGAAAATTACATTTTTGGATGTAGAATCTCAGTGATTTTAAATGTGTCATGTGGTTAGTGTTGAGTTCTTTGGAGAGACGGCGACTTAAGAATCATTGTCCTCAATGCTTTCCACAACTGCAGTATTCCCCTGTGGCATCTCTGGGTCTAATGTAAACTAAATGATGAAGTTGATTGCCAGTTTTTAATGACAATTCCATTATTGTTGTAGTGTGCAAATACCAGAATTGGAGAGGGTGTACTAGATTGATCTTTTTTTCATCCAGAATTGTCTATGTTCTTAAGACTGGCATTGGAACATAAAGCATGGATTATTAACAGAAAGCAATATGTTTTATACTAAAATGATTGCTTGCCTCTCATGATTTTATGTCATGGAAAACTTAACTAAAGATTTCATGTGAAATGCACATACACTGAATTTTTATTATGACCAATCTAACAAGCTCCTATTATAGCCATATCAAAATCAGTATTTAATATCTCTACACTCCATTAACTAAAATTTACTTGATCTACTGCCAGCACCTTGAATATAAATTCACTACAATTTGCAGGAGAAGGAGATGTACATTCCATTTGTTCCAATTTTCTTATTGACTCACCTGACATTTGCCTTAAACTTGTCTTAAAAGGAAGTTTTAAACTCCAAAATGTATTTACTGACTGTGATTTACATTCTTAGGATTCATTCTGGGACCGGCTCGTGAACTTTGCTTGAACCATTATCCACAGTAAAACCTATTTGAAGCCGGAATAGTCTGAATTCTGTACAAAGCTGTACAATGTTATAATATACCTGCCAACAGTTTTGGAACCTGTTAAAGCCTTTTGCTTGTATTTATGAGGCGCCTTATTACACCATTCAAACTAACTTCTAAGACTGGGGATCCAAACCTCATTCCAGAGACTTGAGCAAGTAAATGAGACCAATGTCACAGTGCAGTACTGAGGAAACACTGTATTGTCAAAGGTGAGACCTTATGTTAAATGTAATGTTAATTGTTCCATCAAATTTAAAGGAATAGCAGGGGAGCAAGGAATGGTGCTCTATAAACATCTCTCAAAACAGATTATGTTGTCACTTGCTATTTATGGAGCCTTACTGCACGCAACATGGCTACCACATTTCCCTCCCATACAACAGTGACTACACTTCAAGAAAATACTTCATTGTCGCTGAATCTTTTATAATGATATGAGGTAATTGAGGTACTTAAATAAGCGTTTACTTTTTTCAAAAGGATCTAAACATCCTTTACATAAAATTAATTAATTTAAAGCACAGTGACAAATATGGAGTCATTTTGCACAAAGCAAGGTGCCAAAAAGAGCAATAAGTTCAAGTTCTAAATCATATGTTTCTGGTGTTGTAGCTAGACAGATGAATCTTGGTTGGAATATCACAAGAACACAGGGAGAGAGGTACAGGAGGAGGATTACTCAACCTCCTAATCCAGGACGATCATTCAATCTGAAGTGTTTTCTGACATCACAGTTCAATGACATATCTCTAATGTTAAAGTTTCGCTCACTTGAAGTCCCTCATTTTCCATTTGTATTTACCCTGGTTATCTAAAATTCTAACAAGATGAAAGTTCAGTGACAAAACAATAGACTCTGAAGACTGGAGCTTAGACTTGAGGCTGCATTGGAATTAATAGTTGACTAAATCAGGAAAGTGAAATTTCATACTTTCTATGTTGAGAATATAGAGAATGATTCTTTTTATCGAGTTTCATCTTTCATTGAGGACTGAATTGGGAGAAGGACCATTTTACAACAAAGGACTGTGAAAGGAATTACAGCACTTTTAAAAACCATGTTATTGAAACTCATGTTTACACAGCTGCTTTGCAAGTGGGGAAGATAAAAAGATGATACAGCATCGGGGTGAGAGTACAAAGTGAGATGCAGTCAACAAGCTGATTGGTTTGCATTTACATTCAAATTTTGAATTTACACTCAAAATCATTGATGTCAAAAGTCATCAGTGTGATGACAACTCTGACTCGTGAGTAGCCGAACAGCTTGTGGTTGCGGACAATACTGGCAGAAGTCCTCAATCATCTGGAAGGGGGAGGTGCTGTGTGCCTGACCCTGTATCAAAATACCTGAAGCTATAGAAAACCAATGTTTCCCTCCACAGTAGCTGTCAGCTGTTGCTTTGACTAATATACGAGAGACTTTACAATTTGTGAACCAGTCACTATGTATTGCCTGTGAAGAAGTGAAAGAACTCAAAGGAAGAGCTCAGAAGTAATGTACCATGGAAACCACAGGAACTTTTCAATCGAATCGTCGGGACTTGTGTCCTGAACTGTTTCCCCAGAATTTTATACAGCTCCATCTACAACATCATTGCTTTTATATGTCTGTGTGGTGTGGTTTCCGAGGAGCTTAGCGATTTAACTAGTAGAGTTATATGTTAACAGTTCACTGTTGTTTACCTGTAGATATAATCTACTTATTTGTTAGAAATAGTTGTTCTTATTAAGTACAGAATTCTGATGCATATTTTCTGCTAACCTGAGTCTATCAAACAGAGAAATTTAGGACTTTGCGTACTTTGATAAAGAGAAATTAACTTTTGTGACGACACTGTGATTAGCACAGCTTGACCTCTAGTGCACTAGCCCATGAGATGTAACAAAGATATGAAGAGAAAGATTGGAAATCTGAAATAAGTCCGTATATGGCAGGAATGTCAACATCTGAAAGATAGCCATCAGTTTGGTCTTTTAATCACAATGTCCTGAAAGTATAGATCTTTTGGAACTGTTGTGGGGAAAAATCACCAGCCTCAGAGTCAGAGTCAGGGTTCAATGACAGAGTTTATTGTACAAGGAAATACCAGAGCTCCGGGGAGAGAAAGACACCAACAGCACAGTGGTCAGCTGCGAGTCTTCTCTCAACCGGAGCACATGTCAGGATGCTTTTATACATTTTGTAACATAATAGGTCAGTGATGAGGTTATTGCCTTTGTAATATAGTTTGTTTATTATAAATATTGTAGAATTGTTGATCGTTTTGGTTCAGTCATTGTCAGTTCTAGTGCAGCCATGGTTAATTTCAGTTTCAATGTCTGCGTGGAAGTCCATTGCTGTAGTAATGGGCGCTAATTGCTCTTCCTGAGAAGGACGATTACTGCAGCCCTAGCTATCAGCATTTTGTATTGAGTCCGTATCAAACAGTTAGCATTTCTATCAAAGCTGTTGGCTGGACCCAGACACTTTGGCGGGCAGTATACAACACTCATGTCTATTCTCTCCCCTACCCACCTTAAACTAATCAACTAGGTTGTGAGTGCATTGTGCTGGCATTCTAGTGGCCCCAGGCAGTGTCTGTATTTGCTCTGCTGTCTCTCTCCATATTGTGGTCCAGCGGCCAACCTGTGTGTCAAGTGGCCAACTTATGGCTCAGCGGCCATCTTGTGTGTCCATGTGCCTAGTGTCACCCTGTCTCGTGCCATCTCCCACTTCACTCCCCACTTTGTGGTCAAGGAGGTGACTTTAGAGATCTCCCACAGACCACCCAACTTACATGTAGAGGTAGGTCATCTCTAGGAACTCCCTTCCCAAGGGTATCATGGAGTGCCAATTTCACTGGGGGCTCTTTTGTGGTGACACTCACTGCTGGCACAGTTATCGGCAGTAGCACCTTCCAGCAGAGCTTTAAACAACCGAGGCCCACGCAGAATACCAGCATGAGTGCAATGAGGAGAACTACCCCGTGTGCCAAATACCATCCCCAAGATCTACCTATCAACTAATTTAGCCAGCTGTCTGTAATTGTGGCTCCCTATTGAAAATTATCTAGCTGGTCTCGAATATTCTTGATGGCTTCTGTAATATTATACGAGGCATCAATAACATGGGTGATACAATTGTCACCAATAATTGTACAAACTCCCCTTGCTGTGCTAATTGATAATCCACTGCGTAACATGTCTGCTGTGTGTAGAGTCTGAGTTCAGCCAACTCTCTATTAATTGGTTCCAGAGATTTTGAGGTATTACTGCCTGAGATAGTCAGGCCACATACAAGGTAATTTTGGTTTTTAGCACTGACAACCCCTGCTGTGCCCCCCAAAGATGGAGATCCCAAGAATCCATATCCCAGTGATGACCCCAAAGTGGTGGGGGCCTGCCAGTCAGCACAAAATTCCTAGCTGATGGAGCGGGTCACTATCCTTCTCCAAATATGTCCCCCACTGGGGCATGGTACAGTAAGGGATGCAATTGTCCCTGCTGCGAACAATTTTGGGAGGTCTGGGGTGTCTGTTGCATAAGTCCCCTTAAATAGGAAAACAAATCCCTTCCCTGCTTGGAAACATATATTGTCCTGACCTTCCATCAGTCTGTACATCCCTGTCACCAGTGATCCCCCGGGTGTACCCCAAGCTGGTAAGTATCGAACGGGTACAACTATGTGGCAGACCTGGCATGGGTGCCATTGCAATGGTCACATATGAATAGTCTGCCCACGGTCACATTCAAGCATGCCTGCTCGCTGCAGGTGCAGGTAAACTGTCCCCTGGTGACTGTACAGTGCTGATGAGTGCACTGAGTCTGGACGCGTGACTCATTTTTGGAAACCAGGGCATAAAAGCATCCCCATCCCTGCCCTGTGAAACAGAGTGGGTGATTACTGGGTTTTAGATGGGTCTCCCCTTCCCTAGCCTAGGGGCCCGGCCCCATGGGCCGACTGTCCTTACTAACTGCACACATCTACCCTGGAGTCCCCAGTTATACTTTCCTATCTGCCCCTTACACAGCGCTCCCGAGGTGTCCACTGTATACAGGTCATGAGGGGTCAACATCAGGGTGGCCACAAATAGGGATTCTACTGATCACGCCAGTGGGTAGCAGACAGTTCGGTTCCCAGTCAAACTTAGGTGGATTTTATAGAAGAGGTTATCCTCAAATCCTAACATACTCCCGACAGTTGCAGCACTTAAATACAGTGAAATACATAGAGGTTTTTATGTTTTGCAGTTAAATAAAGTTATCAGTTAAAGTCTTTGTTTTCATCAGGAGGTGCAGTCGTGCTTCTGTGTGGTTTGTTCTGTTATGTTTTCGGTATTCCCCCCACCGACCCCTCCACCCTCCTCCCCGGGATGATCGTCTTGTCCGCCATTCCTGTCTGCACCTGGGGAATTGTCAATGACATTACTTTGGTTATAGGAGTTGTTAATGGTTTTAGTTGGGTCCAGTGCTTCCATGTGCCTTTTCCTTAATATCTATGCAGGCCCAGGTGTCCCCACTTATTACCGCGTCGTATGGCCCATTCCATTTTGGGGCAAAGCCTGGTTTGTCGGGCAGTGCTCACACCGGACACGGCTTCATGCTGCTGGGACCTCAGGGAAGATCTCAAGTTCCCCTGCCTTGTCCTTTTTGTCCTGTTTGTCAATTACAGATTTTCGCATCCCTTTCAATGGGGTGCTTAATTCCATCACATACCAACGAATTTTGTCTTTTAGTGGACCCACATCAGTGCCACCTGCGATTGTTGTCTCTGGCAATTCCATTTCTCGCCTGGTCATTAATTCAAAAGGTGTTAACCCGGTTGCCTGATTTGTGGTGGCTCTTAATCTCATTAGTAATGTTGGCAGCATTTCAGCCCATGTTCTGCCTGAGTTTTGCATAGCCTTAGCTAAAGTATTTTTGAGTGTTCTATTCATTCTCTCTACCATCCCTGAGCTCTGGGAGTGATAGGGAATGTGAATTTTTTATCTAATGCCAAGTAATTGGCAGACAGTCTTCATGACCTTGCCAGTAAAATGTGTCCCTTGGTCAGAGTCGATTGGAGGGGTACCCCCACCATGGGATTACCTCCTCCGCTAATATTCTGGCCACAGTGGTGGCAGTGCAGCTCTTGGTCGGGAATGCCTCTACCCACCAGTTGAGTTGGTCTATGAGACCAGGCAATACATTTTCCCATGGGAGGGTGGTATTGGCCCTGTAAAACCAATCTGAAGGTGTTCCCAGGGTACCCTTGGTCTGGGCTGCTGTCCCATGCTAAATTTTATGGGTCTCCCTGGGTTATGGTGTGCACAAACCATGCATCTGCGGCAGTACTTGGCCACGTCTCTTCCCATTCCCTTCCACCATCACTCTCTCCCTAGGCTTGCCTCTCGACCTGTATGGGAGAGCCCATGGTGCAGTTCAGGCAATGTGTTCTGTATACACGCTGGCGCTACCACCTTGTCTGCTCACCTCCAGACACCGTCGTCACGTTTGAATGCCCCCTGCAGTTTTAATTTCTCTCTCTCTTCCAGGCGGGGTGTCCTCCTGTAGCTGCTGAATTTGGATAGTGTCTTTTGTAAATTCAATAGTGGCTATGGCAGCCTCGTCAATGGCCTCTTGTTCAAGGCTTTCTGAGCTGTTTGGTCTGCTGCCTGGTTTCCTTTAAATTTTAGCCAACGTTATCTCTCTTTTGCTGGGTCCTTTTTATGGGCTTTTGTTTTTTATTACTGCAGCCTCTTTTGCAGTTCACTGGCACGAATAGTGCCTGAATTCTTAATAGGGGCTCCCCCGCGGTGGTGAACTCTCTTCTACCCCATACCTCCATGTAGTCATGGGCTAAATTGAAGGCATATTGACTGTCTGTATATATATTTACGATTTTTCCTTTTGCTAGTTCCAGTGCTTCGGTGAATGCTACATGTACGGACTGATTTCCATCAATCCTTTCAAATTTATCATTTACCACAGCCCATGCTGTTCAGGGCGACCCTGATACATATTTTTGCGACCCGTCCACGAAGAGGTCTCCTCGGTTGTGTCTAGGGGGTATCCTTTACTCTCACCCTATCTTCATCCCCATCTATATCCCCACAGCTGTGCGATTCCCTCATGTCTAGAATTCCCTCAGCTGGGGTTTTCTCCTGTATCCCTAACTATTACCATGGAGTGACTTTGGAGTAAAAGAACTGCCTCCCATGTTGCCCTTCTTACATTGGAAACAGTCCTCAGTTTCCCTGTGTTTAGCATCTCTGCTACAGTGCATTTAGTGTGGAAGGTGACATTCCCTGTCATTACTATGGGCTTGCTAACCCTGACGGTCCAAGCAGCACAATCTAAGGCTGCTAAGCACCTGGACAACCTTGTGACTACTGACCCTTCTGTAGTTGAGTAGTACCCTAATGGCCTTCTCCAGCTACCGTGGTCTTGGGTGACCACTGCGGAGTAAAACCCTCCCTCAGTATGACAGTGGATGTGAAAATCCTTACTGGGATCTGGCAGCCCGAGCCTGGGGGCTGATATGGGTCGAGTTTTAAGCTGACTGGATGGCTCCTCCTGTTCTGGCCCCCAGGTTACAGGTTCCAAAGCGGGCTTGCTTCCTTTAATTAATCTCTGGATCGGTTCAGCCAATTTTGCGAACGCCGGTATAAAGCTCTGACTATAGTTGAATAGCCCCATGACCTTCCTGACTCCCCTGACAGTGGCAGGTCATGGCATCTGTTGGATTGCCTTCTTGTGATTGTTGGGCACTTCTTTGAGTCCCTGAAATATAAGGTGTCCCAGGTATAAGACGTTTTTTGCCAATTTGTGCCTTTGTGGGGCTAACCTTTAATCCAGCGGTTGCCAATTCCTGTAATACAAGCCCTAAAGCTTCCTGGTGACTCTGAGGCAATTAAGATATCATATACATACTGGAGAACAGTGCTACCCTCTGGTGATTTTATTCTCTTCAGGATGTCGCTCATCACCCTGTGAAAAATATCGGGGGCTGTTGTGGAGCCCTTGTGGCAGGCGAGTCCACATGTACTGTCTGCCCCTTACTGTAAAAGCAAATTTATTCTGGGACTCAGGATGTAACAGGATAGACCAGAAGGCATTGGCTGTGTCTAAAACAGTAAACATCTTGTATTTGGGGGCCAAGTCATTTAAAATGATGGAGGGGTCGGCTACAATGGGGTGCAATTTGGAGTGACCTTATTTAGTCCTGTATAATCAATGGTGAGCCTGTAGCTCCCATCAGGCTTTATTACTGGCCACATTGGGGAATTAGTTGCACTTGTGCTTTCCTTCAGGTTTCACCAGTCCTTGCACTACCTCCACAACTGCTTGTTCTGCTCCGGGTTTTATTGGGTATTGCCGGTAGGGTTTATGCTCCGGCCCGATTACCCTTATCGGGTCTATGTTAACTAGACATGTATCTAACTTTGTTTCTGGCCAGGCTCCAGGGGTGGAGGAGCGGATGGCTCCGATTCCCCCCTTTTCTAGGTTCCAGTCCCTACTGGTGACTGTAGCCACTTTACTAGTATCAAGGTGACTTGTAAGTTTCTCAATTTCAGTCTCCGACCGTCCTGTCTGGGCCAAATCAATTTCCCTTTCGCATAATCGATTAGAGCATTATATTCTCTCATGAGGTCATTGCCCATCATGTGCCCTCATTAATTTGGTGTAGGTAGAATTTCATGGAGATGTGTATATTGTTTATTTCTAAGAGAATAGTTTCGCTTAGGTAAGCTGGTGTTTTATCCCAGTTAAGTGAATCATTTTATTTGTGTGGGGTAAAGGTAAGTTTGTGATAGATACAGCCATTCCTGTGTTTCCTCCCTCCTATTCCTGTGGGTATATAAATTCTCTCCTCTCCCTTGCCCTCATGAATGGGGCAGCTGGTTGTCAGCTCAGGCTCCCCACGGTTCCGCAGTGGCCCGGGTGGTGTTTGGGGGTGCTCCACGCTTTTCTCAGCACACAGCTTCTGTGTGTCCTGTTCTGTTGCAGTGGCTGCAGTATTTTAGATTGTTCCCTGTTCTATTTCCCGCTCATAGGGCTCTACACTCTCTCGCAAAGTATCCCTGTTGGCCACAATTGTGGCAGGATTGTTTTATTCTCCTCTCACCTCCATTCCGGTCGGCTGCTTTGTCAGCTCTTGCCTTTGTCGCAGGAGCTTCTGGCTCTTGCTCCCTCTTAGCCGACTCAATGAGATCATCAAAATCCTGGGAGATTATTACTCCCATTTTCAGGATGGCTTGGTGAGCGCTAGAGAATCCATCTCTGAAAGCTTAGATGAATGCCTGGTTCCCCCGATCTGGGTTTGCTTGCCCTGAGCATTCCTGATAGACCCTAAATAAGCATTCCTCATACTCAGAGGCTCCTTCCCCTTTAAGATGCTTAGTGGCCGTGCTCTTGCTCCAGTTCGTGGGAGCATTCCCTTGCTCCCTCTGGGTTTCCTCTTTAAAATTGGCGAAGGGGACCTGCTGGGCATCTATCTCGACAGCATGTGTCCACCGTCCTCCCCTAAAGTCTCGGGCTGCTATGGCATCGGATCCGCCAGCTACCTGTCTCCACCTGTCCGCTGGGCAAGCTGCCCGGGCCAGCTGGTGTTATGTCTCTCAGATGTAGTTGGTGCTCTACCCATACACTATCCAGCTCTTCCCAGAACCTGGAGTTTATGCTTTGGGGCTGTAATTTGCCCATGGAGGCCATAATTTGCTGCCTTTCCCCTGGGATGAAGGGTTTATAATTCACTTTCTGCTGTAAGTCTGTTCCTCCTCTAGTAACTGGCGCTAAGTTATACTCTTGAACGGATAGTCCAACAGGGGGAGCAGTTGGTTCCTGCTAGGTGGTCTCGTAAGGAAGAAGCGAATCCACATTTGAATTTTTGTGCACTTTTCTTAGCTCCTGCTCCAACTCTTGTATTCTGTCCTCCAGCTCTTTAACCTGTTCCTGGCCCTTTCTCCATCTCGTGGAAGCACTCACTTGTTCAATTAGGCCTGCTAATTGGTACACTAACATTACCCCTATCTTTTTAGTTTTATTCCATTTCTGTTTACCTATCCACTCTCTCTGTCATGCTAGTGTCTGGGATGGGTCCCAATCACTTTTCTTCATTTGCTCTGTCAACCTTTGTCTGTCTGCCTAGTATTTCTCGATAAGGGAACCTACAGTATTCCCCTTAAGGTTTTAACTGCCATTTAACAGATTGAATACCCCCGATTAGTGGAGACTTCTCTACCCTCTGGTGAATAATACTGTCCCATCACCATCTAGACAGCTGGAGCAGCCTCTTAGCAAGATGTGCTCTCTACCTGAGGGACTTCTCGACCCTCCTGGCCACCACTACTAGTTGGTACCTACCTCATCAGCCGGGAATGCTGGCTCAATAGGGCGAGCTCTCTACCAGGACTCCTCTACACTCCCAGCATTTCTCCTGACCCAATGCATCCTGATAGGTCCAAAATCCTACCTCTAGCCCAGTGTGCTCTCTGCTGGTCATACTCTTTACCCTCCCAGCCACCACCAATATTCAAGCTCTGTCGTTCTACCACCGACTGGCAGGGTATCAAAGTTACTCACAGTGTCCACGTTCCCCACCTTGGTAACGTGCCCTCCACGGAGGCTTGGCTCAGAGTGATCAGCTCCTCCTCCTCACCACACTGGAAATTACAAGTACAAACAGAATCCAACTTTTAACTTAAACTCTAACTGGACTCTATGTTGTCCGCCCCTACAGAGTCCAATGTTACCTGACTTTGCCACTTGTGCTTCACAACTCCTAGTACCCTTAGCGCCTCAATTCCCACTTCAAATCCCAACCTTCATGTGGCGGGCTACCCCTCTTAACAATCGGTTTTGGGCAGGATTTTTGAGACAGGCACTACCTTGTCCTCTGGCTGTTTCAGTACAAGCAGCAGGTTCTTACAACAGTTAATACAGTTAAACACTTATTCTCCACAGACATGTACCTAAATGTTTTAACTCCGTACTGTAGCAAGTCAGGCATTACAATCGGTATACCTTTTAAACTGTGTCCTCAGCCCGGTCTGACTCTTCCCATTTGCAGGTACAAATTGGCTCTTAACCCGGCTCCCCAATCATGGCCTTTGACCAGGGCACCAGTAATAAGGACCCTGCTCACAGCTCCAATTGTTGTGGAGAAAGTCACCAGCCTCAGAGTCGGGGTTCAATGACAGAGTTTATTGTACAAGGAAATCCCGGAGCTCTGGGAGAGAAAGACACCAACAGCACAGTGGTCAGCTGTGATTCTTCTCTAGACCCGGAGCACATGTCAAGATACTTTTATACATTTTGGAACATAATAGGTCAGTGATGAGGTTATTGTCTTTGTAATATAGTTTGTTTACTGTAAACATTGCACAATCGTTGATAGTTTTGATTCAGTCATTGTCAGTTCCAGCTCAGCCTTTGTTAATTTCAGCATGGCCATTGTCAGTTTCAGCGCAGATATTGTCAAGTTCAGTGTCTGTGTGGAAGTCCATTGCTGTAGTAATGGGCGCTAATCGCTCTTCCTGAGAAGGATGATTACTGCAGCCCTGGCTATTAGCATTTTGCATTGAGTCCATATCAAGCTGTTAGCATTTCTATAAAATCTGTTGGCTGGACCCAGACACTTTGGTGGGCAGTATACGGTACTCATGTATTCTCTCCCCCACCCGCCTTAAACTATTCATTTAGGTTGTGAGTGCATTGTGCTGATATTCTGGTGGCTCCAGGCAGTATCTGTGTTTGCTTTGCTGTCTCTCTCCATATTGTGGTCCAGAGACCATCTTGCGTGTCAAATGGCCAACTTATGGCTCAGCGGCTATCTTGTGTGTCCGTGTGCCTAGTGTCACCCTGCCCTGTGCCATCTCCCACTTCAGAACCAAGAGCAGTATATTAGAGCATGCCAGTGAAAACTAAGCCTGGAGCAGGAACGTGTTACTTAATATAGAAGGGACAGCCAGGTAAAGGCTAATTTGTGATGCAGCTTAGAGCTGGGAAACTAGGCAGGATCATGTTTCATGACTGCTTTCAGATCAGTAAAGACAGATATAAGAACAAGATGTGACTTTTTCAGTGACTAGCTGCATGAAGGTCAGTGTCCTAAACAGAGAGACAGACTGAACATTGGACTGGTTGGCGTAGAGGAGAATAAAAATGGAGGTGTTGGCAGAAATATCATGGACATAATTTTATCAACTTCTCCTTATCACTGGACAACAATTATTTCATTAAACTTTCTAAACTGGACTCCACCCTGAGATACATGTTTTGTCAATGATTAATTAAATATTATGTTGGTGAGAAAGAGTTACAGGTTTTGTTCAAAAAATGGCAATCATAACCAATGTATTTCTGAAGTACAATGACTCCTATTACTTAGGCAAACATAGCAGCATGGACCACATCAACAAAACAATGACTAATTGGCATTTGATGGTCTTGCTGTAAGAACACTGGGACAATGCCTTCATTTTCTTGAAATAAATTTAATGGTATTTACCTTTCTTCCAGACCTAAGAGGCATGTTTCAACAAGGTAGTTGGGTAAATCTGATTTTACAACAGGGGTGGCTTTAACATTGAAAGTCAAGTGCAAATGTGTGCTGTTAAATAGGCCTATGTCTCAGTCAATCTTTCTTTTCATGGGGAGTAAATGGAAAGGAAGATCCGACTGATTGTATTTATTATTTTTCTTTATTCATTCAAGGGATGAGGACATTGATGGCTATGAAGCATTTATTGCCCATAGGACAGTTAAGAGTCAACCACATTGCTATGAATCTGGAGTCACATGTAGGCCAGACTAGGTAAGGATGGCAGTTCCCTTCCCTAAAGAACATTAGTGAAATGTATGGGTTTTTCTGACAATCGGCAGTTGATTCATGATCATCATTAGATTCTTAATTCTATCCGTAGTGGCAGGATTCAAATCCAGGTCCCCAGAACATTATCTGGGTTTACAGTCCAGCAATAATACTGCTAAGCCATTGTCTCCTATACTGAGTGGTTAACTGATATAGAAGAGGTCTTGTCTTGTGACACATCTCTGCTTTTGTACCAGAAGTGTTGGGTTCAAGTCCCACTCCAGGACTTAATGTTGAAAGAAGCCACATTCAGAACTTGGTCAAACAAGGTTGAGTATCAAAATAGAAATCCTTTCAATGTTCAACAATGGCAGGTGATAAGAGCAGAAGAGATTCTTCATCAACTGTGTGATGAGCAGAAATAGGTGTCTCTAACACGACTTTCTGTAGCTCCAAGTTATAAAAATGTACGTTGCCACAGCAGCTGAATTCCTTGGTAGGGGCTGGTTTGTTCAGTTGGCTGGATAGCTGGCACGGATCAGTTTGGTGGCAATAACAGAGCTTTTGATTCCTGTTCCAGCTAGAGTGCTGGAGTTCATCTTTGTCCAACACACTTTGGAGATTTGTGACACTATGAGTTGGACCTGCCTTCATGGAAAGAACTCAAGAAGAAGAATCAACAAACTCCCAAAGTTAAAATGTTATTCATGCAACTCTCTACAAACATGAATTCAATTTTGAAATGTCCTGTCCTAAAATTGGCCTAGTCCAACCCAAAGTCCTTGGGCTCCATATATAACGCACATCATAATATGGGGTGTGCTACATTGAATGGTTCATAATGGGCAGCACATGATGTAAACAAACGAGAAAACAAAGTCCAATTATAAGGGTTATTAGGTAATTATGTTGTTTGATAACTGAGTCTTTATTATAAAGTGAAGATTGCACATTTCTTTTAACCCTTTGACAAATGGTTTTGCAAAAAGGGTTTGTATTCAAAAATTGATTTTTTTTTGGTTATTAGTATTGGTGTTTTGAATGGATTGGTGTTGTAGAGGTAAGCCTTTTAAAAAAAAGATGCATCATCTATAGTTTAAAAAATTATGACATAATTGAGTCAATGATCACATATCTCATCTCATGCTGTAAATTTATTGTTTTGAAATTAAAACTGTTCCTATAATGAGACCAATGAATCAAAGCTTGGACAAAAATCCTAGAAATTCCCTTTAAGCAACGTTGTAGGAATACATTCATTTGGACTGTGTACTATTTAAGAAGAAAGCTGACCAGATATCTTCCTTCTTACCTGCATGGGTACACAGACGTACAGTAATTTGTGATGTGCACTCAGTGTACTCAATAGGCAGTGCACAACCAATGTTCCCTTTAAGATGTGTGGCTGCATAGAAACCTTGAACAGAACATACAGTGCCATAAATAAATTTATTAGTGGGAACTTTGCTCATTACCACTTTCTTTTAGGAGCCACAATGGATGGACAATAAATATCAGCCTGACCAATAATGTATCCATTACGAGAATTTAATTTTCAGATGTCCAATTTTTATATTGGCAGGAATCCCCTTCCAAACTATCTTCATTAATGAAGTTAAAAATCACACAACATCAGGTTATAGTCTAATAGGTTTATTTGGAAGTACAAGCTTTCTGTGCGTTGCTCCTTCATCAGGTAATCTTCATCATTAATGAAACACAGTCACATAATTCAGCAGCCTAGAATCATACATTAATATACTAAAAAAAACTCATTAAGCCGATCGAGTCTGTGCTGTCACTTTCTGAAGAGAAGTCTACTTCAACCAATCCCTGCTCATTTCACTTTACCACAATTTTTTGTCGAGTATTTATCCAGTTACCTTTTGACCGCTATAATTGAATCTGCATCCACTTACTCTCAATACTTTTGAGATCCTAACCATTTCTTATGATACACCAACACTGTTCCTCATATTGTCTCTCGTTAATGTCCAAAATACTTTTTAAATCATTGGAAATTTCCTCTTTTTTACTAAATACTTCATAATTTTAAAGTACTCTATCAACAATCCTCTTAGACATCTCTGCTTCAGGGGGAAAAAAGCAGTCTGGCTTTTTCAGCTTATCCATACAATTGTAATCCCTCTTCTCTAGAACCAGTCTGGTAAAATGGTTTCTGTACTGTCTCGAAATCCTCCATGTCCTTCCTAAACTATGGTGGCCAGAATTGGCCACAATGCACCAGCTGTGGCAATATTTTATATAAGTGAGGCAAAACTGTTGGCTCTTGTATTCTATGCCTTTCTTAACAAAGTTAAAAGTCACACAACACCAGGTTATAGTCCAACAGATTTATTTCGAAGTACAAGCTTTCAGAGCACTGCTCCTTCATCCAGTAGCGCTCCATAGTCCAACACCGGCACCTCCACATCATTTCTTAACAAAGCCAACATTATTAACTGCTTTGTTAACTATTCATGTCATTTTCAAGGATTTACAATCAAACACCACCGGTATATATCATTTTGTATCATGTTTAAAATTGCACGACTGAGCACATCTCTCCTTACTTATCCTGACAAAAGTTTATTGCATCAGATTTTTCTGAATTGAATTTCATCTCCCATGTCCATTCACTATAGCAGTTTGCCAATATCATCTTCCTGTCAGTGTTACTGTTTAGTACAATTCCAAGTTTAGTTTCATCTGCAAATTCAGAAATTGGTCCCAAACTTCCAAATCAAAGTAATTTATGTTTATCAAAAACATTAGTGCCCTAACAAATTCTTGGAAATACCAATGATTATCTGCCTCTAGTCCAATAAAGAGGCTTTCTCATCATAACTATGCATTTTTTATAACTTACCAAATCCATTTTTTTCCTGCTCCTTGTGTTCCATGGTTTCAATTTTGCTAACAAATGTCATATGTGGTAGTCTATGAAATGCCTTTTAAAAATTATGATTGCAGCTGATGATAATACTGAACAAGTCAGATTCCAGACTGAAACCTAGCTTGTTAGACCATATGTTTTATTTTTGTAATTTGGTTACATTGGTGATCAGTTACTGAACATATTTCAAAGAGGCAAAAACGTACTTGGCAAAAGGGCGGCACGGTGGCACAGTGGTTAGCACTGCTGCCTCACAGCGCCAGGGACCTGGGTTCAATTCCTGCCTCAGGTGACTGACTGTGTGGAGTTTGCACGTTCTCCCCGTGTCTGCGTGGGTTTCCTCCGGGTGCTCCGGTTTCCTCCCACAGTCACAAAGATGTGCGGGTCAGGTGAATTGGCCATGCTAAATTGCCCGTAGTGTTAAGTAAGGGGTAAATGTAGGGGTATGGGTGGGTGGCACTTCGGTGGGTCGGTGTGGACTTGTTGGGCCGAAGGGCCTGTTTCCATGCTGTAAGTAATCTAATCTAAAGACATCAAAGGTTATTGCACTCAAAAAACACAACTATTTTACACTATATATCAGTTATTTGTAAAAGCCTTGTTAAAAATGTCATAACGAAACGATTTAAGTCTGATATGTATTTCTATGTCGCTTGTATTAAGGGGGTTCGGTTGGCTGGGCAGCTGGTTTGTGAAGCAGAATAACACCAAGAGTATGAGTTCAATTCCCGCATCAGCTGATGTTACCAAAAAGGGCATGCCTTCTCAACCTCACCCCTTGTCTGAGGTGTGGTGATCCTCGTGCTATTCATAGTCTGTCCACTTTAGAGTCCAGGTTTCCAAATAACAATATACAATGGACATGCATCAGAAAGTGCTTATGCACAAGTTCAACTATATTGTTTTCATCTGTCAACTGTTATCATGTTCAAAAGCTCAATGAAATCAGTCAAACACACTCTGTCCTCAGGAATTCCATACAAAACCAAAGAACTGCAGATGCTGGACATCAGAAACTAAGTCAGAAATTGCTGGAAAAACTCAGCAGGTCTGGCAGAGACAACTCAGAGTTAATGTTTCAGGTCCAGCAGCTCTTCATCAGACCCTTCTTCTGACCTTTCTGTCTTGAAGAAGGGTCACTGGAACCAAATGTTAATTTTCTTTTCTCTCTACAAATGTTAGCAAACCTGCTGAGCTTTTCCAGCAATTTCTGATTTTATTGCTTAAGAATTCCTTGTTGGCTCTTCTTTATTTGGTCATGTTTTACCAAACGGTTCTTATTTTTATCCAGACTATACCTCTGAACAATGCTGGCTAATGTGCAAATAATAAGCTTATTCTCCTCCCTTTTGTTGATCCAGGGATATTCGCCATTCTCCAGTCCTTTGGCATTACTGCAATATCAAAGGAGTATTGAAAGATTGTAGGTCAGTACAACTATCATTTATAGATATTTTGTAATCAACCTGTTCAGAGATTCCATTAAACACCTCTGGCGAAGTGGAACTTGAGCCCAAGTCTCTTCATTGTGAGGCAGCACGGTGGCTCAGTGATTAGCCCTGCTGCCTCACGGTGCCAGAGGCATGTTTTCAATTCAAGTCTCAGATGACTGTCTGTGTGAAGTTTGTACATTCTCCCTGTGTCTCCGCGTAGGTTTCTTCTGAATGTTCCAGTTTCCTCCCATAGTCCAAAGGTGTGCAGGTTATGTGGATTGGTCATGATAAATTGCCCATAGTGTCCGGGGATGTGCAGGCTGGGTGGATTAGCCATGGGAAATGCAGGTTTACTGGGACGGGGTGGTCTGGGTGGGATGTTCTTCAGAGGGTTGATGTGGACTTGATGGGCCAAATGGCCTAATTCCAGTCTGTAGGGATTCTGTGATTCAGAGGTAGGACGCTACCACTGCACCACAAGAGTTTCCTCCCCTGCCTCTTCATTCCCTTCTATATGAGCCACTAATGTAGTTCCAGACTATTTCTTTGTTCCTCTTAGTTTTCTTTTCCAAACCCTCCTCTGTACATCCTATCCTCAGCCTGATTCTCCCTTAATTTGTCAAGCTTACACCTGTTATACATGCAGTTTTCCTGTTTCAGCCTATTCTCTCATTCTTTTATTGTGTAGAGAACTCAGGTTTTGGTTGCTTCCCTTGTGCCTAGGCATCATGGTGCACAACATCTCTCCTCTTAAAGCGTGGAGTTTGCACGTTCTCCCCGTGTCTGCGTGGGTTTCCTCCGGGTGCTCCGGTTTCCTCCCACAGTCACAAAGATGTGCGGGTCAGGTGAATTGGCCATGCTAAATTGCCAGTAGTGTTAGGTAAGGGGTAAATGGGTGGGTTGCGCTTCGGCGGGTCGGTGTGGACTTGTTGGGCCGAAGGGCCTGTTTCCACACTGTAAGTCTAATCTAATAAAGCCATCTATTGCTCAATTATTCACCCTCAATGTTAAGTATTTTTCTTCCACTTTCCTGTTTGTCTTTCTCTAAAACTAATCTTAAGCTTAAAGCTAAAAGCTTTGTAATCACATTTCCTGAAACGCTGAGCAACTCATTGTAACATTCTCCGCTTGACATATTTAATGCCCGGGATGAAATCCAGCAATTGTTCTTTCCTCTTTGGCAGAAAGCATATTGTTCAAGGAAAACATCCTAAACTCTTTCCAGAAATTCCTTCCCTATTTGCCTTAACTCAAGAATGTTGGCCTATGTAATCTAACAGTAGAATGCAAACTTCCTGATCCTGGTGACCCTCCTGCCATTACATTAGCAGCATCAATTTTACTACTACTGGTGACGCTGTGCTCTTTGGTTGTAGAACTGTTTTCAGGAGATGGGACAACTTACATGTAGCTCTCTTGGCGCACTGCTCTCTGGTGAGATTGAGGCCATAACACTGTCTAGACTAATATTAGATCTGGTTTTGGACCTGCTTGAACTGTGCTGCTTGTCTTCTTCATTCTCATAGTGAAAGGTTCTAATTTTGAGTAAGAAAATATAATGGATTTAACAACAGTCAGCACGCAAATTCTCCCAATGTTCATTTTCATTTATTTCAAAAACTGACAGTGGAAAATAAGGGACAGTTTGACTTTCAAAGGAATGGCTTTGGTTAACTGGCTTTCATTCTAAATAGATGAACTATCTCCTCACTGATGAACCATGTAGTGTTGCCAATTTTGATTTTGCATAACGAGAGTTCATAGGAGGCTAGAATTTCAGTGTTTATTTTTATTGTGTATATCTCTTCCACTGACGTTTGTAGAATATAAGTTACAGAATGAAACCATTTAGTGGACACCTAACAACCCTTCTAACATGCAATTCACAGTTTTAACAGTTTTATTAAGTATAGGGAAATAACTAATTGCACACCACCTCTCATGTGGCCTGTGACTAGTGGAGTGCCTCATGGGTTGGTGCTAGGCTCATGGCTGTCTATTATCAATATCAATGATTTGGATGGGAATGCACAAGGCATGATTAATAAGTTTGCAGATGACACTAGGGTTTGTGGTATCGTGGACAGTGAGGAAGGTCATTAGAAATTGCAGCAAGACCTTCATCAGTTGGGGAAGTGGGTCGAGAAATGTCAAATGGAGATTAATATACATAAGTGTGAGGTTTTGCATTTTGGAATGTCAAATCAAGGTAGGAGTTTCATGGTGAATGGTAGGGCCTTAAGTAACGTAGTGGACCAAAGGGACCTTGGAGTTCAGGTGCATGGTTCTCTGAAAGTGGAGTCACAGTTGAGACAGGGCAGGGAAGAAGGCTTTCAGCACACTGGCCTTCATCAGTCAGGGCACTGAGTACAGAAGTTGGGAAGTTATGTTGCAGTTGTACAGGACATTGATAAGGCTGCACTTGAGTATTCTGTTCAGTTTTGGTCACCTTGCTGTAAGAAGGATACCTCAAAACTGGAAAGAATGCAGAAAACATTTACAAGAATGTAGCCAGGACTCAAGAGTCTGAGTGATGGGGAGAGGTTGGACAAGCTAGGACTTTTCTCTTCAGAGCGTAGGGGTCTGAGAGGGGATCTTGTAGAAGTGTATGAGATCATAAGAGGCATGGACAGGGTGAATGCACTCAGTCTTTTTCCTATGGTTGGGGAATTGAGGACTAATGGTAATCAGTTTAAGGTTGGAGGGGAAAGATTAGAACAGTACCCTGAAGGCAACTCTTTTACACAGAGGGTGATACACGCATAAGGAATGACCGATCAGTGGAAGTGGTTGAAGTGAGTTCATTAGCAACATTTCAAGGCATTTGGACAAATTCATGGTTAGGAAAGGTTTAGAAGGAAATGGGCCGAGTGCAGGGAAATGGGGTTAGTGTGGATGGACATTTTGGTCGGCATGGACAAGTTTGGGCCAAAGGGCCTGTCTCTGTGCTGTAGGACTCCATGACTTGATGACTCTATGATCAAAGGATAATCCAATATTTGAAGCCCATTAAGTACTTACAAAATGTGAGAAAAACACAGAGCAAGGTTCCATTAACTGTGGTGGATTCAATCAGCAGATAAACTTTCATACTAACATTGGTTGACAGATGAGCCTTGGACAGAACTTCAGGAACACTCACTTGTTTTCCTTTGAATAGTGCCATGGGGCCTTTGCATCTTTCTGAGAGGTTGGGAAGACCTGCTTTTCAGGTCTCATCCAAAAGACAGCATTTCTGATTGCAGGTTGAGGAAAAGACAATGGGAAGAACTTCTTTCACACTGCAGTATGCAAACTTGCCTTTATTCCTAGTGGGAAGAAGCCTTTTTCTGTGTGGCCCATGAGATTGTCTTCAATAACTGCTCAGCAAAGAAATGACCAACTTCACGCCCTCTGATCTCTGAACCCCAAATTAATCCACAGATAGACTATGAGTAAGTTTAAGAGGAAAAACAGAATTTATGAATCATGGAGAAAAATTCACACTTCCCTTGTGTTATTTTACATCAGCGTCTAACCAGCTGGTTATATCTTTAATATAATCTACGTCTTTGTTACCATGGTAACCTTCATCTCATGGTTTTGAAATGTCAATGTCAATTCTGTGGGTTTGGCACTCACTTATGACTGACTGCAAAATCATTGCAATAGAAGAGAAACATTTCTACTTGTGATTGTAAACAGTGATATGAAACAAGAGTCAAGAATACACTCACATATAATGGGCCTAACACCCTTAGAAGCCTGAGGAGAGTAGTAAGATGGAAGTTGAGAAAAGACTGTAACTTGGTACAAGGCATGATTCTACCAGGTCTCTGCTCATTTGTAAATGATCTGATGAGGTGTCCTTTATATGTCTGTTATAATACTTTGAATCTAAGCTTGTGTTCTGAAATTCATCAAGAGTTCAACAAATGGCCTGGATTTTTCTACTGGCCAGATCATTATTTCTAAAGCGTCAGTTGGAGTTGCACAGAGGATCCCTGCAGAATCTGCATCATAGCAAACTCTGAGGGAATTGCTCAGAAATTTGGAGGTTCTGCTGGGCTAATTCCCCATCACCTGGGACCCATTGAAAGTACCCATTAAAATCAAATTAAATGGGTTCCACTGCAGTGAAGTAAATACTTACTATGGGAGGTTGGACTGTTAAGTATCTACTTTAATTCTGTATAACTATTTCACACATCCCCAATCTACCTCACACACCATCAGTCACACCTCCCACCGACACATTGCCTCTACTCCTTCCTTTATGCCTGGGACCTGGCACAATACCTACCCCCATCCCCAGGACGCAACATCTCCCTCTCCTGCCACTGAACCTGACATCAGTCCCTTGTGCCTGTCAGAACCAATAGCTCCCATCCATCCTAACTTACCCAGCCACCTTGCCACCATATACCTTGACATCCTACCTAATTTGTCATCCTACTCAACTCACCACTTACCTGCCTGACACCCTTACCCCCTACATATCTAACTACCTGTGCACAACCACTTGATGAAGGAGCGGTGCTTCCAATTAAATCTGTTGGACTATAACCTGGTGTTGTGTGATTTTTAACTGTGAAAAAGAAGCAGTGTTTGCCTACCTTCAACCATCCTGCATTAGGAGAGACATGTCATATTTAAAATACAGCTTCCCATTTCTGGCTCTGGGGAACCTCGATTTCCTGTCAGAAATAACAAACTCTATCTTAACAGATGGAGAGGCATGGCAATCTGCATGTACTTGCCACTCTTTGGAAGATCTGGTCCACTCAGGAGGATAGCATAGCTATGTTAGCTGCAGAACCAAAAACATCATTTGATTGTAAGAAGTATTCATTTTGTAACCATTCACAACATGCTCTCAACATTATCGCTTAAAGATCATGATCACTGATAATTACTTTGAAGCAAGCTTTGGAGTTAAAGAAATAAAGGAAATGCTTGCATTTATGTAGCGCATTTCACAACCTCACAACAGTCCAAAACACTTTATAGTCAGTTAAACTCTTTATTGAAGTATTTTTACTAATGTAATGAAGAAACACAGCAGCCAATTGATGCATAGCAATTCCCCACCACAATGCTCGGTTAACTATCCAATCTAATTTTATAATGTTGGTTTGGGATAACTACTGCCCAGAATTCCAAAGAAAATTTGCTGTTCAGGCTGTGTATAGCATGGTCCCTAATTTATAAGGAACATACTCTGGATTGTGATGGGAACACTCAAGTTTTCTGATTTCTGTAGATCAGAAACTACTGTAGAGATGGAGTTGAGTAAATATTGAACTGAGCCTTTGAGGTATCCAGCTTTGGTCCTCATGCCTACTGATCTGATCCCATATTTATGCGTTGGCATTCTGCTCCATACAATTTGGACCTCGCTGTTCCATTGCCTTACCATTAAAAATTGCTCCAGTTCTCTCTAAGTTTTCCTTCCATCAGGGTTAAATATAATTGAGAGCTAGATTATAAGGAGCAGTAAAGTGCTCAATGGCATGCCACAACAGTTTACGGCCGTTTTATGACTCTTAATAGTATAAAAGTCACATTGAAGTTAAATTGATTGGGTGCTTGGACAGGGAGTGTGCAGATTTATCTGGAGTCTGTTATATCTGAGCAATTGTCAATCAGTCCTTTTGTCCCACTGAAAGGAATGAAAATACAATTGACCTCTTGTGGACTCATTTGCTGCAATTAGACTTGGAGGTCTAACAGGGAAATGTGATTTGGCAGTTTTTGCACTTTAGTTACTCAGGTAGACTCAAAGAGCTGTGTGTTCATTGCTGAAAAGTGTAGTCAGAGATAGCTGAACAGATGTTGATAAAATAATTAATAGGATAGATCATGTGCCTATGATATATTATTACAGTTTAACAGATTGAGAAGGTCCAGGGGAAATTAACTTAATTTTTATGTAAGAGAAGGAATAGATGGAATGGCTAGAATTTGGACAAATCTCAGGTTGTCTCTGTATCGAAAACAAAGCTGGTCCGAAACCAACTTAAATGGACACTAGGACCCCAAAGGGACTTTTACCAGCAGCAGCCAATCAAACAGCCACAGCAGGGATGACCACACAATTGAGGATGGGGATGACCCACTTTCAGAACCAGTGAGCCAATCAGAGGACTCCAGAGTCTTTGGCAGGATGCCAATAAAGGTAGGCACTGCCCAATCTGCAGTGAGATGATATGTTGAAATAGCCTCAAAGGTCCTGCCATTATTTACAGGATGCTCTCTGCAGGAGAAGTGGTGAACTACATGCCACCACCCCCCCCCCCCCCCCCACCCCCCTCAGAGATAAGGGTAACAGCCATGAGCATTGACAACAGGGAACCATGGGATTGGCCAGTAAGGAAGGTACTCCCTCCCCTGGGAACATACGGGGAAGTCATATTTTATCTGGCAAGGGTGCGCTATCCCTTCCCAATTTCCTCCCTTGCCCCTTTCTGGTAACATGTTGCCACTAATTGTCACCCAGCCCCCAGTCAGTGGACATTTGCACAGGTGTTGTTCCCATGTTTGAGAATATGCCATGCATGGGGGGAAACATCAAGGCTTCCCTCCCGATGTTTTCTGCTGCCATTTTATGAGGTCTACTGCCTCCCAGCTCTTCTCCAAGGTGTTTGTAAGATCCAACCCCTTACTCCGGCGGGCAGGGGAGTGCAGGAGGAGGTGGTGGTGGTGGTTGGTTAGCTCAGTTGACTGGGTGGCTGGTTTGTGATGCGCAGACATACCAACAGTATGGGCTCAATTCTCACACTGGCTGAAGTTACAGTGACGGACTGTCATTCTCAAACTCTCCACTTGCTTGAGGTCTGGTGACCCTCAGGTTAAATCATCAACAGTCGTCTCCCTCTAATAAGACAGATAGCAGCCTCTAGCCTCTGGATGACTCTTCTACCTTCTTACTTTATTCTTTCACCAGAGAATAGTGTGACTCAAAAATATACTGCTTCCCCATGGGGTAGCTGATGACTCTCTGTGTGTCATCAAGGGGGAGTTTAATTGCTTTCAAGCAAAGGTAAGAGGCTTTACAGAGAATAGCTTGGGCTGGCCTTGAGGACTTTTTGCCCTTAACTGAACAATATACAGGAATGGAGATTGGGAGGGAGAAGTGTTTAAACTGTGGTCTTCTGGCCATTTGATAGGCTAATGGGTCTTTCAGGAGAAAGTGAGGTCTGCAGATACTGGAGATCAGAGCTGAAAATGTGTTGCTGGAAAAGCGCAGCAGGTCAGGCAGCATCCAAGGAGCAGGAGAATCAACGTTTCGGGCATGAGCCCTTCTTCAGGAAAGGCTGAAGAAATTTCCTGAAGAAGGGCTCATGCCCGAAACGTCGATTCTCATTCTCCTTGGATGCTGCCTGACCTGCTGTGATTTTCCAGCAACACATTTTCAGCTCTAATGGGTCTTTCACCACCTACTAATTCCTTATGTTCAGAAGTGTCACTTGAATTGATTTTTCAGAACGATGTACTTTATGCAATAAAAAACTGTTCAGTGTGCAGACTCCTCATCTAAAACCAGACAAAAGTTTGAGTGCACACATTTCATCATTTCTCCAGCCAGACTCAAAATAAGACTCCCACCAGAATTTATCCTCCTCACAGGAGGGTTGGACAGGAGAGGAACTGTAAAAGAGAGGGTTTAATTAACAAGCACAAAAGCCTTTGAGGTATGCTCTGATGTGACAGTAATCTGAGTAGTTGTGTGTGTGAGAAAGAGAGAGAGAGAAACTTTGCGAGAAGGCTGGAATGAGTGCACCTGAGGGCAGGGATACAGCTGACAGAGCCATGTGTATCTGGTGTAAATAAATACTGTTTGAAAAGATGCTGTGTGGTCTGATCTGAGCCTATCTGAACAGATGAACCCATACTGAAACAGGAATGACAATTGGGAAACACACAAAAGTCAAACTGAAGTGTAAGGAGCGCAGAAAAGTAGTGATCCTAAGAACAAATTCTGCAGAAAGGAAGGGGCAAGGTGGGAGAGAGCAGCGCCTGTACATAAAAGCAGTGGGATACTTTACTAGAACTTCACAATCAAGAAATATATTATTCAGCATTAGATTAGATTCCCTGCAGCGTGGAAACAGATGTTTTGGCCCAACAAGTCCACACCTACCCTCTGAAGATTAACCCACCCAGACCCATTTCCCCTCTGACGAACACACCTAACACTACGGACAATTTAACATAGCCAGTTCACCTGATCTGCACATCTTTGGACTGTGGGAGGAAACCGGAGCACCCGGAGGAAACCCACACAGATAAAGGGAGAACGTGCAAACTCCACACTGTCGAACCCGGGTCCCTGGCACTGTGAGGCTGCAGTGCTAACCACTGAGCCACAGTGCCACCCCATTAGATAATACAATATTTCTGTTCATACAGCCAAAGACAAAGGAAATTCTCTAGACATCCTGAAATTTGTCACTTTTGTCACCAGTTCATGCTCTAATTTCACTTTCCTTCTTACTTCCTTGCCTCCTTGGATTTGTTCTGATTACCCCTGCAATTTACTTATCCAAATCCTTGCACAACTTTATTGTAGCGATCAACCTTGACCTTGATTATGAACAAGTTTTCTTTTGGCCAGCTTATCAGAACTTAACAAGTTGACACGGAATAACCCGTGTTTCTGCAATAAAACTGAGAGGGAAAGTTTTTTTTCTCTGAGACTTTAACCTTGCTGTTGGCTGGAAGAAGCCTCCATGTATAATGAGATGGGAGTTGTTACAATGCATACTTGATTCAAATGAGTCCATAGTGAATAAAAAGTGCTCATAGTTCAGCACAGACAGCCACCAAGTAACAGATACTAATCTCAGAGAGGTTATAAACATGATGGATCTGTGTATTTATGTTGAGGAGATCAACAATTGTACAGTTGGAATCTTCTGGCATTACTGTTTACATTTAAGAAATAAAGACTTGCATTTATAGAATGCCTACCATGGTCAACAAAAAGATAACATTTAATTACATTGAAAACCACTCGTAAGCAAACATGGTAGTGATTTCACACTACAAGGTTCCAGACACATCAAGAAAATGAATAAATAGGTATATCAGCTATTGGCTAGTGGAGATTTATTGGGCACTTGATTAATTTCATGCTCAATTTCCCTAGTTTTTTGAGAAGACTTTTAACATTTACTTGGCAGGATGTCAAAGGGATGTGCCCGGCAATGCAAAACTCCCCCAGTGCTGCATTGGAAAGTCACCACACTTTGTGTGTTCAAAATCCTGGAACCGAGATCTGACTCCTCAAATCGCTCAGCTTTACAAATGTGTGATGGGATGATGTAGAAGGTGCTTTTCTCTGCATATTCTACACCTGAACACACAGTACAAATTGCTAACACTAGATGGCAAAAGTGAGTAAAGAACAGCACAAAAACTACCATGAAATCTCGATAGGAAAAGAAAGAACGTGCACTTATATAGCACCTGTCACTACCACAGAGGATCACAAAGCTCTTCACAGCTGATAATGTAACTGTTGAAGTGTATTCACTTTTGTAATGAGGGTGAGACATTTGCCTGTGAAAGCACTCATTAACAGCAATGTCACGATGACAATGAAAATGTATTTTGAAAGATTTGGTTGTGGGACAAGCATTGATTGGCTCACCAGGCAAAACTGTCTTGCTCTCTTTCAAGTAGTGCTCTGAGAGCTCTTCAATCTGCCTGCCGTGGTGTAAGGAGTCTTTGTTTAAGGTCTCTCCTAACAATGCAACAATCCCTCGGTGATATAACAGGTGGGGTGGGATTTGAACCCATACGAGGGTCCTATCAACTGAATACCTGAAGTTAAATAAGTTAAAAAAGGAAAATGAATTTGCTCTTTAACTGTTAATATGGTGCTAAATATGGGGAGGCGATGGTCTTATGCTATTATTGCTGGACTGTTAATCCAGTGGCCAGGTAATGTTCTGGGGATCTGCGTTCAAATCCTGCTGTGGCAGATATTGAAATCTGAATTCAATAAAAGTCTGGAATTAATAGTCTAATGATGACCATATTCAATTGTCAGAAAAATCCACCTGGTTCCCTAATATTCTTTAGGGAGAGAAACTGCCTTCCTTACCTGGTCTGGTATACATGTGACTCCAGATCCAGAGCAATGTGGTCAACTCTTAACTGCTCTATGGGCTATTTGGGATTGGCAAAAAACATTGGTCTAACCAGCGATGCCCTCATCCTGTGAATGGATCCACTGATAGAGGTTCAGTTTTTAGGAGAAAACTTGTGTAGTATCTAGCATGCAACTTGATGGCAAATATGCTGCTCTAGCTTCTCCTTAATTCTGATTAGGTGCAATCAATGCCCTCCAGTGACAAAAACTGTGTTTCAAGCCACTGACAAGAAAAGGTATTGAATGACTAATGCAACAGATGGATATAAGCCAATTTACTAAATTCCTTGACGAAAGCTTCATTACAATTAAATACACTTGCAGGATTATTGTTAGAGGGGCATTTGAAACTTGACCCCCACCTGGTTTTCTGCTGTGTCACTTCTCTTTTTCCATAAAACCATTAGGATATGTGAGTCATCATTGACTTGGTATGGTCTTTGTTTCCTGAATGAACCAGAAATTTCTGGCTGCTATGGAATTGATCTGCAGGCTCCAGATTTGCCTTGATCTTGTCACACTTGAGGAACTGTCTATCTCTGTGGCCAAAGGTAACTTTGTGCCTCTTACGTGTGGATTTTGATAAGGACATTCAGAAGTAATTGTTTTCACTGGCAAAAGGAGTCAGAAAGTGGAGGGAACAGATTTAAGGTAATTGGCAGAAGAATTAGAAATCAAATCAGGAGAATATTTTTCATGAGGTGACTTGTTATGATCTGGGCTGCACCGACTGAAAACATAAAGGAAGCAAACTTGAGATCAACGTTCAAAAAGGAATTGGATAATTCCCTAAAAGAGTGAAAATTACAGAGCAACAGCCAATGGCATTAACTGGAGAACTTTTTCAATGACCCAACAGAAAATGGATGGAGTCAGTTGGCTTCCTTCTTGACTAATATTCTAAGGAAATGATAATCCCTTCCCTGAACGTGATGAGGAAGGTAACAAGGATGATTTGGCCCCAAAGAGATACTCACCTCCTTCTCACCACCTCAGGAATGAAGTGCAGGGTGAGGAGATTCATTGGTGACCTCCTTGGCATGGCAGCAAATAAGGACCTTAAATGGTCAATCCCTGGAATCTAAGGGTCTTCACTCACACAATGGCTTGTCTTCCCAGCAGCTGAGAAACATGGCTGGGTTTCTGACTGGGAAACCAAGGTGACCTGCCTGCTTTAGTTGGTGGCAAGGGTGCCTCCATTCATCCCAGTCTGGGGCCAATCAGGAGAAGGGGCGGCCACAGAAGACAGCAGTCCTGCTGTTGCCTATGATAGCCCTGAGCCCTCTTCTCTCAACTCCCCATTTATGAAAGAACACAGCCAAGTGTCTCAACTTCTCCAGTTTCTGACTGACCGGTTACTTGAGGTGAGGCAAGATCCCAATATCGGGGCCTGTGAATCGCTGAGTCAGCTCTTAAGTACCTGATTGGAGCTTGTCCAGTGAGCTTCCTTGTTGATGGTGGCAGGGAGTTGTTTGTCACTGAAGATGTTTATCCCCACTCTCAGACTGAAATTGCGCTTCAAGCAAATAGGTACGAAGACCACTTGAACCATGTTAAAGTATTGTCGGTGCAGCTTAGAACGAGTTCAGCCAAGTGGATCTCATAGATTACAAGTTCCTTGATTGGGGCTGTTAACTTGGTCCAATCAGGGAGCCCTTGCTGACAGATATAATCAGCAGTGTCAGGGCTCTGGTCACTTTAACTCAGAGCTAGCTGGGTCAGTGTGATGTACTATGTATGTGTAACTAAAGGATGACACCAATAGCAGACACAAGTCTCTGCTAAGCCAGAGAGACAGTTTACTTCAGGGGACAAAGTTTGGTGTAGGAACCATGGGAATGGCCCTGCATGAGTAAGAGGTACAGTTGACATGAGGCCAGGTCCAGTGGCATATAAAGTTCAGGTAGATGCGGTGGTCCTGAACACGCACGTGGTCCATGTGAAAGCTGTAAACTCACAAACAGTGCAGGAGCAAAACATGCCCAGCTCCTTGACAGCCATTCCCACTGTTCTGGAATCTGTGGGCTCTCCCTCTCCATCAAGCATTGAAGATACATAGGAATCTGACATGGACATGGTGGACGACGCCACCTTGACGCCTTTGCCACCTGAGGAGAACAAAGTTCTTCTGCGATGTCCCAGGCACAAGAGGTGAGCTACTTGCGTTACATACCGTCCTTTGAAAGGCAGAGTCAGAGAAACAAGAACCTGGTGCTAGAATGCCCCAGTAGGATCAGAAAAAAAAGAACCAGTCTATGTCCTCAGACACAGAATTGGGGGGGATGGGGTGTGGATATCGTGATTGTAATGAGGTTAGCCAGGTGGACTTCATGAAATGTGAGTTCCCTGACTGGACGAGATTAACAGCACCAAGCAGGGAGCCCTGGCTGATAGACAGGGCAGGAGTGTCAGCCATCCTGTTCACTGTGAGAACTGGCTCTGATCGAGCTGGATCAATGTCAAAGGCTTTCCACATGTAAATAAAGGGTGACATAGTGATGACATATCAGTACCTGTGGAGTTATTTCAGGGTGTAACACTCAAGACCAATTCTGGTTTATTTTAAGGATGTAGATTTATATCCTATGGCAGCAATCTTGATGAAACACATAAAGCTCTTGTGTGTCACATTCCAGAAATGACACCTTGCAAGACATGCATAGCAACCATTTTCTTTAAAAGGTCAAGCATTTCCTCAGATTCTTCCGAACTCGAAACAGAAATTGCACTCTGATTAGCCTGAAGCATTGACAGGCCACAGTAGCTAATACTGCTTGTGTAAATTACTTGCCCCAGAACAGATCATTGAGCTGGGGTCTTTTAGAAGCAATGCCACAGAAGATCCATGAATAGACCACAAAAAGGGCAAAATGCAGATGGCAGTTAGAAAACACAAATAACAATAGCTAGAAATTTCTTCTTGCTTCTTCGGTAAAAGGAGCCAATCAAAACCATTTTCCAGTGTGTGATTCTTCTCCTTCACAATAGAGAAGGTTTAGGAGAGAATTGGCAGCAGGACCAGCAACCTTAGGTCATGGAATGAAAGTTATCAGCCAAAAATGGCTAAGGATGGATGAAAGATTTTTTTCATGCAGAAAACTTACAATTCTGGATGCAGTGCCTGAAGTAAATGGTGCTTCACTAAAAATTTTCACAGGGGAATTGGAATACTGAAAAGAAAGCATTCAATGTTGTGCGAAAGAATGGGTGAACAGGACTAACTGGGTAGTGCTTTTTTAAAATCCAACACCAATAGAATGGGCTATGTGGACACCCTCCATGCTATATGATTTATTTATAGACTCATAGATATCTACAGTACAAAATGAGGCTATTTGGCTCATAGCCAATAAAGATCTGACTGCACTAATCCCATTTTTCCAGCTTTTGGTCCATATCCGTGGATGCTATGGCAACTCAGGTAAATATCTAAACACTATTTAAATGCTACGGGACTCGGGGATTGCAAATGTGATGGTGTTGTTTAAGAAAGGGCAAATGATAACCCAGGAAACCATCAGGTTGACATCAGCAGTGGGAGTACTGATGGAAGTCATCTTTCAGGATAATATAAATATGCACTTAGAGAAAATTAAATTAATTCTTTGCTTTGTCATAGGCAGGTCATGTCTAATGAATTTAATTGAGTTATTTCACAAGGTGACACAGGTAGTGGATGATGATAGTACTCTGGATGTTATCCACTGTTGTAAACCAATTCAATAACAAAAGAAGCAGACTGATTTATTTTAGTAGTGCATTTTAATTGTGACCGCAACATGTTCCCAAGTCCTCCACAACCAATGAACTACTTTTACGGTATAGTCAATGTTGTGTTACAAATATAGCAACTAATTGGTCAAAACAAATAAGCCATCAGAAAGTATTTGGTATGGTGCCACGTGATCGGTTGATTAGCCAATTAGAAATGTTTGGGATTGCTGGGTCCTTGGTAACTGGATTAGAAGTTGGACAAAAGATAGGAAGCAGAGGGTAGGTATCGACAGGCATGTCACAGACTGGAGAGGATTTGAAAGTGGCGTTCCCCAAGGATTGGTATTGGAACTCTTGCTGTTTTGATTTATAAAAACTGTTTGGAGATGGGTGTTGAGGGGAAAAAAATCTCTAAGTTTGCACTTGATTCTAAGCTATAGAGAATAGTGAATTGTGAGGATGATGCTGAGCAACTTCAGCCCAACATGCCCATGCCACCTAGTTTTCACAATTAATCTAGTCCCATTTGCCTGCATTTGAAGCATATCCCTCCATACATATCCCATCCGTGTACCTGCACAAATGTTTCTTAAATGACAAAATTTCGTAAATGACATATTCAGCATCCAATGTGCGAAAAATTGCCCCACTGGACCCTTTTGTATTGCTTTCCTCTCACCTTAAACTTAGGCCCTCTAGCTTTCGACTCCACTACCTTGGAGAAAAGCTGTTGTTTCTGTACACTATCTATGGTGGTAACACACGTGTGAGTGTAACTCTTCAGAAGGTTTGCACTGAGACCGTTAACCTTAGAGGTAAAAACAATGACTGCAGATGCTGGAAATCAGATTCTGGATCAGTAGTGCTGGAAGAGCACAGCAGTTCAGGCAGCATCCAACGAGCAGCGAAATCGACGTTTCGGGCAAAAGCCCTTCATCAGGAATAAAGGCAGTGAGCTGGAAGCATGGAGAGATAAGCTAGAGGGAGGTGGGGGTGGGGAGAGAGTAGCATAGAGTACAATGGGTGAGTGGGGGAGGAGATGAAGGTGATAGGTCAGGGAGGAGAGGGTGGAGTAGATAGGTGGAAAAGGAGCTAGGCAGGTCGGACAAGTCCGGACAAGTCATGGGGACAGTGCTGAGCTGGAAGTTTGAAACTAGGATGAGGTGGGGGAAGGGGAAATGAGGAAACTGGTGAGGTCCACATTGATGCCCTGGACCGTTAACCTTAGACTGACTCTCTCAAACTGCTATTGGAGTGCTGCATAGTTGGATTTCCTGTCTTTTGAATAAGCAGTTAAATCAAGACATTTACTGCCCTTGTAGGTGAACAAACAAGATCCCTTGCCTGTATTTCCAAGAAATGGAGTAAAATTTTCCATTGTGTCCTGGCCAATAACTACTCCTTAACTATCATCACATTACCCGATTGTTATCTCATTGCTATTTGTGGAAATTTGTTTTGACCAATTAGTTGCTGTATTTGTAACACAACAATGACTGTACTGTAAAAGTAGTTCATTGGTTGTGGAGGACTTGGGAACATGTTGCGGTCACAATTAAAATGCACTACTAAAATAAATCTGTCTGCTTCTTTTGTTATTGAATTGGTTTACAACAGCGGACAGAGCCAAAACAGGCAAGTTTAAGGTGAGAGAATTACAGAGGCAGCAAAGTCATTTTGGATAATAGCCAGAAATAATATAGAACAGGGAATCTGAGATTTTGTCTTTGTGGACTGCAGTCGTAGTCTGTACATAAACCTTAAAACTATTTCCATTAATTTGCTGGTAAAAAGATAACCAGTGCCTAGCAGATCCTGGTGTGCATAATAAAGATCTATTCTTCAATGATGCAATATCATGACAAATCTCTTTTCTGAAACTTTCTATCCAAACAAATTTGAATTTCTATCCAAACAAATTATAGCAGTAAATCAGAGATACAATTGTGGATTAGAACAAAGAAAAAATGCATTTATCTAGCAGCTTTAACACAATAAGCCATTCTAAAGCATATCACAGGAGTTTTCAAAAGTGGATAGAATGTGATGAGAGATATATATTTTAGATTTCAAAATAAAGACGGCTAGATACGTCTGTTCTGCGCAAGTTCTTTATTAATCAGGTCAGAAAGTCATTTTTAAACCATGATCTAAGTGTTTCAGTGATTGATCGCTATTGTAACCAATAGCAGAAGTTAAACATATGATCTATCAAGCTGATTTTCCATCTGGGATCTGACTTGTTCAGATGGGATTACAACATGAGCCAATGAAAAAGACTTTAGGATAGGTGACTGACTGCTCAGTGAAAGAAATGGGTTTTAAGGAGCATTGTAGAGCAGTTTGGAGAGTGATTTCAGTAGTTCAGTGAATAAGCAGCTGATGGAATGACTGCTAATATGTGATGAGTAAAGTGAGAATGGACAATGCTAAAGCTGGATTGAACTCAGAGTTCACAGTTAAAAGCTAAATTGTTTGGAAACATAGGTTGAAAATCCCTGAGACATGAATTTTTATCAGGAAGTAAGGGATTGGAGTGAGCTCTGCACTAACGTTAACTGCTGCAGTCCTAGGGGAGAGCAACCTAAAAGACTATTCTTGGTGCGAGATTTCTTACATCGTTTAGAAGGAACAAGTTCAACCTCCAAGAAAGGAGGACTGCCTACACACATTAACTGCAATGTTGTTTTTAATAAGATGCTTCCTATTGGAGTGCCCTCTGTTCCCATGGTAAAGTCTGTCATTCTTCTCGATGAGAGGTAGTTTCATGCCCATGAGGGTGATTATTCCGTGAGAAGCTTAAAATAATGCGGACTGCAGTTGTGGAAAGGAATCCAAAACATGACGAGTCAGGTTACCTTGTTCAAACTGAAAGGTTGTCAAATACTGTATGTCAATTGTGGATCAGGCATCAATGCACCATTGACAGAATGCCATCATATTCCTGCAGGCAGCTGATAAAGTTGCTGCAAAGAAACCACAGACATTTCCCCTATAATTGAAAACACTACGCGTGATTTGCTCTCATGAGGGTGGCACATTGCATGATATTTTATTCCAATGTTCCTAATCTCAAACATAATTCATTATGTCAGTTCAAAACACCCATATCTCATAACTGACCACTATTTATTTCCCTTCCTTTTTAGGTGTAGACATGAGCTGCCTATTTGATTTAGACTTGCATCATCTTGCATCTGGCAGAAACAGCATGATAGGCATTTAATTTGCATTGAAAATAGATCACATTTTGTTGATTAATTACTGTGTGGTATATGGGTCCTCTGTTTCTGGGAAGGTGGATAACAGGTTACGTTAGAATTAGAAATTCTGCATGAGGCACTCATCTTGGACTCTGCCCTTCCTGAATATAAATAAATTGGGTAAAGTTTATGATGAGGTAGATGCTTCATATTGTATGAAGGGAATTCATTTTGAGTTCCATGTCATTTTGTAATCTGTCCTGACCACGGGTCAGATTGCTGAAGTACTGTGGACATTTTTAATTTTTAGTTTCAAAACATGTATTCAAAAGAGGGTGTGGATGTAAATTAAAGAGCTTAAACAGAAAATGCTGGAGAACTCAGAAGGTCTGACAGCATCTGTGGAGAGAAAAAAACATTAACATTCAAACTATAGCGAGTTTTGAGAAGATTTATAGCTTAGGTTGAGGTTCTGGATGTAGGTTTGCTCGCTGAGCTGGAAGATTCATTTCCAGATGTTTCATCACCCTGCTAGGTAACATCTTCAGTGGGCCTCTGGGCGAAGCACTGTTGATGATTCCTGCTTTCTATTTATATGTTTGGGTTTCTTTGGGTTGGTGATGTCATTTCCTGTTCTTTTCTCAGGGTGTGGTAGATGGGGTCTAACTCGATGTATTTGTTGATAGAGTTCCGGTTGGAATGCCATGCTTCTAGGAATTCTCGTGCATGTTTCTGTTTGGTTTGTCCTAGAATGAATGTGTTATCCCAGTCGAAGTGGTGTCCTTCCTTATCTGTATGTAAGGATCCTAGTGAGAGAGGGGATCATGTCATTTTGTGATTATTTGATGTTCATCAATTAGCCACAAAATGACATGACCCCTCTCTCACTAGTATCCTTACATACTGATAAGGAAGGACACCACTTCGACTAGGACAACACATCCATCCTAGGACAAGCCAAACAGAAACACATATGAGAATTTCTAGAAGCATGGCATTCCAACCTGAACTCTATCAACAAACACATTAAGTTAGACCCTATCTATTACCCCCTGAGAAAAAGAACAGGAAATGACATCATCACAGGAAATGACATCACCATAGGACATCACCAACCCAAAGAAACCCAAACATATAACTAGAAAGCAGGAATCATTAACACTGCTTTGCCCCGAGGCCCACTGAAGATGTTACCTAGTAGGGTGACAAAACATCTGGAAATGAACCTTCCAGGTCAGCAAGCAAACCTACATCCAGATTCAAACTATAGACTATGTCCCAAACTGTAGACAAAGTTTGTGTTTTTTCTTTGGAGAAGGTACAAAGGACATTGGTTTAAAGTCAGTTTCAACTCTATTGTAATGTGCTAATATGATTGAACATTCCTGCATAACCCAGCTAAATTCAAGGGTTAGCATACTGTCATTGGTTGATTGATTGATTGTTATCACATATATTGAGATATGGTGAAAGTGTTGTTTTATGCATTGTAGAGGCAGATTATAGTATACAAGGTTCATTGGGGTAGCTGAACAGAGTGCAGAATGTAGTGTTATAGCCTCAGAGAAGATGCAGGGAGAGATCAGAATGAACATTTGAGTACTCTGTTCAAAGATCTTTTAAAAGAAGCTATTATTGAATCTAAAGGAATTAAGCACTAGACACCACTGTGTTGCAGGTAAAGGAAGCCCATTTCTCACTCCAAGTGTTGCAAACCAGACAAAAGAAAAGAGGACAACAAAAATACTTTCTCTTGAATGCTGGAATTCAATCCTGGTTGAAAGGAATCAGATGTGCAGAATCTCAACCAATCTCAAAACTAAGGATCATGAAACCGACTGTTCAACCACCAACACTGCAGCATATGTAATGTTCAACTGGTTGCTCTTCATGAACAATTCCAAAATTGAGCGATCCAGGTTTTTAAAAAGTTTTATCTTTATGGTCTCACCTTTCTGGTCTGTGTGTTTAGGTTTTGTTCGCATTTATTCACACATGTAGTAATTAATGAACTCACTATTCTAGTTCATTTTCAAGAAAGCCCAGTTAGGTTGACTCGTTTTAAAACATACGATCATTTGGGTTGAGGAGAAAGGTATACATAAGGGAAGGGATTGTTTTTAAATTAACCCTGTTGCAACTAACTAAAGGGATGGATGAATAAAGAAGGGGAGCCACTTTTTCCTTCCTCACCTGGGAGCAGCATAGTTTGGGATATCATATCTGGAACAGTAATGACTTGGGGAACCTTACCTGGAGAAAGTGAAGATTGCAGATGCTGGAGATCAGGGTCAAAAAGTGTGGTGCCTGACCGGCTTTTCCAGCACCACACTTGTTGATTCTGATCTCCAGCATCTGCAGTCTTCACTTTCTCCTAGTTGATTATAATCGTACAGCAAAGCCTCTTCCAAGGATGCCCACCTTGAAGAAGTTCTCCTCCTCCCTCTACAAGCATCCCAGTGAGTCTCTCCCTCACTGCAGACCCCCCACCCACCCACCCCCATACTCCCACCTCCACTAGGTCATCTCCTCGGCCCTGAAGCTCTTTTCAGCCATGTCCTGATCCAGGCCCGCTATTACAGCCACATCTCCTTCTGCCTGACCAGCAATGCTTTTCCAGCACAACCCATTTTGAACCTTGATTAGAGTGGTGCTGGAAAAGGACAGCATTTCAGGCAGCATCCGAGGAGCAGTAAAATTGACATTTCGGGCAAAAGCCCTTCAGCATCTACAGTCATTGTTTTTACCACCTTTTTACCTGGAGTCCAAACATAATAATTCATATCCTATTGATATACATTGATTCTGTTGTATTTCAAGATTAGTAACCTATTTCCAATTATGATTCATTAATTCCTGCTGTTTGATGCATTTTTTTCACAGTGTTGAGTGAATATTTGACATCAGGCCTGATAGAAATGGCTGGCACAGCTAAATAACCGACCAACATGATATTCAGAGGTGAAGAATAGTGATTTGTCATAATCTGCTCGCACCTATGACTTTGGGAAAGGAAATGACCTGGGAAGAATGCAACATGGTGCGACAATAAAAATATAGTCATCTCTATCTGTGATGTTGATATACAGTATACTGAATCTTTCATGAGTGTTATAGACCCAAGCTTTTCTAAAGACCAGAAAGGTGGAGATCTAAACTCTTGAAATGCAACTATAAACTCTGCAACTATACAGATTTTATGGAGTGTAAAATCACTTTATTAAATAATTCTGTAGATATAAATGCTAGTGGAGGATTCTACTGGAGTTTTTCAAGTCACATACTATCATTTTTGTCAATTTCAGTAGCTACTTAAGAACTTTTTCTGAATGGGTAAGAATCATTAACTTAACATTCATGGTCCTTTTCCAAAAATGAATCTACATTCTACCTTCTTCACAAATTTTAATCCCTTTGCTATATTCCAACAATTACTTCATGCTAAAAGTGCATAATAAGCTGTAACATGCATTGGGACATTGTAAGGTCACTAAAGGTGCTATATAAATGTAAGTATTTATTTTTCTTTCTTTCATTTTTGTAAGCTTGTCTACCATTTTCATTCCCTTTCTTTCTCATGGACTCTAACCAGCAAGGCATCTGATTATTTTCTACATCCATTTGGATTTATCTTCCAATGGATTTTCTTGCTAACGTTTTTGCCAAACTTTTGGTTGAACATAAAAATTAACTTCCCTACTTAACTCTAATTTCTTGCATTCACTTTGTGTTTCCCTAATTTTCATTGAAGTAAAATGCTTTGATATCTACCCAGTAATGGAATATGCTGCGAGCTTCCAGATTCATATGCCAAGAATGTAACCCACATATGTTAACAAGTTGAAACCATTAAGACCCAGTACATTTCCATACTTAGTTCGGTGCTGGTATCTCAATTCGTGCATGGATTAGAAAAACACTCTTAGTCTGTGATATACACGAGAACAAAACCCAGAAGCCAGTCAGGTGGACAACACCATTCTGAGTGTGAGCTACTGCCAACAAACAAGTTTACTATTAATCAATATAGACTGAACAGGTTCTTTCATCAAGCACTGAATGTTTTCCTGTGGGTTTGAAATTCTTTTCAGGCATGTAGTGGTATGGCACGAAATCATTTTTCAAATACCACGGCAGTTTTGTGTTTTTTTGTTTCAATGAAAACACTTATCCTGACGAATCTCTATTCACGCGAGTATACCTTCAGTATGTGAAGATATTTGCTCGACTGAGATACTAGCAGGGGTCATGCAGGGTTAAAATATAGCAACCATTTGCACCTCAAAATGGCTCGACTGTAAATATATCCAAAATGAAGGATGCCAAGAATGATTTTATTTCTTTGTTGTTTTAGTACATTCCCCCATGATAGGATTAGGCATTCAGGTCAAGAAAGGTCCACATTCAGGCCTCAGTCTGTACTATTTTCAAATATCAATGGGTGGCAGTAAAACAAGTTCACATACAAATTGTGCTAACCTAAGGTGCTATGGAAAAGTTTTTCTAACTATTGCTTTACCACTGCCATTTGCAGCTTTTCAGACTGTAACATGATGGTTTGCATTCTGACAGTCTGGTAAGCATTACCTGGTTGGGCTCAGGAGCTCATGCCCGAAACGTCGATTCTCCTGCTCCTTGAATGCTGCCTGATCTGCTGCGCTTTTCCAGCAACACATTTTCAGCTCTCAATGTTAAGGACTCCAAGGGCAACTACCTCCCGACAGTATACCACTGTGCCACTACCTCTGCTCAGTCTGTCCTGCCAGTGGGACAGAACATATCCAGGAATGGTGATGGTGATGTTTGGGAAATTGTCTATGAGGTATAATTCCGTGAGGATGACTATGTCAGGCTGATGCTTGACTATTTTGAGAGACAGCCTCACTCAATTTTGGCACTAGCCCCCAAATCTTAGTGAGGAGGACTTTGCAAAGTCAGTAGGGCTATTCCTGTCACTGCCTTTTCTAGTGTCAAGGTTGATACCAGGTGATCTGTCTGGTTTCATTTCTTTGTTGAGACTTGGTAGTGATTGATACAACTGAATGGCTTGCTAGTCATCTCAGAAGTTAGTTCAGAATCAACCGCCTCACGGTGCATCTGGAGTCACATATGGGCCAAACCAGGTGAGGATGACAGATTTCCTTCCCTGAAGAACATTCATGAACCAGATGTTTTTTTCCGACAATGTACAGGCAGACCTTCTGTACTCAGTGTTCTCCAAGTACAACTCATGGTACCGTTCCACCCATCTCTCCAACTGTTAATGGCAAATAATGTTGATCTTACTTGCCATTATGTTCAATGGAGCTATTTTCTGTTGATGAGCCTGATATGCCCTTAAGTCCCTTCATTCCCTGTCTGGAAGGACATCTGGATTTTCTGACAGAGTTGTAGCCACTTGGTTTACTTTGAGCAGTGTTTGGTGCATGCAGAGTTCTCACTCAGATCTCCCTTGAAATCAATGAGAGCCGACTAATTGTCTTCGATGACAGGTTCCATCACATTGATGTTAGCCTTGAGCAGTCAGTATGTTTTCACTCTTCTTTCCCACAGGTTGAGGTCATGGAATTGTAGTTGCTGGAAGTACCTTTTATTCTGACACTGCTCTGTGAGAATGCTGGAGAGTGTCTCTTCGATCAAATTAAGGAATTTTTGTTTTTTATTTGAGCACATGTTATGGCTGGTGTTAATATGAATGTAGCATTTCTATTTGAAATGAAAAAACATCAATGGTTGCTTCCTCACTCTGGTCCATAGCAAGGAGTGATCTGTTTCAGTCATTGCTGTGATAGCTCCATGTGATGAGAATGTTGTTCAGAGTCACATCTGTTGATGTCTGAATCCACCTGTGACTCTGCCCCAGACATCAGGGATAGGTGGATCGTTACTGTATATGGGTTAACAATGCCAATTCCAGGAGTGGTACTACAAGAGCATATGGCCTGTGAAGCATCACAATTTCTGAGCAACAGCTTACCATTACATTCCAAGTCAAAGGTCAGTGAAACTTGTCACTCTGATCTCTCTTATCATTGTCCTTCCACACTCTCCCTGCTTGGTGGACCTTGAATTGCAAAGAACGTACCGTGCAGGAATTGGTCAATCTGCCCAATTAGCATTTATGTTCCATCTGAGTTTCCCCCTACTTTACTTTATCTAAACCCATCAGCATAATCTTACAATTGTTTCCCTCTTGAACTTACTTGTTTCCCCTAAATGTACTCCTTCTCATCACTTCAACTATTTGATACAGCAGCAATTCCACATTCCACTTACTTTTTGAGGAAAGAATGTTTCCTCCAAATGTACTAATCTTATTTTCATGGCTTGTAGCTTCAATCTCTCTCCCCAGTGGAAAAATCTTCTCTGTCTACACTATCAAGGTCTAATACAAACATAAATACCTGTATCAGGCCACTCCTCAGATCCTCTTATGTAGAAACGATTCTCTGTCACTTTCATCTCTACTGCTAGATATGACCTGTTAGGGCATGCACAGGCTTCTTTCTGTTGGCATTCTAGACAAGGAATTGTTTTTAGCTTGATTTTCTGAACAGCTTGGAGGTTCCCCACTAGACATGTCCCTATATGAACATTGAAAAGGAAGAGTGGGTGGAAGAAGCATTTGCCCAACATTGGGACCAGTAACTCTGATCTCCCTTTATCATTGTTTTCCTCTCTCTCCCTGCTTCTGGAAATCCCTTACAACTCCAACACTGAATAACAAAAGAAATACCAAAACTGTTAGTTATGGCTGAAAACATGTCACTGCTTTACTCTCATCTTGCAGATGGGTTTATCAGCTGTGTCTGACTGTAGTTACTTGAAAGCAGATTTATTAAAATATTACTGGGGAAACTCAGTAGGCCTGGCATCATCTCTGGAGAGAAAGCAGAGTTAAAGTTTTGGGTCCAGTGACCCTTCTGAGCTTTCCCAGCAATTTCTGTGTTTGTTTCTGATTTTGAGTATCCACAGTTGTTTGTTTTTCTCATCAAAGCATTCATATTTAAACTGATAAATGTATGGTCATATTCAGACTATATTTTTGGTTCTGTTTATTTTAGTTGGGGTTACGTCTGACAGTTTGATATGCTGTTACGAGACCCTATGCACTATCAGAGGAAAGGATATAATTCTATTCTTTCTCGCAGCCTCATGGAAAGAACAAGCTGTTGCAGAAGATAATGGTTCTCAAAGGGTTAACTTTGGAGACTAAATCAGGCTCAACCAAAAGTGACGATATCATACAGTTCTGGAAAGAAAATTGAGGATTCTACTTGAGATTCTGACAGGGTGAGACATATCATTCCTAATTTCTGATAATCTTAGTAATTATGTCTAACAAGAAAATATGTCTTGCATCTACTGTAATTCACATCTTGTTGTTAATACAAGTGCTCTCTTCTGCTTCACTTACTTGGTCCACACTCTACCTCCATGAATAAAACAGACTCTTGGATGTTTTCTAGAATAGAGAATTGGTGTATTCTGATCATTAACTGCCAGTCTTTGGTTCTGCAAGTCATACAACAGAAGCCACAGAAAGTAACTTCTTCTATAATATTTTGCTAAAATTTACAGACTCTGTAAATAGTCTTCAGCAGCACAGTAAGACCAAGGCAATCTGTGATTGTTCTGTTTAGAGTAGTGTAGGTTCAACAGAAATTGAGTAAAGGCATTCAGAATTATGAAGGGTTTTGAATAAACAAGAACTAAATGTTTCCACTCTGGAAGGATTGGTAACTAAAAGACACTGGTTCCAGTTAATGGCAAAAGAGCCAGAAATGAGATGAGGAGAGTTTTTTATTCAGTAAATTATCATGATGTGGACTGCATTGATTGAAATTGTGGTTTTCTAAAGAGAATTGGATATTTGAGGTAAGGAAATTACAGAACTCTGGAGAAACAAGAGAAAGAGAAACAAAAGTGAGCTGTTGTATCGAAGAGCCAGTATTAGCATGACAGGCCAAATGTCATCCTCTGTGCTGTAACCCAGTATGGTTACATATCAACAATTGTGAACTCACTGTTTAATGGATATTAGTCCAACTCACTTTAAGCTTTTATACTGTAGTTACACTTCTCTGTGCTAGATTTTCTTAAGGTGTGTCATATATATTAATGCAGTACCAGTATATAATGCCACAGATTTTAAAGTCCATAATAAACCTTAGTATTTTTCTCTAATTGTTGTCTTCCTTTCTCCTTCTAAATGGTTTTAAAAATATTCAAAATCAGCTGAAGCCAATTTTCATTTCACTAAAAAAAACTACAAAGACTATTGGATACCTGAGAGCGATTACACCATAGCAATCTAATTGTGTTCAGACTGTATATATAAAAGAAGGGTTTCTGGAAGTGATTACATTGCTCATCTAATCATTTGACTAGAGATGATTTATATATAGCTTAATGAATATCTGGGACTAATTATACCTTGTAATCTGCTTGAGGAGGTTCAAATGATGTCATGAAGGAACAAAACATCATTGAGGTTTTTAATGTGCTATTTCTAGTACACTGGTTAACACATTTTAGTTGAAACCTATTAAAAAGCAACAGGTCGATGACTGTGCAAAGAAAAGGGATTAATACAAACACTTTGACTAGTGTATGTTCAACAAACAGCTAGCCACTCATTGTCCTCCAAACCATCATTTGGAGTAGGGGGCCACATCACATAACATGGGTGTGTTTGGGTGGTCACACAATAACAAAACCATATCGATTACAAAGTTAAAATTCACACAACACCAGGTTATAGTCCAACAGGTTTAATTAGAAGCACACTAGCTTTCGGAGCGACGCTCCTTCATCAGGTGATTGTGGAGGGCTCGATCGTAACACAGAATTTACAGCAAAAATTTGCAGTATGATGTAACTGAAATTATACATTAAAAAATTGGGGGGAACACCTCCCACCTTGTACATGGCAGGTACTCATGTGACTCAGCCAATGTTGTCTATCTTATATGTTGCAGGCAAGGATGCCCGGAGGCATGGTATATTGGGGAAACCGAGCAAAGGCTACGACAACGGATGAATGGGCAACGCACAACAATCCCCAATTGGGGAACACTTCAGTGGTCCATGACATTCAGCCTCGGACCTTCGGGTGACCATCCTCCAAAGTGGACTTCGGGACAGGCAGCAGAGGAAAGTGGCCGAGCAGAGGCTGATAGCTAAGTTTGGTACCCATAGGGAGGGCCTCAACCGGGACCTTGGGTTCATGTCACATTACAAGTGATCACCATTGCACTACACACACACACAGATATTCCTACACACACACATTTTCACATACACACGGACACAGATACACACAGACAAGTGCACAGACACCCACACACACACCGTTATAGACACACATACTCCCACACTCACACATGCACCCCCTCACAGATTTAAGACACCCTGCATTCACTACACACACACACACACACACACTTTCTCACACTTACAACCCCCACCCCAGACAGACAGACAGGCACACACACACAGACAGACAATGACCCACATGCATACATATATTTTGTGTGGTGAATTTGTACTTGCAGAGTTACATTGCACTTTGCTCAAAAACTGCATACATTCATGTAGAACTCTGAGCTCAAAAACTGCATGAATTTATGTAAAACTCGGTTATCTCACTTTTTAGATTAGAATCAATCTAAACATCAGGTCATAGACAGAGAACACAGGGGGCTAACACCTTCAACATATTGTCTAGCTATCACCATTGTTAACAGCTAACCTGAGAATGCAACTTTTAAAAAAAGGGTTTTGTGATTTACACGTTAAAGAAGTGAAACTATCACTGTATTCTAACAGATGAAAGGCTTAACAGACAATCAATTTTTCAATGTATAGTTTCAGTTATATCACATTGCAAATTTTTGCTATAAATTCTGTGTTACGATCGAGCCCTCCACAATCACCTGATGAAGGAACGTCGCTCCGAAAGCTAGTGTGCTTCCAATTAAACCTGTTGGACTATAACCTGGTGTTGTGTGATTTTTAACTTTGTACACCCCAGTCCAACACCAGCATCTCCAAATCATATCGATTACATAATAGACTAGCTCACATAATTATTAACAGTTCAAGGAGTTGATTGATGACTTTAATTTTGCCTGAAATAGAGTGGCATGGTGGCACAGTGGTTAACACTGCTGCCTCACAGTGCCAGGGCCTGGGTTTGATTCCACCTCGGGCAACTGGATGTCTGGAGTTTGCACATTCTCCCCATGTCTGCATAGGTTTCTGCCAGGTGTTCCATTTTTCTCCCATTGTCCAAAGATGTGCAGATTAGTTAGATTGGCCATGCTAAATTGTCTAATGTGTCGAAGGAAAGGTGGGCTAGCTGTGAGAAATGTCAGGTTCCAGGTCTAGGTAGGGTATATTCTTCGCGGGGTCAGTGTAGACTGGATGGGCCAAAATGCCTACTTCCACACTGTAGGATTCTAAGAAATCATTGCAGTTTTGAAACAGTACCGACCTGAGCAAAATGCTCAGCCCATGGAATATGGTTTCAATTATGCTTCAGTAAGTGATTCCAATGATGATTCAAAATTGTTAACATCAGCATTTTACCTGTTTTACACATGCCTATCAGTGAGGGTGGAGATACAGATAGCAGGGTTTACTATGCCACTGAGCTCACGGCCATGTGGCTTTATTTGTTATCAAGAATTCTTTTGCATACAGGATCTTAAAAATCAGACTAAGCCCAAGTGGGGTCTGTGATGCCAGTGATACTGTATATACCCAATAATGCCAAGGCCAAGTCACATTAAATCAGTCCATCAGCCTCATTAGGACAGTACACAGTGAGCTGAGAGCTTGAGTTGCTGTCACAAATTACCAACTCAGTTCCGGAGTTGAGGGCTGGTCATAGATTGGGGCCAGGCGTATTCAGCAAGATGGACCATCTTAGGACATTGGCCAATGATGTTGGGATGAGCCAGAATGTAAAGTTAAACTAGCAGTAACAGGGAGGAAGTGCTGGCCAAAGCTCCTGAAACTATCCTCGTAGTAAATGAGAAACTTACTTTCAGATGACAGCTTGCGTCAGTCCCTGTAATGAAGTTTGGGTCAGCTGCTGAGACCAGAAGAGATTGAACATGAGATAGAAAGTACAGAATGCAATTATTTACTGACTAATTTAGCAAATGGATCTGAAATAAATGTTAGAACCCCACCCCTACCATTCACATAAACACATAATGTGTCTGTTTTCAGGTACATGTCCAAGATATCTACTTGATGTCAGCTACAACCAGTGGGTAACACTGGCCTTTTAGTCAGAAGGTTGTGAATTCGAGTCTCTATTAAATAACTTTAGTATATAACCTGATTTAAATTTTTTATATAATTCAATATTCCCTGGTGCAAATATAATTCAATATTTCCTGGCTTATTCTGCACCTAAACATTAAGCTGTTTTCTTTTAGAAATGCTTCGGTATTACTCTACATGCGTTCCTCATTTAATTCTTTCTTAGTTGTTGCTCAAGTTTCAACAGCCAGCCCACTGTACCTGTACTTTGCTAAGACTATTCATGGATGCAGTGACGACATATTACGTGAAGAATGTGTGAGGACAAACAGATGTAAAATAATGCTATGCAGGAGGTTTGTTGTTCCAAGCTAAATATAGGTTTGTAAATGTTTAGGAATAGGTGAAGGTAGCTAGGTCAGGGGATGGAAGGGTGACGGTGAGGGGGTAGGTGTTGTATTAATTGGTGCAATGTGATGTTTCCATACCAATAGGAGCATATGACAGCTGAGTTTGAGCATTTCAGGGACTTTCTCATCGACTAGATCTCAGTTTCTGACAGACCGATAATGCCATTGTGAATAGGAGAATGTCTTTTTGTTCTTCATGGCTGCAAGGTAAAACTCATTAGGGATATCAAGAGGGACATTGTCTGGTGAGGAATGTGATTCAGCTGCATGTGGTAGGACTAAGCAACTGGAACAAGGGACATTTTGTCACTGAAGCCCTTCACGTCAGAGATCTTCATTATGTACACAATGCATTCTCTTGAGAATTAATTTGTTGGGTTATTCTTTCATTTCATATGTCCATGTTAAGCACTGGTAGCTGATACAGCATTAAAATAGTATTAGGTTGCAAAGATTTAAAACACCTTCAGTGATTATGTTAAAGAGGAGTCAGTATGTTTTCAATTTTTAAATTCTCAGCCTTTTTCAACCCCTTCCTTGATACAGTTTTGTTCATTCTTTAATGGAATGTGGGCATTATCAGCTCGGCCAATATCTGTTGCTCATCCCCACTTGTTCTTGAGAAGGTGAGGTGATGGTGGGGTGGTGAGTTGCACAGTCAGTATGGTGTAGTTACACACACAGTAGTGGTTAGGAAGAGAATGTTACAGGATTTTGACTGAGTGGTATTGAAGGGACAGTCAAATGGTTTGAAATCAGATATCTTATTCCCTGTTCTCTCTTCCAGCCTTACAACTTTCCAAAATCTCTGTTCATCCAAGTCCTGCCTTGATCAAAAATCAGGAATTTGAGGGAATACTCTCCACTTGCCACGATGAGTGCAACTCCAGCAACATTCAAGAAGTTCAACACCATCCAGGACAAAGCAGCCTTCTTTTTTAAATATCCATCTACCACCTTCATTACCCACTCCCTCCCTTACTGATGCACATTGACAGCAATGTGTACTATCTACTAACTTCACTGCAGACTTCTCCAAGGCTCCTCAGATAATCTCCTTCCAAACCTACAAGCTCTAGAAGTAAATGGGCAGAAGGTGCAGCTGAACACCATCATTAACAATTTTCCCTCCAATCCACGCACTATCATGATTTGGAGTTATATCACCATTCCTTCACTATCACTGGGTCAAAACTGCCTTCCTAGCAACACTTTGGGTGACCCGACACCACATGGACTGCAGAGATTCAAGAAAGCAGTTTACCACCTTCTTCTCAAGGGCACTATGGAATAGGTTATGAATGCTGGCTTATCCAACATTGATAACATCCCATGAAAACATTTCTAAAACGTAATTTAATAACTCCACCATTCCTTCAGCTGCTTAGACCCTAAGCTGAAATTCTCTCCCTATATCTTTGACTGTCTACTTACCTCTCCACCTTAACCTACTGTTCTGACCAAACATTTGGTCACCAGTCCTTTGATATCACCTTAAGTGGCTTGGTATTTCATTTACTTTTCATAACTCACTTGATAACATTGTTCTAAAGTTCTATTTGTGTAATGCACTTGGGACATTTTACACATTAACGACACAATAAAATGCATATTGTTGTAAGTTCGGCATAACAGGTCAGACAGTAATTACAGTAAATGTATGTGCACGAGGCTTTGATTAGTTAGCTTTAAAAGAAAACACTTAATGGACTAATGGTCAGACTTTTTTTTATTGCCAATGTCTATGGGTTCTTTCATAAGCAAGTAACTCCATTAAAACCAACTTTCTGATCTTTTACTAGATATAACTGCTGTTGCCTTGTGGCTGTGACTAAACTTTATATTCAGCATAAATTGCATTTTTGTTGCAGGTCACACCATAAAATTGGAAAGTCTTCATAAAGTCAGATGTCACCATTTCTCACAGTTTGAAGATATGTTTGAACAAAAACTTCCCTATTAGTTTTAGAGACATAAATAGTTCAGGTTATCTCTGAGGTTATAATATTTGCATTTACATTGCAGCTTGCCATGTTGAAATGTCTCAAAGCATTTCACACAATGAAGCACCTGTTACTAATTCTACGTCACCAATCTTCCACAAATAGCAGTGAAGTGAATCTGTCTTTACATAGAATTTACAAATGGAAACAGGCATTCAGCCCAATTGCTCCAGGTGCTGCTTATAATTCACATGAGCATTTCTCTATCCATCTTCACGTCACCTTTTCAATGTAACCTTTTATTCATTTCTCTCTCATGTGTTTGTTCAGCTTCCTCTCGCTATTTGCCTCACATACTATGTGTAGTGGTGATTACGTTCACATTTTAGCCATTCTCTAAGTGTGTCCTGAAATCTCTATTTGATTTATTCATGACTTTCTTTTACTTATGGCCCCTAATTTGGATCTTTCCTTACAAGTGGAAACATTTTCACAATGTACACTTTCAAACTCTTATCCTATTATCCAGGCAGCTCCCAGATTGCTCTCCTCAGTAGAAAGCAACTCCCACTGTACTATCTTTTTCAAGAGGTGTAAACTCAAGAGTTCTGGTTTCACCCTTGTAAATCATAATTGCACCTTCGTTAATGCCTTTTTATAAGCTGGAGATAAGAGTTGTGTACAGTACTTAAGGTTCAGTACACATTTACCATAGTTTTCCTGATTTTTTAGCAATGACCTCCCAGTTCGGGTAGCATCATGGAGTCATAGAATCATGAAGTCATACAGCATAGAATCAGACCCTTCTTCAACCAGTCCATGCTGACCAAGTTCACAAGCTAAAGTAGTTCCCCTTGCCTGCACTTGGCCCATATCCACCTAAGCCTTTCCTATTCTGGTATCAGACGGTATTCATTGTGGGAAATATATTAATGAGGAGGCTAAGAGATCTCACTGTAACAGTGTTGTGGAATCTTTTGCTGCCAGATCAGGCTTTCTCATTCAAAGACACTATTTCTGAGTGAAAGTGAACTCCCAAGGGGTTCTGTTTGCAAGAAGATGTATGTTACTGTTCAGATAATGCGTCAGAACTACTGTGTAGGATACTCCTGAAGTTATTCCCAGTTACTGATTTTTGAGATGATTTGTAGCTCAGTTTGATGATGAGTATGTAACTTAGCTCGTTGAGCTGGAAGGTTTGTTTTCAGTCATTTCACCATCATGACTAGGCAACATCACCAGTGAGAGTCTTCAGTGAAGCGCTGGTGGTATGTCCCACTTCCCTATTTTTAGGTCTTGGTTTCTTAAGGTAGGTGATGCCATTTCCAGTTCGTTATTCAAGGGAAGGTAGATCGGATCTAAATCAATGTGTTTATTGATGGAGTTCTGGTTAGAATGCTACGTCGGGAGATCCAAGATGGCGGCGACTCAGCAAGTCTGAGTTTACAGTGCTCTTCCCAAAACCTGGGTAAAGTGAGTTACTCACCCCCACCACACTTACCAAACCACCCAAAAAAAAAAATTTTTCTAACCTTAATTAGCTGCTTACTATTATATTTAAGCAGTTTAATATTAAGTGGATAATGAGTAAACCAAAGGGATCCCGCAGCTCTCAGAAAACAAAGACCCCTCCCCCACCCTCCTCTCCTCCTCCAGCTGCAGCTGATGTAAAAACAGGCCTTGAAGAGATGATCGCCAGGCTGGAAACGACACTCGTCAATTTCATCGCAGAATCCCGACAGAGATGGAACTCATTCGAAGAAAAGCTACAAAAGCACAGCCAGGCTATTGAGGAGCTGCAGGGCCGAGTGGAGGGGGCGGAGCTAAAGGCCACGACCTCCGAGGCTGCAGCACAAACAGCTGCAGAACAGGTGCGAGCTCTGGAGCAGAGAGTCCGGGCCTTTGAAATCTACATGGATGACCTGGATAATAGAAATCGGAGAAAGAATATCCGTCTTCTGGGCCTCCCTGAACAAGAAGAGAAGGGACAGTTAGCAGTATTTCTGGAGCAATGGCTGCCCCAGCTTTTAAACCTGGGGGCTGAAACTGATCGGGTAAGGGTGGAGTGGGCCTACCGGGTCGCAGTACGCGGATCTGGCCCAAACCAGCGCCCACGCCCGGTCCTGTTCCGGCTGCAGAGTTATAGGGAGAGGCAGATACTCCTGGATGCCTCCAGAAAGCTTGGAAAGGATCCTAAAGCCATGATCCATGAAGGATCCAAGATTATGTTATTTCAGGACTTCTCCCCGGCTTTGGCACGAAGGAGGAAGGCGTTTGATGAGGTGAAGAAATGTCTAAGGAACTTAAATATTCAATACACCTTACGCTACCCAGCGACGTTATGCTTTAACCACGAAGGATCCGAGTATAATTTTAGATCACCAGAAGAGGCTAAGGAACTTTTAGACTCGTTTAAATAAATCGTAAGAGACAATTTATGTTGGCTTGCCTCTTCCACACTCCGTGGGGAGAAGTGGATACTTTACTCTACTTTACTTTTGCTTCTGGGAGCAGGGTTGTCTTCCCTTGCTATTTTATGTTATTATACTTAACTGTAATTTGTTGGAGTTGTAATTTTATAGTTATGTGTGTTTGTACGTGGCATTGATGCTATCAGATATACTCAGATACTCAGGTATGGGTGGGGAGGGGTGGGGGTGGGGCGCTCACTGTTAACTCTAGCTCGGTATTATATCTAAATCCTATTAAGGAGCGCCCGGGTCAAGGGTGGGACACTGTTTGGGAGAGGATATGGTGGACCTTTAGAAAGGAAGTAAGGCCCCCTGAGAACAAGGGGGAGGATCTCCATTCAAACATGTTTTATTTTTTTTTGTTCTTATTGTTTGGAAATAGTTTCCTTTTTATTATACTGTTATGAGTGTATTAGAGAACATTTTCTCTTGTTTGAAGGATGTAAGTGACTCAACTATACACTCTGGATAATTGTGGATTAGATTAGTAGTTAACTGAGTTTCATTGTTTTTCTTTCTTCTTTAGTATCATTCCTTTGAATTTTGATGATTATATATTTAAGATCTATTTTTATATTAATGTTTGTGCTTGAAAGTTCTGTTTATTTTTGTGAATCTGTCAAAATATTAAATTTCTAATAAAAATATCTTTAAAAAAAAAAGAATGCTACGTCTCTAAGAATTCTTATGTGTGTCTTTGATTTGCCTGTCCTGTGGTGTGTGTGTTGTCTCAGTCAAAGCAGTGTCCTTCTTTGTCTGTATGTATGGAAACTAGTGATTGTGGGTCGTGTCTTTTGGTGGCTCATGTATCCTGGTGGCACGTTTCCTGCTTATTTGTCCGATGTAGTGTTTTTTACAGTTCTTGCATGGTATTTTGTAAATGACGTTAGTTTTGCTGGTAGTATATAATGGATCCTTTAGGTTCATTACTCGCTATTTAAATGTGTTAGTAGGGTGTGATGCCATAGGGTCTGAGTAGTCTGGAAGTCATTTCTCATATGTCTTTGATGTAAAGTAATGGGGCTATAGATTTTGGTCATTTTGTGTCTGCTTGTTACCTAGTCATGGTGACGAAACATCTGAAAACAAGCCTTCCAGCTCAGTGAGCTAACTTACAGACTTATTATTCCCAGTTATTCCTGTTGGGATGATCTGGATTCATTTAATCTTAGCTACTGTGGTTGCCAGAGTAATGTAGTGAGAGTTCTTCCTTTACTCACAGAACTAACAAAAGGAAAGAAAAGAATTTACAGTCAGTATACTCCGATAAGTTGTATGATGACAGCTGTTGGGTGAATGGGCAGAGTTTCCCAGCTAGATCCTCAATAAGTTTGAGATCATCCAAACCTCTGCTGTCTGTATCTTAACTTGCACTGAGTCCCATTCCTGAAGAAGGGCTCATGCCCGAAACATCAATTCTCCTGCTCCTTGGATGCTGCATGACCTGCTGCGCTTTTCCAGCAATACATTTTCAGCTCTGAGTCCCATTCCCCCATTACCCCAGCTGGCTGCTTTTGGTGGACTCTACTTTTCTGCAGGGTTACAACAAGTTAGTTTAAGGGAAACAAAAACTAAATGACATGCATAAAATTGTGCCTAATAAATGAAACTATGCTTTCAAGAGAAATATCTTTATCTGGGGGTGGTCAGAATGTGGAATTTGTTCCAATAAATCTGAGATCAATAGATTTTTGTTAGTCAAACGAATACATATAAAAAAATATAAATGTGGGGGTCTCCAATCTTTTTAAGCACAAGTGTATGTGTATCTCATGATCTACCCGAAAGAAAATATAGAATAAACAATTTATTTTTAGTGCTATATTAATCTAAAACCAAGTATGCACTTATTCATTTTGCCCTTTACTCACCAACTCTCAGTGTGACACCCATGACCATCTGCCAGTGCCTTGAGTTTGTGTTTAGTTTGACATTGCTAGCCTGCAGCCAGGACTTGCTTGTGAGCTCTATGGTTGGCTTGCATTGCTTGGATATTGGATGTTCAGGTTGGCAGTTTTCTCTTAATTTTTTTCGTTGTATTGCACAAACCTATTTGATAAGAAACTGAACAAAAATACTTCAGATCTCCAGAGAATGACCAAAGGAGAAGGACCAGCTAAGCTGCTCTTGCACCAAGGCCGCATTGACATGATGGGCTGAATAGCCTCCTATGTTTTGTACTATTGCCTCTTTATGTTTCTAGTTCTGTAACATACTGGCTTCACACACCAGTTCCTAGTATATTTCTCACTCGTTTGTTTGCATTGCTGCTACAAAATGTCCTTTACCCAGCAATGCTAGTCCAGCTAGACCAGAGTGAAGCAGTTTGCAACAACCTGGTAATAGTTTGGTAAGAACATGTACTTTTCTGCAGCCTCACAGCTTCTGGCAGCAGAGGTCATGCAGTGGTGTGATAATCGACCTGCGTGCAGTGAGGCATCGTGGACAGGTGGTGTGAAAGACTCAGAGAGACAGCAATTGACCAATTGATCATGATCTACAACTCAGAACATGGTGAATATTAGGTAAATGGATAAAGATCACCCAGGGTCTCATGGAATGGGGAAATAGGCTTTCCCTATCTTTCCATAACAAGGCATAATTGAGGTAAATACCACTTATGGGGAAGTGAGATAAACATATGAGAAAGGAAGAAATAGAAGACAATATTAATGGGGTGAGATGGGAAAAGGTGTCAAGAAATGCTGTTGGGACATAAACATAGTGAGCCTGACGTAGGTGGTGGACAAGTTGTTGGAGGGAATCCTGAGGAACAGGATGTACATGTATTTGGAAAGGCAAGGACTGATTAGGGATAGTCAACATGGCTTTGTGCATGGGAAATCATGGCTCACAAATTTGATTGAGTTTGTTGAAGAAGTAACAAAGAGGATTGATGAGCAGTATATGTGATCTATATGGACTTCAGTAAGGCGTTCGCCAAGGTTCGCCATGGGAGACAGGTGAGCAGGGTTAGATCTCACGAAATAAAAGGAGAACTAGCCATTTGGGTACAGAACTGGCTCAAAGGTAGAAGACAGAGGGTGGTGGTGGAGGGTTGTTTTTCAGACTGGAGGCCTGTGACCAGTGGAGTGCCACAAGGATTGGTTCTGGGTCCTCTACTTTTTGTCATTTGCATAAATGACTTAGATGAGAGCATAAGAGGTAGAGTTAGTAAGTTTGCAGATGACACCAAAATTGGAGGTGTAATGGACAGCAAAGACGGTTACCTCAAATTACAATAGAATCTTGACCAGATGGGCCAATGGGCTGATAAGTAGCAGATGGAGTTTAATTCAGATCAATGCGAGGTGCTGCATTTTGGAAAAGCAAATCTTAGCAGGACTTATACACTTAATGGTAAGGTCCTAGGAAGTGTTGCTGAACAAAGAAACTTGGAGTGCAGGTTCATAGCTCCTTGAAAATGGAGTTGCAGGTAGATAGGATAGTGAAAAAGGCGTTTGGTATGCTTTCTCTTATTGGTCAGAGTATTGAGTACAGGAGTTGGGAGGTCATGTTGCGGCTGTACAGGGCATTGATTAGGACACTGTTGGAATATTGTGAGCAATTCTCGTCTCCTTCCTATCGGAAAGATGTTGTGAAACTTGAAAGGGTTCAGAAAAGATTTACGAGGATGTTGCCAGGGTTGGAGGATTTGAGCTGTGGGGAGAGGCTGAACAGGCTGATCAGCCTCAACGATCTAAAAGAGACCTATGGGGCAACCTTTTCATGCAGAAGGTGGTGTGTGTATGGAATGAGTTGCCAGAGGAAGTGGTGGAGGCTGGTACAATTGCAACATTTAGAAGACATTTGGATGGGTATATGAATAGGAAGAGTTTGGAGGGATATGGGTCAGGAGATGACAGGTGGGACTAGATTGGGTTGAGGTATCTGGTCGGCATGGAGAGGTTGGACCGAAGGGTCTGTTTCCATGTTATTTGTCTCAATGACTCTATGACTGTGTCGGAATTGTTTAAAGATTAATGCAGCATTGAACTAGCAACACACAAGTCATGAGTTCAAATCCTACGTGAAATTAAATGCAGTCAAATATGAGTTTTAATGGTTTTGCACCTGTGACCAGGCAAGCTTCTGTATTGCTGTAAAATAACTCACTTATTCAGTAATTTGAGACCAATATATTCCTGTTGGGTTAGAGTCTTAATGGAAAATGGTGCGAAGGTGTGTAAATGAAATTAAGATACAGATCAAACACCATCAAATTGAATGAAAGAGTAATCTCAAGGGGCTGAATGGTCTACTCCTCTTCCTAAAGTTTCTCTAAGACAAGATAATTTATTTTTGGTCCCAAACAACGTTATTGATTCTTAATGAAGTCGCTCAACAAGTCATTTGACTGTAAAACAACTGCTGTTCAGGAAGGTGGCTCGCCATCATCTCTTCAGCACAGCTTGAGCAAGCTTGGTCATAAAGAGGTCATGTTACTTATGTTCTACATCCTGGGAATATGGAATTATATAAAATGTATAGCTCAGTGCTAACATTGCTACCTCACAGTGCAAGAGACCCCAGTTCGACTCTAGGCTTGGGTGACTGTTTATGTGGAATTTGCATGTTCTCCCTGGGTCTGTATGGGTTTCCCCTGGGTGTGCTGGTTTCCTCCCACAGTCCAACGACATACAGGTTAGATGAATTGACCATGTGAAATTGCCCTGTAGTGTCCAAGGTTGTACAGAATAGGTGGACTAACCATGGGAAATGCAGGATTATAAGGAATGGGTGGGAGGGAAATCTTGGTGGGATGTTCTTCAGAGGGTTGGTATGGACTCGATGGGCTGAACAGCCTGATTCCACACTGTAAGGATTCTATTAAAAAAAACACTATATTCAGCTTAACTGGTCATAGAGTCATAGAAATGTACAGCATGGAAACAGACCCTTCGGTCCAATCCATCCATGCCGACCAGATATCCCAACCCAATCTAGTCTCACCTGCCAGCACCCGGCCCATATTCTCCAAACCCTTCCTATTCATATACTCATCCAAATGCCTTTTAAATATTGCAATTGTACCAGCCTCCACCACTTCCTCTGGCAGCTTTTTCCATACACATACCACCCTCTGCATGAAAAAGTTGCCCCGTAGGTCTCTTTTTTATCTTTCCCCTCTCACCCTAAACCTATGCCCTCTAGTTCTGGACTCCCCCACCACAGGGAAAAGACTTTGTCTATTTATCCTATCCATAACCTGACAAGATTATTAAATAAGATAGCCAAGACTGAGCAATTCACTCATGGAAATTTACATTAGCTAATTATACATCTTAATCATGTTTCCTAAGGTCAGGGGAGTTGGTCACACTTCCCAACCTGAATAGTTGAGCGAATAATTGTTCTGTGAAAAACAGGTTTGTTTTTTTTTCAAATTGAGTGCATGCCAGCAAAGACTGTAACAATGAGCTGTCATCATCTCCAGCTTAGAAAGTACCTTGGTAATACCCTCTTTGGACAATCATAAAAACTATGTCAATCATCATCAACCACGTCTTTTAATCCTTACCTGTTGATTAACTGGGAGACAGAGCTGTCTTGTGGGTGATATTTAAGTGTGGTTTGTTTTCCTGGTATTTTCTGTAAATATAATACCAAGATTTCAGAGCTATGGTATAATCTGAGATTATAAAGACAGCTTTCAGTACAGAAGCACTTAAAAAAACCCAGCATTTCACATTCACAATAGGTCTAATTTATTTGGATTTAAGGAATTGTTCAGCAAAAATTCTCTCTGCAACATCAGCAGATCTTTATATCTGAAATAATTTATACCTTTTGAAGATCATTCACCAGGACAGATTTTCCAGAAGTTGCTGCCTTAAAATAACAGATGAGAACGTCTATTGAAATGGGAACACTGGTTTCTTTTAGCACAGTAGGTAAATGTGCCAGTTATCTGCTAAATTATCTAGTGTAGTTTTGATTGTGTAATTACAACCATGATACTGAGTAAGGTATGCAACATTTATATATTAGTATCAATCCAGATAAGATTACAAAGGTGCTGCTATCCACTGTCAAACCACTGAAATTCAAACATCCAGTTAATTTACCCACAAGCAAAACAATCCTCAATTTGTCTGTTGTTGAAATTCCTTATTTAGCTACTGTTACCTCTTGTCTTGAATATTACAATGCCCTTCTTGCCTTCCTCTCACATTTCTTCCTCCAGCACCTTGAGGTCATAAGTTGAACTATGCCCTATTCACTCATCAGCCCTATATTTGATGACCTACATTGGCTTCCAGTCAAGTGGCCTCTGGATTTGAATTCTTGCTTCCAAATCCCTGAATGACCTTTCCCTATCTCTGTAACATTTTCCAATGATTCAACCCTCCAAGATTTCTGCATGCCTCCAATTCTGGCCTTTTGTGTATCCCCAGTGTTCAGCACTCCAGCACTGGCATCCATGAATTTAGGGCCTCATCCATGCCCTAAACCCTGGATTTCCCAGTGTAAATTATCCCACCTTTCTACATCTCCCTTATTTAAAACATTTCTCAAAATTAATTAGTTTCAATGAGCTTTTATTCACCAACCTGATGTCTTCCCATGTGGCTTGTGTCAAATTCTGTTTGAGAATGTTCTCTTCAATATCTTACTATGTTAAAAGTACTAATCAAAAGCAAGTTACTATATCCCAAACTATTATTTCAAAAACAACACTCTCAAAATAAACGTATGATGGAAGAAAATGCTTACCCCCAACTTAAGAACAACTGTTGCAAGCACATTTCTTCAGGATTATGCTTTATTCTCGTCGCCACTGAAATAACTTCACAAAGGCTGGTGTCCCATTGTCAATCACCCTTAATTTAGCAAAGTCAGGCACTAGATTCGCTGTATTCCTGACACTCCCTGTTTTATCTGTCAGTCAGGGCTCTCTGATGGGACCAGCTTAATATCCCCAATCAGGGAACTCATATCCAGCTGGCTGACATTACTACAATCACTGCACAAACATGAACAAAAGAGCTGAGTTCCACACGTGAGGTGAGAGTGACAGCTGTTAACATCAAGGCCACATTTGACTGAATGCAGCATCAAGGAGCCCTAGCAAAGCTGGAATCAATGGTTATCAGGAGGCAAACTCTCTGCTGGTTGGAATCATACATGGCACTTATGAAGATGGTTGTGATTGTAGGAGGTCAGTCACCTCAGGTCCAGGACATCTCTGCAGGAGTTCCCCTGGATATTGTCCAAGGCCCAATCATCTTCAACTGCTTCGTCAATGACGTTCCCTCCATTGTAAGGTCAAAATGGAGATGTTTGCAGATGATTACATAATATTCAGCACCATTCACGAATCCCCAGATACTAAAGCAGTCCATGTTCAAATGCAACAAGATCTGGACAATAACCAGGCTTGGGTTGACAAGTGGCAGTAATATTTGCACCATACAAATGCCAGACAATGGCCATAGTTTTCATGACTGAGCCACCTAATACCCATGTTATTCAGGGTCTGGAAAATTCTACCCTAAGCGTTTTCCATGATTTTTGACTATTGGATAACTGAAATGCTGTATTTTTGCTAATTGGCTGTTGGGTGGTCCTGCAACATGAGGCTGAATCCATTGATTATATGAGTTATGTGTAGTTCCTTATACATCGAGAGATATAAGTAAGATTGAATGATCCACAGACACACTGCATGATTCTTTCTAAATCAGTCTAGGACAAACACCAATGGCATATCCTTGATCAAAGATTTGGAATAGGAAACACTGGAACAAAAGGCAGAGGAGACAAGGCTGAGCATGTTCGGTTAAATATGGTGGGACTTGTCAGAAACATGAACCTGATGTCCTCTGGCAGCCACAAGGTAGTCATCCACACAACTGTTTCCAAGCTGGGGAATCAACAGCCTTCCTTCCCAAGAACAAGCTGTCAAAAGTCACCACTGCATCCCAGAAATTTTCAAGACCCATCTTTAGATTATTCCCATGTATAAGCTTTCATTATCAAGGTTACCATTTCAGCAGCTCAGGTTTGGTTTAGCTGGAGCCAGCTATATCAAATACAGATATTAAACTGGGGTGCTCATGCAACTAGAATGGACAAGCAGGAGGCTGGAAGAACACAGCAGGCCAGGCAGCATCAGGAAGTGGTGAAAATGTGTTGCTGGAAAAGCACAGCAGGTCAGGCAGCATCCAAAGAGCAGGAGAATCGACGTTTCGGGCATGAGCCCTTCTTCAGGAATACTTCTTCTGATTCCTGAAGAAGGGCTCATGCCCGAAACGTCGATTCTCCTGCTCTTTGGATGCTGCCTGACCTGCTGCGCTTTTCCAGCAACACAGTTTCAGCTCTGATCTCCAGCATCTGCAGTCCTCACTTTCTCCTCCAGCATCAGGAAGTGGAGAAGTCAACATTTCGGCTATAACCCTTCTTGAGGACTCAGATGCAAGTAAAGCAGAACCAACCAATGGTGGGAAGGTGCAGATAAGTGGCAATCATATGATGAAATCTCCACGGTTACATACAACCAAAGATGGTAACTGACAACTGGACAACCAAAAATCTCAGTTCATCTGGTTATCCATGTTATTAATTTCTGTGAGACACTCATGAAGCAGAGATTGCCTGCAAAATAGCCAGAGGTACAGTTTTAAAAATGTGATAAACGGGTATTTAAATTTAAGTGTTTCTAGAAATAGACTCATACAGCATGGAAACAGACCCTTGAGTCCAACCAGTCCATGCTACACATAATCCCAAACTAGACTAATCTCATCTGCCTGCTCTTGGCCCATGTCCCTCTAAACCTTTCCTATTCATGTACTTATCCAAATGTCTTTAAGCATTGTAGTTGTACCCACATCCACCACTTCTTCAAGAAGTTCATTCCACACACGAACCATTTTGAATTTAGGTTAGAGATTGATCATTTTTAAAAACAGTCATGACAAAGTTGATCACGGACAGGGTGGGGTGAAATAGATGGCTGGATGGCATCATTTTCATTTCAGTTGAATTTGTCTTTCACCCTGACATTTTTTGAAATATTTTAGGAAGAGAGTTTCTGCAAGATTTCTGGGAGTGGAAGGTGATTATAAGATCACAAGACTTAGGAGCAGAAATTAGGCCATTCAGCCCATCGAGTCTGCTCTGCCATTCAATCATGGCTGATACGTTTATATTGATGTGTTATTTAATAATCCATCCCCCTCAACAAAAGCCTACATTTTCATTCAGGTAATACTTAGGACAGCACAGTGGCTCAGTGGTTAGCACTGCTGCTCACAGCACCATGGATCCAGATTTGATTCTGCTTCAGGCGATTGTCTGTATGGAGTTTGCATATTCTCCCTGTGTCTGTGTGGGTTTCCTCTGGGTGCTCTGGTTTCTTCCCACGATTCAAAGATGCGCAGGTTGAGTGAATTAGCCATGCTAAATTGCCCAAGTGTAGGTTAGGTGCATTAGTCAGGGGTAAATATAGGTTAGGGGAATTGGTCTGGGTGGGTTGCTCTTCGGGACAGTCAGTGTGGACTTATTGGGCTGAACGGCCTGTTTCCGCAGTGTAGGGATTCTAATTCTACTTGGCCCAGGCACATTACTTTCCATTTTTCTGTATTCCAATTCAAATATGTAAAAGGATGTGTTTAAAAACCAGTTCCTCAATGTATGAGGCATCCAGTCTGATGTCTACTCTGAGAATTCACATTTAACTGCTACTTAAGATTGCAACTGGACAAGGTCATTCAGCCCCTTGAGGCTGTCTGCTATTCAATCAGATTGTGAGTGATCTGTATCTCACCCACATCTACCTGCCATGGTTTCATTATCCTAAATAGTCTAGCCTAGCAAAAATGTATCAATCTCAGCATGTAAGCAAAAGATCTACCAATGCCTGCCTTATGTCAGGTTGTAAATGTGTGAAACAAAGCAAACATATTTCCTGCCTAATACAGACAGGAAATGCAGCAGAGTTAGCAGATCATAAAACCTTTTAGTGCAATGCTGATAATGGATTATTTCCACAATAATTCTCATTTTATTCATCACTGTTGTAAATTATGGCAATTTTAACACCTTATCAACCATTTTGATTAGAACATTAGAGGCTCTGTTCAAGTTCCAAAATGCCCTTCAATGCAGTTGTGAGGCAGTAGTCTTTCTGGATATACCATCATTTGGATAGTATGTGAAAGAAGAGCACAGACTTCACTGGCCACCATTTCACTTGCAGATAACTATCACCATTAAAAACAGATGCTCCTGCTCTGTTCCATCAGTTCATGGTGTTTTAGTAAATCATTCCATGCACTAAGCAGCAATCATGTCTTCTGCATTACAACAGTTCCGTTGCAATGGAATTCATTGCCTGAAAGTCGTGTTGAATTTGTCACTTTACAGTTAGCTGCAGGGAGATGGATTTATGTTGATGATGGATGCGTTAGCCAACTGATTGAGATTTAATGGGCAGTGAGGCAGTTACATAAGAACATAAGAAATAAGAACAGGATTTGACCATTCGGTTCCTCAAGTCAATAAAATCACAGCTGATCTGATGTGTCCTTAGTTCTATTCTTTTGTTTGTCTCACAAAATGCTTGAATCCCTCATCAATCAAAAACCTATCTAACCCCACATTGAACATTTTCAGTGTCTCAACTGCTCACTGTGGGAGCGAGAATTCCAATAGTGGTGACCTCAGAGAGAAGAAGTGCCTCCTCATCTCCATTTTAAAACTCTTCTACATTCCACCATGAGGGGAAATAACCTCTCAACATCTATACTGTCAAGCTCCTTCAACTTCTTATGTGTTTCGATAAGGTCACCTCCCACTCTTTTAAACTTCAATAAGTATAGGCCTGTTCAACATTTCCTTATAGACAAACCCTTCATCCCAAGAGTCAGCCTAGTGAACCTACTTTGAACAATTTGCAATGTGAGTATATCTCTCCATAAGTAAGGTGACCACAATGGTATACAGTATTCCTGGTCTGGGTTCTCTCCACAACAGTGAAAATGGCAGACAAAATTGAAAATTGGAAGCACTTCCCCTGGACATTGCACCTACTAATTGTGTGAGGATGGGGCAAGATTTATGAATGCAGGTATTACAGAAGCAATTGCCCATTGAAATCCGCAGCTCATTCTACTGCTCTGTCATTGTGGTGACCTAGGTATTTGAAACACAAAATGCACAGATTATCCTCGTAAACCATGTCTGAAGTTTGTGGTATTATTTATTTATTACGCTTAATATAGTTCCCGAGCCATGTTTGGGCAAGTTTAGTTTCCTTTTGGTTGAGGCAATGTACCCTTTGGAATTCTTAAAAGTGAGCATGGGTGTGCATCAAACGTTCATAAACCTATTACTGTCAGGCTTTTCTGAACTGTCAACAGACATGTTAAAATTAACTGTAAAAAGGAGCCTGTCAAAGGAAGCCTGTCAAAAGTGTGAAGAGGATCTGACAAAGGGAACCCGGCATAAATGCCAGAAAGAACCATCATAAGCTCTTGTCAGGCGTGTCAAGAAGAATTGTCAAAACCTATTTTCAAAGGAAACTGTCATAGCTTTTTGAAGTCCTGTACTTTAATTTATTGAAAAAAGATGTTTGGTGTGTTTTGTTTTAAAGAAAGTACTGCTTACTATTCCAGAATGTTTGTTGATGTTCCAATATAGGCATTTTGCTACAATTATCAGAGCATTGTCACAGCAAGCATGACCACTATTTGATTGACAGCTACAAGTGGTTACAGACTTTGAAATGAGCCTATGAATTCTATGTTTCTGTATGGGTTGTTAAATGAAATATTTATTGCGCTAAAAGATGATTGAAGGAATGTAAATATAATAAATGAATTTTCAATTAATACAGAGTGAGTGAATTTCAGAAGAATGAAGTTTTAATAGACACTTAGCAACTCATTTTATTTAATCACAAAATTGGTTTGGAGATCTCTCCATGGTGATAATGGGGTCAGTTGGCATATGAAGATGTAAGTGTAAAGGATGGCCACCCTGTCTGTCTCTGAACCTAGAAACATCTTTATGGAAAGTTTATGGAACAGGAATTCTCTCACATCTGTGCACGCAAGACACCGTCAAAAATCCAGACCTCTATGTGGTCTCACTAACGTCTTGTAGGTTATAGCAGAACTTTACTAATTCTATTTTCCATTCCTCTTGCAGTAAGTGCCAACGTTCCATTTGCTGCACCTACATTACTAGCAACTTTATGATTCATGTACAAATTACCCAGATCCCTCTGTACTGCAGCTTCCACAGTATCTCTCCATTTAAATCATACTTTAACTTTCCATTCTTTCTCCGTCAAAGTGGAAAATCTCATATTTCCCTATGTTATATTCTGCAGCCAAATGTTTGTTCACTCACTAAACCTATTTACATTGATTTTATATGCACAGTGAAGGAGGCTACCTCAGAGTACAATGGAATCTTGATCAGATGGACCAAGGAGTAGCAGATAATCTAGATAAATATGAGGTGCTACACTCTGGTAAGACAAATCAGGCACAAATCAGACAGACTTGCACACTTAATGGTGGGTTCCTTGAGAGTATTGATGAACAAAGAGACCTCGGGGTGCAGGTTCAAAGTTTCTTGAAAGTGAGGTCACAGATAGATAGGCTAGTGAAGAAGCCATGTGGCATGTTTGCTTTTATTGGTCAGAGCATTGAGTACTGGAGTTAGAAGGTCATGTGACTGTTGGACATTGGTTAAGCCACTTTTGGAATATCATATTCAATTCTGGTCTCCCTGCTATAGGAAAGATGTTGTAAAAGTTGAAAGGGTTCAGAAAAGATTTACAAGAATGGTGCCCAAGTTGGAGGCTTTGACTATAAGGAAAGACTGAATAGGCTGGGACTATTTTCCCTAGAGCATCAGAGGCTGAGAGGTGACCTATGTAGAAGTTTATAAAATCATGAAGGGCAGTGATAGGGTAAGTAGTCAAAGTCTTTTTTTCCAGTAGGGGAATCCAAAATTAGAGGACACAGGTTTAAAGTGAGAGGGAAAAGATTTGAAAGGGATCTATGGAGCAACTTCTCCATGCAGAGGGTGGCGCGTGTATGGAATGAGCTGTCAGAGGAAGTGGTGAAGGCTGGTACAATTACAATAGGTAAAAGGCATTTGGATGGTATATGAACAGGAAGGGTTTAGAGGGATATGAGCCAAATGGTGGCAAATGGGACAAGGTTAATTTAGGATATCTGCTTGGTATGGACGAGGTGGACCAAATGTTCCAGTAAAGCTCAACGCAACCTGGAGGAACAGCATCTCATCTTCCGACTAGGCATGTTACAGCCTGCCGGTCTCAACACTGAATTCAACAACTTCAGATGATTATCCCATCTCGACCCCTCTGTTTTCTTTCTGCTCCGTAATTTTATTTCATTTATTTTATTTATCCTTTTTTAATATTATTTTCACTGCTCTGTACCTCTTATTTCTTGATTGTCTCTCTTCCTCTTGCTCCCCACTCTCTCATCACCTTTTTCCTCTCCTCTTCCCCCTTTGTTACCCTTCTCCCCTGTTTTCCATTTTGCCCCTGCTTCACCCATCCCCCACATATTTTGTCACAGAGCACTGGCTTCAGCCTTGGTCATTCACAGCTCCTAATCTCCCTATAATCTCTCTAAACACTGTCATCATCACCTCTTTATTGCTACTTTTGCTTCTGGAGCCATGACTCACCTTCTCTCAGCCTCGTATAAATACCTCCCCCTATTTCTTCCCCCTTTTTTTTAGCTTAGACAAAGGGTCAGTTAGGTTCAAAACGTCAGCTCTTTTCCTTCCTTACAGATGCTGCCCAGACCTGCTGAGATTTTCCAGTGTTTTCTCTTTTGGAAGCAGGACGCTCCCCTGCGGGACCGGACACACCCACGGCCGTGGCCTCAGCCTCTGCGACCGCTCCCGGGGACGGTCCTGCGGAGCGGAGCCTGGTCTCGGAGTTCGTAAAACTGGATCGACTCAGCAATGGGCCAGGCTGGAACCGGTCTCAGTCATGCTGCAGGAGATCCAGTGACTCGGGCAGCGGACCGCAGCTTCCGAGATCGCGGTGGAGCGAAAACCGAGGTGGTCAGAAGATGATCGGCTGCTTGGAGCAATGACTCCCGCAGTGTTTCGAAGCTGGGAGTCGGGGCGGACCGGGTGTGGGCCAACCAGGTCTTCCTGTTGTTTCACCAGGTTAAAAAAAATCAGCTGCAAATGTGTTGCTGGTCAAAGCACAGCAGGTTAGGCAGCATCTCAGGAATAGAGAATTCGACGTTTCGAGCATAAGCCCTTCATCAGGAAAAAAATCACACAACATCAGGTTATTAGTGATGAAGGGCTGAGGATCCTTTGATTGCATTTATTAGAGTTCAGAAGGTTGAGGGGAGATTTAGTAGAAACTTACAAGATAATGCATGGTTTAGACAGGGTGGACGCTGAGAATTTGTTTCCATTAGCGGGGATACGAGGACCCGTGGGCACAGCCTTAGACATAGAGGGGGTCAATTTAGAATGGAAATAAGGTGACATTTCTTGAGCCAGAGTATGTGGAATTCATTGCCGAGGAGCATATTATTTGGAAGCACTAGCTTTTGGAACGATACTCTTCATCAGGTGATAGTGGAGGGCTCAATCCTAACACAGAATTTATAGCAAAAATTTACAGTGTGATGTAACTGAAATTATACATTGAATTTTTCAGTTACATCACAATGTATAATTTCAGTTACATCACACTGTAAATTTTTGCTAAAGCTTCTGTTAGGATTGAGCCCTCCACTACCACCTGATGAAGGAGCATCGCTCCAAAAGCTAGTGTGCTTCCAAATAAAGCTGTTGGACTATAACTTGGTGTTGTGTGATTTTTAACTTTGTGCACCAGGACTGCCTCAGGTTAAACTTGAGCTGGGATGGGTTGAGTGGCCACTTTTAATTTTCTTGTCGTAAGAACCATGCAGCTCTTTTGTACTTTCTTTTGTCTGGGTTGGGGTCCAGCTCCAGCTAGAAGCAAGAGTTTGTATGTAATAAGAACGCCACTCCCCCACCGCCACCCCCCGCCCCAACACACACACACCCCGTGAGCAAGGGGGAAAGTCACTTCTGAGTTGTGTTATATGTTGATTCATTGCAGAAGTAGTTGTTAGTGGTTTTGATTTGGTAGTTTTTGCAGTTGTGTTTAAGTTTATACAAACTGTTTACTGTTTTCACTTGGCACGCTATAATTGGGGTTCTTCCTCCCAGGGGGCATGGGCTGCTTCGGATGGCTATGGCTAGCCACTCATTTTAAATGGTGCACCATTTAAGGGGAGTCATACACCGATTAAAAGAAAAATATACTTGCCAGCCTTAGAAAGGAAAGTTTCGATGTGGCCTTGCTGCAAGAAACATATTTGACCAATAAGGGGCACTTAAAGTTACAGCATGGAGGGTTCGGCTGGGTGTTTTTTTCATCCTTTAATTAGAAAAGCAGAGGATATCTCATTCAGAAGAATCTACCACTTCAGTTGTTAGACCAAATTAAGGATGAATGTGGGCGGCTTCTGTTCCTTAAAGCTTTAATACATGGAGAGGAATATGGGATCTTGAATGTACATTGCCCCCCCCCCCCCCCCTCCAACACACCAACTCAAATTTTTAACGGATGCACTCTCCAGGTTGATGCCTTTGGGGCGCGTCATACAATTATAGGGGGAGACTTTAACCGGCTTATAGATCCTGAGGTGGATAGGATGCTTCGGGGTCTTGCGGGTATATTCCTGCAATCTAGGCATTTGGTGGACCTGAACAGGGAGCTGGGGGTGGTGGATGTGTGGAGATATCTTCACCCTGAGGGTAGGGACTTCACCTTCTTCTCTAATCCACACAAGTGCTATCCTAAAATTGACATGTCTTTTGCTCCATCGGCCTTTTTGCATTTGGTGCTGTCCTCCAGAATAGGGAACAAAGCCATTTCTGATTATGTGGCAGTGTATACGGAGGTTAAGGTGGTGGTAACGGGACAGGCTCGTGGTACATGGATCCTTTCACTCCGAAGGAAAGCAAGTTCATTGAGTACTCTTTGCGGGAATTTAAAATTTTTTGGGACATTAATTCGGGTATGGCCAGTAATCCATCAGTGCTCTGGGAGACAGATAAGGCCTATGTAAGGGGTTTGATTATTTCTTACTCGGCGACTTGGAAGCAGCAGAAGGGAGAGCAGCAGCGTATGCTCGAGGATCGGCTGAAGGCAGCCGAAACAGCATATTTTGACAGATCATCTGTAACTAGGTTGCAGTGGATTACAATCCCCGGGCTGTTTTGAATGCAGCACTCACCCAGACAGCAAAGAGGGAGATTTGCTTTGTGAAACAGATTATTCGAGTATGGTAATAAACTGGGTAGGTATCTGGCATACTTGGCCAGAAAGAAGAGTGCCCTCCAATCTATTACATCCATTAGAGAGTGTGCTGGTACTATCACCTGTGATCCCAAAAAGATTAATGCAGCATTCAGGAAGCTCTACTCTGGGTTGTACCTATCAGAGGGCTGTGAGGACAGATTGGCAAAGATGGAATCCTTTTTTACGACCTTGGAACTCCCAGGTTAACTTGGGAGAGGCGTCTCTTTTGAATCCCCTCTGACAATCTCAAGAGGCGGTGAGGCAGCTCCAGAGTAGTAAAGTGCCCAGCCCAAATGGATTTCAGAAAAAGTTTTATAAGGAGTTTATAGACAGGCTGGCCTGGCCAATGTTAGATATGTACAATTACTCATACAACCAGGACTGTCTTCCATCCTCTAGAACATAGAAAAATAAAGCACAGAACAGGCCCTTTGGCCCATGATGTTGTGCCGAGATTTAATCCTAAGGTAAAATATAATAACTTAACCTACACACTCCTCAACTCACTGCTGTCCATGTGCCGGTCCAGCAGTTGCTTAAATGTCCCTAATGACTCTGCTTCAACCACCACTATGCATTCACAACTGTCTGCATAAAGAACCTACCTCTGACGTCTCCTCTATACCTTTCCCCTAATATCTTAAAACTATGACCCCCTGTACCCGACAATCCTGCCCTGGGGAAAGGTCTCTGGCTATGGGCTCTATCTATTCCTCTCATTATCATGTACACCTCGATCAGGTATTCTCTCTTCCTCCTTCTCTCCGGAGAGAAAAGTCCAAGCTTTTTCAACCCTCCAGTCCAGGCAACATCCTCTCCAAAGCCTCTGTATCTTTCCTATAGTAGGACGACCAGAACTGGATACAATATTCCAAGTGTGGTCTCACCAGGGACTTGTAGAGCTTTAGCAAAACCTCACGCGCTTAAACTTGATCCCCCGTTAATGAAAGCCAAATTACCTTTTGCTTTCTTAACAACCCTATCCACTTGGGTGGCAACTTTGAGAGAATCAACTCTGAGAGAAGCAAATATTTCTCTTATTCTCAAGGGAGGGAAACACCAGAGGATTGCACTTTGTATCGGCCTATATCATTATTCAACGTGGAATTTGAAATCTTGTCAAAAATGCTGGCATTGAGACTGGAGAAGTTCTTGCCCTCCATCGTAAAGGAGAACCAGACAGCTTTTATTAGCGGTCACAAGTCCTCTAATACTATTAGGAGAGTACTAAATATGGTCAGCAAGGGTCGATTCCGGGCTTGGTAGTCTCCCTGGATGCAGAGACAGCGTTTGACCGGGTGGATTGGCAGTACCTCTTTGATGTCCTGGAACGGTTTGGTCTTGGAGGGGTCTTTGCCAGGTGGGTGGCAGTATTTTATAGTGACCCAACAGCAGCGGTTTTCACTAATGGTATAAGGTCTGAAAATTTTAGTATTAGCAGAGGCAGCCAACAAGGGTGGCCCCTCTTGCTATTTACAATGGTGATCGAGCCGTTGGCAGAGGCCATCCAGAGGGACCTCAACATAACTGCCCCAGACGTGGGGTCATGTAGGCATAAAATCCCCCTTTACGCAGATGATGTTCTTCTTTTTCTAACTAACCTGACGATATCTGTGGCCAGTTTAATACAGTCGATTAAGTCACTTGGCTCTTTCTGGGGTACAAAATCAAATTTATAAAATCGGGTGCCATGCCTGTCAGGGGTCTTACTGGCGTACCCAACCTTGGGGGAGGAGCCTAATTCCCTTTCAGATTGTCACAAGGAGGTTTCTTGTATTGAGGTATTTTGATCACCCCACTTTTGATCAATTATGTAAACCTAACTTTGTGCAGTTGCGGGAGAAGATAAGGCAGGACCTTCAGAGCTGGGAGGACCTTCCGATATCCTGGTTGGGTAGAATAGCTTTGGTTAAAATGAATGTTCTCCCTCGTTTAATATATTCCATGCGAATGCTCCCTTTGATGTTGCCCAGGCAGGCGCTGTGGAGGCTTAGCAGTTGGCCCGGTTCTTTTGTCTGGCATCACAGGCAGCCTTTAATGAAGGTTGCCAAATTGCAGCTTCCACAGGGGATGGGGGGTGTGGATTTTCCAGACTTTAAGAAATATCATCTAAGTTTCCTACTATCTTATGTGGCTGATTGGGCTTGCCTGGACCTGCAGCAAACTTGGCTGGATATTGAGGCCTCCCAGGCAAAATGTCCCCTCATTAATCTGTTGTTCGTGGACAAGTTGAGGACTGTTATGGACCGTTGCAGAAATCTGATTGTCTTTAACACGGTTAAAGCAAGGAGAATGGTGCAATAATGTGAGGGAAACTTACAAAACACTTCCCCTTTTAGTCCCATAGTAGGAATGCCAGAATTCCAGCCGGGATCAACAAAGTTCCGGCTTTAGACTCTGGGAGTGCAGCGGAGTTTTCTGTTTAGGAGATTGATTTGAAAGGGAGGTCGTGATGTCTTTTGAGCAGCTGAGTCAGAACTTTGAGCTATCTAGGAGGAACCTCTTTTGTTACTTTCACATTAAGGACTTTATACATAAAAAGACTACATTAATGGTTAGTCTGTGTAAGTCAGATATGGAGAGGAGAGTGCTTCCGTCCATGGGCACTCTCTTGGTCAGCACCCTCTATCATTTATTAGGTAGTAGTGTCCCGAAGGACATCGAGTGGCTGTGTGGAATCTGGGCTCAGGAATTGGAGGTAGAGATCTCACCAGAGAAGTGGAAGGATATTTGGGAGAACGTAAGGAAGATTTCGATTTGCAACAGGATGCAGATAATGCAATTGAAAGTACTCCACAGGGTTTATTTGGTATCGCAGCAGCTTGCAAAATTGAAGATGGGAGCGTCCCAATGTGCCCCACATGTAAAATAGATGTTGGTGCTCTTACTCATTGCTTGTGGTCATGCCACAAGCTTCGTAAGTATTGGGGCATTATAGCAAGTGTTTTGGAAGGGATCTTGGGAACCGAGGTTAAGGTAGATCCAGTGTCCCTCCTCCTGGGCTCGCCAAATCTCCCTTCTTTGGATGCGCATGGGAAGAAATTGTTTGGTATTCATTCATTTTGTGTGAGGAAGAACATTCTGATGAGCTGGTGTCAGAAAATCCCCCAGCACCCTCGCATGAGTGTAGGTTAATTAGGGAGCACATCCTCCGGACTTCCTCACAAGTATGGTGCACCAGAAAATTGAACCTTTCTGTAGGACATGGCGGCCCTTTTTTGAACCATATAAACATGGACTTATCAGCTATATTGGTTAGGGCCTTTGTGTAGTCAGGAGAGCTGTGCCTGGTGGCCAGGGAGCCCCTGGGAGGAGGAACTCTGAACAAATACAGGTATGTCAACTGATGCTCCTGATGACAGGGAGCTTTGGTGGGATTACGCTGAGTGTTGTAACTTAACATAATTTCATTTAATTTGCCTTGGTTCAACTCGGTTTAATTTAAATTCTTTTTATTTTGATTTAGTTATTAATTGAATTATAATTTGTGTAGAGTTTTTTTCCCCAAATTGTTTGTGGATTGTAGTTTGTTTACGGTTATTGTTGTTATATTGCAAGGTTGTTCTATTATTTTGTAGTAATTTTATATTTTTTGTAAAAGATTCAAAATCTTCTTCTCAATAAAAGTATTTATTAAAAGTATATTGACAGCCTCTCACGAATGCATTCAGTGATTGACCTCAACAGTACATGAAAAGTAACATCTTTGGAAGATTGTTTTTCAGACTGGAGACTTGTGACCAGTGCTGTTCCACAGGAATTGGTGCTGGGTCCACTGCTGTTTGTCATTTCTGTGAATAATTTTAGGTGAGAGTATAGGAAGCACAGTTAGTAAGTTTGCAGATGACACTAAAACTGGTGATAATTTGAAGGTGAAGAAGGTTATCTCAGAGGACAACAGGACCTTGATCAACTGGGCCAATGGGCTGAGGAATGGCAGATGCAGTGTAATTTAGATAAATGTTGCATTTTGATATGACAATCCCGGGCAGAACTTAATGGTAGGGCCTTGGGAAATATTATCGAACTTAGCAGTGCTGGTGTAGTTTTCCTTGAAAGTGGCATTACAGGTAGGCAAGATAGTGAAGAAGGCATTTGGCACGTTTGCCTTCATTGGTCAGAGCTTTGAGTACATGAGTTGGGACGTCATGTTGCAACTGTGTAGGTCATTGGTAAGGCCATTTTTGGAGTGCTGCATACCATTCTGGTTGCCCTGCTATAGGAAGGAGATTATTAAATTGGAAAGTTGCACAAGGATGTTACTGGGACTAAAGGATTTGAGTTATAAGGAGAAGCTGCATGGGCTGGGACTTTTTCCCTGGAGTGTGGGAGGTTAAGATGAGATCTTATAAAATCATGAGGGGCAGAGATAAGGTGAATTGGCAAAGGCCTTTTCCCTAGGGTAGCGGAATTCAAAACTAGAGGGCATAGGTTTAAGGTGGGAGGGGAACGATTTAAAAGGGACCTGAGGGGCAATGTTTTCACACAGAGGATGGTGCATCTATATAATGAGCTGCAAGAGGAGGTGGTGGAGATTGGTACAATTACAACATTTAAAAGACATTTGGGCAGGAAAATGGATAAGAGAGGTTTAGAGAGGTATGTACCAAATATAAGTAAATGGGACTAGTTTAGTTTGGAAAGCCTGGTCGGCCTGAATGAGTTGGACTGAAGGGTCTGTTTCCACGTATGACTCTAAGCTAGCTTTCATTCTGGGATCTTGCTTGCCTGGTATTATAGTCAACTGTGATTACAACAGCTGTCAGGCTCTGCACCCTCCTCACAAGTTAAAAGCAGAAGGTGCCATGTGATGAATCCTTTAGGAACACATTTAAAAAGAGCCAGTTTCCACACTCCTGACCCAAGATCCGGGGACACAGCTCTTGGTTACAAACCATCTCTTTCAACTTGAGTTCAGAATGTGTGATATCACAGGATTTGATAGGATAAAAATAAACCTGGAAAGCATGTTGTTTGTTGACAAGGTGTTCCTTTCCCAAGCAGCATGAGCCAACTGAACAAAAAATAGAATTCTCACGCTGCCCTATTTTTAACTCCCTGTAACTATCGCTGCTGTGTGTAGCTCCTCCTGCCAGGAGATCTGTTATCATGGTGTGCCATACTTATTCATCCTGCACCATCCACAAGAATCCATTCTAGCTCCTCTGCAAAGGAGTCAACCTCAGTCAACTCCACTGTCTGTTGACATCCACTTTGCCCTTCAAAGGAGATCTCTGTAATTTTCAACGCTGATCGAATGACCAAAATATGAACATTTTCTTTCCTCAAACTCATGCTCTTACAATTTCAAGTAGTTCTTCATTTTCCTTACAGTCTGTGTACAGAATGTTTAGCATTTATCCGCGCATCCACATTTCAAAGACCTCTATTTTCTTCCATTGCTCTTTACCTATTATCCACATTAGCAAGGAAAGTAGAATTTTCTGAGTTCGTCCTTGAGTTTTCTGGGTGTTAATATGTTCTTCATTTTCACAAAATTCTGGCTAGCTCCATCCTTCTTCTAACTTCTATAACAAATCTGCCATTTTCTGTTATCATTTATCTGTTAGTTCACCATCCATTTCAATCCCTGCTTCATCTTTTTGATGTTCATACTCAATCCATCTTCTATGTTTCTGTATTCAATGATTCATATGTTATGTGTTATTCTTACATTCCTTGATTGAGAAATGAAACAGAATATTTAATACAATCATGTCTTCTTCCTTGTCCTTGCTGATTTGGAATAGACTGAAAGGATGACCGTTTTTAAACATTGTTCACAGCTGGTTGCTATGTTGGAGGACTCTGTTAGGCCTCTTAACTGAACCCACAATCACCTTGAGCTCCATTGTGATATTGAATCCTTCAGTAAAAAGACAATAATCCTGGGCAAAGTCGCACACGAGTCAGTGGTGCATTTAGTAAGGTGCAAAAGCGTGCAAGCAAAACTTTCCGGAGCCAACAGGAAATGCTGGCCTCGTACCTTGAAATATTTTTGACTAATATAATTTCAATTAAAGCTATCAATGAATGAAAAATACATTATTCGGCATGTAACCAAACAAATTTAATGTTTAAAATTCCCAATTACTTTCAGTTCATAATGTTCTGGAAGCAAAAATGCAGTTTAGTATCTTAGAGTCATAGAGGCATAGAGATGCACAGCATGGAAACAGACCCTTTGGTCCAACTTAATCATGCTGACCAGATATCCCAATCCAATCTAGGCCCGTATCTCTTCAAAACCTTTCTATTCATATACCCATCCAGATGCCTTTTAAATGTTGTAATTGTACCAGCCTCCACCACTGGCTCTGACAGCTCAATCCATACACATACCACCCTCTGCATGAAAACATTGCCCCTTAGGTATTTTTGAAATCTTTCCTCTCTCACCCTAAACCTCTGCCCTCTAGTTCTGGACTCCCCACCCCAGAGAAGAGACTTTGTCTATTTATCCTATCCATGCCACTAATGATTTTATAAACCTCTATAAGGTCACCCCTCAGCATCCATGGTCCAGGGAAAACAGCCCTAGCCTATGCAACCTCTCCCTATAACTCAAATCCTCCAACCCTGGCAACATCCTCGTAAATCTTTTCTGAACCCTACAGGACCGTTTCCTTCCCAAAGGACGTCATTATAAACAGGTTATAATTTGTGGATAAACAGAATAACCTACTTTGCCAGATCATTTTTTTGTTTGAAGGAAAGCTGATGTAAGAAGGGGGATAGGATAAGAACTAGGAAGCAAATGAAGAAAAAAGAATGAAATATCTTTTACATATCCAGTTAGAATATCATAACCAATAGAGCAAGAAGTTGCATCTTTGATGCAAAAACATCACAGGGTGCTCCACGACTCAACATAAATATTGAAGCACACAGATTTAGAGTATATATGGAATAGCTGAAGGCTCGATTGGTGAAATAGCTTTAGAGAGGTACAGGAAAAACGAGAAAGAGTGTATTCTTTAGAGTAGGCTTCAAGCAGCTACAAGATGGGCAATTAATGATTAAGTAAAGGGATGGGTGATGAAGAAATGGTTGGAGTCAGAGGAGGAAGGGTTTTCAGATTTGCTGAACTAAAGGAAACTGCAGGAATATGTGGATTAAAATCACTGAGAGCTGACCGCAGGCATTGTAAATTGTCGTGAGGATTCTATCCACAGATGCTGCCAGACTTGTTCAAGTTTTTCCAGCAACTTCTGCTTTTGTTTCTGATTTCCAGCGTTTGCACTTTGTTTTTTTAATTCCAAATTTCATTAGGGATGAGGAACCAATGTAAGTCATTAAAAACATGATCAAGGGGCAAGTAAGATTTAAGTGAGAAAGGGTGTTTGGGAATGTTGGTGGGAAGCCGTTGAAAGTGCAGCAAGAGTTGTTGAAGTAATACAGGCTAGTGGTAGCAAGAACAAATGTAAGGGGTTCTGTGGGGGTGAGGTTAATCTGGGACAGTAGTGATTAATATTGTGGAGATGAAAGAACATGGTCTCTGGAGAAAGCATTATAACATCTGACAGTTAAACAAGATGCAGAATCGTGAAAAGTCTGGATCAGTATGAGAAAGTAATTACAAAAGGATACGAAAGCCATTTCAAAGGAACACATTTTGTGGTAAGACCTGAAGACAATGAAATTGATCTTTCAGAGATTCAATTGTTTGGATCTAAGATGCACAGCAGATACACAAGACATTTAACAGCAGAGATTTGCAGCACACAAGCATCAAAATGTACATTTGCCTATATTAAAACATACAATTTACTCTCTTATTTTACTTGTAGGTAATGGGTGAACTATGTGTTCTCTCTCCACAGATGTTGTCTGTCCTCATGTGTATTTCCAGTATTTTTTTTGTTTTAAAGTCCTGCAGCATACTTTAAGGGTCAGGAGGGGTGGCGAAGGTATCAGATGTGTATGTATTTCGGGAACCCTGCACTGTCCTGTTCTACCTCCTTCCCAAGATCCTCAAGCCTGATCACCCTGGCCGACCCATTGTCTCAGCATGCTCCTGCCCCACTGAACTCATCTCTACCTACCTCGACACTGTCCTATCCCCCCGAGTCCAGGAACTCCCCACATACATTCAAGACACCACCCACGCCCTCCACCTCCTCCAAGACTTCCATTTCCCCCGCCCCCAACGCCTCATCTTCACCATGGATATCCAATCCCTCTACACCTCTATCCGCCATGACCAGGGCCTCCAAGCCCTCCATTTTTTCCTCTCCAGATGTCCCCAACAGTACCCTCCCACCGACACTCTCATTCGTTTGGCTGAACTGGTCCTCACCCTTAACAATTTCTCCTTTGAATCCTCCCACTTCCTCCAGACCAAAGGGCACATGTATGGGCCCCAGCTATGCCAGTCTCTTTGTTGGCTATGTAGAACAGTTGATCTTCCGTAATTCCACCAGCACCACTCCCACCTCTTCCTCTGCTACATTGATGACTGCATTGGCACCACCTCATGCTCCCGTGAGGAGGTTGAGCAATTCATCAACTTCACCAACACATTCCACCCTGACCTTAAATTTATCTGGACCATCTCTGACACCTCCCTCCCCTTCCTGGACCTCTCCATCTCCATTAATGACGACCAACTTGACACTGACATTTTTTACAAACCCACCGACTCCCACAGTTACCTGGATTACACCTCTTCCCATCCCACCTCTTGCAAAAATGCCACCCTGTATTCCCAATTCCTCCGCCTCCACCGTATCTGCTCCCAGGAGGACCTGTTCCACCATAGAACACACCAGATGGCCTCCTTCTTTAGAGACTGCAATTTCTCTTCCCATGTGGTTAAAGATGCCCTCCAACGTATCCCGTCCACATCCCGCACCTCTGCCCTCAGACCCCACCCCTCCAACCGTAACAAGGACAGAACACCGCTGGTGCTCACCTTCCATCCTACAAACCTTTGCATAAACCAAATCATCCGCCGGCATTTCCACCACCTCCAAAAAGACCCCACCACCAGGGATATATTTCCCTCCCCACCCCTTTCCGCCTTCCGCAAAGACCGTTCCCTCCGTGACTACCTGGTCAGGTCCACGCCCCCCTACAACCCACCCTCCCATCCTGGCACTTTCCCCTGCCACCGCAGGAACTGTAAAACCTGTGCCCACACCTCCTCCCTCACCTCTATCCAAGGCCCTAAAGGAGCCTTCCACATCCATCAAAGTTTTACCTGCATATCCACCAATATCATTTATTGTATCCGTTGCTCCCGATGCGGTCTCCTCTACATTGGGGATACTGGGCGCCTCCTAGCAGAGCGCTTTAGGGAACATCTCCGAGACACCCGCACCAATCAACCATACCGCCCCATGGCCCAACATTTCAACTCCCCCTCTCACTCTGCCGAGGACATGGAGGTCCTGGGCCTATGTCACCGTCGTTCCCTCACCACAGACGCTTGGAGGAAGAACGCCTCATCTTCCGCCTCGGAACACTTCAACCCCGGGGCATCAATGTGGACTTCAACAGCTTCCTAATTTCCCCTTCCCCCACCTCACCCATGTTCCAAACTTCCAGCTCAGCACTATCACCATGACATGTCTGGACTTGTCCAACCTGCCTAGCTCCTTTTCCACCTATTAACTCCAACCTCTTCTCCCTGACCTATCACCTTCATCCCCTCCCCCATTCACCCATTGTACTCTATGCTACTCTCTCCCCAGCCCCACCCTGCCCTAGCTTATCTCTCCACTCTTCAGGCTCACTGCCTTTATTCCTGATGAAGGGCTTTTGCCAGAAACATCGATTTCGCTGCTTGTTGAATGCTGGCTGAACTGCTGTGCTCTTCCAGCACCACTGATCCAGAGGAATTGTTTGCCTGGATTCAGACCTCATGCTTGCAGATATTGTCAGTGAGGAGCTGCATGCAGATGAGAAGAAGCTAAGAATGGATCTAGCTGAGATTTGGAAAGAAGGGAAGTAAAACCACAAAGAACAGAGAAAATAAAGAAACTCTTGAACTTATATAGCACCTTTAAGACCATCAGCCATTACAAAGTGCTTTATAGCCAAGGAAGTATTGTTGAGAAGAAACTGGTTGCTGAGACTTTTCATTTTACACTCACCAACACAAACTCAAGAACACCAAGTTTCAAATGAATTGACTTGCCAACCAATCTTCACCCTTTTCAGCTATGGTATAAATTGTTTGACCATTTGAAGTTGCCCTCTTTTTAGCAGTACAATAACTCCTTAACATCAACCTGCTAAATGGTATTTCACTTAACATCATTAATAACATTCTGTATTCAATTTCTGCATAGTGCAGGCAATTGGTTTTAAAATGGAGTGATTATTGTAATGTAGGAAGTGCATTGTGCCAGTGACATCACAGCATTCCACCAGAAACTTTGCAACAATAGTGTGTAGAAGAGTAGTTGGACGCTGAAAAATTACATTGCAAAAGGCATTGAGACAACCAATTCATCTCTATTCTGTACTTCATAACAAGTGTACAGTATATCATGCCATGCAAGTATAACATTTAAGAACAGATTTATCATACAATGTATTATCCCAGCCTCCAAACATTTTGTTGTTTAACAAGATATTTGACGAGAAGTACAATTTATTCCAATAAGTTATTCTATTAGGGAAGCAGCAAGCAGGGTGGAGAGACAGGATAGACAAAGGAGCTGCAAGGGAAGCAGAGAGTGGGGCAGCAAGAGAAACAGCAGGACAATGCACAACTACTCGTGCATTGCACGTGCTCGGTGATGGCCTCAGAAGACTTATAGTTCCAAAGCAATGCAGACACTTAATGATAGTGTCAGCAGTGCCACCTTCCTGTTCCAGTGCATTGGCAGGAGGTACAATCAAAATAGAATGCCAGTCAATTAGTTATACCTTTCAGGATGTCAGAATGTCCCATAATGCTGGTATGGATAGTTCAATTTAGCTCTGAGAAGAGATAGATACATTTGAGAAATTTGTTGCAGGAACTGCATTGATAAGATTCATTTTCTTAAAAAAAAACACGTTGATCCAAAAAGCTTTAGTCCTTGCTGAAAAAATATCTCAGGTTTCATACCAGGTCAGGTTACATAGAATTGTCTGTTTAATCAGCGCTACCCTGAGGCAGCATATATTTCCTCAAGAATATAGCAAAGGATTTCAATGCTGGCTGTCCATCAACTGCTGTATGTAATGAAATTACCTCGTGGCATAAGAAAATTCCATTCAGTTGAGCAGGTTCACAACTACAGCCAGGAATGCTCCTCTGCAGGAGTTTGGGGAAACGAGCTGTCAGAATTTTTCATCTCTGCACAGCACTGGTGTATTGAAGTAGAGTAGGATCTAGGGTCTCCTCAAGGCTTTATCTTTGAAGAAACAATGTTGCATGTCTTACAGCCTGCAGGATTTTAAATGATGATTAGGGCACTTATATATATTGTCCATGACCTAGCAGTACAGCTGGTCATTCTGAATGGGTACATGTCCCTGGAGATTTTACATTGCATGACCTCCCACCTCAAACCATTCTGCATCTACTGGCCAATTGGCAAGGAAACAGATTTTGTTATTACCCATATGGATTCACCTTGGGGAACTGTTAGACAAACAGCCATTTTTCCCTAAAACAAAAGCAATCTGAGATATCCGAGAAAAAGAGAAGAGGTTGAAAACATTCAGTAGATTAAATATTATCTATGGAGAGAGAAACAGAATTAACATTTCAGATTGATAAACTTTCATCAACTCTTTGCCCTCCATCCTCAACATTTTTAGATTAAATTAGATTCCCTACAGTGTGGAAACAGGCCCTTCGCCCCAACAAGTCCACACCGACCCGCCAAAGAGTAACCCATTTCCCTCTGACTAAAGTACCTAACACTGTAGGCAATTTAGCATGGCCAATTCAACTAACCTGCTCATCTTTGGACTGTGGGAGGAAACCAGAGCACGCAGAGGAAATCCACGCAGCCATGGGAAGAATGTGGAAACTCCACACAGACAATTGCCTGAGGCTGGAATCAAACCTGGTACCCTGGTGCTGTGAGGCAGCAGTGCTAACCACTGACCCACCATGCTGCCACAATGAATAACTTGAAATATTCAAAGAAAATGAAAAGAACATCATGTGGTGTAATGATCCTATGATTTCTTTTTTGTCCCATGTTGCTTGCAATGGTGTCCTGGAGCTTAATGTTCAATTCCTGGAAACTCCTGTGGGGAGGTTTGACCTGACAGGTCCTTCTTTGAGTTTTTTGGTTCTTGTTGAGGTGACATTTAAAGTCTTCAAAGTAATACGGATCAATAGTGGTTTTAATTATTGACGTTTGATTTTACTGTGTGAACATTTCAGTGTAATTTATTTATCTATTTTTCTGGAGGCTTATGATATGGATAATTATCAGTGTAGAGAGATCACAATCACCAGTCTCAGATTACTAGTTCAAATAGAAAGTAAATCAAGTCTCTGTAACCTATATTTGTGTTTCTGAGAATGTTTGGCATCAGTGTTTTCTGAGTCCTCATCTCTTTCAACTTGTATAGGCTTGTCAACTATCAATTCATTTGGGAAAAATAATTTACACTTTCCATTTATGCTATGGGGATCATTGTTTGGGCTGCTCTATAACAGCAGAAACTTTTTACCTGCATCACAGAAACAGCCCTATTTCATTGCAGGCCTTTCCTCAATCAATAAAATGCTGTACCAGGAATCTCTCCTGACAGAAATATTGAAGATTGCCAACTCTGTATTGGTAAATTCTCCCGTAATTAAGGATTAATCCCATGACATTGCTCCGAACAAGAACAACCGAGAGAAAAACCAGAAGTGTATTATAGAACATTGTTTGTCTTTTTCAGCTTTTTGATTATTTACATACATTAGTTATACGGAAAGATTTTCTTTGAAAAAGGATGCTTAACCACTGGGGAGGTTGGACACAAAATGAAGCCTCCCAAGATATGTACAGCCAGAACTACCAGCAGAGAAAAAAATCCATCCTATTTTCAAGCTTGGTGTGATGGTATTATCTTCAACTGTGGGCCAGACAATTGTGGTCATGCACGCCAGATGTGGGAGCAAATCACATAGACTGGCCATTCTGTGTAAATGTTGCATTAATGGTGGAGGTGCTAAGTGAAGGCTTACACAAAAACCCTATTTGCCCCTACAGGGGCACAATAAAAATCCTGTGACTGGGGAAGATCCTCCAGCTTTGTGATTAAAATAATCATTCAAGTTAACACTGAGAAAGCAAATGACTTATTCCTCAAATGCATTGCTGCTTCTGGGAGCCGTCTGTCTGTAAATTTCCTACCATAGAAGAAAAACTGCAGTTCAAACAGACACCATTGCATAGCAAGCATATCAGAACATTCTAAAGTTGCAAAAGGCACTAAATAAAAACTTTCTTTTGCACATTGTTCAATATGATTAGTGGATTGAAAAATAAGATTCTTTTTTCAATTGCCCCATCTTACAAGCAACAGCATTGCTTTTTTATGGTTTTGAAACAAAATATTCATTTGTAGCCTCCTTAACTATTGAACTATTTTCTACAGGTAAATGACTATTAAATCTAATTTCACCATTACGTCTGTTTGCATTGATCAAAAGCAAGAGGAGATTATATCTGTTGAAAAGTAATTCGTTTGAGACTCTTCAACACTGTGAAATAATTATGACAATATTTAGTGCAGAGGAATGCAATTTTTCAGAATGAAAGAAAATAAACACTGAGTGAAGAAAGGCTGCTGAGCATCTGCAATCCTCTTTATCATTGATTCTGCTAGAAAAATGTAATCTTTTGGGGGTAAGGAAGGAAGAAAAGTGGGAGCAGGTGGGAGCATTCCAAAACCACTTTAATCCCAATGGTAAACTGAGAGAGAACTATTTAATCATGCACAAGTTTTCCAAAGATCCACCGAAAAGTTACCGTAACATAAAACACTGGCCTCGCCAATGTATAGCCCCCTCCCATTTATCTCTCAGCCGCCCGGCCCACAAACCTCATTCCTGATGAAGGACTTATGCCCGAACCGTCGACTCTCCTACTCCTCGGATCCTGCCTGACCTGCTGTGCTTTTCCAGCACCACACTCTTGACTCTGATCTCCAGCATCTGCAGTCCTCACTTGCTCATGGTATAGCTGTGACTGCCAATTCTATCACTTGGTTGCAGGGTATATTTTTCATACATCTATTGCTTCCTGTGCTCTAGAAGGAGGAAAGTTGTCAAGATATATAAAATATATAAGATATATAAATAAGGTGTTCACTGACTGTCTGCACAACTTGCTTTTTAAGCAGAATTAAGATGAGCAGCCAGCAGTGGAAGAAGTCTCTATTCAATGCATTTATGAATAGGGTTTTAATAGCTATTGTAGAGTCCTATTGCCGTTTTCTTATACCAAGGCCAGCACATGCAGCACACATTTCACCATTAATCCTTTGTGCAGTGGAACAGAAATGTATTAACATAAGTAGAGGTAGGAGGTGGCCAAGTTGCCTCTCGAACCTGCTTCATCATTCAATCCAGTCACGGCTGTTCTTTTGCATCAATTTTCCCACCCTAACCCCATAGCACCTGATTTCCATAACGTCCACATTATCAAAAGATGGCAATCTTCTTTTTTGAGTAATCGAGAGGAGGAGAAATGTTCCACATGATCCCTCACCAAAACCTCTCATTCCATGCCAATCCCTGTGTGACCCTCATTGGCGTTGTCTTTTCTCCAATCTTCAAACCCCCACCAGATTAATACTGTCAGCTGGTGTAATATAGGAAGCACCTGATTTCCCAGATTGTCCACAGGGTACGTAGTGGTTGTGCCACTGACATAGTAGTCCAGAGACCTGGGCTAATAATCCAGAGACATGAATCCAAATCCCACCACAGAACTTGGCAAATTTGAATTCAAAAAATTAATTGGGAAGCAGAAATGGTGACCATATACTGACTGGATTGTCATAAAACCCCATGTAATTTGCTAAGGTAAAACCAAAGAACTGCACATGCTGCAAATCAGAAACAAAATCAGAAATTGCTGGAAAAATTCAGCCGGTCTGGCAACACCTGTGAAGAGAAAGCAGAATTAGCATTTCAGTCCAGTGACTCTTCTTCAGAACTGGTTCCACTTTGCTTTCTCTCCACAGAAACTGCCAGACCTGTGTTTTTTCAGCAATTTCTGATTCTGTTTCTAGTTTGCCAATGCTGTTCAGGGAAGGAAATCTGCTGGTGCTGGTAAATATTTGATGTGACTCAATTCAGATGCACAGCAATGTGGTGAACCCTTAACTGCTCAAGCAAGTCACTTGTTGTTCCCAAGATGGCAGCCCACCGCTATAGTCTTGCTAGGATTGCCCACAGCCCACAAATGATTTTGAAAAAGACATCTGCTCAATACTACTTGGGTTCTGACTTATAAAAAGGTTGGATTTCTCATGACTGCAGTTGAATAATGGTGCTAAGTGGATGACCCAATTGCAACGTTTGCTGTCTGTCCAATTGGCATTGCAAACTAAATTTAGCTTCATTGAGGCTCATTTTAAATCTGTCACTGGCTTTAAGACTGACATGGGTATCCATTATTAAAACTACCCAATCTGCACTTCCTATCACTCTAATTTAAAAATTCCATATAACATTGTTTCTAAAAGGAGAGAAGGAATGGGTTTTGATTTAATCCTGAATGATTTGATGCAACTTTAGTCATTGTTTGACCTGAACTATTCCCCGATTTTAGCTGGTGAAGGTAAAATTATCCCAAAACACTTATGACACAATTCTTCAATTCTGAAATTCATGACTGATCATGCTGACTCCTGCAATTTCACTGCATATATGTGTCACCACTACATACTTGCTCAATCTGTAAATACCTCAGAAAGATTAATGTTGTTGCCAGTTTTCTTTTTGAAAGATTATAGTTCCTGTTGACTAAACAATGATTGTGCCCATAGTAACTTAAGCTTTAGTTGGATGTACTTAAATATTTACAACGATTTGGATAGTAATTTGCTGATAAAGCCCAGAATTTGTTGGGAAAATAAACAATAACACAATACTTGAATGAATATAACATTTTTCATATCCACTGAGCATCTCAAAATACTTTATGATAAAGTCGTTTTTGAAGTGTAGTCACTGTAATAATGCAGGAAATATGGCTGCCAATTTCTGCACAGCAACTCCCACATACAGCAATGCAATAATAACCAGATAATCTGTTTCTGTGGTTTTAATTGAGGGTAAAATATTGGTGAGGACATTAAAGGGAATGTCCCTGTTCTCCTTCGATATAGAATCAGAGATCCTTTTGGATCCACCAAGGCAATTATTCAAAAGAATACACGTAATGCAGTCATGATGAGTTTGATGTAATTTGTTCTTACTAATTTATTACCACAGTCCAGCAGCTCATACAAAGGACACCTTTTGAGTTACAAGTTGCCACAAGTGGTCGGACCATCTGTGTGACCAACCTTAACTTTGTAGAACTGTGGGTTTGACAACAACCTCCCATGATTGTAAACATATTGCTGCATTAGGTCTGTTGTACTCATCACAGAAACTCAGGACTGATATTTTATAGCATCAGAATCCTTCAATGTGACAAGGTTAATCTTCCTGCAAAGTCAATCAACCCCTCAAAGCAGAAGAGAACAATTCAAACTGAGCAGTTTTAATTCCTACAGTTAGTAATCAAAGGGTTAAATTTAACTTTTGATCTTACCCCTCTTTACTTTTCTTAAATCCTTTTCTGACTAATTTAGCTTGCCTCCTGTAGCATAAGGTAATGATCCTGAAAGTGTTAACGTTGGAGACTGTTTTAGGCTCCACCCTATAACGATGCTATACGTCCAGGGTGGAGAGATGTGGTATCCAGCTTGCAAAATCAAATCAGATCAAATGTATCTTCCCTGCTTCCTGGCAGTCTTACTAATTATATCAAACTAGTCAATGTAATTTGTACTGATTGCTATCACGCAATACATTACATCTTGTTGTTAGGACAAGTACCTCTTATGAGAATTTTCTTAAGATCAGAAGCTCATCATTTACCAATGTGTTAACAATGGGCCAATGTATATAGAATGGAGGATTGGTGGCAGGACTCTACCACAACACAAGCTGCCAATGGTTGGTACGTCAACAGATGGCATTTTCCTCTGCTTCTTTCACTATCTTTCAATTTCATCGGTTAAGAAGACAAACACTGGATCAACATTCAATGTGGCCCCAGATGTCCTTCTACACTTTGTGTATCATTGTCAGCTCACACTGCCGAAAAGTTAGACAATAAAACAATTTCGAGCTTAAGGCTGAAGGAAAAAAGGAGTACAAATGGAGTACATCTCGAGGTGTCTCCCTCCAGCAGATTTTGGGCTCTTGTGTTATGACCTAATCTTTCTAAATTCCAAATCTTTCATGGGATTTGGTCATCACTAGTAAAACAGCAATCATTGCCCATCTCTAATTGCCCTTGTACTGAGTGGCTAACTGGGCCACTTTAAAAGGCCATTGATAGTCCACTATATTACTGTCAAATGTAGGCCAGTTACGAATGGCAGTTTTCCTTCCCTAAAGGACATGTGCGATATAATTTTTTTCAAAGTGACAATCAGCATAAACAAAATAAGCAGATTTATTAATTAATTGAAATTAAATTCCACAAACTGCTGTATTGGGATTTAAACCCATATGACCAAGGTGGCTCAGTGGTTAGCACTGCTTTCTTACAGGGTCCCGGGTTTGACTCCAGCCTCAGGTGACTGTCTGTGTCAGTTTCCTCCCACAGTCCAAAGATATGCAGGTCAGGTGAAAGGCCACTCTAAATTGTCCACAGTGTTAGGTACATTAGTCTGAGGGAAATGGGTCAGAATGGATTACCCTTCGGAGGGTCGGTGTAGACTTGTTGGGCCTGTTTGCACATTGTAGGGAATCTAACTCATTACTGACATTCCTGATGAAGAGTTTATGTTTGAAACATTGTCTCTCCTGCTCCTTGGATGCTGCCTGACCTGCTGTACTTTTCCAGCATCACATTTTTTGTCTCTGGATTATGGTTGGTGACTTTGTGTCTATATCACCATCTCCCTGTTGAACAATTATAGATTTCATCCAAACAAGGGAGGAGATGGTAGGGTCTCTGACATTAATTTTCAAATCCTCTCTGACCACAGGAAGAGCGCGAGAGAATTGGAGGGCAGGTTGTGTGATACCATTATTTTAAAAATGTGGTTGGGGTAAACCAGGAGATTATAGGCCAGTGAGTCGGACATCAATAGTAGGGAAACTATTGGAAAAAATTCTGAGATGCGCAATTAATCTCCACATGAGAGGCAAATATAAATCTTAATAAAAACATGGCTTTTTCAGGCTAAGATCATATGCAATAAATCTGATTGAATTTTTGAAGAAGGGGTGAGGTGTGTAGGTGAGAATAGTAGAATTGATGTAGTCAACATGGAATCCAGGAAGGCTTTTGATATGGTCTCTCATGGCAGACTGGTTAAGAAGCTAACAGCCTGTGGGATCCAAGGCAATTTGACAAATTGGATCTAAAATTGACTTAGTTGCAGGAAGTAGAAGGCGATGGTTATGACTGAAGTCCATATCTAGTACAGTATCACAGGATTTGGTGCTGACCCCCTAGATGTTTGCCTTGTACATCAATGATTGTGATATGACTGTAGAATGCTTGATCAGCAAGTTAAAAGTTGACATGAAAATTGATGGTGCAGCAGATAGCGAAGAGGAAAGCCTGAGAATACAGAATGATTTTGATGCACTGGGCAGATGCACAAATAGTGGAAAATAGAATTTAATTCTGAAAAGCTCAAGGTAATGCATTTTAAGAGGACTAACATGGCAAGATGTTGAATGGTAGGAGTCTAGGAAATATATAGGATCAAATGGACCTTTGTGGGCAAGTCCATAGATCCTTGAAGGTAGCAAGACAGGTAGATGAGGCAGACGAGAATGTGGTGCTGGAAAAGCATAGCTGGTCAGGCAGCATCCGAGAAGCAGGAGAATCGACATTTCGAGCATAAGTTCTTCATTAGGAAGGAGGAAGTGAGGTAGTTAATAAGGCAATATGGGATACTTGTCTTCATTAGTCAAGGTATTAAATACAAGAGCAAGAAGGTTATGATGTACTGTACAAGACATTGTTAGACCTCTGCTTGTAGGAAACTGACTTTTTGGAACCAGATCAGTGGTCCTTGGTCTATTTCCTTTCTCTGTGGTCAACCAAGCAGTTTAAATGTTTAGACAATCAATATGATGAATACCCTGCTTAAATTAATCACACGCTTTCCAGGAAATGATCTACTGTGGTCATCATTCCAAATGACTTTCTGATCTCTTAAACAAAAGTTACCTTTGCAGAACCAAAAGCTGAAGTCAACTGCCCCTAGCTTTAAAATTCAAATTCCCAAATGGTAATGATATAATACATTCTTACACAGCTTCATCACACAAATCCTCCCGTGTTTGTTTTTGTTCAAATCAGTTGAAAATGAGTTGAGATGTAAACCATTGGACAAGATTTTAGGCAAAGACAGGAGCTGGCCGTTTAGTCATAGGAGACTTTGTATGTCGCCGATGGATGGAAAAACTCCCTCCGATTAAGTTGGATAGTGGAAGGGGCTGACATGGGATTCCCTGAACACTCTGCAATTTAGGGGTGGCTCAGAGATGCAGGGACCCGCATATCTTCAGAAAACATCCCAGAAAAACCAATCCAGTTTTCTACCTGTGACCCAGAGGGGCCTCCCTCGGGCTCTGAAGCTGATTGTAGTGTAACCTTTGAATGTGTTTTGCAATGAAAGCAAAGCAGTCCAGATGCTGCAAATGTGAAATATAAATAGAAGCAGGAATTGGCGGCATGTGTGGAGGGAGAAACCAAGTTAATACTGCAAGTCAAATATTCGCAAAACTATTTGCACTCCAGGTCCTAATTCCTCCAATTTTCTCAGGTTCACAATATTATCTCCACCATTCAACTCGCACTAACCAATCCCCCCCCCACCTTCCAGTACTCTCAAGGTTACTCCCACTGTTGCTTGCCGCAAATATCCAGTGTTCAGCCACAAGTCTCATCCTGACTCCAGGACTCACAGCCCATCCTGTACCTAAAATGCAGAGGCAATTTCAACTTTCTGTGATCAAGGAATGAATTTATCAAAAGCAGTATCTTCTTCCCAACTCTAATTAGATGTTAATGATCAATTGCATGATACTGGTAATTTAGATACCAGTTAATATAAAAAAAGTCACCTTTGTCCTACTAGAAGATGGAGTTGCTCTCTCATTAGAGAAGGGGGTTGAGATTGGTGGTGGTTTACCGTGAAGGTCACCGGCTCAGGGTAAAGGGTGAGTACGAGAGCCCTTCATAGTCACTTCCGTGCAGGAATTGAGCCTGTGCTGTAGGTCTCTCTCTGCATTGCAAAACATCTGTCTAGCTAACTTTACTTACTCAACATAAAGTTTTTATTGACCATGATATTGAAACATTCACAGCCAAGCTCAGAAAATGTGTTGAGAATATCAAGGGAGTCAGATGGAACACAGCGCCCTCTTCTGTTTCCAGTAACTAGGCCTAGAGTTGGCAAGTCAAATCATTGAATACTGAGCCAAGACCGCAATCCAGAAACCTATGGTTTAAATCCATTCTAATGAAAGGTCATCAACCCTGAAATATTAACTTTGTTTGTCTTTGCCTGCTGAGTGTTTCCAGCATTTTCTGTCTTTAAATTCAGATGCCCAGACCTTGCAGTACTTTTGTCTTCTGACATTACAATTGACTGTTTCACAGCACCAGATTCAGCAGATTTGATTGCTGGCACCATTTGTTCATGCCTTATCAGGCAGTAATCCTATCACTTTATAAGACCATAAGACTCATGAGCAGAAATTAAGCCATTCTGCCATTCAATTATGACTGATAAGTTTCTCAACCCCGTTCTCCTATCTCCTTCCCATAACCTTTGATGCCCTTAACAATCAAGAACCTATCTATCTCTGTCTTAAATATACTCAATGACTTGGCCTCCACAGCCATCTGTGCCAATGAATTCTACAGATTCACCATGCTCTGGCTGAAGAAGGCTCTCCTCATCTCCGTTATAAAGGGTCTTCTCTTTACTCTAAGGCTGTGCCCTTGGGTCCTCATCTCTCTTGCTAATGGAAACATCTTCCCAACATCCACTCTGTCCAGACTGTTCAGTCCTCTGTAAGTTTCAATCAGACCTCCCCTCATCCTTTTAAATTCCACCGAAATAGACCCAGAGACCTCAAATGTTTCTAATATGTTAAGCTTTTTATTCTTGGGGTCATTCTTGAGAACGTCCTCTGGGCCCGCTCCTTCCTGAGATATGGGGCCCAAAATTGCTCACAATATTCTAAATGTGGTCTGACCAGAGCCTTATAAAGCCTCAGAAGTACATCCCCACTTTTATATTTTAGTTCTCTTGAAAGAAATGCCAACATTGTATTTGCCTCAATCTGCAAGTTTACCTTCAGAGAATTCTGGATTAGGACTCCCAAGTCCCTTTGCACTTCAGATTTCTGAAATTTCTCCCATTTCAAAACTACTCTATGTCCCTATTCTTCCTACCAAGGTGAATGATCCTACACTTTCCCACATTGCTTTCCATCTGCCACTTCTTTGCCCATTCTCCTAACCTGTCCAAATCCTTCTTCAGCCTTCCCACCTCCTCAATACTGTCTGTCCCTCCACCTATCTTTGTACCATATGCAAACTTAGACAGAGTGTCCTTAATTCCTTCATCGAGATCATTAACATATCAAGTGAAAAGTTGTCCTAACACTGAGCCTTGCGGAAAACCACCAGTCACCAGTCGCCATCTTGAGAAGGATCCTTTTATCTCCCTCTTTGTTTTCAGTCAGACAGCCAAGCTTCTATCCATGCTAATACCTTGCCTCTAACACAATGGGACCTTATCTTACTCAGCAGCCTGCAATGTGGCACCTTGTCAAAGTCCTTCTGGAAGTCCAAGTTGACAACATCCATTGCCTTTCTTTTGTCTAACCTGCTCATTATCTCCTCAAAGAATTCTAACAGATTTGTCAAGCATGACCTCCCATTGATGAAACATGCTGACTTTGCCCTATTTTACCATGTACTTCCAAGTATTCAGAAATCTCATCCTTCACAATGGATTCCAAGCTCTTACCAATGACCAAGGTCAGGCTAATTGGCCTGTAATTTTCTATCTTTTTCCTTACTCCCTTAAACAGGGGGGGTCATATTAACAATTTTCCAGTTCTCTGGGACCCTTCCTGACTCCAGCAATTCCTGAAGGATCGCCACTAATGACTCTCTTATCTCTTCAGCTATCTCCTTCAGAATTCTAGGGTGTAGCCCACCTCGTCCAGATAATTCATCTACCTTCAGAGCTTTCAGTTTTTTTAGCATCTTCTCCTTGGTGATGACCGCCACACTAACCCCTTCCCCGGACTCCCTTGAATTTTTGTGGTGTTACTCATGCCTTCCACCATGAAGATTGATGCAAAGTACTTGTTGAGTTCCTCTGCCATTTCTTTGTTCCCCATTACTACTTCTCCAGCTTTGGCAGGTCCTTGTACCTGGAAATGAACTGAGGTCCTAGTTAGGGCTGCAATCCCTGCGGTCGTCTGGCTGCTGTGGACAGCAATCGCCCAAAGTGTTCCAGTCCGTAGTTGAGAAGGTTGCAAACAAAAGTACCACTCAGCTTTGAAGACCACCCTAGTTCTGCTGCACGCTCCCTTCCCTGAGCATCTATACCTCACGATGCTCAGGATACGGGCGGGGGGGGGGTGGAGGTTTGTGGGGGAACCAATCATAAGGTAGAGGTTATGTGATTAAATTGCCAAAGTTTTTGCCCCAGAGTTTGGGACACCTACTATGATATAGTCAGGACTGGAATAGTTACAGTGGACAAAATAACCTTCCACATCTTGTGGACTGTCACTGTGTGGTTAATAATAAGCTAGATATTTTAGTGGCTCCATTCCCTGGGATATCTGTTTACATTGAGATAAGACATCATAAACTCCAATTGTCTGGAAAACCTTTCAGTTTGTAAATATCTTTTCTGCTGTGTAGCAATATTTTGTGCTGGTACTTTTCCACATGATTGTAATGTCTTTGTTTTGATTAAAGTTCAATCTTAACTATACAATGGAGTACATCAGCTAGTGAAGCACGCAGAAAGTTCAGTGAAGTAACATGTGCTGTTGATCAGTATAATATTACCTTCATCTTCAATAACATTCTCATGTTACTGTTTCACAAAAATAAATAGTTTTGGATGTTTACTCACCTGAACTGACCAAGTTAACCCCTGGTTAATCACATCATGAAGTTTGTTAATGTCTTTTAATATTAAGAGAAAATGAGGTACATATATATGTATACCCATATATATAGGGAGCACCTGTAACACTGGTGTGAAATGAAATTGGTAAGATTGGAGAAGCCAACAAGCTCTGTCCACAAAAGAAAAAAAAGTCTTCATTTCAATCTCTCCACTGCTTGCAATCTATAAAACCCAAGTTAGAGTATGGTGACTGTTCGTGATATTGTGATTGTTCTAAAGCAAGCCGGACCACCTGTCTCCGCCCAGTAAACACAGAATGAATGTTAAAAATAAGATGGAAAAATGCATAATAGAGAAAATGTTTCCAGTAATTAATACAATATGTCTGTTTGACACATGGTCTGATTATCCAAGAGGTTTAATTTAACAATTCCCTTAATAACCTTCTTTCATGCTATTATTTTAATTAACAATTTTAATCTCACAAATACGAAATAGAAATAATTAAATCCTCAATTATTATACTCAGAATCATTATTTTAAAACATTCACAATTAGCTTACTTTTTTTTATTTTACTCTACTTGGTTTGGCTCTTAATTAGACATACAATTTTGACTCTATGGTTTCAGCTAATCATTCTTTACATCCTCAGTATCACGCTCAAAATCACTAGAATCAAAATCTACACCAAGTCTATTTCCTCAATGCTTGTTAATATTCTGAAATTTCACCATCAATTTCAAAGGCAACAATTCTGGTCTCACTCCTTACATTTTAATGCCACTGACTGCTTTTTCAATGTTTATTGAAACATTAAATATTTAGTGATGGACTACATCATAAGTTCTTCCTCTTGAGGCAAAACAGAGGTTTTCTTCTGGATCCTACACATTTTCTGTGGTGTATTAAGATGTATTTTGATTTTGTTGTTGTTCCCATAAGATGAACATACAGTGGTTTAGGTGGATCATTTAAGAGTACTATTCCTACTTGCTACACATTCACCCTCTTTTCTCCACTTTTTGCTCCACCATATCTACATCTCTCTGATCTATTGCCAATATTATATTCTGGATCTGACTTTTGGTTTATCTTCAGGAGTATGGGCTTCGCCAGCTGGGCCAGACTTTATTGCTCATTCCTAATTGCCCCAGGAAGGTGGAAGTGAGCTGCCATCTTGAATCACTGCAGTCCATTATTTAGGGAATGAGTTCCAGGGATTTTAACGCAGTGATGCTGAAGGAATTGCAAGTCTAGACGGTGAGTGGCTTGGAGGTGAACTTGTAGGTAATGGTGCTTCCATGTATCTGTTGTACTAGTCTCCCTAGGTGGTAATGGGTTTGCAACTCTAAGGAGACTTGGTGAATTTCTGCAGTGCATCTTAAAGATGATGCACACTGTCGAAGTTTTACCAGCTCATGATCTGAAGAGCATTCTTGTAACAAACTGAATCAATTTTGTGAGTTCTTTCAACTAATACACCCGACAAAAGTAGGGTCCCACTCTCCCTTGAATATTTTAATCTCTTTGCAATTTTCGTAAATGAAATGAAATAGCATTCAACCTTATCTTCATTGAATTTTGCCAAATGCTTCAGAGAATCAGAGCTCCTCTCTGAATCTGATTTTGAATCAGAATTTCCGACTATATTACCAATTTCAGTTTCTTCCCCAATTCAAACGACCTAATTTCTCTCTCCTGCGGATTCCCCATTGCTTGTCTATTTTCATTTCTCTTTCTTCCCTTTTGAACTTTAATTCCATTCTCCAACTGGAAATTTTCCTCTCATTTTGAATTTTAGGTAATACTACTTTACCAGTCTCTTGTTCTATGTCTGTTTTGTCTGTCTCTGCCTAAATATCAGAGGAAATGGCTGGAATGTGGTTGATTTCAGCTTTTCTGCCTTTGGCATTTTGACTAATTGTTTAACAGTAGTTCTAAACTCTTCAATATTTAACACTTTAAATGCAGTTCACATTACTTCATCCTGACCTACAAAGTGTCTAGCATTAAATATGACCTTTAACATAGTAAAAGCAATAGAATTATTGTTTAAAAGTTTAAAGAAATTCAAGTGCCTAATCTACATAGAACATAGAACATAGAAAAATACAGCGCAGTACAGGCCCTTCGGCCCTCGATGTTGCGCCGACCAAAGTCTACCTAACCTATACTAGCCCAATAACCTCCATATGCTTATCCAATACCCGCTTAAATGACCATAAAGAGGGAGAGTTCACCACTGCTACTGGCAGGGCATTCCATGAACTCACAACCCGCTGAGTAAAGAATCTACCCCTAACATCTGTCCTATACCTACCACCCCTTAATTTAAAGCTGTGTCCCCTAGTAACAGCTGACTCCATTAACAGAAAAAGGTTCTCAGTGTCTACCCTATCTAAACCCCTAATCATCTTGTACACCTCTATCAAATCTCCCCTAAACCTTCTTTTCTCCAATGAGAACAGCCCCAAGTGCCTCAGCCTTTCCTCATACGATCTTCCTACCATGCCAGGCAACATCCTGGTAAACCTCCTCTGCACTCGTTCCAATGCCTCCACATCCTTCCTATAGTATGGCGACCAAAACTGCACACAATACTCCAGATGAGGCCGCACCAGAGTCTTATACAACTGCAACATGACCTCAGGACTCTGGAACTCAATTCCTCTACCAATAAAGCCCAGTACACCATATGCCTTCTTCACAGCACTATTTACCTGGGTGGCAACTTTCAGAGATCTGTGTACATGGACACCAAGATCCCTCTGCTCATCCACACTACCAAGTAGCCTACCATTAGCCCAGTAATCCATCTTCTGTTGGGAGAGAGAGGGGTGGTGGGATAACTTCCAAATTGTTCTCACAAGATGTATGTTTCAGAGTTTTCAATATTGTGACTTTACAGAGTAGATACAATACAGGCTTTCTGGTCAGTTTAAATTGAAAGAAAACAGACATATTTATCATATGACATCTGAAACGAAAATGCAACCAAAACATTCACTCCCTCAAGTACATATACAAAAACAGATCAGAGGTGAAGTATGCACTTAGGTTATTAACAGAATAACAAGAAACAAATCATATGTTTTAAATTAGGCCTGTTAAGATAGGTCTTTTGCTATAAAAATTCTGTGTCTTATGATCCTGCTCCACAGCTACTTGATGAAGGAGCAGCGCTCCGAAAGCTAGTACTTCCGAATAAACCTGTTGGACTACAACCTGGTGTACTGTGATTTTTAACTTTGTCCATCCCGGTTGACACTGGCTTCTCCACATTTAAGATGAGACATATCGCAGGTCTAATAAATACCTTCCCTTGGCTCTCTGAAGCTAATATGGTTGACTCTTAGCTCCCCTCTCAAATAGTGGCAAATTAGTGATGAGCAACAAATGCTGACTTTTCCATCAGACCATAGGACATAGGAGCAGAATTAGGCCATTCAGCCCATCACATCTGCTCCGGTATGTGATTGTGGCTGATATTTTTCTCAACACCATTCTCCTGCCTTCTCACCATAACCCTTGATTCCCCCGACCAATCAATAACCTATCTATATCTGTTTTAAGTAACTTGGCCGCCACATCCCTCTGCAGTAGTGAGTTCCACAGATTCATACCCTCTGACTGAAGAAATTCCTCCTCATCCCAATTCTAAAAGGTGATCCCTTCACTCTGTGACTATGCCCTTGGGTCCTAGTCTCTCTTACTAGATTAGATTAGACTTACAGTGTGGAAACAGGCCCTTCGGCCCAACAAGTCCACACCGACCCGCCGAAGCGCAACCCACCCATACCCCTACATTTACCCCTACCTAACACTACGGGCAATTTAGCATGGCCAATTTACCTGACCCGCACATCTTTGGACTGTGGGAGGAAACCGGAGCACCCGGAGGAAACCCACGCAGACACGGGGAGAATGTGCAAACTCCACACAGTCAGTCGCCTGAGTCGGGAATTGAACCCGGGTCTCAGACGCTGTGAGGCAGCAGTGCTAACCACTGTGCCACCGTGCCGCCCAAAAGTGGAAACATCTTCTATATGTCCACCCAATCCAGGCCTCTCAGCATTCTGTATGTTTCAATGAGACCGTCCCCTCATCCTTCTGAGCTCCATTGAGTACAAACCCAGAGTTCTCAATCATTCCTCATATGACAAGCTCTTCATCCTTAGGATCATTCTTGTAAACCTCCACTGGGCCCCTCTTTAACACCAGCACATCTTTACTTGGATCCGTGACACAAAGCTGCTCACAATATTCCAAATGCGGCTTCAGCAGTACATCTTTGCTCTTGTATTCTAGCCCTCTTGAAATGAATGCTAACATTATATTGCCTTTCTAATGGCCAAATTAACCTGCATGTTAACCAAAAGAGAATCCTGAACTATGACTCCCAAGTCCCTTTGTGCTTCAGATTTCATAGAACATAGAACAATACAGCGCAGAACAGGCCCTTCGGCCCTCAATGTTGCGCCGACCTGTGAACTATTCTCAGTTCGTCCCCCTACACTGTCCCATAATCATCCATGTGCTTAACCAAGGATTGTTTAAATCTCCCTAATGTGGCTGAGTTAACTACATTGGCAGGTAGGGCATTCCACGCCCTTACCACTCTCTGAGTAAAGAACCTGCCTCTGACATCTGTCTTAAATCTATCACCCTTCAATTTGTAGTTATGTCGCCTCGTACAAGCTGACATCATCATCCTAGGAAAAAAACTTTCACTATCGACCCTATTTAATCCTCTGATCATCTTGTATGTCTCTATCAAATCCCCTCTTAGCCTTCTTCCTTCCAATGAGAATAGACCCAAATCTCTCAGCCTTTCCTCATAAGACCTTCCCTCCAGACCAGGCAATATCCCGGTAAATCTCCTCTGCACCTTTTCCAATGCTTCCACATCCTTCCCGTAAAATGGCAACCAGAACTGTATACAATATTCCAAGTACAGCCGCACCAGTGTTTTATATAGTTGCAGCATGGCATCACGGCTCTGGAACTCAATCTCTCTACTATTGAAACCTAACACACCATATGTTTTTTTAACAGCACTATCAGGAGCGTTTTCACTCAGTGAAGCCTTTTCACATTTAGAAAGTAGTCAATGCCTCTATCGTTCCCACCAATTGGGAACAATATTTTCTCACATTATATCCCAACTGCCATATTTTTGCCCACTGTCCTACCCTGTTCAAATCATTCTGCATCTTCCCTGTTTCCTCAACACTATCTGTCCCTTCGCCTATCTTCATGTCATCACAAACTCAGCAAAAATGCCCTGAGTTCCTTTGTCCAGATCACTGCTGCTTAATGTGAATAGTTGTGGTCCCACATGGATCCTTGTGGAACTCCACCAGTCACCAGCTGCCATCCTGAAAAACACCCCTGTGTCCCAACTCTCTGCCTTCGGTCAGTCAGAAAATCCTTTATCCATGCTAGTACCTTACCCCTAAAACCATGGGCTCATCTTATTTTGCAGCGTCCTGTATTGCAGCTTGTCAAAGGCCTTCTGGAAAGCCAAATAGATCACACCTACTGGTTCTCCTTTGTCTGACTTGCTCATTACCTCCTCAAACATTTCAACAGAAGGTCAGGTGTGATCTTCCCTTGACGGAGCTGTGCTGACTCAGTCCTGTTATACCAGGCGCTTTCAAATACCCAGCAATGTCATCCTTAATAATGGACTCTAAAATCTTAACAATTGAGGTCAGACTAACCAGACCATAGTTTTCTGACTTCTGCCTCCCTCCTTTCTTAACAAGGTGTTACATTAGCTATATTTCAGTCCTTGGGACCCTTCCCGACTCCAGTGATTCCTGAAAGATCACCATCAATGCCTCCACAATGTTCTCAGCTATCTCCTTCAGAACTCTGGGGTGTAGACCCTCCAGTCCAGGTGATTTATCCATCTTCAGACCTTTCAGCTTACCCGGCCTTTTGCCTGAGTACACCCACCTCTGCCCCTGACTCTCTCGATGCTGTGTTTTGCTGCCATTTCTTTATTCCATAGTACTGCTTCTCCAGCTTCATTTTCCAATGGTCCAAAGTCCAGTCTTACCTCTCTCTTACCTTTTATATAAGAAAACTCTTGGAATCTTCTTTTACACCACTAGCCAGCTAACTCTTAACATTTCTTCCAATTCCAACCTTACTGCTTTTTTAGTCATCCTATGCTGATTATTAAAGGCGTTCCAATCCTTTGGCTTTCCACTAATCTTCACCACACTGTATGCTTTTCTTTTGCTTTTATGCTCTCCCTGATTTCCCTCATCAACCTTGGCTGCTTCATCCTACTCTCAGTATGTTTCTTCTTCCTTGAGATGAATTTTGTCTGTGCCAAATTACCCCCAGAAACATTGCTGCTCCACTGCCTTCCCTGTTAGGTTTCTCTTGCAATCAACTTTGCCAGCTCTTCTCTCATGTTTTTGTAGTTAACTTTGCTCAATTGTAATACCGTTACTACTGATTCCAGATGCTCCCTCTCAAACTTCAGTGTGAATTGTATCGTATTATGGTCACTGACCCCCAAGGGCTCCTTCACCTTAAGCTCCCTAATCAGTCTGCTCCATCTGCTGTGCCTGAAGTTAGATTCTGACTCTTTCAATACTCTCTGTCCTATTACTTGTTCTGGAAACATTACTAACCTCTGCTGACCCTCCCCCTCATTTAATATTATCCATAATTTTCCTGCAAGTGAACCACATACACCACTGTTTAGTTTAAAATCCTATCCACGGTCCTAGTTATGTGGATTGCTGTGCCTCTGGTCCCAGCATAATTCAGTGGAGCCTCTCCATCAGAACATCTCCCTCCTTCCCCAGTACTGGTGCCAATGCCACATGAATTCAAACCCCTTTCTCCCCCATCAATTTTTGAGCCATGTGTTTACCTGTTTAATCTTGTTGACCCTGTGCCAGTTTGCTTGTGGCTTAGGTAGCAATCCTGATTATCCGAAAGGGATTGCTAACTTTTTGATTCTGCTTCATAATTGAGCCCCTAGCTGCTTATATTCCCTCAGCAAAATCTCTTTCCTCTTTCTACCTATTTCATTGGTACCTATGTGGACACCCTCATCCAATGTTAGAATATATTTTTAAAATATGATCTGACTGTCAGTTCAAGCAGTCATTGGCGGCACAGTCTGGAGCAGTTCTCAAGAAGATGGCCTACCACTGTTTTCTCAAGATAAACAGAAAATGGACAATAAATGCAGGTCTCACCAACAATATCCATTTGCCAAGTATTTATAATACAGAAAGGGAGGTTAATAAAGTTGCACTGTTTGTTACAGCCCAATATGAAATGCATGGAACTATGTTACTCTTTGATTAATGATGCACAGCTTTATTTAAATGACAAAGGCACGGCGCATTGCTCTGCATTGTTTATTTATGTATCTCTGGACTTTGCCTTATGCTGGGAGTAGCTGGCAAATGTTAGTAGTTCAGTATAACAGATTGATTGTCTACTGTAATAAAACTATGTTTATAGTAAGAAAAATCAACATTAGCTGCCCAACCCATGTGCTCTTTAATACCATAACAGCCAATGTATTGGCACACTGCTGTGTAGGAGTAACACGCCAAATGACCAAGCATCATAAAATGGCCCATAAATTACACTTCTCCACGAACAGGTCATGAAGAATTGTATGGCAATGGAGTGTGCAAGACTATCAGTGTTTTTACATGTTATTAGTTGTGTTGTTTCAATGGTCTTATCCATTTGTGAATTTTTCATTGAAACATGAGATAGCTTGGAATGATCTACAGTGAAAGACAGACTGGCATATATAGTGTATGGATTCATAATTTCCCAAAGTTTTTACAGCCAAAGAAGTACTTTCACATATACTCACAGTTGTAATGTAACTATCATACAATGTTTCATATAGGTAGGGATTTACTCAGTTAAGTTATACTTATATTTATTTAGGTATTGTTGACTTTGGAACAGAAGAGTTTGAAGGGAGAGTTGACAAAAGAATATGATGTTCTGGCAGGTTAAATAAAGTAGACAAAGCCAAGCAGTTCCTATTCACTGAGAATTCAAGAATGAGGAAACACAGTCTTAACCTTTAGACGAGGGGATGAGGAGGAAATGAGAAGAAATTTTTTTTTGTCTCGCTAGTAATAATAACCTGAAACCTATAACTAATGAGCGTGTAGAAGTAAGATTGAACAGTGGTTTTGAAACAAAATTTGATGAGCACTTGAGGGAAATAACTTTGTGGAGTTCTGGGGATATACTGACTGGGGAATGAAACTGACTGTGTTGCTCAAATAGAAAGCTAACATGGATTCGATGGGTTGACTGGTCTACTCCACTGTTCTGATACAATGACTTGTTATTTACAAGAAATTGGCTTTTGAGGTACAACAATGTTATTTTGTAGACAATAGGTGGCCATCACAGAATTGCATCAAGCTACAAACAGCAATGAGATGAATGATTAGTTCATCTGTGTTTAGCAAGATTAGCTGGGATAAGAGAGAAATCCCTTGCTATTTCTCAAATAATTTTGTGTAATCCTTTACTTCTGCTTAATCTTCAGCTCTTCCTAAAATCTGCTGTCGATACCCTAATCTGCATGTAGTTTCATGGGCACATCACTGTCAGTGTTCATAAACTTAGACTAACTCCTGGTGAGGCAACATCTTAATTTAGAAGTTCTCATACTTGTTTTTAAATCCCCCCATTGCCTCACCTAGCCCAATCATTGCAATCCCATCCAACCAAATCACTCTCCCAAGCTGCTGCTAGCAGAGAGACTACCAAGTTAATTGGCTGAATCTGAGTAAGGGAAAAAAAAATGAAGACAATGTGTGTATATGTGAATGCACTAAGTACATTAAGTAAGATTGGGGAGAATGCCACGTGGAAATATGATGTTATGGCAATCACAGAGACCTGGCTTAAGGAAAGGCAAGAGTGGATGTTAAATAGTACTGGGTGCAAAGTGTTCAGATAAGATGGAAATGGAAGGATTGAGGAGGGTTAGCCCTATTGGTTAAGGAGAATTGGAGTGCTGTAGAGAAAGAATGTCTCAGAGGATTCAAGTTCAGAATCAATTTGGCTGGAGCTAAAGAACAAAAGGGTATAATTACATTGATCAGCATAGTGTATAGACCACTACTTGTAGGAAGCATGTAGAGAAATAAATTTGCTGGGAAATTATCGAGAGAAGTTATGAGGAAAGACTGGCAACCAACATACAGAGGTGTCTCCAAATCTTCTATTGACATAAAAATAATAAAATAGTAATTAAAAGGAGAAGTAGGACAGATTAGACAACAAAAAGATTTATTTATGGAGGAAGGGGGCATGGCTGAGGTGTTAACTGAATACCTTGCATCTGCCTTTACCAAAAAAGGGAGATGCTCTTCAGGGCCATCTTGCCAGACTGCATAAAGTTAGCAGGAAAAATATTGAAAGGCAATACAAGTGTAAAGGGGGCACAGGAGCAGAGGGACCTACGTGTAGATGTGCTCAAATCATTGAAGGTGACAGGGCAGATGGAGAAAGTGATTAATAAAGCATACATTATCCTCAGATTTATTAATAGAAGCATAGAATACAAGAACAAAGAGGTAACATTGAACTTGTATAAGACACTTGTTTGACCTCATCTTGGAGTAATGTTTAACAGCTCTGGGTGCTATATTATAGGAAGAGTGTGAATACATTGGAAAGAGTGCTGAATGATTTAGAAGACTGTTTATAGGGATGTGGAACATCTGTTATGAGGATAGATTGAAGAGAGTTGGAATCTCTTTGGAGAGAAGCAGGCTACAAAGAGAACTGAGAGGTTTTCAAAACCATGAGTGGGAGAAACTGTTCCCACTCATAAAAGCAACAAGAATGAGATAGCATGGATTTAAAATGATTTGTAAATGGAATAAAATGTTTCTTTTTCCACACAGTAAGTAGAGATGGAATGTACTACCTGGAAGTGTGATGGAGGCAGGTTCAATTGAGATATTAAATTGCAGTGAAATAAAGTGCAAGGGTTTGGGGAAAAGGCAGGAGATTCGCAGTAAGTAATGATGCTCATTTGACAAGCCATGATGTCCCAAATAGCCTCCTTCCACACCAGAACACCTCTGTGATTTTATGAAGCAGACGCGGAGGATGCTGAAGAAATTCAGTATGTCAGGCAGCATCTAGAGACAGGAACAAAGTTAAATTCTCGCGTCCCATATGACTCTTAATCAGAAGCGAAAGGGATAGGAAAATGCTGTTTTTATAAATTTGACAGAGGTCAGATGCCCATTGCAAAAGAAAAAGGAGTTGTTAATGGTGGATTAAAAAGAAAAAGATTTATAATGGATGTAAATTATGGTGTTAAAGGAAAGAGATGGGTCCTCCATCTGAAAAGCAAAGTAAATAAGATACAAAATCTAGGAACAAATGACTACAGATGCTGGAATCTGTACTGAAACCAACAAATGCTGGAGGTCACAGTGGGTCAGGCAGCATCCATGAAGAGAGAGCAAACTAACATTACAGTCACCAGAGTCATCTAGACTCAAAACATTAGCTTGCTCTCTCTCCATGGACGCTGCCTGACCTGCTGTGATCTCCAGCATTTGTTGCTTTCAGTGGATAAGATACAACCAAGACAAAGCTGTGGGGCAGATAAAGAATGTAAGGGAAATAGAGAACTTTCTAAATTTATTGAATTTATTTTTGATATCTCTAGGCTGTAAAATACATAAGCAGAAAATGTTCCTCAAGCTTACACTGTGTTTCGTTAGAACATTGCATGAGGCCCAAGACAGGAATGTTAACACATGTGCAAAGTGTTTTATCAAAATCGTGAGCTACAGACAGAGCACTGATGTACCACAGTCACCCAGACCGTTGCCAATTGTCCAACCCACTTCCATGAATTTGAAGGTTCACATGCAATGGAGAGCTGCATGTTTTCAAGCTAGAGTCCTGCTGCAGTCAGTAACTTCAGACATTTGGAAAGATACATTTCAGGGAATTCATTGCAATCTGTATGTATACAGTAGTTGAAAATATCCTGAGATAGTAAAAAGTACAATGGCAAGGAACAAGCAAAATGTACTTTTAAGGAGGTGAGAACTGTGGAGAACCATAAAGGTTTAGGGAGAGAATTCCAGAGTGAGAACCCAGGTAGCTGAAGGCAGAGCTGCTAAAGGTGGGACAATGAAAATCAACATTGCACAAGAGACTAGAGTTGGAGGAAGGCAGAGTTGTTGCAGGGTTACAGGATTGGACGGGGTTATAAAGTTAGTGAAGGTGAGGCCATCAAGGAGTTTGAAAGCAAAGAAGATGATTTTAAAATCAACATGATAATGGACAGGGATCAAGCCATTGCACAGGGACGTGATGATCTAGTGGTGTTATCACTAGACTGTTGATGCAGGGACCTAGGTAATATTCTGGAAGGCTGGGAATCAGGAATTAGGAGACTAATGAAGACCATGAGACTGATGCTGATTGTCAGGGGAAAACGCCTTCTGGTTCACTGATCTGCTTTAGGGAAGGAAAACGCTGTCCTTACCTGGAGTGCAGATGTTGCAGATCAAAGTCGAAAAGTGTGGCTCTGGGAAAGCACAGCCGGTCAGGTAGCGTCCGAGGAGCAGGAGAATTGAGAATGCATTTCGGGCATAAGCGTGACTTGCTGTGCTTTTCCAGTGCCACACTTTTCGATGCTGTCCTTACCTGGTCTGACCTACATGTCATTCCAGACCCACGGCAATGTGGTTGACTCTCAACTGCCCTCTGGGCGATAAATGCTGGACTAGCCAGCAACACCCACATCATTGTGGATGAATTTAAAAATAGTCAGCAGTTCTACAGACAATCCTATAGGCATCATATTAATCTGGAGCTAAAATGCATTTTTACTGCACTATAAAGACATAAACTGACACTGCATTATTATTCAGTTGTTGATGAGGAGTTGCATGTTTACCATGTAAATACAGACTGAGGTGTGTCATTTAAAGGACCATAATCAAATCTGCTAGTTACATTTTACTCTTTGTTGATGGACTTTGTTTTGTATGTGTTAGCAGATTGGAAACCAAGGTTAGCAAAAGTTAGAAAAAAAGACAGAGTTTAGCCATTTTTGTCATCGCTTTTTTATCTACTTGTCTCTTGGGGCCTATGAGTAAGGATAGAATACAGCTCTCTGAGTCAATCCACCAACAACATCTAACATAATCAGTTTGTCCTCTTGATATCTCTATAACTTCCTCCACCTCTGTAAAACGTCACTGGAAACTGTTGGAGGTTGAATCAGACCATTTACAATCCTGATGTCATAACTGATTCGAGTTCAGCTTCACCAAGGTCTCCTACATCCCCCTCTGTAACATTGTCAAACTCTATCCCCTAGGTAAAAACAATGACTGCAGATGCTGGAAACCAGATTCTGGATCAGTGGTGCTGGAAGAGCACAGCAGTTCAGGCAGCATCCAAAGTGCAGCGAAATCGAGGTTTCGGGCAAAAGCCCTTCATCAGGAATACAGGCAGAGAGCCTGAAGCGTGGAGAGATAAGCTAGAGGAGGATGGGGATGGGGAGAAAGTAGCATAGAGTACAATAGGTGAGTAATCAGACAGCCAATGAATCAAGATGCTGGCCTTTTATTTACAAGGATGCTGCCTGGTGAGACCAGGCATAATAACTATAAATATAAAGCTGCTACAACTCCAGTAAGGAATTCACGATAGGTGAGTGGGGGAGGGGGAGTGGGGAAGTCCCATCCTGGCACTTTCCCCTGCACCGCAGGAACTGTAAAACCTGCACCCACACTTCCTCCCTCACCTCTATCCAAGGCCCTAAAGGAGCCTTCTACATCCATCAAAGTTTTACCTGCACATCCACTAATATCATTTACCGTATCCGTTGCTCCCGATGCGGTCTCCTCTACATTGGGGAGACTGGGCACCTCCTAGCAGAGCGCTTTAGGGATCATCTCCGGGACACCCGCACCAATCAACCACACCGCCCCATGGCCCAATATTTCAACTCTCCCTCCCACTCTGTCAAGGACATGGAGGTCCTGGGCCTCCTTCACTGCCGCTCCCTCACCACCAGACGCCTGGAGGAAGAACGCCTCATCTTCCGCCTCAGAACACTTCAACCCCAGGGCATCAGTGTGGACTTCAACAGTTTCCTCATTTTCCCTTCCCCCACCTCACCCTAGTTCCAAACTTCCAGCTCAGCACTGTCCCCATGATTTGTCCGGACTTGTCCTACCTGCCTATCTTCTTTTCCACCTGTCCACTCCACCCTCTCCTCCCTGACCTATCACCTTCATCCCCTCCCCCACTCACCCATTGTACTCTATGCTACTTTCTCCCCACCCCCACCCTCCTCTAGCTCATCTCTCCACACTTCAGGCTCACTGCCTTTATTCCTGATGAAGGGCTTTTGCCCGAAACCTCGATTTCGCTGCACTTTTGATGCTGCCTGAACTGCTGTGCTCTTCCAGCACCACTAATCCAGAAACTCTATCCCCTGTCTCAGTTCCCCTATTAATGACACCTTCCTCTGAAACACTTATCCTGAGTATTCCAGTGCTCTCCTGCCTGAATTCCACCTTCCTCCTTACATAAGTTAAAACTCATCCGAAACTGTTGTTGTATCTTCAGTCATACTAGGTCCTATTCACCCATCACCCTTTACGCTCACCGGTCTACATTAGCTCTGACATGGCAGTGCTTTGACTTTAGAATTCCTGACTTCATTCCCCAATAGAATCATAGAATCCCTACAGTGTGGAAGCAGGCCATTTGGCCCAATAGGTCCACATCGGCTCTTTGAACAGCATCCCACCAAGACCCAGCCCCCGATTACCCTATCCTCATAACCCTGTATTTCCCATTGGCTTATTCTTTCTTATTTCATCTGCAATCTCTTCCATCTCTATAGCTCTTCAAGATCTCCCACGTTCCTTGAATTCTGGATTCTTCCATATCTGATCTTTCAACATAACTGTTGATTATGCTTTCATCAGTCTGGACCCAAAGTTTTGAAATGTCTCCCTAAAATAGTTCACCCTTTAAGTCGTTCCAGAAAGCTTACCTCTATGACCAAGCTCATTGTCACTTACCCTAATTTCATTTTATACAGCTCAATGTCAGATTTGGCCTGACAGAACTTACCTTGAGACATGGAAGACATGCTATAAATATATACACTCAACAAATGCCTTATCACACCTAACTTCATCGAAGCCTGTCAGCGAAAACTTCTATTCTCTTTTCCTTCATTCCTGTTTATCCAGCTGCATGTGAGCACATTACATGCATGAATGCTATCTGCCATTTCCACATTAGAACCATCCTCAAGATAAACCATCGTGAATTCCTTACTGGAGTTGTAGCAGCTTTATATTTATAGTTATTATGCCTGGTCTCACCAGGCAGCATCCTTGTAAATAAAAGGCCAGCATCTTGATTCACTGGCTGTCTGATTACTCAACTTCCAACCCAAATCAGACTTTCCAAATAAATGCTAGGTAAGTTTATTTTTAATGTGGCTGTTCACTTTATAACCTGAAGGACTTCAACTCCATTTAGTCAGGTTGAAGGAACCATTTCATTGTACACCCTTGATAGCCAATTAAAGGGGAGGAATCTAACATTGACTTTCTTTGGGCAAAGGTTTAACATGTACCTGTTTTCAAAATCTTGATTTAGGCTTAATGTTGTAAAATTTCAATATCACATCAATGCCTGATTATTATCTGCAATTATCTTCATTATTCTGAGGAGCGTAACCTCCATAATTGTGCATATAATTACACTATTCCAGTTATTTGTTCCAAGTGTACAAGTTGCTCAATCTTAGTTTAGTTGGAAGGCTTTCAGAGATAAACAGAATATCTGACGGGAGTTATGGGTTGCCCAGGATAAGAACAACACATTCATTCCCTGAAAGATGTTACCAAACCAGTTGGATCTTTGTGATAATCCAAATGCTTCTCTGGTCATTTTACCTTGAACAAAGCACTAATCGGGATTCCCAATCTTGCCATGATAAGATCTGAATGTATCAGGTGTATAAGTCAGTATCAGTTTCACTGAAGTCCTCATGATGATTATATCACACAAAAAATGAGATATGGAAATATTGAATATTTGCCAGTGCCAGTGAAAGAACAGTGATACATGTCCAAGGATTGTGTATTGACTTGGAAAGGCTCTTGGATGAAATGATGTTCCTATGTGATTGCTAATAATGACCATCTCAGCATTATAAGTTGCAGGGAGGGAAGTGTTAGCCTTTACACCAATAACTGTATTTGTAAGGTAATTCATTGGATTTGAAATACCATGGGATATCCTAACAATTTTATAAGGTTATATATGATTATATGAAAGTGGTACAATGAGGAATATGAGGGAAAATCATCTTCAGAACTAATGTTTGGAAGTTCCAATTGTTTTTTTTCTAGGATAATGAGTATATGTCATAGATGTTAGGTAAAAAGAATGGAGCTCAAAAAGCCTTGAATTATTTCAGAGACAGGAGTTCAGGCCGCATCCAATGAGCAGCGAAATCGATGTTTCGGGCAAAAGCCCTTCATCAGGAATAAAGGCAGAGAGCAGTCATTGTTTTTACCTTGTTGATTTTAACCCTACTGCGAATCCTCTTGCAAGGATGCCTGTCTTGAAGAAGTTTTCCTCCTCTCCCTCCACGCTTCAGTCTCTCTGCCTTTATCGACTTCAAAACGTCGATTTCGCTGCTCGTTGGATGCTGCCTGAACTGCTGTGCTCTTCCAGCACCACTGATCCAGAATCTGGTTTCCAGCATCTGCAGCCATTGTTTTTACCTTATTTCAGAGACAGTTTGTTGTTATGAATGGGATACCATATGTTATATCATCTGGAGGTAATAACTTAGTGTGTTCATTTGTATTGTGTGGTTTTAGATAATGAATATTGTGTTTGAAGCAGATTTATCAAAACACTTAGACTTCAGGGGTATGAAGGGATTTTTTGTGGGGAGGTGAGTATGGTGTAGTTGGTGAATTGGATAAACATTAATCTTCAGAGCAACTTGGAAATAATATACCATCCACACATTTTTTCTGAGTTGTCTCATAGGAAAGAAAGCTAAAAGTAAAATATATTGTAAGATGTATATATTTTTAATAAGAATTTGTAGGCATTTATAGCCCATGCTAGAATGATATGGATTTCCAGTTAAAATTCCACCCCTGAAATTCATGGAATTTGAGAATACCCATTGCAGGAAAAGGACCAAGTAGGAGAATGTTTTCCTACCATCTGGACATTACTTGGCCCATGTTAAAACCAAAAGAGAAAATGCTGGAAAATCTCAGTAGGTCTGGCAGCATCTGTAAGGAAAGAAAAGAGCTGACGTTTCAAGTCTAACTGACCCTTTGTCAAAGCTGGCTCATCATTGTTGAGCTTAATGGGGATTTTCCTGAAAGCTTGTTGAGTCTTGTATTTCAAAAGGACACTGTTTTAGAAAGGACGTTGTAAGTCATTTTGTTGTATTTCTGACAGTCCTTGACGTGACAGATTGTGGACATTTTGTTATTGTAACAATTGAACAAAGCATTTTTAACTGAGTGCAAATGTGCAGCAATGACTAATGTTTTCTTTTACTGATTTAGTTTTTTTACATCTCAATAACACCTCTTAGTTGATCAACTCTAATAATTCGAACTTCTGATGAATGGTCTGAACCCCTAACATTAACATATTTGGTTTATGTAACTCAACTTATTTCGCTCTTCTCTAAAATGACTTTAAGCTGCAGCAGTCCAGTTGTATGTGTTGCATTGATGACGATTACCAATTTCTGGTTGTTATGGTTTCCTGCAAATAACTGAAACTAAAGACTCATTTGGTTTACAGTAGAATATTATTGGTGAACCTTAAAAGAAAAAGGTTCTTATATTAAACAAAATGAATCTTATTGCATGACTGCAATCAGTACGTTAGACATGGAAACGATGAGATAAGACTATGAGGAGCCCTAGACTATCGGTCTTCACTATACAAGATTCCTTAAACTGCCCTGATTTTCCCAACCCAAGTCCTTATGACATCATCAAATTGTTGGCACATCACGCAGTCACCAACATCCTTCAGAATCATTGCTTTATATAACAGGTACAAGAACTTTATTCACTGGTAGGGCTGCCCATGATTGAGCAGGACAAAATGGCCAATGTCTAATGCATCAGAACATGGCTGACAGTAGTTTGAGATCTTGGTAAAATATTTGCTTAATGTAGTCTTCACAAGTAGAACAACTGTAAACTCAAGGTGACTGAGATAGAATATGCAGCTGCAGTTTATGCATAAGACATAGATAAGAACATTTCATACTAATTAGTTGTTTCACTTGAATTATTTAATCAATCTACTTCAAAGTAGTTATAGATCTATACAAAAAAACACTAAACGCAATAGAGGAAAAGATTCAAACCAGTTTCAGACAGAAAAAGCAGCCTCGTTATCATTACAGGGAGAAATGAATACAGAAATTGGAATGTGGGTTGAATGAACACATGAAGACACAATTTGTTAGCTAAAGATTTCTAACATAACTTTGTTTGAACTGATCAAAAATCCATATTCCTTTGTATTTTCTGTAATGAGTATTTAAAAGGTCCTGAACTGAAAGGCAAGTATCCAATTAATTGGCAGTTAACATGGTACAGCTTGCAAATATTGCTTGAATACAGTATCCATTGTGAAAAGGTTCAAGGAAGAAGATAAGAAAGTTTGGGAAACATGATGAAGGACCGAATGTGGAGCACAAGCCTGCCATCTCTTTGTCATTCAGTGACATGATTAGCTTAACTGGAAATATATTGAAATTGCTGAGCAAGCTTGAATTGTATTTATTAATGACTGGATAATGGCACAGGAAGTCATATAAGCATCTGCTGATGACACAGTGTTAGGCAGTGTTTTAGACAGTGCAGATGATGGTATAAGATTAAAAAAGGATATCGATAGACTATGTGAATGGGCAAAACTGTTGCAGATGCAATTCAATGCAAGAAAGTGTGAGGTTATCCATTTCGGACTGAGAAAGGATAGCTGAGGGAACTTCCTCAATGATCAAGTTAAATGCAGTGGATGTCCACAGTGATTTAGCTGCCCAGGTGCATAGCTCTTTAAAACATCACAATCAGGTGCAGAAAATAATCAAGAAAGCTAATGGAATGCTGACCTTTAAATCTAAAAGATTGGAGTATAAGGATGCAGTTACTGCAGTTATATCCAACTGTGTTTCAACCCCACCTGGAGTACTGCGAGCAAACCTGGGCACTACAGCTTAGGAAGATTATAGTGGCTTTGGAGGTGGTAGAATATAGGGGTTTACTAGAATTAAAACTGGACATCAGGGGTTATGTTATGAAGGGAGATTATACAAAGTAGGCCTGTTTTCTCTGTAATGTGGAAGGTTAAGGTGTGATCTGCTCGAATTTGTAAAGATAATAACAGGACACAAAAGAGCAGATAAAGTTGAACTAATTCCACAGATTGGGGATTCTAAAACTAATGGATGTGGTCTGTCAATGAGGGCCAGATTATTCAGGAAAGGTGTTAGGAAGCATTTCTACACACAAAAGGTAGTGGATACTTGGAACTCTCTTCCACAACCGGCAGAGGATATAGGATCAGTGGTTGATTTTAAATCTGAGGTACATACATTTTTATTAATCAAAGGTATTATGGGATATGAGCCGAAGGCAGATCTATAAAGGTATTCCACAGATTAACCATAATCTCATTGCATGTGGAACAAGTTCAGGAGGCTGACTAGCCCATTTGAATTCCTCCGTTCCTAATAACTGCTGTCATGACTGTTAAACGAAAGTCCATGGCACATAGTAAATAAAAGGAAAATTTAATTTTTAAAGGACCCCAATTTCCAACAGTTCTCTGGGGTAGAGAATTCCAAAGATTCACAATCTTCTGATTGACGTAATTTCTCCTCATCTCAGTCCTAAATGTCAGAGACAATGATCCCTAGTCCTAGAACCTGCAGCCTGGTATCTAGCTTCTAAGGATCTAGCGTTATAAGCTTGTTAAAAACTTTTTATGTTTTAATGCGATCATCTTTCATTCTTTTAAGCTGCAGAAAATAATTAGCCCATGCTGTTCAATCTTTCCTCTTGGAACAGGAGGTTCACTCCAAGAATCACTCAATGAACCTTTTTCATACTGCCTCCAAGGCAAGTGCATATTTCAAAGGTTAAGGAGACCAAACTGTACATAGTGCTCCAGTTCTAGTCTCACCAAAGCCATTTGTAAGTATAGCAGACAACCTTACACTTATTTTTAAAGAATCCCTACAGCGTTTAAACAGGCCCTTCGGCCCAACATGTCCACACCGACCCTCCGAAGAGCAACTCACCCAGACACATCTCCCTCTGCCTAATGAACCTAACACTATGGAGAATTTAGCATGGCCAATCCTCCTAACCTGCACATCTTTAGCTTGTGGGAGGAAACCGGAGCGCCAGGTTTCCCATGCAGACACGGGGAGAATATGCAAAATCCACACAGACACTCTCCCGAGGCTGGAATCAAACCCAGGTCCCTGGTGCTGTGAGGTTGCAGTGCTAACCACTAAGCCACCGTGCTGCCATTTAAATCCCAACTTGTAAATTAACAGGCCACTTCTTTTTCTACTTGTAATCTAACTTGTAATCCTTTGTATAAAGGCACTCAAATTCATCTGAATACCAAATAGTGTCTCACCTTCTCAAAAAAACTGTCTTTCTCTATAACTTGTTAATCTCCCACTTTGTAAATTGAACCCCATCTTTCACATCCTTGAAGTAGGGGAAGGAATTCAACTGGTACCTAAACGTCCCTGATGTTTCTTTACCAAGGCACCTTCCTGAAGCAACGTTGGAATAACATACTAATGAGTCATTTATGATTCATAAAAAGCTGATCCAGGGAGAGACTGTTGTTGATCACTTGGTCAAGTAAGCAAACTTTTTGAAACATTTGAGACATTTTTTTCAGATCATCATCATCATCATCGGTGATCGTAATACATTATTACTTCTTTTTGGTTTCCACTATGAAAACCCAATAATGAAATGTTTCAAATGGCTGAAGAAATCAGCCAGTCAGCCAAATCCAGAAAACTTGACAAAAGCAAACGAGGGATGAAGAATTGTATTAGCATTCCCTGACATGCATTAAAATGAGTCCAGCTAGCTAGCCAAGAACTCATAATTAAGCGCTAACAGCACTCTTTATGAATCATAAATGACTTATTAATATGTTATTGATTTGTTATTCCAGCTTGGCTTCAGGAAGGTGTCTTGGTAAAGATACACCAGGGATATTTAGACATTGCTGTGTGTACAGTCAGGGCCCAGTCAACTGTCTGGTGGCCAGAGATCTCAAAGGATATTGACAATCTCATGACACTGGGTGAAATCTGCAATCACACAGGATGATCAATTCTGAATAGTACTCCTGTCATCACTGAAAACAGATCAGAAGACAAAATCAGCAAAGTTTGGCAGAAGAATCAAACGCTGAGAACAGGAATGAGCAGCACTTGAGCACAGTAAGGAATCATTAACTGAATTGTTCAGATAGCAACATGCCTGGTGAACAAATTGGGAATGAAAAATCAACTTTGATGCCAAATAATGAGCTGTCACAAGTTCAAGAGCAAACATTTCAATCAATCAGTCAATAATTATTTATAATCAATAATTAAGAACAATTATTCGTACCAGTGAGAGAGAGAATTTTTGACTCAATTAGCAGTGGTATGCCACAAGGATCTGATTTGGGGCTACTGCTGTTTGTCATTTTTATAAATGATCTGGATGTGGGCATAGGAGGATGGGTTAGTAAATTTGTGGATGACACTGAAGCAGGCAGAGTTGTGGATAGTGCCAAGGATGTTGTGGGTCACAGAGGGACATAGATAAGGTGTAGAGCTGGGCTGAGAAGTGGCAAATGGAGTTTAATGTGGAAAAGTGTGAAGTAGTTCATTTCGGAAGAAGCAACAGGAATGCAGAGTACTGGGCTAATGGTAAAATTCTTGGCAGTGGAGATGAACAGAGATATCTCAGTGTCCAGGTGCATAAATCCCTTAAAGTTGTCATCCATGTTTTAGGGTTGTTAAGAAGGCATATGGTGTGTTGGCGTTTATTGGTAGGGAGATTGAGTTTCGGAACCACGAGGTCATGCTTCAGGTGTACAAGACACAGGTGTGGCCGCCCCTGGAGTATTGCGTATAGTTCTGGCCACTACATTATAGAAAGGATTTGGAAGCTTTGAAGAGGGTTCAGAGGAGATTTACTACAATGTTGCCTGATATGGAAGGAAGGCCCAAGGGAAGTGAGGCTGTTTTTGTAGGAGAGAAGAAGGTTGAGAGGTGACTGAATTGAGATGTATAAGATAATCAGAGAGTTAGATATGATGGATAGTGAGAGCCTTTTTCCTTGGATGGTGAAGGCTAACACGAGGGGACGTAGCTTTAAATCGAGGGGTGATAGATTTAGGACAAATATCGGGGGTAGTTTCTTTACTCAGAGAGTGGTGGGGATGTGGAATGGCCTACCTGCAACAATAGTAGATTCACCAATGTTAAGGGCATTTAAATGGACATTGGAATGGTGTATGTTAGATGAGCATCAGATTAATTTCACAGGTCAGCTGAATTTCACAGGACATCCAGGGCTGAAGGGCCTGTACTGTGCTGTAACGTTCAATGTTCTATGTTAAGTAAGCAGCAATATTTTAGTACCATGATTGAGGATATGAAAATGTCTAGTTCACTAATAAGGCATCCACAGAGGGCAAATGAAGACATGCAACTTACTCAACAAATGAAGTAAAGGATTTATATGCTGAAACATTGATATAATCAGTGGATTGAGAAAAAATATTTCCTTGAACAAAATGGAGATGGGTTACATGCAATTCAGGATAGCATCAAACGGAAGAGATTGACTAGTCTAAGATACCAGGGAATTAAAAGGAAGAAAGCTTTTGTTTCAACATGGCAGCCATTTTCTATGCTGGACATTCATGAGATTAAAGGTCACTTATGTTATGTTAGGAGATAACTACCTGAATTAGCAGGAAAGAGTATCTGTACAAAGGGAATTCAAGTAGTTGAATCCTAAGGTTAAGGTAATAGTTCAAATATTAAGTTTAGCAGCAACAACATCCTCAACAAAGACATTCTGGAGATAAAAGATCCTCCAGCCAAGGAATGACTTAAAGGCCAATTAAGGTCACACCAGAGTCAAGGTTAGTGATCCCCAGGCCAAAGGCCTACCAATCTTTCCAGTCAGAACAGAACGTGTTCAGGAAGAATTGTGAAACCTCCAGGCTGGCCGAATTTTTCAGAGGTTTGGGAGGTGATGGAGTGGTGGTAAATGTTAAAGTAGTAATACATCTAAATGTTTAGGTGTTAGCTGTGAGGGAAAAAGATTCAAAGAGATATGGTTCTAAAAGGGTTAATGTTAGAGACTATTAAACTCTGCCCAATCCGATGATGTAACATCATCATGTGGAGAATCTGTATGCGAGCTTAGGGTGTTGATGGGCTCAGAGGTGTCCATCACTGGCTTCTGATGGTCTTAGTAATGAAGATAGGTGGCCAATATAACTTGAAACCATTACAATCTTGCAATTAACTAGATCGTGTTAATACAAGTGCTTCTTCTGAAAATTCACAAGTGGTTCATCTTCTGCACTGCTAACCAAATCAGCCTTTATGCCAATATAAAAAGTGGCAGGGAAGGCATTTGAAGTGAGTGCTAGTGTCCCTATCTCTTGACCAGGAGACTTGGGTTCAAGTCCCATCTCCTCAAGAGGTATGTAATAACTTACATCCCTGAAAGGGTTGATTAGAAAATATTATCTGTGTGTGTCATGAGTATAAAGATTTTTTATAAAGTGGCAGGGTAGATATCATGATCATAATAAATGTGAGGCACTGCATTTTGGAAAGGCAAATCAGAGCAGGACTTATACATTCAATGGTAAGGTCCTGGAGAGTGTTCCTGAACAAAGAGACCTTGGAGTGCAAGTTCATAGCTCCTTGAAAGTGGAGTCATAGATGGATAGGATAATGAAGAAGGCTTTTGGTATGCTTTCCTTTATTGATCAGAGTATTGATATAGGAGTTAGGAGGAGAAAGTGAGGACTCCTGAAAATATGGTGCTGGAAAAACACAGCAGGCCAGGCAGCATCCGAGGAGCAGGTGAAACGACATTTCGGGCATAAGCCCTTCTTCAGGAATTCCTGAAGAAGGGCTTATGCCCGAAATGTCGATTCTCCTGCTCCATAGGAGTTGGGAGGTCATGTGTGGCTGTACATTACATTGGTTAATCCACTTTTGGAATATTGTGTGCAATTCTGGTCTCCCTTCTATAGGAAGGATGTTGTGAAACTTGAAAGGGCTCAGAAAAGATGTATAAGCATGTTGACAGGGTTAGAGAGTTTGAGCTATAGGGAGAGGCTGAATAAGCTGGGGCTTGCTTTCCCTGGACCATTGGAGGCTGAGGGATGACCTTATATAAGTTTATAAAATCATGAGGGGTATGAATAGGGTAAATAAACATGGTCTTTTCCCTCAGTATGGGGAGCCCAAAACCAGAGGCCATGGGTTTAGGGTGAGGGGAGAAAGATTTAAAAGGGTCCTAAGAGGCAACGATTTCATGCAGAGAATGGTGTGTGTATGGAATGAGCTGCCAGAAGAAGTGGCGGAGGTTAGTACAACTGCAATGTTTAAAAGACATCTGGATGAGTATATGAAGAGGAAGGGTTTAGAGGGATATGGGCAAAGTGCTGGCAAATGGGACTAAATTAATTTAGGATGTCTGGTCAGCATGGATGGATTGGACCAAAGAATCTGTTTCCATGCTATACATCTCTCTGACTCTATTGTGTTCTCCCAGTAGGATGATGTGGAGGTGCCGGTGTTGGACTGGGATGGACAAAGTTAAAAATTGCTACAACACCAGATTATAGTCCAACAGGTTTATTTGAAATACTAACTTTCAGAGCGCTGCTCCTCCTTTAGGTAACTAGTGGAACAGGATCTTAAGGCCCAGAATTTATAATAAAAGATCACAGTGTTATGCAATTAAAACGATATATTGAACAAACCTAGATTGTTGTTAAGTCTTTCATCTTTTCGAATCGGTTGAAGGTTTTGGTTCATTAATATATAAACCCCAGAACTTTTTTAAAGTCACTTTTTCTCGTGATAAATTAAGGTTTTATTTTTAAAAAGGTGACACCTCAGCTCTGACAATGTATATATCCGAGTGAAATGTCAGCCCATTGCACTTCAGGAATGCTGATGGCTCTGATGTCATCAAATTCTGGAAATGTGACTGTAAAATTTGTTATACTCATGAATTGTGTTCATGCTAACAGGAAAAGAAAAACATTTTTTTAAAGTTTGAGGGGTTCTTGTGGCGCAGTGGTAGTTTCCCTACCTCTAAACTGGAAAGTCTGGTATCAAGCCACACCTGCTCCAGAGGCATCTCAAAGCTGAATGGATTAATTAAAAATATCTAAAAGGTAGTGTCGGTGGCAGCATTCAACCCTGAACCAAGAGTTGATTATACTTGGTTCAGTGCAGTTTACCTGCTTTGGATTTGTACTTTGCTGCAATGTCCACCAGATGGCAGAAGGTATTCTTCTGAAAGCAGTCAGTGTAAATGTTCCTCTTACCACTAGAGGGTGATGTTCCATGTTTAAACTTGTACAACCCACCCATACATCTCGGTCCTGGCATGTTAGGAATTTTGAGTGTACAACATAAACTACTCCTGATGATGTTAGGTGGAAGGGAGCACTGCTACTCATGTCTATGAATTAACACTGACTGTTAGTTTTTCTGTTCCTTCCTCTCTCTTTCTCTCTCTCTCTCTCTTATAGAAAGTGCCTTGGATCAATTTTCTATCATGTATAAGTCTTCGAGTAAAAAATGAGGTCCGTAGATGCTGGAGATCACAGCTGAAAATGTGTTGCTAGTTAAAACACAGCAGGTTAGGCAGCATCTCAGGAATAGGGAATTCGACGTTTCGAGCATAAGTCCTTCATCAGGAATGAGAGAGAGTAGCCAAGCAGGCTAAGATAAAAGGTAGGGAGGAGGGACTTGGGGGAGGGGCGATGGAGGTGGGATAGGTGGAAGGAGGTCAAGGTGAGGGTGATAGGCCGGAGTGGGGTGGGGGCGGAGAGGTCAGGAAGAGGATTGCAGGTTAGGAGGGCGGTGCTGAGTTGAGGGAACCGACTGAGACAAGGTGGGGGGAGGGGAAATGAGGAAACTGGAGAAATCTGAATTCATACCTTGTGGTTGGAGGGTTCCCAGGCGGAAGATGAGGCGCTCCTCCTCCAGCCGTCGTGTTGTTATGTTCTGCCGGTGGAGGAGTCCAAGGACCTGCATGTCCTCGGTGGAGTCCACCTTCCACCTATCCCTCCTCCATCGCCCCTCCCCCAAGCCCCTCCTCCCTACCATTTATCTTAGCCTGCTTGGCTACTCTCTCTCATTCCTGATGAAGGGCTTATGCTCGAAACGTCGAATTCCCTATTCCTGAGATGCTGCCTAACCTGCTGTGCTTTAACCAGCAACACATTTTCATCTATCATGTATAATCCATACATTCCATAGCTCATGTGTGAGTTATATGATTTGATGTTGTTCTTGTTGTACAGTGTAATTAATGAAAAGATAGGTCAGGAAGGAATGACCTTTGCAGCTCCATGTCTTGTCTCCTCCTCAATTATTACCATCTTAGACTTTTCCTCTCATTGTGAATGTGTGTACGGGTACAATAACACCGTGGTTCTGTTAATAAATTGGGTATCCAGAGTTATGCATCGGTGATTTGGACATGGCCTGCTTTACCATCCAGGCAATTTGATTTTCAGTAATGATGATCATGAATGACTGTCATGAAAAACTTACCTGGTTCATGCCTGTCCTTTAGCGAAGGATAGGCACAGCTCCTTACATTTATTTGATTCAGATCCAAAGCAAAATGGTTGACTCTTAACTGGCCTCAGTTTCAGAAACATTTAAGAAGGCTGCTCACAGCCACCTTTTCACATAATGGACAATAAATGCTGGCCTTTACCCACATACAATCAATGAATTTTTTAAAAAATTTGGCAATGTATGTAACATAAAACAGGAGAAGGAGTTGGCCATTTGACTCCTTGAGCCTGTTCCACCATTCAAGAGCATCATGGCTGACCTGTTGGTGTTTCAAATTCTACATTCCTCCGGGTGCTCTGGTTTCTTCCTGCAGTCCAAAGATGTGCAGGTCAGGTGATTCGGCCGTGCTAAATTGTCCCTTAATGTTAGGTGCGTTAGTCAGGGATAAGTTCAGGGTAGGGGAATGAGTCTGGATGGGTTACTCTTCAGAGGGTCAGTGTGGACCTGTTGGGCCTAAGGGCCTGTTTTCACATGTAGGTAATCTAATCCAATTTAATCTCCATCTACCACAGATAACCTTTTGATTGCCTAACAAGAATCTTTCGTCCTTTGCCTTAAAAATAATCATTGACTACCTTCCATGCCTTCCAAAACAAAGAGTTCCAAAAGTCACTCAAACCTCTGAAAGGAAAAAAAAAACCTTCTGTATCTTGACCTTTAAAGAACAACCCCTAATTTTAAAATTATATGTGCGGATTCTGGATTCACACACACAAGAGGAAGCATCATTACATATGCAGTTTTCACAATCTGGAACATTTCAGTGAAGTCACTCTCACACTTCTAATTCCATTGGAAACAAGCCTGGTCTCTCCACACTTTCCTCTTAAGACAATTCACTCACTCCAGGTATAAATCTAACAAACCTCCTCTGAACCACCTCCAATACATTTGCAACCTGTCTTAAAAGAGGAGACCAAAACTGTGCACCATTTTCAAGATGTCCCCTATACAACTAAAACATACCATCCTTACTTTTATGTTCAATTCCTCTTTGCATTGAAGGATAGTATCCATTTCTTGTTGTGGTTCTGTTCGCTGACCTGGGAATTTGTGTTGCAGACATTTCGTCCCCTGTCTAGATGACATCCTCAGTGCTTGGGAGCCTCCTGTGAAGTGCTTCTATGATGTTTCCTCCGGCATTTATAGTGGTTTGTCTCTGACGCTTCCGGTTGTCAGTTCCAGCTGTCAGCAATGGCCGGTATATTGGGTCCAGGTCGATGTGTTTGTTGATAGAATCTGTGGATGAGTGCCATGCCTCTAGGAATTCCCTGGTTGGGACAACACTACTATTATAGGGCAAGCCAAACAGAGAACAGCCAGGGAATTCCTAGAGGCATGGCACTCATCCACAGATTCTATCAACAAACACATCGACCTGGACCCAATATTTCGGCCACTGCAGCGGACAGCTGGAACTGACAACCGGAAGCGGCAGAGACAAACCACTATAAATGCCGGAGGAAACATCACAGAAGCGTTTCACAGGAGGCTCTCAAGCACTGAGAATGTCACCCAGTCAGGAGACAAAACGTCTGCAACACAAATTCCCAGCTCGGCGAACAGAACCACAACAACGAGCACCCGAGCTACAAATCTTCTCACAAACTTCGAGCATCCATTTCCCTGGGTTGGGGGCAGTCCAGAACTAGAGGGGCATAGGTTTAGGGTGAGAGGGGAAAGATATCAAAGGGGCATAAGGAACAACTTTTTCATGCAGAGGGTAGTACGTGTATGGAATGAGCCGCCAGAGGAAGTGCTGGAGGCTGGTATCATCGTAGCATTTATGGGGAATATGAATAGGAATGGTTTAGAGGGTGATGGGCCAAGTGCTGGCAAATGGGACTAGATTAGGTTGGGATATCTGGTTGGCATGAATGAGTTGGACTGAAGTGTCTGTTTCTGTGTGTACATTTCTATGACTCTATGTCTCTATTAGCTTTCTTGATTGTGCTGTAACATTTTGCGATTCACCGACATAGATCCTTCAGTCTGACCAGTCCATGCCGAACATAATCCCAAACTAAACAAGGGTCACCTGCCTGCTCTTGGCCCATAGCCCTCCAAACCTTTCCTATTCATTTCCAAATGTCTTTTAAACATTGTAATTGTACCCACATCCACTACTTCCTCAGGAAATTCGTTCCGCACACGAACCACCTCTGTGTAAAACATTTGTTCCTCATATCTTGTTTGAATTTCTCTTCTTTCACCTTAAAAATGTGCTCTCTAGTCTTAAAATCCATGGTGAACACCTAAATTCCTTTGCACCTCTGTATTTTGCATTTATTCTCCATTTAAATAATACGCTGCTTTTTCATTTTTCCTGCCAAGGTGAACACTTCACATTTTCTCTCATTGTATTCCATATGGCAAATCTTTGCCCATTCACTATCAACCTATCTTCCTGTCTGCAAATTCAATGTGTTCTTCACAACATGCAAGTTATTCTGCTATAATGTGGGCTTCATCAACTCGAATTGGCAGTCAGACGATTGAAGAATTTAGACGATTATTTGTAGAACACAAACTTTCCTTACCTATATTGGCTTTAACACAATTCCGGCTCCATTAGTTTAAATGGTGTGGTTATTGTGCGATTTTCTTATAATGCGAGATCACATGAGAACTGAACTATTGCGTCATATCAGAACTGACTATTTTTCTACCTATCTTTCTGTTGTCTGCAAATTTAATAACCATTTCTTCACTCCCCTCATCTAATTAATTGATGTAAATTGCACAACATCGAAACCCCAGCACAGATTCCTACAGGACTCCAGTCCATCACCACCTCCTAATTGGACAAGGACCAATTTATGCAAACTCTGCTTTCTTCCACCCAGCCAATCTTCCATCCATGCTAATATGCTATCCCTTACATCATGAGCTACTGTGATAACCTTTGACATGGCATCTTAGCAAATACCTTCTGGAAATCCAAGGAGAGAACTTCCAGGCTCTTCCTAATCCATGACATATGTTACTCCTTCAAAGAAGTCTGGTAAATTTAGATTGTTTTCTGTTGCTGTAGAAACCTGAAGAGAAAATCTTCAATTCTGATGTCAAAATGTAAATTTCAAAGGTGTGGTGGTGTTTAGTACAATGCTATTTCTCTACATTGAAACTAAATTAGGTCAGGAGGTGAATTAGGCCTAAAGCATTGACTTTTAATATTAATCCGCTTCAAGTGCACAAAAAGTGATAGAATCCTGATTCCACACTTTAACTTATTTAAAACTTATAATTGTTGAATTCTAAAGTAAAGTTAAAAGCATTTGGAATCAAAATGTACATAAATTGTGTTGTGAGTAGGCGGGAGATAATAATGTTACAGATTTTAATTGTGCATGTTGCTATGGTGATTGTTATGCAGGTTGCTATAGTGATGTACAGATACACATTAACTGAGCATGTCCTGGAGGAAATGGGTGGGGTGAAACTTTACAAAATGTTCTTGTTCCACAGCTTGCAATCACACTCGGGGGAGGAGTCAACTGAAATCTTAATAAGTTAGCCAAGCAAGTAACAGCCAGCTTTATGTAGGGTAGGGAGGAATGTACATGGAAATGCTATGTCTTTATTTGTAATGAAAGTTCATAAATGAAGAATTCCATTTCAAATGGAAAGGTGGTGATCACTAGATGGCATTGAATTCATAAATCCTAGTTAAAGTACAATTAGAAGCACTGCAAATATTCTCTTTCATGCAAAGAGAGTCATAATCAGCCACAAGATCATGCCTGATTGTTGTCAGCAGCCTTGGGTGGAAAGCAAGTTGATTTGACAAGATTGAGGATTGGGATTGGTGGTGATAGCATGTACATCTGAATAGTATGTGGCCAATTCTCAAACATGAAGAATGGTGACAAATGGACAGGAGGCTGGTGATCAGTAGCTGCTGAAAGCAGGGCCATACAAAATAAATGAGACAATCTAGTAAAAAGCCAAAGAAAACTGAGGGTAAAAAAAGTGAAAACAAAAGGTAGCAAACTTACCCTGACTAAATCTATTACTTTCATATTAAAGTTGCATTGTTGATTCAGCGTGTACAGAGAAGAAATGGGTCAGGCACTAAGGGAGAATGAGATTTCTAGCATCTGCAGGATTTGCTTTTTTTCCTGACTGTCAGAGTCACACCGCTTTTATGCAGCTAACATAGCTGTGTGTGGTTAGATTAGACCCATGGATTAGAGTTTATTGAGTGCAAGGGGTGTGGAATAGACAGCAAGTGCAAACTTGCAAAACTGCTTCTCTCTTAGCAAGTGGCATTCTTTCTATTGATAATCCGAGTTTGGATTTTCAGGTTTTCTTCAGTGAAAATTATCAAGGGCAATCCTTTGCTCCCATACCCTACTTTCCCCTTCCCTCCATTTCTGTTTCTAGGAGCTACACCCACAGGAGCTACAGTAAATCAACACCCACAGGGGCGATGAGTGAACAGGACTTGTTATGCCAGGATGTGGGTGGACATTTTTGGATGTACTCCAGCATGACAACTTATACCAACTGTGCAGCTATAATGCGATAGAAATTTTTGTATTCAAGTTAGAAATAGACAGTTCATTGATCATACACTATGAAAAGAGCCTACACCAAATGGACTGTAATGGTTCAAGAAGGCAGCTCATTAACATCATCTCAATGTCATCTAGGGATGGGTAATAAATGTTGGTCCAGTCAGCAAAGCTCACTTTCCATGAATGAATTTAAAAATCTGACCCATAATGTCTGTACAGGCTCTATGAAAGTATTATCCAATTAATTCCATTCTTCTGCCTTCTTCCCTCGCCCTGTAATATATTTTCACTCAAAAAGTGTCTTGTGGCACAGTGTGTGTGTCCCCACCTCTGGATAAGAAAGCCCAGTTCAAGCCTTACCTGTTCTGGAAACATGTCTTATTGTGTTTGAACAAGTTGATTAAAATTACTATACTCCCTTTCAATTATTTATCCAATTCTTTTATTTCCATTTCTCTATTGATAAAGGATCCAGGTAATTTTTAACAGTCTTTTCAACTTACTCTACATGATCCTCAAACTATCTGCTCTGAGGTGCTGTAAGACTGGAGGTTGGCAAACGTGGTGCCACTGTTTAAGAAGGGCGGTAAAGACAAGCTGGGGAACTATAGATCAGTGAGCCTAATGTCAGTGGTGGGCAAGTTGTTGGAGGGAATCCTGAGGGACAGAATGTACACGTATTTGGAAAGGCAAGGACTGATTCAGGATAGTCAACATGGCTTTGTGCGTGGGAAATTATGTCTCACAAACTTGATTGAGTTTTTTAAAGAATTAACAAAGAAGATTGATTAGGGCAGAGCAGTAGATGTGATCTATATGGACTTCAGTAAGGCGTTCAACAAGGTTCCCCATGGGAGACTGATTAGCAAGGTTAGATCTCATGGAATACAGGGAGAACTAGCCATTTGGATGCAGAACTGGCTCAAAGGTAGAAGGCAGAGAGTGGTGGTGGAGTGTTGTTTTTCAGACTGGAGGCCTGTGACCAGTGGAGTGGCACAAGGATCGGTTCTGGGCCCTCTACTTTTTGTCATTTACATAAATGATTTGGATGCGAGCATAAGAGGTACAGTTAGTAAGTTGCAGATGACACAAAATTGGAGGTGTAGTGGACAGCGAAGAGGGTTACCTCAGATTACAACAGGATCTGGACCAGATGGGCCCATTGGCTGAGAAGTGGTAGATGGAATTTAATTCAGATAAATGCGAAGTGCTGCAATTTGGGAAAGCAAATCTTAGCAGGACTTATACACTTAATGGTAAGGTCGTAGGGAGTGTTGCTCAACAAAGAAACCTTGGAGTGCAGGTTCATAGCTCCTTGAAAGTGGAGTCGCAGGTAAATAGAATAGTGAAAGAGGCATTTCGTATGCTTTCCTTTATTGGTCAGAGTATTGAGTACAGGAATTGGGAGGTCATGTTGCGGCTGTACAGGACATTGGTTAGGCCACTGTTGGAATATTGCGTGCAATTCTGGTCTCCTTCCTATCAGAAAGATGTTGTGAAACTTGAAAGGGTTCAGAAAAGATTTACAAGGATGTTGTCAGGGTTGGAGGATCTGAGCTAGAGGGAGAAGCTGAACAGACTGGGGCTGTTTTCACTGGAGCGTCGGAGGCTGAGGGGTGACCTTATAGAGGTTTATAAATTATGAGAGGCATGGATAGGACAAATAGACAATGCCTTTTCCCTAGGGTCAGGGAGTCCAGAACTAGAGGGCATAGGTTAAGGGTGAGAGGGGCAAGATATAAAAGAGACCGAAGGGGCAACTTTATCACGCAGAGGGTGGTATGTGTGGATTGAGCTGCCAGAGGATGTGGTGGAGGCTGGTACAATTGCAACATTTAAGAGGCATTTGGATGGGTATATGAATAGGAAGTGTTTGGAGGGATATGGGCCAGGTGCTGGCAGGTGGGACTAGATTGCATTGGGATATCTGGTTGGCGTGGACGGGTTGGACCGAAGGGTCTGTTTCCATGCTGCACATTTCTATGACTCTATGACTCTATGTTCAATCTGTAATATAAGAATTTATCATTCTTCTGTTATACTGTAACTTGTGTGTTTGCACTTCTTATACACTTTATGCCATGTACGATTGTGTAGTTTGTGCTATCCAAATAGCAACCTCAGTCTCCTAGAGGAATGTTGTCATTTTATAACTGTATCAGTTGTGTATGGTAGAAATGACAAATGAAAAGCTACTCTCTCTATTGTCTCTCTCTCTCTCTTTAGTTTATCTTGTCTCCCTTTATTCTTCTAAAGGCAGCACAATCCACTTTACCACATTAAATTTTGTCTATCTTGTGTCTGCCCATTTTACCAGTCTCTCTGCACTGTCCTGAAGCTTATTACCATCTAGGATGTTAATGGCTGTGGCAGCACGAATAACATAGATCATGCCACTGTGAAGGCTCACAATATAATGTTCAACTGGCTCACTGACAGTGGGAGACTGCAGCCACCCCACCTCACATAGTGCTCATTGGATTAATCACAAAGCATTGTAAAATTACACTGCAAGCAGCAGCCCCCTGGCCCTTCAGCCCTGCCACAGAAATGTGGCAGCAACTGCGTCCAAAACCCTCCTGAACAACATGGCTGGCGTGAACCCCGGTTAGTTTTCTATTTGAGTCTCAGTTAAAGAGTTTAGAAGCATGACATGATGATTCAGAGGCTAATAGCTGTCTAGCAGACTGGGGCAGGGAACACTCTGATGCTGCAGAGATTGAGACTGTCTCCATGTCAAATGATGCACATCCTTTGCCATTGTTTAGCCATGACATATGTCTCCCAGTCCCACAGGTTCCATTGTTTGGCCACAATGTGTGGCAGTGCTTGAAGCTGAAGATTTTAGACGATGGTGATGATGTGGGGCTGTGAACTATACAGTTGCAATTAGAAGGAGTAAGGAACAAGAATGATACTAGGCTGGATTTAAAGGGCCATCATGCGCAGCGGTAAAATTATTTCTGTGTCCAGTTACCTGCACTATTGTCCCTTTACTCATGGGACTCTGCTTTCTGCAAAGAATGACAGAACAACAGGTCATAGAAAGAAGACTATTTATCCCATTATTCTTGTGCTAGCTCTTTGAAATTGCTACCCAATTAACCTTACTCCTGTGCTCTTTCCTTTGGGCCCTGCATTTATTTATCATTTTTAAAGTATTTATACAGCTCCCTATTGAAAGTTGCTGTTGAATCTGACGCAGCCATCAATGAACAATGTATGAGAAAAGGTGGAGGATGCAGAGGCGCCAGAATTGGAGGAGGTTGTAGAGATCTCTGTGGCATAAATGATTGGAGGAGGTTGAGAGTGGTAAATCTGTTAGAAATTTGAATGCAAGGATGGAAATTTTAGAAGTGGGGTATTACTGGATGAGAGGCCAATATAGATCTTCCAGCAATGGTGTGAGTTAGGATATGGGCAGTAGATGAGCTTAAATTTACACAAGGTGGTGGGTGTGCAGAAGAGCATTAGATTACATCAATTTAACGTTATCTAATGCCTGAGAGTTTCAACAGCTGGGTCAGATGCAAGCAATGATACAAAGGCGGGAGCCATGTGGGTTCTGTGGCATAATGGCTGCAGGGTCCAGCCATCACTAAATGTTTCAGAATTACACTACTTGCTTGGCTCAATAGGTGATAACATTTAGAACGACAGTCTCAAGGGTACATTTCATGGATTTACACTCCCAGTGCCATGCATTGTACAACTGGAAACATATATTGGAAGCTAAACTATTGAAAAATTAACCTCATGGAGGAATGTTTACTGTTAAGAGTATGATTTGAGAAAATAAGGCCTATCTGTGACATGTGTGGAGAATTCTGCAGCCATTTCATCAAGGTGCAAGCTTATATAGAAAGTAAAAGTGTGGTTAAACAGTAACAGTAATATAGCGAATCTTGTATTCCCATTAATTCCTTATTCTACATTTCATTTCTGCTATGAAAATGCTGTTAAGCCCTCAAACCACATCAAAATGGTTTTTGTCTGCATAAAACACAACACCACAGGGAAATGTTGGGGGAAGGGGATTGGGCTCAGGCCAGTGTGGGGTGGAGGCATGGTTGGAATACAGATGTGGACTGTGGTGGTGGAGTTGTTGGTGAGATTATTAAGGAGAATGCTACGGACATGAGGTTATCCCAGCATTGAAAGGACAGCTGGGGACATTTACCACCCCCCTCCCCTCCCCCAAGTGATGGTTTCCAATTATTGGTCAATCAATCAGCAAGCAGAATTAAATAGTGGCCAATTCTCCCAGGCCTATACTGTTGAAAATCTTAGCCTGTCTACATCATTGACTGATTTGCTTCCTGACTGGCCAAACAATGTAGACTTAGTAAGTGCATTCTGGAAAATTTGAGGACAGAGGAGGCAGTAACTTGTATATTGTAAATTTAAATGCTGACCAAATAAAATCAAAAGCCGTACATTCACAGAAAGGATCTCATGTGTCCTGCGTTTAGTTCTGTGAATTGTACCTCAGAATGAATATACTATTGGCCTTAAAGGAGTGTGGCACTGAATCACTAGAATTATTCTGCATCTAAAGGGGTAAGTTATGACTGATTGATCAACTAGTGCATTCACAGTACAAGCAAGAGCTGCGCTGTCCATTATATTGGTAAAGACCACAGAAATCAGCAAGCAGTGCCCACTACTGAAACGGCTGCTGATTGCTATGCATTTACACAGTCGATTGATTTGATTTGAAACAGCCAGTGGTACTCAACTAAATCCAGTCCATATGCAGTCGAATAGGTGTCCCTTAAAGAGGACTGGGCCATATATTGGCACTTCACCATTCCTCACTATTCAAATAGAGCCATTGCCCCCCAAAGGTTGAACTTGCTCAAACTCCTGGGCCTGTGTCTGCAGGAGAGATGGGCAGAAGACACATTTCAAACTGTATGTTTGCTTTGAAGAGTGTTGTGGAAGTATTCCTGTCCTAAAGTTGAATGTGAGAGTTTCATTTCCTGTTGTGTTAGCTGTAATGCCACAGCTAATGAAAGTGGCACAAATCTGTTCGTTCTAGTGTGAGGCTGTTCGAAAACAGTATGAAACTGTTTCCGCTCAAGGACAGGCAGGATTGAAGCATACCCTCTCAGGAATTTGTAACCCAATTTTCAGCCAGTTTAATATATATATATATTTGTGTGTGTGTGTGTGTCGCAAGCATCGTTTCATTAGCGTCACTGTGGTTGACAGTAAATCAGTTCATTAACTGTTATCCAATTTTTTTTCTGCATTTCCTGAATATTGCTGCTGCAAATAATCTCGCTGTAGTCATGATGTATGCCAGCCTCTGCAACAAAACAATGAGATAGCTGACCCAATTACTGTTATTATACTGATAAAGGTTTTCTTACAATGTGCTAAGCTCATGTAGTAATTATTTCTTACTACATTCGGTGAAGAAAATTTAATCGGTTCAAAGTTCTCATACACCTCTCTTTAAATAATAGTCATCACAAAGACATCATCAAATTAATGGGTATTCATTTGACATTTAGACAATTTTTCTTTATAAGGTCAATATGCATAAATCATTTTAATTAAGTGCACCAAGACAGTTACCTGCAATGCTGATTATTTCCTCTACATCCCTCCTTAATGGCATCGAATGACTGAACAGACTGAGGGTCTTTTTGTTAGAAAGTAGAAGACTGAGGGAGTAACTTGATACAGGACCTTAAATTTATGAAGTGCTTTCATTGGGTAGATGTGGAGTGAATGTTTCCACTTGTGGGAAAGTTCAAAGCCAGGGGCCATAAATAGAAAATCACTCTAATAAGTCCAATAAGGAACTTAGTAAGAAGACTGAGAATGCATCAAATATGGAACTTGCTGCCTCAGAAACTAATTGAAGCAAATACCATAGATGCATTAAGGAGAAGTTAGATAAAGAGGAAGTTCAAGACATAATTGAATAGAATGTTCTGTTGATAGAGTGAGGGATTGGAGGATATTACATAAGATTATTTATCAACGCTACCTAGCATGAAAACAACCCATTTGTTTACTTTCCATTCAAATGTTCTCTCATCTGTTTTTTTCTAATATTATCATCACGCTCTTTATTCTCCTTTTCCTCATACACTTACCTATCTTCCTCTTCAATACATCTATACTATTCACTTCAAGCACACCTTGTGCTGGAGTTCCACATTCTCACAATTCTCTAGATAAAGATGTTCCTTCTGAATCCTCTATTTGATGTCTGTGACTAACTTATATTAATGACCGGTAGTATTGTTCTTCTCCATGGCTGGAAACTCTATCTGTTTCTGCACTATATACAGTCTGGAAATAGCTGTAAATCACGAATTGACAGGGATGAACTCAAGGGTAATTACAATTACCAGAAAAATAGTATTGGATTAATTGTTTGAACTGTCAATTGACGAGTCATTGGGCCCAGATAAATTTCATCCCAGGGTATGGAAAGAAGGAGCACTCCACCGGTCACTGTAGGAACATTTCTTCTCTTAATCCTTTCTCTTTATTATATATCTCACTCAGAACAGCTGCTTATCGTCAACTTGATATAATTTGTCCACATTCTGCTATGCATTGAAGCATGCAAACTTACGGATATACAGCATGACAACAGAACCTTCCCATTTCCCTGTGTTTAGCCCATATCCCTCTATAGCTTTTCTATTCATGTTCCTGTCCAAATTATTTTTAAATGTTGTAATTGTAACCGCCTCTACCACTTCTTCTGACAGTTCATTCCATACATGCACCACCTTCTGTGTGTAAAAGATTCCCTCAGGTCCCTTTTAAATTTCACCTTAATACTTTGCCCTCTAGTTTTGAGCTCCCCTATCCTTGGAAAATGACCTTGCCTATTCATCTTATCTATTTGATTGGATTTATTGTCACGTGTATTTACTGCAAATACCAAGAAAAGTGTTGATTAGTGTCATCTCTCTCAGGTGCCATCTCAAAACTCAGAATACAAAGTCAGAAAAAAAACAATGAAATTCATAATTTTATAAACCTCTATAAAGTTTATACTTGGTATCTACAACTTGGATCTGCTTATCAGTGCCAGTGACAAACACCACTAAATATTTCTTTCTGTTGATTTTTTTATTGGAAATTATCACCATAACAGGGTGTTGCTCTGTTGGATTGTGGCCAGGCAGTTTTCATGGGAAAAATAGATTTTAATTCTTTGCAGATGGGTGGTTCTAATACACAGTCAGCCATTAGAATTGGACAAAGTTAAAAATCACACAACACCAGGCTATAGTCCAACAGGTTTATTTGGAAGTACTATCTTTCAGAGTGCTGCTCCTTTGTCGAGTATCTAGCTACCTGACGAAGGAGCAGGGCTCCAAAAGCTCGTACAGGTAAACAATCCTTTAACCGAAATTACAAAATCCGAAAAGTTCCAAAATCCGAAGTGTTTTTTTACATTAACAAGGTTGCAAACAATTAACATAACTCCACACCTGCTAGGATGTGACGTAGCAGCATGGCCCAGCACTGGCAGGCGTCAATTCTGTCTCAGTGCTCGTAGTAATCAGAGGTGTGTCTGTTGTTCAGTAATTTTTATTTTACTATGAAAATGTCATTGAATCCTTTATCCGAAAAATTCTGAAATCCGAAAGACAGCTGGTACCGAGGGTTTCAGGTAAAGGATTGACTACCTGAACCTCCAAATAAACCTGTTGGACTATAACCCGGTGTTGTGTGATTTTTAACTTTGTCCGTCCCAGTCCAACACCAGCACCACCTCATCATTAGAATTGGAGTAATCACAAAGAAAATATCTTGCAACCCTAACTCTTGCAGTAGGACATGCCCTTTTCATAAATGATACTATGGCAGAATAGATGTTGCTTCACTCTCCTTTTAACCTGTTCTATCTCTGATTGTAGAGAGCTTGGTGCTCATGCAGAACCAGCTTGAAGTGGAAAGTTCTTCCTCACCAGGACAAACAGCTCTCATCGTAATGCACATACATTCCACAACATGCTAAGAAGTATTGGAGCTGCCATGATATTCTGGCACTATGGTTACACTCATGATGTTATAGGATTCCAGTTGAATCTCTGCCGTTCTGATTTCAAAATGGAACCTGTTGTGTAATGGAAATGGACAGGAGTACAACTTTGCGATGATGTCATAGAGCCACACATCACTGAGCATAAGTAGCACAGTGTGGGTGAAGTTAGAACACTCCACACCAGGCCAGAGTTGTATTCTGGTTGACAGACATGAGCATATGAGCATGAACTCACAGAAAAAATAGATTAGTTCTTGTCCAAAGTGAATATAAGATCAGGGCAGAATTTAGTGTTAATCTGTAATAAGTAGTTGTTGAAGTCTAAACCAGAAGAAAGTTTGACTTTACCTTCTTCTCAAACAGCCTATCTTGAACTTAAAACCATTGAGTGGCATCAAACCACATAATAAAAGAGAATTGTAATTATTAAATTTGTCAGTACAAAACATTCAAAGCCTCCAGTGAGATCACTCAGCCCATTATGGTGGTGTTAAACTCCACCCAAGCCTTCTCACACCATACTTATCATCCTATCAGCATAATCTTCTTTTTCTCTCATGTATTTATCTAGTTGCCATTTAAAAACGTCTAATCTCTTTACCTCAACTACTTCTTGCAGAAGAAAGCTCCGTGCTGACAATTCTCTGCATTAAAACCTACTTTCTCATGAAAACTGCCTGGCCACAAACCAACACCCTGTAGTGGTGATGCTTCCTATAAAGAAATCAACAGAAAGAAATTGTACTTATTAGTGTTCCTGAATACCTGATTGAAGTTTATAGCGATTATTATATATTTATGATCACTTTGCTTTGGACTCATGTAACAACTCAATATAAATATCTTCAAAACCAAATTCATGAGGCTAGAGTTTTCTTGAATTGACTGTCTCATATTTCTGCTGAATATTTGGTAATGTGTTATATGTGCTGGACACAGGCAGATCATAAACAGATAAAGACAAAAAGTAGCAGGATTAGACCTTATGGCCCATCAATTCTGCTGCACCATTCAATATATGCAAAAGTGAGGACTGCAGATGCTGGAAACCAGAGTTTAGATCAGAGTGGTGCTGGAAAAGCACAACAGGTCAGGCAGCATCTGAGGAGCAGGAAAATCGATGTTTCAGGCAAAAGCCCTTCATCAGGAATAGAGGCAGGAAGCCTCCAGGGTGGAGAGATAAATGGGGGGAGGGAGGTTGGAGGTGCCAATCTCCCTTCCACCTATCTGCTCCACCCTTCCCTCTGACCTATCACTTTCCTCTCCAACCCCATTCACCTATTGTACACTTTGATACCATCCCCCACCCTCCCCTCTGACCTATCATCTCCATCCCCACCCCCATTCACCTATTGTACTCTTTGCTTATCTTCTCCCCAGCCCCACTCCCCACCCCCACCCCCTTCCATTTATCTCTCCGCCCTGGAGGCTCCCTGCCTCTATTCCTGATGAAGGGCTTTTGCCTGAAACATCGATTTTCCTGCTCTTCGGATGCTGCCTGACCTGTTGTACTTTTCCAGTACCACTCTGATCTAAACTCTGCACCATTCAATATGACCATGGCCAACCTTGCACTTCAATGACATTTTCGGCCTACTCTGAGTATCATTTAATTCCCCAGAAGACCGAAAATAGTTTCTCGTTGTCTTAATTATAGTCAACAATGCAGCATTCAGAATTCTTGTGTTTGCTCACTTGCAATCTCATTGATGCAAGCATTGTTGTAAAATATGTGCAAGTTGCTGAAAGATTCAAAACTCCTACACAACTTTGAAATGAGAGTTCTGTCTGTACTCCTCACCAGAAAATTAGAGGACAAATGGTTAAAACAGTTAGGGGCTTGTCCTTTTCACAATCCTGAAGATCCTTGCTACATGCTGTAGTGATTGTCATGAGGTCAACCAGGTGGGTCTCAAAGAATATGAGTTCCCTGATTGGGGCTGTTAACCCACTCCAATCAGAGAGCCCTGGCTGACAGATATGACAGGTGTGTCAGAGGTTCTGCTCACTCTGAGAACAGAAACTGAGGAAATTGGGTCAGTGTCAAAGACTCTCCGCATGTAAGTTAAGGGTGACTTGGTGACAGGATACTGGGGTTATTTGTGGGGTTATTTGACATTGCCTTAAGCAATGTTCTTGTTACCCTTATGAATTCAAGAGCTGTCTATGTCTTGACAGCACCAGTGCATCAAGCTAGAAACAAATAGTGCACAACTTCATTCAGATCTCTTAAACCTCCTGGGGTGCATTGAAGGCAGAACAAATCAACAAATGGAGGACACTACAAAGCTGAACAGACAGCCTGAGTGAATAGACAATGTTATGTTCACAAATGTTTCTCTTGGGCAGATATAAGATGAGACAGAAATCTAAAAATCTGCTGGTGAGAGAGAGAAATAAGTCCATGTATTTGTGGGGATGGAAGGACAACCATAAAAAGCAACTCAGTTGGAAATCATTTTCTACTTACAAAAATTTGTATTGGGAGGCACTAATTATCTTCTATTTTAGGAAACTCTCACATGCACTGAAGTTATCGGTTTAAGTCCTATACCAGTACATAATCCAGGTTGATGGTTCCTGTGTGGTATTGAATGAGTGCTACACAGTCAGAGGAGTGCCTTCTCTCTGATGATGAGTAATATATTGTTTGTCCTCTATCGTGGACTTCATAGACCCTGTAGATTATTCCACAAAGAACATGGTACCTCTTGCATTTATATAGGATCTTAAAGTTAATAACATATCCCAATGAGCTTCATTGCAGTGTAATCACACAAATATTAAACTGAGACAAAGAAAAAAAATCATTCAGACAGGATACTGAATGTTTGGTAATAGGTTTTAAACATTATCTTAAAAGAGAGGGAGAAAGGTGGAAGACAAAAAGTTTAGAGGAGGGAATTCCAGCTCTTAGAAGAAAACAACAAAATATTAAGACCAATAGATGGAAAGTTTTAATTTTTTAACTAACAACATTTATTATATTCTAATCTAATCAGTCTTTTACCTATGATAGATAGAAACAGACAATATCGAGCCATAGAGCCATAGAGATGTACAGCATAGAAACAGACCCTTGGGTCCAACCTGTCTATGCCCCCCCAACCAGATACCCCAGCCCAATCTAGTCCCACCTGCCAGCACCTGGCCCATGAGCCTCCAAACCCTCCTATTCATATACCCATCCAAGTGCCTTTTAAATGTTGCAATTGTACCAGCCTCCACCACTTCCTCTGGCAGCTCACTCCATACACACACCACCCTCTGTGTGAAAAAGTTGCCCCGTAGGTCTCTTTTATATCTTTCTCCTCTCACCCTAAATCTATGCCTTCTAGTTCTAGACTTCCCCACCCCTGGGAAAAGACTTTGTCTATTTATCCTATCCATGCCCCTCATAATTTTGTAACCCACTGTAAGGTCACCCCTCAACCTCCAATGCTCCAGGGAAAACAGCCCCAGCCTGTTCAGCATCTCCACACAGCTCAAATCCTTCAATAGTGAAATATTTGAAAAGTTAATCTGTTTTAAAATGATCTCTGACATATTCTTCAAAGTGAATGATATTTGATTCTAAAGTCAGACTTGGATTTCTTCACATCAAATATCAAAGTCGCAATTGTTTTCTGATTCTTGATTTTTTAAAGGTATGCTAAAGATAGTTGTTTTTGAGGTTAGTGAACTCACACACTCCCTATTATTTCCCTTTGTTGTTCATCCTTCAATGTCAAAGAAATCACCAGGAACATTAGCAACTGTTTGCAATGAGTACTTTTAATGACAACTGAGACCTAATTCTGCCTGGATTGAATGAACATAGGTCAAGTAGTGGATTTCAAGTTACCTCTGAATGGTAATCTCGATAATTCAACTGAGCCTTCTTCAATTGGTCCATTCATTGCTTGAGCAAATTATTCTGACTAATGGAAATCTATTTTGTCTGTGCCAATCTTGTTTTGTCCTGGTTTTTATAATTATTTTGCTGTTCATCACAAAATGACATCCCAGTTGTCAGAATACATTAAAAGAACTTCATTGGGATTCATTTGTAAGATAATCTAACTGTATACATTAAGCTGTACCTCTCCCTTCATAGTCAAAGTATTTGTGGGTGGCATTTGAATTCTTGCTGTCAAGCATTTTGTCTTCATTTGATTTTCATTAGTTATCAAGGGAAATTCTGTGTTTCAAATTCATAATTTGGAAAAAATGTCCAAATTTCAAGCATTTGGCAGAATTTTTGCCTTGAATCTTGATATAGAGTCATAGTCATAGAGATGTACAGCATGGAAACAGACCCTTCGGTCCAACCATCCGTGTCCCCCCAACCAGATATCCCAACCCAATCTAGTCCCACCTGCCAGCACCCAGCCCATATCCCTCCAATCCCTTCCTATTCATATACCCATCCAAATAATTCATTCAGAAAATGTGTCAATTGTACTTGGGCCAATTCACACCCTGCCTACTGTATCATGAGATGATAGAGTGGCTCCATGTTACAAAAGAGGTGCTCTTCTGCTGCTGACACCAATAATAGCTTATTACTTTATAATGTGATCATGGGAGCACATTGTCTTTATTTTACTGTTAGAGTAGTACTACATTTGTCAGTTAGCTTCTTTGTTGAAGTGAGAACTGACTTATATACAAAAATGGAATTAATGCCACAAAGAAAATGTAACCATGATATTGTGGTAATGAAGGTACGATTTGAGTGTCAATATATATTGGATGTGTCAATCAGTCTTTATTTTGTTTCTCCTATACTTTAGCCAATGAATCTATTTCCTGCATTTAACAACTTTCATTTATTTATAATGCCTTTAATGGAATAAAATATCCTCATGGGCTTCAATAGAGTCATAGAGGCATACACCAAGGAAACAGACCCTTCGATCCAACCAATCCATGCTGAATATAATCCTAAACTAAACTAGTTTCACCTGCCTGCTCCTGACCATATCCTTCCAAAGCTTCCCTATTCAGGAATCTATCTAAATATTGTGAAATACAAATTGATATCAATCCACATGAAGAGATATTAGGACAAGTGTCCAAAGGATTTTATAAGGAAATAGGTTTTACGAAGTGGTATAAAGGAGAGAGAGAGGTGGATACGCAGAGAGGTTTATAAGGAGAAAATCCCAAGTTAAGAACCAAAGCAACTGATTTGCCTCTGTCATTCTCAACCGAGCGCAACAAAAGTTACAATGAGCAGGATAAACCAAAGCTGCTTAAGAACATGGGAACATATCAGATGTATAATTGTGGAAAAATAATCCCATTCAGTGGGATTATCTATGTGCTATCACCATTTCATTTTATTCACTCGTGAGATATAGGCCACATTGGCTGGGCCAGCATTTATTGCCCATCCTTAGTTGTCCTTGAGAAAGTGATGTCAGCTCAAATCTGAATATTGTCCAGGTCTTGCTCCAGTTGGATGATGACAACTTCAGTATCTGAGGAGTCACATATAATGCTGAAAATTGTGTAATCATCAGTCAACATCCTCACTTCTGACCTCATGATGGAAGGAAGGGCATTGACAAAGCAGCTGAAGATGGAAAGATCATTAATGAAGCAGGTGAAACTGGTTGATTCTGGGACAAACGTCCACATTAATCACATATCTCCAGCAAGATCCACATTAATTTCATATTTCCACCTCCAGGTGGCTACAGCCAGAATTCACCCACTAGCAGATCACAATTGCGAGAGGGCTCAGGCAAGAAGTAAATGATAGTGAGACTGAATGACGGGTTCTGCAGAAAGGGCAGGGGGTTGGTGTTATGGGGCCCTTTGTCTTCCCTTGAACAAGCACTGAGTGCTCCTGAATGGAAGATGCCCATGAATGAGCTCAAGCAACCAAAAAGATTTGTATGCCATTTCTACCACAAGGCAGCAGGACAAGCTGCTTTGGTCAGTAGCAACACCAGCCTTAATTGGGCATTATTTTCCCTTGAGGATCTCAACTGGTGAAGAGGCATAAAGGCCATCCATGGGCCTTTCTGTCGGGACTTAATTAGATTGTCGGCAGCAATGTGGCTCAGTCCTGATACCACCATCCAGTTCATTGAAATGCCCTGCTGTTTCCACTGGGCACAGCATAGAGCATAATGTACTGTCCTAGCTTTGTTATTTTGGGAGCCTGTACATTGTATGAGGAAGTTGAGGAACACAATTTTTTGGGTTCTAAGAAGAATGAGTGGAAAACAACTTGGCATTGAAATTTGTAACTTGGCTTCACTTCTTTGTGGTCAACTATTAGGTCGCTTCCAATGTGTTTGGGAGTAGTAGCTGCTCAATCACCTATGTTAGCTTTGATGTGGCTGTGATTAGAACCATCAGTTGTCATTATGCTCACTGTGCTGTCTTTAATGCAGCATAAAAGGTTGGTGTTCTAATAGCTCTGCTCTCTTGTGTGTCTGTGTGGGTGTAGCTAAGACTGATGACAGCTGCGACAACTTCAATGAATGGATGAAACATTGTGAATCATCAGGCAGGAACAAATATAAAACACACGTTGAAATGTTCTAATTCCATTTCCAAGAACAGCAAGAATGAAAAACAATCCTCTGAAATATATTCATGCCACCCTCAACGTCCTCCCTTCCCACCACCCCCCCACACCCCCCTCCCCCCGACCCCCCTCCCCCCCACCACCACTGGTCAAAACCAACAAAATGATGGAAGGATGAGGTGAAATAGCGGAAAGAGTTAAACAGAGTGTGAAGATGATATTGAGCAATTCTAACACTGATCAGGAGTAGTTGAGTCAAATGATGCTTCTGCATTGTAAGTTTTCAGTTCTTGGAAAAACTCATGTGGAAATGTTTAGAATATAAGTATTATATAAGCCGAGGGTTGGGCTGCAATCATACTGGTCATTCTGAAATAAGAAATAGTGAATTATTGTATCCCTAAACCTCACTTGCTTGAACAAATCTGGCCAAACAATACATCTCAATCTGCACTGAAATATAGATTAATATTGACAAGGTTATGTGTTCCCACACTGTTTTATCTCTTGAACATGCTAAATATATCTGTGCATTCTTTTTAGCAGCTGAGCAGATGTATGTCAGTGGTTACAAACACATACAAAGGTGTTTAGTATGAGCATTATACCTATTTGTTTTGGATGGAATCAGTTGTAGGAGGATGATGGCGTTACGGTAGCATGTGACAAGTCTACTGATACAAAGGCTTGTTCTCATGTTCTGGCAGCAAGCAGAGGGAGGAACCAAAATTCAGTTAACTAATAAATCTGGAGAGGGGCAAGAACACAATTGGAGTTCATGGCACAATCAGATGACATTTTTACTCATTTACAGGATGTGAGCATCACTGGCTGGTCCAGAATTTATTGCCTGTCCCAAGTTGCCTTTGAGAAGGTGGTGGTGGTGTGCTGCCTTCTTGAACCCCTGCAGTCCATATACTCTAGAAAGACCCACAATTCCATTAGGGAGGGAGTTCTAGGATTCTGACCCAATGTTGAGTTTCACACTAGGCCATGAAAATGTACCTCATAATATTCTTCTTAAACTGAACAGTAAGGAAAGAAGTATTGCATTATAAGTATTATATTATAAAGTGCAATTCATAATGTCTCAAAGCATTTTGTAACTTCTATAGTATAGTTTTGAAGTGTAATCACTATAACAATGTCGGAGAATCCTTTGAACAAACCTTTCTGTTTGCCTCTCCTTTTCACTCTCCTTTTCTGAAGTCTTACTGAGGTACAGTTCCACTAGTGTTGGATGGTCATCAGTACCTTGCACTATCAGCTATTTTATGTCTAGACTGCCTCCCATCAGATGATTACAAACAGGGCTGATAATGTCCTTATCAAACGGTCACATGTGCACTTCCCTGCATGGTTCCCAGGACAACGATCAAAGAAGACTTGCCTGCTGCCCCTGGGACTGCTGAGATTAATTGTAACATGCTACTGCTGCCGGATGGGTGACGTCATTAAATTAAGTGCAGATTGTGAAATGGAACCAAAGAAAGAATATTAGCACTTAAATGGATTACTTAATTGTCTCAGGTCATCTTAAAGAGCTTTATTTTAGGAGATTTGCCAGCCAGCTTTCACAAAGCAAACTTCCACAAACAGCAACGTGATAGTGGTCAGATCATTTATTGAGAGCTAACTATTCACCAGGTCATTAGGAGAAGCCTTTGCATTTCTTTGAAAAGGAACCATAAGATTTTTTTATATGTACATGGAGAGACAGAAGATCCATTAGTTTAACATCATTTCCAAAAGATAAGCAGCATAGCACTGCTTCTATTGCATGAGGGCATACCAGCCAGGATTATCTACTTAAGGTTATAAACTGTGTCTCATACACTCATGAGTCAAAACACTTATCAAGACAGATCTTATGAGAGTTGTCTATACTTCCTATTGCAAAGACATGCAGATATTAATGTCTGGAGCAGAGATGTCTCTGTTTGGATAAATAAGATAAAATAGGTTGAAAAATACCCTCTTTTTAAAAATAAAATCCTGGCAAGGATTCAAAATTATCTACATCATATACCTTTTATGAAATGCTTTTATCTGGAGCAGAAAGTCCATTCAGAAAATAGGTGATAGGAATAGAGGAACAGGAGTAGACTCCTTGATGAGGTACAGCTCCATGAGTTCAATCTCTTAAACCTATTCAGTCTGATCAAGGCCAATCTGCACTCTTACCCCATTAGCTGCTGTTTGAACCTTATTATTTACCCAACAAAGATCTGTTTTCAGTTTTGTAATTTTCAATTGATCACATTGGATCAGCCAAATGTGGAGGTTGTTCTGTGGAGAGTTTGGAGGAGGTTGGAATCAATCAACCAGTTCAGCAAGACAGGGAACAATGTTATCACTAGAATCTCAATGGCAAATTTCAGAGTTGCCTTCCTCTTAAAGTGGTTTGACTTGAATGGCAGGTGGATCAGAACTCCAATACCAGGACACTACATTTAAGAACCCGACGTGACATAAAAACCATTTTGCACCCCTCTGGCATGACAGTTGGGATTAAACCAAGGCCTAGGTCTCCGAAGTAGTAGAAAATTCCATATATTGATGTATAACCGTACATGTATGCAGGAAACAACTTGCAAGACTGCCTTGAAGGTGTGCATATCTAGAAATCTACAGATTCAATACTCAAAGAATTAAAATGAACTTCAGCCATGAAGTCAAATGTCACATAATTGAAAATAGTGAATGTTTATTGTACCATACACTGATTGAGAACTATGTACTATGCTACATTTGCTAATTAATCTATGAGAGCACATCTCTGCTCTGGGTAGAATGGAAAGGTTACAATGGTTGCCATGTGGACAGTTCCTGAACTCAACTTTGTTCAGGGAGAGCAAAGAAGAGAATAGGGCTTGACAATGGATGGCTAAAGTTAGAAGCTTAATAGAGAGGTGGAATCAGTCACAAGAGCTGTTTTGTACTTGGGAGCAGAAAGCTCAATGGTAAAAATGGCATATGACCATGCTCAGGTTGGCTTAGCTTTGTTCACAGTGAGAAAACCATTTGGAATCTTAGAAGAAAAATGTGAAATCATTTTTTCCTTTTACTTTTGTTGTAATTTTTTTCCCAGGAGACCTTTGTGGGCCTTGCCTCCTTTTGTTTCTTTTCATGTCATTTTGTTGGACACATCAAACAGTGAAGCAGTTCAATCCATCATCTCTGCCATAGAGGACTATGGATGCTTCATTACTGAGTATATTTAAGTTTAAATTGGTAGACTACTGGACACTAAGTCAGTCAAGGGATGTAGCAATATCCAGAAAAGTAGTATGGTATAACCAATGGTGTGGTCTATTGCTGTCCCTATTTGTGAGGTGTAGTGGACAGCAAAGAAGGTTACCTCAGATTACAACGGCATCTTGACCAGATGGGCCAATGGGCTGAGAAGTAGCAGATGGAGTTTAATGCAGATAAATGCGAGGTGCTGCATTTTGGAAAAGCAAATCTTAGCAGGACTTATACACTTAATGGTAAGGTCCTAGGGAGTGTTGCTCAACAAAGAGACCTTGTAGTGCAGGTTCATAGCTCCTTGAAAGTGGAGTTGCAGGTAGATAGGATGGTGAAAAAGGCGTTTGGTTTGCTTTCCTTTATTGGTCAGAGTATTGATTACAGGAGTTGGGAGGTCATGTTGTGGCTATACAGAACATTGGTTAGGTCACTGTTGGAATATTGCGTGCAATTCTGGTCTCCTTCCTATCAGAAAGATGTTGTGAAACTTGAAAGGGTTCAGAAAAGATTTACGAGGATGTTGCCAGGGTTAGAGAATTTGAGCTGTAGGGAGAGGCTTTGCAGGCTGGGGCTGTTTTCCCTGGACCGTCGGAGGCTGAGGGGTGACCTTATAGAGGTTTGTAAATTCATGCGGGGCATGGATAGGATAAATAGACAATGCCTTTTCCCTGAGGTGGGGGAGTCCAGAACTAGTGGGCATAGGTTTAGGGTGAGAGGAGAAAGATACAAAAGAGACCGAAGGGGCAACCTTTTCCTGTAGAGGGTGGTACATGTATGCAATGAGCTGCCAGAGGAAGTGGTGGAGGTTAGTACATTTAAAAGGCATTTGGATGGGTATATGAATAGGAAGAGTTTGGAGGAATATGGGCCAGATGCTGGTAGGTGGGACAAGATTGGGTTGGGATATCTGGTCAGCATGGACAAGTTGGACCGAAAGGTCTGTTGCCGTGCTGTACATCTCTATGACTCTATGACACAGGAACAGCAAACACAGTTGTGGATTTCTATCAATTTATTTGATTAATTATACTTAATACCTAATTTTAATGGAACTATCTCTCTCAGTATGCTGATATAATCAGCGCCCACTATCTCTCTTAGTGGACAAGACCATATATTCATCACTGATGCATAAAGTAATTGTATCTAAGCTATGCATTTAACCTCTCTCTTCACAGTTTAAGACAGTAATCTTTTGCAGAACATGTCACTGAGTTTGTGATGTTTATGAGGTTTTGAGGAGTTTTGATAAAGTAAATACAGATCAACTATTTCCTCCTACAGGAGGCTAGATGACCAAAGGACATAAATTTTAAATTGTTGTTGAAAGAAGGGGAGACAGGAGATTTATTTTTTAATGCAGCAAGTTGTTGTGATCTGAAATTCAATGCCAGAAATGTGGGGAACCAGATACAATTGTACCTTTTGAAAATGTGTAGGACCATAGGGAAATACAAGGAGACTAGAATTAAGATCCTTAGTTCAGAAAGAAGCCATTTAGCACATTGAGTCTGCACTAACCCTCTGTAGAGCATCCCACACAAACCTCTATCCCCATTTACCACGGCTAGTTCACCTAGCCTGTACATCCCTGGACACTATGGACAATTTAGCATGGCCAATCCACCTAACCTGCACATCTTTGAACTGTGGATGGAAACTGGAGCACCTGGACTAGACGCATTCAGGCACAGGGACAACGTATAAACTCCACATAGACAGTCCCCAAGGATAGGAATCAAACTTGGGTCCCTGAGGCTGTGAGACAACAGTGCTGACCATTGAGCCACTGTGCCAACCACTTTGGGTAGCTCTTTCAAAGAACGGGTTCAGTCATGATAGACTGAATGGCCTTTTCAAGAGCTATGAGATTCCAGTGTTGTTATCTTAGTAAACATGGTAGACAATTGATAGATGCTTGCATTTATGTGCTGCTTTGTCAAATCAAAACACTTCCAAGCACTTTTGATGAACTATGTTGAAGTGTGATTTTGTGCATTCTGCACCATGAACAACCAGGGATAAATCTGAAAAAACTACTGGTTATGAGAATGATAATGAATCATAAGTTTTGAGACATTTCCTTGTGATGCTAAAATGCATCTATTGGTACCTTTATACTTACTCAGAGCCTAGACAACTAAAACAACAAACATCATCATGCTAGCTTTGCTAGCAACTAATTCAAGTGGGCGGTGAATTCATGTTTGCATTCATTTAACATAACTTGACATAGTCAAGAAAATGAGCTCAATATAGACTTGAATGTAATTTTGTTTCTTTACTTTGTTGGTATGTTAGCAAACTCAGCAAAATCTATTGAGACCACTTAACCAACACCTTCTAATTAAATGTGAATTATTTTCCTTGCTGTGGTGAGGTGTTCTATATGGTGACCCACAAAGCTTTACATTATGTTGTAGTATTTTTCCCAGATAACCACTCCTTGGCCCTGCCACAAGGGAGGCAGCATACCATCCTGGAGTCTCGCTCGTGGTCACAGAAATGCATAAATGTGCCCCTGACTTTAGAGTCCTCTATCACACTGCTCATCTAAACTTCAACCCTCCCTTCTGTAGAACCAGCCATGGTGCCACTGATCTGGCTGCTGCTGTTGCTGTTTTCCTGAGAGGCCATTCCCCACAACAGTATCCCAACCTTCTTGAGAGGGGAATGGTCACAGGGGAATCCTGCCCTGCCTGCCCATGTTTACACCTCTTCTAGGTGATCACCCAACTCCTCTCTGTCTGTGTAGTCCTGACAGGTGGTGTGACAGCTCAGTAAATGTGCTATCCATGACATTCTTAGCCTCACAGATGCTCCGTATTGAGTCTGTCAGCAGCTCCATGTGGCAAATCAGAAGCTGCAGCTGTACTCACTTCCTGCGTACATGGTCACCATGGAGACTGTAAGTGTCCCTGATTTCTCACATATTGCAGAAGGAGCATTCCACAGGGGCATGTTCTTCTGCCATTGTGAACTTTATTGACAAAATCAACCTTATTAACTACAGACAATAGTCCAGAACTGATGACACAACTTTGCCCACTTATCACCAAACTCAGATTTCTCACTCCCACTCTCCATTCCAAGCAGACTACAACTACAAAATGTATGCACTTTATCTCTCTTCAGATACGACTCACTCATTCTGCAAAGTTTGAAGTTATCAAAGTACCCTGTTTTCACGCCTTTAATATTAGCATAGTATTTTTACAAAATTTCTGATGTTAACAACATTCCTGAGAAAATCACATTTCATGTATACTTCATGTTTGGGACAGTAAGTTAACACATTACTGGGAGATTGTTGACTGAAATTAAAGAATAACCATTTTGGGGAAATTCGTGTTTGTTGTTGCTTAGCTGATCAATGCCCTATCATTGAGAACAGAGGATAGAGTTCAGAGGTCAAGGGCTTGGCTTTTTGTCAATTTGCAAGGCAGGATGTGCCAAATTGTGTAACTGGGGGTAAAGCACACTGCCCTCTAACATATTTGAGGCTTTCTACAATTGACTGGCACTAAAAGGAATTACATCATGTCCTACAAGGAACACCATTATGATTTGATTTATTAATTTTCTTTGGTAGTTATTCAATCATTTAGAGCTCACTACCTATGAGTAATAAGAAAGGGAAAACATTTTTCTAGTACCAATTCAAATTGATAACTAAAGGAGTTGGACAGCCTGCAAAATCTGAAATGTAAACCAGCCAGTAGAGGAAATTCCCTGTCTCAGGTGAAGCTGTTCAGGCATCCAAGAAGATCTCATGATATTGTCTCCAACGTAACATGGGGAAATGTTGATTGGAATTTTTAAAATTAAAAAGTATTAACTTTGTTTAAGGATATTTAAAGGAATAGAAGAATTGAAGTGGCATGGTGGCTCAGTGGTTAGCACTACTGCCTCACAGTGAGGGACCTGGGTTCAATTCCAGCCTTGGGTGACTGGAATTTTCCCTATGTCTGTGTGAGTTTCCTCCAGGTATACTGGCTTTCTCCCACAGTCCAAAGATGTGCAGCTGAGGTGAATTGGCCAAGCTAAATTGTCCATAGTGTTCAGGAATGTGTAGGTTAGGTGCAGTAGTTAGGGGAATGGGTCTGGGTGGGATACTTTTTGGAAAGTTGGTGTGGACTTGTTGGGCCAAATCGCCTGTTTCCACAGCCTCCATTCATTTAGCTAGGCCCAGTTTCTTTATAGGTAAAAACAATAACTGCAGATGCTGGAAACCAGATTCTGGATTAGTGCTGCTGGAAAGACACAGCAGTTCAGGCAGCATCTGAGGAGCAGTAAAATCGACGTTTTGGGTAAAAGCCCTTCATCAGGAATACAGGCAGAGTGCCTGAAGAGACTCCACCTTTCAGGCACTCTACCTGTATTCCTGATGAAGGGCTTTTGCCCGAAACGTCGATTTTACTGCTCCTTGGATGCTGCCTGAATTGTTGTGCTTTTCCAGCAACACTAATCCAGTTTCTTTATAACTGGATTATATTGCCATGTTTTCATTTTTAACTGGACTGATTCTTGTTCAGCAGCTTTATTTGGGCATCAGTCCAAGATTTGAAGTTCCTGCAGCACTCTGACACCAAGTCAACACACTGACATCCTTTGTTGCCTGGAAACATACTTGGAGACAAGATCAAAGGTTCTCTGCCATTAGGTCTTCATGTAACCTCCCACTCCATTAGTTGTAGCAATTATGTGGTATTCATGACTAGAGCAATATGCGTTGCAAAATGGTAACGATTTTAGGCTAGAAGATTGAGGAGGAAACCATTGGAAGGATTAGCAGATATAATGGGTGGGGAGGGTGGTAATAGAAAAATAGAAAAGGTTACTCTCTTGAAAGGTTCCAGGACAGTCTAGATCACATTTGTATTACTAGTGCATCAACTGCCCAGAAGCTGCAAGTATTTATCAGGCTGTCAGATTCTGATTGACACCTGCATCTGAAATAACCCTGTTACGTTTCTCCTCATCGCTCCATTTGTAAAAGACAGCATGATTCAACCGATAAAAAACAGATTTTTCCCAGGTTTGATTTCTCACATACAAAGCGTTAGCTCTCATGAACATAAAATGTACTGAAGCACTATGCATCAATTGTGTTCTAATTTAAAAATAATAAATTAAGTATTTGAATATCCACAGGATCAAATCAATAAAAAACAAATTTTGGACTGATATCAGAAGTTACCTTTCACATAGATAGAACGCCTAGAGAAAGTAGTGGAATAGTGAATACCATACTAATTGTAGAATCATTTGGATAAATATCTGTAAATGTATAACATGCAGGGCTACAATTGAATGGGTAATTCTTTCAAACAGCTGAATAATTTCTTTCTGTGTTGTATTTGAATTCCATGTTGCGCAGTGGAGAAAGCTAGGTTCTTTTTGGATTTATCAAGTGAGAAGGAGCAAATGGTCATTTGTTTACTTATTATGTAGCCAAAATGGTTGCTCCATCAGAAAAAAAAATGTTTCTTAAACATTGACTACGAAAATAAGTATTTCAACAACTGTAAATAATATTTGCTTTTATTTTACATCTTGCATGCTCAGAGGGATTCCTAAATGATTTACAATGTAATAGCTTGACTTATGGTCACTGCTGTATGCTAGGAAACCCAGTAACCATTTTGTGCACAGGAAAATCCAGTAAAACTGGCAAATGACACATACCAGTCTGACACACCTTGTATACTTCAAAATGGAATCCAGTGCATTTATTTTCAAGTATGACTTTTTGTTTCCCTCTGGGTGCATTGTAAATTATCTGTTTTTGTGATGTACATTGAGGGATAAACAGTTAGAAATAATACCATGGAACTTTAAATCCATTAGAAACAGCAGATATGGCATTGGTTCAATGTCCAATCATTGATAGCATCTCCAATAGTGCAGTGCTTCCTCAATATTGTACTAAAATGTCAGGTTAGACTTTTGTGGTCAAGTTTCTGGATTGGGATCTGAATGCTCAATCTTCATCCTGACCAATTGAACTGACAGCTGAAGTGAATTAAGACTCCATTAGGTTGTGAAGGAAGCTTTGTAAGCGTGAGTTCTTCCCAGTTTGGGGCACCACACTTCAGTAAGTATGGTGAAGGTATTATAGCAGGTGCCGAAAACATTAATAATAATGATGAGGAACTTTGGTCACATAGAAAGATTGGAGACGTTTGGACTGCAGTCCTTGGGGGAGAAGGTTGAGAGATTTGTTGGAGGGATTTAAAATCATGAGAAATCTAGAGATTGCAGCTGCAAATGTGTTGCTGGTCAAAGCACAGCAGGTTAGGCAGCATCTCAGGAATAGAGAATTCGACGTTTCGAGCATAAGCCCTTCATCAGGAATAAGAGAGAGAGAGCCAAGCAGGCTGAGATAAAAGGTAGGGAGGAGGGACTAGGGGGAGGGGCGATGGAGGTGGGATAGGTGGAAGGAGGTCAAGGTGAGGGTGATAGGCCGGAGTGGGGTGGGGGCGGAGAGGTCAGGAAGAGGATTGCAGGTTAGGAGGGCGGTGCTGAGTTGAGGGAACCGACTGAGACAAGGTGGGGGGAGGGGAAATGAGGAAGCTGGAGAAATCTGAATTCATACCTTGTGGTTGGAGGGTTCCCAGGCGGAAGATGAGGCGCTCCTCCTCCAGCCGTCGTGTCGTTGTGTTCTGCCGGTGGAGGAGTCCAAGGACCTGCATGTCCTCGGTGGAGTGGGAGGGGGAGTTAAAGTGTTGAGCCACGGGGTGATTGGGTTGGTTGGTTCGGGCGGCCCAGAGGTGTTCTCTGAAGCGTTCCGCAAGTAAGCGGCCTGTCTCACCAATATAGAGGAGGCCACATCGGGTGCAGCGGATGCAATAGATGATGTGTGTGGAGGTACAGGTGAACTTGTGGCGGATATGGAAGGATCCCTTGGGGCCTTGGAGGGAAGTGAGTGTGGAGGTGTGGGCGCAAGTTTTACATTTCCTGCGGTTGCAGGGGAAGGTGCCGGGGGTGGAGGTTGGGTTGGTGGGGGGTGTGGATCTGACAAGGGAGTCACGAAGGGAGTGGTGATTGTTCCACTTTTAGAAGGAAAATCAAGTAAGCAATCATTAATACTGGATTGATGCATGGAGATCCATTTTATAGTACTGTAGATGTGTCATTAATCACTTTTACTTAATTTTCTTCCTGGGTTGGTGAAAGGACTGAGAAGTAGAGGGCACGGATTTAAAGTAATTGACAAAACAAGCAACAGTAATGTGTGGAATGGTTTTTCACACAGCAAGCTGTTAGAACCTGTAATGTACTGCCTGAGAGTGCAGCGGAGGCAGTTTCAAGCAAAACTTTCAAAGAGAATTGGATTATGAACTGAAAAGGAAAGTCTTGCAGGACAAAGAAAGAAGGCAGGGAGTGGCACTAGGTACTTTGCTACTTCAGAGAAACCAGCACAGACACAATTGACTAAATGGCTTCTTCCTGCAAAGTTCAGTGGTTTTGTAGATACCATTGTTTTTGAACGCAGGTTGTGTTTATAATTGCACCTTCAACAAATTTAACTTAATATTAAAATGTCTCCCTTCTAATTTTATTTCAACAGTTATTTCTGTGAAACACAAAATAGACCAGAGTCTACCACGTTTATTCCTTGTCCTACCCGCCCGTACCGACCTTTAGCTTCCGCATGGGCGGTGGGTTCGGGAGGCGGAGCGGAGTGACCCGCTCTGGATGCTGGGAGTTGTAGTCTCCCCGGTACCAGTCTGCGCAGATGCGCTGAGAGGGGATCGTGGCGGACTACAGCTCCCAGGAGCCCACGCATGGGGGCGGGTTGTTTCCGGGCCGAGGTGAAGCCGCTGGAGTCGCCCAGCAGCTGGGAGCTGAGCCCGATCCCCCCGCAGTCAGAGGCACTGCCGCCGCTGTACCGCCCCAACAGGTACCCGCGGGGGGGCTGCAGGGTGTGGAGTTTGGAGAGGGGTGTCAGGGTGATCAATATTTTTGGTGAGGGGAGGGGGTGCGCGGTCGGAAGAGGTGAATACAGATGTAACACGAGCCCTGTGCGAGGAGACGGGGGGAGAGGAGAGAGGGTGCCCAGAGGGAATGGGTGGGGGGGAGGAGAGAGGGTGCCCAGAGGGAATGGGGAGGGGGGGGAGAGAAGAAAGGGTGCCCAGAGGGAATGGGGAGGGGGGGGAGAAAGGGTGCCCAGAGGGACTTGGGGGGGGGTGAGGGGAGAGATTGAGAGGGCCCCCAGAGGGAATTGGGGTGAGAGAGAGAGGGCTCGCAGCAGGAAGTGGGGGTGGAAGAGAGGACTCCCAGAGGGCATTGGAGGGTTTGGGTGCGAGAGAGCACACCCAGAGGGAATTGTTGGGGTGGGGAATTGAACCCCAGATTCCTGGCACTGTGAGGCAGTAGTGCTAACTACTGAACCACCCTGCTGCCTTAAAGTGGCTAGGCATTTTTCTCTACTTGGTTTTAAGATGTAATGTTGTGGTTAAATAGAGTAAAAAGCTGAAAATGTGTTGCTGGTTAAAGCACAGCAGGTGAGGCAGCATCCAAGGAACAGGAAATTCGACATTTTGGGCCAGAACCCTTCATCAGAAATGAGGAGAATGTGCCAGGCAGGCTAAGATAAAAGGTAGGGAGGAGGGACTTGGGGGAGGGTCGATGGAGATGTGATAGGTGGAAGGAGGTCAAGGTGAGGGTGATAGGTTGGAGTGGGGTGGGGGCGGAGAGGTCAGGAAGAAGATTGCAGGTTAGGAGGGCAGTGCTGAGTTGAGGGAACCGACTGAGACAAGGTGGGGGATGGGGAAATGAGGAAACTGGAGAAACTCAGATTTCCCCCAAGTCCCTCCTCCCTACCTTTTATCTTAGCCTGCCTGGCACATTCTCCTCATTCCTGATGAAGGGCTCTGGCCCGAAACGTCGAATTTCCTGCTCCTTGGATGCTGCCTAACCTGCTGTGCTTTAACCAGCAACACATTTTCAGCTCTGATCTCCAGCATCTGCAGACCTCACTTTTTACTACAGTTAAATAGAGTAAGACATCTCCCTGACCTTCCTTATTGCAGGTCTTGGCCACTATCTGTTCTGTCAGTCCACCCTGAGTTGTACAGTTGGCCACATAACACGGAACCAACATCTTTATTCATCATGGGATTTGAGTGTCACTGGCTAGCCAGAATGCGTTGCCCATCCTTAATTCCCTTGAAGCTGGTGTTTAGCTACCTTGAGCCACTATAGCATGCCCACAATGATGTTAGAAAGGGAAATCATGATTTTGAGATAGTGACAGTGAAGCAGTGGTGATGTAGTTCCAAATCAGGATTCAATGACAACTCAAGTTGTGTTGGTTAAAGGGAGTTTTGGGGGTGATGGTGTTTCTATGTATCTGCTGCCCTTGACTTTCTAAATACTGCATTTTCTTGCAGAAAACTGGCATTGTTGATGAGTCTTGGTGACAGCAGTGTTGACAACTAGGCAGCTTTAGAAGGCAGATACGAGGAATCCTGGGAGGCTAGCGAAATCACTTTGAGTTAAATAAAATGGAACAGACTTGAAGCAAAGAGAAGTTAGGGGTTGGTAGGGAGCTGCAATTAGAAAGAATGATGCTTTGTCTGGAGAATCTTAGCACCAAGAGAGTTGAATATGAATGTAGTTTCAGGAAATACTCAGCTGTGGTGATAGGACAAGGTAGTTCCTGGGTTTGAAGGGCATTAGATGTGGAAAGAGGATTGTGGAGTGAGAGTGAGGGGGGTCAGCAAGTGGGATTTGAGCACGAGATATCTTGAGAACCAGTGCCAAATGGCTTTTACCCAGATGATTTCAGCTTCAAGTTATTGTGACTTATTCTTGAAAATACACACGCACACATAAGAGGCATAAAAGTGCTCTGATATATGGAGAAGGTTGGAACCCTTTCAAGCTCCAGCTTGCAGATAAAACCTGAATGAACAACTGAAGGGCCAGAGGCTCCTTGAAATTCAGTTGAATTTTCATGTTGAAATGTTTGTTAATGAAGGTGAGATTTTTATCTAGGTTACCTTGTCCATCTTGGTGTGTATATAATACTCTGCTGTACTTTATACAAGGAGAAAGTGAGGTCTGCAGATGCTGGAGATCAGAGCTAAAAATGTGTTGCTGGAAAAGCGTAGCAGGTCAGGCAGCATCCAAGGAACAGGAAATTTGACGTTTTGGGCATAAGCCCTTCTTCAGAAAAAAGTTGTACTTTATACAACTTTTGACTTAAGATTTTGATGCTAAAAAATGTAGCTGAAAAATGGCTGCTGTAACATAATGGTTAAAGAACAGGGTTAATAATTCAAAGACAAGTTCAAATCCCACATGACAGATTATGCGTTGAATTGAGTTTGGTAAATAAATCTGGTAATAAAACCTTAGTGTTTGCAACAATGACTGCAAAACTGTCCATTTGTTGTCAAAGTACACTTAATTCCCCAATGTTCCTTAAAGAAATGCCAGTCCTCAGCAAGTCTGACTTCAGAGTCTCATTCATGTATTTCAGTCTTAACTTTCCAGAGAAATTGTCTAGCAAGCCATGAAAGATAGCTTCTGTCACCATCTCAAGGACAATTTCGGGATGGGCAGTAAAAGGTGGCATTGCCCGTGACATTTATATTTTGAGAGTGAATAAATGCTCAGGCGTATACAGCCCACAGGGTGAGCCTGCATGAAATGTGCTGCACTTACTGCAGTCTGACTGAGAACCTAAAATGTCCACATGACTCAGTTTAACAGGTAATGTTTCTCGTTGGACTTTAACATAGTCCTGGCGATAAATCTGACAATTAGCTGAAAGGAATGATCGGTTTCTAAGTGAAGGTGCAGTTAACCGTCACGGTCTTTGCCTTGGAGCAAATTATGCCTGGCAACTATGACTTGTGGAACCTTTTCTTTCTGGCTGTTTTGCCAATTATCTGAATCGAAAATGAGAAACTTTTAATGCTGTGAGTTATGATCTAGAATGTACTGCCTGAAAAAGTGGCGGAAGCCAATTTAATAGCAGCTTGTGAAAGGAAATTGGATAAACTCTTCAAAATGAGGGAAAAAAGTTTGGGTGCTGGGCAACGATCATAAAGCTAATTGGATGGTTCTAACAAAGAGCGTGGCAGTTGAATGGCTTCTCCTGTGCATTCAGTCTTTGGTTTTGTTGGTTTATTTGGACTGGGTCAGCCACTTGATGTCAGACCTACATGTCTTTCAAGTCTGGCATCAGTATCATGATAGATAAGTCCAGCTTGTTGAGTAATAGAATAAATTGGGTCAACGTGATCATAGAATTCAGAAATGAGCCAATTGCACGTCATATTTGCTGATAAACATCAAGGTGCTGATTGCTCACTGTTCGAGGTTCATGTTAACTTTGCTTAATTAGTAATGTTTAGTTTTTAAACAAATGGTTGTGGGAACCAAGGTTTAACCTGTTTTGGATTAAAGATCAGTAAGAAAAATATTAATGCTGAAATGTTGGGTGAGGAAAGCAGTGTTCCAGTGGTAACGCATTCAAGTACTATCTTATTTCGCATTGTATGTTCAGCAGAGAACTAGTGGGACGCATCTGAGATCGAGGTGAGCTGGTCTGGAACCCTTCGGGCATGTACAGTTACAGCTGCCATCAGATTCATTGATATCACATTTATACTAATCGCCTTCAAAACCCAAAAGATGATCTTTAAAAGTATTGTATATAGTAAAACCATGGACTTCAGCTTATTTTTCAGAATATGATTCAAATTCTATCATTGTAGACTTTTTAGCCCCACCAAACAATTGATATGAGCTAATGTGAAAATCAGAGGTGTGTATTCCAAGGGCTTCAGCATATAATGTTTCTGCCATTGATGGGAGCCAGAGTTTTAAAGTAAGCTTCATAGCAGGTAGGTATCCATATTACTAGAGTTGTTTCTTTGACCTTCCTCTGGAGTTGATGGTGTACTGATTGATTGATCTGTACTATAACATAAGGTTTGGTTGTCCACCCACAGAATTAATTGAGCTTTTGATACTGAACAAGGAGTGCCTGCGTTTACTGCATTTCTAAATGTTCTTGTCATAAGTAGATGTAGTTTTAAACCAAACAGCTCAGAGTCTAACATACTTCTATTTTATTGCTGAGTTGTTTCATCTGGTCTGTCTCTCGACTGTTCATTCATGTCGGGATACAGTTCTACTGGTGTTGACGACAGTTCAGAATGTCAGAGTCACTTCATGTTTGAACTTAGGCAGTGGGTGTTGGCCTTTGTTCAATTGCTGATGCTCTTGGGTCTGACTTTGTGGGTTTACAACCCACTGCAGAGCACTAAATCTAAGCTGACACTGAATGAGTGCTGCACTGAGGTGTTGCTATTTGGCTAAGGTGTTAAACTGAAGATTTATTTGCCCTTGAGAATGAATGGAAAAGATGATTTTTCTATTGTTTGGCAGAAGTGAGGAGGAATTCTTCAGTATTCTGGCTAATATTTATCTCTTGATCAACATCTCAAAGACACATTATTTGGTTAATATTTTGCTTATTGACATTGACTACCATGTTTTCTCTTGTGTGTTAAATACTCTATTGGTTTTAATGAGTTTTAGGATGTCCTGCAACATGGTGAGACTTTTTTTATGTATGATAAGTTATCATAATCTGGAATCTGAAACCTAATAGGTTGGTGGAAGCAGATTCAGCAGTAACTTTCAGAAAGAAGTTGGCTTTATACTTTAGGGGAAAGGAGTTAGTGTTATGAGGAAAAGAGCAAAAGAGGAGAAATTAACAGTTGGATGGAAACAGTTAGCACAGAAATGACGAACTGAACAAACTCTTCCTTTGCTAATTCTTTGCTCTATACGAGGTACATCAATGCCAAGCCTGGCTCTTTAGACACCTGCGCCAGAGGTTGAAAGCCTGAAAATTTGAGCAAGGTATCCTGACAATCGTCAGGAGAGGTGGTACGGCTAATTAATGCTTTGCTTCAGCTGGTGCACAGTTAATTTATCAAAGGTCCAGGATCAAAGCTGTGCCCTTCCTGATGTAGAATGTACACGATTCAGTACTACACTGATTCGTGCGATGGCTGAAGGAGGATATCTTAATTTCTTCATGTTATTTTGACTGTGCGATAACACAGCATAACACCTTTTAATGAGAGAAACCCCAGGGCTAGCATCAAACAAAATGTGGCAGAGTCACATAAGATATAAGGACAGATAACCAACTGCTTGGTCAAACTGTGGTTTTAGTAAGTGTCTTGTGTGAAGGGATAAAGAGCGTGAGGTTTAAGGAGGGAATCTCCGATCTTTGTGGCTTGGGCAGCTGGTGACGTTTTGTCTAGTGGATGAAGTGACTGAAATCAGGGTATGCAAGAGGGTAGAATTAGAGGAGTACAGAGAACTTAGAGGGATGTAGGGTTGATGGAGGTTGCTTGGAGGGGAGGGGAGGGGAGGATGTGGCAGGCGCTGAGTTGGTGAGAGACAGAATGCGAATGAGCTCAGGTATGTGACCAATGAGACCAGTGATGAGTGGAGCCCAAAAACCATAAGATGTAGAAGCAGTAATAGGCCATTCAACTCATTGTGTCTCCTTCACCATTCAATGAGATCACGGCAGATCTGATAATCCTCAACTATTCCACTTACCTCTCTTTTGCTCCGAGCCCTTGATTCCATACTGGAATATTTCAGTCTTGAAAGTACTTAACAGCACAGCCTTAACTATTCTCTGCTGTGACAATTCCAGATTCACTACCCTCAGAAGAAATTCCTCCCCAGTTGTGTCTTCAATGGGCTACCCATGTAACTCATGGGTACAGGTTTAGCCCATCCAATCTTAGAAGACAACCCTATCCCAGAAAGCGGGCGAGACAATGGTTTCTGAACTGCTTTAACACATTCATACTTCTTTTTTAATGCTAGCTCCAGCTGGTTTGTGAACTCAGGAAATGACAAGGTCCTGGGAGCAGCTGATCCATCTACCCTGTCACCTTGGGATGTGACTGGTTTGACAAACGCTGAGGCAGAGGTAGGAAAATGGATAATTTCATGTTTTGTCTTTAATTTGTCATATATTGGGCTGGATCTCTCTACATTTTTTTTAAAGATGAAAGGTTGCCAAAGGTTGTGGGAAAAATTCTAGGTAACCATTGGATATAGGAGCAGAATTAAACCACTCAGCTCATTGAGAAACATATCAGCCATGAGCACACTCAATCTAACTCTCCTGCCTCACCCCATAACCCTTAGTTCCTTACTAATCAAGAACATACCTATCACAGTCTTAAATACAGTTAATGACTTGTCTTCCACAGCTTTCTGCATCAATGAGTTCTACAGAGTACTGCTGTCTGGTCGAATATGATCTGATGAAACCCTTATACAGTCTCAGCAGTACATCTTTGGTGTTGTATTCTTGCCCTCTTGAAATGAATGCTAACATTGCACAGCCTTTATAACTGCTAGCTGAACCTGCATGTTAACCTTAAGAGATGCCTGAACTAGGGCTCCCAGGTCTCTTAATGCTTCAGATTTCTGAAGTCTTTTCTAGTTAGAAAATGAATTTCTCCTACACCATCTCTTCTACCAAAACGCACAACTTCCACTTTCTTACTTGAATCATATCTGCCGCTTCTTTGGCTGCTCTCCTAGCTTGTTGAAGTCCTTCTGCGGCCTTCCTCAACGCGACTTGTATCTTCGTCTCTCTTTGTTCATCTGCGAACTTAGCTTTCAGTTCCTTCTTTTGGGTCATTAATGTATAATGTGAATATTTGTGGTTCCAACGCTGACCCCTGTGGACCTCCGTTAGTTACCAGCTGCCATCCTGTAAAAGACTTCTACTGGTCAGCCTATATCTTATCCAGTAAAAAGTGAGGTGTGCAGATGCTGGAGGTCAGAGCTGAAAATGTGTTGCTGGTTAAAGCGCAGCAGGTCAGGCAGCATCCAAGGAACAGGAAATTCGACGTTTCGGGCATTCTGATGAAGGGCTTATGCCCGAAACATCAAATTTCCTGTTCCTTGGATGCTGCCTGACCTGCTGCGCTTTAACCAGCAACACATTTTCAGCTATACCTTATCGATGCCAGTACCTTGTCCCGAACACAATGGGGTCTTGTCTTATTTAACAGCCTTGTCAATGTCCTTCTGGAAAATTGAACAGGTCATGTCCACTGGCTCTCCTTTGTTTAACTTAGAGTCATAGAGATACACAGCACAGAAAGAGACCCTTAGTTCCAACTCATTCATGCTAACCAGATATTGTAAATAAATCTAGTCCCATTTGTCGGCACTTGGCCCATATCCCTCGAAAACCCTTCTATTCATACAACCATCCAGGTACCTTTTAAATGCTGTAATCATACCAGCCTCCACCACTTCCTCTGGCAGCTCATTCCATACAGGCGCCACCTTCTGTGTGAAAAAGTTGCCCTTTAGGTTCTTTTTATATCTTAAACCCCCCTCATATAAACCTATGCCCTCTAGTTTTAGACACCCCACCCTGGGGAAAATATGGTGGCTATTTACCCTATCCATGCCCCTCATGATTTTATAATTAAAGTCACCCCTCAGACTTTGCTGCATGGAAAATAGCCTCAGCCTGTTCAGCCTCTCCCTATAGCTCAAACCCTCCAATCCTGGCAACATTCTTGTAAATCTTTTCTGAGCCCTTTCAAGGTTCGCATCCTTCCTATAGGAGGGAGACCAGAATTGCACACGTTATTCCAAAAGTGACTGAACCAATGTCCTGTACTGCCACGGCATGACCTCCCAACTTCTATACTCAATGCACTGACCAATAACTGCAAGCATGTCAAACGCTGCCTTCAACTATTCTATCGACCTGTGACTCCACTTTCAAGAGACTATGAACCTATACTCCAGGATCTCTTTGTTCAACAATACACCTCAGGAACTTACCATTAAGTGAATGAATCCTGTCCTGATTTGCCTTTCCAAAATACAGCACCTCACATTTATCTAAATTAAACTCCATCTGCTAGTTCTCAGCTCATTGGCTCGTGTGATCAAGATCCAGTTGTACTCTGAGGTAACCTTCTTCACTATCCACTACACTTCCAGTTTTGGTGTCATCTGGAAACTTGTTAAACATATGCTCACATCCAAATCATTTATAAAAATGGTGAAAGCATTGGATCCAGTGCTGTTCCTTGGTCAAACAACCTCCAGCCTGAAAAGCAGCCCTCCATCACCACTCTGTCTTCGATTTTGGAGTAAGTTCTGTATCCTTTTGTGGGCATATACAGAGTAGCTAGTTCTCCCTCTATTCCATGTGATCTAATCTTGCTGACCAGTCTATAATGTTGAACCTTGTTGACCGCCTTACTGAAGTCCATATATATCATCTTCACCACTATCCCCTCATCAATCCTCTTCATTACTACTTCAGAAAACTCAATCAAGTTAGTGAGACATGATTTCCCCTGCAGAAAGCCATGGTGACTATCCCTAATTGGTTTTTACCTTTCCAAATACATCTAAACCCCATCCCTGTCACTGACATTAGACTCACCGGTCTACAGTTCCTCGGCCTTTACTTACCTTCTTTCTTAAATAGTGGCACCACGTTAGGCAACCCCCAGTCTTGCAGCACCTCACCTGTGGCTATCTACGATACAAATATCTCAGCAAGGGGCCCAGCAACCACTTTCCTCTCTTCTCACAGAGTTCTTGGTTACACCTGATCTGGTACCTCGGATTTATCCATTTTTATGTTTTAAGACGTTCAGCACCACCACCTCTGTAATATGGGCATTTGTAAAGATGTCACTATTTAATTCAACACATTATATATCTTTCTACACAGTAAATGCTGATGCTAATGACCTCCTAAAAGACTTTGAGTAGATTTGTTAGGTATGACCTTCTCCTGATGAAGCCTTGTTGACTTGGCCCGATTTTACCATGCACTTCCAAGCACTATGCAGTTGCATCCTTAATCATGGACTATAACATCTTCAGACCTTTCAGCTTCCCCAACACCACCACCTTAGTGATGGCCACTGCACTCACCTCTGTCCCTGACTCTCTTGAAGTTGTAGTATGCTGCTAATGTCTTCCATTGTGAAAACTGATGTGAAATGCATTGCAAAATGTCCACTGGAGGAAGTGCTGGATGTCTTGAAATGCATAACGGTGGATAAATCCCCAGGATCTGATCAGGTATACCCTGGAACTCTGTGGGAAGCTAGAGAAGTGATTGCTGGGCCTATTGCTGAGATATTTGTATCATCAATAGTCACAGGTGAGGTGCTGGAAGACTGGAGGTTGACTAATGTGGTGCCACTCTTTAAGAAGGGTAGTAAGGACAAGCCAGGGAACTATAGACCAGTGAGCCTGATGTCAGTGGTGGGCAAGTTGTTGGAGGGAATCCTGAGGGACAGGATGTACATGTGTTTGGAAAGGCAAGGACTGATCAGGGATAGTCAACATGGCTTTGTGCATGGGAAATCATGTCTCACAAACTTGATTGAGTTTTTTGAAGAAGTAACAAAGAAGATTGATGAGGGCAGAGTAGTAGATGTGATCTATATGGCCTTCAGTAAGGTGAGCGACATGGTTCCCCATGGGAGACTGATTAGCAAGGTTAGATCTCATGGAGTAAAGGGAGAACTAGCCATTTGGATACAGAACTGGTTCAAAGGTAGAAGACAGAGGGTGGTGGTGGAGAGTTGTTTTTCAGACTGGAGGCCTGTGACCAGTGGAGTGCCACAAAGATTGGTGCTGGGTCCTCTACTTTTTGTCATTTACATAAATGATTTGGATGCGAGCATAAGAGGTACAGTTAGTAGGTTTGCAGATGACACCAAAGTTGGAGGTGTAGTGGGCACCGAAGAAGGTTACCTCCAGATTACAACAGGATCTGGACCAGATGGGCGAATGGCCGAGAAGTGGCAGATGGAGTTTAATTCAGATAAATGCGAGGTGCTGCATTTTGGGAAAGCAAATCTTAGCAGGACTTATACACTTAATGGTAAGGTCCTAGGGACTGTTGCTGAACAAAGAGACCTTGGAATGCAGGTTCATAGCTCCTTGAAAGTGGAATCGCAGGTAGATAGGATAGTGAAGAAGGCATTTGGTATGCTTTCCTTTATTGGTCAGAGTATTGCGTACAGGAATTGGGAGGTCAGACAACGGTTGTACATGACATTGGTTAGGCCACTGTTGGAATATTGCATGCAATTCTGGTCTCCTTCCTATCGGAAAGATGTGAAACTTGAAAGGGTTCAGAAAAGATTTACGATGATGCTGCCAGGGTTGGAGGATTTGAGCTATACGGAGAGGTTGAATAGGCGGGGGCTGTGTTCCCAAGAGTGTCGGAGGCTGAGGGGTGACCTTATAGGGGTTTATAAAATCATGAGAGGCATGGATAAGGTAAATAGGCAAAGTTTTTCCCCGGGGTGGGGGAGTCCAGAACTAGAGGGCATAGGTTTAGGGTGAGAGGGGAAAGATATAAAAGAGACCTAAGGGGCAATTTTTTCACGCATTGGGTGGAACATGTATGGAATGAGTTGCCAGAGGATGTGGTGGAGGCTGGTACAATTGCAACATTTAAAAGGCATTTGGGCGGGTATATGAATAGGAAGGGTTTGGAGGGATATGGGCCGGGTGCTGGCAGGTGGGACTAGATTGGTTTGAGATATCTGGTTGGCATGGACAGGTTGGGCCGAAGGGTCTGTTTCCATGTTGTACATCTCTGACTCTAAGTGCCTTATTCAGTTCCCTCCACCATTTATTTGTTCCCCATTATGACTACTGCAGCTTCATTTTCCAGTGGTTATAAATCCATTCTTTTCTGTTTTGCTGTCTATATCTTTTTTAAAAAAAAAGCTCTTGTAATCTATTATGTTACTAGCCTGCTTACCCTTTCTCCTTATTGCATTTTTAATTATCGTCTGCTAGCGATGGGCTGAATGGCCTAATTTCTGCTGCAATATCTTGTGGTTTTAAGGTTTTTAAAAGCTTTACTATCCTGTGGCTTCTCAATAATTTTCACCACATTGTATGTTTTTCTTTTTGTTTTGATGTTGTCCCAGACTTCCCTTGTCAGCCATGGTTGCCTTTCCTCTCCTTATTATGTTGTTTCTTTCTTGGGATGAATTTCTGTTGTGCCTCCTGCTTAACTCTCTGAAATCCCTGCCATGACTGCTCCTTGCTTGGCCCCTCATCCAATTAACTCAGGCCAGCTCCTCCCTCATGTCTTTGTAGTTACCTTTACTCAATTGCAATGCTGTTATGTCTGATTCCATCTTCTCCCTCTCCAAGAAGTAGGAATTTCATCATATTATGGTCACTGTCCCCTTGGGGTTCATTCATCTGCAGCCTCCTAATTAAGTCTACTTTATTGTACACCACCAAATGCAGAGTTGCCTGTTCCCTATTTTCCCCTATCACTGCCTGCTCTTAAAAAAAATCTCCAAGGCATTCCATATCCACCTGATTTTCCCAGTCTCCCTCATATTAAAGTCCCCCGTGATTATTGTAATAGTGCCTTTCTTACATGCCTTTTCAATCTCCTGATTTTTTTTTTTGTCTTTCTGTATCCTGACGACTGTTCAGAAGCCTATATATAACTCCCATCAAGGTTTTTTTTGCCATTACGGTTCCTCAACTGTACTCTCGCTGATACTACACCTTTTGACTCTATAGCATTTCTTGGTATTTTAGTTTTATTTCTTACTAGAGTCATAGAGATGTACAGCATGGAAACAGACCCTTCAGTCCAACCAGTTCATGCCGACCAGATATCCCTAAAAGACAATCTTGCCACCTTTGCCCATATGCCATCCTTTCGATAAGATGGGTATCCTTGAGTATATAGTTCCTAGCCCTGATCCCCTTGTGGTACCCACAACATCATATACATCAATTTCAATTGTGCTGCTGGCTCCCATTGACCTTGCTTCCTGAATTGCATTCATTAAGTTTCAACACCCTCCATCCTGCATTGACTGCCCCATTTCTCATAGTTCTCCCCTCATCTGTTGTGCCTGAAGTTAGACTCTTGAGCCTGTCTATACTCTGTCGTATTAACTGCTTTGGAAACTTAAAAACCTTTGCTGAATCTCCCCCTCAAGCTGAATAAAGTGGGAGCTGGCTGATACCATTGTGAACAGTAGTAACCACATCTGCAGCAATTGTTGGTTGCTGGAATAACTCCGGATCAGAATTGATGATCTGGAATCTGAGCTTCAAACACTGTGGCACATCCGGGAGGAGAAGAGTTATCTGGGTGCTTTGTTTCAGGAGACAGTCGCACCTGGTAGACTACGTAATTCAAGTTCAGTCAGTGATCAGGGACAACAGGGTGTGACTGAGAGTCAGGTTGGGGGGATTCTGAGTTCAGGAGTGGGGAGCCTTAGCCATTGACCTTGTCCAACAGATATAAGATTTTTGTTCCCTGTATGGATGAGGAGCAGTGCTGTGGACTGGATCAGCCAGCTGACCACAGCACCCATGGTGCAGAAGGCCATTCAAGAGGGCGAGCAAAAAGGCAAACAGTTGTTATAGGGATCCTACAATTAGGGAGACAGTATCCTTTGCAAGCTGGATCGAGAGTCCCCCATGGTGTGTTGCCTGCCCGGTGCCAGGATGCAGGACATCTCTGACCGGCTTGAAAGGATATTGCAGCGGGAGGGAGAAGATCCAGTTGTTATGGTCCACTTTGGCACTGCCAACATGGGCAAGGCTAGGAAGGAGGACCTGTTTGGGGATTATCGAGTACTAGGAAGGAAATTGAAGAACAGGTCCTCAAGGGTCATAATCTCTGGATTACTGCCCGAGCCACATGCTGATTGGCATAGAGATAAGAAAATTGAGGAAGTACACGTGGCTAAGAGATTGATGTGGGAAAGAGGGATTTCATTTCATGGGACATTGGCATCAGGTTTCGAACCGGGGTTTTGAGGGGGGGGTGCGGTTCTGTACCGATGGTTCAGGTGGAGACCGTCCCAATCTGGAACTAGTGTTGTAGCGAAAAGGATAATTAGGGTGGTCCCTTGGATCTTAAACTTGAGTTGGGGGAAGGGAAAGGGAAAGCAACAAGTAGTATGGAGTCAGGTAGAAAAATAAGCAGCAGGTTAGCTTGTGTACAGGGTTTAAGTTCAAGGCAAACTAGGATGAAGCAAAAAGGAAGGATAACTTAGGACATACTACTACAGGTGATGGAAATTGTGAGGATAAGAAAATTAGCATTAAGGTGCTTTACCTGAATGCTAATAGTATTCGTAACAAAGTAGATGAATTAATGTCATAAATCAGCATGCATGATTATGATGTGGTAGGCATGACAGACGTAGTTGGAAGGAGTTCAGGACTGACTGGCAGTTAAGCATCCAAGGATTTATGACTCATCAAAAAGACTGAGATGGGCAGAGGAGGCAGGGTTGTCTTGTTAGTTAAGAATGAATTTAAATCTATGGCACTGAATGACATAGGGTCAAATGGCTGACAAAGGAGCTTATAAAGTGGCCGAGGGCACTGGGAAATCAGAAGGTTATGAAGACTAAAAAAACAAAGAAGATAACAGAGAAATAAGGAAGGAGAGGATCAAATATGAAGGTAGGCTAGCCAGTAATATTCAAAATGATAGTAAAAGTTTCAATACATAATAAACAACGAAAGGCAAAAGTAGACATGTCGCTCCAAATTGATGCAGGAAGGCTAGTGCTGGGAGATGAGGAAATAGCTGAAGATCTTAATAGGTACTTTGCATCAGTCTTCACAGTGGAAGACAGGAGTAATATCATAACAATTAAGGAGAGTCAAGGGGCAGAGTATGATAGCCATTACAAAAGAGAAAGTACTAGAAAAGCCAGAAGATCTAAAAGTTGATAAATCTTCTAGCCCCGATGGGCTACATCCTAGAGTTCTGAAGGAAGTGACTGAGGAAATGGTGGAGGTGTTCGTTGTGATCTTTCAAAGGTCACTCGAGTCAGGCGAAGTCCCAGATGATTGGAAAATCGCTGTTGTAACCTCCTTGTTCTTGAAAGAATCAAGACAAAAGATGGAAAATCATAGGCCGATTCTAGAATCCATCATTAAGGATGAGATTTCTAAATTCTTGGAAGTGCAGAGCCAATTAGAACAAGTCAGCATGGATTTAGTAAGGGGAGTTCGTAAAAAGGAACAGGGAATTCGACGTTTCAGGCCAGAGCCCTTCATCAGGAAACTCTGGCCCGAAACGTCGAATTCCCTGTTCCTTGGATGCTGCCTGACCTGCTGTGCTTTAACCGGCAACACATTTTCAGCTCTGATCTCCAGCATCTGCAGACCTCACTTTTTACTCTAAGGGGAGTTCGTACCTGACAAACCTGTTAGAATTATTTGAAGTGGTAACAAGTAGGTTAGACCAGTAGATGTTATCTATCTAGACTTCCAAATGGCTTTTGATAAGGTGCCTCATGGGAGGTGCGGCGTAAGGTGAGGACCAATGGTGTTCGAGGTGAGCTACTGGCATGGATTGAGGATTAGCTGTCTGATACAAGGCAGAGAGTTGGGATAAAAGATTCTTTTTCAGAATGGCAACCGCTGATAAGTGGTGTCCTGCAGGATTTGGTGTTGGGTCCGCAGCTGTTCACTTTATATATTAATGATCTGGATGAAGGGACAGGGGGCATTCTGGTGCAGTTTACTGATGATACGAAGTTAGGTGGATAGGCAGGTAATACTGAGGAAGTGGGGAGACTGCAGAAAGATTTAGATAGTTTAGGAGAATGGTCCTGGAAATGGCTGATGAAATTCAACATGACCAAATGCGAGGTTTTGCACTTTGGAAAAAAAGGATACAGGCATGGACTATTTTTTTAAATGGTGAGGAAATTTATAAAGCAGAAGTACAAAGGGATTTGGGAGTGCTAGTCCAGGATTTTCTAAAGGTTGACTTGCAGATTGAATCTGTGATAAAGGAAGCAAATGTAAGGGCAACATTTATCTCAAGAGGGCTGCAATATAAAAGCAGCAATGTGCTTCTGAGACTATATAAATCTATAGTTAGGCCCCATTTAGAATCCTGTGTCCAATTTTGGGCCCCACACCTCAGGAGGGACATACTGGCACTGGAGCATGTCCAGCGAAGATTCACATGGATGATCCCTGAAATGGTAGGTCTAACATACAATGAACAACTGAGGATCCTGGGATTGTATTCATCAGAGTTCAGAAGGTCAAGGGGAGATCTAATAGAAACTTACTAGATAATGCATGGCTTAGAAAAGGTGGATGCTTTTCCATTAGGCGGGGCGACTAGGACCTGTGGGCACAGCCTTAGAATTAGAGGGCACAGCCTCAATTTAGAACAGAAATGAGGAGATACATCTTCAGCCAGAGAATAGTGGGCCTGTGGAATTCATTGCCACTGAGCGCAGTGGAGCCTCTTCACGTTAAATGTCTTCGAGGCAGAGATTGATAAATTCTTAATCTTGTAAGGAATTAAGGGATACGGGGAGAGTGTGGGTAAGTGGCGTTGAAATGCCCAACAGCCATGGTTAAATGATGGAGTGGACTTGATGGGCCAAATGGCCTTACTTCCACTCCTATGTCTTGTGGTTGTTACATTTTCCATGCAGTTTACACACACTCCCTCCCCACCTCCCAGTATTTAGCTTAAAGCCCTATCCACCTCCACTGTTGTTGTCATTTACCAGGACTCTGGTCCCAGCATGATTCAGATGCACACCATCCCATTGGGACCGCTCCCTCTTTCCCCGCTACTGGTGCCAATATCTGATGAGTTCAAACCCGTTTCTCTCTCTCACCATGTTTTGAGCCATGTGTATACCTCTTTAATCTTGTTGACCTAGTGCGAGCTCAAAGCTCAGGTAATAATCCAAAGATGATTAATTTTTTTGATTCTGCTTATTAATTTCACCCCTAATTGCTTACATATCCTCAACAGAACTTCTTTCCTTTTTCTGCCTTTATCATTGGTACCGACGTGGATCACGGCAACTGGATCTTCTCCTTGCAATCCAAGTACCTTTGCAGCCCAGATGATATATCCTGTTCTCGGGCAACACAGCTTTCAGAACTCTTGATTCTGGCCACTGAACAATGGCTTTTTCTCTGACTAAATAATACCTGTTTGCAACTACATTTGTTTCTCCCCATTCTTGAATGGCCCCCTGTGCCACAGGTGTTATATCAGTTTGCTCATCCTCCCTAGAGCCCCACTCTCATCCACACAAGGAGCAAGAATCTCAAACCTGTTCGACAAGCTCAAAGAGGAGAAAGTGAGGATTGCAGATGCTGGAGGTTAGAGTCGAAGAGTGTGGTTCTGGAAAAGCACAGACGGTCAGGCAGCATCGGGGGAGCAGGAGAGTCGACGTTTCAGGAATAAGCTCTTCATCAGGAAAAGCTCAAGGGCTGAAGCTCCTTCAGCACTATCCCCTGGATCTCTTTACTTGCCTCGCTTATAGTCGCACCCTCCTGTCCCTGACCACTGGCCGAATTCAAGGTACTTTATCGAGGGATTGTGATCGTCTTGTGAAACACAGTGGCCAGGTAATTCTTCCCTCCACCAAAGTGTCGCAGTGTTCGAACATCAGCATCCAGCTCATCAACTCTGAGCCTGAGATCCTCAAGCAATAACACTTGCTATGTTTGTGGTCATTATGAACCACAATGGAGTCCACCAGCTCTTCTATCATAATCTAAAGCTTCCGGGTACGGACCTTTGGACTATGCTGTGATAGGTAATCTCACTTCATGGTGTCCCAAGATCTATGACAACCTTCAATGAATAAATATACTAATTTTATGATCATGAATAATTTTATGAATGGGCTGTCTATTTTGAAAGACAAGGAATAGATGCTCCTTCCTGAATGCGTACTTGCGTGAATATTATGCCAGGGCAGCATCAGAATTGTCTGTGATGACCCACAGTTGACTAGCTGGCCCCTTTAAATCCCCTGGAACCAGAGGTTCCATTGTGAGGTAATGTACTAACAGGGTGGTCTGAATGGTCCTTTTTTAAATTGTAGAATAGGTAGTTACTTTAAGTCGCGTTTTTTCAAATCCTCCTCCATGGGTACAAAACCTCACTGAACAACATGGTTTTGTGCTGACTAATTGTTGTGACTGGTATTTAATGTTGTGATCTGCAGGTATCAGCATTGCTGAGGTCTTTGATCAGTGTGCACCAAGGATTTTAGTCTTTTAAGTTTACAAGTGACTGACGGTCTGTACTCTATCCATCAACAGCACAGAAAAAGTACTTTCTGCAGTTTATGAAGGAGGTTAAGAGGCTTTAAATGTATGCTTGGCTACTGGAGGTTCTGCCCTCCAGCCTACTGTGATCCCTGAGTTATTTACCTTTCCTGGATTAATCAAGAAAGCAAACAGGGCTCCACTGTAACGCACCCTTCATTGATAAACGGTTCTCCTTTGTCATTGCCTCAGGGAGTGTCTCATAATGAGGTTGTTGAATCATGCTGCTGATTTTTAGGGCTTGTTTTAACACTTGTGTGTGTTACTGTGGCTTCCTAGACCTTGTGGTCCCCACACTTTATAATTGGCAAAAATAAACTAAAGGGGATCTGGAAAGTGCTGCACAAAAGGATAAAACCTGCAAAAAGGATTTGGCTTTGCATTTGATGGGACAACATGTGCAAGGCTATGGGCAAAGGGCAGTGGATTGTGACAAATAAGATAGTTGTTTCAAAGAGCTGACATGGGTACATTTGGCTAATGGCCTCCTTTTGTGGTGTTGCAGTGTCCAATTTGGCAACTGTAAATGTGTAAAACCGGGTGCTGAATGGCAACAAGGTATTCAGTTGTAGGAAAGGGGGTTGGTTTTCCTGCAGAGCTTGTGCCATAAATATATTTCCATTGACTACTGCTCCCTGAGTCTGCAATGATCCTGTGGTACCCCAAGCTGAAATCAACTTCTTATCAATTTGGAAGCCTAGGTGTATAGGTCACAACCACACTAAGAAACTTATTCTGTCAAGTGAGCCAGTGTTCTAACAAGACAGTATTCTCACTTCTATCTAAAATGACTACTTTAGGCTGATCGCACCGCTACTAATTTGGTGGGGTTTAGCTAAACATGGGCACTCCTGTCTACTGTTGCATGTTCCTTCGTTAGACGCTGCACTTTTTAATTCAGGTTGCAGTGCCCCACAGTCTGACAGTGACTGCTTTCAAATTTGGGCCAGCAGCATTTGCAAACCAAGTTTACTGAACAATCCCCACCATTTTCACAACCCGTAATGTTAGGTATCAACTTAAGCGCATGGGAGTCAGGGTGCTTTGCTGCAACATTAAGCTGTTCACTTCTTTCAGAAGACAATATTGCTTTAACCTTTTACAGCAGTTTATGTTCTTGCCTTCTGTTGGGCAATCTAGAAAATGAATAAAAAGTGTGTGGTTATGAATCTGGTTGCCTTGCTTATCCCCCATCCTACCAAAAGAACTGTCTTCCCCTTTTAGCCTGGGGGTCACAATTCTGGTTACACTTTTTTTAAAAATCAGCTATTTTGTTTTGTTTGACTTGTGTGGTTCGAAGAGCTTAGATAACAGCTTTTAGCACTGGTGTTTCACTGATGGATTCCTAAATTAAAACATCAGGTTTTGATATGTTGCGACAACTTGAGGCATGTGTAAATGAATGGTAGCTAAAGTATGAATAGTCCTCATAGTATGCTGCCTATGTAAGTTGATGTATTGTTAACAGTGACAATTTGCATTTGTACAGCATCTTAAATTTGGCAAAATTTTCTTAGAAATGTTATCCATCCCTAGGCTGCGGGATGTAGAACATGGGGGCACGGTCTCAGGGTAAGGGCTGAACATTTTAGCTTAAGACAAAATGTCTTCAGTTGTAGGGTTGTGAATCTTTTGGAATTCTCTACCTGATAGGGTTGTGGATGTGTCATAACCGAATATGTTTAAAAGGTGAGAGACACAATGTTGACTTGGAATCAAGAGATGTGGGGAGTTGATGGGGAAAATGGAGTTTAAGACCAATAACTGTATTGAATGATGGAGCTGGTTCAAGGGGCCATGTTGCTTGCTTCTCCTATTTCTTACAAAAATTGTGAAACGGAGTCACATAAGGATATATTTGGAAAGGTGATTAAAAGCTTGACCAAAACGAGAGTTGTTAAGAGACATCTTAATAGAGGAGGGGCATAGGACAGAACTCCAGAGTTTAAACCCAGGCATCTGAAATGTGGCAGCCAATTGTGAAGCAGTGGAAAATTGAGATTAACAAGAGTTGAGAATTGGAGCAGCACAAAACAAGGTCACATTGAGCTATTGTGACTATTTAGCTAAAATTTTACTCAGCACCTGTCTTATTTTCCACAACACCATGTGTGGAGCCAGACTGATTTTTCATTTTCCTTAAGTTGAGTGCAGCTAGGTTACACACATTAGAATATGATCTTAACCTACACGACCACCTGATGAAGGAGCGGCACTCTAAAAGCTAGTGCTTCCAAATAAACCTGTTGGACTATAACCTGGTGTTGGGACTTTTAACATTGTCCATATTAGAATAATTTGTGTTTGTAGGCAGAAGTGGAAGTCGATTCTGTTTTCGGGATAGCTAAGGATGTTTGGCAGTTGCTAGTTGTTTTTGCTAGATATTTGTTATGTCAGGCTTTTCACCATCTTTATTCTCATTCATATGGAGACAATTTTCTATAAGTGGGCCGACTCTCTGAACTAACCCCCAAAGTCTTCAGTCTTTTTTTGGAGTTAGTGCTGCATCAGTCTTGACCGTTAACATTGAACAGCAGAAAATTATTTACTACAGATCATGAAATATCCAAAATGTTTTCTTACAGGCTCATGCAAAAAAAAATGTTAGACCAGTGTACAGGTTAAAAGCCACTTATTTAGATATTTTTATCAGTTTAAAAAGTATAGAACTGTAGGTGCAATTAAGTATAGCTCAAAAATGATGCAGCAGATTAGTGAGAAAAAACTGAGCATAGTTCTTCCATCTTTATTTGTGTTAGCTCAAATAAATGGACAATTTACAATGCAGAGTAATGCCAACAGTGTAGGTTCAATCCCTGCACTGGCTGAGGTTACCTGAACTTTCTCAATCTCTCCTCTCGCCTGAACCTGGTGACCCTCAGGTTAAACCACCACTAATCATCTGTCTGTCTCTCTCCGAAAAGTCCTGTGGTCTGTTATGGCAACTTTACCTTTTTACTCTGCCTAACTCTTTTTGCACCACAGGATAAGCTTTGAATTACAGCCAATTGGCTGGCAGTAATGTCCCATTCTCTCTCTCCACAGTAATTTATCTACTATCCATACACACAGTTTTCTCGGAAAGAGGGAGCTGAACTTTGACATGCATCTCCTGACATCCTTAAGGTGTGCAAACCAAGTGAGATCTTCCATTTTTTTTGGGGGGGGGGGGCGCGGGGGGAAGAAACAGGAAACACACCACCTCTAATACTTGTACAATCTTTGGTTGGATAATATGGGACGCTGTTTCCAGAATTTCTGTTCAGCCTATTTACACTACTGTCTAGGTAATTTGAAGACCCTGAGGCCTTCCATGTCGTGTGTGTCTTTTATACTTTTAAACTGACAAAGAATGGTGTTTTTGCCATCTTATTAACGATAGCTTGAATTGGTTGGCATTCCTCCCTCTCCACAACTTCATTTCTTCTTGTGAGCAGAAATTAGAAATGTCAAACTGCATTCATGAACATTTTGAATGAACTCTATTAGTCACTTCAGACATACGGGTTTGTCATCTGCCTTCCATTTGAAACATGCCACTTCGTAATCATTGTGAAAAGCAGCTATTTCTGTCATACAAAGATTTTTTTTTGTCTTAAATATGGCTACTGTACAAACCTTTGTTTTACTGACAAACCTGTGATACTTCTTTAAAAGTGAAAAAAACTGCGAATGCTGTAAATCAGAAACAAAAACAGAAGTAGCTAGAAAAACTCAGCCGGTCTGACTGCATCTTTGAAGAGAAATTAAAATTAATGTTTCGGGTCGAGTGAGCCTTCCTCAGAACCCGTTCTGTGATTTTTGAGTTGATAGTTTTAATGCTTAAATGTAAACTATTGCCATCAGTTCTGGTGGCTCTGATCATGGTGATCACTGTGGTTGTACATGTTGCTTGCCATCCCTGCTGGACAGCCTAGAACAGTGAGTCACAGTATGGGTTTAAAGGTTTGACCATTTAGAACTTTAAATTCAAAACTTACTATGAGAATCTAAGGGCACTATGATAGGATGAGAACCTGAAGTCAGGTTGGTAAGTCACCTATGTTTTTATTGAATAACAGGTGTATTCAAGAGGTTATTTGACGTAACATTCTTATGATGTGAATGACGTATGATTTCTTCTTTGTTGCCCGCCTTTATTTTCCCTGAGTTGACGGTGTTGAACTTCTGTGAATCGCTTGGGCCTTTAGGCTGAATGTTATGTTTCGTGCATAACCCTGAGGTCAATGATAATTGTTTAGATTATGGTTCAGAAATGCAACTTGGGGGTGGGGTGGGGTATGGAGGTTTTGCTCTTAATTTGTCGCCCTTGTTCTCGTTGCCATTGGAGGACAGGAGGGTCAAGACATCATACTGTCTACTTCTATATTTGATGTTCTTTCCTGCAGTTTTTGAACGAGTGATTTGTATTCTGAATTTGGGCACTTGGGTGCCAAACACCTTGTGTTCATGTACAGATTGGTAATCCATAAGCATTTGAACCTAACAGTTTTAAACTCATGATCAGGTTTTACAGAATCCCTGAGTTTAGTTTAGTAGGTCAAGAGTGCAAATTGTGAAGTGCAAGGAGAGTGGTGAACTGCAAATCAATGTCACTGCATTTGAGTTTGGAACATCATCTAGTATTATACATACTGATGAATTCACCTCTTAATGTCTTGTAGTATATCACTTGGCTGATCCAGTGACAGATGTTGCTGAGAATCAATATAGAATTATAGCCATAAGCTGCACTGACACCAGATTTGTACAGCATTATACAGGATATTAATATTAGTAAGAATCGTTTTATTATTGAATGCTTGAGGGAGGGAGGAAGGCAAGAGTAATGTTTTTAAGGGATAATTTTACCAGCGATGAAAATGGTATTTAGTGACAATTTAAAAATTATATACGGTCACTTTAGATTTGTTAAGGAAATTATATATAAACTTGTTGTGCTGTAATTATATCTGCCTACGAGTAATAACATTTAAATGTCGTACAAGGTTACATTGGCACTTATAAGTAAGGCAAACAAAGTGCAAGTTTAATGTTAAAACATTAAAATTAGTATTGAGATTGTGGTGAAGTTGCTGTAGAATTTGGGATTGACATAGACATTAGTGTTAATGCAGCACAGATGCTGGCAGCCCTGCATAAGCCTTTTAGATTTGTGATAAAGGATTTGAAAAGGTGGGTTAGTTGTAAATATACAGTACTGTCCTTGTATCTGGGACTTGGGTTCAGAAGAAGCCTATGGTGGTGGAATGAATGGTATCTATAAAGTTCATACAGTGAATTGTGTTTGGACAATGTTAGTCTGTTTCTTGCTTTAATTCAGTGGTATTGTGCAGGCTTAACTGTGCTAATTTCTGTAGTAATTCAGTGAGACCGCAGTATTACCTGATCATTATCAGACAGTTGTTTGGGAGCTTACTCAGCACGAATTGATTGCAATATTTTCAATATTAGAGCAGTACTTCAAAAATATATATTTGTAAATTGCTTTGTAAATCCCTAAAATTGTAGCACTATATGAATGCAATGGTTTCTTTCAAGCCTATCTGGAAGACTAATGTGGAAAATGGGAAAGGTTATATTTAGTTTAGTTACAAAATGATCACTGCTACCTCCTTTAAGAACTGTAAAGGATGGGCAATAATTGCTGCATCAGCAGCAACCCACATTTCTTTAATTAAAATAACAGGTATTGTGTGATTAGGTTTGTGGATGTGGGAGCATTACTGTACCTTGCCCAGGAATATTCTATGTCGAAATATGTTCAGAGGACAAAGCTGTGTCAATGCTTGCCACTGCAGTGCTCACCTTGATGAGCAGTGAAACCTGTTCCACTGTCCAAGTATGTTGATTTAGACAATTGGCACTTGTTGTTAGCCTCAGTGATCCCAAATAGGTGCAAGAAAAATCAACCAGCTTTTAATTGCAGTTATTCAGGATTGTGTGCAAACTATTATCGTGCAGTATGTGCATGTGAGGAAAAGTAACTTGTGCTGCTGTACAGCAAAGAATGTTCTCATTCCTTGCTGCATGTTGTCTGCAGGTTGTCTTCAAAACAAATTTTGTATCTTCCAGTAAAGTACAGGGAGCAGTCTTGGTTTGCTGAATATATCCTGTGTATATTGTCACCGATGAGTTAATAACATTATTTAGCTGCCTCCGGTACCAGTGTTAATTTCAACGCTGACATTCAGGCACCAGGAATTGCCACAATAATAAGTTTGAAAAGTGGTAAATGCACCGAACTAATCCGAGGAGAATGCAAACAGTAATGATAAATGTTTTGGATGATCCAGAATATTCTAAACCAGAGCTTGATTTCTAGTCTGTGCGCACCAGCTGTGGTAGCTACTATTGGCCAACACACACTTTGGGCAATGAAGAAGACAAATGAGCAAATTGACTGTTAGCATGTCTCAACGAGCAGCACCTCATGTCGAGTCAGAAATTGTGTGTGCCAATCCCATACTGACATTGAAACATGTTATCCAGGTGACCTGTCCATATGCTGCAGTGGTCAAAGTGGTGTCTTTCAGATAAGTGATTAAATCGAGTCTCTATCTACTTGATCAGGCGATTGTGGAATATTCCATGGTACTATCTAAAGAACTGCAGGACATCTTCCCTCCTGTCCTGATCAAATGTTTCCATTAATTGCTACATTGAAGAATATAGCCTAATGTTTGATTTTCATTTCATATCCGTTTGTTGGGTCTTGCTGTGCACAAATTAGGTTGATTGGTATGGTCTGGGATTTTCACCCCAATTAAAGGAGGGAAGGATAATCTGAGCAACATAATTAGATTGCTCTCCTAGTTTCTCTTAGGATCTGCGCTATTGGTGATTTGTGTTTGCCGTTCATCATCTGTTATGAGTCTGCAGGTATGATTACAGTCCAATTTGAACATAACATTTCAGTTGCAATGGGTCATCATTCACTGCTGCATGCTTCTTCCTGTCGTGGCATGTTTCTGTGGCAATCTGAAAATGTAGGTCTTTGGATTTTCATGTTCTGTTGTCGAGATTTTGGTGCCAAGTGCTTCAGCCATGAGTAGACTGCTCCCTGATGTTGAATTGGAGTCAATCTGGCATGAAATGATGTCTTGCTTGCATGAATCTCTATCATTGTTTTAGCTTACCAGTGGGCCTGCTGAGATCATCAAGCTCTCCACACAGTACGGTTTTTGGTGAGCAAGATATTTCATTCTAATGATGTGATTTGCCAGCATCACTTGAGCAATACCGTAGTATTTTGAGTTAGAAAGCTGCAGTGCTCTGACTTTGGAGTGCAATGCAACTAAGGAATCCCAAGGACCTTTCTAAAACCACACATATGAAATGAATTTAGTCTGCATTCCTGATTCTAACATGTTGTCCAAGTTTCAGCCCCAGGCAGGAGTCTGTTTAGTATGAGGGGATTATAGATTATTAGTCATAAGGCAATTGGGTATTTGTGAATTTTTCAGGCTCTTGCCTGAATGTGGAAGCAGGACTACTAATGCTTGATTAGATTAGATTACTTAGTGTGGAAACAGGCCCTTCAGCCCAACAAGTCCACACCGACCCTCCACAGAGCAACCCACCCAGACTCCTTCCCCTACATTTACCCCTTCACCTAACACTACTTGCAATTTAGCATGGCCAATTCACTTAACCTACACATCTTTGGACTGTGGGAGGAAACCGGAGCACCCGGAGGAAACCCATACCGACACGGGGAGAATGTGCAAACTCCACACACAGTTGCCCGAGATGGGAATTGAACCAGGGTCTCTGGCGCTGTGAGGCAGCAGTGCTTACCACCGTGCTGCCCTGAATGCAAACTTAATCTTCTCATCAAGCTTCATTGTGGTTGACTGTTGATTGCCATGCTGCTTTGGATTGATCATCTTGATTCTTTGTCATTATGTGATGTACATTTTTTTCTAATCAATACTTTGAGAGAGGTTATTTTTAAGATATACCCCTGGAACAGGTGGGACTTGAACCCAGGCATCCTGTTTTAGATAAAGTGTGACTAGTTTAGTAGATCACGAGTTTTGGATTGACTTTGTAAAAGCTGAATCATTGAATTGGGTGCAATTAACTTGGTTGGGAACTGGATAAGGATGCTCTATGTGGATGCTGCGGGATCTGTGAAAGCTGTCTGTCAAAACAGGAAGTGCCCTGGCCCCTCAGCTCTATAGTACTTATATTTTTTAAAAGTTGTCATGCCAGTAACGTTAAATAGGTCAAAGCCTTATCTGTGGGAAAGTTCAATTCTGTGCAGTGAAATGAAAAGACAAATAGAAAGGTGCGTAATGTTGAAACTTCTAAGTTGGGTGGGAAATCTATTCTCTTATGTAGTTTGAGAAAACCAGGTGGATCAGAAAGAAGCTTCCATTCATTTTTGTGGATGTCCAGGTATGGATTACAGCAGGAATTGGCTTGCTCCAGCATGACCACATATGGAATGAAACTTTGGTTATCTGTTGCCCCTTTATTTTTCATGTAACACCTGAACAGACCAAGGATAGCCAAAGTTAGAAAAATAAAATAGTCCTGTCTCTCTTATCCCTTGATCACTTGTTCTCTCGACAAATTCTTTCTTACGTTTACTGCATTGTACATTTGCATTTTCCTGTGACCCCACTGGATAAGAATACTGAGCTGCAGGAAACTTGGGTGTGTTTAGTCAGCCCCACTAAAATAGCTCAACGTTCATTTTGCATCGGGATCGTACAGTCAGTAGGCACAGGAGACCTGTCGGTACAGCTTATGTGATAAATACAAACTGGGTTCCAATTCATGTCCGAGGAGTAAAAGGGTGTGTGTTAAACAAAGTTCTTTGTGGGAGTATCCGTTAACTGAAGTAGAAATTGATAAGTTGAAAAATGGGTGAAAGTGAGAAATTCCTTTTAGTTATATTGCTATGGAATGTGAATTGCCACTGTTATTTGTGTTTTTTGAAAACTGCTGTAAGATAAATGTGTAGATTTATATTCTTTTAAAGATGTAAGATACTGGATGTTTAAATGCTGGTTGCCCTCTTGTATGCCCAGCTTTGGGACACACTCTGCTCATGCCACTCTTCCAATTGGGTCATACAGCTTGATTGTCCGTGAGCTCAGGATCCAGCCCAGCACAATGGCTTGTATTTGAGTAGCCAGCCAAGACTTTGAGATTCGACTCAGGACCTAAAGAACGGTCATACGGGCTAGGAAAGGACATTGGAACTGTGGAGAAAACTGGAGGAAGAACAGATGTGACTTCTTAGCTCCACAACCACCCAAAAAGCAGCTGTCAGTGCTGAAAATCTTGTGGTTCTGAAAGATATCATAAAATAGTTATTAATGCAGAACTAGTTACCATAAAGAGCAATTTAATTCAGGCCAGTGGGAAACTAATGAGGATGCTTTTCTGGAAAGCAGAATTTATTCCTGGGATGAGGGAGCTATCCTAAGACATTGAATAGAACCTACATCCTCCAGGTTAGAGAATCAGAAATGATCAAGTTGATACATGGGTAATTCTTTGAGGGGAGATCACAAGAGACTGTTCTCCCTACCTAGGACATAACGGTTGGCCATTTTGGATTGAGATGAGGAGAAACTTCTTCAGATATGTCATTGTGTATCTTAGGAATACACTATCCCCAGACAGCTTTAGATGTTCAGTTTATTCAAGATTATGATTTGACAGAAGATTGGACACAAACGTAAGCAAGGGATGTTGAGATAGGGCAGAAAGTGGTCGTTAAAGTTAACTCTATTCTGATAACTTGTGTGTTTACTTCAGAATGAACACCAGTTCTTTCAAAGAGAAAATTCAGCTAAATTCACTCACCCAACCCCTTACACAGTGCTGCAGTTTATTTAATTTTATGTATTCATCTATAGTAATTTTATATGTCTGGTGTAAAGCTGTTCCTGTCAACTAGAATGCTTATAATGGAGAGAGCTACACATTAACACTAAAACGTCTTGTAGAAAATTACTAATATAATTCCAACCTTAATAGCAATCATTTGGTTCCCTTTTAAACTTGATGCTGTATTTATAAACATGTGTATATACATTAGGCCATATGATTGCATCAATAACATTTAAGACCCTCCAACATGGAATCTCTTGTAATAATTTTATGACTTCATAAAACTGAATACTTTATTAATCTCTTGAGATCCACAGTGATATACGTGAAGCAGTTTCTCTTCATCTCAACTCTAAATGGCCAAACTTTAACCTGAGACTGACCTCTTGTCCTAGGCAGAAGAAAAAGGGTCTCAGCCCCTACCCTCAAAAAGAATTACTCAGGTATCAAATTGATCATTTCTCATTCTTCTAACTTGCCATGTGTTCAGGTGTGACTTGATTTTGGGGAGTCAGCAGATCTGTTTATGTTGGGAATTTCCTTCTTTACTTTCAAATGGAACATCCTAAAATGCATGAGTATGCAGATCTGCTGGTAGTTATAGTACACTAAAAATAACAGAATTTGCTGCAGTATTCAACAAAGACTACTTTAAACATCCATGATAGAGTCTACAAGTATTTGATATGTTGCCAACCCACCAGGTTTGCTCTGAGTCTGTGGGAATTAAGGACAAATATCCAGGATCTTAGCGCAAATGATATGTAGTAGAAAGATTATTGAGACATAAATGTTTATAATTTTCAACTTTTGTTTCCTATTACAATTATTAGATATTTGAGTAAAATGTCTGGCAGTCAAATGTGATGTGTTGTGCACACGTGAGTGAACATGTTAGGTGAATGTAGAGAGTGTGGTGCTAGAAAAGCACAGCAGGTCAGGCAGCGACTGAGGAGCAAGAGAGTCAAAGTTCGGGCAAAAGCCCTTTGTCAGGAACAATTCTCCTGCTCCTCGGATGCTGCCTGACCTGCTGTGCTTTTCCAGCACCACTCTAGACTCTAATTTCCAGCATCTGCAGTCCTCACTTTCGCCCTGTTAGATGAGTGTGCAGAGTGTGAGTGTTCAAGGCTCTCGGGCCTGATAATCACTATGTACATATACTTGAAAAATGGCAGTGAGTATCTCAATTCTTCTCAATACAAAATAGTGTTATTATTTTCCCTGTCAACCTCAATGTAGTTTTCCACAGATGTTGATCCAGTTCCTTTTTTAAATGTTGATTCCGCCTGGGTATTCCCCTCTGTGGGAGGGAGAGACAGATTTATTTTCCTACTTTTCTTGTAGCTTTAAATCTGTTAATAAACCCTGATTACTCATCATCAAAAGATATGTAGTCACCCCCAACGTACCCACAGGGGATATGTTCCAAGACCTCCTGCAGAAGCCTGAAACCGCGGATAGGAGCAAATCCATTCATTTCAATAGGAAAGTTACCTTCCCAGCAGCTCCCTGCTCCCAGCAGGTTCCTTATATGTTCACACTGTGGGTACCTGAATCTATGGAAAGCGATTCCGCGGATATGAGGTGTGTGTGTGTGTGTGTGTGTGTGTGTATATATAGATAGATAGATAGATATATATATATATGTATACATCTATTTATGTATGGAAAGAAAACTACATTAGTTGGATAAATATGTAAAATAGAATAAATAGTAATGCTCTGTGTAAGCAGTTGGGTGAGTGGATTTAGCTGGATTTGCTCTTTGAAATAGCTAGTGTTGACTCAGCACCACATGGCCGCAACCTGTGCTGCGCTGCTCTGATTCTACAAATACAAATACCGCTAAATAATGTACACTGAGTGACTAGGAGGAAATCTCCTGCAGTCGTATATCATGTACTTTGGACAAGTTAATTGGGCAAATACATGGCGGATGCAGTATAATGTAGATAAATGTGAGGTTATCTACTTAGGTATCAAAAACAAGCAGTCAGATCAATATAATTGGGATAGACTGGGAAAAGAAATGCATTGAGGCCTTGGAGTCCAGGAGTCCATGTACGCAAGTTGGTTGAAAATAACCTTGCAGGTGCAGCAAAGTGTGAAGAAGGCTAATAGTATATTGGTCTTCATAGCAAGAGGTTTTGAATACGGGGTGGTGGGGGGGCGGGGGGGATTGTTACAACGATACAGCATTGGTAAGACTGCACCTGGAATATTCTGTGCAGTTTTAGTCTCTTTTTCTGAGGAAGGATGTTCTAGTTATGGGAGGTATGCAGAGAAGGGTTACCAGACTGATTCACCAGGCTGGATTGACCTATGGAGAAAAATGGGATTGTTTAGTATGAGATTCACTCGAGATTAGAATGAGGGCGATCACAGGAACTTAAAATTCTATCAGGGTAGATGCTGGAAGCGTGTTCTCAATGACTTGGTGTCACAACCTAGGAGCACGGACTCAGGAAAGGGGTCGTTTTTTTAAGGATGGCAATGAGTAGGAGCTCCTTCACCCAGCAAGTATAAGCCAGTGGAATTCTATGCCACAGGAAACATTGAGGCCAAAGCATTGAAGACTTTCAAGAAAGCTGTAGATACAGGACTAAAGGGATCAAAGAATGTGGGATCACAGTATTGAGTTGGATGCATAGCTGTGACTATGTTGAATAGCAGGCTCAATGGGCCAAATGATCTATTCCTTCTGTATTTTTTGTTTTCGTATTTAGTTTCTTTCTTGGGCATCGTGACATTGTAACATCATGATTAATGTCCCATTGTGCTTCATTGTTCAATATCAAGAAGTGTCTGTGGATTGGAAAGTTGCCAAAAAGAAGGTAACTATAGGCCGATTGGCCTAACATCTATTGTTGGAAAAGTATTGGCACTAACTATTAAGTGTGTACTTGCAGAACATTTGGAAAATCAAAATCTAAGCAAACCAGGTCAGCATGGTTTTGTGAAAGGGAAATCATGTCTGAATAATTTCCTCGAGCTTTTTGAGGAAGTCTCAACCAAGTGGATAGAGGAGGACCAGTAAATGTGTTATATTTGTCAAATACCTTCTAGAAGTCCAATGTAACTCTTAAAGGGGTAAGTCATAAGATTAGAGCTCACTGTTGAAGATAGTATATTGGCATGGTTAGAGAATTGGGGAATGGGCAGGAAATACTAAGTTGGGATAAGGGATTTGTTCTCAGCTTGACAACCTCTTGTGTTCCACAAGGTTCGCTGTTTACAATATATTTTCATGATGCGAGGGAAGAAAGTGAACGTACTGCAGCCAAATTTGCAGACAGCCCAATAGGTGGAAAGGCGGATTTCAAAAAAGGATATTAACAGTTTAGAGACTTATTGATAGCTTACGTAATTGGACAAAAAGTTGGCAAATGGAGTATGACATGGGAAAATGTACAGTTAAAAGGGCAATATTACTTAGATGAGAAATACTGCAGAAAGTTGCAACACAAAGGGACTTGAATCACAAAGCCAGCAGATAATCAGGAAGGCTAATGGAATGCTGGCCCTTGTTTCAAGGGGGTTGGAATACAAGGGGAGTCTTACTGCAAGGTGCTGGTGAGACCACAGCTGGAGTGGATTTGATCCTCTAATTTAAGGAAAGGTAAATTAGATTGATTGGAGAGAAGGTTAACTATGATGATCTCTGGCATTGGTGGGATTGGCCCACGTGCAAGGGCTAAAAAGGTTAGGACTCCTCAAAATTAAGAACAATAAAAGATGGTATCACTAAAACGTACAAGATTCTTAAGGGCTTAACAGGGTAAATATTGAGAGAATGTTTCCCCTCATGGGAGAGTCTAGGACCAGAGGATGATATAGACTCAGAATAAAAGGGTTCCAATTTAAGATTGAGATAAGGAGGAATTTCTTCACTAAATATTTGAACTCCTTGCCAGAGATCTGTGGAGGCAGAGTCCCTGTGTATATTTAGGATGGAGATAGATTAAAGGGTAATGTGGAAAAGAGCAGGGAAGTAGATGTGAGGAGTGTTGAATCAGCCATGTTCTTATTGGATGGCAAAGCAGGCTCAAGGGAGCAACTGGCCTAATCATGTTTCTATTTCTTATGGTTTTATGCCAATCTTTTATGGCACTCATTAAAATCAATGTTTCAAACCACAAACAATGGTTGTTTCATAGGGTCCTGTGACCAGAGTAGTGGCAGGAGAGTGTATAGTTCATGCAAATCTTAACTTGTTTATCTGGCGAGTCCCTAAGCTGTACAAAGTTGGAATATCTTAGGATTGATTCCCAGCCTGATAGTGAAAGAAAGGTTTGTTTTTGTATAATGACCCTATCTGGTGTGCGTCCAGAGGTCCACTATTAGTAGTGTGGTCAATGTGAAAATGCAGCTAATTTGTGCACATAAAGCTTACTCTTGGTGTGAAAGTAATCAGGTTATCCATTTTATTTGTGCTGTTAGCTAAGAGATAAGTCATTGCTAGGACACTTGGAATACCCTGCCCTCCCCTTTCAAAATAGTGTAGCGGGATCTTTCCACCCGAGAGGCTCCAGTTTAACAGCCCTACTGGCTCCTTTCTGAGACCGACATTCCTGTTGCTTTCAGTATTCCTGCAAGGTGGAAATGCACATGATCCTGCTTGTCAAGCCCATCTGGCATTGCTGTTGAGTAAATTACAAGGGTCTCTGTTAATTTCTCCTGACCCAGGAAAACAATATGGCTCTGGGAGAGGGGTGGAGAAAAGAAGAAAGGGGGGAGATATATACTTAAGCCTAAACTAGGCCATTATATCAATGAATTTTTTTTATTTGTATCATGGAGGGAAGAGTCACAGCTTTAAGTATTAATCAAGAGCTTCCAGTACTGAATAGTGCCAGAGTGCAAATATAGAAACAATCTCTAATCCCTGTCTCTTTGCCGATGCTGACTAAATTCACACTTAGAATTGCTTTTGAAAATCTGCTTGTTCTGAATATTCATGCATCACTTCACCACACACTCAGAATTTACTTCACTGGCCAAAAACGAATGATTAATTTACATCCAGTGCCTTTGATGAGTGTTGGTCATTCAGAACAACCTGGGACAATTTTGTTTGGATGTTTGGTGCAGTGTTAGTACTGCTTAAGCCTCTGAGAATGGTCACTCAACTAGCAACTGATTCTGTTGATCTGTTTGTTGAAAGGTGATCTAGGCCCAGTTGATGCTATATTTTTGCATTTGAGTTTACTTGGATCAGTTAACTTTTTCTTGGTTTGGTCAGGAGGTTATTTTATATAGTAACATAGCAACTGGAGTAGGCCATTCAACCCTGCTGTGCAAATCAATAGGATTGTGGGTGATGTACAGCCTCAATCCATATGCTTGCCTTGTGCCCGTATTCTGAGATCCCTATGCTTAATAAAAAAAAAAGTTGTCTTTCTCCAATTTAACAATTGAATTCACATCAACTGCCAATTGAATAAGAGGGTTCCAAACCTCCACTACTCTTTGCATGTAGAAGTGCTTTCTAATATCACTCTTGAATGGCCTGGCCCTAACTCTTAGACTATGCCCCCACTTCTATACCCAAATCTTGTTGGACGTCACTATATTTCATTTTGTGCCGTCTAAAATATACCTACATTTGTCCCTTTACAGTGAAATGGGTAATCTTGCACTAACTTTGCCCATTCACCTAACCTGTCAGTATCCCATTGTAATTTTATGCTGTCACCGACATTATCTACGATGCTGTCCAATTTTGTGTCATCACGTTTGGCAAGCTAAGCTGGCCTCACATGAAAGTGAAATACTGCAGATATTGGAAATCTGAAATAAAAACAAAATATGCGTAATATCAACAGATCTGGCAGTATTTGTGGAAAGAGAAAGAATTAACGTCAAGTTGGTTATGACTCAGTTTCAGATGCTGTCAAACCTGAGTGCTTTGAGTATTTTATTTTTGTCTAACTCTGGCCTAAGTCTCTGCTTGTGTCATTCAGTAAATGTCACTCAATTTCCATCAGGAGCTGACCAGAGTCAAGGCCAGTTTTCCCACCTTGCATACCCAGAGGTACAGGAGCTAATGTTAAGGCCCAGCTGTTGCACTTTCTCGTTCAGTCCAAACCACAACTCTGTGTGGTGTAATTACATGCTCAGCAGGAGTGACATTTTGAAAGTTCAACATAGTTATCATTTCCAGCGTGTGTACAGTGTCTGGACTGCCAGATTCCATTGTAGCCAGGCCTGTGAATAAGTGAAATATTTGCTTGTTAATTGTATACCAAATGCTCTGAACAGGAGTCATTTAAACAGTCAGTAAAAAGCTATTAAGAGCAGTTCTTGCATAATCTTTTTTTTTGGTCAGGCATGAATCTATGCTGTTTCTAGCTACCGTTTGACATGTCTCTAGAGTTTTGTCCATGGGCCTTCCACTGGCCTGCTCCCTGACTGAATTGAAATTGCGCAAAAAGAAAAAGGCCTCTATACAGCCTTAATTTATTTCAATTTGTTTTGCTGGGTGCTTTTACTTTGAAACCAAACACTCTGCATTAGCAGCAATTAGGTTGTAAGGGGACCGTGATGAGAGAACACAGTGAATGTAAAGACAAATTGTAATGCTCTCGTACACTAGTTTTGGTCTACTAGTATTCCATAGATGTGCTAGTCGGCTTTATCGATGTTCGTCTTAACTTCAATAAGCCATTGAGAATGATTAGAAGTGAGTAGATGTCAGTGAAGAGATGTTTATCGTTCAGTAAACTGTGCTGGAGAGTTTCAAAATGTGTTAAATTGTTTGAAGACTGTTGTAAACAGTAAACCTTTTGAAGTGAATGAAGACTTGGTTTTTTGGGGATGCAAACTGTTTTTATGGAAAAGCAATATAAGTAATATCTTGCTAATGGGTGACAAATATTTGCTTAACCTCATTTCACACTGGAATATGGAATATTATTAATTTCAGTACAAATGTCCAAATAAGATTTGTGCAAGATTTTGTACCAAGAGGCTGGTTCGAAAGTGGAGCTTGCAACCACAATGAGTAATTGAGGCAAATAGCACAGTCGCATTTTCTGATGTGGTATTAACAGAAGGAAGGAAGAAACAGCAGGGTATTTTAGAGGGTGAAGTAGGATTGGAGGAAACTTTTGTGTGGAGTACAGCAACTCAATTGATTGGCTCAAATGACTTGTTTCTTGCAGTACATCTTTAGTTCATCTCCCCCACATGAAAACTCCAACAAAGGACTTCCAGCGGCATGTGACACTGTCAGTTAATTGTTATTGAATTCATGCTTTATTGTAGCGAATGCTAAGTGGATAAAAAACGATTATGCAAGAACTGCTCTTAATGGCTTTATTATGAAGCCATAAAAGCATTGAGCAACCTTAAAAGCTCAAGTGAAAATCATTTCGTTTGCAGATTAGTGAATACAATTTATATCTAATGAAGCACAATAGAGATAATTTGGACCAACAGATTTTAAGGTGCATTTTAAAGGAGGTCAGTCTTTGTTTGCATCCCTCCATTCTTTAAGGGATTGAAAATTTTGTGTGCCTGTCCCAATCCCTGTTCTGTGTCCCTCAATCTTAAATCTTGATTGTTCTGATCACTGGAGCAAAGTTGAGAATCATAGAATCCCTACAGTGCCGAAACAGGCAATTTGGCCCAACAAGTCCACACTGACCTCCGAAGAGTAACCTGCTGAGACCCATTCCCCTACTCTATTACTGTACATTTATCCCTGACTAATGCACCTAACCTACGCATTCTTAACGCTATTGGCAATTTAGCATGGTCAATTCATCTAACCTGCACATCTTTTTTGGATTGTGGGAGGAAACCGGAGCACCTGGAGGAAACCCACGGAAACACGAGGGGATTGTGCAAACTCTACAGTCGTCAAGGCTGAAATAGAACCTGGGTCACTGGCACTGTGGGGCAGCAGTGCTAACCGCTGAGCCACTGTGCTGCCAATAATCCAGAGGTTTATGTCAAAATTCAAAGAATCTGAGTTCAAACTGCAACATGGCAGCTCGAGAACTTGATTTCAGGAATAAAGGCTGTTATCACTAAGAGTGAGCATAAAACTATCAGATTAAAGTAGAAGCCCAACTGGTTTACTCCTCCTTGAAAGGAGGAAACCTGTTGCCATTTCCTGGTCTGCTGTACATATGCCTCTGGTCTTTCACTAACACAGTTCGCTCTTAACTACCTTCTGACATGACCTAGAGTGCCAGTCAGTTAAATTAAATAGAATAAGACCTTTTATCACCGCACCTCTTCTGGGAAACTAGGGATGGGCAATAAATGTCAGTCTTGACGAGAATTCATATATATTTTAGTCAATCACATGGCTTCCAAAGTCACCATGTGTTTATCACAGGGACCCGGGTTCAATTCCAGCCTCAGTCGATTGTCTGTGTGGAGTTTGCACGTTCTCCCCGTGTCTGTGTGGGTTTCCTCTGGGTACTCTGGTTTCCTTCCACAGTCCAAAGATGTGCAAGTTAAGTGAATTGGCCATACTAAATTGTCCATAGTGTAAGGTGTATTAGTCAGAGGGAAGTCGGTATGGGCGGGTCGGTGTGGACTTGTTGGGCCAAAGGGCCTGTTTCCACACTGTAGGGAATCTGATCTAATCTAAAAATACTACAGATGTTGGAAATCTGAAATAAGAGCACAGTGCTCGAAATACTTTAGTTCTGGTAGCATTGGTGAAGTAAAAGTTAATATCTTGGGTAAAGATGGCTTTTGTTTGCCTAAAAGAACAGTTATAATTTTCAACAAGTTTACAATGAAGTATGTAGCCCCTTTATTATATTTCTCTCTTTTTTTTTTCCTTAAACTATGTTCAATTTGTTCTCTGGATATTAGTTTCCATAAAGAACAGGATTGTGTGCTCTTGTGGGTGGGTAAAGTTTGAGTAAGCTACCATTTGATTAGCTTGTTTGATAGGCTTGTGAGTGGGCAGTTGATATGTTCTATTACTGTCTTCAGTCCAGTTTCTGGAGTAGCCTTCATCTTGTTGAAAACCTTCAGTTTGTAGAAATGGTTTGCAGTTTGTGGTGCTTTGGCTTCCACACAAATCAGAGTTCATCTTATCCTTCAAACAGGACCTGTGTAGAAAGAGGGGAAGAAAATGTTGCTGAAAGTACCTGTATCTTACAAATAGGTGCGTGGCCTCTTACCAGCTATTCTCTTCAAATGAATTCTGCTATAGCACTGTTTACAAAAGGACATTGCTCAACCGAAATATTCTTCACTCCTGCATTACAGAGTAATTTATTAGATCATTATGCAGGAGGAGGCCATTTGACCTCTTGTATTTTGGCTTTTGAAAGAGCTACCAATTAAGCCTAATTCCCCAGTTTTTTTTCTTGTGTCCCTGCAGTTGTTTATCCATTCCAACATTTATCTAATTCTGTTCAGAAAGTTATTACTCCATTTGCATCCACTATTTTTTGAGGTAATATATTCCAAATCATCCTAACACAGTTTTTATATTCTCATGATTCTTGTGATTCTTGAGCCAAATGCCTTAAATCTGTGCCCTACAGTTATTGGACTTTTTGTCACTGGAAATGATTTATTCTGATTTCAGCCTGTCAAAACGCTGATTTTGAAATACTTACATCAAATCTCCTGAGAATATTCTTTGCTTAAAGTGCAATCCTACTTTCTGCAGTGTCTTTGGGCAATCGGCATCTCTCCATCACTGTTGACTTTTAGTAAGTCTCCTTTGCACCCTTTCCAAAGCCTTGACACACTTGAGAAAGAATGACTGACTAGAATTGGATGCAGTGCTCTAGTTGAGTTCTAACCAATGATTTATAAAAGTTTAGCATAACCTGTACACTCTGAACAAAGTTCCTCTTTTTCCAAATCATTCAGTGTCATTATTGGTGGTTTAGGACAAAAATAATAGGCTGTTCCCTTTAAAATAATTTGTATTTAGATGAGATTTTTTTTTTAACCTGTATCAGAAATCAATAAGTTTGAAATCCAGGGGCTTTTTTTCTTCTGTAGGAAGAGCACAGAAGAACGATAACACTCTAAAGTATTCTCTGGGATCCCTGAAATGTCAGTTCTTGGCCTCAGCGGCAGTACTCTCACCTCTGAGTCATGGGTTTGAGTCCCATTGTACAATCATGGCGATTGCCGCACACTCTCTGCACTGCAATCGATGTTCAGGAAGATATGAATGATTCCTGACACTTGGAGGAGCAGAGAAGATCTCTAGCTTATGGCCACTGTTTGTTTATCCTTGAATGAACATCAATTTAAAAACATTGTCTCGTCATTTTTCACTTTGGTATATATGATTTAGTCATCACACTTGTCTACATTACAGCAATTACTAAAATGTCATCACCTGGTTCTGAAACACTTTGATTTGGTTTATTATGATCACATGTACCTAGATACAGTGAAACATATTGTTTTGTGTGTAACCCAAACAAATCACACCTTACATAAGTACTTCAAGTTAATAGAATAGAATGCAGAATATAGTATTTCAGGTACAGAGAAGGTGCAGGCAACAATCAACTCTCATGAGAGGTCCATCCAAAGTTTGATAACAGTGAGGAAGAAACTGTACTACAATCTGTTGGAACGCATTCTGCCTGATGGAAGAGAGTGTAACCAGGGTAGAAGGGGTGTTTGATGGCCGCTTTCCCGAGTCAGTGGAAGGAAGGTTGGTTTTTGTGATGGACTGGAATCATGTAAATTTTTTGTTAACTGCACACCTGTTTGTCTGTCTTGTTGATCTGAATCCCTGTAACTGGGTGCGGCATACTTCCCCTTGACTGACATCACAAAAATTGCCTGGTTAGGTTTTAAACCCTCTGACTTCCAGCCAGGGTGGTGGGACTGCTGTTTAAGAAGGAATTCCTGGCAAATTTTCTTTTGAAGCTCAGGATCTGACATTTGGTGTCCAGGTTAAGATGAAATAATTAGATTAGGGATCAGAGCTGAGTGCTTCTGGCTGCTACAATGGCTTGATATAAAGAACCACCGGAGGGTCCTCGTATCATTGCTTAATATGGTGAATAACTCTGTTCAGTAATCTTGTGTTTTTGGCGGACAGGCCATGATCACTGGTAAGGATTTCACAATTTTTTTTTCTACGACTCCACTTGTAAAGAACTATGAATCTGCACTCCAAGGTCACTTTGTTCAGCAACACTTCCCAGGATCTTACCATTAAGTGTATAAGTCCTCTCCTGATTTGACCTTCCAAAATAAGCACCTCACATTTATCTAAATTAAACTCCATCCTCAGCCCATTGGCCAATCTGATCAAGATCCGGTTGCACTCTGAGGTAATCATCTTTGCTGTCTACTCCACCTCCAATTTTGGTGTCAACTGCAATCTTACTAACTATGCCTCATATATTCATGTCCAAATTGTTTATATAAATCACAAAAAGCAGTGGACCCAGCACCAATCCTTGTGGCACACCACTGGTCGCAGGTCACCAGTCTGAAAAGCAGCCCTCCTCCACCATCCTCTATCTCCTAACTTCAAGTGAGTTCTGTATTCAAATGACTACTACTCCCTGTATTTCATGTGATCTTATCTTGCTAACCAGTCTACCATGACAAACCTTGTTGAACACCTTCCTGAAGTTCATACATATAATGTCAACTGCTCTGCCCTCCAATCCTCTTTGTTACTTCTTCAAAAAATCGAATGAAGTTAATGAGATGTGATTTCCCATGCATGAAGCCATGTTGGCTAGTCCTCATCAGTTCTTGCCATTCCAAATATGTATAAATCCTGTCCCTGACTATTCCCTCCAACAACTTCCCCACCATCGATGTTAGGCTCACCAGTCTATTATTCCCTGGCTTTTCCTTACCACCTTTCTTAAATAGTGGCACCACATTGGCCAACCTTTAGTCTTCCGGCACCTCCCCTGTGGCTATTGATACAAATATCTCCGCCAGGGACCCAGCAATCCCTTCCCTAGCTTCCCACAGAGTTCTAGGGTATACCTGATCAGGTCCAATGGATTTATCCACTTTTGTGCATTTTAAGACATCCAGCACCACCACCTCTGTAATATGGACACTTTACAAAATGTCACCATCTATTTCCCCTCATTCTATACCTTCCATGTCCTTCTCCACAGTAAACACTGATGCAAATACTCATTTAGCATCCCCTTGGCCATCTTGCTGATCTTTGAGAGACCCTAATCTCTCCTGAGTTACCATTTTGGCCCCTTAATCTATTTATAAAATCGTTTGGATTTTCCTTAACCCTATTTGCCAAAGCTAAATCATGTCCCCATTTTGCCTTCCTGATTTCCCTCTTAAATATACTCAACTGCCTTTGTACCCTTCTAAGGATTCACTTGATCTCTGCTATCTATTCCTAACATGCTTTCTTTTTTTTTCTTGACCAAAACCTCAATTTCTCTATGATTTGGAGATGCCGGTGTTGGACTGGGATGTACAAAGTTAAAAATCTCAACACCAGATTATAGTCCAACAGGTTTAATTGGAAGCCCATTAGCTTTCGGAGTGTTGCTCCTTCATCAGGTGGACTATTACCTGATGAGCGTTACTCCAAAGCTAGTGGGCTTCCAATTAAACCTGTTGGACTATAACCTGGTGTTGTGTGATTTTAACTCAATTTCCCTAGACATCCAGCATTCCCTACACTTACCAGCCTTGCCTTTAATCTAATGCTTAGTTCCTTTTTTATAAACCTTTAAAGTCCCTGAGCCAAGATAGTTGGTAGGAATCTTCTGAGTGCTTATTCCGATAATAGCATTAAGATTCCCTCTTTTCTTTTAGACTTTCTGAGACAAAGGGAGTTATGTTTCTCTGACCAACACCTCTCTCCAGGTGGTTCAGAATCCATAAGGGCTAAGGGACAGGCTGTGAACCAGGTTTCAAAGTGGCTAATGCTGTTAGCTAAGATGACCAATATCTCTCGGCTCACTGCATTACTGAAATTGCAAATCTCCATTTTATGTTTAGACTGAGGAGCATTGATTATTTGAACTATAAATCAAGGCTTCACCAATACTGAATCACTCTTGCAACTCTAGTGACTTGAATTGATGTGCTGCTGGAAACTGTAGATGCCTCCTCGGTAAAACACAGTTAACTATATGTCTCTATGTAAAATATTTCTGAGATGTGGTGAAGGGTATTAGCAATGTAATTTTTTTGCCCCCTTTGTTGCTATATTCAAAGAAAATGACTGTGTATACTATTTTGTTTCAGGACAAGTGGGAGAGCCAATTTGCAACGTTTTGCAAGTGGGCAGCTCAAAGTCTTGTGCTGGCTGTGACCTGGAAGCATTTGCTTGTGAGGAATAATATGTATAGTGTAGAGGAGAATTAGGCCACTTTTCCGTTTCCGATTGAGGGAGTAATTTCTGTGTTGCATTCTTGATTGAATTGCACATCTCTCTCACTGCGTGCTAAATAGGAAACATTGACCAAGGTGTACAATTTTTGAGTTCTTTTAGGAGATGCTTGAAGGAATGCTCTTTGGTTCTGTATTAATGCTGTGTTAATGAGATTTGTTTGTTTGAACAGAGGCTAGCAAACTGAGTGTCAACCGTCTCCTTGTCCATTTGTGAGCATACTCCTGATGACTGTAGGGTCCATTGGGAATAAGTCACATGTTCTGTCCTCTCTATGAAGGCTACTTTTGAGATCCAAGGACAGAAAGGTCACTAACTTTATTGGAAGTCGAAAGCTCAACTTGTTTTTTAGGGCAGGTACATTGAGGGTGGGAGTGTATCTCTGTGTATTTTGCTACTTTTGTTCAGGAACTGATTTCTGAAGATTTGATAGATACTGGTAAATGTGTATGGGTCATGGCTTGCTGATGTTATGAGAAGAACGGTCACTTGGGATAGGTCCCAGCGAGTGCTTAGCATTCATTATTGTGTAATAGCTTGTGAAAAGCAGATGGAAAGGAAGGGGTGATAAGATTTGAAAAGCAGTTGGCCAGTTAGGTTCTGACCCTACTTTTCAAAACAAAATTATAATTGCTGCAGAGTTCTACTATGGGATTGAAGACCAAGGAACACCTAATCTAAGACTCTAATTCTTAGATTGTTTATGTCTCTGTGAAGATTTCACTCTAGCAATTCTGCAACCTACTCAGTAGTGGGAAAAGCAATTGTGCTTGAGCTACTGCTTTGATCTCAGTCAAAGTGCATCCTCCACACTGCAGGTTTCCAGGAATTGTAACACTAGTGCATCTCGAAGAATCTCCCGGCTACTGAGACACTTTGGCACTGTGGGATTGATATTGTCACAAATGGAGTAGGAATGAAATTGCAACTGGGACATCTGGTCAGTATAATATACTATAGATCCATTATGCGCAGATGGAGCCTATCACTACTTGGAGGCAGTGAAGCTCTGTCTACCCTCTTACACCCACCCCCCCAACAACCCAATCTCCTGTCCTGGCACCCTCCCATGCCACCGCAGGAATTGTAAAACCTGCGCCCACACCTCCTCCCTTACCACCATCCAAGGCCCCAAAGGAGACTTCCACATCCATCAAAGTTTCACCTGCACATCCACCAATGTCATTTATTGTATCCGTTGCTCCCGATGCAGTCACTGCCCTAACATTTCAACTCCCCCTCCCACTCTCCCGAGAACATGCAGGTCCTGGGCCACCTCCACCGTTCCCTCCCCACCTGGCGCCTGGAGGAAGAATGCTTCCTCTTCCGCCTTGGAACACTTCAACCCCAGGGCATCACTGTGGACTGCACCAGTTTCCTACCCGCCCCCCTCCCCAACCACCTTACCTCAGTTCCAACCTTCCAGCTCAGCACCGCCCTCGTGACCTGTCCTTCCTACCAATCTCCCTTCCCACCTATCCACTCCACCCTCCTCTCTGACCTATCGCCTTCATCCCCATCCCCATTCACCTATTGCACTCTTTGCTACCTTCTCCCCAAACCCTTCCATTTATCTCTCCACCCTGGAGGCTTCCTGCCTCTATTCCTGATGAAGGGCTTTTGCCCAAAACGTCGATTTTCCTGCTCCTCGGATGCTGCCTGACCTGCTGTGCTTTTCCAGCACTACTCTGATCCAAAAAAAACAGTAGGTGTCATTGTCTACCAATTAGGAGCTATTTAAACTGTCTCTTCCTTGTTTTCCCCTGCCATCCTTGCCTAATGTTTGATGAAAGAATGAGAACTACTACACTACTCCTGCAGTCTAGTCTAACCATCTTTGCTCAAACACAGTGATTAAGCTGTTGGCTTTTAGTCTGGAATTTTCATTTCTACAATAGAGGTTGTATTTATCAACAGACAATCTGCAAAAATCAAAATGTATTTAAATCTAATTTTGCTATTGTTTATTTTTTTTTATCTTTCCCCTTGAAGTTGTAGTTTTCTGATTATATTTTTGTTTAATGGGAGACTGTGGCAGCGTCAGTTTGTGGAACAATTAAGTAAAGACTATTGTTTATTGTTCAAAGTTTGGCGTGTGAAAATAGTGAGATCTGTTTCATGCCTTATGAGTTGTTTCTGATAATCCTTTATTTAATAAAGTCTGAAAGGATTCATGTTGGCCAGCAGTACTGTATTGAGTGGTTTTGCATCCTGCCAATAGGGATGAGATATAACAAGTCTAAACTGATTTTTAAAAAAAAACTGACTTTTAGGAAAAAAATTGGATTTGAGTGAGATCTTGAATCACCTTTTTGTCAAATGCTTATTTTTGCAAACTTGTGGGAAATGATACGATTTTAAATAATACTTCATTGACTCTCAATTAACTTTGCACCTCAGCAGAAATTGCTTTGGGCACACAGGGCTGTGGTAAACTGGCCCAGATGTAGTTCAGGCATTGGTTTCAACACAGGCCAATCATTCTTCAAATAACTTGGATTTACACTGTGCATTCCTGGGCATGTAGCCTCATGAGTGCTTGCATTGGGTCAACATAATTTGACTGTAGAAAGGTTTTGTGTGTTTGCCTCTGGTCTTTGTGTGTTCTGGATAAAGGTGTGGCTTTTACATTTGTGAAAATTGTCCAGGACTTCTTGTGCAATTTTGGATTTATTGTTTAATTTGAAGTTAGTTTCAAAATGGTCTTGGGATCTACACTGGGAGACCAATTTCTTTAATATGCCAGATTTTTGAGACAGATTACTCCGAATGAAAAATTAATCAATATTTCAGTAGGGCCAAAGTTAACGATTTTGAGTACAATGATTTCTTTTGTAATAAGTAGTGCTAATCAAAGTAGCTTACTAACCTGTTTGGTGAAATATTTAATGTGCAATATCAGTTATGGAAAACTGCTGAGAAACATGCACATTCAAGCACTAGCTCTTATAGAAGTAAGTTTAAGAAGCCTATAAATTATTTCATTTTGTCTTCCCCACCTTGTCATTCCCATTTTTAAAAAATTAAAGGTATTTTAACAAATATGAAGATCAATCATTAATCTTTAAGAAGCAATTGCAAAAATATTGTTTGCAAATCCCAGAGTCTTTGCTCACTGGCCATTTGGGTCACTGACTAAAGTTTGTGATCTCTATTGAGCTACTTTCGTATTGAATGCATTCAGCAGTTTTCTTTGAACTGTTATCTTGCTGATCACCAACCTTGCTCAGTATGGTGATTTAACTACCGGACCTTTTTAGGCTACTTTCTCTGCCAACATCTTTTCTTCTGAAGATGGCCTCTGGCAGATACTTTCATGGAGCACAGCCAAGTATGTTGCCCAAGTAATTATTCCTCTTGAGTGGAGCTGGACATTGCCAACTTCTGTTGACTATGACGCTGGTCCATTCATATTGCATCACCTGTACAGAAATTTCACTGAGCTCTTTACACAGAGAAGCCAGGAAAGATCAGAAGAGGGGAAAATGAAAGCATGGTTCGAGGGATCTTCCTGTAAATTTTGGAATAAAGATGGCAGGATAGTGAAGTCAACTGTCCTTTAAAACACAGCAAAACTGCAGGAGTATACCTATGGCATGCCTCCTATGCTAACTTTCTAACAGCCATTGTAGGAGGCAAACCAACCCAAACTCTAAATCATTTGGAAGGAAAAGATCCTGCTACAGTTGTCCACCACCACAAAAAAACCGAATCCCCACAGCCATGTGCACTCCGGCAGAGGCAAAAAAAAGCAGATAATTCCTGGGAGCCACAGTTTACACTCTTTAGTATTATAAAGAAGTAATCACCCCATTAAAAGAGGTGAGGAAACAGTTTATTCTTACCAAGGCTAGATAGAGTCTTAGAAATTCATTTCCTCAAAAGGCATTGGATGCAGCTTCCACCCAAAACAGTTTAAAACAGCCATCCTCTATGGACAAGCCCCACTACTCAGATGAGTAGGAACGTGACGGGCACTTGGAAGTACTCCAGGATGCCCTCGTGAGAACGAGGTATGATGTTCAGCTCATCGACTGCCAGTTCCGATATGTCACAGCGAGAAACCGTAATGATCTCCTCAGGAGACAGACACGAGTTGCAACCGACAGGGTACCCTTCGTTGTCCAGTACTTCCCAGGAGCTGAAAAATTACGCCATGTTATTCGCAGCCTGCAACACATGATCAATGAGGATGAGCACCTTGCCAAGACTTTCCCCACACCTCCACTTCTCGCCTTTAAACAATCACCAAACCTCAAACAGATCATTGTTTGTAGCAAACTGCCCAGCTTTCAGGATAACACTATATACGACCTTGTCACGGTAGACGCTGCAAGACGTGTCAGTGTTGACACGGATAATACCGTATGCGGAACGGCTGAGGATCCTGGGATTGTATTCATTGGAGTTTAGAAGATTGAGGGGAGATCTAATAGAAACTTAAAAGATAATACATAGCTTGGAAAGGGTGGACGCTAGGAAATTTTTTCCGTTAGGCGAGGAGACTCGGACCCGTGGACACAGCCTTAAAATTAGAGGGGGTCAATTCAGAACAGAAATGCGGAGACATTTCTTCAGCCAGAGAATGGTGGGCCTGTGGAATTCACTGCCGCAGAGTGCAGTGGAGGTCGGGACGCTAAATGTCTTCAAGGCAGAGATTGATAGATTCTTGATGTCACGAGGAATTAAGGGCTACGGGGAGAATGCGGGTAAGTGGAGTTGAAATGCCCATCAGCCATGATTGAATGGCGGAGTGGACTAGATGGGCCGAATGGCCTTACTTCCACTCCTATGTCTTATGGTCTTATAGTCTTATGGTACCGTTACACATGGGGACACGTACTACCAATTGCATGACAGCTACTAATGTGATTCAGCCAACGTTATCTATCTCATATGCTGCAGGCAAGGATGCCCTGAAGCATGCTACATTGGCGAGACCAAGCAGGCAATGGATGAATGGACGCCACAACAATCAATAGACAGGAGTGTTCCTCTAGTCGGAGAACACATCAGTCCAGGATATTCTACTTGGACTTTTTTGGGTGACTCCTCCAAGGTGGACTTTGGGACAGACAACAACACAAGATGGCCAAGCAGAGGCTAATAGCCATGTTCTGTAACCATGGAGTGGCCTCAGTTGGGACCGTGGGTTCATGTCACAGTACCGGTGACCCCATTGCACTACGCGGACAGACGCGCAGACGAATGCGCACACACAGACTGACCTCTCATACACTCACGCATACAGTCCCACCCTCTCATAGACTTGTACCCCTTTGCACTCGCACTCTCTCTCTCTCTCTCTCTCTCTCTCACACATACACACTCTGACAGACACTCATAATTCTCCCCCCCCCCCCCCCACCATCGCCACTACATACACACGCGCCCCCACACACATACATATAAGTTTGCGGGGTGAATTTGGAGTTACATTTTAGTTTGCTCAAAAACTATCGATTTATGTAAGATTCTGTAAATCAATTTTCACAGAATTCTGTAAATCACACCTTCAATGCATTATCTGGGCCAACATGCCACCAATTGTTAGATTCTGGATTAGTGGTGCTGGAAGAGCACAGCAGTTCAGGCAGCATCCAACGAGCAGCAAAATCAACGTTTCGGGCAAAAACCCTTCAGGAATAAAGGCAGTGAGCCTGAAGTGTGGAGAGAGAAGCTTGGGGAGGGTGGGGGTGGGGAGAGAGTAGCATAGAGTACAATGGGTGGGGGAGGAGATGAAGGTGATAGGTCAGGGAGGAGAGGGTAGAGTGGATAGGTGGAAAAGGAGCTAGGCAGGTCAGACAAGTCATGGGGACAGTGCTGAACTGGAAGTTTGAAACCAGGATGAGGTGGGGGAAGGGGAAATGAGAAAGCTGTTGAAGTCCACATTGATGCCCTGGGGTTGAAGTGTTCCGAGGCGGAAGATGAGGCGTTCTTCCTCCAGGCGTCTGGTGGTGAGGAAGCGGCGGTGAAGGAGGCCCAGGACCTCCATGTCTTCTGCAGAGTGGGAAGGGGAGTTGAAATGTTGGGCCACAGGGCAGTGTGATTGATTGGTGCGGGTGTCTCGGAGATGTTCCCTAAAGTGCTCTGCTAGGAGGTGTCCAGTCTCCCCAATGTAGAGGAGACCACATCGAGAGCAACGGATACAATAAATGATATTAGTGGATGTGCAGGTAAAACTTTGGATGTGGAAGGCCCCTTTAGGCCCTTGGATTGAGGTGAGGGAGAAGGTGTGGGCACAGGTTTTACAGTTCCTGCGGTGGCAGGGAAAAGTGCCAGGATGGGAGGGTGGGTCGTAAGGGGGCGTGGACCTGACCAGGTAGTCACGGAAGGAACCGTCTTTGCGGAAGGGGGTGGGGAGGGAAATATATCCCTGGTGGTGGGGTCTTTTTGGTGGTGGCGGAAATGTCGGCGGATGATTTGGTTTATGCGAAGGTTTGTAGGGTGGAAGGTGAGATAAGGGGCGTTCTGTCCTTGTTACGGTTGGAGGGGTGGGGTCTGAGGGCGGAGGTACGGGATGTGGACGAGATGCGTTGGAGGGCATCTTTAACCACGTGGGAAGGGAAATTGCGGTCTCTAAAGAAGGAGGACATCTGATGTGTTCTATGGTGGAACTGGTCCTCCTGGGAGCAGATACGGCGGAGGAATTGGGAATACGGGATGGCATTTCCACCCTCACTAAGTTTTTATCTCTCCACACTTCAGGCTCACTGCCTTTATTCCTGATGAAGGGCTTTTGCTCGAAATGTCGATTTTGCTGCTCGTTGAATGCTGCCTGAACTGCTGTGTTCTTCCAGCACCACTAATCCAGAATCTGGTTTCCAGCATCTGCAGTCATTGTTTTTACCAATTGTTAGAGTTCACTTGAGAATGTAACTTTTAAATATTCTGCGATTTACATGTGAAAGAACTGAAACCAACATGTTCATTCTAAAAGATGAGAGACTTAACAAACAATCCGGGTCTTTTTCAATATATAATTTCAGTTTACATCACACTGTAAACATTTGCGATAAATTCTGTCTTGCAATCTGAGACTCCACAACCACCTGATGAATGAGTGCTCTGAAAGCTTCCAAATAAACCTGTTGGACTATAACTTAGTGTTGTGTGATTTTTAACTTTGTACACCCCAGTCCAACACCGGCATCTCCAAATCGCAACTAAAAGAGATCTTTGACCCCAATATAGTACTGAAGCCAGTTGTTGGCATCTGGAGCAACCACTTGATCTAAGGTCACTTGGCACAAAATAGAGTAGGGGATTGAACCTGAAGATTTTGGTCTGCAGGGTAGCACAGTGACTAGCACTGCTACCTCACAACACCATGGACCCAGGTTCAATTCCCGCCTTGGGTAACTGTGTGTGGAGTTTGCACATTCTCCCGGTGTCTGCGTAGGTTTCTGGTTTCCTCCCACAGTCCAAAGATGTGCAGGTTAGGTGAATTGGCCATGCTAAATTGCCCATGCTAAATTGCCCATAATGTTAGGTGCATTTGTCAGGGCTAATCGTAGGGGAATGGGTCTGGGTGGGTTGCTGTTCAGAGGGTTGGTGTGGACTTGTTGGCCCGAAGGGCCTGTTTCCACACTTGTGGGAATCTAATCTAATCTCATACCAAGTTCAGTGTTGTGCAGTGCATTTGCCAGTTTACTGCTGAGCAGTTGATGGCTTTGCTACTTTTCATTAGCTGTGGTGTTAATACTTAGCCTTCCTGATTTTTGGCGAACTTTTGTATAGTTTCACTGGCATTATTCTTCATTCCATTTCTCAGCTTCTGTGCCAGTTTCTAGAAAATTTTGCTATTCCCAGTCATAGAGATGTACATCATGGAAACAGACTCTTCGTCTAACTCGTCCATGCCGTCCAGATCTCCTTGCCTAGTCCCATTTACTAGCATTTGGCCATATCCCTCTAAACCTTTCCTATTTGTATACTCATCCAGATGCCTTTTAAATGTTGCAGCCTCCACCATTTCCTCTGGCAGCTCATTCCATATACACAGCACCTTCTGCGTGAAAAGGTTCCCCTCTCACCCTAAACCTACGCCCTCTAGTTCTGGACTCTTTCTCCACCCTCCGCCCTCGCCCCCGGCCCTGGGGAAAAGACCTTGTCTATTTATCAAATCCATGCCCTTCATGATTTTATAAACATCTATAAGGTCACCCCTTAGCTTCCAACACTCCAGGGGAAATAGTTCTAGCCCACTAAGCCTCTCCCTCTGCTCAAATCTTCCAACCCTGGCAACATCCTTGTAAAGCATTTCTGAACCCTTTCAGGTTTCACAATATCCTTCCAATAATTGGGATACCAAAATTGCACACAGTATTCCAAAGGTGGCCTATCCCGCGCCCTGTACAGCCGCAGCATGACCTCCCAACTCCTTTACTCGATGTTCTGACCAATAAAGGAAAGCATTCTAATTACCTTCTTTACTAAACTATCTACCTGTGACTCTACTTTCAAGGACCTATTAAAGGTCTCTTTGTTCAGCAACACTCCCTAGTATGTTACCATTAAATGTATATGTTCTGCTCTGATTTGCTTTTCCAAAATGCAGCACCTCACATTTATTTAAATTAAACTCTATCTACCACTCCTCAGCCTATTGGCCGATCTGATTAAGATCCTGTTGCAATCTGAGCTAACCTTTGCTGTCCACTACACCACCAATTTTGGTGTCATCTGCAATCTTAGTAACTATACCTCCTACGTTCACATCCAAGTCATTTGTATAAATGATGAAAACCAGCGGACGTTAAAACAAAAAAAAAGAAGAGTCATCAAGAATCACTGTTAGCTTGCTGTCTCTCCAAGGATGCTGTCTGACCTGCTGTGATATCCAACATTTTTTATTTTCAGTTCAGATTCCAGCATCTGCAATAATTTGCTCCTACTATGCCAGTCCTTCTCGGCTTCAGTTTCCTTGGTTATAGTTCCACCTGCTGCATTTAAGTTCAACGTTGGACAGAAATGAAGGTGTGGAATCTGATGGCCATGATGCACTTCGGAAAACTGGTATTGAAATATAATTAGTCGATTATAACCACTCTGCCTGGGGCATGGCTGGTTGATTAATTTGTCACTAATTGCAGCTGATTGCTCGGTAATCCATTTTGGTTAGTTCCACCTCTGGAATGTAACTTGTTTCGGGATACTGAAGGTGTATTTCAGTGTCCCTAATTTGTTTTGAGCGTTTTTGTTTTGATTTTGTTTCTCCAGTTTTAAATTTTAAAAAATGCAAACTCCTTAATGCCATGATGACAGCAAAGGATACCATTCATTCACCAAAACCCTGCTGGATTTTGTTTTACTCATATATGAGATATGGTCGTTGCTGGCTGGCCAGCATTTATTGCCCATCCTTAGTTGCCCTTGAGAAGGTGTGCTGTCATCTTAAACCGCTGCAGACCCACACTGCCATTAGGGAGGGAATTGCAGGATTGTGACCCAGCAACAGTGAAGGTAATGGCAATATGTTTCCAAGTCAGGATCCAAGGTGGCTTGGAGGGGAACTTGAAAGTGATGGTGTTCCATTGTATCAACTACCCTTGTTTTTCTTGATGGAAATGGTCTTGAGTTTGAAAGGTGCTGGCTGAGGATCTTTGTTGAAATTCATCAGTGCATCTTGTAGATTGCTCAGTAGCAGTATGTACTTCAGTTGTAAAGAGAGTGGTTGCTTATGAATGTAGTGCCAATCAAACAGGCTGCTTTGTCCTGGATGGTGTCAGATTCTTGTGTTGTTGGAGCAGCACTCATCTAGGCAAGAAGGGAATATTCCATGACACTTCGGTCTTGTGGATGGAGGACAGGCTCTGGGGAGTCAGGAGATGAGTTACTTGCTGCAGTGTTTTTTGATTCTGACCTGCTCTTGTAGCCACTCTTGTTTATGTGGAGAGTCCAGTTGAGTTTTTGATCAATGAAAACTCCCACAATGTTGATAGGGATTCAGTGGTGGTAACGCCATTTGAATATCAAAAGGTGGTGGCGAGGTTGTCTCTTCTAGGTGATGGTCATAGTCTGGCATATGTATGGTTCAAATATTACTTGTCATTTGATTTTGTCCATGTCTTGTTGCATTTGTTTGTGGATTGCTTCAGTGCCTGAAGAGTCGCAAATGATGCTGAACACTCTGCAATCATCAGAAAACATCCCCATTTCTGATCTTATGTTGGAGGGAAAGTTATTGATGAAGCAGCTGGAGATGGTTGGGCCTGTACCCTGAGGAACTCCTGCAGAGATGTTTTGGAGCTAAGAAGACTGTCCTCCAACAACCATGACTATCTTACTGTGTGTCAGGTATGACTCTAATCACCAGAGAGTTTGCCCCCACTATCCATTGATTCCAGTTTTGCTTGGGCTCTTTACTATACTTGGTTGAATGTAGCCTTGATGTCAAGTCTGTCTTCTAACCTCACCTCTGTCAGTCTGTCCTGTTGGTGGAACAGGACATATCCAGGGTTGGAAGTAGTGGTGTCTAGGACGTAGTCATGCTCATGAAATCATCTCTTACAGTGTCAAGCTGTTGTTTGACTAGTCTGTGAGACAGCTCTCCCAATTTTGGCACTAGCCCCCAGATGTTAGTAAGGAGGATTTTGCAGAGTAGACAGCACTGTTTCTGTCATTCTTTTTTCTGGTGCCTAGTTTGATTCCATGTTATCTGTCCAGTTTCTGTTCTTTGAGACTTTAACAATTGGTATAACTGTGGCTTGCTAGGCTATTTGAGGCAGTTGAGAGTCAGCCACATTGCTACGTGTCTGGAGTCACATCTAGGCCAGACCAAATGGAGGTAGCACATTTCCTTCCCTGAAGGACTGAAGTGAACCAGGTGGATTTTTCCAACTGTCGGCATTGATTTCATGGTCATTGTTAATTCCAGATTTTTGTAAAATTAAATTCACTTGCCGTGGCGGGATTCAAACCGAGGTTCCCAGAGCAATTGAGTTTCTGGATTAGTAGTCTAGTGATAATACCACTAGACCATCACCTCCCTCGTGCAATCCACTCAGATTCATCCTCTCTATCCCTGTAATCGTGCAAGTTGATTTTCTTCAAGTGCCCATCCAACTACTACTTGAAATCACTGATCAACTTGGCTTTCAGCACCTTCGTACTCAGATCTTAGTCTTTGCGCAGGATCCTAATAATAGGAACAGCTTTTCTTTCTCAGCCTTGACTAAACCTGTCATCTTTGTGTATATCTCTGTTAAATCCCCTCTCAACTTCAAACAGAAATTGCTGGAGAAAAATCAGTAGAGTTCAATATTTCAGGTCCAGTGACCCTTTGAATCTGAAGAAGGGTCATTGTACTTAAAACATTGCCTCTGTTTCCTCTCCACAGGTGTTGCCAGACCTGAGTTTTTCCAGCAATTTTAATTTTTTGTTTCAGATCTTCAGCACCTGCAGTTGTTCATCTCATTACTCCTCTCAATCCTATTTGCTCCAAGTAAGGCAAGCCCCAGTTTTAGCCTAATCTTGTAAATTAAATCCCAATCCCTGGATTTGTTCTGCTAACACTAACTCCTGCTTCTGATCAGAAAGAAATCCAGGTTCGATTGCGCATACATAATCGGCTAGCACACAACTGAAACTGCTGCCTTTGTGGTTTATTGCAGGAGCATCAGCATTCTGCAAATCTCAATTCCTGCTTAGCATAGCTAGTTCATTTGATAGTTAATGGGGCTCTTAATTAGAGAGTCGTTACCTTGGGCACCACACAGCATGATGTTTCTTCAAAATTTCATTTGAAATCCCAGGTATCAAAGGATACTTTATTTGTAGAAAATAATGAGCACTGGTGGAAAATGGAATAAGCCCACGTGTTTTAATATTTTCTAAAATCTTTTTAATAGCATCTGCAAAAATCTATTCAAAAGCAATACTTTTGTTGAGAAATTTTAATGACTGGCAAATAAATAGATAATTTTATGGAACAATTCTGACAGAGTTTGACTATTTCAGAGCATGAGCACCCTCTTCATTGTTTAATACCTTCCTGCAAATCCCTAAGTCCCCTTGTGTAAGGGCCGTTCCAAGTAATGCATTTTCAACCATTTACATTTCTTCTTAGTACTCTTGTAGCAATTTTCTCTCACTCTGCTTACTTGCAGCAATCTTTGTTTGCCTATCTGTCCCCCACCCCAAAAATTAATCCTTCCTGGGGCACTATGTCTCTATCTCTGTGTACTCAATTCCTCCTCCTCATCCCACTCCATCGTCAATGTAAATAGCATCCATCTCCAGGTACTGTCAGTTCTGACAAACGATCACTAGACTCCATGTGAACTCACTTCTGTCCTTACAGGTGCTGCTGGACCTGCTACGTTTCTGCACTGTTTCACATTTCCAGCATCTGCAAGTTTTGATTTTGTTGATCATTTTTTTTCTTTACTCTCTATATTTCAGGTTTCAGTTTGCCTGTTCGGAGAAATGAGTTAAGGGAGACAGCTGCACTTGAAATATTTGGGGCTGTTGTGGCATAGTGGTAGTTACTCTGCCTCTGAGCTAGGAGGCCAAGGTTAAAATCCCACTAGTTCCAGAGATTTGTAATGACATGTCTGAACAGATTGATTTGAAATAGCTTAAAAACAAATCTGACATAGCTGCTGGAAGTGCTCCCCCTGGTGTTACAGCACAGAATAGCAGTGCTTTCTGGTAAAGCTCAGCAGCACTCTGGACAGTCATAGAGAGATGTACAGTACAGAAACAGACCCTTCGGTCCAACTTGTCCATGCCGACCAGATATCCCAACCCAATCTCTTCCCACCTGCCAACACCTGGCCCATATCCCTCCAAACCCTTCCTATTCATATACCCATCCAAATGCCTTTTAAATGTAATTGTACCAGCCTCTACCATTTCCTCTGGCAGCTCGTTCCACACAGTCACCACCCTCTGCGTGAAAAAGTCACCCCATGGGTCCCTTTTATATCTATCTTCTCTCACCCTAGATCAATGCCCTCTAGGTCTAGACACTCCCACCCAAGGGAAAAGACTCTTTATTCTATCTCTGCCCCGCATGGTTTTATAAACCTCTATAAGGTCACTCCTCAGCGCCTCACGGTCCAGGGAAAATAGCTGCAGTCTATTCAGTCTCTCTCTATAGCTCAAATCCTCCAACTCTTGCAGCATCCTTACCAGTGTTTTTTGAATCCTTTCAAGTCTCATGACATCGTTCCGATAGGAAGGAGGTCAGAATTACACACGATGTTCCAAACGTGGCCCTAGCCAATGTCCTGTACAGCCACAGCAAGACCTCCCAACTCCTGCATTCAATGCTCTGACCAATAAAGGAAAGTGTACCAATCGCCGCCTTCACAATCCTATTTGCCTGTGACTCCACTTTCAAGGAGCTATGAACCTGCACACCAAGATCTCTTTGTACAGCAATACTCCCCAGGACCTCTCCACAAAGTGCATAAGTCCTGCTTTGATTTGCTTTTCCAAAATGCCGCATCTCACATTTATCTAAATTAAGCTCCATCTGTTACTCCTCAGCCCATTTGTCCATCTGATCAAGATCTCATTGTACTCTGAGTTAACCTTCTTGGCTGTCCACGACACCTCGAATTTTGGTGTCATCTGCAAACTTACTAACTATACCTCGTATGTTTATAGCCAAATCATTTATATAAATGACCAAAGGTAGTGGACCCAGCACTGATCCTTGTGGCACGCCACTAGTCACAGGCCTCCAGTCTGAAAAGCAGCCCTCCACCACCCACTGTCTTCTACCTTCTAGCCAATTCTGTATCCAAATGGCTCGTTCTCTCTGTATTCCATAAGATCTAACCTTTACTAACCATTTTCCCATGAGGAACCTTGTCAAACACCTGACTAAAGTTCACATAGATCATGTCTGCCGCTCTGCCTTCAATATTCTGTTAGTTCTTCTGCGAATATCTGCCCCCAATCAGCTTTTGAAAATTCTTGCCTAATACTGTCAAAATTAGCCTTCCTCCAATTTAGAACTTCAACTTTTAGATCCGGTCTATTCTTTGCCATTGCTATTTTAAAACTAATGGAATTTTGGTCACTGGCCCCAAAGTGCTCCCTCACTGACTCCTCAGTCACCCGTCCTGCCATGTTTCCCAAAAGGAAGTCAAGTTTTGCACTTTCTCTAGTAGGTACAGCCACATGCTGAATCAGAAAATGTAACTCTTAACATTATAACAGTCCCAGTCTATGCTTGGAAAGTTAAAATCCCCTGCCATAACCATCTTTTTATTCCTACAGATAACTGAAATCGCCTTACAAATTTGTTTCTCAATTTCATAATAAATATCATGCACTGCATTCTTCCTAAAACTTGAGGACTGGAACTGGATACGATTCCATAGTTGTGGCCTGACCAGAACTTAATTAAAGGTTCAGTTTAATTCCCGTACTTTCGTACTCAGTGCCTTTGTTTGTGAAACCCAAGATATTCATATGTTGTGCTCATCTACTGTAATTATGCAATTCTGTGTCTTCCATGGCATTTGTGATTTCACTTGAATCAGCATTCTCCTTCCTTGTTTTAACCTAATGCTGATTTCTCAGGGCATTTACACGATGCTGCTGCATTGGCAGCAGAAGATGGCTGTGATGGGAAGCGTTGTTGGTTGCTGCTGATTTCAAGTATTTGCCTTGCAAAGTTGTGATTTGAAGGCTCAACATCATGTTAATTAATATAAATGTTTGAACGGAAGAGGTGGGTTTTTTGACGTTCTGGTTTATGAGCTTAACTACAGAAGAACAAGCGTCTTCTCACTGTTGAAGAGCTGATTCATTCAGTATCCTCCCCCTTTTTGTGATACTTTGAGATATTTAAAGCGACTTGCTAAAATGTTGTGTGCTGTCTCCAGTGACTTAAATCGTTTCAAGCTGAGAGTTCTGCTTCCTAGGCATCTTATCAGTTCAGAGTACTATATATAGTTCTGGTCTCCATATTTCACAAAGGATTTGGAGGCATAGGAGAAATTTCAGAAAAGGTTTTACAAGGAGATAACAACTAATGGGAAGGATTGAACTGGGTGGAGTTCTTTCCCCTCAAAATAATGCTGTACCTAATGAGGCAACTTAAAATGGTAGGGTAAATATATTGCAAATGTTGCTGCTTGTGAAGGAGTCTAAAGCTTGATACTATAAGTGTAAGATATTAGATTAGATTACTTACAGTGTGGAAACAGGCCCTTCGGCCCAACAAGTCCACACCGACCCGCTGAAGCACAACCCACCCATACCCCTACATATACCCCTTACCTAACACTACGGGCAATTTAGCATGGCCAATTCACCTGACCCGCACATCTTTGGACTGTGGGAGGAAACCGGAGCACCCGGAGGAAACCCACGCAGACACGGGGAGAATGTGCAAACTCCACACAGTCAGTCGCCTGAGGTGGGACTTGAACCCAGGTCCCTGGAGCTGTGAGGCAGCAGTGCTAACCACTGTGCCACCGTACCGCCCGATAATCACCAAGAAATCTAATACAAGGTGTCCACACTTAAAGTTAGGGATATGTTGTTAAAGTTTGCAACTTTGCTTCATATAAGGTCTTTCACAATGGTTCCCAACGTTCAAACTGGAGTCACAGCCTTCCTTAAACAGAAAAAATATTAAAACATAATGCCATTGTCCTCTTAATTGAAATAAAACTTTTTTAAATGCCTAATTTCTATTTTGGTAAACTATTTAACAAATCAATTTTAAAGAATGGAAAGAAAAAAGTAACATTCTACACACAGTACTTCACCCTCCAAGGAGGGTATATGAGCAACATCATTGCATAGAATATGGAGCTCACTAGGTGTCACACAGATGTATTATTGGTAACTGAATAAAGACACAAAGAAGAAAAGTGTGGAAGGAATTGTTGATGGGATAGATGAAGTAGAAAGGTAAGAACAGAATAATTTGGGCCAAATGGCGTGTTGTGCTGTGATAATTTTGGCTTGCTGCTGCTGACTCAGCTTCTGCTGCTTCGTTTGTATGAGGCTCAGGGCTGGTCTGCACAACATCAGATAGAATTCAACTTGTTCACTTCAGTGGAATGGAATTTTGACAAGGAACAGGTAGCCCCATTCTGCAAGTAGGTGCATTGGATGTGGGCTAATATTTGTCACTTACTTCAAGGTCCATAGTTAGAGGAATGGACATTGTGTTGACTTCACGTCTATTGGGAACTAATTGGGCAATATAGTGCTGGCAACAGTGGCATTCCTGCCCTTTGCAAACGTGTGGTAAAAAAACACCTCCCAGAGCAGGAAGACTGATAGCAGGTGGTGTTCTGGATTTTTCAGAAAGCAGCGTATCAATCCTGACATCGGTGAGACCTAGGAAGTTCAGACCATCAAATCTGCTCCCGAGTTTCAACTGGATCTAGGCCAATATTTTCCTCAATACCACTTTCCAGCACTATCCCCCATCTCTTCATGCCTTTTATTTTGTAGAAACCTTGAATTTTTGTTTAATTCCTCTCTAAGCACAGGCCCAATTGTGTGGCTCATTTGATCTGGTATTGACCTGTCACACCAATAATGATGGGCCTTGATTAAGGGTCATTCAATGTATTTGAGGCTGAGATAGGTTTTCATTAATAAAGGGAATATTCGAGAGTTGTAGAGCAGAAAAATGGAGCTGAGGATTTTCAGATCAGCCATGATCTCATTGAATGCCAGACGAGACTCAGTGTGCCAAATGGCATACTTCTGCTCCTGCATCTAATGAAAATTTTACCTTTCTTTAGTTGGCAAAGTAAATTCTAATTTGGCCCTCCAGGCAATTGCCTTGTTTACAGATATGGTCAGGCTGATCCTGTTTGTGCTCCTGGCAGTATTCATAGTCCTAGGATCCAACACGTGGTAGAGTTTATTAAATAGCAAAAGTGAGGGAATAAATCATGAACTACAGCCTTTCACTTCCCAGGGCTAAGAATCCTGCAGCTACTTCACTCTCTGTGAACATACTGTACATATGAGTGTATGAACCCATTGTCTTTAATTGTCACTGTCTGTGTGACATTTTCAGCCACTAGAATCTGCTTTTCAAATGTCTTTTGCCTCCGCACTGAACTCGCCCACTCATCAGGTGGCTGTCTGTGCGTCATCAGCAAGCAACGAGTATCAGCCATCATTAGTCCCCACTCATTAATAGAAAGTTTCCGCTTATCACAGAAGGCATAGTGCAAACAATGGACAATGGAATCTGTTGAAATACTGAACAGTCAGCAGCTACTGATCTGTGATATTCATGGGATGCAGGAGATATTGGAATGAGTAACAAAAGCCTTGGAAAAGAGGTAAGTCTCAAGTAGCAGATCAAAGCAAGAGAGATGTGAGAGCTAGGGAGGGGGGAGAAGAAATTTTGAGTAAATTCCTAAGCTTATCATCAAAACAGACATAGCTGGTGGACCAATTGCATTTAACGATGTGCTAGAGGTGAGAAATAGCAGAAGTTTTAGAGATTGGAGTTGGGATGATGCCATGATGAACTTGGACACCAGGGTGAAAATTTTAAATTTGAGGTGTTTTAGGACAGAGATTAGCATTGGTTAAGTGAGCACAGGGCTGATGTGTGGAAGGGAGTAGAGTTATAATAAGAGAAGGATTGGGTGGAATGGGGTAGATGGTGTAGTTTATAAGTCTCTTCCCGGCCCTGTATGTATGTGTGCATTGGCTGGATTTGGAACTCCTGCTTTCCAGACTGCCCCCTCATTTTCCTTGATCCTTGCTTCCACCTCTCTGTTCTCTTTTTTTTGAATGAGTGTCTGGTTCTGCCCCTATAGGCTACAGCAGCTAGGTTCATTTTGATCCCATAATTAAAGAAGTTGCTGTTGTGTTGCATTAAGTTGCTCGAAGGAAAATGAATTTCAGTGGTGTTCACAAAGCTTGCTTCCTTCATGTGAGCAGTCATGGTGTTATCAGGCTTTTGTAGAACCTAGGAGAAAGTGAGGACTGCAGATGCTGGAGATCAGAGCTGAAAATGTGTTGCTGGAAAAGCGCAGCAGGTCAGGCAGCATCCAAGGAGCAGGAGAATCGACATTTTGGGCATGAGCCCTTCTTCAGGAATTCAGCCCTTCTTCCTCATTCCTGAAGAAGGGCTCATGCCCGAAATGTCGATTCTCCTGCTCCTTGGATGCTGCCTGACCTGCTGCGCTTTTCCAGCAACACAGTTTCAGTTTTGTAGAATCTAAACAGTAATGTTAAACTGGTTGGGTTAAGTAGCCAGTTTTTGTAAATTCTTTGCAGAGCTGGAGCATCCTGAGCAAGGTTTTGAAATTTCTCCCAACTCTGGCTATATTGTATATTTACTTTTGAACTAACTACTAGATGAAATATGCCTCAGACCCAAGGTGAGGGGAAGTGGATGAGGATTGGGCTACTTGTACATCACTCAGCAGCATCAAGGTTTGTTCAGCAGTCATGAGTGTCTCCTAGCATTGAGGGCTAAGGAGATGAGGGCAGCAGAGACCTGCACATTTCCTGTGAAGCACCTGGAGTGAGTGCTGTAGTATTCTACCTTTCACCCAGGGTCACCTGATGGCTTCTCAGTAAATTTCTTGAGGCTGCTGCTGTGCCCAGGAGGGAGTTAGAATGGGAACACTATGATCCCACCTAACATTGTGGGATCCCCTAATTTATTTAATGAGGCCCCTGCCGGAGTCAAAGAGGAACGTTATCTGCCACCAAGACCACAATAAGAAATTAACTCCATCGATTGGGAGGCTGCTTAGAAATCAGTTTAGGTTGACTAGCTGAAAGAGCAGCAGTGGTTGGAGATTCATTTGCTTCTCTCCACGTTTTTAATGATGGATGATGCAGATGTATAGAATAGAAACTTTTAGATGCAGGCTTGAAGCTATTCTGGTTCTAAGTCCTTAAGGATCACTGTACCATTTGCAACTGTAACTTCAGCTGCCTTAAACTCTAGAGTTTATTTCTGAATTTTATCTGCCTCCTCACCTTTTAATTCACTTTTTAAAATCTTTTCCTTTGACTCAGTGTTTTGGTCACCTGTCCTTTTGTGCTTTGTCATATTTTTATTTCTGTCTTGTTAAATGTCCCAAGGGTCTTCAATGCACGTAAGGCACTATATCAATTAAAGTTGTATCAAATATGACTTGATGTCTCTTTTCTGAGTACTTTTGTATTTTAGCATGTCATTTGTGGGAATGGCAAGATTGTACAGGGACTCTCTGAAGCTACTCATTTTCTGCTCCCTGCTGCATGAATGTAGAATGTATTGCCTTTGTAGATTTTGAGCTTTTGCTGTGCAAACAAAGGCAACAAGGTGATTTTCTGGGCCTTCACATTTCAAAACCACCTAAAGACATATGGTTTTGGTGACTTGTCAAACCTATTGAAGTGAGCAGGGTGTTTAACACAGGATGGAGGGAGAAGGATTTTACACTGTTCCTCAAATCAGGTTCCCATTTTGACCAGCAATAGTGCTTTTGTTTTTGAGACGAAACATTTAAGTGCCCATTGCTTGGCAGCTTATAATCCTGTATTTATTAAATTGACCCTGCTTTGATTAATCAAATTACCTGTGATTACTAGAGTGTGGGAGGAGTGTGTGAATTGAAGGTTGTCTTGAATTCAGAGTTGACGTTGAATCCTTGTTGGGTGAATATTCAAATACATTCTCTCTGTGAAGGTTACAAAATGAAGCTTGATGCAGACCCAATTGGGAAGACTCTGTGCCTATTGTGATTTTAACCAGGCACTGCATTTAGTGGCAAAGCTGTGTTAATATCTTCTGCTAAAAAATGAGGTCTGCAGATGCTGATGAAGGGCTTATGCCCGAAATGTCGAATTTCCTATTCCTTGGATGCTGCCTAACCTGCTGTGCTTTAACCAGCAACACATTTTCAACTTAATATCTTCTGCTACATGCAGCAAGATTTGTTTTTGAACTGACTTTTATTCATTCATGGGATGTGAGCATTTATGGCAAGATCAGTGTTTATTTCTAATCCTAGCTGTCTTGTCAGAAGGTAATGATCTACCTTCATTGACCCTTCCAGCACTTTTGATGCATGGACAATTCCTCCCATTAGGGAGACCGTTCCATGATTTTGATCCAGTAATAGTAAAGTATCAACAATACATTTCTGTCAGAACAGTGTATGAACTTGCAGGCAGTCCTTGTTTTTCTAGTTCATAAAGGTAGTGGATTCTTAGTGTATTGTTACAGTGCATTCTGTAGTCAGTACATACCCAAGATGTGCTGGTAGGCTTGAACTGTCAGTCAAATATTTGCAACATCTATAATTATCGGTGAGGTACCTGATAACTTAAGGGTAGCTAATGTACTTTTGCTTAAGAAAGGGGCCAGGAGAAACGGGTGAACAATAGACCTGTGAGTTTGACTTGTGTGTAAATTGCTTCAAGTGATTATAAAAGATAGGTAAAAATTGATCAGGGAATAATCAGCATGGTTTTGTGCAAGGAAAAGTGTCTCACAAACCTCCATTGAGTTTTTTGAGGAGGTTATCAAAAAGATTGATAGCAGCGCAGTAGATGTTGTTTATTTGGTTTTTAGTAAGGCTTTTAACAAGGTTCAGCACAATAGACTAATAAATAAAATTAGGTCAAATGGGATTTGGGGTGATGGATACATAATTGGCTTAATGGCAGGAGACAGAGTAATGCTGGAGGGTTGTATTTTGAACTGGAAGCTTGTTACCAGCGCTGTTCCATAGGGATTGGCTCTGAAACATCTATTGTTTGTTAAATGATTTCAACGAGAATACAGAAGGCATGGTTAGTAAGTTTGTGGACAACACCAAAATAGGTGGTAAAACAGACAGTGAATAAGGTTTTCTAAGATTACAGAAGGATCTTGATCAAATGGGTCAATGAGCTGAAAATGGCAAATGGAGTTCAATCTGAATAAATGTGAGGTATTGCACTTTGGTACAACAAACAAGGATAAGACTTGTACAATTAATGGTAGGGCAATGGGTAGTATTATAGAACAGAGGGGCCTAGGGGTGCAGGAACATAATTCTTTGAAGTTTACATCACATGAACAGGTGGTTAAGAAAGCAATTGGCATGCTTGCCTTTATTGATCAGTCCTTTTAAGTAAAGAAGGTGGGAAGTCACGTTGAGGTTGTACAAGACATTGGTGAGGCCTTTTCTGGAAAACTGTCAGATTCTGGTCGCCCAGTTATAGGAAGGATATTATCATGCTGGAGACAGTTCAGAAGAAATTTACCAGGATATTGTTGGGTATTAAGGTTTGAGTTATTAGGAGAGGCTAGGAAAGCTGTGACTGCTTTTACTGAACTGTTGGAGCAAAATAATGAGGTATGGATGGAGTTAATGGTAGTCCTCTTTTCCATAGCATAAGGGATTTCAAGATTAGAGAGCACATTTTTATGGTGAGAGGAGAGAAATTTTAGAAAGACGTAAGAGGCAATTTTTTTTTACACTGGTTCGCATGTGGAATGAATTTCCTGAAAAAGTCTTGGATGTGGGTACAAGTACAACATTTAAAAGACATTTGGATTAATACATGAATATGGAACGTTTGGAGGGCTATGGGCCAGGAGCAGACAAGTGGGACTAGCTTAGTTTGGAATTATGTTTGGTATGGACTAGTTGGGTCAAAGGGTCTGTTTCTGTGCTGTATAACTCTATGGGTTGCTTTTGTCAAAGATGGTGTCCAACTTTGCAAGTGTTGTTGGAACTGCGGTAATCCAGCCACTGCGAATGATGGGCAGGATTTGGGAAATGAAGATCGAATTCTCAACTTCATGACCTGTACTGTAGCTACAGTATATATAGAACTGGTCTAGGAAAGTTTATTTTCAATGGTGGTGATTGATGATTCAGCATTAGTTAAAACAGTTGACTGGTCTGGCAATTGGCTTCTGTCTTGTTGGAGATGGTCATTGGCCTGCCATTTGTGTGGCTTGAATGTTGTTTGCACTTACTCAGCCCAAATCACAAAGTTGTTTAGGTTCTGCATGCTGGAATAGACTGCTCATACCTGAGCAATTGCAGATGGTGCTGTATGTTGTGCAATTGTGAGCAAGCCTACATACTGCAACCTTATAATGGTGGGATGATTGTTGATAAAGCAAATCAAGATGATTGGGCTCAGGGCACTCCCTTGGAATTCCTGTAATAATGTCATGAGGCTAACATGATTGCTATCTAACAACCAAAACCATCTTCCTTTTCTGTTTTGAATTGGGATGTGTGTAAATGTCACAAAATGGAGAGCATGCTGGCTCCTCTGGTGGTTTTCTGGATGAATGTACCCGGTGTCACTGAGCATGGGGATTTTGAGTCTGATCCCTAGTAAAATTGCCAGGTGTATCTTTGCTGCATACCTATGGTTCATAGGAACAATTAGTCAAGCCTCCTGACCATCTCCAACTCTTGCTGGAAAGTGTAGCTGCTTTGGTTTTTTAAGGCAGCATTGGACTTCACTATGATACTCTTGCACTTGAGTGCCCTCCGGACCTTCACTACTTAGTGCCATGCTTATTTGTGCCAGCAATATGACTATCTGTGTATGTGGGAATGTAGCCTAGCAACATGTAAGGAGAAACTGAAGATTGTACCTTGACCAACCCTATGCAACAGCTATAATTACTGATAAATGGTTAACTTGAGAGTTGTAAAACAGAGAGCAGTTTACAGTGTTTCACAAGGGAACGAAATTTCCTTGCACATATGTTGACAGAATTTCTGCTGTTTCCTGTAGAAGTGAGCTTTTCTTTGGCGTCTGGTAACAGTTCCGACAGCTTTGCAATATCTTTCTTCCAGCCTGCTGTTATTGGTGTCAGTCTGATTTTTAATTCCTTCTGTTTCTCCATGAAAAATTTCATCTGTCACCTAAACTTGAGAAGGGCTGTTTAATATGCAGAAGAAAGATTGTTTTCTTGAATCCATTGAATCTGTTGCACTTCATTGTCACATTAAATATCAATGAACTTCCTTAATTTGCAAATCAGTTGTTGGGTTTAGGAGCTTTAGTTCTACATCATTGCAAATTTCCAAAGCATGCTTGCTGGCTGATTTGTCGCTCTGTCACTGTTTGCCAAAACAGGATCTCTCTCTCAGCACCCTTTCCCCACCCTGTCATTCCTGCATACAGTAAAAAAAATCTTTTGTCTCCTTTCTTTCAATCCAATCTTTCCAACCAAATGACTTGTCAATTTCTGGTTTTGATTCTGTTGACGTCATTTCCTTTCTTTTCATTTCCTTCTCTGTCCTTGAATCTAATTGGTTAAAGAGGTAGACTTTTGGGTATGTCATTCATGTTTTAAGTCTCACTCAGCAAGGTATTTCTCAAGCTCCACGTGAGGGAACATGTCAAAGCAACCAGGTACACAGATGCTCTGCTTTAGCAAGGCCATCACTATGTTGTGAAACTGCTTGGGTGTCCCGAACTTGAGTTATATTTTATTTTTCCATGTTTAAAACTTCAGACTTCATCTGGCTGTGAAAGGTTTAGTTTTCGAAGGTTGTTGACCCTACTGAGATATTTCACTACTGTTGCCTCACACCATTACTGGGAGAGGCTGGAGACCCCTAAACACACATGCTTTTCAGTCATGGTTCAGCTTGAAGCCTTGAGGTTTGGCTGGAGTTGCGATCCATGACACAGACCGTTATACAATGCATCTCTCCATTGTGTAGTGCTTCTTTGAACCCAAATGCTGAAACATGCTCTACTTTAATGGCTTGAATGAAATGCAGTCGATTTTCTTGATTGCTTTCATCCAATGTTATTTTTGTGCCCGTATGGATTGTTACTGTTGTGCAGACGCATGTCTAATCATTTTGGCTGCTTAGAAAGACTCTGATTCTTCCGCATCAGCCATAAAATAATTGAGATCTGAGCTGTAAATCCACACTGAGACGTGTAATTCCACACTGCCACGAAAGCACGTTTACAGGAAAAGTGTAAATTTCAGCAGCAGGCACTTGTAGACGCCTCAACATTTGCAGCTTCACTCTGCGAGGCAAACAGATTGTGTCAGCAAATTGCAGTATGGTGGGTTCTGTCTCGCAGGAAAAGGAGGAGTCTCTTCAGCCCTATTCCTTTTCCTATGTTCCTTGGCAAAAGAACCAGAGGGGAGATGAGAAATTGTTTGATGCAGTTGATTATGATCTGGTATGTGCTGACCAAGAGGACAGTTATTCCGCAGTTCAAAACAAAAGCTGACAACCCTCAATAATGCAATGATGCAGGAAATAGTTTACATGAGGTGTGTTAATTTACCGTTTGCTGTTGTGGTCTTCTCCAGAGTGTGACAGCAATAACATTTGCCAATTGTCGAAACACCCTATTGTGTCACAATTTTATTACTAACTGGCTGTAACATTATCTTGTTATAAAAATCCTATATTGCATGCCAAACTATAAGCTGTGATGAGTAATAACTGCATGCACTTATGATGCACCTTTAACATTGAAACGTTTTACTATGTGCTTCGCACAAATGTTAGCAAACAAATTTTGACATTGATCAGCATAAAGAAATTAGGATAATTGACGAAAAGCTTGGTCAGGCGTAGGAATGTCTTCAAGGATAACAGATTCAGAAGCTAATCAATTTAGGAAGGTTTAATGCAAACTGACCCATGTAAATCGTAGTCTCCATTCTGTGTCCTTTGTTGTCTAATGTCTGGACGGCAACAGTCAGTGTTTTTACAAAAGGACCCAGATATCTTGTCCTGCGATGGTAATAAACAAGTGTTTGTGATCAAGGGGGTTGGTTTGCTGTAAAGTAGGGATATTGGAGTAAGTCCACTAAGAGATGGGGAGTAAAATTGAAGAGAAGGAGAATGAAAAGCATGCCGAGCCTAGATTTTTAAAAAAAATAATAAAACATTTGATGGCTGCCCCGATGTAATTTTTTGTTTTAAAGAACATTTATATAATGTTCCAGGAGAGTAAAACATCCCAAGGTATGTGGCAGTATAATTAAACAAAATTTAGCATGAATGTGTCTGTCTTATGAGGGCAGAAGACTGAAAGCATGGAAAACACAGTTACATTTTTAGAAATTCTCTTGGAGTAAATTAAATTCTACCGTCAGAGTTAACCTAACCTGTATTGTTTCAAACTTTTAAGAGATCTGCTAACATGAAGCTGAATTCTACCTTCCAGTTAATCTTTTATAGAGTCAGTCCGACCTGAAAAATGTCAGGACTGTTGTTCAGTAAATACATGAAGTTATAAAGATGAATGGATTGTAAAAGGTTGGGGTTAATTCTGTAACACAGCAGTGAAGCTGTTGGAAATGCAGTGTATTTTATGATGTTGTGTTATGTCACCAGGGACACCAACCGTGAGTGCATAGTGAAAAGCTGCAATAAAAATACTGGCATTTTATAAGTATAATTGGACCCATAGTGGCAACCATCAGTTAATATCCTACATACAAGCCTAGGCCCATTGATCAAAGAAATCTATTGTACATGTAGTCGTGACTTTTACCCAAGACTTGGTGTGCAGTTTTTTTTTGCTGAATTTTGTAGCTTGCCAAGCTGAGTTGTTGGTGTTGAGAACTGGAACATATCTCTCTTCTAGCAGCTCAGTGTTGGCATCAGTAACTCTCAGGTCACACATTAAATGGCTAGAAACAAAATTAAGCTCCCTGTATTCAGTTTCCATACATGTCTTGGATCAAAACCTTGGAAAAGCTAATACAACTGAGTGTATGGAACTCTGAAGCTGCTTTTATTGTTTCTGACAATAATTGAATTCCTGTCAAATTATCATTTAATTTTTCTGTCGATCTAAAATTACATTTTCACTCCACAGTCTCTGAAGTCCTTGCATCCATCCCACTGTACGCTATTCCTTCAGTGATACAACCTTCAGACGTTTCTTCTTTACTTTTTGGAATCTGACTTTCCTGAATCTTGCCATGTTCACTCACTTTTAGAGTCGTCGAATCATAGAGATGTACAGCATGGAAACAGACCCTTTGGTCCAACTTGTCCATGCCAACAAGATATCCCAACCCAATCTAGTCCCACCTGGCCCATTGCCCTCCAAACCCTTCCTATTCATATACCAGGTACCTTTTTAAATGTTGCAATCGTACTAGCCTCCATCACTTCCTCTGTCAGCTCATTCCATTCACGCACCACCCTCTGTGTGAAAAAGTTGCCCCTTAGGTCTCTTTTATATCTTCCCCTCTTGTGTAATCCAAGATGGAGGATGGGAAAATTTTCTGGCTGTAACAGGCTGCTCCTTTTTTTGAGGTGTTTTAGATGTTGGAGGTGATTTCCTAAAATTCCGGGAGCAGCAGGTGCTGTTGCATTGTGTTGGAACTTTGGAGGAAAAAAAGTCAAAATAGCAGCAATTTCAAAAGGGAGAGGAACAGACAAAGGAAGCACATGGTGAGGTCAGTGCAGGAGAGAGAGAGAGAGAGAGAAAGAAACCCACACTGCCAGCTGACACAGCCGTGAACCTGCACAGTTACTGCCTTTGTTTGAATTCATGTATTGCTGGACATTGGAGTGCGTCTGGGAAAACTTTAAAAAAAAAGTGAAATTCGCAACTAATCTTGGAGGAACCTGTTTGGGAGAGATTATAACACAGAAACAGACAAGTGAATATATTTAAGTGTGGCCTTATAGAAAGTCTGCAGTAGTGAGTAGAGTGGGTTCTTTGTTGATTATATGTTTTATTAAGATATGTCTCTTGATTAAACATAAAAATATAAGCCATAAGTATTAAGTTAGTCTGGAGCAGTGTTTTGTAGAGGAATAAGACAGTGCTATTTTCTGAGTCAGTAGATTGGAAGAAGCAAAAATGGCCTTTAGTAGAGTGATATGCTCCTCTTGTCAGATGTGGGAGTTTAGGGAGTGTTCACAGGTTACTGAGAATTATATTTACAATAAATGCCATTGGTTGCGAATCCTATCAGATCAAATGGATCGGTTGGAGAGTCAGAGGTAATGAGGAATTTAGAAAAGCAAGGAGATGTGATGGATGGCAGTTATGGAAGGGAGAAAAGTTGCAGATACAGTCACATAGATGGGTTAACTGCAGGAAAGGGAAGAAAGGTAGGCAGGTAGTGCAGGAGTCTTCCGTGGCTCTCCCTATTTCAGACAAGTATGCTATAAGACCATAAGACATAGGAGTGGAAGTAAGGCCATTCAGCCCATCGAGTCCACTCCGCCATTCAATCATGGCTGATGGGCATTTCAACTCCACTTACCAGTATTCTCCCCGTAGTCCTTAATTCCTCGTGACATCAAGAATCTATCAATCTCTGCCTTGAAGACATTTTGCGTCCCGGCCTCCACTGCACTCTGAGGCAATGAATTCCACAGGCCCACCACTCTCTGGCTGAAGAAATGTCTCTGCCTTCCAGTTCTGAATTGACCCCCTCTAATTCTAAGGCTGTGTCCACGGGTCCTAGTCTCCTCGCCTAATGGAAACAATTTCCTAGCGTCCACCCTTTCCTAGCCATGCTGTTTTGGAAAAAGTAGGGGGTGATGGATTCTCAGTGGAATGTAGCATGAACAGCCAAGTTTCTAGTATTGAGACTGGATCTAATTCAATGAGGGGTACGTAAAGTTCCAAGAGATCAATTGTGTTCGGGGACTGTCTAGTTCGAGGCACAGACAGACATTTCTGTGGCCAGCAGTGAAAAATCAGAATGGTGTGTTGGCTGCCTGGTGCCAGGTTCAAGGATGTCTCAGAGAGGGTGCAAAATGTTCTCAAGGGGGAGAGGGACCAGCAGGGAGTCATTCTCCACATGGAACCAATGACATAGGAAGGCAAAAGGATGAGATTTTGAAGGGAGAATATAAAGAGTTTGGCAGGAATTTAAAAAGGACTTCTTCGAGAGTAGTAATATCTGAATTACTCCCGGTGCTGCAAGCTAGTGAGGGCAGGAATAGGAGGATAGAGCAGATGAATGCATGCCTGAGGAGTTGGTGTATGGGAGAAGGGTTCACATTTTTGGATCATTGGAATCTCTTTTGGGGTAGAAGTGGCCTGTACAAAAGAACAGATTGCACCTAAATTGGAAAGGGGATAATATACATGCAGGGAGATTTGCTAGAGCTGCTCAGGAGGATTTAAACTATTAAGATGGTGGGGTGGGACCCAGGGAGATAGTGAGAAAAAAGATCAATCTGAGACTAGTACAGTTGAGAAAAGAAATGAGTCAAACAGTCAGGGCAGGCAGGAACAAGGTAGGACTGCTATATTAAACTACATTTATTTCAATGCAAGGGGATTAACAGGGAAGGCAGATGAACTCGGCATGGTTAGGAGTATGGGACTGGGATATCATAGCAATTACAGAGGTGTGACTCAGGGATGGGCAAGACTGGCAGCTTAATGTTCCAGGATACAATTGCTACAGGAAGGTCAGAAAGGGAGACGAGAGAGATGAGGTAGTGGCATTTTTGGTGAAGGATAGCATTGCAGCTGTACTGAGGGATCATATTCCCAGAAATACATCCAGAGAAGTTATTTGGGTCGAACTGAGAAATAAGAAAGGGATGATCACCTTTATTGGGATTGTATTATAGACCCCATAATAGTTGAGGGAAATTGAGGAACAGATCTGTAAGGAGATCGCAGTTATCTGTAAGAATAACAGGGTGGTTATGGTTGGGGATTTTAACTTTCCAAACATAGACTGAGATGCCATAGTGTTGAGGGTTTAGATGACGAGGAATTTTCTGATTCAGTATGTTGATGTACCCACTAGGGAAGGTGCAAAACTTGACCTACTCTTGGGAAATAAGGAAGGGCAAATGACTGAAGTGTCAGTCAGGGAGTACATTGGGGCCAGCGACCATAATTCCATTAGTTTTAAAATAGTGATGGAAAAGGATAGAACAGATCTAAAAGTTGAAGTTCTAATTTGGAGGAAGGCTAGTTTGACAGTATTAGGGCCGGATGTTTGCAGGTAAAGGGACGACTGGAAAATGGGGAGCCTTCAGAAATGAGATAATGAGAGTCCAGAGACTGTATATTCCTGTTATGGTGAAAGGAAAGGCTGGTAGGTGTAGGGACTGATGGATGACTAAAGAAATTGAAGGCTTGGTTAAGAAAAAGAAGGAAACATATGTCGGGTATAGACAGGATAGATCAAATGAATTCTTACTGAAGAGGGAAATCAAGAGGGCAAAAAGGGGAAATGAGGTAGCTTTGGCAAATAGTGAAGGAGAATCCAAAAGGTTTTACAAAAACATTAAGGACAAAAGGGTAACTAGAGACAGAATAGGGCCCCTCAAAGATCAGCAAGGCGGCCTTTAAATGGAACCGCAGAAGATGGGGAAGATACTAAATGAGTGTGTTGCATCAATTATTTACTGTGGAAAAGGGCATGGAAGATATAGAATGTAGGGAAATAGATGGTCACATCTTGAAAAGTGTCCATATTACAGAGGAGGAAGTGATGGATGTCCTGAAATGCATAAAAATGGATAAATCCTCAGGACCTGATCAGGGGTACCCTTGAACTAGCAAAGTGATTGCTGAGCCCTTGCCGAGATAGGCTAAGATAAAAGGTAGGGAGGAGGGACTTGGGGGAGGGGCGATGGAGGTGGGATAGGTGGAAGGAGGTCAAGGTGAGGGTGATAGGCCGGAGTGGGGTGGGGGCGGAGAGGTCAGGAAGAGGATTGCAGGTTAGGAGGGCGGTGCTGAGTTGAGGGAACCGACTGAGACAAGGTGGGGGGAGGGGAAATGAGGAAACTGGAGAAATCTGAATTCATACCTTGTGGTTGGAGGGTTCCCAGGCAGAAGATGAGGCGCTCCTCCTCCAGCCGTCGTGTTGTTATGTTCTGCCGGTGGAGGAGTCCAAGGACCTGCATGTCCTCGGTGGAGTGGGAGGGAGAGTTAAAGTGTTGAGCCACGGGGTGATTGGGTTGGTTGGTCCGGGCGGCCCGGAGGTGTTCTCTGAAGCGTTCCGCAAGTAAGCGGCCTGTCTCCCCAATATAGAGGAGGCCACATCGGGTGCAGCGGATTCAATAGATGATGTGTGTGGAGGTACAGGTGAACTTGTGGTGGATATGGAAGGATCCCTTGGGGCCTTGGAGGGAAGTGAGTGTGGAGGTGTGGGCGCAAGTTTTACATTTCCTGCGGTTGCAGGGGAAGGTGCCGGGGTGGAGGTTGGGTTGGTGGGGGGTGTGGATCTGACGAGGGAGTCACGAAGGGAGTGGTCCTTGCAGAACGCTGATAGGGGAGGGGAGGGAAATATATCCTTGGTGGTGGGGTCCGTTTGGAGGTGGCGGAAATGGCGGCGGATGATACGTTGTATGCGGAGGTTGGTGGGGTGGTAGGTGAGAACCAGTGGGGTTCTGTCTTGGTGGCGGTTGGAGGAGCGGGGCTCAAGGGCGGAGGAGCGGGAAGTGGAGGAGATGCAGTGGAGGGCATCGTCGATCACGTCTGGGGGGAATCTGCGGTCCTTGAAGAAGGAGGCCATCTGGGCTGTGCGGTGTTGGAACTGGTCCTCCTGGGAGCAGATGCGGCGGAGACGAAGGAATTGGGAATATGGGATGGCGTTTTTGCAGGGGGCAGGGTGGGAGGAGGTGTAGTCCAGGTAGCTGTGGGAGTCAGTCGGTTTATAATAGATGTCTGTGTTGAGTCGGTCGCCCGAGATAGAGATGGAAAGGTCTAGGAAGGGGAGGGAGGAGTCTGAGACAGTCCAGGTGAATTTCAGGTCGGGATGGAAGGTGTTAGTAAAGTTGAACCCACGAGGCAGCGCCGATACAGTCATCGATGTAGCGGAGGAAAAGGTGGGGTTGGTGCCAGTGTAGTTGCGGAAGATGGACTGTTCCACATATCCTACGAAGTGGCCTCCTCTATATTGGTGAGACAGGCCGCTTACTTGCGGAACGCTTCAGAGAACACCTCCGGGCCGCCCGGACCAACCAACCCAATCACCCCGTGGCTCAACACTTTAACTCTCCCTCCCACTCCACCGAGGACATGCAGGTCCTTGGACTCCTCCACCGGCAGAACATAACAACACGACGGCTGGAGGAGGAGCGCCTCATCTTCTGCCTGGGAACCCTCCAACCACAAGGTATGAATTCAGATTTCTCCAGTTTCCTCACTTCCCCTCCCCCCACCTTGTCTCAGTCGGTTCCCTCAACTCAGCACCGCCCTCCTAACCTGCAATCCTCTTCCTGACCTCTCCGCCCCCACCCCACTCCGGCCTATCACCCTCACCTTGACCTCCTTCCACCTATCCCACCTCCATCGCCCCTCCCCCAAGTCCCTCCTCCCTACCTTTTATCTTAGCCTGCTTGGCTACTCACTCTCATTCCTGATGAAGGGCTTATGCTCGAAACGTCGAATTCTCTATTCCTGAGATGCTGCCTGGCCTGCTGTGCTTTGACCAGCAACACATTTTCAGCTGTGATCTCCAGCATCTGCAGACCTCATTTTTTACCTTGCCGAGATAGTTGTATCATCGATAGTCACGGGTGAGGTGCTGGAAGACTGGAGGGTGGCAAACACAGTGCCACTGTTTAAGAAGGGTGGTAAGGACAAGCTAGGGAACTATAGACCAGTAAACCTGGCATCAGTGGTGGGCAAGTTGTTTGAGGGAATCCTGAGGGATAGGATGTACATGTATTTGGAAAGGCAAGGACTGATTCGGGATAGTCAACATGGCTTTGTGCATGGGAAATCATGTCTCACAAACTTGATTGAGTTTTTTTGAAGAAGTAGCAAAGAGGATTGATGAGGTCAGTGCAGTAGATGTGATCTATTTGGACTTCAGTAAGACGTTCGACAAGGTTCCACATGGGAGACTGGTTAGCAAGGTTAGACCTCATGGAATACAGGGAGAATTAGCCATTTGGATACAGAACTGGCTCAAAGGAAGAAGACAGAGGGTGGTGGTGGAGGGTTGTTTTTCAGACTGGAGGCCTGCGACCAGTGGAGTGCCACAAGGATCGGTGCTGGGTCCACTACTTTTCGTCATTTATATAAATGATTTTGATCTGAGCATAAGAGGTATAGTTAGTAATTTTGCAGATGACACCAAAATTGGAAGTATTGTGGCAGCGAAGAAGGTTACCTCAGGTTACAATGGATCTTGATCAGATGGGCCAATGGGCTGAGAAGTGGCAGATGGAGTTTAATTCAGATAAATGCAGGTGCTGCATTTTAGGAATGAAAATCTTAGCAGGGCTTATACACTTAATGGTAAGGTCCTAGGGAGTGTTGCTGAACAAAGCGACCTTGGAATGCAGGTACATAGCTCCTTGAAAGTGGAGTTATAGGTAGATAGGATAGTGAAGAAGGCGTTTGGTATGCTTTCCTTTCTGGATTTATCATATTTCCTTGAAAGCTATCATTTCAGTGTGCTTTCAGTAATCTACCCTGTCTACTGCTTTACTGTTAAAGAAAAACTTCTTTTGCCTTTGTCCAGAAGTTAACCAATTTGGGATTTAACGTAGTGACTGGCTTATGAGGTGCAAAGGTGGTGCTGGAAAAGTACAGCAGGTCATGTGGCATCCACGAAAGGGGAGAGTTCAAGTTTTGGGCATCAGCCCATCAGGAATGACTGGTTTATGAGTTTATCTACTTTCAGTCACTAGAACCAAATGAGCAATCGCTTTAATTGACCTGGAACTCTTCTCCCTCTTGTTTGTGTAATCGATCAATAGTGAGCATTTAACCCAGAGCAACCATCGCAAAACTCAGATGGTGTGCATGCTGTATTGGTTTGGAATTGGATTCATTAACACCATTCTGCTTTGGCTAGATTTCATATAATCAATTAAACTTAACATTGGAGGCCATTTGGCTGATTACATATGTACTGCCTCTTTGAAAGGGAATTCTGGAATGTGGGTTCTAGGTATTAAAGGCAGAGTTCCCAATGGGGTCATATGAAGCTGGAGTAAAATTTTGAAGAGCCTGAGTAGAAAATATCTTTTGGAGCTCCGTGTCAATTGGTGAATGATTCTGTCATTAAAAATTGTTCTTTAATTAGTTGTAAACACTGTAAATGCTGGAAACCTTGATCAAACACGTTTGAATGGGTCATGGAAAATACATGAATGAATACCTCTCAACACTTATACAATGTGTAATTTATAAAGGGTGACCTTCTCATCCCATTCATAAATGAGTAGCATCCTTTGTGCCAATGAGTGATTTCAAGTGATGCAGTATTCTACTGAAATTTCACATGGTTTGTTTCTAATAAATAGTGATCAGCTGAAAGTTGATATCGTCACATTGGGATAGCTAATTGTAGGAGAGTCTTCTCGCAGTGTGGTGAGATTGGAGATAAGGAGTGAGCTGTGGGTTGGTTTCATGAAGGCTCAGGAACGTAATCTGCTCAATGTTTACTCCCTGGATCCCTTTAAAGTACAGTTAGTTGTTGACAAGATTTTATCTCATGAATACTTCAAAGCAATTCTGGTAAGAAGCAAGTGCTTATGCAACCATCCTGAGATTCCACAAGCAGCAACGAACTGAACGTTCTGCTTCCGATGATGGTCAAACAACTGATTATTGTGTGGGCCCAAGGAATCTTGCTTTATCCATTGCATTCAATTACAAATGGGTTTTATTATTAATGGGGGAGAGCGAGAAGCAGAGAATCTGGGCGTCTGTCAATCTGGAGAAGATATTTGGAGCCATTATCTGAGATCCTGTGAATGAGTATTCCAGCAAGTATAAGCTGATCAGAGTTGGTGTTTGTGAGGGGTAGTTAAATTTTGAAATAGTCACTAGCATAGGAGATAAAAGTCTCCTTGTGGATGTTGTCGAGAATGTATCTGCTAAAGTTGTGAACGCCTAATTATTAAAAGGAAAATAAATTTGGACGAACCTTGACTGTGATTGGAAATCTGTTAGAAGGCAACAGACACGGTGGGAATCAAGGAGGTCTGCTTTGATTGGAATGTGACAGGTGGTGTACACTCGAATATTTGATGGGGCCCCAACTTTTCCCCACATATGCCACTGATATGGATAAAGGAGGGTGAAAATTGCAGAAATAACAGAACCTATACTTATTGGTTAGTGTTTCAAAGAGCTTTGCAGGTGTTATGTGTCTCAAGGTGTTGGGAAGGTGACCAAATTCTTGGTTAGAGGTATGTTGTAAGGAGCATCCTAAAAGAAAAAGAGCTTGCACATTAAACTGTTAGAATTCCATAGCTTCGGGCCTAGATGACTGAAAGTATGGCCACCAGTAAGGAGAGATGAAATGAATAATGTACCAGAGACTAAAATTAGTGGACTTCAGAGATTTTTGATGATTATTGGGCTAAAGTAGGGTAGGGAGATGGGGAGGAGCAAAGCCATGGAAGGTTTTGAAGAGAACAGTGGGTAGTTTAAAAGTAGGGATGTTGCTAGATGATGATGCTGTTGGGAGGTAGAACAAGTTGTTGGAAGGAAGTCACAGATCGAGTGAGTGAGTAAACAGCTATGATACCCTTTATCTACCTTGCTGATCTTGCAATGCTGCATGTGTGTTGAGATCAGAAGTTAATAAAGCTCCTGCAAAGAGCCTGAATTGGATTTGTTTGTGTGGGTGTTTATGTGGTGCTGTTCATTAGATTGCAAATTCAATGTTGTATATCTGTTTCCAATTGCAGGCATGACCCAAATAACACTGAAATAGGCTGCCTGTTCATTGTCTTAAAAAAATCACTTCATGGAAATAATATGCAAATATGCTGCCATGTATTCTGCTCCAAATAACCTGCAGTCAAAGGATAAGAGCTTTGGCTTTGTACAGTTTCCATTCCCTTTTTTAAATATATTCACCAGGATGTTGGTTTTGCTGGCTAGGCCAGGGTTTTATGCCAAACTTTTGTTGTCCTTGAGATGGCGGTAGCTTGAAATTTCACATCTCAGTGCTAATCCCACAGGACTCCTGTTGACAACACTGTACAAGGTTACCAGTCGTCTTCAGCTCAAGAATGTCTGTTTAGATGCCAAAGAAAAGCCATTTAAGTCCCCCAAACTCCACCCCCCCCACCATGTCAAGGAATGTGCATTGCACCCTTGACTTCATTATCCCTTTTTTCTGATCAACTGCCCAATTCTGACTCACTTGATATCTCACAAAGAAAGAACCTTGCATTTGTATTGTGCCTTCTTATCACCGCAATTAGTACAAACTTTGAAGTCCACTCACTCTCTCTTGATCAAATCAAAGTAAACAAATCAGCAATGCCAGTGAAATACATTGTTTAACCTGTTTCATTGTGGTATGGTTGAAGTGTGAATATCCAGGTGCCAGGAGAACCCTACTGATTCCGCTTGGTAAAATCGCACTGGGATTCTTTTCCATTCACTTGAGCATATGATCACAGCATATGCCAGCACTTGGTCTGAATACAATACTCTGACAGTGCAGCATATATACATCACTGATGAGTGTCAGCTAGGACTTAGTACACAAATTTTGGCACTGGGCTTTGAACCCACAACTTCCTGACTAGAAGTACAGGCGCGATGACTATCACAAGTATATGCTCATTATCAGCCCAGTGCTTTTGTGTTAACATGCATTTGTTTTGAAACTAAGTTTATTTTCTGATCTTCTGTTGGGCTAAAATAACAACAGCTTGCCATTATGTCATTAATGCAGCAAAACATTCCCAGGGCCTTCTACAGAAATGCCACCAAAAAGTATTTGACATCCAGAAGAAAAGAAAATATCGGAACAAGACAGTTTTTAAAATGAATGATGTGGGTTTTAAAGAAGGAAATTAAAGAAGTGTGAAGACATTGAGGAAGGTTAGATAACGTCCGACTGCTGTTGTAACTACAGTATTATAATGGCTGGTCCACTTCAGATTCTTAGCAACGTTAACCTCTGGGATGCTGATGGTAGGAGATTTAGCAATGACGATGCAGTGACAATCAAGAAGAATTGATCAGATTTTCTCTTGTCTGAAAGGTTATTGCCTGGCACTGGTAACATAAATGTTGCTTGCTGCTTACCAGCCCAAGCTTAGATGTTGTCTAAGTCTTAATGCATGTGAACATGGACTGGTTCAATATTTGAGCAATTTTGCAATCAGAAATGAACATTCCACAGTTCTAACCTTTACAGTGAGGGAAGGTCATTGAAGCAGCTGAAGATGGTTGGCTTGAGGAACTCCTGCAGAAATGTCCTGGAGCAGAGATGATTGACCTCCAGCAACCATAACCATCTTCCTTTGTGACATGCATGACTGCAAGCCGTGGAGAGTTTCTGCAATATTTCTGTTGTCTCCAGGTTTTGCTAAGATGGCTTGATGCCATACTTAGAATCATAGAGATGTAACACACGCATCGGTCCAAAATCACCCATGTCGACCAGATATCCCAACCCAATCTAGTCCCTCCTGCCAGCACCCAGCCCATATCCCTCCAAACCCTTCCTATTTTTATACCCATCCAGCTGCCTTTTAAATGTTGCAACAGTACTAGCCTCCACCACTTGCTCTGGCAGCCCATTCCCCATATGCTCAAGTGCTGCCTTGATGTTGAGGGTAGTCACGTTCACTTCATTTCTGGAGTTCAGCTCTTTTGTTCACGTTTGATAGAGTAAAATGAGGTCAGATGCTTGGTGGATCTGATAAAACCTGAATTAGTGTCAATGAGGAGATGATTGCTGAAAAAATGCTGCTTGATGGCACTTGTCGCTATTATCATAGTTGCCTAACTAATATTTTACAGTATTGCAGCATCTTTGAAAGTAGGTACAGTAAAGTTGAGCTGTTCTCTTATTAGAGACAAATGACTGGTGGTGGTTTAACCTAAGGGTCAGCACACCTCACGGGCAACAGGATTGGATGGAAAGGAGAGTCCTTCATGGTAACCTTTATTCATTGAGGATTTTAACCCACACTGTTGGTATCCCTCTGCATTACAAATCAGCCATCCAGCCAACTGAGCTTTGATCTATTCTGGAGTCTTTCCTGTCCTAAAATTAGCCCCACGAGTGGCATTTCTCTCTGAGCCTCCATTGTCTATTTTGTGGAAGAGATCTGAAGGTAACATAGTTATGTCCAGCCCAGTCCTTCCCTAAAGCTGGTAGAGAAGCATTGAAGGAGCAGAATTGGGGATGGAGAATTAAAATTCTGTTAAGCAGCAATTGAGGGGGCTAGGGAGAGTTGTTGTTGCTGGTGAGTGGGGTAAGATGTGTTGAAGTCAGTAGTGGAAGACCAAAAAAGCAGAGCTTCAAAGTAATTGAGTTCAGAGTCAAATTCTAGCAGCGGCAGCAATAGGCAAATTAACGAGTGATGCTGTGCTCCCTGAAATAAATGGTCGGTATTGATGGGCAGGATTTAAGATTTAACCGTTGCTTTAAGGTTGAACAGAATATTGAGACCAGTTCAGCTTGTTGAGTACCTGCTGTACTGGAGGCAGAAGTAGTTGAGGGATTAGGGTTTGTAGTGAAGATGGAAACCATGTTTTTGATTTTTCTCAAATGTTAAGTTTGAGAGAATCATGAATGTTCTGTGGCTCAGCATCTGATTAGAAAGCCTATGAGCATAGGAAGCAAAGAGATGTATGGAAGTTGACAGCATGCTTGGTAGATACAGCTCCTCAGCGACAGTATATGTTTGAGAAGTTGTAGAGATATAAGGATAGAACCCTTGCAGCATATGAACAATTGCTTCTGACTTCCCAATCTCTTCTGATGTTGTACTGAACACTTTCAGCAATTTAAGAAAAACTAGATTGAATGTTTTTGGGAAATCGTACAAAAACGCTGATTTCATTGGTGGGTTTGCCACCTGTCCGTTCCATGTTCTCTGACCACAGTCAATGTGGTACGATCAATTCCTTACAGAACAATCCTTGCAGATATAGAGAAAATACTTCCACCTGGGGAGCAATCTAAAGTTAAGAATCATAAGCACTATGCAGTAACTAATAAATCCAATAAAGCGTTCAGGAGGGACTCCTTCTCACAGCATGTGATCTGTGTAGAACTCTACCAGAAGGAGTGGTTGAGGTAAGTGGCATGTTTTCTTTTCAACACAAAACGTTGGAAAGAGGAAAGAAGGTTATGCCCAATTCGGGTGGAATTCATGAACGCTGGCATAAGCAAGTCTGTATGTTCGATGGAACTGTCATAAATGTTTTTTCAGAGTGCAGCCTTGATTCTGCAAGATATAACTGATGAAGTCCTGAGTAAAAATGTATGGTTTCAAAACGTAGCTCTAACATTTTACAGATGAGGGAGATGTGAAATTTTATCAGTGCATCTTATTGGCTAATGGAACATTTTCTTGAGTGATAGTGTAGATTGACTGATGATTGCTTTTTTAAAAAAGCAATCTACTTGCACCTGTGCCTGTGAAGGTGGACTGGAATGTGCAATCAAGCGTCTTAAGGAGACTCTGTTGGAGTGAGTGTGCTGCAGTAACTGCGGAAAGGTGTTTGGGGGAGAGGAATGGGGAGAGAAAATGCCAGCTATAACAATATACAAACCAGCAGTTTTCATTAATGCTCAGTCTTGGCCAGAATAGCTGCTGTGTCTACTTGTTGAGAAAGTTCTAGGCACACCTGGTGTAAGTGGTTTCTTTCCCTGGGAGGGTGAGGAGGGGTCCTGAAAATGACCAAAACTTTCCTGATCTAATACAAAAACAAAATACAATGAATGGGTGAAATGTGACAAAGGTCATCAACCTGATCTGTTAATTGTTTCTGTCTCCAGTGATAGAGTTTCTGTTCACAGTTCTGTGCCTAACCTTTTGCACACACTTTGAAATCCTTTGAGTTGCTAAATGAGCGATAATAGAAACTGCGCAGGATAATTATGGATGGGCAGTAAATGCTGATCTAGCCAGTGATGCTCGTAACCCATGAAAGGAAAAAGAAAGTAGAGCTGCCAGCAATAATGTTAAGTGCAGTTTTGTGAGAGCTTGAACATAGATATCGGTGTTGTAATTCTTCTGTGTCCTATTACTTAATTTGGTTTAATTGCTCATTCAAATAGAAATAATGCAACAAAGCTGCCATCAATGCATTAATCAGTTTGCGCTGCAGTGCATTGTATTTATCGTTGAGAGAAAAACAACTGAAATGAAGGCAATAAATTGTTTCAAGGCTAGTGATTAAGACATTGAGGAAAACCTCCATTGCAGTTTTGTTTTCACCTTTCCGAAGTTAGCTATTTTCATCCCTACATCCTTTGTCTTATTGGCTGTTCAGCTGTTGTGGTCACCTCTATGACTGTCAATTGATGCGATGGTCTGCGGTGGAGATAAGCAGATATTTGGAGCTGTTGTCATGATTCTCACCAGTCCTTTCTCACATCAAATTACTTTATCTAATCCATAACCTCAATTGAAATGGCAAGTGGAATCAATTAAAGTAAGCCAAAGACTGCAGTTCTTTAGTTATTTAAAGAGACTGGAGAATTTGAGATTGTAAAGAGGAGATTGAGGCATTCAACATCAGAGTGGTTTGTTATAGCAACTATTAAACTTTTCCAGTTGTAGTAACTAGATGATAATGGTGGTAACAGATGAGCATAAACGAAGCAGAGGTGGCATGTGAAAAGAAAAATTGTGAGATGAGTTAAGATCTAGAATGTGTATTGCTTGAAAAAGGTAGTGGAATCTGATTTCAGTAGTAAGTTCCCAACGGATATATGCTCAGATAAAACTTAGAGTTAGAGGAAAGGAACTGGGGGCTGAGAGATATATCTTAAAGTGCTGTCTAAACCATCATAGGTATGTTGGGTGGAATCGCCACCTCTCCTGCACCATAATTTCTATGCATCAGAAAACTTTGGATTGGTTTCCATGGTCCTTTGGTAAATTGCTGCTGTATAACATTGAGCAAGAAAAAGGATTGGAGAAGAGATTTGGTGGAATTCGTGCCCAGCCATCTGCTCATGATGTCACTGGAACGGCATTTTATGATGCCACAGTAGGTGGTGTTTGCTGCAAGGCACTCACTTTGGCAAGAAACCTAAAATAGATAACTGAATAAAATCCAAATCCAATTTAACATCATGATGTCATTCCTGATACTTCACAGAGAAAATAAAAGTTGACTGATAATTGAGTGCTCTGTTTGGTTAGAGTTAGCTGAAGTTCTTAAGTACAAATAGTGTGTAATGCAGTACTTTGAACTTAACCCATAGCTTGTATTTGTCAGGCACGAACTACCCAGTGTGATAGCATTGCGTAACAGTGAACCATGTTTAACAGACCTGTCTGATAACTATTCTCTCTTTTACAGCACTGTTACGGAGACGTGTAGCTGGGGATGGAAAACCGTGTGGGTAAGTGTGAGACACTCTTTCCTGCTCTGCATTTCTAGCTTGTACGTTGAGGCTGCTGTAGCAGCTGTGAAGTTCTGTTTGAAATACAGTGAAGTGGATATGTATTGTGTGCTAATCTGTTGAGAGAGAGGTTTAGAGAGGTACTAAAGGCATTGAAGAGTTTTGTAGAAGAGATTGGGGAAAGGAACCATCACTTCATTTGATGATTAACTAGTGACAAGCTATGATGGGAGATCTATGAAATGAATAGTCATAAACACGCTTTGCAAACATTGAGTTTGAGGGGCTAAGTAGATTTTTTTGTACGCACTTATGTTAATCCCACCATCTCAGTGAGTTGAATTAATGTGATTATGTAAGCTGCTGTTTCATCCTACAAAATAAGCACAGTTTTTCTGAACATAGTTTGAATATGCTAATACTAAAATCTGCCCCAGCTGATTATTGATATGAGTCACTGCCTTGCATTTTCTCAAAAGCATCTATAAAGTTGATGAGTTTTGGTGAAGCAAATGTGTAATTACTGGGAAGTGAAAGAGCATAAATTAATATGGGGTAGCAAGATTAAAAGAGCTAAAAATAAATTTGGTCTGGAATCTTTGTATGATTTCTGCCTATTGAAATGAATGAAGTTACACTAGCAATTTCTGGAATTCAACTGCAGTTGAGTTGTCTTCACAAATATTTTGTGCTCTTTTGTCTTGGAGCTTTTACATTGGTCAGATGGATTTTAGAGCCAATGTAATCCCTGCCCTCTAAACTAACCATGCTCCTAGGTCAGAATGGCAACTTTCCATCCAATGCAGCCATCTTGAATTCTTCATTTTGCAGCCTAGTCATTTTTGGTATCCCAAGTTATACAGTGAGAGTCATAGAGATGTACAGCATGGAAACAGACCGTTCATTCCAACTCGTCCATGACGACCAGATATCCTAAATTAATTTAGTCTCATTTGCCAGCATTTGGCCCATGTCCCTCTAAACCCTTCCTATTCATATCCTGATCCTTAGATGAATCCAGTGTTAATCACTTATACCTCTCTGAATTAGCAATCTGAAGCCACAGTTGCCCCAGGTATAAGCTACTCTGCTGTTGTAGCATGTCGGTTGAGGACAGCAGTTCTATACCAGTCTGTTGAATCTAATCAAATGTACCAAGGGCATTAAATCTGTCATTTGAAGGATGGCTCATAATTGACAAGCCTGTTTCTCTCCACTCAAGAGGTCTCTATTCCTGACATAAGTCTTATTAAAATTGGTTCTGCTGTACAGCTGCATGCAATCACAACATTTTACATTCAGTTTACATTCATGCAGCAACATGCAATGCCCAGTGCATTCTAGCCACATTTTTATGGATCTCTCACTGTGTTTAGGATGAGATTCCAGGAAAGGGCCTACAGTTGAGCAATGTGGTGAGTGTCTGGGAGGAAAAAAGGAGCAGTGTTGAATAATGGCCATTTGCAGTAATGAAAAGGTGTTGCTGGAAAAGCGCAGCAGGTCAGGCAGCATCCAAGGAGCAGGAGAATCGATGTTTCGGGCATAAGTCCTTCAGGGCATGAGCCCTTCCCCTGCTCCTTGGATGCTGCCTGACCTGCGCTTTTCCACCAACACATTTTCAGCTCTAATCTCCAGCATCTGCAGTCCTCACTTTCTCCATTTGCAGTAATGTTGAGTACAGTTTATTGTTCAGTTAATATTTTAGTTTAGATCTAGTTTATATCAGATGATTAAATTCTTAGAATTCTTTATCAGTGCACGTTAAATTTGCTGATGGATGCATCTGTTTGAAGTCTGCTAATGATATTTGCAAGTGTAGAAGATTCTGCTTTCTATGCATTTTAAATAGTTCATGCCATGTTTAATGAAAAGCATGCTCTGGTTCCAAGGCTCCTCAACTCATCTTTGGTGGAGGTGGGGGAATTTCTGCCCCTGGGTGGTTTATATCCTGGAGGCAATCTGAGGCAAGGATGGGGCAGTTTATAAACCTTCTGCAAAAAACACTTGTGCTATTTTCTTTATTTCATGCATAGGCTTGTACTCAGAACATTTTCATGTATCCCTCCTGTTCATTGGTAACTGTAGATAACTCAAACTCCATTAAATATCACCCCTGTGATAGGTGGGATAGGTTCAACCTCTCCAGATCAGGAAGGCAAGGAGAAGCAACAGCATCTGCACACCATCTTTCTTCTGAAGGACTGTCCACAAGTTGACACCTATACATTTTATACATGAACTTTTGCCAACACCAAGGAATGTTTCTGGCCAGAAAAAAGTGTCACTGTTTAAAATGTCCACTTACAATCTAGTACATATATGTCTTTGTAGTTCCTGTAGGTGTTGCAAAATCCACCTTGCAGCTCACCCAGTTTATATTGCAGTGTTATTTTGAACTTAGCCATTTTCTGTCCGATTGAAGCATTTCCACATTGTGAAGTGAACAGCAAAAGAAGATTTTGTACCAGGAATAGGTTCCATGGCAATTCAGTATGGGCATTTTTAAATTGTGTTGTCTGAAGCAGCTTGTTTCAATTCAACTTTTCATATGAAGGTTCATATTTTAAGGTACAGTAGATGATGACTCAGTGGCAAATTGGTAAAGGTAGTGTCTGATTTTGCATTGAGAAAGATATGTAAATGATTGATGTTGAATCAAATTAGAGGCCAATATGCCAGGAAATTTTCACATGGAGGCAAGTACTGAGACTAGCCTGATCTACATTCCCTGTCTTCATCTGCAACTTTACTACATCCAAATTCAAAGTAATGTCAATATGCTTCTGCTTCTGTTTTATTTACTAAACGTGACCTTCGTGAGTATGTGCCTCACCATTTGGTTAGTTACTTACAAAATGAAGCAATGATTGTTCCAAAGTACGGTGAACTCACAATGATCCCTGTTCTTTTATCTCTGCTTGATGTACCCCTCAGCCTATGCTGTCTTGTGATAAGATTGCATCTAGTTTGTTTGGGGCGGTGGATCTTTCCTGTAGATCTGAGTACAATTCAAAGGCTCTTGCTCCGAACAGAATGGGAACTGAAAATAATTATCCTTATAAAAGAGAACCAGATGGAACACTCCAATCCCAGTTCATAAATGTCTCTATTTTTAATAATACTCAGTGGGAGTTTGTTAGTGATGACTTTTAACTTGTTTACTGTTCTGACTGATCGCAGACTGACCGTTTTGAAATATTTTCCATACATGTACATTTGCAAATAGGTTATCATTGAATTTTTCAGTGACATCTATTATTCTTTTGATGTAGACTATATATAGTCACAGATTTGATGGTAGGAAACTTTTCTCTTATTCACAGGTTCCTGCTACTGTTGGATTGGTGGAAGAAAACTAATATTTAGACAATCTTTAATGTATCTGACCAAAATGCAGTTTGATTACCAGGTTACGAGGAAATCGTACGAATTAGGAACAAAAGTAGGTCATTTGATGGCATGGTAGCTCAGTGGTTAGCACTGCTGCCTCAAGCACCAGGCACCTGGATTCCATTTCACCCTTGGCCAACTGTCTGTGTAGAGTTTGAGATCCTGAGAGTGCAAGTTATCTTGTTCAGTAAGTTATGAGGAACCATAAGGATTTGCCCCCGTGGTATTCTCTATTTTGTTACATGCTGCAGCAATGTCCAGTTGGCTTCGGAGGAAGCATCCAAGTGGTAGTTGTCTTGGATGAATCAACAGAGCAACTGTTAACCAGCTCTTTGACTTTACAGGAGATCATGCCTGATTCTCCTCTTGACCAAAGTTCCCTCATCCTTTTTGGTGGAATTCAATAGAGAATGACCTGAAATGTGATCATTTTGAACCTATTCACAGTCAGGCTGCAGAATCCAGTTGCAGCATGTGGTTTAATAAACTACTTCAGAATAAAATAATATTTCCTTTAATGCATTAAACCTGCTCTTTTTGACTCTACCTTTACCTCTTTCCTGAATTTCTTCACTTTTCACCATTTTAAAATACTAAGGCATCCTCATTTGTGAGAAGCATTACCAACTATAAAATTGTTGTCAGATAGAGCAAAAGCCTATGACACTGCTGGAGTTCCTAACACAACCAGCTGCAGCCTGAAGTAAAGCTGGCATTTGACAGCAAGAGCTGTTAAAAACTTGATCTCTCCAGATGCCCATTTCAGTAATGCTGGCAAGTGTATTTTTGGCTTGTAGCAGATTGTGTTGCTAGGAGCAACTGCCACCGTTAGTGCGCTAACAATGAGCAAACGTGCATTTTAAGAGGATCTTTCATGACATCCCTAAGAGTTTCGCAGCCTGTATTTTATTAAGTACTGCTATTATTTTGTGACAGTAGTAAAAGACTTAAAGTTAAGAGTCATGCTGAAGAAACTCAGCAGGTCTGGCAGCATCTGTGGACAGAATTAACATTTCAAGTCCATTGACACTTTTTCAATATTTCAGAATTTGCCTTCTGAAGAAGGCTCATTGGATGCAAATTCTGTTTCTGTCTCGGATAATGCCAGACCTACTGAGTTTCTTCAGTGTTTTGTTTTTAATTCAAATATTCAACATCCACTATAGTTTAAAACAGATTGCCTCTATATAGTAACTACAATATCTTCTAGAACAGTTTACTGCCAATGCATTTATTTTGAAGGGTAATTACATTATAAGGATAGAAGGCAGTCAGTTTATATGCAGCAAGCTCCCCAAAACTGCAATGTGACAAATTCCCAGACAATGTATTTTAACAATGTAGTTAAGGAATAAATATTTGCAGAGCAACTGAACCTTTCCCTGCTCTGCTCAAAAGAAAGATGGTTTGGGCTCTTTTACATACTCCTGAAAGAACTGACAAGGCTTCAGTCTATCCTTTAATTTGAAATTAAATACTTTAGAAGTGTATTTGTCTCATCAATAGCCATGGGGAGGTGCCGGAAAACTGAAGGTTGTCTAATGTGTCATAATTTAAGAAAAGTGGTAAGGAAAAGCAAGGGAACTGTAGACCAATGAGCCTGATGTCAGTGGTGGATAAGTTGAAGGACGTTCTGAGGGACAGGATTTACATGTATTTGGAAAGGCAAAGACTGATTAAGGATTGTCAACATGGCTTTGTGCATGGGAAGTCATATTATTAACTTGGCTGAGGTTTTTAAAGAAGTGACAAAGATGATTCTTGAAGGTAGAGCGGTAGATGTTTATATAAACTTCAACAAAGCGTTTGACAAGGTTCCGCATGGTAGACAGGTTAGAACGCACGGAATCCAGGGGAGCTAGCCAATTGGATACAAAATTGGCTTGAGGTTGAAGACGAAGCATTAGAAGAAAGTTTTTCATAGATTTTGTAGAATCCTTACAGTGTGGAAAATGGGCCATTTGGTCCAACAGGTCAACACTGACCCTCCGAAGAGTAACCCACCCAGACCTATTCCCCTACCGTATTATCCTACATTTACCCCTGACTAATGCAACTGACCTACACATCCCTGAACATTATAGGTAATTTAGCTTGGCCAGTTCACCTAACCTGCACATCTTTGGATTTTGGGAGGAAACCGTAGCACTGGTGGAAACCCACGCAGACATGGAGGGTTTGCAAACTCCACATACGGTTGCCCAAGGCTGGAATCGAACCTGGCTCCCTGGTGCTGTGAGGCAGCAGGGCTAACCATTGAACCACCGTGTAGGTTCTTATTCAGACTGAAGGCTTGTGACCATTGGAGTGCCACAAGGATCAGTGCTGGATCCACTGCTTTTCATCATTTATATAACTGATTTGGATGTGCATGTAGGGGGTATGGTGAGTAAGTTTGCAGGTGACACCAAAATCAATGTAGTGGACAGTGATGGTGATTACCTCAGAGTACAACAGGACCATGATTGGGTGGACTGATGAGCTGAAGAGTTGCAGATGGAATTTAATTTAGATAAACGTGAGGTGTTGCATTTTGGTAAGGCAAATCAAGGCAGGACATACACAATTAATGGTATGGCCCTGGGGAGTGTTGCTGGGGTGAAGTGCATAGTTCCTTGAAAGTGAAGTTGCAGGTAGACAGGTTAGTAGTGAAGAAGGCAAATGGGTACGCTTGCCTTTATTTGTCATAACATTCACTATAAGAGTTGGCACATCATATTGCGGCTTTACAGGACATTGTTGAGGCCACTTTTGGAATACTGTGTTTAATTCTGGTTTCCCTGTTATAGGAATGATGTTAAACTTGAAAAGGGTTTAGAAAAGATTTAGAAGGATGTTCCTGGTTTGGAGGTTTTGAACTATAGGGAGAGGCTGATGGGACATATTTCCTGGGAACATCGGAGATTGAGGGGTAACCTTAGAGTTTTATAAAATCTTGACGGGTGTGAATAAGGTAAATAGCCAAGGTCTTTTTTGCCAGGGTATGGGTGTCCAAAGCTAGAGGGTGTAAGTTTAAGGTGAGAGGGGAAAGATTTCAAAAGGACCTGAGGGATGATTTTTTTTCATGCAGTGGTGCATGTATGGAACGAGGTGTCAGGTGATGGTGGAAGCAGGAATAATTCTAACACTTAAAAGGCATCTGGATGGGTAAATGAATAGGAAATGTTCAGAGAGCCAAAATCTGGCCAATGGGACTGGATCATTTTAGGATATCTGGTCGGCACGGATTAATTGGACTGAATGTCTGTTTTAATGATGTATGACTGTATAACTCGATATAGACAGATTTTTATACACATACTAATTAGGCTGTATACACTGTTGAATAGGGATGAAAAGGTCAGACTTAAGGTCTATTGAGGTCTATCATAAAGGATGAGGAAGCATCAGCTGAGAAGTGAATTGGGCAAAAGGGTCCTCTAGCTGAAAAATTGTTCTAAAATTTGAAGTTTTAATACATTGCAGAACCTGTATAAATTTTAGTTGCTTATTGTGCTTCGTTGTATGTTGCTGTCTGACCACCAAGAACACTAAGGGGATAGGTTTTTGCTGAAAGTCTTGAAGGAGGAAAGTGAAGTAGGAATGTGCTCAAGAGACATAATTCTGGTTTTGCCATTGATTATGGAAGGAAACCAGAGCACTTGGAGGAAACCCATGCAGACACAGAATGTGCAAACTCCGCTCACAGTCGCCTGAGGCTTGAATCGAACCTGGTTTCCTGGTGCTGTGAGGACTACGCCCTGTCAAAATCCCATTAGCCCATCATTCTTCCTCTACTGCCACTTCAATGACAACAAATTGTATTTATGTATAGTATTTTAAGATTGACTGTTTTTGTAGTATTGATTTTATTTCATATTTTGGAAGAGTCCCATTCAGTCTTTAAATGAAAAGTGCACCTATATGTTCAACCACTCCCGAGCTGGGAAATCTCACTTTGTGGAATAACTGCTTATTTATATGGTGCATGTATATTTTATAATATTCCAATATGATTCATGGGAACAATATCAAACAAAGTTTGGTACTCAGCTACTTGAGATGTTGGTACAAATGGTTGAGTACTTGTTCAAGGGAGGAAGGTTTTAAGCAGCATCTTAGAGGATAGAGCAATGAAAATGTTTAACAAATGAATTTCAAAGTTTTGGGACTCAATAGTGGGATTCAGTGTAAAAGGTCAGTTAAAATTGAGCATGTATCGGCCGGGCGCAATTTGAGAGTCGTAGCCATTTGGGGAAAAACAAATAAGGAAGTATAAAAGGTTAACTGGTCATTTATTCCTCTGCTATTTGTGGCATTTTGCTATGTGTGACTTGGATATCTGAATTTGAAATGGCTTCTAGTGAATGAAGTACTTGGCAGATTTCTTAAGGAATGGGCAAACACTATCTTCAAACCTTCTTTTACTGTGATTATTTTTAATTTGCTTCAGAGATTAATTGAACTGTAAATATTTTGACTTATATCTTACACATTTCAGCTTTATCCTTCAAGGATGCAGTTGTGTTGACCTTGATTGTGTGCCAGGCTTATCAGTGTTCTGCAAATAAACACTGTCTTCAGTGTTCATTAACTCTTTATGCCCATATCCTCACTCAGACTGTTCACATCCATCACCCTGTGCTTGCTGTATTCTGGCAAGCCCCATTGTGCTCTAATTTTGTCATCTTGCCCTTCTCCGTCTTTCATTGCTTCACCATTTGGCAGCTGTACCTTCATCCATCTGAGCTGTAAGCCCTGGAATTCTTTCTGTAATCCTTTTCACCTCTCTACTTCTTTGTCCTCCTTTTAAGGTACCTCTTAAAACCTGCTTTGTCTAACCTGAGTAATGCCATCTCGTGTAGCTCAGTGTCAATGTCTTTGTCAATGTTGCTGTAAACTGTCTGAAACAATTTCTGATGCTAAATGTGGTACACAAATGCACATTATTGTCAATTTCGTTTCGAGCTTTAACTTTGTTTCATTCCTTGTTGAAAGACATGGTAACCCGGAGGCTTGATAAGTAGGGAGGATGTTCCTGTGCTGTTGTATTGCCTGCAGATGGTGCATTTTGTCTTCTGATAGGTCTTTTTATTTCAGTAAAAGTACTTTAAACAAATTGTATTGAGCTAGAGGAAACTGGTGAGTTCATGAATCACTGAATTGTTACAGGTCAGAGGGAAACCATTCAGCCTATTGTCTGCACTGGCTTGCTGAGTGTTTTAACTTTGTCAATCTCTTGTCTTCCCCTAAGCCTGAACCTTGAATAATTGTTTAAATCAAAATAATAGAGCTTTGAATGCCTCAATTGAACCTGTCTCCACAATACTTACAGACAGTGCATTTGAAAACAAAAGTAGGATATGAGGACTGGAAATCTGAAATAAAAACAGAAAATGGTGTAGAAACCCAGGTCTGACGGAAACAAACAGTTAACCTTTTTACTCTGATATGCTCTTTAGAACTTGGAAAGTTATTCTGTGCTGTACCTACTGGCTGAGAAAATGTTTCCTTCTCATTTTGTATTTGTTTATTTCGTAAAACCCCTTATGACTGTACTCTCTAGATCTGTTTGAGCCTAAACAGTTTCACACTGTCAATCTGTGCAGGCCCCTTGTAGTTTTGGAAACTTCTAGCATGTCTTCATGTAGCCTTCTCTCCAAAGAAAGAAAAAGGATTCTGGGTAATCCAAGATGGAGGATGGGAAAATTTCTGGCTGTAAGAGCTGCTCCTTTTTTTGAGGTATTTTAGGAGCTGGAGGTGATTTCCTCAAATTCCAGGAGCAGCAATTACTGTTTTGTATGCTGTTGCATTGTTTTGGGACTTTGGGAAAAAAAGTCAAAACAACAGCAGTTTTAAAAAGGAAAAGAACAGACAAAGGAAGCACATGGTGAGGACAGTGCAGGAGAGAGAGAACCTGCACAGTTACTGCATTTGCTGTGTTTGAATTCGTGTCGCTGGACATCGGAATGTATCTGGGAAAATTAACAAACGGTGAAGTTTGGGTGAAGTTTACAACACAGAATCAGATAAGTTAATTGTTGTTTTAAGTCTGTCCAAGAGAAAGGCTGTATTAGTGAGTGCAGTGGGTTCTTTCTTGATTGTGTTTTTAGAGATAAGTCTCTTGATTAGACTTAAAATATAAGTCACAGCTATTAATTGAACCTGGGGCAGTGTTTGTAGAGGAATAAGATGGTGTTATTTTCTGGGTCTGTAGATTGTGAAGGAGCAAAAATGGCCTTTGCAGTGATAAGCACTTCTTGTCAGATGTGGGAGTTAAAGAGAATTTAAGGGTTACTGCGGATTATATCTGCCATAAATGCTGTCAGATGCGAATCTTATCAGATCGAGTGGATCGGTTGGAGAGACAGATAGAAGCGATGAGGAATTTGCAGCAGCAACAGTGTGTGATGGATGGCAGTTATAGGAAGGGGGGGGAGGTCTCAGATACAGTCACATAGATGGGTTAACCCCAGGAAGGGTAAGAGAGGTAGGCACCGAGGGCAGGAGTTGTTTGTGGATACATCCATTTCAAACAGTATGCTGTTTGGAAAATGTAGGGGGTGATGGATTCTCAGGGGAACGTAGCACAAACAGACAAGTTTCTGGTATTGAGACTGGCTCTAATGCAATGAGGAGTATGTCGGCTTCAAAGAGATCAATTGTGTTAGGGGATTTTTTAGTCTGAGGTACAGACGGACGTTTCTGTGGCCAGCAGAGAGAAAGCAGAATGGTGTGTTGTATCCCTGGTGCTAGGATCAAGGATGTCTCAGAGAGGGTGAAGAATGTTCTCACGGGGGAAGAGAGATCAGCAGGAGGTCATTGTCCACATTGAAACTAATGATATAGGAAGGGAAAAAGTTGAGATTCTGAAGGGAGAGTTAGGCAGAAATTTAAAAAGGAGGTCCTCAATGGTAGTGATATCTGGATTACTCCCAGTGCTATGAGCTAGTGAGAGCAGGAATAGGAGGATAGAGCAGATGAATGCATGGCTGAGGAGCTGGTGTATGGGAGAAGGATTCACATTTTTGGATCATTGGAATCTCTTTTGGGGTAGAAGTGACCTGTACAAGAAGGACAGATTGCACCTAAATTGGAAGGGGACTAATGTACTGGTAGGGAAATTTGCTAGAACTGCTTGGGAGGATTTAAATTAGTAAGGTGGGGGAGTGGGACCCAAGGAGATAGTGAGGCAAGAGATCAATCTGAGACTGGTACAGCTGAGAACAGAAGTGAGTCAAACAGTCAGGGCAGGCAGGGACAAGGTAGGACTAATAAATTAAACTGCATTTATTTCAATGCAAGGGGCCTACAGGGAAGGCAGATGAACTCAGAGCATGGTTAGGAACATGGGACTGGGATATCATAGCAATTACAGAAACATGGCTCAGGGATGGGCAGGACTGGCAGCTTAATGTTCCAGGATACAAATGCTATAGGAAGGATAGAAAGGGAGGCAAGAGAGGAGGGGGAGTGGTATTTTTGATAAGGGATAGCATTACAGCTGTGCTGAGGGAGGATATTCCCAGAAATACATCCAGGGAAGTTATTTGTGTGGGACTGAGAAATAAGAAAGGGATGATCACCTTATTGGGATTGTATTACAGACCCCCTAATAGTCAGAAGGAAATTGAGAAACAAACTTGTAGGGGGATCTCAGCTATCTGTAAGAATAATAGGGTAGTTATGGTAGGGGATTTTAACTTGGCAAAGATCGACTGGGACTGCCGTAGGATTAGAGGTTTAGATGGAGAGGAATTTCCTAAGTGCGTACAAGACAGTTTTCTGATTCAGTGTGTGGATGTACCTACTAGAGAAGATGCAAAACTTGACCTACTCTTGGGAAATAAGGCAGGGCAGGTGACTGAGGTGTCAGTGGGGGAGCACTTTGGGGCCAGCGACCATAATTCTATTCATTTTAAAATAGTGATGGAAAAGGATAGACCAGATCTAAAAGTTGAGGTTCTAAATTGGAGAAAGGCCAATTTTGACGGTATTAGGCAAGAACTTTTGAGAGCTTATTAGAGGCAGATGTTCGCAGGGAAAGGGACGGCTGGAAAATGGGGAGCCTTCAGAAATGAGATAACAAGAATCTAGAGAAAGTATATTCCTTTCAGGGTGAAAGGGAAGTCTGGTTGGTATAGGGAATGCTGGATGACTAAAGGAATTGAGGGTTTGGTTAAGAAAAAGAAGGAAGCATATGTCAGGTATAGACAAGATAGATGGAGTGAATCCTGAGAAGAGTATAAAGGAAGTAAGAGCATACTTAAGAGGGAAATGAGGAGGGTAAAAAGGGAACGTGAGAGAGCTTTGGCAAAAAGAGTTAAGGAGAATCCAAAGGGGTTTTACAAATATATTAAGGACAAAAGGGTAACTAGGGAGAGAATAGGGCCCCTCAAAGATCAGCAAGGTGACCATTGTGGAGCCACAGAAAATGGGGGAGATACAAAATTAATATTTTGCATCTGTATTTACTGTGGAAAAGGATATGGAAGATATAGACTGTAGGGAAATAGATGGTGACATCTTGCAAAATATCTAGATTACAGAGGAGGAAGTGCTGGATGTCTTGAAACGGTTAAAGGTGGATAAATCCCCAGAACCTGATCAGGTGTACCCAAGAACTCTGTGGGAAGCTAGAAAAGTGATTGCTGGGCTTCTTGGTGAGATATTTGTATCATCGATAGTCACAGGTGAAGTGCCGGAAGACTGGAGGTTGGCAAACGTGGTGTCACTGTTTAAGAAGGGTGGTAAAGACAAACCAGGGAACTATAGACCAGTGAGCCTGACTTCGGTGGTGGGCAAGTTGTTGGAGGGAATCGTGAGGGATGGGATGTACATGTATTTGGAAAGGCAAGGACTGATTCGGGATAGTCAACATAGCTTTGTGCGTGGGAAATCATGTCTCACAAACTTGATTGAGTCTTTTTGAAGTAGCAAAGAAGATTGATGAGGGCAGAGCAGTAGATGTGATTTTTTTTTAGATTAGATTACTTACAGTGTGGAAACAGGCCCTTCGGCCCAACAAGTCCACACCGACCCGCCGAAGCGCAACCCACCCATACCCCAACATATACCCCTTACCTAACACTATGGGCAATTTAGCATGGCCAATTCACCTGACCCGCACATCTTTGGACTGTGGGAGGAAACCGGAGCACCCGGAGGAAACCCACGCAGACACGGGGAGAACGTGCAAACTCCACACAGTCAGTCGCCTGAGGCGGGAATTGAACCCAGGTCCCTGGTGCTGAGAGGCAGCAGTGCTAACCACTGTGCCACTGTGCCGCCCGCCACTGTGCCACCGTGCCGCCCCCACTGTGCCACCGTGCCGCCCATTTATATGGACTTCAGTAAGGCGTTCGACAAGGTTCCCCGTGGGAGACTTATTAGCAAGGTTAGATCTCATGGAATACAGGGAGAATTAGCCATTTGGACACAGAACTGGCTTGAAGGTAGAAGACAGAGAGTAGTGGTGGAGGATTGTTTTTCAGACTGGAGGCCTGTGACCAGTGGAGTGCCATAAGGGTCGGTGCTGGGCTCTCTACTTTTTGTTATTTACATAAATGATTTGGATGTGAGCATAAGAGGTACAGTTAGTAAGTTTGCAGGTGACACCAAAATTGGAGGTGTAGTGGACAACGAAGAGGGTTACCTCAGATTACAACAGGATCTTGACCAGATGGGCCAATGGGCTGAGAAGTGGCAGATGGAGTTTACTTCAGATAAATAGGAGGTGCTGCATTTTGGGAAAGCAAATCTTAGCAGGACTTATACACTTAATGGTAAGGTCCTAGGGAGTGTTGCTGAACAAAGAGACCTTGGAGTGCAGGTTCATAGCTCCTTGAAAGGGGAGTGACAGGTAGATAGGATAGTGAAGAAGGTGTTTGGCATGTTTTCCTTTATTGGTCAGGGTATTGAGTGCAGGAGTTGGGAGATCATGTTGTGGCTGTACAGGACATTGGTTAGGCCACTGTTGGAATATTGCGTGCAATTCTGGTGATCTTTCTTTCGGAAAGATGTTGTGAAACCTGAAAGGGTTCAGAAAAGATTCATAAGGATATTGCCAGGGTTGGAGGATTTGAGCTATAGGGAGAGGCTGAACAGGTTGGAGCTGTTTTCCCTGGAGTGACAGAGGCTGAGGGGTGACCTTATAGAGGTTTACAAAATTATGAGGGGCATGGATAGGGTAAATAGGCAAAGTCTTTTCCCTGGGATCGAGAAGTCCAGAGCTAGAGGGCATAGGTTTAGGGTGAGAGGGGAAAGATATAAAAGAGACCTGAGGGGCAACTTTTTCACGCAGAGAGTGGTATGTGTATGGAATGAGCTGCCAGAGGATGTGGTACAATTGCAACATTTAAAAGACATTTGGATGGGTATATGAATAGGAAGGGTTTGGAGGGATATGGGCTGGGTGCTGGCAGGTGGGACTAGATTGGGTTGGGATATCTGGTTGGCACGGACAGATTGGACCGAGGGGTCTGTTTACATGCTGTACATCTCTATGACTCTAAAACAGTCTCCACTTCTCCAGTCTCATTCCTGGAACCATAGCAGTAGCAATAACTTCATGCAACTGAAGTACAGACACTTACCACTTGCACTGTCCCTAGTTAACATAGATCGACACCCAATCAGACTTCTGCCTCCTACCACTTGCTTTATCATTCACTGCCCGTAATACATAGAGTCAGAGAGATGTACAGCATGGAAACAGACCCTTCGGTCCAACCCGTCCATGCCGACCAGATAACCCAACTCAATCTAGTCCCACCTTCCAGCACCTGGTCCATATCCCTCCAAACCCTTCCTATTCATATACATTCAAATGCCTCTTAAATGTTGCAATTGAACCAGCCTCCACCACATTGTCTGGCAGCTCATTGCATTGCCCATCTGGTCCAGATCCTGTTGTAATCTGAGGTAACTCTCTTCGCTGACCACTACACCTCCAATTTTGGTGTCATCTGCAAACTTACTAACTGTACCTCTTATGCTCATATCTAAGTTATTTATGTAAATGACAAAAAGTAGAGAGCCCAGCACCAACTCTTGTGGCACTCCACTGGTCACAGGCCTCCAGTCTGAAAAACAACACTCCACCACCAACCTCTCTCTTCTACCTTTGAACCAGTTCTGTATCCAAATGGCTAGTTCTCCCTGTATTCCATGAGATCTAACCTTGCTAATAAGTCTCCCATGGGGAACCATGTCGAACGCCTTATTGAAGTCCATATAGATCGCATCTACTGCTCTGCCCTCATCAATCTTCGTTGTTACTTCAAAAAACTCAATCAAGTTTTTGAGACATGATTTCCCACGCACAAAGCCATGTTGACTATCCCGAATCAGTCCTTGCCTTTCCAAATACATGTACATCCTGTCCCTCAGGATTCCTTCCAACAACTTGCCCACCACCGAAGTCAGGCTCACTGGTCTACAATTCCCTGCCTTGTCCTTACCACTCTTCTTAAACAGTGACACCACATTAGCCAACCTCCAGTCTTCCGGCACTTCACCTGTGACTATCGATGATACAAATATCTCAGCAAGAGGCCTAGCAATCACTTCTCTAGCTTCCCACAGAGTTCTCGGGTACACCTGATCAGTTCCTGGGGATTTATCCACTTTTAAACGTTTCAAGACATCCAGCACTTCCTTCTCTATAATCTGGACATTTTGCAAGGTGTCACCATCTATTTCCCGACAGTCTATATCTTCCATATCCTCTTCCACAGTAAATATGGGTGCAAAATATTAACTTTGTATCTCCCCCATTTTCTGTGGTTCCACACAAACGCCGCTTTGCTGATCTTTGAGGGGCCCTATTCTCTCCCTCGTTACCCTTTTTTGTTCTTAATATATTTGTAAAAACTCTTTGGATTCTCCTTAATTCTATTTGCCAAACCTGTTCATTTGCCTCAAAACAAAAACACCTCTTCTAAACCCTAGGGAATCATAAGTTGCTGCTACCATTTAAAACTGTTTTTCTTGTGCATTTTTTCTAAAAATGATTCAATCTTAATGCCTCATTTCTGACTATCATGGAAACTGCTTCAGATGTCCTTGATTAAAGGATGCAAGCATATTAAAGGACATTGGAATATGAAAGGTTTTAAATTGTTGTACTCTATTCAAAAGGAACAAAGCTTTCAAGTCGCAGTGCTAAATATTTGAGATGAGCAGATTAAATGGTCTAGCAAGCCACTGAGTTGTATCAATCACTACAAAGTGTCAACAAAGCAACTTGGTTCACGTGGACTACAGGAGTGCAAGAAGATAGTTCCCCACCACCTTCTCAAGGGCAACCAGGGACAGACAATAAATGCTGGCCAGCCAGCAACCCAGCCTCCCACAAAAGAATGAAAATCCAAGTGACCTTTACCTGTTCCTAAGAATTCCTGCTGGCTTTTAACTGATCAGATCTTTTTTTAATACACATTTGAGCTCAAGAATGCTGAGACAAATTCTGTCTGATGCTTTGCTTTGAGCTACCAGTCTGGCTGCAATCAGTTGCATTGTTAGGATTGCGTAGGGTCTGTGCCTCATTAGTTGTGGTAGCTCATCAACGTTATTCGCCAATGCAGGATTTGTTTCACGTAGAAAGTTTAATGATAGCTCTGGCTGAACTCTCAATTTTGTGAATTTTAGCAGAAGTATAATTGCTTCTGTAAGTATCCACCACTTAATATGGTTTATTTTTTAAAAATGTCCTAAGGTACTTAACAAAAGTGATAACAGACACTGAGCCACAGATGGGCGGCACGGTGGCACAGTGGTTAGCACTGTTGCTTCTCAAGCGCCAGAGACCCGGGTTGAATTCTCGACTCAGGCGACTGACTGTGTGGAGTTTACACGTTCTCCCCGTCTCTGTGTGGGTTTCCTCCGGGTGCTCCAGTTTCCTCCCACAGTCCAAAGATGTGCAGGTCTGGTGAATTGACCATGCTAAAAAAATTGCCCGTAGTGTTAGGTAAAGGGTTAAATGGTGGGGTATGGGTGGGTTGCGCTTCGGTGTGGACTTGTTGGGCCGAAGGGCCTGTTTCCACACTGTAAGTAATCTAATCTAATCTAATCATGACTAGAACTAGAATAATGAGTGAGGTTTTACAGAGTATCTTAAAAAAGGGGACAGAAGTTAAGAGGTGATTTCTGGAAGTTGAAGGCACAACTGTCAATGTTGGATGGTAAATGTTGGAGTGTCCAGAAGGCTTCAACTGGAGAGCAGCACAAAGTTCTAAAATGTTTGCAGGAGCAAGAGGGAGTCTGTGGGCAGAGAAAGAGGTGAGGACATCAAAAGAATTTTAAAATAAGGCTGAAGCCTTTAAAATTAAGGCATTGTCGTAATGGGAGTTAGTGGAATTCAGGGCTGATGATTAAGTTACGATCCACAGTGCTTTGGATGCACACCAGTATCTAATGAGGTAAGGTGGACATGAGCACATTGGCATTATTATGTCCAGAAGCAGTAAAAGTATGGACAAGGGTTTCAGCCACAGATGAGTTGAGGCAGGACCAGAGTTGCAAATGTGTTGCTGGTCAAAGCACAGCAGGTTAGGCAGCATCTCAGGAATAGAGAATTCGACGTTTCGAGCATAAGCCCTTCATCAGGAATAAGAGAGAGAGAGCCAAGCCGGCTGAGATAAAAGGTAGGGAGGAGGGACTAGGGGGAGGGGGGCGATGGAGGTGGGATAGGTGGAAGGAGGTCAAGGTGAGGGTGATAGGCCGGAGTGGGGTGGGGGCGGAGAGGTCAGGAAGAGGATTGCAGGTTAGGAGGGCGGTGCTGAGTTGAGGGAACCGACTGAGACAAGGTGGGGGGAGGGGAAATGAGGAAGCTGGAGAAATCTGAGTCCGTGTGGGATCAGTCGGTTCCTTAGGCAGGTGCTGAGGAAGGAGATGTGGCTGTGGTAACGGGTCTGTTTGAGAACGTGGCTGAAGAGCTTCTGTGCAGAGGAGATGACCTGGGGGGTGCAGTGAGAGAGGGACTCACTGAAATCCTTGTAGAGGGAGGAAGAGAGCTTCTTCAAGGAAGGCATCCTTGTAAGAGGATTCGCAGTAGGTTAAAATCTTCGAGTAAAAAATGAGGTCTGCAGATGCTGGAGATCACAGCTGCAAATGTGTTGCTGGTCAAAGCACAGCAGGTTAGGCAGCATCTCAGGAATAGAGAATTCGACGTTTCGAGCATAAGCCCTTCATCAGGAATAAGAGAGAGAGAGCCAAGCCGGCTGAGATAAAAGGTAGGGAGGAGGGACTAGGGGGAGGGGCGATGGAGGTGGGATAGGTGGAAGGAGGTCAAGGTGAGGGTGATAGGCCGGAGTGGGGTGGGGGCGGAGAGGTCAGGAAGAGGATTGCAGGTTAGGAGGGCGGTGCTGAGTTGAATGAAGATGGAGGTAAGTAGTCTTGAGAATTATGGGGAGATGTTGGAATCTCGTCTTTCATTTAAACATTGTCAAACTGTTTCAATTAGGATACTTGTTGTAGATGGAGGAATAGGAAATGGAATTTGTAATGAGCATCAAATCTTCCCTTGTATTTGATTGGATAAATAGGAATTTCCTCCAATCATGAATATTGGATTAGCAGCTTAAAGAAAAGTTGGAATGGGATAGATCCCAGAGGATGAAGATATAGAATTTTGGTTTTGGGATGGTATTGTCAAATGGTTTTGTCAGCAAAAAGTAAATTGGTGTCAATGATAGAACTTTTGAAAGTAACATTTTGAGAGTGAAAGAAGAAGTCATTAAATTCTCTGGCTGTCATGCAGTAGATAAGAACAGAACCAAGCTAGGGAGTGTGACCCAGCTGAATGATTGAGAAATATTAGAGGAGAACAGTATGATCTACTCTGTTAAAGACACTAAATTGGTTTAAATTGATGGGGGTCAGTTATCGGAGCAATAAAGGATTTCATTTGTAATCAAGAATTGGGAAACATGATTTGTTGGGATTCAAACATTGATCTTTGGAAGAGGTGAGCATGGGTTTGAGAAATGACAATGCATTGACAGAATAGGCTTTGAAGAGGAAAGAAAGGAAGGTTAACATTGGGTGATGGTATTGCAAGGGGAGATGTTTTGCAGACAAAGAGGCGAGTGTAACAAAAGCAGACTTGAACAGTGACAGTTCCTGAAGAGAGGAGGATGCTAACAATACTAATTTACACCGGGCCCAGGAATGCAAATTGTATGATTAGCTGTCTGGTTGGAATAGGATTAAGCAAGCAAGTTGATGGGTCTCCTGGACAAGATGAGAATATTGCAGGAAATTAAGTGAAATCTAGATAAAGACCTAAGCTCAAACAAATTACAGTAGTGAGCTCTCTGGTTCTTCAAACATCCTGCACCATTCAGTAAATAACGACTATCTTTGTGTTTTGAATTCACATTCCCATCAACCCAAATAACCACTGATTATTGTACATAAGGCAGTCATTCTACCTCCACCTTAAAAATATTCAATGTGTGGACCTCTACCAACTTCTGAAACCTTCTCAAGTCGCACAACACTGAGCCTCTCTCCTAAAAGAGTCACTTTATTTCTTGTGGATCAATCCAGAATTATCTTTCCACATCTATTTTGTCAAGACTATTATCTCACTTCTCAATCAAGTCACCCCTTTTCTGCATTCTAGTGGACACAAGGCCAAGCTGCTTAATATTTGCTCAGAAGTGAATCTCATTCCATGTATTAATCTGGTAAACCTGCCTGAACTACCTCCAGCATATTTACACGCCTACTTAAATAAGGAGACCAAAACCATGTGCGCAGTGTTTGAGATGCAGTCTCACCAATGCCCTTTATAATTGAGCCATAACATTCTTGTTTTAAGTTTGATTCCTCTTGTCAGGACAGCATTCTCTTGCCCTTTTGAATCACTTGCTGAATCTACAGACTAACTAGAGGCAAGGGCAGTGGAGAACATTTGAAAAAGATTGTCCCACAGGGCTTAGGAAATGAGGAAGCAGGTGACCATTTTAGGTAGAGAGCAAGACAAGGAATTGATCATACATTGATCATGGTGGTAATGTTGGAGTAGTAAGGTCATGTAAGACAAGATTGAGGTGAGTTGCTGTGAATGTGACTGAAAGAGTTTGTTTATAGAGGGAGAGAGCGAAATGGATTGATAGAGGTTGAATTTTACCGAATCATGGTTCACTGGATCTCCAGCCTTTCCAAGGATGATTCTTGTTGAGAAACCTGAAGCGATATTTGGATCTGAACAAGCATTTTACATGAGAGGAGGAACAATGTAAGATGCTCAAAGTTGAAGTTTACAACTGAAATAAGATTTAAAGAGAAGGCCATACCACTGGCAGTTTGAACAGGGTAAGTTGTGGAAAAAATAGCCAGTCTAGTAAGCTCCACTCAAGGAACAGGTGTCATCGCTCCTTCACCAGGATTTTGTCAAAGCCTTACTGTCAATGTGAGCATTCACAATGAATTCGTAGGTGACACTTTATTTTTAAGTGAACAATAATACAGAAGCATCGTTAGGTAGGGAGTGGTTATGGTTAATGCACTGACTGGGTCAGTGGATAGGTCCTGGGATTGATTAGAAAGAGGTGAGTAAGATTATCTCCTGGTGGGCAGGGAGGAAACGGGATGGGTATTGTGACTTGCTGTTCATTTTGCTGTGGGAGGTGCCGGGGATTCTTTCAAAGGATACCAGTTTTAGACTGGGAAGGAAGCTATAGGCTTATTTGAGAGGTACTCGACCTGAGGTGGGTAGGAAAGATCTTGAGTTGAATATGTTGCTTCTTTGTGTACTCATCACAACTGCTTTGTCAGAAAATCCAGAGAAATGCTGTTTCAGTTCATGTCAGTCTTCATCCAAGGTCTAATTGCTTGTATTTCCGCTGCTGTGTTCTGTCCTGGTCACGCCTATATGTTGTTCATGTTAATTCCATTGTTTTCGAGCGTTCCTGTTTTCTTTAAAAAACTTCAAAGTGAATTTTAAATACTGCCAGTTATTTTGACGTTGGCTGTAATATTGCTTTAAATCATAAACACAGTCTCCTCCTCTCTCGCTCTATCCTTATTTGTGATTTAGTGATGCATTAGAGAGACATTTCCTCCTCCTCCTCCGATACGTAATTTAACAGTGAGTCAGGGCTACACCCACCACAGTTTCACTTAAGCTTGAACGACAGCTGACTTAACACAACCAAAGATACCCAGCTGACCAGTGGATTACTATCTCAGTTGTTTACATGTTTTGTACATCGTGTATTCCAAAAGTGGTCTCTCAGCATGAAAGTAAGTTTCTTTAATTTCAATGTCTGATCTGTGTCAGCTAGCTTTGAGTCATCTCAATACTTTCCTTTATGTCAACCTTTTATATGGCATATCTGTCAGCCACTCTTGTTCAAGCTCAGTCTGTTTTGCTACCACAAAAATCTGCTGTCTGCTTACAAACTTTTTGAAGAACTTGAAATATTTAAATGATTTTTGTCTGGGTTGGGGTCACTCTAATTTCCTGGTTATTCTCTATATCTTCTGGATCAGTTTGTTATTTTGGCTGTTGTCATTTCAATTGTTATGCAGTTTCTTCTGTATCATTTGAAATTGTGTAAGGCCTTGAAATATTCTTGGTGTGATTATTTTAATTATAGCATGTGATTGTAAATGGATTGTAAATTCATAATACAGCAGCTATGTTCCTCCCTCATTGCTTTTTAATTAAACTCCACACGGGTAAAGGGAGTATTAGAGACCCAATGTCATGTAGTATAAATATTGTATTTTGAGTCTCAAATTGCGAACTTTTAGCTTTGCTCTTCCTTATCTCTTGCCATCCTCCAACTCTAGCCTTTTGTGTATCACTGATTTTCTTAGCTACGTCACAGTTGAAGTTGAAGGTACCTATTCCTGTGTCTTAAGCTCTGGCATTCTCTATCCAAACCCCTTCACCTCTAAATCTTTCCTTCTTCCTTGAAGCCTATCTCTTTGACCAACCTTTTGGTCTACTGTTCTCGCTACTGTACTTGAACCTGTCAACGTTTAGCTGATAATATTCCTGACTGCTGGATATTTTGACAAATTAAAGACAAAATAAGTTGCATTGGATTGCTTTTTAAAGAGTCTTGTGGATTTAAAGCAGCATCAGGCAGGAGAGCTTGGTTCAGGCAGCACAACTTCAATGACAAAATCAGCATTCTCAATGAGTTTTTTATTAAGTGACGTCCGTGCTATTTTTATAATGGTTAGTTTATTCCACCTCCCTGCTCTAGTCAGTCTGTGTTGTGAATGCATGGGTAGGTGGATTAATGTTGTGAAGCTTCCGCTGGTAATGAACTTTCCCTCCCATTTCATCATTTTTCTGTAACCTTTCTCAATCTGGGTAAGGCACTCAAAGCTAGTGAGTAATTGGAATTCTTTACCCCAGATTAGAGCTGTGAATGCTGTCTCATTGAATGTATTCAATATATTGAAAACATTGAATATATTTATGGCTGAGATAAGCAGATTATTTTTGTTTATCAGGGAATTGAGAGATTGGGGGTGTGGACAAGAAAGTAAAATTGAAAGCCATGTTGAATGAGCTTGCTGGGTCCTATGGTCTTCTCCTGCATTTACTTCTCACGTTTTTACCCAGAGTTTTAAGAAAATGCTCACCATTGCAAATTTTCTTTGGAATTTGGTAAAGTGAGTTAGTCCTTTTTCTAACAGGCCTGCTCATTAGCAGGTGTCCAAATGTGTCTCAGTAGGGCAAGATTATATTTTTGTTCCAGTCCTTCTGATTTTTTTTCCCCATCGGCTCGTTCTTTGGGAAATGTCTGCAATACAGCTTCCTCGTCCATCTGATCAGGTGTAAACCTGGAGCAGGAGTGACTGGTTACAAAATGCTTCATTAAGGAAGGTCAAAGCTCATTTAGAGTCACAGACTCATAGAGATATACAGCACGGAAACAGACCCTTCAGTCCAGCTAGTCCATGATGTCCAGTTATTGCAACCTAATCTAGTCCCATTTGCCAGCTCTTAGCCCATATCCCTCTAAACCCTTCTTATTCATATAGCCATCCAGATGCCTTTTAAATATTGCAACTGTACCAGCCTCCTCCACTTCCTCTGGCAGCTCATTCCATACACGCACCACCCTCTGCATGAAAACGTTGTTCCTTAGGTCCCTTTTGGATCTTACCCCTCTCATCCTAAACCTATGCCCTCTTGTTCTGGATTTTCCCACCCCAGGGAAAAGACTTTTATCCATTTATCCTATCCATGCCCCTCATGATTTTATAAACCTCTATAAAGTCACCCCCTCGGCCTTTGATGCTGCAGGGAAAACAGCCCCAGCCTGTTCAGCCTCTCCTTATAGCTCAAATCCTCCAAACCTGGCAATATCATTGTAAATCTTTCCTGAACCCTTTCAGGTTTCTCAACATCTTTCTGATAGGAAGGAGACCAGAATTGCATGCAATATTTCAAAAGTGGCCTAACCTAACCAGTGTCCTGTACGGTTGCAACATGATGTCCCAACTCTGACCAATAAAGGAAAGCATACCAAATGCTGACTTCACTATCCTATCTACCTGCGACTCTACTTTCAAGGAGTTATAAGCCTGCACTCCAAGGTCTGTTTGTTCAGCAGCTCTTCCTAGGACTTACCATTAAGTGTATAAGTCCTGCTCTGATTTGCTTTCCTAAAATGCAGCACCTCACATTTATCTAAATTAAACTTCATCTGCCACTCCTCAGCCCATTGGCGCATCTTATATAGATCTGGTATAATCTGAGGTAACCACCTTCACTGTCACTACACTTCCAATTTTGTCATCCAAAAACTTACTAACCCTACCTCCTATATTCATATACACATCATTTATATAAATGATGAAAAGCAGTGGACCCAGCACGGTTCCTTATGGCACACCTCTGGTCACAGGCCTTCAGCCCAAACAGCAATCTTCTACTACTACCCTCTGTCTCCCTCTCAAGCCAGTTTTGTATCCAGTTGCATATTCCTCTGGATTCCATGTGGTCTAACCTTGCTAACCAATCTACTATTCAGAACCCTGTTGCACGCTTCGCTGAAGCCCATAACTACAATGTCTACTGCAGTACTTTCATTATCACTTCAAAAAAGCTCAATCATGTTAGTGAGACATGATGTCCCATGCACAAAACCATGCTGATTATCCCTAATCAATCCTTGTTGTGGTTACTGTATCGAATCATATGTAATATACAGCCCAGAAGCAGACATTTTCTGTCCTTTCTCATCTAAGGCTCAGTGTTACTGTCTTTTTCATTTATGTGCTTATTTAGCTTCTACTTTGTATCTCTTCTATAGACCTTGATTACTCCATAAGCAACAAGTTCCACATTCTCACCACACTCTGGATAAAGAAGTTCCTTCTGAATTCCCTGTCCTACTTCTTGGTTTTTTCATATGTTGATGGTCTGTATTTTTGCCCTGATAAGAGATCCAACCTGTTCATTCTTTCCTGTAAAGTACAGTCACACAGGTCTGCTATCATACCTGTAAGTATTTTCTGCCCCTTCCGTGTCGCTATCCTTTCAATAATTAGAGTGACCTGATGTTTACACAATACTCTTGAGTGTTGTCTAACCAAGTTTTGGTATGAACATAAATGCTTTGGGGCCAATGATAATAGGTATGTACACAATTCCTAAAGAGTTTGCAATTCTGTAGATGATCTTCATGTTGAGAAATATATTTGAAACCAGACAAAGAACTTGCATTACCCCAACATTCATTGCTTAATATTTTGTGCTTTTTAGCTATTAAACTTCTGCATCCTTTTCACACAGTATACATACCATAGTTTGGAGTCGGAGCAGTTTTATGAAATGAGAGGAAATTGTAGCTTGCTTACTCTGTCCATTTCTATGTGCTATAGCAGCAGCTGATGTGACCAAGAGGTTAAATATTGGAGATGAGATGTGTGAAATGTTTTGGAGCATCAAAGTCAACTTTATAAACTGTCTTGAATTCTACAATATGTACTTCTCCAGGTCCCTGTAAAAGCAAAAAAAAAGTTCAGGCGTTGAAAGATGGTGAAAGATTGGTGATGTAATGGCTTTCAGCTGATTGCACCAACCTCTGAATTTAGGCCCTCCATGTTTGCAAGTATAGAGGTCAGCTCTTGCCAGTTTGGCTTATTTAGTAGCATTCTTATCCTCTCAATCGAAAGGTCATGGGTTCAAGCCCCACTGAAGACCCTTTCCAGCTGAATCCACTTGTATGATTCTGAGTGCAGCGATTCCTACACTGATTTTCTGCATGTCTTAAATGCAGCATTTGCACCACTTTATGAAGAGAAGCAAGGCATTCAGATATGTCCAATCAGCCTTTGGAACGGCACAGTGGTTAGCACTGCTGCCTCACAGCGCCAGAGACCTGGGTTCAATTCTCATTCTCAATTGCACATTCTCCCCATGTCTGCATGGGTTTCCTCCCACAGTCCAAAAATAAATGTGCAGGTTAGGTGAATTGTCAGTAGTGTTAGGTGAAGGGGTAAATGTAGGGGAATGGGTCTGGGTGGGTTGCTCTTCGGATGGTAGGTGTGGACTTGTTGGGTCGAAGGGCCTGTTTTCACACTAAGTAATCTAATCTAAACCTGTTCAGCGGTACACACCCCTTAAGTAATTGGCACTTGAACCCAGAAGTAAGGACACTATTGCTGCACATCAAGATCCCTTCACCTTTTTAAAGAAATTTTCTGATCAACTTGTATATACAACCCTTGAAGGAGATTTAACTTGTCCCTGGGCCTCCTGGTGCAGAGGTAGGGATATTGCCACTGCACAAGAACCCTCACCTTTTCTTTCTGAACTGTTTTTGAGCAGATATAGTGGGTGCTTATGGGCAGTGATAATGACCCCACCTCTGAGCCAAGAGGCCCAGATTTGAGTTCCACCTGCCCCAGTGTGTCATAACATTTCTGCTGTGCAAGGTCATTGTGCTGATGTGTCAGCACTGGAGTCTGTGTCTGCCTGACCTTGTTACTTGACTATCTGACTGTGAAGATCCTGGAACTGGCAGGAGCCATCCATTGTAGACATTCAGCTGCCTCTGCTGTTTCCATTCTTCACAGCACCTTTTGAATAAACATCCCCCCCCCCCCCAAGTTTTCCTTTGCTACCGAGCCCTGATTTGGGATGTTTCCCTAGAATTTTTCTAATTTCCTGCAGCATTCTCTTGTCCATGAGACTCATCTTGCTGATTTGATCCTATTCCCACGAAACTGCAATCTACAGACTGCCTTTCTGGAGATTGTGCTGGACTCTTAACAGTTAACAATTCACATCAACTAATTAGCTGTGGGGAGTGTAGGCCTGGGTAAATTTGTAGTTGAGATGTTCAAATTTTGGGGAGTAGGTCATATGACACTCGGGCGTCAAGGTAAGTAGGAATGTATCTTGTGAAGAAAACATAAGGAAGTTTCTAATGAATATAAATAGGTTGAGTAACTGGGCAAAAGTCTGCCAGATGACCTAGGAAGCTGGGAAGTTGTTCACTTTGGCTGGAAGAATAAAAAAAGTAGATGCTGCTATTTGGAGATGGACTGCAGAACCAAAGTAGTGCAGAGGGACTCAGGTTTTCTGTTCCATGACTTGCAAAAGGTTTGTCTGCAATCGAGAAGGTTCTTTGTGGTACCATCCTTTGATAGAAGAATTAAACATAAAAGTTGGGATATTATACTTTAATTATACACCATTGCTGATGCCACACCTCAAATAATGTGTCCTTAACTAGGAAAGAATCCAATGTGGAGGTTTACTAGATTCCTACCTGAAATGAGCTGTTCGTTTAAAGGATAGCTTGGATAGGTTTGAATTTAGAGTGCAGAGTGACATGATGGAAGGGTGTAAGATTCTGAATGGCCTTGACAAGATGGATTTGGAAGGGAGGCTTCTTTTTGTTCATCTAAAACTAGGGGGCACTGTTTAAAAACTTGGGTATGCCTTTTAGGACAGAGATTAGGAGAAAGCTTTTCACTGTTGGGTGTGCAGCTTTGCCATTCTCCCTGAGAAGGCAGGGAAAGTGGGGTTATTGAATATTCTTAAGATCGAGGTGATTGATTCTTGTTAGGCAGGGGAAACTAGGGTGATCAGAAAATGCTGAATTGGAATCACAAAGAGATCACCCATCAATAGTGGAGCAGACTCAAAAGATCAATGATCTACTGCTCCTGTTATGTATGTTCATCTGGGCCTATTTTACATTAATAACAACGAGGAGCTTGAGATGCTGCTTAGCTCAGGCAGAGTGCTGTCTGTGTTACTGTCCAAGAAAACTGGACACTGTAGCAATAGTTATGTATGAAAGAACAAGATCAGGGGAAGTTAAGGCACTTCAACTGGGAGGATCAAGTTAAGGGGTGTATATTTGTAAAATATATCTTTATAAATAAACCTTTATTTTTCTCATGGGACATGGGCATCACTGGCGAGGCTAGCATTTAAGGCCAGTTAAGGGTCAACTTAATTACTGAAGTTCCAGATTTTCTTTCAGGACAGATTAGGTAAGGATGGTGGATAAACGGAAGACTGATTAAAGGTTGATTTCAATATCATTCTGCACAAACTGGCTTTGTGAAACAGAACAGTTGCCACCAAGATAGAACAGTTAACTGTTTATACCCCTGCTGATTGCAGTTAGCAAATTTATTTTTGTCTTTATGAATGTAACAGTGAGTACATTTGAAAAGTAATTTGCTGTTTTTGAAGAGTCGTTGGCATTTCTGTAAATGTAGTATAAGCTGTATAACAAGTCTGTTTTCTTGCATTCTGCATCTATGCCAAAATTTGCATGTATGACAAAGTTTGGCTTGTCATTCACTCAGCCTCTTGCAGCAGTCTGCTTGATGTTGTCAGCAATCATTTTAACTGATCCAGCTCCTTTCAGATTGGTTTTCTAGAGGAAGACGATGTAGGGAATGGGCACATTGAAGCTGGACAGCAGACGTGACCTCCATTAAGGTTTCAACTGGAAGATGTAAACTCAGTGTGACACTTTCTCCTTACTATAGTGGAGTGATAATCTAGATTTTATCGTCATGTGTGGAGGAGATTGTGAGCAACAACACTGTTTGTTTTGGTCGCAACTTTAACATTTCCCATGACGTTCAGGAACATGATTGAAAACTGCACCACAAGACCTCCCATGAGGATCAGTGAATTCCCAGTGAATTAAAAATTTTTGTACTTGCCTGAATGATGGCAGACTTTAAAAGCATCTCCATGTCGCAAGAATATTAGTAAATCAGGCACATGGATCTTGAAACTTGGAGGTAAGTACTACACCTGCTTATGAGACTAAAGGCTGACCAACTCACTGAACCTTAAGGCCTACATCCCATATTCTTAAAAGTGGTGACTGTAAAGATAGAGGTTACATTGCCTGTAAACCTCCAAAGTTTCATAAATTCTGGAAAAATCCCAGCAGATTAGAAAGCTGCAAATATAACATTCCCATTCAAGGACGGACGCAGACCAAAAGCAAGAAACTTTATGCCAGTTAGTCTAGCACCTGTCCTGTGACTAATTTTGGAATCTGTTGTTAAGGAATTAGTAGCAGAGCACTTAGAAAATTATAATACCATAAACAATGTCAGCATGGTTTTGCCAAAGGAGAATCACGTTCAACGACTTTCTATTATTGTTTTGAGAATGTAACCAGTAAGATGGATAAAGGAAAACGAGTAGGTGAAATGCATTTGCAGTTCCTTGTGTAGTTTGACAAAGTACATGATAAAATATTTCTATTCCATGTAAGAGCTCATGATATTGGGATCAATATATTAGCAGAGAAAGGGGCTTGGCTAACCAAAAGAAAACAGTGGACAAATAGGTCATTTTTTAAGTACAAGCTAACTAGTAGGGTGCCACAGGAATTCGTATTGGATTTTGGGAAGAATCATTTGCTGCTGATAAAGTTATAGGTGGGAAAGCGAGCACGTGATGACATAATTGATCTACAAAGGGTTGTAGATTAATGAAGTGAGTGGGCAAGGATGTAACAGGTGAACTGTTTTGGTAGGACGAATGGAAAAGTAAATGATCATTCAAATGAGAGACACAAAACAATGTTATTATACAGAAGGATCTCTGGTTGTTCATGTAAATGAATCACCGTCACCAGGCAGGTACAGAAGTAAAGTCTCCACTATCCTAGAGGACCATGGGGCTACTGTCTCATCAGAGAGAGACTATTGGTGTTGAGTTTAACCAGCAAGTCATCACACCTCAGGTGAGGGACAAAGGTGAGAAGGCCAGACCTTCATGGTAACCTCCGACCGTGTGGGAATTGAACCCACACTGCTGGCATCACTCTGTATTGCAAACCAACCATCCAGCGAATTTAACTAACTGACCCTCATTCAGCAAGTAATTAGACAAATGAACATTGGCATTTAATTCAAGGGATTTGGAATGTAAAAGCTTGGAGGTAAGTCTCACTGGCTACTCAGTGAGGCGACACCTAGAACACTGCATATAATTTTATTCTTCTTCTTAAAGAAGGAATTACTTAAATTGGAGGCAGTTTAGAGGAGGTTGATTCCTGAGATGAAGGGATTGTCTCGTGAAGAAAGATTAAATAAGTTGATCCTATACTGAGTTTAGAAGAAACAGAGGTGATTCTGTTAAAACACAAGACTGAGGGTACTTGACAAGGTAGATGCTGGGACAATGTCTCTCCTTACAGGGGAACTTAGAACTGGGGGCACATTCTCAGAGTCTCCTATTAAGACCAATGAGGAATTTTATATCTAAGAACTGTGAATATTTGGAACTTTCTACTCTAGAGCACTCTGGAGTCAATGTTTAAGGCTGGCAAACTTAATTACAAAGCAGTCAAGGCATCAGGCATCAAAGTGGAATTGGGTCAAGATTAGATCACCATTATCCTATTGAGTGGCACAAGCAGGCTTGAGGGGTCCTATGACATCCTTATTTCTATTTTTGTGTTCAAAGGCTGTTTTAAATAATATTTTGAAGTAAGAATCAAGTATGAAGAGGCAGAAATTTAGGGAAGGAACTCCAGAATATGGGGTCAAAACCACTTGAATGTACAACCATCTCAACCCTCTGGGTCAATGCTGGGAGAACTGCTAATGGAGCTCTGGCTGTTACCTGCCAAATGCTAAATTATACAAAAAGAGACTGACAATATTTAGTAACCCTTGCTGGATGGAAAACATCAGAGTACACCATCAATATGCTGAATAATCTTAGCAATACCCTAGTTTGAACAGTTAGGCAGAGATTCACTTTATTTTTATTAGTTTCACGCTGTTTTAGTGCCTCGATTTCTTATTGCACAGGCCAATTTCCAAATTGCCAGTCAGGCACTTCCTGTCATTGTGACTATAGAATCCAAAAATGTTCCAGAAAATGCTCTCTGTTTCTATAACTCACTGCACAGTGGATAGCGAGGGTGTAACCTGATGACAATCTTCTGTTGCAGTCTCACTTGTGTGGTTTGCAAATACATGCTGTGTCTCAGACTGGCAATACTTTGCTGATGAGAGAGATGGGGTTCTTGAATCTCAATGTATGGATCTCAAAGCCAATGGCAGCAGCACAGTCAAATTTGCTGGATTTCTGGAGGCCAATAACATTTGAGTGTGATAACTTTGGAACAGAAAATTGTTTTTATATGTATCACCGTTCCTAATAAGTTATCTATTTTCATCTTCTTCTGCTCCATAACACCTATAAAACTGTGTGCTGCCAGGGACAGCATGAGGTGCATACTCTATTTATTAGGACAGTGAGCTGGTGCCAGTCTGTTGGTTGCTCAAACTGTGGATGGACCCTGTGCAAGGGGGAATCAAACTTTCTTATTGTACGACAGCTTGGAAAATGACTACCCTTAAGATTCTTACATCATGGACCTCTAGTCAATAGCTTATTATGTGCAGTATGCCCAAAACTCAACATGACTTCAATTGTGCTCCCTTCTATATTATTATGTCTCTTAGTTCCATACTTGATCTGAAGTCAGAACCAAAGAACTACATTTGTATCAAAAGTTTGTTCTGGACTGGTCTTGAATTCTGTTGTGAGAGCGAGAGATTTCTGGAACCTTCCCATTCCCAGTGTCTGTGAAGCAATTTTATTTCCCACCTGCACCATCCTCCTGCCCATTGATTACCTCTTCGCTTCTCATTGAATTTCTTCCTTCCATTCCCCGCTTTCCCCAAACCTTATCTCTATTCCTGAATCTTCACCTTCACGGCCCTTCACATTTCAATTCCAGTAGTTGTTTCTGTGTTGGATGTGTTGGAAGTTCTGTGCATTCCATTACTGTACTATCCAAGGAGCCAGGCTTTGTTTAATGCTACCACTATGTCATCGTCTGTTGGTCAATGTGCAGAGAATGAAACACTGAATAACATTTAGGAGTGCCTTCTGTTTATCACTGCCTGATCTAGAATTATTTCCCTGCTGTTAAGACCAAATCCCTTCATATTGAGAAGATTTCCAGATAGAACATGTTTTACTGGTGCAGAGCTTTGAACTTTTATTAATGTCGTCAGTTTGGGCCCAGACTTTGTAGTAGCGAGAGACCAACAATTATGAATACTGATTCTCATAATGGTGGTGGACTAAAATCGTATGATATATTATTGCATTGCAAATGTCAATGGTTTCCTTGAGCTATTTTGCTGAATTGGCTAGCAATGTCAAATGACACACTGCATTGCTGTTATGCAAATCTTTAATGGTTTTTGCATTTGTGTAATAATCTTTGCATGTGTATGTGGAAAATTCACTCAAAACTGGTTACAGCCATTAGCATTCCTCTCTCACAATATAAATACTGTTTTACCTTTGGTAGTTATGCATTGTCTTGAGTATTGGAAGACACAAGTCCTTGACAAAATGTCTTATTTCAGCAATACTGAAGTTCTGTATGTCTGAATGACATTACATTTAAAAAAACTTTGATATAAGTTTAATTTATGCTTCCTGATATCATGGAAAGAAAACATTTTATAAATTTTCGGGTTAGAGGTGGTACCAGTTTTGTGACAGGCACGAGCGGAACCAGAGAGGAGTCTCCATTAAGTGGATTACAGTTAAATGAGGATGGAATTGCCAACAGCATTGAAGGTGGGAGAGAAGGATGAGACTGAAAGGAATAACATCTGTCTGTCATGGCAGAGGTCAAATTGGATTGTGGAGCATCCAATACATAATGCCAAGCGTGTAACTCTGATGCAGCAACCAATTCACGACTTTGGAGGAATGAGGAAAACTTGGAGAATGAATGTTAGTTTTGAGAGTGGAGAGATTAGGATTGCTTTTTTTTTAAAGCAGGTTGGAAGGTGTGTGTAGAATATGGGAACATTTCCACAATAGAGAGGCAAGTTGGTAAGTATAAAACTGAAATGCAATTTGGATGGTCTGGATCTTACCAGTCAAGTCTCAGTCAAGAATAGAGGGAGCTGGTGCACAATAATTTTATAAACAGTGGACAGTGCTCACGTGTGGAATTTTACAGGTACTAAGTTGGCCTGTGCAGTTCGGCTGAGGTAATAGCCTTCCCGCAGCCAGACATTAAAAAGAAAACTCCAAACATGATGGTGGTGACCTGCATTGGTTCTGGCTTTCAGCAGCACTGTGCGAATACCTCCCCCTTGAGGAGAAATTTTGAAAGTTCAATGCTGGTGTGGCTTCGGTTACATTACTTAAACACTACTTGTTAATGGAGTCAGTGCAGTTGTGAGTACAGTGGGATGGAAGGGGATGATGGGCCATGTGGGGGAGGAGAAATTGATATTGCACGGTCATGTTATGCTTGAATTAGTTTTTCAATTTTAACGTGGCAGAAGACTGACTTCCAGTGGTAGCTGACTTGTGAGATTCATTTTGCTAAATCACTTTGCAATATTCAGTCTGCATTGGATTCCAAAAGAATAGGAGATTAAAAGGTGTGTTGTTCTTCAGTAGTACACAGGTGCAGCAAAAATAGCAGTTGCAAATTCAGAAATAGAGTACAAAATGTTGGAAGTGCGGAGTAGGTTGCTGGCTGAAGGAGAAGGATAAAGAGAATTTCTTTGCAATTCTTTACCCCAGAAGGCTGATAAAGCTCAGTCACACTCAAAGCGTGTTCAAGACAGTGATTGATAGATTTCTAGATGTAAGTGTCACCAAGGAATGTGGGATTGCATGGGAAAATGATGCTGAGGTAGATTATCTGCCATGATCTAGAATGGCAAAGCAGGCTTGAGGGGCTGAATGATTTAGGCATGCTAGATAAAAACTGACAAAACTGTGTATGCTGTAAATCAGAAACAAAAACAGAACTTGCTGGAAAAACTCAGCAGGTCTGGTATCATCTGTGCAGAGAAATCAGTTTACGTTTTGGATCAAGTGACCCTTCCTCAGAACAGTTGGTAGTTGGGAAGATTGTTTTTAATGCAGAAGAGAGGGTGGGGTGAGGGAATAAAGAGTTAATGGTAGGTGGGGTAAGAGCCCAAAGAAAGAGAAGAACAGTTGGACAGACAAAGGAGTAGATAATGATCTGATTAGGAGGATGAATAGCTATTAATGGGGACAGTTAGTGGCTAACAATGGGTTGTGTGTAATAGCAGACTGTGTGATAACAAGGCTTGGTGGGTGAGGGTTGGGGTAAGGACATGGAAGAGCTCAAGCCCTAAGATTATTGAACTTGATATTTAGTCCAGAAAGCTGCAGAGTCCCCAAATGGAAAATGAAGTGACTTAAGCCTGCGCCTACGTTAACAAGGTAAAAACAATGACTGCAGATGCTGGAAACCAGATTTTGGATTAGTGGTGCTGGAAGAGCACAGCAGTTCAGGCAGCAGCCAAAGAGCAGCGAAATCGACGTTTTGGGCAAAAGCCCTTTTTGAGAGGAGGAAAACTTCTTCAAGGCAGGCATCCTTACAAGAGGATTCGCAGTAGGGTTAAAATCAACGACATAAAAACAATGACTGCAGATGCTGGAAACCAGATTCTGGATTAGTGGTGCTGGAAGAGCACAGCAGTTCAGGCAGCAGCCGAGGAGCAGCGAAATGTCGATTTCGCTGCTCCCTACGTTAACAATCCTGGTGGGCTCATTCGTCACTATTGTGTATGGAAAATGGGAGTTGACATTTCTTTATTTGTTCATGAGACTATAAAGGTTTTGGCAAAGCCAATGTTTGTTGTCCTGCCTCATTGCTTATAGTTGATAAGGTCATGCTGAACCACCTTGAAATGGTGCAGTCCATGCATTACAGTGCTGTTAAGCAGAGTGTTCCAGGTTTTTGACCCAGTGACAAGGTGGTGTGTCTTGGAAGGAAACTTACAGATTGTGGTGTTTCCATATATTTTCTGCCCTTTCTTTTTTCTAACAGAGACCATGGGTTTGCAAGTTTTTTACATCTAAAGAATGCTAGACCAAAAGACAGAGCAATGTCCATGTCTGATATCTGGGCAACAAATGAGAGATCAGATCAAGCATACACAAATTCAAGAACTGACTTGCTTTAAATTGTGCATTTATTCTCATCCCTTTCCCCTTCCTACTCAACTTTTGTTCAGCATCAAGACTTTTGTTTCAGTATGAATTTGTTCAGAGAAGTTGATTTCTAAGCTGTGGTTGGAAATGCTGTAGTTGGAGGGGACAGCTAGTTATTGAGGTTCAAAGTTTAATGCAGCCTCTATATTTGAAAATTCCTTTCTGATCTCCAAACTTCCCCCAGTTAGTAACCTCTCTCATGTCACTTCCAACTGCCACATAGCCCACTGCTGCCTCAGTTGATTTTTTGAATATCCTATCCATGATTTGATTGCCTTTTGGGTTTAAGTTCCATTGCATTTGGACATTTCCTCTTACACCCTGCTTAAAACCATGCTCTTCCAGTGCTCCATTTCACACCACATTCTTGTTCATTTATATTGCCTACATGCTAGAACCACCTTAACTTCACCATTTTCTTGTTTTCAGATGTCTCCATGGTCTCTCTGCTTCCCTATCCCTGCAGCCACCTCCAGCCCTACAACCCTCCCAAATCTCTCCATTGTGTTAAATGCAGCTTTTTGCATATCTCTGACTTTAATCATTACTCCATTGATGGCTGTACATTCATTTGCCATGGGCCCAAGTTCTGGAATGCTTTCCCAAGACCACCGCACTTCTTGGAAATTAGCTGCTCCTTTCAGATACACTGGTAGAAGTGTTAAGTTTGACAGGCCTTTGAGCACCTGTATTTGTGTCTCCTAATATTTCCTTATGGTTAGGTATTGAATTTAGTTTGATGTGTTTTTAAAAGTGTAAGTTAGTGTACTTTGCAGAGCTCTGGGGAAATGAGCAAAATGGTGGATTCATTGTCTGTCATACACAGCAGAGATTTAGTGGGTTGAATGGCCTCTTTCTGAACTGTGGTATAATATAACTATGATGCATGACTGGTGTCGGTGAAGGGCTTATGCCTGAAACGTCGAATTTCCTATTCCTTGGATGCTGCCTGACCTGCTGTGCTTTTCCAGCAACACATTTTCAGCTCTGATCTTCAGCATCTGCAGACCTCACTTTCTCCTGCTGGGTCATGGAAGCCTACCCAATGGTAGTATGTTTGTTTGTTGCACCTTTGCAGTTTGAGCTGGTGGAAATCAGCTGAGAGGTCAGCAGACTCTGGAATGTAATGCTGATGTTGGCTGCAGCAATGATAGATTGTTGTAAATAAAGAGGAGAGGGAATCTGCCATTTTGATGCAAGTCCAGACCAACAGTAGTGTTGTTAATACTTGGCTGCCTTCTGAAACAGCCTGGCAAGCCACTCGATTAAGGGGCAATTAGGGATGGACAGCAAATGATGGCTTTGTCACTGTTGCCCACATCCCAAGTAATATTTACCAAACATAAAGAAAAGCACCATTACTGAATGAGCAGCTCAGTGAAACAAAGGATTGCACATGTCCGCGGCTTTCATTGCTCGTAGTGCATGCCAAACTGAAAGGTGGCACTAAAAAAAACCTGCTTATCAGGCTCTACCACTGATGGAGGCAGTGCACATTGAAGGCTTAAATGTCAGGATGAAGGAGCTTCCATTCAAAGCTTTATGTCCTAATTTTACATAGCAACTTGAAAACACTGGATTATGTTTGAACTATGGACATCCTTGATTTGTTGTTGAATTCAGAGGTCATTATATTCCCAGGCAAGTCCCCTGGTGATTAAAATCTGTCTTTGGTTTTATGTTGGCGTGGAGTCTGAAGGAACTCCCCAGCTCCTGAGATTTATTTTTTTATATATGAAACTGAACAGGTCAGAAACTGCCACTGTTTGAAATCTGAAAAGATTTGTGCCTTTGCCCTGCAGTGCACACTCAGTATATTGTCAATGCTGTCCTTCTGACACAGTGCTTCATCACTTTTGTTCCTCTGCCCCTTGTGATCACTCAATACTATCCCTCTCTGCCCCGCAGCAGTTCCTTGATGCTGCTCCATTTTGCTCCCTCAACCATACTTCGCTTTGCCCCATTCTGCTTCCTCAGTATTGGCCATTCTGCTTCACCGAACTCTTTGGGTGGTCTCCCCACCTCAAGCTCAAGAACTTGGGTTTTGCCACCCAGGAATCTTCCAGGTCCAATCATTGACTCCTCTTACCTGAAGGGTAACAGTTGGTGAATTCCAGTTCTAAGCAGCTTTCCCTGGCTGTGGAGATGATGATAAATCAGCGAAATTCCAGTGTTTGTCCAGTGAATACTGTCACAAGTATGCATCATCTTGCATTTGTATAGAGGCACGTGTTATCAGACAGGTGCTTGTTCTGTTCCTGTTCCTAGGTCCAAACATTCTTTGCCTGTCCCTTTGTATTCAATGAAGATAGGATACTGCTTTATTTTAAATCCCCGTGAGGTTAAGTACCTTGTTGTTGGACTTCTCAATCCTGGCTTATGTGTGAAGTTTAGTATCTTGGTGAGTTACTGAAAGTGATGACACATTTGAAAATGCTACCCCAGAGTAAATCTCTTTGGGATGCTGAGTTTGGGAGTGGGTCAGGAAACGGCAGGAGTACAGTTCTGTACATTTTTTTTCTCTTCTTGCTGTTTTAATGAAGTAGTAAACTTTGTGGATAGAAGACCACAGTTTCTGAAACAAAATTTTCTGGGATATTGATTGACTGCTTATCCTGTTACTGTGTCTGGTTTTTGCCTTGCTAACACGTGGGACTGTTCCAGGCAGCATGCAACCAGGAGAGAGAGCTCTGGCTTCTCCATTTTATGCCCAGATTTGCTATTTTTTTTGGCATGAGGCATATTTTCTTTCTATTGCCCCATTGTGAAGGATGGGGATGGGGGAGTGTGGCATACGTAATTTGTTGGCCACTGTAGCTGTTTTAAAGTTAGTGTTCAGATCCTCCATCTCCCATTGCTGCATCCTCTCCCCTCGGGTCCTTCATGACTGTACTATGGCAAATGAATCTGGGGAGCCTAACAACCTGGCCCACCTGTGATTCAGAAAATTAGTTTAAAGAATCATTAATATTTTGATGGGATAAAAGTCTCTGTTCTTTTGAGTGTCCCTTTTGCACCCCTCCCCCTAAATCTGTTGTATATTCTGTGTATTTCTACGTCTATATCTGAATCTTTTGTGATCATCTGCCTAAAAGTTTTTTTTGTTGTCCCCGCTTTTGAAAGGTGGTATATAAATGTTGGCTTTCACTTATCAAAATAATGAAATGGGATACTTTTTATTCACCTAGAACTGGTGCCAAGGACTTGGTTTAATGCCACATCTGAAAGCAGGCGCTTCATACGATATGGCAGTCTCTCCTGTCAGCCTTTAAGAATGTAGTTAGTGTTTTTTAAAAATCATTTTGTCTTCCTGTATGTATCTTACCTTTCAAAATCCCTCTGAAGTGCATGCTCCACCCCCCAAAAAACCCTGAATTATGCATTCATTCCTTTTTCAATTCCTGTTTGCTTTCTTAATAAAAAAAACTTCAGGCGTTCAGGCTGCAGTAAACCCACACTGTATGCAAAGTGATCTTTGTTTTAATTCAAGGAATATTTATAAATGTGTTCACTTGTGTCCCAACACACTTTCAGGATGGAGACCGATATAAAACTGAGAGTCATTAATGACAGAATTTAGCACATAGGTCCAAATATTGTTCAGGGCACTGAGGAAGTTGATGTTTGGTGCGTTTGTTGCAGGATCTGGGTACAACAGAATGTTTACATAAGATTTCAGTAGTGGGTGGGAACACATATACACACACCTATGGGCTCTTGCACAGTCACAAGTGGACCCACAGCCACAGTGCTAGCAGCAGCATCAGTACACTATTTGTGGATTTAATCCCCTCCCCCTTTAACCTCTGACTTCAAGTAATCTGCATTGAGGAATGATGGGCGTTCATCTGAGAAGGGAAGTAGTAAGATTACCTTATTTATGAAGCCAGGACAGCCCTTGAGGATTTAGAATGAGTCAGGCTGTGAAGTGCGACACTCTGCTGGGGCTGTGTCTGTCATGCAGCTCTTAATTTTCTACGTTGACAGTGATCCTGAGAGTACATGATTCTTGAGATAAATAACAGAGGAAGAAAGTTTAGAATGGGACAGGCTTCCTTTGCTAAGGTGCCTGAGGCAGCCATTAATGGTAAGTGCTGTGTGATACAGTAAGCATTCCATTTACTGAGGTGATATTACGCCATTCTAGTTCAGGTGAACTGATCTGGTGAGAGGAATTTGAGGGCTGTGAAAAGCTGCTGTATATCAGATTACACTTGGTATGTCTGCAAAAGAAATTAAGGTACACTTTTAGATCTTCTGTAAGTTGTACTTTGCATGCGGGCTCAGACGTTCCACAGGTTTTGTAAGTAGGTGAGAAAGATGTTTTTGCAAAACGTTTTTATTTATATAGAAAACACCCATTCTCCCTTGGCCCTTGCAAAATGCAACACCAGGATTCGGAGTGCAAGTGATTCCCTTTTCTCATACCATTTAAGTTCCACTAATTTGCCTGTTCCTAAATTATTCTATTCCCCAGTTTGGCCTCTTGCACATCTATGGTTTCTTTAGTTCACCAATTGCTGGCCATGTCTTCTGGTGTCTTGCTGCTAAGTTCTGAAGTTTCTCCCTTTTAAAATTTGCTGCCTTTCCCCTTATTTAAGATTCTCCTTAAAACTCCCCTTCTTGACCAAGGTTGATATCTGAACTGCAAGGGGGTAGCAAAGAGAAAACAACGTACTGGCTGTATCTCTTTTCTCTCACGAGGTCTCTGGTTATGATAAATTCAGATGGAGTTGACAGTTTCCACTTATCTCCTAAGATGGCACTCATTTTTTAAAAAATTGTCTGACAGCATTCCTGCGAAGATTTTGAGAGGTCTTATTATGTAAATATACTAAATAATTGGAAGTTATTTTATTAATAAAACAGGAGTGATCAGTTTTGAAAGACTTTGCTTCGTAGACTGTCAACGACATCTCTTTAAAATTGGAATTTTCCAAGAGAATGATGGATTTTTTTTCCCTCACAGCCTAAACAGTTAATCACAGCCTCCCTGGGTATGAGAGCTTTTTTGTGTAGATTGGTTTCCATTGCAATTTCTGAAAGGGGGCCCCATCCAACGTCATAGTAAAACAGTCACCATGTCTGAAAAAATTCCAAGGTTATTAGTTTAAAATGATGGATTTATAGGGCATATGTTTCTGAGTAACATTTAACCTTACTTTTTGGAAATATAATTTCAGCAAAACCCTAATTTTTTTTTGAGGATTGTATTTCTTGAAACTGTGCATTCTTTTCATAAGAACTGCAACTCTGTCAGCTTTTAAACAGGTACGTAATATGAAGTGCCAATAGGTTATCAGTGAACTTGTCATCCAGAATGCACGTCTGACTCTTGAATTCAATAAGATATTTAAATGAGAGTTTGGGTTGTTGAAATTCTTGCAGGAAAATGAAAGTATGTGTAGGTAAAGGTAGGGTTTGTTGCTTTTCTGAGTGGCATTGATTCTGATGCAGAGCCGTTTCCAAGATCCTTTGGCCCTGATTTTCAGATTTTCTTCATGTTCCCGCCAATTCCCTTACCTTTCACTCCCTGCCACCCTTCTCACTCACACCCACATCGACTTGTAAGAATGTTAAATTTGTATTAACAGCTTCTTTCACAGCGTCTGGTTTCCCCTGTGCGCTTCAGAGCCAATGCACTACTGATGTAATATGGGAATCAACAGCCCCCAGTTTGTGCACATAACTGAGCAAATTGTCTGTTTTGACTATGTTTGTAGAGAGATAAATATTGGATAAGATATTGGAGAGAAGATCCTTTCTCCATAAGATGTAGGAGCAGAAGTAGGCCATTCAGTCCATCGAGTCTACTCTACCATTCATTGAGCTCATGGCTAATCTGGTAATCCTCAATTCCACATGCTTGTGTTTCAGTATAACCCTTGATTTCCTTTCTCAAAATAATGTTTTATAATCAATTTTTAACACCTACTGGTAAGTTTGCAGAAGGGCCTCAGTTTAACTCCTGGTACGCTAGCTACGTTTTGACCCTCTTCCCAGGCTGTGTGCAGTTGTCACACTGTGGTGCTTATGGGGTTTAACATCACTTAACTCTGGACAGATTCCACATAAAAACTGGTTACTGTTTGAGAATCAGAAATTGTCCAGGAATGGCACACAAGCTTGCAATGTACAGTTCCTCTGCCAGTTTGCATTGCTTATATTGATATCTGGTAACTATTGGTAGTGTTCACAGCATAAACATTGGCTATATCATAGTCGCTAATTTCTTCTGTGTGCCCATTCTGTAGAATCAGCGATGGAATACCCTGGTGGCCAGGACAGCCTTAAAAAGCATTCCCTATATCAAAGGCAAGTTAGTCAGAGATGTACAGCACAGAAACAGACCCTTTGGTTCAACTCGTCCATGCTGATCAGATATCCCAAATTAATCCATTCCCATTTGCCAGCACTTGGCCCATATCTCTATAAACCCTTCCTATTCATAAACCCATCCAGATGCCTTTTAAATGTTGTAATTGTGCCAGCCTCCTCCTCCATCTTTTGGAGCTCATTCTGTACATGCATCACCTTCTGTATGAAAAGGTTGCCCCCTCAGGTCCCTTTCAATTTTCCCCTCTCACTTTAAACCTATGCCCTCTAGTTTCGGATTCCCCTAACCTGGAGAAATTATCTCGGGCTGCTCACCCTATCCATGCCCCTCGTGATTGTATAAACATCTATAAGCTCACCGTTCAGCCTCCAATGCTCTAGAGAAAGTAGCCCTGGCTTTTTTTTTTAGATTACTTAGTGTGGAAGCAGGCCCTTCGGCCCAACAAGTCCACACCGACCCGCCGAAGTGCAACCCACCCATACTCCTACATTTACCCCTTACCTAACACTACGGGCAATTTATCATGGCCAATTCATCTGACCCGCACATCTTTGGACTGTGGGAGGAAACCCACACAGACACGTGGAGAACGTGCAAACTCCACACAGTCAGTTGCCTGAGTCGGGAATTGAACCCGGGTCTCCGGCGCTGTGGGGGAGCAGTGCTAACCACTGTGCCACCGTGTTTAGCCTCTCCCTATAGCTCAAACCCTCCAACCTTGGGAACATCTTTGTAAATCTTTTCTGAACCCTTGCAAGTTTCTCAACATCTTTCCTATAGCAAGGAGACCACAATTGAACTCTATATTCCAAAAGTGGCCTAACCAATGTCCTCTACAGCTGCAATGTCACTCCCAATTCCTATATTAAAATGTGTATCAGAGTGTTTTGAAGCAGATTCTCTCGAAGTAATTATCGACTGCCTGTCTGTTTTTGGTCCTGAATTGTAAATTCAGCAATCTTGAAACTCATTCATAAGTTCTGCGTTTTGATTGTGTGTTCATCAATTTCAACCTTACAATTCTACTTCTTTTCTGGTCAGTGGTTCTACTAACAGTTTTGAGGGTTGGAGCTATTTTTGGAAGATTAGGTAGTTGTGTTTCTATCAAAGTGGGACAATATTGTGACCATTGGTTTAAAATTACATACATCATTTTGACTGGTCAGGTTACTATGGAATATTGTGCCAGTTGTAGTGTCCCATGTAGTGGGTAACATCATACCATTGATGAGATCTGGAGGGGAATGGCAAACATATGTAGTTGACAAAATCCATAGCTACTTGGTCTGAAGGAATTGATCCATTTACTTCAGAATAATAGAAACGTAGAGGTGACCAGATAAATATCTACAAAATGATTAAATGTTTGGAGAGCCTACCTGTTGGTTGATTGTTTCAACTCAACGAAATGAGAAAATCTGAAGACTGAATTTAAACAACAAATATGTAAAGACAGGTGGAATGTCAGGCATTTCCCCTTTCTCAAGAGCAATGCACTGCTGGAATACATTCCTAATTGTTAATGTGGGTGTTAAGAGCAGATCACTTCTTGCCCATCAGATTCATGTTCATTATAAATAGAAATCCCACATACACTTCAGTTTCTCACACTTAACCCCCCCACCCCGCAAAACACGCGCACACCTTCCCCACACCCCCTTCACGCAATCCCCTCTGCCTCTCTCTCTCTCACTCTCCGCTCTCCTCCTCTTCCCGCTTTGCCTCTTCTCTATCTCCTCTCTCTCGCCCTCCTCCCAACAATCCACATTGATGTTACTTGTGTTTAACAATGTTACCTATATAGAAGGGAAAAATTCCACAGTAAAAGCTGCTTCAAAATCAATCCTGGAAAAGTTGGACGTGGTAGTTAAGGCTGACTTAAACATTTTTCCTTTGAGATCCATTGTCATCTCATCTTACTGACCTGGTCCTGATCTCATTCTCTTGGAGAACTTGTGCATGCTTTGGGGAGGAGCTTAAACGTTAAAATTTTGGAACATTCTTCAAAGCAGTATGTTTCTCTTGTACTTGTATGCCTTGGCATATCTAACATGAAAACAATTGGGTTTTTTTGTTTATTTTCAAATATAGGCCATCTGCAACTAATTTAAGTAGTGCACAGCTTATAAGGAGGCATTTCAACATTGTACATCCCATCATTACAAATATACTAGGAAGACTATCTTTTGAGATGAATATATATTCTACAATAACATACTTCTGTACAGGCATCATTAGAGTAGGATGTATGCTGTACAAAGAGAAGGAAAAAAGTCTTTCGCCTGATGTTGGTGGAAGGAGCAGGGACAGGATTAAATAATGGTCTATTGGTATTATTACCAAACTGTTAATCAAGAGACCCAGGAGACCTGGGTTTGAATTCCATCATGGTAGATGATAGGGATTCAGATTCAATAAAAATCTGGAATTGAGTTCAACAGTGATCATGAAGCATTTTTGGAAAAACCCATCTGGTTTACTATTATCCATTTATTAACAATAAATGTTGGCCTTGCAACACCCATATCCTAGCAATGCATTTTTGAAAAAAATAGACTGGGGGCAGGATCAAAAGAACAACTGAAAGGATTCTAAGTTTTTGAAGGTTAATTTGGATGAGTAACGTGGAGGAACTTGGATAGCAGCTTCAAAGGCAGATCCAGGGTAAAAACCAAGGTGAGGGTGTCCATTAAGTCAGAGCTGCTAGGAGTCAGACACTCTGGTTTGCAAACCAATGAGCCTAAGTTAGATTAGTTGCAATCAGCAATAAACTCAAGTAGAATTCAAATATTATAACATTATTAGAAAAAAGCAAAAGCATTTTCCCCCGGCACTTATACATATCAACAACAAAAATGCTTCATAGCTGGTACTTCATCCTGTGGCTTTTCAAGCAACCTGTTGTGTGCAAATTGACTGTTGCGTTGGACTATTTTGTTCATTATGAAATATTTAGAGATGACTTAAGGGTATATAAGATGCTATCTAACTGTTAGTTCTTGGAAGATAATTAAAGGAAAAGTTACTCTTGAGAGTAACTGAACACCTGGTACAGCATTCATTAAGGTCTGAGAATCTGGTAACACTTGTGGGTGGTATATGGTTATGATTTTTAAAATTGTTTTATAAGCCACATACACCCCTGTAACGTGAGCTTGCTTTGCTTTTCTGTCTTACACGATCCCAGTTGATGTTATTACCTGTACTGGACAAGTCAGATCCCCGGTTAGATTCAATCTGGCTTGATTGATCATATTTTTTTGCTGTTTTGGTTTTGTCAAGGTTGTCTTTCACTGAAACCTACAATGCTGTATATTTGGGTTTAACTAAAACAAATTCATTGTGCAAAAGAAATGATGAAATCGACAAATGATTTGTATATGACATACATTGAAAGATTATGAAACATGATGGAATGCAATCTCATTAATCCCAACAATAATTCATTTCAGTATTTAGACACGAGCATTCCCTTCTGTATCTCTCATATGGGTTGATTTGACTGCTAACTTCAGTTTCCAGTCGTAAGAATCTGATTGCCTCTTCCTTGATTTTTCATTTAGAACATAGAAAAATACAGCACAGAAAGGCCCTTTGGCCTTTGATGTCAACCTGTGAACTATTCTAAGCTCATCCCCAACACTATCCCATCATCATCCATGTGCTTATCCAAGGATTGTTTAAATCTCCCTAATGTGGCTGAGTTAACTACATTGGCACGTAGGGCATTCCACGCCCTTACCACTCTGAGTAAAGAACCTGCCTCTGACATCTGTTTTAAATCTACCACCCCTCAATTTGTAGTTATGCCCCCTCGTACAAGCTGACGTCATCATCCTTGGAAAAGACTTTCACTATCTACTCTATCTAATCTTCTGATCATCTTGTATGTCTCTATCAAATCCCCTCTTAACCACCTTCTTTTCAATGAGAACAGACCCAAGTCCTTCAGCCTTTCCTCATAAGAGCTTCCTCCAGACCAAACAACATCCTGGTAAATCTCCTCTGCACCTTTTCCAATGCTTCCACATCCTTCCCAAAATATGGCAACCAGAACTGTACACAATATTCCAAGTGGGCCATTTGAGTTTGGATTTCTTTTGCTTCACATAATCCTTTCAGGCTTTTCACTAAACACTTCTGGTCTGGTTCTTTTAAATGTAATTCCTTACAGTGAGGTAAATGCTTAACAAGACTAAACTATCTCCCTTTCTCAGCAGCAACTGTTTTACACATCCAACTTCAGCCAAGACTAAAAACTGTCTGACTAAAACTAAAAAGCTTTTTTCCAAGCTGTGGGTGCTTCCCTTAAACCCTCAAATTCCAGGATCTGCTATCTGAAAACACAATGCACAACACTTTGCTTTGTTTGCTCATAAATTCTCCAAATATAAACAAATCCCGATACTCTCTGGGAAGTCTCTAACTACTTGTTTTGAAAGAAATCACTGTGGCTACAGCAATACATACAAGCTGATCTTTAATCCCCTTCAGTCGCATACAGCCCATATACCCCAAAGTTTCAAACTCCAAAAATAAATGCTTCTAAAATATATGTAAATTATATCTTGTGTCTCAGTTTGTAACAAGAGTCTTTCAAAATCACAAGCTTTGTGTGTGTGTGTGTGTGGGGGGTGGGGGGGGGGGGGGGGGGGTGTGGTGGTGGATGGTACAGTAGTCAGCATTGCAGTATCCAACACCAAGTAGATTGTCTAATTGTTCATTTCCCAATATTATAGAATCAGTTTGCTGCCCACATATTTCCCCAATGTGGGATTTGGCCTATCACCTGTTGGCAGGTATTTAATTGCACAGTATCAAAGGTTAATTTTGGTTTGCCACTACAGAAAACATACTAAAACTAAATACAACTCAAGAAGATTAGTAATTGGGAAGACATTTTGTGTCTTGAGCTGCAATGACCTTTCAGAACTCTTCATGCTATATTTGGTGTGACAATGCTGACTTCAGAACTTTGAAACCTGGAAGCAACTGTGTCCTGCACTGAGGAAATTTTTATTGGGACAAGTTATTTCACAAACAGAACAAGACTGTAAATGTCTCAATAATGAACCCTGGAGGAATGCCTTGTGTAAGGATTTCCCACTCTGCAGATTTTTTAAAAAGCATCCACTGTGTGTGAAATATTAGGAAGGCTTATCTGGGATGAATACACATGCATGATATCATTGAAATATTTTTGGATCTCTCTGTGGGAAAACTAGGAATTTTGAACTTCCTGAAGATTCTTTTTGAAAAGAAAAAAACACAAATTTTTCTGAGTTTGAAGAAATAGCTCATAGTGTCGTAATATATACACTGTCAAACTTTTAATCTGATTCATCCCGCTACTAGAATAAGAAGGACCTCCCCACTGCTTTACTTGAGGACATTATCAAGTCCAAAGAATATGAGCCTTATACTTTAAGGGCAAAATTTCTTCTTTACAAGATGTATTCCATGTTCATTGCATTGTACATCCTACCAAGTATTGGTATAACCGTAAATATCTAAATGTAGTATTTTTATGGAGACACAAAGTTCTCTTTGAACAGAGCAATTGTGACTGATATGTACATATTGAATTTGTTAAAGGTCCATTCAATACCAAAGAAATTCTAGTAACGACAGTGAGATGAAGTACAGTAAAAGGAAGTTCATATGAAGCCAAAGATCCACTTGGGCCAGTTGGGCTGAATGATGTGCTTCTGTGCTGTATGACCTAGATTTAGATTAGATACATAAATTTATTAATTGTGCTTATTAAGCCACCACTCCTGCCCTCCCTCCTTTTCAATGCACTCAATCCCCAAAATGATGAATGTGTTGAAAGCGTCAATTAATCCACAAGGTACTACTTTTAGGGTGGAATTTTCAATATCCTTTGCATGATTGCACCCCTGAATAATGAAATTTTAATTTTAACCTGCCCTCTTGTATGGGTTTCCTACCAATTAGAGTTATTTCATTCTACTTGCCAAATGGTATCCTTATGTTAGATTGCATAAACCTGGCTTGTATTTATCTATCATCGAGTAATAGAGGTGTACAGCCCTTCGGTCCAACTCGGCCATGCTGACCAGATATCCTAAATTAATCCAGTCCTGTTTGACAACATTTGGCCCATATTCCTGTAAACCTTTCCTATTCATATACCAATCCGTATGCCTTTTAAATGTTGCACTTCCACTGGCAGCTCATTATGTGTATGCACCACCCTTTGTGTGAAAAGTTGCCCCCTAGTGTCCCTTTTAAACCTATGCCCTCCAGTTCTGGATGCTCTAACCCCAGGGAAAAGATCTTGTCTATTCACCCTATCCATGACCCTCCTGCAATTTATAAACCTCTATAAGGTCACCCCTCAGCCTCTGACACTCCAGCGAAAACAGCCCCAGCCTATTCAGTCTCTATCTATAGCTCAAACCCTCCATCCTTGTAAATCTTTTCTGAACCCTTTCAAGTTTCACAACATTCTTCCTTTAAGTGGGAGATCAGAGTTCCCCACATTATTCCAAAAGTGGCCTAACCAATGTCCTGTACAGCTAGAACATGACCTCTCAAAGCATACCAAATGCCACCTTCCCTATCCTATCTGCCAGCGACTCCACTTTCAGGGAACTATGAAGCTGCACTCCAAGGTGTTTTTGTTCAGCAACACTCGTCAGGACCTTACCATTAAGTTTATAAGTCCTGACCTGATCTGCCTTTTGAAAATACAGCATCTCACATTCATCTAAATTAAACTCCATCTGCCACTCAGCCCATTGGCCCATCTGATCAAGCTCCTATTGCACTCTGAGGTAAATCTTCTTCTCTGTCCACTACACTTTCAATTTAGGTGTCATCTGCCAATTGACTTACTATACTTCCTAAGTTCACATCTATTTCTTCCTCCCTCCCATGATTCTGAGATTCCTGAGGTTTGATGCTCAAAATTAAATGCAGCAATCCAGGTGGAACCAGGCCAAGGCTCTGACTTCCACCCCGTTATACTCAAACCCTATTGGGATAAAAGCCTGACTTTACACATCTTTATCAGTCTGCCTTTCAATGATTTGTGTATGTGGGCACCCAATGTCCTTGACTTCCTTCAAATTTCTTTTCTCTTACCATTTGAAATTTTGTCATTCTAGAATTCAAAGCCTGTGATTTCTCACTTTGTATAATTGAATGCTATATGCCATAATTTTTCCAAATCATTTAATTGAGCCATTCCTTTTTATAGAATCATAGAATCATTTTTGTCTGGGATTACTGGCAAAACTCATAATTTTAACTCAATTTTGAATTTCTTGACACCTGATAGCTGTGAGGTCAGAAACCATTTGACTCTGATCTCTCTTGTGAGCGAATGATTAATTTCCATGATAATCTTTTAGATCATGGAAACATGAACAGATGTTTTCCATCAGCCAAGTGCTGAACTATTGCTCTTAGCTGACATTTAGAACTGGACCAAAAGGTGAGGAAGCTGATAGTCATTCTGTTTTACAGTTACAAAACTAGGGGAAATCCTGTTGCTGTGTAAAGATGCCATACCATCAGACTCTTGGGAAATTAATATCCAGTTTTATCACTGGAGATCCCAGTGTTGTTGACTTTAATTTTGAGAATTTGCTGTGCCCTCACCTCTCGAGGGTATGTTTTGTAAATATGTATGTGATGCTTTGATAAATTCAAGATTGACTATTGTATATGGTTTAATATGTGACCTGTTGAAAAGTGTTGATTCTGGGACAAAGACTAAAATAAAAAGGATTGTTTGTGGTCCCTCCTGAAATGGAGAAATAAATCAAATCACAAAATAATGTGCTCAAGTCGAAGATCTGTCCACCAATTTGTTTAACTTTTTATTTCAGCACTGAAATGGTGTGGGATGCTTTTTCAATTTCTTCTGAAATCTATGCTCATCCATTTATCTTGTGTGAAAAGGAGAACTAAAAAAAGGTTTCTTTCTTAACTCTTTAAGACTCTTATAAACCTCTATAAGGTCACCCCTCAGCCTCTGACACTCCAGCGAAAACAGCCCCAGCCTATTCAGTCTCTATCTATAGCTCAAACCCTCCATCCTTTTCTGAACCCTTTCAAGTTTCACAACATTCTTCCTTTAAGTGGGAGATCAGAATTCCCCACACTATTCTTTAAGACTATCAAATGTCTTGACTGGTCTCGAGCAGAGGTTTCCAAACCATGGGTTACAATCCCCACTGTGGTTACAGAATGAATGTTTAAGGTCACTCTCCCTCCCTTTATTCTGATACCTTGCCAGTCTGGCAGAACACCAATCAGCATGCCCCCAACCACCCAACACGCGCACATTTTTCACAAACTGCAAAAGTTTGCTCACTGACATTATTCACCACTAGTTGGAATTGTTGTACCTAAAGCTATTTAAGAACTGATTCTAGGCATAATAGCCTGATCCAAGTTGCAACTCTTAGTCATAAAGATGTATAGGACGGAAACAGACCCTTCGGTGTAACTTGTCCGTGCTGACCAGATATCCTAAATTAATCCAGTCATATTTGCCAGCATTTGGCCCATATCCCTGTAAACCCTTCCTATTCATATATCCATCCAGATGCCTTTTTCAATGCTGTAATTGTACCAGCCTCCTCCACTTCATCTGGCAGCTCATTTCATTCACATACCACCCTCTGCATGAAAATGTTGTCCCTTAGGTCCCTTTTAAATCTCTCCCCTCTCACCTTAAACTTATGCCCTTTAGTTTTGGACTTGCCCACCCCGGGGAAAAAAAACCTGGTCTATTTGCCCTATCCATGCCCCCCTCATGCCCCTCATGATTTTATAAACGTCTATAAGGTCATCCCTCAGCGTCTGATGTTCCAGGGAAACCAGCCCCAGCCTATTCAGCCTCTCCCCAAGCTTAAACCCTACAAGCCTGGCAGCATCCTTGTAAATCCTTTCAAGTTTGGACACATCCGAGCTATAGTTGGATGACCAGAATTATGTGCAGTATTCTAAAAGTGACCTAACCAATGTCCTGCACAGCCGCAACATGACCTCCCAACTCCTATTCTCAACGCATTGACTAGTAACGGTAAGCATACCAAATGCCTTCACTATCCTACCAACTAGCGACTCTACTTTTAAGGAGCTATGAACCTGCACTCCAAGATCTCTTTCTTCAGCAGCACTCCCCAGGACCTACCTTTTGTTATTTGATTCTTTTCTCTAATTTTGTACTCTGAGGTGTAATTTAATTTTATTTTCTAATGATTGCATGCAGCTGAAGAAGGGGAGCAACATCCGCCAGTGGGCTCAGAGAATGACATCTCTGGTTCAAACACACCAATTGCACGGAGAAGAGGAAAGTTTCCAGGATTTGGGAAAATATTCAAACCATGGAAATGGCGGAAAAAGAAAACCAGTGAAAAGTTCAAGGAGACATCTGCAGGTATGCAACTGAGATCTTTTTTTGCTTTTAAGTAATTTAAGGTACAATTTAACATGTCAAAATTTGAAATTATCTGACCCCAACAAAATGGTATACATTCTGTTGACTTTAGTGGTGAAAACTGATTTAAATCTGTCAGCTGTTCACTTGGAAGGCAAATGTTGTGTGGGCACTGAACGTGATAGGATTGAGCTCAATTATTATATCTTCCTTAGCTAGACAGCCTTCTGTATTTACCAGTTGACCTGACATACAGTGCTGCTATGGTAAATTTGCAAGGAGATACCCCATGGAATTATATCCACCAAGAATGAGCACCTACAAGAAAAAAGGATAGAATTTAATAAGCAGAGACAACAAATGGAAGGAGGGTATTTTCAGTTTGATTGGGACCAATAAGAATCCAAGAAGACAGTGCAAATGGATTTTATTGATTCATTGTACTTGTAGCAACATCTTGGTAGAGCTATCCAATAAACCACATTCCTCTTTCTCTTTCTCCACAGCTCTTCAAATTTCTTCCCTCTGTATATTTCTCCAATTCGTTGTTTGTGAAGGTGTTTCATCTTGACAATCTTTGGTTCTTTTGCCAATTGCCTTAAATCTTTGTTCACTGGTTACTGCTTCCAGAGGTGGATGGATCAGATTCTCTTGACTCTTCCCAAATCTTGAATCCAAACATGACTAATTCAAGATTCTTCACTGGACTGAATCTCTGATGCAAATACAGTCAAACTTTGCATTTTCTCCAAGGCCTTGAAATCTTTTCTAAAATGCCAAGCCCAGAATTGAACACTATACTCCAGCTGAGGCCCAACTCGTGGTTTGTAAACCATTCCCACTAGCTTGCATTTCTTCTTTATTCCTCAACCACTGAAGCCAACAATTCTGTTTTTGATGCCATTTTCTCAACTTTTCTTGCAACTGTCAAAGATTTGTATGCGTGCATACCCTTTTAAGTTTGTGCCATTTCGTCAATATTTCCCTTCACTCCTCTTCCCAAAGTGTAATGCTATACACTTGTGTAAAATGTCATATGCCTTGTGTTTGTCCACTTTTCAAATCTATTTCTAATATCAAATGTTATAATATTAAAGACTGTGCGCTTAGTGTGGGAAAGTGGGACTAGTTGAATTAATGTTGTATTTTTGGTGGTACACACACACACAATGCACTGAAGAACTTCTTCTGTATTGTATGATTCTCTGCATCTGAAATTTGCTAATGTTCTCATTATTCACTGAATTTCAGTTTCTCAGATAATCCTCAAACTTTGATATCACGTTCTGTTCAGCACTCTTCTGTACAGGTTATTAATATATTATTGAGAAGAGCAATGACCATAATACTGGCTACATGAGGAACAGCAATAAATATACACTTACACACACCATCTTGTTAAAAAATATATTACCACTCCCTCCCTAACAGTATTGTAGGTCTACCTAAACCAAGTGATGTTATTTCAAAGGGATTGGGGTTTAAAAGTGGATAGGTTTTGCTAAAACTGTACAAGGCGCTAGTCAGATCACTGTTGGAATATGATGATCATTTCTGGGCTCTTGACTAAGGAAAGATCTATTGATGTAGAAGGCAGTCCAAAGAAGGTTCACTGGGCTGATATTAGGTGGAGAAGGCCTATCTTAGGAGATGTTGAGTAGGTTGGGCCTGTACTGATTGCAATTTAGAAGAATAAAAGTAGCCTTTTTGAAATATACAAGATTCTTAGGGGCTTGATAGAGTAGATGCAAAAAGTTTGTTTCTCCTTTTGAGAGATTCTGAGACTACAACGCGTAATCTCAGAATAAGGGACCATGCATTTAAGACCTCCTCCTTGAGGTTATGAATTTGTGAAATCCTTTACCACAGAAGGCTGTTGAGACTGGATCATGTATATTTAAGATTGAGATAGACGAGAGTTCTATTCAGAGTTGAAAAGTGTGGTGCTGGAAAAGCGCAGCAGGCCAGGCAGCATCCGAAGCGCAGGAGAATCGAAATTTCGGGCATAAGCCCTTCTTCAGGAATGAGGCTGGTGTGCCAAGCGGGCTGAGATAAAAGGTGTGGGGGGAGATTTAGGGAAGGGCGCTGGGAATATGATAGGTGGAAGGAGGTGAGGGTGATAGGCCGGAGAGGGGGTGCGGGGGTGGGGGAAAGAGGTCAGGAAGAAGATTGCAGGTCAAGAGGGTGGTGCTGAATTCAGGGGTTAGGACTGAGATAAGGTGGGAGGCAGGGAAATGAGGAAGCTGGAGAAATCTACTTTCATCCCGTGTGGTTGGAGGGATCCTAGGCGGAAGATGAGGCGCTTTTCCTCCAGGCGTCGTGTGGCCAGGGTCTGGCGATGGAGGAGGCCAAGGACCTGCATGTCCTTGGTGGAGTGGGAGGGGGAGTTAAAGTGTTCAGCCACAGAGTGGGAGGGGGAGTTAGTGTTCAGCCACGGAGTGGGAGCCACCTGGCCTGCTGTGCTTTTCCAGCACCATACTTTTCAACTCTGGTCTCCAGCATCTGCAGTCCTCACTTTCTCCTTTCTGAGAGTTCTGTTCAGTAAAGGAATGAAGGTATATGGAGCAAAGGCAGTAAAGTGAAGAAATTGACAGTTGTCAGATTAGCCCTGATCTCATTGAATGGCAAAGCAGGCTCGGGCTGAATGGCCTACTTTTGCACCTGTGCCTCATGGTCTGTCTTATGGTCTTCAGTAAGACTGTAGCCTTTTAAAAAGGTGGCTCCTCCGTCACCAGCTCTATTGCAATTAAGAATAGATAACAACTGCTTGCCAGTGATGTACACATCTCGTGAATAAAACAAGAATTAAAAAAAAAATTAAAGCAGTGGCAGCAGCACCAAAGTGTTCACCAAAGCGCATCTGTTCTTTTCTAGTAGTGACTCTTTCCAAAGAGTTGCTGGTACTTGCAGTTACCAGTTGGAATACAGAACCTTTGTGATGGGAAACATTGATTTTTACAACCAAAGCACTCTTATTGAGGAAGTTGGATGAAAAAAGCAAAGTCTTAGCAGGACTTATACACTTAATGGTAAGGTCCTGGGAGTGTTGCTGAACAAAGAGACCTTGGAGTGCAGGTTCATAGCTCCTTGAAAGTGGAGTCGCAGGTAGATAGGATAGTGAAGGCAGCGTTTGGTATGCTTTCCTTTATAGGTCAGCGTATTGAGTACAGGAGTTGGGAGGTCATGTTGTGGCTGTACAGGACATTGGTTAGGCCACTGTTGGAATATTGCATGCAATTCTGGTCTCCTTCCTATCGGAAAGATGTTGTGAAACTGGAAAGAGTTCAGAAAAGCTTTACAAGGATGTTGCTGGGGTCGGAGGATTTGAGCTATAGGGAGAGGCTGAACAAGCTGGGGCTGTTTTCCCTGGAGCGGAGGTTGAGAGGTGACCTTATAGAGGTTTACAAACTTGAGGGGCATGGATAGGATAAATAAACAAAGTCCTTTCCCTGGGGTCGGGGAGTCGAGAACTAGAGGGCATAGGTATAGGGTAAGAGAAGAAAGATATAAAAGAGACCTAAGGGGCAGCTTTTTCACACACAGGGTGGTTCATGTGTGGAATGAGCTGCCAGAGGAAGTGGTGGAGGTTGGTACAATTGCAACATTTAGCAGGCATTTGGATGGGTATATGAATAGCAAGGGTTTGGAGGGATATGGGCCGGGTGCGACTAGATTAGGTTTGGGATATCTGGTCGTCATGGACGGGTTGGACCGAAGGGTCTGTTTCCATGCTGTACATCTCTATGACTCTATTTACATTTATAATATGGGAGCACTCAGCAGGACATGCTGTTTATCTGTTTATATGGAAACACAAACAGCAATGCTGCACTTGGGGCACTTGAGCACAAAGATTTAGGACAACACTCTAGTTCAGCACTGAAGCAGATGTGCACTATTGAACATGCTATTGTTCAGATATATGAAATTGAGACTCCTGTCCCCTACATGCATGTGCATGCACACACTCCTACTTTTAAATGATCCTATAGCACTATGTTTCAACATGGACAGGGGAATTATCTGTCATACCCTTTACAGCATTGCTGAAACAAACATGTTATCTAGTCGTTGTCACATTGTTGTTTATGGGAATTTGCTGTATGCAATTTAGCTGCCACATCTACTCTATAACAAAGTGACTGCTTCATAGAATACAAAAGTGTTTTGGGAATCAGGAAATAGAGAATTGAGTTAAATGGGTCATTTGCAGGTTGGCAAAGCAACTGGTGGACTACCACAGCCTTCAATGCAGAGACCTCAACTATTTCGATCTATATTCATGATTTGGATGGAATACTCCTCACTTGACTGGATGGGTGCAGCTCCAACAACACCCAAGAAGTTTGATACCATCCAGGACAAAGCAGGCTGCTTGATTGGCAACAAATCCACATTTACTCCCTCCACTACCGATGCTCAGTAGCATCACTATATACCATCTAGAAGATGTACTGCAGAAATTCACCAAAGTTCCTCAGACAGCACCTTGCAAATCCACAACCACTTCCATCTAAAGGACAAGGAAGCAGACACATGGGAACGCCACCACTTGCAAGTTCCCCTCAAAGCCACTCCTCATCCAGACTTGGAAATAAATCACTGATTCTTCACTGTCACTGGGTTAAAATCCTGGAACCCCATCCCTAAGTGCATTGTGAGTTAATCTACAGCAAATGGACTGCAGAAGTACAAGAAAGGTTCCTTGATAAGTATGTCCTTGTCAGGCAGGGAGGAAGTATTAAGATAAGGGAACTGTAGTTTACTAAAGAAATTGTATCCCTTGTTAAGTGGAAGAGGGAAGCTTATGTGACATTGAGACAAGTTGGTTCAGGTGAGGCAATGGAGAGTTGTACAGATTAGCTAGGAAGGATTTAAAGAGAGACTTAAGAGCAAGGAGGGGACATATGCAGCCTTTAGCAGGTAGAATGAAGGACACCCTAAAGCCATCTATAAGTATGTGAGGAATAAAAGGATGACTAGGATAGGAATGGGGCAGTCAAAGACAGAAGTAGGAAGTTGTGTGTGGACCCTGTGGGAAAAGAAGTGCTAAATGAATATATCTCCTCTGTTTTCATTCTGGAAAAGGAGAATATTGTAGAAGAGAAGAATGAGATATGAGATATTAGATTAGAAAGGATTGAGGTTAGTAAGGAAGAGATGTTATCAATTCTAGAAGGTGTGAAAGTAGATAAGTACCCTGGGACAGACAGGATTTACCTGATGATTCTCTGGGAAGCTAGGGAGGAGATAGCAGAGCCTCTGGCCTTGATTTTTGAGTCGTCATTGTCTACAGATTTAGTACCAGAGGACTGGAGGATTGCAAATGTTGTGTCCTTGTTCAGGAAGGGCAGTAGAGATGACCCAGGTAATTATAAACCAGTGAGCCTTACTTCTGTTGTAGGAAACATTTTGGAAAGGATTATAAGAGATAGGATTTATAATCATCTGGCAAGTAACAATTTGATTGCAGATAGTCAACATGGTTTTTGTCAAGGGCAGGTCATGTCTCACAAACCTCATTGAGTTTTTTTGAGAAGGTGACCAAGCATGTGGATGAGGGTAGGGCATTGACATGTACAATGACTTCAGTAAAGCCTTGGAGAAAATAAGGAGGCATAGGATTGAGGGTAATTTAGGAGTTTGGATTAGATACTGACTGTCTGTAAGAAGGCAGCGAGTGGTGGTTAATGCAAAATATTCAACCTGGAGTCCGGTTACTAGTGGTATGCCTCAAGGATCTGTTTTGGAACCACTGCTGTTTGTCATTTTTATAAATGTATTGGACGCAGGCATAGATGGATGGCTTAGTAAATTTGCCGATGACACTAAAGTCGGTGGAATGGTGGACAGTGTGGTTGCAGGAGTACTCAGATAAACTGCAGAATTGGGCTGCGAAGTAGCAAATGGAGTTCACTGCAGATAGATATGAGATGATTCACTTTGGGAAGAAAAACAGGAAAGCAAAATACTGGGTCAATGGAAAGGTTCTTGGTAGTGTGGATATGCAGAGGGATCTTTGTGTCCATGTACATAGATCCCTGAAAGTTGCCACCCAGATTGATAGTGCTGTTAAGAAGGCAAATGATGTGTTAGCTTTTATTGGTAGAGGGATTGAGTTCCGGAGCTATGATGTCATGCTGCAACTATACAAAACGCTATGCGGCCTCACTTGGAATATTGTGTACTGTTCTGGTCACCCGATTTCAGGAAAGATGTGGAAGCATTGGAAAAGGTGCAGAGGAGATTTATTAGGATGTTGTCTGGTCTGGAGGGAAGGTCTTATGAGGAAAGGCTGAGGGACTTGGGTCCATTCTCATTGGAGAGAAGAAGGGTAAGACGGGATTAAATCGAGACATACAAAATGGTCAGAGGATTAGACAGGGTGGATGGTGAAAGTCTTTTCCGAGGATGATGATGTCAGCTAGTACGGGGGGCAAGGCTGCAAGTTGAGGGGTGATAGATGTCAGAGGCAAGTTCTTTACTCAAAGAGTGGTAAGGGCATGTAATGCCCTGCCTGCCAATGTATTTAACCCAGACACATTAAGGGCATTTAAACAGTCCTTAGATAAGCATATGGATGATGACAGGGTAGTGTAGGGGAATGGGCTTAGATTAGTTCATTGGTCGGTGCAACATCGAGGGTCGAAGGGCCTGTTCTGCGTCATAGTGTTCTATGTTCTATGAGGGTCTGACAGTATTGTAACCAAACCAGTTGATACAAAGACAGGGATGAAAGTACGTTTTGAGGACATAAAGAGTCTTGAGGTATAAAAATAGGTTAATTGAGCAAACAAGCATGAGGCAGATGGAATATAAAGGGGAAAATGTGAGATTGTCCACTTTGGCAGGAAGAATAGGAAAACAGAGTATTATTTAAATGGAGAGAGACTGCCGAATGCTGCAATAAAGAGATATCTTGTATATGAATCTCAAAATGTTATATTGCAAGTACAACAGGCAAAAGGAATTGTAATTTGCATTGCAAGGGAATGGAATATAAAAGGAAGAATGCCTTGCTATTTCTTTACAGGGTCCTAATAAGTGTGCACCTGGAATATTAAGTTCTGGTCTGAACTTAAATTTTCTGAATGGTTTCCAATTTAATTTGGCTGATTCTAATGGTGAAATGCCTTTTGAATTAGGGCATGTTGAGGAAATTGGCTGAGAGAACATTTTCTCTTGTGGGAGAATCTAAAACTAGGGGCACAATTTGAAAATACTCTTCCATTTCAGACCGATGCAAGATCATCATTCTTTGGAATTCTATTCCCACAAAAATAGCAGAAGTTGGGTATTGAATTTATTGAGCACTGGGTCACACAAACTATTGGCTGACAAAGTGGCAGATTATGGGGGGCAGGTAGGAAAGTGAATTTAATGGTTCTGTTATCTGTTTTCCAGAAAATGGGCGCATTGCCTTTTGTCTAAACTTGTTAAACTCGGTATTGACACTGCAAGCTTGTAAAACGCCAAATTGAGAGATAAAGTGCTGTTCTTGAAGTTTATGAAGCAGTGCATTGCAGTATTGTCAGCGGCAAAAGGCAGACCAAAGTGCGAGTGGAGCAGAGAATTAAATTGTAAGTCTAGGAATCAAATGGTGATGTTTCACAAAGCCTTCACTCAATCTATGCCACACGTTGCAATGTGTACAGCTGTTTATACACCAAATTTCCAGCTTAGCCTTGTGTATTTGCAATTCTATTGTGTCTTTCATAACTTTGAGTAACTCAACATCCTCTTATGGCTCATAAAGTAATGTTCTTGGGATGTTGTCTTGGAAGTTTTTACTTGTAGGTGATAGTGCAGATAGAAGTCTCAGTTCTGCATCATATTTAAATGACAGCAACTTTGACAGCTGGATGTTGACTATCTGCTGAGATTTTATTGAAATGAAGTCACCATTTTTTGGTCATTAGTGAAGTGGGCTCATGATGTAGGGCCCAATCAAATGTGAGAAAAGATCACTGGTTGTATAGACTTGGATAGTTACAAGTCCACTTCTGTAACTTCCAACAACACGGGGAAAATTCCAAAATTTTGATCTTTCCACGATTAATTAGACTTCATTTACAGGATGTCGGTGTTACTGGCTACGCTAGGAATAATTGCATTGAGAAGATGGTGATTTGCTACTGCCTTGAACCACCGAAGAGCTTGTGATGTAGGGACACACACACTGCTGTTAGGATGGTTCTCACCCAATACTGACACTTCTAAATCAGGCTGGTACATGATTTGGAGGCATTTTGTAGCTGGAAGTATTGGTAGCACCCGTTGCCCTCATTCTTCTGGATGGTAAAAGTTGGAAGTTGAGTGCTCTGAAAGATGATTTGACAAGTTGTTGAATGTATCATGTAAATAATGCATCTTTCCTATACAGTAGTGTGCTACTGATGGAGGGAATGAATGTTTAAAGTAGTGGTCTGGATGCTGATGGAGTGATCTGCTACTAACCATCTGCTTATATAATTCTCTTGTTCTGTAGTTCATGCTCAAACCTGCCCCCAAATCTCCACGTCTGTTCTACAATCACATTGTAACTTGAGTGGACTGGCCAACTGAATTTCCTAACTTTTGCAACTGCCCTTTGAAGAAAGTATCTGGCCTTAATTTGAATCCCACCCAATCCCTCTACATGGCAGAGATTGAAAAGTCTTTCTGATCTTTTTAAACTTCCTCTCTTTTTTTGAACATACTGACTAGAATATTTCACTGTTGATGTGTATCTCCACCAAGTCAAGCTGCTTTCCAGAGCTCATTCAGTACCTTTTCTGTTATTTATTTTCCCCCTCATTTGCACCTTTAGCTCAGAAACCTAAAGCCTGACTCTTGATCTCCTGGCAGCTCCTGAGATCAATGTGCTGAACAAGCTCAAGCTAATCCTGATTTGTATATCTTGGTATCGCTACAATCTGTTTGAGCCATTGTGGATGATGAGAAATATTGCAGCAGACTGGAATTGCATTCTGACAGCATGTGACGTTATTTTATTCAAGCTTTGATGCAAATCACCAGTGCATGCAGCTTAGTTTCAAACCTCATTCTCCTGCTGTTCAGAGTAGACTTATCCCAACTCAACAACACAACTTCTACTCTTTCTCTACCTTTCAACATATCCTAGAGTTAACTTGTTTTTCATCAACGTTATATATCAAGAGTGAGTATGGGAGGTAATGACAAAACTTAAAATCTGCCGGTTTTATATCAATTGTGACAGTATTTACACTAACACACAATGCAAAGAGTTAATGAGGGATCAGTCGATTAGAATGCACGTAACTTAATGACTAATAGCAATAACCAATTGACCAGAAAGTTAGTCTTTGCAGGACACTTCTGTATTATTATCTGGTTGTCCTGTAACTGTGGGTTCACTCCAAATCCAGAGTAAACATTAAATTATTTTCTGTTTTGTACTTCCTGTGTTAGTTCCTATTATCAGACCCCATTTGAAAGCAATTGAAAACCATATGGTGAGTTATGGCGAGCGTTTCTTGAACTGAACAGCAGATGTACCCTAGTCAATATATGACGTACGGTACCTCCCATCTCAGCTCTCTATTAAGTCTCCTGTAATCCTGTAAAACCTTATCGAATCTCACTTCTGCTAAGTAGTGCTATTCCATTTGGAACTTCTTGATTCACACATAATTTATCATTGGTTTGCCATCTTACCAGGAATTGCAATGTGGAAAGCTGTCAAAGATTGTCATCTCAAAGCTTTGTGCTCGATAGTCACTGGTGAGGTGCCGGAAGACTGGAGGTTGGCTAACGTGGTGTTACTATTTAAGAAAGGTGGTAAGGACAAGCCAGGGCACTATAGACCAGTAAACTTGGCATCGGTGGTGGGCAAGCTGTTGGGGGGAGTCCTGAGGGACAGGATGCACATGTATTTGGAAAGGCAAGGACTGATTAGGGATAGTCAACATGGATTTGTGCATGAGAAATCATGTCTCTCAAACTTGATTGAGTTTTTTGAAGAAGTAACAAAGAAGATTGAGGGCAGAGCAGTAGACATGATCTGTGTGGACGACTTATATTTGACAAGGTCCCCATGGGAGACTGATTAGCAAGATCTCATGGAATACAGGGAGAACTAGCCATTTGGATATAGAACTGGCTCAAAGGTAGAAGAGAGAGGTTGGTGGTGGAGGGTTGTTTTTCAGACTGGAGGCCTGTGACCAGTGGAGTGCCACAAGGGTCGGTGCTGAGCCCTCTACGTTTTGTCATTTACATAAATGATCTGGATGCGAGCATAAGAGGTACAGTTAGTAAGTTTGCAGATGACACCAAAATTGGAGGGGTAGTGGACAGCGAAGAGGGTTATCTCGGATTACAGCAGGATCTGGACCAGATGGGCCAATGGGCTGAGAAGTGGCAGATGGAGTTTAATTCAGATAAATGCGAGGTGCTGCATTTTGGGAAAGCAAATCTTAGCAGGACTTATACACTTAATGGTAAGGTCCTAGGGAGTGTTGCTGAACAAAGAGACCTTGGAGTGCAGGTTCATAGCTCCTTGAAAGTGGAGTCGCAGGTAGATAGGATAGTGAAGAAGGCATTTGGTATGCTTTCCTTTATTGGTCAGAGTATTGAGTACAGGAGTTGGAAGGTCATGTTGCGGCTGTACAGGACATTGGTAAGGCCACTGTTGGAATATTGTGTGCAATTCTGGTCTCCTTCCAATCGGAAAGATGTTGTGAAACTTGAAAGGGTTCAGAAAAGTTTTACAAGGATGTTGCCAGGGTTGGAGGATCTGAGCTATAGGGAGAGGCTGAACAGGCTGGGGCTGTTTTCCCTGGAGCGTTGGAGGCTGAGGGGTGACCTTATAGAGGTTTACAAAATTGAGGGGCATGGATAGGATAAATAGACAAAGTCTTTTCCCTGGGGTCAGGGAGTCCAGAACTAGAGGGCATAGGTTTAGAGTGAGAGGAGAAAGATATAAAAGAGACGTAAGGGGCAACTTTTTCACGCAGAGGGTGGTACGTGTATGGAATGAGCTGTCAGAGAATGTAGTGGAGGCTAGTACAATTGCAACATTAAGAGGTATTAGGATGGGTATATGAATAGGAAGGGTTGGAGGGATATGGGCTAGATGCTGGCAGGTGGGACTAGATTGGGTTGGGATATCTGGTCAGCATGGACGAGTTGGACCGAAGGATCTGTTTCTGTGCTGTATATCTCTATAACTCTAACTGTATGTGCTTTTTACTGAATGTACTAGAATGCAGCAGGCTGGTCACATTGGATTTCAGTTCTATGATTTCTTACAGTTTTTTTTAATTTGTGAACCTTCCATTTCGGAGGAGAAGGAATGCACTTTGTCCTGGTACTTTGAACCTGTGGTCATTCAACCCAAGTCCAAAGAGTGAATATTAGAATTTTGTTTCAACCTCAACAGTTCTGTAGTGAAGCTAAGTGACATTAGGCTTATACTTGGAATACAATTTCCAAACGATATGTTTTGTTTTTCTTCTCAATTTCCTTCTCCTGGTTTGCCAAGGGGTTCAGAGTTCAGTTGTTTCATTTCAACTGGCAACTTGACAGAGATGTTAACTCTGAATAAACAGAGGAACTTCCTGATCTAAATGGCTCAGTGTTACACCCATTTCCCATGAGACCTCCAAGGGAAACTCCTGGTCTGTGATTTTAATTAGACAGAATATTTAGTCATGATCTAACTTGGTAATCTGCAGCTCCCAATAGAACAATATAAAGGAAAGGTAATCTAAATCATAGACAGATTTTTTTATTGTCTTGATCAGAATTATCAAATCAAACAATTATTATTTACGCACCTGATCCAGTTGTAGTTTATGGGATGACTCTTCAAAAAATGCCAGTTAATTTGTCAATTTAAATTAAGCAGTTGAACTTTTCTCCAGTCTGAAAATTGAAGCTCCACCTTTCTGAAATAAAGCAAGGATAAAGTCTGTAGTTGGGTATCTATAAGAGCAATTTTAACTTAACTATTTCCTTTGAGTCACCATTTCTGATCAGGGACCTTGATCTAAAATCTTCACATGCTTTTTTATGCATGTGAATGTGACATAATATCTGCTTCCGAAGCGCAATATTTACACAATTTCCAAAAATGTCCAGAAAAATGGGGGCAAACATTCTCTGCAATTTAAACTGTTGACGAGCAGCAGTGATATCTTAGAACCATTGAATGATGCAATCCAGAAGGAGACCATTCGGCCCATCGTGTGATGTTTTGAAGTGAGGTATCCCCATATCGGTGGAAATAGCTCTGCAGACTCCAATCAAGGACTATGTTTGTGAAGGTATCACATTTGACACTTTTGAAGAGTCACCCCACAATGCGTTGGCTTTTGGTTCAGGGGACAGGGAGGATGAAAAATTCAAAGGGAAGTAACTATCTATCAGTTTCAGGTGTGCCCTCAATGTAAGTGCAGTATTTCCCAAGGAACTTTGTATGCATTAGAACAAAGAACTGTACAGCACAGGAACAGGCAATTTGGCCCACCAAGGCTGTGCCAACACATGATGCTTTTCCACACTAGAAACCTTTTTGCCTCTACACAGTCTGTATTTCTGTATTCCCTGCCTATTCATACCTGTCAAGATGCCTCATAAACTTTGCTATTGCCTCCACCACCACCACCTCTGGCAATGCATTCCAGTCACTTACCACCCTCTTGTGTAGGGGAAAAAAGTCTACCTCTCATATCTCATTTAAACATGCAACCCTTTACCTTATGATTGATATTTCTACCCTGGGAAAAAATATTCTGATTATCCAGTCTATTCATGTCTCATAATTTTGCAAACTTCTACCAGGTCACTCTGCATTATTTGATATGCAAATGAAAGCAAGCTAAGTTTGTCTGATCTGTCATAGCTAATACCAAACCAGGCAACATTCTGGAAAGCTGATTTTGTACTGTCTCCAAAGCCTCTATGTCCTTCTGATTGTGTAGCAACCAGAACTGTACACAGTATTCCAAGTGTGGATGTTAGGGCTGCCTGTGGGATCTAACAGTAGCTTAACATAGTTCTATACAACCACAACACAACTTGCCAATTTTTAAAGTCTGTGCCTAACCACTGAAGGTAAGTGTGCCATATGCCTTCACCTTATTCACTTGTGTTGCCACTTTCACAGAACTATGGACCTGTATGCCTACAACACTCTAAGTTGATGCTACTAAAGGCGGTATGTTGGCTCAGTGGTTAGCACTGCTGCATCACACTGCCACACACCGGTGGGGGTGGATGAGTGGTTGGTTGGTCTGGTTTGAATTGGATGCTCAAATCATTTTTATAATATATATTTGTGTGTGTATTACAAACACCAGGAATCCCTGCAGAGCACGACAGATCACGAATGTCCAATTTGAAAAATACCTTTCTGCTGTTACTGTGTCTTCTATGACCATGCTAGTTCTATATCCATCTTACCAGCTCACTGTAGATCCAATGTGACTTCACCTTTTGTGTCAGCCTGCCATGAGGGACCTTGTCATAAGTCCAAGTAGACAACTGCTATGGCCCTGCATTCATCAATCATCTTTGTCACTTCCTTGAAAAGAAGCTCACTTAAATTTGAGACATGACCTTCTCCACAAAAAGCCATGCTGCCTATTGCTAATAAATCCATTTTTTTTTGTGTGAGTAAATGGTATCCCTAAGAATCTTCTCCAGTAATTTCTCTATCTGATGTAAAGCTCACTTGCCTGTAATTTTGCAGATTATCCCTATTGCCCTCCTTTAACAAAGGAACAATGTTTGCTATTCTCCAGTCCTTTAGATCCTCTCATGATGAAAGAGGTTACAAAGAATTTGTAAAGATCCGGACAATTTCCTCACTTGCCCCTCTCAATATTCTGGGATAGAAACCATCAGGTCCTGGGGACTTGTCTATTTTAATGTTTTTTCAAAACACCCAACACCTCCACCTTTACTTTTATTGAAAGACCCTAGAATATCAAAATACCCCCACCCAAGACTCAGCATCCACGATGTCCTCCTTTGTGAATACCTATACTGATGCAAAGTTCTCATTCAGGACCTCACCCATTTCCCCTGGCTCCGCTCATAAATTCTCTCCTCCTCCTTGAATGGAGCTACCCTTTCCCTAGCCACTCTCTCACTCCTTATTTAGTATATAAAATGCTCCTTGAAATAGTTCCTTGAAAGTGGATCCTTGTGGCATGCTGTTGATCACAGACCTCCAGTCTGAAAGTCAGCCTTCCACTACCACCCTCTATCTCCTTCCTTCAAGCCAAATTTGTTTCCAAATGGCTAGCTCTCCCTGGATTCCATGTAATCTAACCTTGCTAATCAGTCTACCATGTGGAGCCTTGTTGAAGTCCATATAAATAACATCCCACCACTGTGCCTTCATTAATCGTCATTCTCACTGCTTCAAAAAACTCAACCAAGTTAGTGAGACGATTTCCCATCCACCAAGCCACGTTAGCTATCCCAAACCTGTCTTTGTCTTTCCAGATACATCTACACCTTGTCCCTCAGAATCCTCTTCAACACCTCCCCCACCACTGACATCAGTACCACACTGTAGTTATTGGTTTTGTCTTTCTAACTTGCACTGTGTTTCAGAGTACACTTTGAGATGTCCAAAACTAGAATGAAGTGAACTATCGGCAGTGATTGTGCTAAAAAATAAATAGTTTTTTTATGAGCAGCAAAAGTCATAGTTTAGCAGACACTGAAATTATGAAATGATCAAAAGATACTGGGTGTTTTCATCAGATCAAAAGTAGCACAGGACTTTGTTCTGAAAGGTTTAATATCTAGACCATAAATTAGTTTGTTTTCTCCATGGTTGTTACCTAGCCTGAGTATCTGAAGAGTTTCTGCTTTCATTTAACACAGTAAGTATTATCATACCCTGCTGAAGTATTTTAGTTACAGAGATTGTTTGCTACTTTTGAAAATATTTGTCCCAAGATAAGAAAGTTGCGTGACAATGTTATAAAGGGCCCTGGCATAACTTGAAAAATATCTGAATGTTTAAATAGCTATCAGACCAATAAGTGCCTTAAACCTTAAATGCCATGTTATATTGAAGATGAGCAAACTTTTTATTCAGGTAGAATGATTGGATTTAAAGCATGGTTCAAGAACATTTGTGCCTTTATGGGCTCTTTGAAGAGCTTTTTCTCTTGAACTTTTATCTTTCAAATATTAATCATGTTCCTTGCAAAGCTGTTATGGATTCTGCGTTCTTCACAGATTCTGGAATGGCATTACATGAGCCAAAAAATTCTGTAAATCATTTTTCCTACACTTTCCCTCATTCTCTTCTGATTTGAGTTTTAACGTGTTTATGGTGTCACTTAAGGGAGTTGTGAGAAACATTTATCTGAAAGTCTGCTCACGGACATATTTTTATAATTCCAGTTTTGGACAGGAAGTTATCTGTGAGACAAAGCAGAGCTGAACTGGTTAAGAAGGGAGTGTTGAAAGAGATTCCTGAACAAGGCAAGTATAATGTGCGCAGAATAAAGAGAGACTTGATATATGTGGATTTAAGCGACATATCAAATCAAGTAATAGATAAGATGGATCCCTTCTCCCAACCAAATCTTTGGAGAAACATTGTGATTAAGTGGCCTTTTTTATCGCATTGCATCGTGTGTTTCCCGCAATTTCATCAGGGCTTAACTTTGGAGTTATGAAACTTTCATGTAATTTCCACTCTATCTGTGAAAAATATCCAACTTAATGCAGTCTTGAATTGTCTGGAAAAAGCATTTAGAAATGAGCAGCACCAGGGGGAAGTACTTGGGATTATAACTCTGTTGCTGGCAGCACAAACCGATGCACTGAATAGTGATTTTTCATTTTTATTTCAATCTATATTCTTGCGCAGTATCAGTCCCAATACTAATGGTGGTAACAGTTCCTTTAGCAAAAGTGCTGAGTCACACATTAGAGTTGCGGCTTGGTGATTGCTGTTCTTCAGCTTGTAGCCAAAGCTAAATAAAGAGAGAACAAGCAATTTGACGTGTTGTGTTCCCCTGCGACAAATCTCATTATGAATCTCTGGTTAGACCTCGGTTACATTAGTATGCGCAGTTCTGTGCATCACATGATTTGAAAAAAATATCAAAGCCCTAAAGAGCGCATTTACCAGGATGATACAAGGAACTAAAGAGTTAATTTATATTAGGAAATTAGCAAAGACACAATTTTCTCCATACAGAAAAGAATGTTAATGGGAGGCACTCTGGAGGCATTCAAAATGGAAGCATTTTGATAGAGCAAGTAGGGAGAAAATGTCATCACTGGCAAGTGGCTAGGTAAGAGAAAATGGCTTCAGAGCAGTTGGGGAAAAGGCAGTTGGAGGCGAAGTGGTGACAGGGTTATACGCAGAGAGCTGTTGAGATTTGAAGTGAATGCTGTTCAAGGATGGTGGAACTGAATTCTTGAGATATTGTTAAAGGACATTTGGTATCGGCTTGAAAAGGATTATCATAGGGTTATTGGAAAAACTGGAGTAAGGGCCGAAATTGGACAGTTGTTTCAAAGACTCATCACTTGGTCTGTTAAACTGAATAGCACCCTTCAGTTCCATAAGGTCCTGTGATCTGAGCCCAGTCTTATAGCATTTTAGGATGATGCCTTGTAAAATATCTGACTTCAATATTTTAAACTTTGGTTCCATCTTCATTTTGCATTGATCACCACTTTTCTGTAAAAAAGGAAAGTGCCAATCAAAGGTAGTAATTACCAAGTAGGTCTTTAAAATTTGTGAAGATATTCAACAGGCAGACATCGAGTTATTTCTAACTTTTGGGAGAATCTGACTCTCTTGGTCATAAACTGATCATGAACAAATCTGGTACATATTCCACAAAATTACTTTATCTGACAAGTAGCTTGAAGGTTTACCACGTAAAATAGTTGTGACATGTAGCACAGATGAATTTTAGAGCAAGCTAGATTAGTTTGAGGGAGAAAAGACTATGCAGATATAGATGGATGAACTAAAATGGGAGGAGGCTATTATGAAACATTAACATCAGCAGAAACCTGTTTCAAACAATTCAATATAGTTCTGTGAAGTTGGACATCAAATTTGAGATTTATTTTCTGTCAATATGAATGCTTCAATCTCTGGGTCATGAATCAACTGTTGGGCAACACTGAATATTTATAAAATCTATAAGGAAAGTGTATATGCTGAGAGCAAGTCCATGATCTGCTCAAAGATAACAATCTTCTTCAATCAGTTGATTCCCTAAGAAACTCTGCTGCAAGTTATCTCCACTAATACATCAGTTTTTAAAATAACTGTCCACCTCCTGAACTGATCAGAATTTTACTGTGCGTAGTGCTTTATTTAATCTCTTAAGTATCTGACTCTCTCCAAAATCCCATCACTTATCAGATCCTGCAAGTCAGGTGATTGCAAAGGTGGCATGTACAATGGTCATAGGTATGTTAGAGTCTGAGGTACAGACCTACCTAAGATTTCATGTCTGCTATTGCAGTATACAAGAGCACAAATAACATTAGACCTGTGGAAAAGGGGTTGAGTGTTGAAACAGGAATCTGAATGACATCCCTTTCCCTGTTGAATCTGTCAAACCGGACTGTTCATCACTTGGTGTGATGCTTGATCTTAAGGTAAACTTCCAGACGCACCTGCAACACCACTGAGGTTATCTTATTTCCACATTCAACACCTATCTTAGCTTATCTGCTGAAAACTTTATTTGTGCTTTTGTTAACACTTAACATGACTACTCCAATTGTTCTTCTGGCTGGCCTCTTGTTTTCAATTCTCTGATCTTGAGGTCATTCCAAAGCTCTGTTGCTTATCTCTCAACTTGCACCATGTCCTGTTCACCACTACCACTCTGCTTGCCAGGTTGACTCCTGGTTAAGCAACACCTCAATTTCAAAATTCTCATCATTGTTACCTCATCACTCATTGACCTCACCCCACCTTATCTCTGTGGCCTGCTTTAGCCCAACAACCTTCCTCTAATTCTGATGTCTTGAGCTTCCCCAACTTAAATCACTCCTTCCTTGATGGTGATGCTGTCAGTTGGCTGGTCCTCAAGATGTTGAATATCTTTGCATCTTTTTTTTCCTTTCTTGCTTTCCTCCTTTAAGGCACTGCTTGAAATCTACCTCTTTGACCAAGCTTCTACTAATCTGCTTTAATTTTTCCTTCAATTGGTTCACCGTCAATTATTTGATAATGCACCATGGGATGTTTTATGGCATTAGAGACGTTATATCCACACCAGGGAATAGTCACCTCCTTTCATCAGAAAATATTATCACGTAGAAATTTGAAGAAACTAAATCTTTACATTCAGCGATCCTCATGCATGTCCTCAATGTTCCGTTTGAGGAAAGTAAGTTTTATTGTTTGATTTTTTTTTTGCATTTTGGCAAATTGCTTGTTATACTTAACTGTTTTGGGGTGAGCACAAAGTAAACCAGTGTGAAGGTATTTGATCGAGAAAAGAAGAGAAGCTGTTTGCAATGATAGGTGCTTGGTAACCAGGTAAATGAGCCAGAGGGGAGTTGAGAATTTTTTTAATGCAGTGGATTATAAGACCTGGAATGCATTGTTTGACACATTACTGGAAGAAGTTTCAAAAGTAACCTTGATCAGGAAATTATTTGTATATGTACTTTAAAAGGAAAAAATTGCAGAATGCAGTTTAAAATAAAAACAAAGGACTTATTGGCCAGTTCTTTAAGAGCTGGCACAGGCATAATGAGTCAAATCACAACCACTTGTGCTGTACAATTTTATAGCCACATACAAGTAGACTCTGTATCCAACAGCTTAGATTTTTGTCTGCAGCAAGTTTACATTCTGCGCATACAATATCTGGTTCCAGTCCTGTTCAGCAACATACCTGATTCTGCTGAGCTTTAGTTTTATCTTTTTAAATAATCTGATTGGTTTAGTGCCAGCAGCTTCCACTGCCAATGGCAAAAATAATTCTCAAAAATAGCTAACAATAGAATTGCTCATTCTTAATATGCTCGCAAATGGGTCTGGGTTCAAAAGCTCTCCATACTTTTGTTTTAGTATTCATTTCTGGGATATCTATGACTCCAGAATTTATTGCCAAATGTCTAGTTGCCCTGAGAAAGGGTTGGTCCAGCAACATCTTGAACTTCTGTATTCTGTGTAGTATTGATGCTCTCCCAGGACTCTTGGGTAAGAAGTCACAGGATTTTGACCAAGAAAATAGAACAATGACACTTGTCCGATACCAAGATGATGTGCAGGAAGTGACGGTGCTTCTACATTCCTGCTGCTCATTTCCTTCTAGATTGACAAGTGAGCTGCAGCAATATGAATTAGGAAAATTTGGGTAGATGGAGATGGGCAGGAGAGTTCTATCTGAAACTGGTATATGCACAAAATTGACTAGTCAGAATAATGGAAGCTTTTAAATGAGTTTTTCGCTCGTCAAGAGATTCAGTTACTAAAAAGCGTAAAACATGGAAGCTTCAAAGTAATGAACATTTTTAAGAGAGATTTGTTCACACAAGATTCTTATCAGAAGGTTTGTCCAATCAGAAATAGAGGTAGGAGTAGAATCCATAATAGATTTTTGGAAAGGAAATGATAAATGTTTGAAAATTAAAGAAATGCACAAAAAAAAGCATAAAATTTGGGACACAATGAATAACATTTTCACTACCGTTGCAGCCAAGATGGGCTTGTGGCATTCAATGCTGAAAAATCTGCTGATTCTTCATTTCTTTTTACTTTTAGGAAAGTATTTTTTTAGAAGAAGCTAGATAATTGCAAATGGGGAATGCAATCTGTTGCAAAATTAATTTGTGGTGACCAGCTGTAGATGCTTTTGGAGCTGGTGGTAGAAGAGGAGACTTGACAGATAATGAACATTCTGAAACACAAATTGAAGTGATAGATACCACCACCTTTACCACATCATCGCACATAACTTCCAACTGCATTTTGTTTAATTCCAACATGTTGGAAATTGCTGATAAGAATAATTAACATCAACTTGCAACTTCCTGTTAGTTTAGTGTGTTACCTTCTGATGCAAGTAAAACTGCCAACCTTGAAATGTATTGCAGTCTCCAGACATTAAAGATTAATTTTGTGTCAACTGTTTTCAGTAACTCTGGAGTAAATTAAAATCATAGGATGCATTAAAAATAAAATCAGGTTTTTGCTATTAGCTTTGAACATAATTGTTTATTAGCTGCATAAGTTTTCAACTTGGGAGAAGGCTGTTTGACCAGCAAGTCAATGGTCGTCACAGGATAATTTGTATCTTCTTTCTTCCTTTATGACTGTGGGTGGATGAAGCCAGGTACAGATAAATGTTTTTGACAATCAGTGGTGGGAGCATGGAGCTATGGCAGTTAGAAGCAGGATAGTCATATAGTAATAGCCAGGAATATGTTCAACTGAAGTTGACAACCTTAAATGAATAATGGTTCCAAGGCTATAGGGTGGGAACTGTGTACACCGGTGATGTATTGCAGGCTGAATCTCCAGTTGTACTGAGTGACCGTTCTCACAAGACGATCTTGGTTCTGTGCATATTCTGTTTGTAACATGAGCCCCCTCAGATCAGAAGAAGAATAATTTATTAACCCCAACTTTTTGGATGTGGAAAGTATTGAAAAAGATTTCAAAGTAATTGTTGATCGGGCTTTGGAACTTTTTTTTATTAAATGTTCTTAAACTTTTGAAAATCCAATACTTAGCAGGTGTTTACAGAAGGCAGTGGGACTAAGTGGTGATGCAACCAAACAGATAGTGATGGACCCAAATCGATTAGAGAAGGAAAGAGAGGTTGCACGTGGTAAAGCGTAAAAAGCAGCTGATGGGCATAAATTATTAACTGTGTGTCTAATTAATGAGAGAAGATTTTTACCCGGGGATTTTTGTCATTCTATTTTGTGAACAGTAACAGCACTAAACTTTGAAAGAGCAGATTGGGTGCCAGACCTTTGTGTCCAAGTCTCATGCTTGGCTCATTCACATTCTTTACAGAATCATAGAACACAGTTCAGCAGAAGGCCATTCAGCTCAGTATTGCTTGTGACTCCCCTTTATGCAGCTGGGAGCACTTTGTCCACAGTCCTGCAAATTTCTCCTTCAGTATATATCCAGTATCAAATTAGTTTCCCTCACCATTTTCTGATGGCGTATTCCAGGTCATAATTCACTGCATGAAGAACATTTCTGCTCATGTTTGCTTTGGTACTTCTGCCAGGTATCTTAAATGAATTCCCTGCTTACAGGCTTTCCTGTAGGTGGAATCAGTTTCTTCTCATCTACTATTCTATCAAAGACTTACCCAGCTTCTATTTCTTCCATTCCACAGATGGAGAAGTTAACAGCAAACCTGCCCAGAACAATACACTAAAGAATGGGCACACGGTTCCTGTGGGTGAGTTATCTACCTCAGAGGCTGAACCAGCCCCCAGAGGTGAAAAAAAGTCAAGCTTTTCAAAACCACCACAAGAAAGTGAGGAGAGAATGAAGAGCTCCACTGAGGAACCGCAAAGAACTAAAGGTAATAAATCAAACCAAGGATAATGTCATTGCTATTTTGACTAAGATAGAAAATCTTTGTTTTCCCAGATCTGAACAGCTTTTAGGTAATTAAAATATCCTTGTTCATTATTTTATATGATGAGGTGAGCTTACCAAAACAGAGTGTGCCTCACTTTTGCTGTATAAATGGTGTTGTTGTGCAATGATTATGAAAATGAACTGTTTTAAGCATACTAAGGAAAAGCCTAGAAAACCCTTCTGTTAATGCAGAGCACAATGGACCTAGCTCACCAGACGGATTTTTTTCAAGTTTCATATTTGTGGAAGTAGAAGTAAATGTTTGAAATTTTGTGAATTTCACATTGCCACATGTTCAAACAGCATCAATGCAGCTTGGTACAATAGAATGGCACAGTGTAATTGATTTATCCTTGTGTCTTTTTGATCTTTATTTTGAAGGTTTCACTGAATCAGTAAAACCAAATTTCCTGCTGAAGGGCAGACCATTTAACTTGTGTGTCAGATTGTTCTAGCTTTTTAGGCTGGAGCTATCTGGTCTTATTTCACTGGCCTTTCTGTGTACCTGTATGATTTAATTCCCTTTTAACTTGGTTAAATTCGCAAGATATTGAGCTTTACTTGGTTGTCCTCCATTACATTAATGATGGTGTACAGAGTGTAACTGGTAACTCGAGGAATTAAGACCATTAAACTAAAAATAAACATTACATATGTGTCTGCTCCCTTATATTCCAAGTAGGGTTCTAAAAGTCAGTGCAAAAATTAATTTGCTTGACCAAGTTGCTCTGTAGGACTGTGTAACTCGTTAATTTCCCAAATTTGCTTAAGTTACCAAACTATAGAAAATGATGATGTTCAAGTAAATGAGCATGCTTGTGGAGTTCCTGCATTCCTCTCCATGCCCATCCAACATGATATTCCCAATTGAAATGTCTCGGTGCACCTAATGCTGCTCTCTTGATTTTGTCAAGATACCACAATTGTACAGGAATCTTGAGGGACTGGGTGCTACACTTCGTAGAAAATTGTAAATAGTTCACATTATAACCCTCCATCCACCAACCCCCATAAGGCAATCACATCAGTTTGAAGTAGGGAAAGTCAAGATTAATCTAAAATATGCAGAAGAATGAAGAGGTCATGCAGCGTTATCGAATTGATGGAATTTACAAAAAAGGGGACGTAGTATTATCGCAAGATCAAGGGTGAGGAATGAAAAATAGAATTCCATTTTAGTCTAACCAAGGATATAGTGCAGTGAAATGTTGTTTCTATTTCAGTGATACTATTTCCTACTGCCTGGTTAATAATAGTTTGTAAAGGGGTATCATCACCTACATGAAAGTCTTTAATAACTTACTTTCTTTTCAGTATAGTCATTCTGAAAATTAAAAAGAGACAACCACACCACACATTCTTCAAAACTGTTTATCTGTTTTTTAGTGAAGGTTCCACATTTCTTGTCCATTATCAGTGTCGAGATGTTTGTTTGGCTCATCATTCCCAATTTTGTGCTTCGTCTATTTTATGCGCATTTTCTTTCAATGTTTCTCAGTGGAGGCTGCAGACAGACGTCCATTGTCAGAAATGGAGCCCATGCGTGATCAGAAGCAGGCTTTACTTCCTCCGAAACGACCGCTGTCAGCTCCTGCTCTGGAGGCAGGCGAGGGACAAGTAAAAGATTCTGGAGCCAACATGACTGCTGCCAAGGACGTCTCTTCCATTATTTCCTGTTTCTCCACATCTTGTTCCACCAATACCACTGACTCTTTTGCCACAACTACAAATACTACCAGCACAACCACCACTACCACGGCTCCTGCCAAACAACCTCCAATTCCACCACCAAAACCCAACCGGAATAGCAATCCCCTATTTGGTAAGTGTCTGCAAAGCACTCCTCCGTGTTTTGCAAAATAAGCTACAGGTAGAATTTTGAAATATGCTGCAATTGTAGATTAATGTACTTACCACATTTCTGAAGCAAATAGAGTTCAGTATGAAGAAGCCAAAGTTTATAACATAAAAGTTAAGGTTTTGTATCTGAAGGAGTCAAAATTTGAATTTTATTTCAATGATGAGAAACAAAACACTGTGGAGAATCTAATGGATTTGGGTCTATACACGAAAATTACTTAAAAACTAACTCAAAGATGCAAAGAGTAATCAGAAAAGCTTAAAGGATATTGGCTTTTTCCTAGAGGATTGGAGTCATAACGGAGGAAGTGATGTTTGAGTTTTAGAGTTCAAAGGTTGTCAACTTACAGTTCCCATCTGTTAATTTGCGCACTGAATGCAAGTAATGTACATTGACATGGGAAAGGGACCTCACAGCCAAAGTGTTCAGAGCCAAATGGCATTGTTGCAATCTACATACTGCACAGATTCATCTGAATAATACTGAGACTTAAAGAGTTTACTTTTAAGAACAAGGTGCATAAACTACAGGTCTAACAGTGATCTGATCGAGTTGTTTATAACAATTAAGGAACTTGATGGAGTGTATTCAAGGACAATTTTCTTGGGTGAGAGTTCAGCACAAGAGGACTTGACCTTAATGTTGGACCCTGTCTATCTAGAAGCAAAACCTCCCTTTTCATACAACTGATAACTAAGACCTGGAAGTTGCTTCCCTAAAAGCTTGTGAGTGGTTTGTGGTAAATTAAAATGTGGGTGGCACAGTGGTTAGCACTGCTGCCTCATAGCGCCTGAGACCCGGGTTCAATTCCCAACGTCAGGCGACTGACTGTGTTGAGTTTGCACGTTCTCCCCGTGTCTGCGTGAGTTTCCTCCGGGTGCTCCGGTTTCCTCCCACAGTCCAAAGATGTGCAGGTCAGGTGAATTGGACATGCTAAATTTCCCGTAGTGTTAGGTAAAAGGGGTAAATGTAGGTATGGGTGGGTTGCGCTTCGGCGGGTTGGTGTGGACTTGTTGGGCCGAAGGGACTGTTTCCACACTGTATCTAATCTAAACAAAATCTTCAAAGCTGAGATTGACCAATCTTTTTTTTTGGCCAGGTAACAATATCTAGGCATATGGAAAAGGCACAGCAGGTCAGGCAGCATCCAAGGAACAGGAGAATCAACGTTTCGGGCATGAGCTCATGCCCGAAACGTTGATTCTTCTGCTCCTTGGATGCTGCCTGACCTGCTGCGCTTTTCCAGCAACACATTTTCAGCTCTGACCTCCAGCATCTGCAGTCCTCACTTTCTCCTATATGGGAAAGGCAGGTGAATGGAGTTGAGATATAGATCTGCCATATTCAAATTTAACGGTGGAATAGATTCAATGGGTTGTCTAGCTGGCACTCACCACAATGATTTTTTCAATGCCTGCACGCAGGAAGGCTGATACTGTACTGTAACAAGTGCTTTTGATCTTGTCCAATAACATTTCCCTGTTGCTGTGTCCATATATAGCAGCATTACTCACACCTGAAAATCTTGATGCAGCAATACTAATTGTTGCCCTTCTGATGTCATAAATCTTTTGTCTATAAATATATATCTTATGTTAATGTAAAAGCTTAAGGCATGATGGTGTGGCTGGTTGAAACTTAACCTGTGGTCTTCTAAGGCAGAGTCTTAAATATGAAAGATGTAAGAAAGGAATGTTCAGCCTTGTACTGAGCATGGTTTGTGCTCAGGTCATTATGTCATATTTAATATTTTCATATATTGACCAAAACTGCCTGCTATAGGATTTTGTGTTGTCCAGCCAACCATCATAAAGCTGTTGCCTTGCTGTTTGTTTGACAGACAAGGTCCCACAATGCCCTTATCGGATGAAGTTAGTTACTAAGCAATGAATAGTGGTACAATTCTTAAAACAGGCAAGTTTTGGAACGCTGACTCAATTTGCAAAATTCTGTTTCAGCGGAACTTAGTCATATCATGACCCCCGGCCTGGTTGTGCCAGGTAAGCATTCACCACCAGGATCCCACAGGAGGATAAGCTTCAATCCACCTGTGACTGAGCCAAACAACACTACCCAGAATGTGTGTGAGAACAAGGAGAGACCGCAGCTGCCAATGCAAGGATCGACATCAGCACATGCACCTACATCATCGCCAGCATTGCCTTCGCGCCCACCTTCTGCTCCAGAACCTGCTCCTCGTCAGTCCCTCCCACCAAGAGTTCCAGTCAAAGCTAGTCCTCCTGTATTGACATTCTGTCATGGCAGCGTCCAACAAGATAAAGAACCTGATCAGCAGCCTCACCCTTCATCTGATGAGTGCCCCGAGCTCCTTCCGACTCGTCAGTCTCAAGTTCCTTTGCACATAATGATCCAGCAAGCATTGTGTAGCCCTCGACCAGTCGTCACTGCAGCTGATGGTTCACATACAGCAAAGTCCTTGCTTTTTGAGACTGCCTTTGATGATGCTAATAAGAACCGGGCTTTGCAAGTTACCTTAGAGAAATTAAAATGGTGAGTGCATGTGTTATTTCACATGACCATTGTTTCAGTTTTGTGTACTTAGAGGTAAGTGCTTGTTAATGTTGGGTGATTAAACTTTGGGGAGAATAGATTAGAAATTTATACTGAATATTAGTTGAGGCTAATGATCATAAACACCACTCTGGACCAGTTGAACTCAAAGGCCTGTTTCTGTGCTATACATTGTATGTAATTGTCCTTTCAATGAACTTGGTCCTAAATTTCTGTGAGTACTGGTGTACCTTCAATCTTAGTTCGTGAGTTCTAATTAACACAATTAATTGTTTTAGTGGCTTGAATTGTGGGAGAGGGATTATATTTGTAAACTGACCAGAGTTGATCAGAATATGGAAAGTGGTGGAAAATTCAAGCAAGTTGAATGGTGCATCACAAATGCCTGGCTAGACCTGACTTGAGGTGAGAGCAAGTACAGTATAGCAGAGGTGAGAATTTCACTTAGTTAAAGAAGACCTGTGTAGGTGAAGAAGTTCTTGTGTACACTCCTACATCTATGCTACATGATAATAAGCAGAAACAATGTCTATGTTTGTGCTTAAGTTCTATGAGCATCTTAGACACGAGATAGGTTAAGATTTGTGGGAAAACGTAGGGTTTGTGTCAGAATTCCTTGTAATATATTAATTCAGTTCTAATTTTTGATCAGCATGGATAGTATTTTGAAAAAAAATTGCGTGTTCTAATTCGTGCTGACATGCAAATCATTATATGTTAGACCCTGTGTATTTATGCTCCTTTAAAATTCATATTCATGACTTTTGTGACTTTTGCTTCTGAAATTCTGTTTGCACTCTCCCATCCCAGAGGGTATTATCTCCTTGTGTATTATTGCCAAGTTCACATTCACTCTCAAGGTACCCCTTTCCAAATTACACTTTTTTTGTGACCTTGCACAGTGGTAGTATCCCTATCTCTGGTCCTGTTGGTCCGCCTGACATAGAGGTGCACCATGACGTGTCCAAACAGGTTGATTTAAAAATATTTTCACGTGTTACAAGTGGTAGTGTCCCTACTTCTGGGCCAAAAGATTCAACCTCTGCCTGTCCAGGGGATATTATCATGTATTGGAAAAGTTGGATTTAAAAACATTCCTTTAGCTGTTGACAGATAGAGGCTATATGACCCAGAGGATGAGACACCTGACAGCTTTGTCAGATTCTCAGTCATTTATAGCACAAAAGACGACCATTCGGCCCATTATGATTGTGCTGGTCAACGAAGAGCCGACTACACTAATCCCATTTGCCAGCTTTTATCCCACAGCCCTGAAGGGTATGGCAAAGTGAGTGGATATCTGAAGAACTGCTTTCTATATTATGATCGTTTCTGGCTCAAAACACCCTATCGGGCAGTGAGTTTCAAAATCTCACCATCCTCTGAGTGAAAATATTTCTTCTCAAGTTCTGTTGGCCTTCCATTTCCTATCTTAACTCTATCGCTGGTTACTGACCCCGCTACTAATGGAAAAATGCTTTCCTATCCACCCTAATAATGCCCTTCATAATCTAATGCACCTCAGTAGGATCATCTATCAAACTTCATTACTCCAAGTAAATCAGTCCCAACCTAGCCAGTCTCTCTTTGTAGCTCAAGCCCTCCAGCTCAGGCAATATTCTGGTACATATCCTGTGCATCTTCTCTAAAACAGTCTCATTCCTCCTTATACTGTAGTGATCAGCATTGCATGCAGCACTTTGTGGTCTAACCGGTATTTCTGTCAAAAGTATTCAATAGCGACTCCTGCTGGAAAATGGGCAAGATTGACTTCTGAAAGCTTTCAAACCAGGAGAATCAGCATGACCTGTGGCACACATGTATCGTTTTCTTGCTCTTGTATTCCATGCCTCAGCTAGTAAAAGCAAGAATCTCATATGGTTTTTTAACTATCTTATCCACCTGCCCTTCAAAGATTTGTGCATATGCACACTAAGTTCCCTCTGGGTTTCAGTACTTACTAGCGTCCTGTTGTCATTGTATAATCCCTTGGATTGTTAGCCCTCCTACGTTTCCAAGTTGATTTCAGTTTGACTCTACTGTGCCCACCCGACCAGTCTGTTACTATCCTCCTGTTTATGGCTATCCTTCTCACCCTAGTAATCACCTTACCAATTATGCTATCGCCCATGAACTTCTTGATCATGTTTCCTATAATTATCATTCATGTACATCACAAACAATAAGAACCCCGGCACTGGGCCTTGTGGAACTCCATTGGAAACTGACTTCTAGTCATAGATCCTTCCACTATTACCCTTTACTTCCTGCCTCTGAGCCATCTTGGATCCAGTGTATCACTTTGGTTTGGATCACATGGGCACCTGCTTACTTAGGGCCATAGACATGTACAGCAGGAAACAGAACCTTTGGTCCAACTCGTCCATGCCGACCAGATATCCTAACATCATCTAGATCATTTGTCAGAACTTGGCCCATATCCCCCTAAACCCTTCCTATTCATGTACCCATCCAATACCTTTTAACATTGTCATTGTACCAGCCTCCACCACTACTTCTGGCAGCTCATTACATACATGCGTGATCCTCTGTGTGAAAAAGTTGCCCCTTGGATCCCTTTTATATCTTTCCCCTCTCACCCTAAATCTATGCCCTCTAGTTCTAGACTCCGCCACCCCAGGGAAAAGACTGTCTATTAATCCTATCCATACCCCTCAGCCTCCAATGGTCCAGGGCTTATTCAGCCTCTCCCTGTAGCTCAAATCCTCCAAACCTGGCAACATCCTTGTCGATCTTTTTGAACTCTTGCAAGTTTCACAACATCCTTCTGATAGGAAGGAGGTCAACTGCAGCTATTAAAATTTGAAAAGTGTGACCCTGGAAAAGCACAGCAAGTTAGGCAGCATCCGAGGAGCAGGAGAGTTGACATTTTGGGCATGAGCCCTTCACCAGGAATGAAACATCGATTCTCCTGCTTCTCAGATGCTGCCTGACCTGTGCTTTTCCAGTGACACGCTTTTCAACTCCGACTCTCCAGCATCTGCAGTCCTCAACTTGTATCTATTAAAAATCTTGCTAATGTCTATGTAGATCACGTCATTTCAACACTCTGGCAAACTCTTCAAAATAAAAAACAAATTTGTCAAACATGACCCTTCCTTAACAAATCCATGCTGACTATTCCTGATTAATCCATGTCTTCCCATGTATAGAAATGTTCAGTCCCTCAGGATATTTTCTCTTAACTTTCACCATCACTGAGGTTAGACAGGTTGACCTGTAACTTCCTGGTCTGTCCCTCCTTTTTTTTTTAAAAAATAATATTAGCAGTCCTCTAGTACCTCACTGAGTCTTTTCTCACCTGTTTGTCCATCTCCAGCTTAATGGCATTTGGTGTGAGAACCTTGGGTAGTTGTCCCCTCCTTGAACTATGGATTGCTCAATTTATGCTTTTCATCATTTGCTGCTGCACCTTTACGAGTCCAAACTTGCACAACAAAAAAAAATGAACTGAATATTTGAAATTCCTCTATCTACCCTGAGGTATGCATAGAGAACCCTTTTGGATTCCACGTTTTTCCCTTCTCTCGCTTCACCTGGAGCTATTAATTCGTGCTATGATGTGGTTACTAGGTCATGCTGATTCTCCTGGTTTGTAAGCTTTCAGAAGTCACTCTTGTCCATTTTTCCAGCAGGAGTCGCTCTTGAATACTTAAGACAGAAATATGAACTAATTTTCACAGATGACGGCACACTGGTAATGTCACTGGGTGAGTAATCCAGAGCCCCTTGCTAGTAACCTGGTAACTCTGGTTCAAATCTCACCACAGTAACTAGTAAAATTCAAATTATTTATATACCTGGAATATGAAGTTAGTCTTATGTCACCATTACAGAGGCTGTCATTCTTGTTAAAAGCCCAGCTAATTTATTCATGTCCTTTAGAGAAGGATATCTGCTGTAGTTATCTGGTCTGACCTATATGTGACTCCAGATTCGCAGTAGTTGATCACGTAATTAGGTAATCGACTCTTAAATACCCTCAAATGACCTAAGAAGCCACTCCATTTGAGGACAGCTAGGGAAAGCTACTTTTGCCAGCAATGCCTACATCCCATGAAAGAATTTTTCTTAAATGCTCACGAGCTCAGAGCCCTCGTGTTGTTCCACATACTGTAGAACCTACTCTGACTAAAATTTGTCGACCCAAATAAGCATAAATTATAAATAAAAGCAACAAGTGCTGGAAATACGTGGTATCTGTGGGTGAAGAAACAGAGCTTGGATGTTGAGCCCCAAACATTTTTATACTGCAACTTTGCATCGATGCAACTTATCAACATAGAAGGAAGTCAGTTAGCCCATTCTGTCAGCATCAGCACTAGATCTTAGACCCTTTAATTTAGCCACATTTCCCTGTGCCTTCCCATTAAAATTGTATTTTAATATTTTATGCACAATTCAATATAATGAATTCTGCTCCCTTTCTTGTTCTGGCAGGGAATTCCTGAACAGTCTTTTATAATTTTCAAGTCTCTCAATCTCTTCATCTGAGGGGACAGTTTCAAACTTACATCCTTCAGTTACTAGCTCATTGGGGAAACCACTTTCAGTCAACAATGATCTTATCAATCACAATTTTCAATATCTTTCATCAGATCTTGTCTTGATCTCTTGTTTTATTGAAAGTCTCAGTTTTCCCATCTGTTTTCATCTCGGTGAGCTTCTTCTCACTCCATACTAAAGTAGGATGCACTATCCTAACTGCAGTTTAATCAAAACATTGTAGATTTAACATTCATCTTGACTGTGAACTTCATAACTCTTGTTATAAAAGCTAACAGTTTTATCAACTCACTGTTCCATCTTAAACTCATAAAGTTTGCTGTTTCTAAAAAAAGTATTTGGCCTACCGTACCAGTGAAAGTGCTCTACAATTCCTGATAGGCCAGTAAATTCTGCTTTGTATTTAGCTAATCCCTATTTTAAAATTACCATTGAATCAGCTTCCATTCCTGCTTCCAGACAGATTGATCTCGACTGACATAACTGGCTACATTAAAAAAATTCTCAACACACAGCTGATTGTTTTATGAATTATGGTAGATGTTCCTGCATTACCAGTCTTTTCCTCATATCCAGCCTATAAAATTCTTCCAAGTTTTCTTTGTAAGATTTCACTATTTGGTTTAGTATTCATATTATTCTACATTGCAAGTTGGATGTTCTTATTTATCTGCACTGAATTTCATCTGCGCTCTCTCCGCCCCCATCTCTTTGTGCCCAAACTGAGTGTCTGTTCATGTCTCCCTGAAGTTGCCTGCAGTTCTAATCACCGTTAATGATCAATATTCTTGGAATAAAAACAAAATGATGGAAATACATGCTTTTTCTCAATATTCTTGAGTTGTCTTTATTTTAATTCTCTGTGGAGTATAATGTTTCCCACAGGAACCAGCAGAGTCTTTTATTAAACATCAAATCTGTTTCACATAACCTGATCACCCAGCCCCTCAGATGAGGAAACCACAGAAGACGAAGAGGAGGAAGAGGAGCACAGACCCATGAAACAAGATTATCCACCACTAGTCTCATCAGTTGTCATCATTCCGGAGCTTGTGAGACAGGAAGACGATGTGAGTGACTCTGATGACGATGGTCCAGTTCTGTACAAGGATGACTACGATGAGGACGAGGAAGATGATCAATCCAGTATGCACTTACATTTATTAATTTAAAATGTATGTTAATCTGTTCATCAAGGATGATTGGAAGCTACAATTTAGTATAATTAATTATCCCAGTACAGATATTAGCCTACTGTATATTTGCAGTGTTGTTGTTCATTTTGGTTGAAATTTAGTTTCACTTTTTCTTTCCTCTGAAGGTTTAAAACTTGCTCTAAAGTGCTTAGTTCTTTTGGAAAAACAGGAAAGTATTGCCTACTCTGTAAAATCTTATCCTAAATCTTATGTAGGTTCATTGGCCAATAAAGTAAAACGAAAAGACACTTTGGCCCTTAAGCTGAGCAACAGACCTACAAAGCAAGAACTTATAGAAAAGAACATCCTACCTCGTCAGTCTGATCAAGAAAGACTAGAAATTCGACAGCAGATTGGAACAGCACTCATCAGGTAGGGCATCTGAAAAATGGATAGTAGATTTCTCAATCGCTTTTGAATGTTGCATTGTCTCGTTATTAAATAATTTGCTTGTTGCTGTATGCTCCCTGTACACTGGTATTGTAGACATAGGATCTTACAGTAGTGAGTGATCGTCCCTCTCTATTAGAGTATGACCCTTGGTTGAGTTTCTAACATGGTTGCCATCAAGTCAGTTGTAGATTTGAGATCATGTCAGAGGTGGCATTTTTGGATGTGTTATAAAATTAAGGTCCTGTTTGCTGTAGGGTTGACATAAAATTCTGGGACACTATTTGAAAAATTGAAGGCCACTTCCCATTGTCTAGACCAATACTTATTCCTCAAGCCATATCACATTTTTTTTATCACAATGCTGTCTATGGGAGCTGTGTGCAACTTGACTGTTGTTTCTCTAGACTGCAATATTGACTACATGTCAAAAGCACTTCATTGTCTATAAAGTATTTTCGAAAGGTGCAAATTTTTTTTTAAAATGTAGGTTATGGATAATTCCTGAGTGTGGCAATCACGCTTGTGTTTGCTGTCAGTTTGCATACGCATGTTTGGATCGTGTCCAAGTCTTTCGACAGTTACTCCATTTGTATAGGTTATGTGTAGTCAATTCATACAGTTCTGGTTCATTGTCAGCCTCAACAATAACCTTCTATTGGATATACATTAGATGGCCTGGGAATAGGTTTTCCAAAACTGCTACATTCAGACATGCTCTGGTTTCCTCCCACAGTCCAAAGATGTGCGGGTCAGGTGAATTGGCCATGCTAAATTGCCCGTAGTGTTAGGTAAGGGGTAAATATAGGGATATGGGTGGGTTGCGCTTCGGCGGGTCGGTGTGGACTTGTTGGGCCGAAGGGCCTGTTTCCACACTGTAAGTAATCTAATCTAATCTAATCTGAGAATAACCTAGTACCACCCCATCTTCCATTATGCTTCAACACTTAGATGCAGCTTCTGGAAAGAGAAACCTAAGGCAGACAAGGAGGTTTTATACATATATACGTCAGTAAATTCCAGTTGCCATGCAGCAATCAGAATGGAGTGGTAATCTGGCATGTTATTCCACCTACGATTTGACTTCCAGGTTGTGCTGAATTAGCTGGCTTCTGTGCAGGTAGTTCAGGCAGCTACAATTGAACACTGGTTAGAGGCAAAAAAACATACTGCAGATACCGGAATCCAAAGCAGACAGGCAGGATGCTGGAATAACGCAACAAGCCAGGCAACATCAGGAGGCTGAGAAGTCGATGTTTCAGGTATAAGCCTTCACGACTCTGGGTGGATGTAGGAGGAGCTGCAGATAAAGTAGGTGGTGAGGGTAGGATGATGAAGTGGGGATAGGTGAAAGACAGAGTAACAACGTGGTTAGTCAGTAGCAGGAATGAATCCAGTAATTGGCAGTGAGGAGAGGGAGAGGGGCTGGGAAAGGTGTCAGGAAGGGAGGTTATTTGAAATTGAAGAGCTGTGTTGAGTCCTCCAGGCTATAGGCTGCCCAGGCAGAAAATGAGGTGGTGTTCCTTCAATTTGCAGTTTGGTTCATTGTGGCAATGGAGGAGGCCAAGGATGGGCATGTCAGATAGCAAATAGGATGGGCGATGACTGGGTGGTCCGGTCAGCCCCTGAGGGCCTGACTGAGATGCTCAGTGAACCGTTCCCTAAGTTTACATTTGGTCTCCCTGATGTAGAGAAGGCCACACTGGGAGCACCTGATGCAGTAAATTAGGTTGGAAGAGAGGCAGGTAAACCTCTGTCTCACTTGGAAGGAGCGTTCGGGGCCCTGAATGGAAGTGAGGTTGGGGGAAACCAAACGTAAATTTAGGGAACGGTTCACCAGGCATCTCAGCCGGGCCTGAAGGGCTGACCGGACCCCTCAGTCACTGCCCATTTTAATACCCGTTCCCACTCCCGTTCCGACATGACATTGCTTGGCCTCCTCGCCACAATGAACCAAACCGCAAATTGGAGGAACAACACCTCATCTTCCACCTGAGCAGCCTACAGCTTGGAGGACTCAAAATTGAGTTCTCCAATTTCAAATAACTTCCCTTCCCATCCCTGGACACCCTTCCCCTCCCTGGCACTGCTCCCTGCCACCAACCAGATCCACTCTTCCCATTTGCCAACCCTGTCCCGCCATCCATTTTCTCTGCAGCTCCCCGTACACCCACTCCCAGCCTTGAAGAAGGGTTCCCTCCAAAACGTCGACTTCTCTACCTCCTGATACTGACTGGCTTGCTGTGTTCTTCCAGCATCCTGTCTGTCTACAATTAAACGCTGAGTCAAGTTTAACGAGAGAAGTAAGTTCAGCATATGCACATCTTTGTGTGCCATGGCCCTATCCTAAATTGTGTTGGGGTGATGGGACAAAGCTATTTCTTAGACCTTAAACATGCTTCACCTGTCATAGGAAATAATTTATCCTTTTTCTATTTCATCAGGCGTCTGAGTCAAAGGCCAACTGCGGAAGAACTGGAGCAAAGGAATATCCTTAAAAGTCAGTGCACCTTTTATCCTCAGATCATAATTTAGTTCATATTGTTGTGAGAAGTAAGTAATATGGTTTTGCCCATCACTAGTTGTTGTACATTTTTGCCACACTGTTCTTGAAACAGACTTTGCTGTTGGAGACATGTTGAAGAGATGGAAAGTAGTAATTTATGAAAATATAGACTGGGATATTTGTGTCACAATTGTGAAATAAGCTATTTTGTAAATGTGAAAATGTTTTTGGTTAGCTGTGCAAAGCCACCCTCTCAAAAACAAAGTACTTTTCTTAGCCAGGTTCCACCACTATACCCTTGTTCAGGGGAACACTATCCACTCCCTCTTGCTTTTCACCTGTCATTACTTCCAAAAGTCATTCCTTTAATGATCTACTTCTTCCTCTTTCCCCATTCACAATGCTTATTACTGTATATACCTCTTCCTTACTGTAAAGCATGCTTGAGATTTCTTCTGGAGTAATGCTTTATAAAAGCAATTTGGTACTCATTGTAAAGTAACTTCCTGTATTTTTTACTTAACCAGTAGTGCATTTTCATTGTATAAAAATGCAACTTTGGATTGGAACAGTTAAAGTTTCAGAAACCCACTTTCTTCAGACTATTCACTTCACCTTTTTTCTAAGTGTTTTGTCAGTACCTCATTATTTTTCTCTTGCATCCTATTGTTTTAATATTGAAGATAACTCTATGCCAGTTCAATAGAAGGACAGGTAAGTCAGACATACAAGCAGCAGTGTTTGTGTGGTTTAGTAACTTGCTGCAATCTGTATACTGAGAAAACGTTGGCCCTTCTAATGTTAATGGATCATATGTATTGCTTAAAAACTGTACAATTCTAACTTACAGATAAAGATGAGGAACAGCATGAGGCAGAAAAAAGAGAGATCAAGAGACGGCTTACCAGAAAGGTAGGTACTCAAGTGGATACTTCGTAATGTTTGTGAAAATCTGTTTTGTGAATTAATATTGGATTGCTGTCCTGGCCCTTGTTTATCTAATTTGAATATAGCATCCCTCTCAATGCTGCTTTAATACCCCGCATTGAGTTATGTGTAGAGCTTCTCATCCCATTCCTTCCTTGTGAATTTCTAAGATTTAAGAGTTTTACTGTTTATCATCCAATGGAATAATTTTGCTGAAAAATATAGTGACAAATGTTGCACGGTTAAATGAATGTTCTTTTAACCACGAGCCTTCAAAGCAAGTGTAACCTGTTTTGTGACTGTTATCTTTGATTTCTTTAGCTCAGTCAAAGACCCACAGTGGCAGAGCTCCAAGCTAGAAAAATCTTGCGCTTCCACGAATATGTTGAAGTAACAGATGCCCATGACTATGATCGGCGTGCAGATAAACCATGGACTAAATTAACACCAGCAGATAAGGTGGGGAGGCATTGTCTCTAGGAATTGAGTTGGTTCAGATCATGGTTAAGTAACTGACTGCTTTCATGAAAATGTACAGCACAGAAACACACCCTTTGGTTGAACTCATCCATGCTGACCAGATATCCTAACCTAATCTCGTCCCATTTGACAGCACTTGGCCCTTATTCCTCTTAAACCCTTACTATTCATATACCCATCCAGAGGTCATAGAGTCATAGAGATGTACAGCATGGAAACAGACCCTTCGGTCCAACCTGTCCATGCCAACCAGATATCCCACCCAATCTAGTCCCACCTGCCAGCACCTGGCCCATATCCCTCCAAACCCTTCCTACTCATATACCCATCCAAATGCCTCTTAAATGTTGCAATTGTGCCAGCCTCCGCCACATCCTCTGGCAGCTCATTCCATACACGTACCACTCTCTGCGTGAAAAGGTTGCCCCTTAGGTGTCTTTTATATCTTTCCCCTCTCACCCTAAACCTATGCCCTCTAGTTCTGGACTCCCCGACCCCAGGGAAAAGACTTTGTCTATTTATCCTATCCATGCCCCTCATAATTTTGTAACCCACTATATGGTCACCCCTCAGCCTCCAAAGCTCCAGGGAAAACAACCCCAGCCTGTTCAACCTCTCCCTATAGCTCAAACCCTCCAACCCTGGCAACATCCTTTGTAAATATTTTCTGAACCCTTTCAAGTTTCGCAACATCAGAAGGAGACCAGAATTGCATGCAATATTCCAACAGTGGCCTAACCAATGTCCTGTACAGCCACAACATGACCTCCCAACTCTTGTACTCAACACTCTGACCAATAAAGGAAAGCATACCAAATGCTGCCTTCACTATCCTATCTACCTGCGACTCCACTTTCAAGGAGCTATGAACCTGCACTTGCTGGTCTCTTTGTTCAGCAACACTCCCTAGGACCTTACCATTAAGTGTATAAATCCTGCTAAGATTTGCTTTCCCAAAATGCAGCACCTCGCATTTATCTGAATTAAACTCCATGGAGTATTCCAAAAGTGGCCTAACCAATATCCTGTACAGCTGCAACATGATCTGCCCAACCCCTGCACACAATGCTGTGGGTGGGCTGCTCTTTGGAGAATTAAGACCATAAGACATAGGAGTGGAAGTAAGGCCATTCGGCCCATTGAGTCCACTCCACCATTCAATCATGGCTGATGGGCATTTCAACTCCACTTACCCGCGTTTTCCCCAGATTTGATGGGTTGAAGGTTCTCTTTCTGCACTGTGCAGATTCTTCTATGATTCCATGGCTAATGGGAAGTTTTCTCAAATGAATAATGGGATGTTAATAGAGTTGTATACAATGTCAGGAAGCAGACCCTCTGATCAAACTGGTTTATACTATCTAGCCAGTGAGGTACCTCCTCCTCTCACCCCTCTTCATCTAAACAACTTTTCCCATCTCTTCAGGAGCTTAACTACTTCACACTTAAAATATATTTATGCTAATCGCCTCAAAAACAAGTGACAGCAAGTCATACTTTCTTTCTGCTCTCTAGATAGAGCTGTTTCTCTGAAATTTCGTATTGGTTTTATTAGCAAGTATACTTGCGGCCTCTATTTCTGGTCTTGCCACAGATATAAATAGTTTTTCGCAATCTCAAACCTTTCATAGTTTTGAAGATATCTTTTCCTGCAATGTCATCTTTGAGCATGTGGAATGTGTGATCAATTAACTTCCCATTTTCTTTTGGGTCAAGATATTACCCATTGTCTTATCAAGGTTGTCAAACACTTAGGATATGTGAATGATGCAGATCACTTCAGTTAAGAATAATTGCAAATACAGGATGGGGACTCTGCTCTTGTGGTATCAGCTCCTAACATTAGGGGGAGGTCTTTGTTACAAATTGCATGTTGTAACCAGTGTAGTGACTGGCATGTTTTTGAACTGAATTGTTGAAGTGAGCAATTATTCTGTCATCTTTTTGACTCAATAATTCAGAATTAAAATAAATTTTTCACAACCTTTCTCCGTTGTTTCCTTTTACAGGCAGCAATACGAAAAGAGCTAAATGAATTCAAAAGTACAGAGATGGAGGTGCATGAAGATAGCAGAATGTATACGAGGTAATCTTTTAACTCCAAAACTGATATTACTTACAGTTGCAATGGTTGGCTTAGAACATCCATTAATTTTAAATTTCCACCCAAGTGACCAAGTTTGCACGTTCTCCCTGTGTCTGTGGGGGTTTCCTCCAGGTGCTCCAGTTTCCTCCCACAATCCAAAAATGTGCAGGTTAGGTGAATTGGCCATGCTAAATTGCCTGTAGTGTTAGGTGAAGGAGTAAATGTAGGGGAATGGGTCTGGGTGGGTTACGCTTCGGAGGGTCGGTGTGGACTTGTTGGGCTGAAGGGCCTGTTTCCACACTGTAAGTAATCTAATCTTCCTGGGTAGGAAGGGTGGTGAATGCGCTCGAGAATCTTTCGTGTTTAATTTTGTATGTGATAACCCAGTGTTTGCAGCAACTTTCCTTTGTTCCCCTGCACCAGAAATTTAGTTTTTTTCCATTCCTCTGCATTAACCATAACATCCAGCTGCAGCTGCTGTTGGTTATTGTTAGTAAGGACCATAGGAATAGTAATAGACTGTTCAGTTAGATCACAACTGGTCTGTATTTTAACTTCATCTCCCCTCGTTTACTCAATCCTTTATCACTTGTAACTAAACAAAACTTATTAGTTTTGAAGATGCTAATGGCCTGAGCATTCATAGTCACTTGAGTGAAGAATTCCAAAGATTCATAATCTGCTGAGTGAAGACATTGTTCTCACTTCTGCCTCAAGAGATTAGCTATTTAGCATGATCTTTAGACCTCAAACCTGTAGTTTCTTTAATAGATGTTTCTCTTTAGTTGTTTACAATAAGACCATTTTAAGATAAAATTCATACAATTCACCTGCTGCTGGAACACACTATGATACGTGTTCCTTATCTATCTGATCATTGTGAGCTAGCAACAGGAGGATGACAGTTAGCCCTCCAATTTTGTTCCACCATTCAATAAGCTCATGGCTGGTCTGGATTTTACATACTGTCTCTTGGTTTGACACCATGCCCTTCACACTCTTGTCTAGAAAAAAAATTCTATCTGTCACAGATTGAAATTTTCTAATGATCTTGTAACTACAGTGGTTTGTTGGAGAACTCCACACTTCAACAAGCCTATGCATGAAGAAATTATTCCTAACTACTCTCCTGAATGCCTGGCTCTGGTTTAAGGTTATATTCTCATCTCTGCCATTTTCTCACCCCTGCTTGCCTCTCAAGCACACATCCTTCACCCCGTGCCCAAAAACCTGGTCTGCCTGACCACCCACTCCCCAACCCCTGCCTCTCTCACACTCTGTTCCCACCCCCGCCCCATCAGAATCTCAGAGAATTATCAGGGGTAAAGTTCCATTCTGTCCACCCTACTGATACTTTTAAGTGTCATAAAATTCTTATCAGGTCAGTCCTTCACCATCCGTGTTTCAGCTTAGATGATGTAATTTTTCCTCATTGTCCAACCGTCAGTGTTCTGATGAGATTCTAGTGAACACTGGCTGCAATTCTTCCAAAGTTAACATCCCTTTGCTAAAAGGGTGTGCATGGAACTCAGTTCACATCACTCTTTAGTTTGACTAGCCAGAATTTTATATAACTGCAGCAAAACTTACTATGCTATGTAATCCAGCCTGCTCGTTATAAAGACTAACATTCTGTTGGTCTTTTTAATTATATTTGTGCCGAACTGCTATGTTTCAATGATCGGTGTATGTGAGCGTCTGTCAATCTGATTATTATATGTGACTCCAGCATCATCCTACATTCCCTACATGTGGGCATTTTAACAGGAGCTCACTAGTTCTCAGTGAGCTTAATCCTGGTTTGAGTATTCTGCTTTTAAGCCAGCAGTCTTAAACTAATCGCAGTCCCTTTGAATAACATTGCAAGCCAGTCAATTAAAGCTATCCCTTACTAGTTGTCTGTCATTCAATGTGAGACTGCGTGCTATAATTGACTATTCAGTCACGAGGAAGAGAAGGATCTTGTGCCTATAAAGCACTTCTCACATTCGCATAATTTTCCAGAATCAAACTGAGTTTGATCATTGTTAAAATATAAGCAAACACCCTTGTGTACCACAGATAGATCCCATAAACAATAAGGAGCAAAATTGCCAAAATTTTGTTTTTAATGAGGAATAAATGTTAGTCATGACAATGGGAAGATATTCCTTCTCCTCTATGAACCTTGAAATCCCCTGCAGCTACCTTAATGCTGTTGAGGCTCTGTTTAATGTCTCATCTAAAAAGGCAGCACTTTCAGCAGTGCTGAACTCCCTCAGTACTGCTCGAGTGTTAGTGTACATAATGTGCTGTAAACCCAAGGAGGGTTTAATCTCTTAGCCTGACTCCCAAGTACATGCTACTAACTGAGTCAACGATGGAAGGAGAAAGAAGGTGGGATTGTGTTCGAACAAAATTGTTGGCCCATGTTGTATTAACTCTTTTTTTTTCTTTTCTCTGTAGGTTTCATCGACCATAAAAACATGTGCAGATGCAAATGGAAATCTAGCTACACAGTATGGAGATGAAGGCTGTCTCCTGAATACTGTACACGAAGCCGTGTTGTATTGTCAGTTGTGTACAATATATTCAATACACATTCGATGAACCTGGTGCCATGGGGAAAGAAATCAATACTTGATAATCGTATCATATGTAAATCATGCTCTCATCAATTAACAAATCCTTGAACGGAGGTTCCCCTTGATCATATCTGTCTCTGTGCCTCCAGATTTATACAATACTGCGGCTGGTTGGAAATCGCAGTGCCAAAAAGACTTAAGAGCTGCTGGAATTGTGTGCTTGGGAGTGGTTGTATTTTTCTGTAAGCTTTTACTGGAACTGAGAAGCATGTGTCTGTGTATACAGACCAAGTTTGGACTCCTCCTCCTCACCCTTTGTATCTTCCTTTTTTATATTGCACGCACTACAATGGCTCTGCTTGGTTTGGAGGTTACTCCTGGTCAATGTGACTTTTTTTGGTCTGAGAGTATTTGCCCCAGCTTTCCTTTTCTGTGTTTACCTTTGTGTCCTCCGTCAGTTCCATAGCCTTTAGCTACTAGTTTCTCCAGTGGCAAAATGTGATTCCTGGAATAACTTCAACAGAGGAAAGCCTATACATGACTAGGTGTCTTTTTTAATGTGAGCAGTGCAATATAAAAGTCCATCTCTAGTCTATCTCTTTGAATGAAAAAGTGCTGTTTTCACTGTAGCAGAGCTCTATTGAAAGGAAAGCAATGTTGTACCTGGGGCCTTAACTTTCCATCCAAAAGGCGCACAGTTCTTTGGGAGGAAGAAAGTATCCCTTTGTACAGAGTCAGGCATTGGTTTGTACTGGACTACAAATTGGTGCCACCCTCAACTACTGTATAAAACATTGATTTAGATTGTCAGTATGTGTACATTTGTCTTCCTGTTTAAATATTGAATAAAAGTATTATGTGACGCTTTTCTTTTAAAAAAAAGTAATCAGAATACACAACACTAATTGAGGTAATTTCCTTCTCAACCAAACTGTACAAATATGTATTTAAGTTCCATCTCCCAGACCTTTTTAAGTAGCCTTGCAATTCTTAATGAATCTCTTCCTGTTCTTGTGGTCAATGGCACACAATAGGTAGAAGAGATCAGAATTTGTTATAATTTTTATTCTATTTTTTCCTCTGGTATTTTTCCTCATTAACAAGCAATAGACTTTTGTAATTTATGTTCTTAATCTATTTGGACAGCTCAGTAAATTCATTGTGATTCCTGGTTGAATATACTGACTGGGTGGAAGGGTTTGTTTTTCTCAAGTATGAGGCACTTTGTGTTTTTATTTGTAATACTCAGACTCCAGTCGACATTAATGCAAGGCTCTTGCATGGAAACAGACCAGTGGAACTGCCTTAGCTGACTGCACTCTTAGTAATCATTTTACTGGCGAATTCTTCATAATATCCAATCCTAATATATGCTGTGGTAACTATTTGTTCTTAGTTGGGTTTTAACATAGGTAGGGCGCAAAGTCAAAACATTTGCCACAGCATTAAATTGGTGGGCAGGTTAGGCATGTTGGCATTGAGGAATTGTTCAATTCCTGAAGGCAGCAAACTTGTCAGACTGCAGTGTAAACCAATCGAACCATACCTGTTGTCATGCATTACAGTTCTTGTATCTCTTCTGTTTTCTGTCCAGAACAGTCCATTAAAGGTAAGGAGAAACTGGGGAGAAGAAGTAAATTGTGGAAAGCATAAACGTTTTGGCTCATTTGATGTTGTGAGCCTTGGCATTTGTTTGTGCTACATGTCATTATTGCTTAATAGGGTCAATAATACACAAAAGAATCTGTTCCCTTGAGACGTTGATTGGGCTCCCTAGCAGATTGTTTCTTAATACACTAGTTGGTGTTGTACTGAGGCATACAGGTTGGGCAGATCCCTGGTTTGGTCTTTATTCTGTGTCCTTTTAACCAATATTGGTCGGGATAACCTGGGCACTGTTATCTTTGCCCCTGTGCTGAGGAGAAAAATCAGGCAGGACTCCCACTCCTGATCACTATCTGCTAAATTTTGCTGGGAAGTGCACAAGTAGGACAGGGTCGTACTTGGGTCATTTAAGAGCCTGCCAAAGCTCTTGCTAGGTTTGCACTTGAAGAATAGCCAAATTGGGGGGTGGTAGTTTAAGAGGATTTCAGGTAACCTCCTACATGAGTCAATGACTACAGGGAGAAAGGAGGGTGTATGAAAAATGTTAACAGGGCAAGGAAATAAGGGTGCTATTACACACTGGAATTTTCGGGCATTCTAAACTGCTAAGAATCTAATTTAGAGTTTTGCTTTTGCTTAAACCACATACAATGTGGCAGGGATTAAGAACCCTACTCCCCCATTTTTTTATTGCACATGTATGTAATATTTTAGAAAAGTATATGAATACTTTTTTTGTAAAGTTTCGGGTATTTTAAAGTCGTCTTCCTTCTACCTTTCCCCCCCAATCCTGGTTCAGCTTGCGAGTTTACTCGTTGAATCCACATCATAGTGGTGCTGTTTTTAAGTCTGAGGGGATCAGCCTTTTAGATGGTCCAGTGACTATTATTGTCCCCCAACAGTTGCTCAGTTATAAAGTGCACCTGAACCAAGAGGCAGATTAAAAAGAGATTGTTTAAAAATCCAGCCTCCACTTGCATTTATTCTTTCTAAATAAAAGACAGAAATTAAATTTTTTGCAGTCTGTATAGTTGTATGTACATTTTCATGAGTTGTAAATAATTGAACAGTTACTGTTGCTCTTATAATATTGGTGTATTTTGTTCTCATTCAGTGCTGCTTTCTTTTATTAAAAAAAATTCCTATTTGGTTGTAAATTGATTGAGTTTCTTTTTAAATTATTGATCTTGCACAAACGTCTTCTGATGCAGTCTAGTCACTTAGTGTCCTCCAAAGGACTTGCTGAGCAGGTCATTTTCAGCAAAATAGATCAGGTGAAGTGTAATCCGCAGCAGAAACCAACAGGTACTGTGAATGGAAAATATTTGGGTCTGTCCTGATGTCAAAACTGGGTTGAATCTAATGTCCATCTCTTCCAAAGTTGTCACGTGAATTATACCTTCAAAATGATTCTTTACTCCAGAAATTGTGGAATCACATCTTCAAAATTGAAAGTTTTCAGTTACATAGTATTTCTGGCATGCAAGCCATCATATCAATGGATTGAAGGGAAGACACCAAGGAAGCACAGATGTCTGAGTTTCTCAACTGACAATGAGCCCCTGTATGCTACACTTTTACAGTCATTACTCGTCGGGAGTTAATTTAAGTTAGTTCCACTCATGGAGAGTCCCATCAACTGCAGTGGGACCAGTGGGGTTAATGCACAATATTCAGGTAGATTAATATCATTATCCTGCCTGCATTTTTCGGAGGTCTCATTATCAAACAAGCCACAAATATCACTTCGACTTAATACATTTCTCGAGAATAAGATATTTTTGGGTGCCTTAGTCATTTACAAAACGTGTTAATTGGATTAAAGTTCAGTTACCAGCATTTCTACTGACTCAATCACAGCTTTTTTTGTTGATGTGTGCTGACCTAGATTAAACTGAGATTTTGCTATGTTTAACTTGGATAGTGCAGTAGTAGCAAAGAGTTGTTATTAAAGCAGACCTGGGATTGTATGTTCATTCTTTTATAAATGTAAACCTGAGAGAACCCAGCAAAATGGGCAACTGACCACATTTTGCATTAGGTAAAAATACCTTTTGAGATGTAGCATCTTTGCTTCCTAAAATTGCAAGTTCCTAATTCAAACAGATCTGATTGACTGACTGGCACAGAACTGAGGTTATATTCATTAGTTGTGTAGGTTTGATTTTTTTTCTTTGAAATGTCCAGTATAATTCAAAATTGGGAAAGTCTGTAAAGGGGAGTAAAAATTTTTGCAAATCAGCCAGACTGTTCATGAACAGGAGACCAAGTGTCTTTGATTTTATTCAGCTTTCATCCCCTTGCCTTTGTGCCATCACATTGCTCTGCCAATCTTTGCTGCATTGTGAATAATTAGTCGGTGATATGTGTACATGGGTTATGGGTGTGACATACTGTTATTTATCTTTAAATTTAGATTTAAACCCCAAACACCCCTTCCTCAACCAAAGGGGCCAGTGAGGTGCTCTTTCATGGTTTGCATGACAGTAAGCAAACTTTCCCTTGATAACGAGAGAATCTTTTGATCTCTGTTTATTAACTGAGTGCTAATTTCTGTTATTATGTGAAGCCCACATTCTTTCTTAGCCATAGATAGATGTCCAAGTCAGAGTATCCGAGTCAATCCTAAGCCTAGGCACAGCAAAATTCTCCAGGTTTTATTAGTTTGTACTGAGGCAGCTGTCCTCATCTTGTCTGCGCAAGTGAGAGAAAAATCGATGAACCAGGATCCTAAATCCTGAATAATAACCAGAGAGTCGTACTGGGTGATGTGTGTGAATGTGATTGGCTGACCTGACACCCTCTAATGTTGTCACCGCCTGAGACCCGCTGTCTTGGCCAGACTGCCTACTGAGTGAGTTATCGAGAATAATTTGGACCCATGGAACCAACATGCTTGAGAATCAATGCCAGCAGGAAAAGAAGGGAAAGCATTTTTTTAAAATCCGATGTTGCAGGCAGACATGCATCAATAACTGACAGGAAAATAACTCTGGTTTTAATTCTAATGTGTTGCTTGCTCCCAGTCTGGAGACCAGGGGACTGTCCTGTGTCGGAAAGTGTTTACATGCCATTTAATTGGCATGTTAATTGCATTGTATGTGGTACAACCAATATGTTGGATTCAACTTGTTGTTTTGTAGCCCGAATTTTGTTTTTAAATGGAGAAAGCGTCATGTCTATTTTTGACTCATTGCTTTTCTTATTTGCTTATGGGAGAGGTGCCTTAGCATGCTCATTCATTTCCTTACAAGACATGGCATTTTTAAACCTTAAATAAAATTACTATCACACCTTTCTCTGTAGTTTTGCTGTCAGTTATTCATGATGTTTATCAGTTCATAAGTTAGATGATTCTACTACACTGTGGTTTTTTTTAATAAAATGTGTGCATTTTTCTTTCTTACGATTGCTCACCTCAGTATTACAACGTAAACATTCCTGATAAGGGGCTTATGTCCAAAATGTCAACTCTCCTGGTCCTTGGCTGCTGCCTGACCACCTGCGCTTTTCCAGCAGCACATGTTTTGACTTTGATCTCCAGCATCTGAAGTCCTCACTTTCTCCTACCTCCGTATTGGCTAATCTTTTGTTTTGTGGAAGGTGGACAACACCGGTTAACCAAACATATATTGCCCAATCCTAGTGGTTCTTGAGAAGATTGTAGTGACCTGCCTCCTTGAACTACTGCAGTTGGTGGTGTAGGTACATTCCTGTCGACCTGATGCCTTATTTTTGCCTACTATTTGCTTCCTGTCATCAAGTCATACAGCACGGAAACAGACCCTTTGGTCCAACCAGTCCATGTTGAACATAATCCCAAACTGAACTAGTGCCACTTGCCTGCTCCTAGCTCACATCCCTCCAAAGTTTTCTGTTGTAACCATCCAAATGACTTAAATGTTGTAATTGTACCCGCATTCAAGCCAATATATCATGCCCAATTCTGAGGCCTTTTCTTGCATATTTAGTTTTGGTGTGGCACCTTATTTAAGTCCTTATTGAAATCAAATATACTCCTCACTACTTTCCATTTATTAATCCTACCAGTTACATTCTCATAAAGCTTTAATTTGTCAAAGATGATTTTTTAAGTGTATTGTTAAGACTTAATAATAGATGATTGATGTCAAAATAAATGGCCTGCAATTTCCTATTTCTCCCAGAAATTTAAAAAAAAAATTATAGTCAGCATACTCACTATTTCTTCAGATCTCTCTTCTAAAACCCTCAGATTTAGGTCATCAATTCCTGGGTATTTGTTGGATTTTTGTTACATTTCTCCAAGTAGTTTTTTAATTAGTTACTATAATTTGCTCATTCTTTTTAGTATCTAGGTTCCCTCTGTTTCTGATATGCAACTTGTATATTCTCATGACTGTGGACACATTATTTGTTCAATACTTCTACTGTTTCTTCATTCCATATAATTTCATCAGTCTGCTTTTAAGGCAACAAATATTCATTTTAGCTACTCCCTTTATATTTTCTTAAAATATTTTGCAACCTCTTTTTAATATTCTGGATAATTTGCTCTCACTCCATATTTTTCCCTTACAATCAACTTTTTATTGGCTCTTAGATGGTTTGAAGACACTCGTGATCCATTTTTGAAAATAAAAATGCTATGCTTAGCTTTGAGACAATTCTAGATCATTGCATCTAGACAGCTTGAAAATGCAAGTGCCAATATTAGAGCAATTAAAATTGGATATGTACACAGGAGGATAGGATAAATTTTCCTCCCTTCCAATCTTCACTCCTTTGTGATTTTTACTCGGCTGCAAATGTCTTATTCAGTTGTCTCATAAAAATATTGTGATTGCAATTATTGGCGAACATGAGGACTGCAGATGCTGGAGATTAGATTGTGGTGCTGGAAAAGCACAGCAGGTCAGGCAGCATCCTGCTTCTCTAATGCTGCCTGACCTGTGCTTTTCTGGCACCACATTCTGAACTATGTTGTGACATACAATGCAAGCATATGCACATGTTTCAGCAGGAATCATTAGGTGGTAATTAGAGGTGGAACTTCTAACTGAGTTATATCCTGCACAGTGCAGGAATTTCTCTACCTTTGCTGTGCTCAATGTCAGTTTTCAAACTTAAAATGTTCAGAAATGATGGGAATAAAAAGATCAGTTGGTTTAATCAAGTCCATCCCATGCAATGGTGTTCCAGTTTAAGATAACAAATATTCTCTAAGTGATGGAAGCTTTGTAATAATGACACAGTCCAGCATTTATTATGCACAAATAACGTATTTAAAATATAGAAATGTATAATAAATTGTGCTGAAGAAAAATCAATTAGAGGGAGTGTTGATAATGACATCTCCCTCCAGCTCTGCTCCCACCTCTGCAATGCACCAGTATGATAAAACGGAAGCTGCAGTAAATCTAAAAAATTGTATAGCAGTGCAAAATTGTGCTGCATGTCCATTTACCCATCAGGAAGCAAATGACCTAATCGTGAATATTTAATAGTCTTGAATTTTTTTTCATGGGATGCAACAAGGCCATCTGAAACAAGTATGTTATTATGGATACTGTAGGGAATGATAGCCTCTCTTGAATTTCACAGTCGGGTTTCTGATATCCTGACTAAAGAGGGGTCTATCCGGTTTGAAATGATCGATTGTGTTTTGGAACTCACTCGTCAGGGGCACAGACAGACATTTCTGCGGCCATCAATGAGACATCAGAATGGTGTGTTGACTCCCTAGTGCCAGGGTCAGGCATGTATCAAAGTGGGTGCAGAAGATTCTGAAAGGGGAGGGTGACCAGCAGGAAGCTATTGTACATGTTAGTAGGTACAGAAGGGATGAGGTTCTGTAGAGAGAATGTAGGAAATTAGACAAGATTAAACAGTTGTCCTTTGTCGTATCTGGATTACTCCCAGTGCCACATGTGCTAGTGAGAGTAAGAATAGGAGGAGAGGACAGATGAATGTGTGGCAAAGGGACAAGGATTCCCTTTTGGACCATTGGGATCTCTTCTGGGTAGGAGTAACCTGAATTGGAAGGGGACCAATTGGTGGGTAGATTTATTCGTGCTACTTGGGAGGCTTTAAACTAGCAAGAGGGTGAGAAAAGCCAAAGGTCTGAAGCTGGTACATTAGATAAGGGGAGCAAGTTAAATAGTCAAGGCAAGCAAGAGCAAGATAGAGAACAAGATAATTGCATTTATTTCAATGCAAAAGGTCTGACAGGTAAGGCAGATAAACTCTGCATGATTGAGAACATGTGTCTGGGAAATTATAGCTATAACAGAAACATGACTTGGAGGGTAGGACTGACAGCTTAATGTTCAGGAGTATAGATACTACAGGAAGGATGGGGGGAGGTGCAATAGTGGAGTGGAAGTAGTGTTTTGGGTTAAGGATAACATGGTTGTACTTAAGGATAGGAAGAGAACTTCTTCAAGGAAGACATCCTTGCAAGAGGATTCGTATTAGGTTAAAATCTTCTGGGAGAAAGTGAGGACTGCAGATGCTGGAGATCAGAGCTGAAAATGTATTGCTGGAAAAGCACAGCAGGTCAGGCAGCATCCAAGGAGCAGGAGAATCCACGTTTCGGGCATGAAGAAGGGCTCATGCCCGAATCGTCAATTCTCCTGCTCTTTGGATGCTGCCTGACCTGCTGTGTTTTTCCAGCAACACGTTTTCAGCTCTGATCTCCAGCATCTGCAGTCCTCACTTTTTCCTGTAAAGATAACATGGTTCTATTGCCCCATATCCTTTTAAAATATATTTTTATTGAAAAAATTTTTTTAAAATATTACAACAAATACAAAACAAATGATTTAAAACAATGCAAAGAAAGAACATCAAAAATAAGTAAAAATCCAAACTGCCCTCATGTACAAATGTATAAATATGTGTCGAAAAATATATATAAAAAACCCCAATTAACAACAAACTAATAATAATAATACAGCTCAGCCAAACAAAACACACTTTCTAATATCAAGAACATTCATTTTCACATATTCATACGTTTGCAGTTCTCCCTCTCTGGATATTGGACTCATAAAGCACAATCATTAAGGCTAATTAAAAGCCCTTAGTGTGGCAGACTGTGTCCAGGTATTCCAAAGAGGGCTGCCATGTCTTACAGACATCCTCAGTTTGGTGGTGTACCATACTTATGAGAAAATCCAAGCGGATATGCTTGATAACAATCTTCCACCAACCCGACAGGTCCAGGAGATTTTTGGATACCCAACCTAACGATATTCTTTCTTGCTCAGAAAGTGAGGATGTTGTAAATTTTTTTCTTATGCGCATCTACAGGGAATACACTGGGCAGGCCAAGAAGAAGACAGATTGAGTTCTTCTCCAACCTTACACCCAAAATCCCCTCCATTGCACCTGCCACAATGTATTTTTGAAGCCTGCCACAGGACCAGAGACAATGGCTTAGAGTGCTGTACCAACCTTGCACTTGGGACATGTTGAAGATAGTCCTGGTTTAAGTTTTGACAAACAATCCACAGCCAAGTGGACCCTGTGAAGAGTCTTCACCTGTAAAGCATAGGTCCTAGTGCAAATTGATATCTTTCTTGCATTTTCCCAAGTATCTTCCCGTAATGCCTAGCTCTCTCTCCCACACCCTAAAAAGCCAATCGAACTCATCTGAGGGGTTGCCTCCCTCCATATTAATGATATAAAGTGTTGACAGAAAATGTGCTCATAGCACTGAATACCTTCTAGTCTATGTCGGATTTTTGGAATCAGTCAAAAATGATTTTTAAAAAATAAAATCCCTAACTTGAAAAAAACTTAAAGAAGTCCCTGCTAGATAGCTTGTATTTTCGCGCTAACTGATCAAAGGACATCATTGTATCTCCCTCAGATAAATCACCCCTAACTACCCAATGTTTGAATCCTGAATCTATCATCCTTGGTTGAAAACCCAGCATGCCCACTATAGGTGTAAGAGAAGATGTTTTGCCAGTATTGCCTTCCCTCTGCCGAATTGTTCTCCATGCTTTGACAGTATTAATAACTATTGGGTCCTGGCAATATTCCCTAACTGTCCTCATTTTGTCCAGAAACAGCAAGCTATTAAGGGACACCCTGCCTGAGAGGTTTCATTATCTAACTGTATTGAAAGAGGGTCCCCACAACTCCAACCACTCACGTAAGATAAAAGTGAGCTTAGTTGATAGTTTTTAATGTCTGGGAGATCCACTCCCTCCAGTCTGTGAGGCAATTGTTGTTTAGCTAATTTAATAAAGGGCTGCTTATGATGTCAGATAAAAGAGCTGAACCAGCCATTCAGTCTCCTGAATGTTTGCTTATCGAAAATCAGGGGAAGCATTCATACAGGGTAAAACAAACGGGAGAGAATATTCATCTTAATAAGAGCATTTGACCTAACCATGACACTGGAAGCACCTTCCAACTTTGAAGGTCTTGTTTGATTTTGTTGAATAATTGAACAAAATTAACTTGAAACAACTGATCAAAAACCGGAGTAATGAATATGCCCAAATACATAAAACCCCCCGTGACCGCTTAAATGAGATTCGCCCTCAAGACCTAGCACCTCTATAAGACCACCCGCAGGCATAGCCTCTGATTTTGCAAACTTAATCTTGTACCCCGAAAAGGTGCCAAACAAACTGATGCATTGTATCAGGTGAGGCTCTGAAACTGCTGGACTTGCCAAAAAAAATGAGGACACCATCCACGTACAACAAAATCTTATGTAATTATGATCCCACTTCTGGAGCCGATATATTGGCAGCCCTACGAATGGCCTCCGCCAACGGTTCAATCACAAATGTAAAAAGCAAGGGTGAAAGGGGACAGCTCTGTTGGCTGCCCCTAAAATACTACAATTACTTGATCGTACCCCATTGGTGATGACCGCAGCGAGACGGTCACTGTACAGAACCTTTACCCATCTTATAAAGGCTTCACCCAAGTCAAATCGCTCTATCATACTAAAAAGGTATAGCCACTCAACTTGGTCAAATACCTTCTCTGCACCTAGAGAAATCACCAGTCCCTGTTTTGACTGTTGTTGACACGCTTGAATTACATTAAGCAGCCTCCTAACATTATTGGAGGATCTGCGGTCCTTTATGAAGCCCGTCTGGCCTTCTTTAACAATAGAAGGTAACACAATCTTCAGTCATAATGTAGGAATCTTAGAGAGAACTTTGAAGTCCATATTTAAGAGTGAAATGGGCTTGTATGAAGCACAGTCCTCCAGGACCCTCCCTTTTTTAAGAATAAGCGAAATATTGGCCTTCTTAGAAATGATGGGAGATGATAATGACCGTACAAGTCATTGAACATGTTGAGCATTGGGTCTGACAATATGCTTATAAATTCCTTATAGAATTCACTGGGAAGTCTGTTTGTGCTGTGGGTGGAGACCTACTATGCGATCTTCCTAGATCGCTGCCATCTTGGATCCCCTGCCTCATATTATTTTCATTATCAGATTGTTTATTAGTTCAATTGTAAAGACCTTGACCAGAATTTAACATGAGTTCAGGACGTCCTTGATGGTTAGCAGGTCCATGGGGGCAGTTTTAGAGATGCACAACACGGAAACAGACCCTTCTGTCCAACTCATCCATGCCGACTCTTTACTGTTCCTATTCATATACCCATCCAGATGGTCTTTTAAATGTTGCAATTGTACCATCCTCCACCAGTTCTCCTAGCAACTCATTCCATACACACACAACCCTCTGCGTGAAAAAGTTGCCCCTTTTGATCTTTCCCCTCTCACTCTAAACCAACGCCATCACATTCTGGACTTCCCCATCCCAGGGAAAAGACCTTGTCTATTTACCCTATCCATAGCACTCTATAAGGTCACCCCTTACTTCTGACACTCCAGGGAAAACAGCCCCAGCCTTTTCAGCCTCTCCCTATAGCTCAAATCCTCCAACCCCGGCAACATCCTTGTCAATCTTTCCTGACCTCTTTCAAGGTTCACAACATCCTTCTGATAGGAAGGAGATCAGAATTGCATGCAATATTCCAAAAGTGGCCTAACCAATGTCCTGTATGACTGCAACATAATCTCCTATACTGAATACACTGACCAATAAAGGGAAGCATACCAAATGTCATCTTCACTATCCTGTCTACCTGTGACTCTACTTTCAAGGAACTGTGAACTTGCACTCCCAGGTCTCTTTGTCCAGCAACACTCTCGAGGACTTTACCATTAGGTGTATAAGTCCTGCCCTGATTTGCCTTTCCAAAATGCAGCACGTCACATTTTTATCTAAATTAAATTCCACCTGCCACTCCTCAGCCCATTGGCTCATCTGATCAAGATCCCTTTCCACTCTGAGGTAACCTTCTTTGCTGTCCATGACATCTCCAATTTTGGTGTCATCTGCAAACTTACTAACAATACCTCCTGTGCTCATATCCAAGTCATTTATATAAATTATGAAAAGCAGTGGATCCAGCACCGATCTTTGTGGCACTCCACTGGCCACAGGCCTCTAATGTGAAAAAACAACCCTCCACCACCATCCTCTGTCTTCTACCTTCAAATAAGTTCTGTATCCAGATGGCCACTTTTCGCTGTATTCTAAGTGATCTAACCTTGCTAACCAGTCAACTGTGAGGAACCTTATCGAACACCTGACTGAAGTCCATATAGATCATGTCTACCACTCTGCCCTCATCAATCCTCTCTGTTACCTCTTCAAAAAACTCAATTAAGTTGTGAGAGATGATTTCCCACACACAAAGCCATGTTGACTATCCCTAATTAGTTCTTGCCTTTCCAAATACATGTACACCCTGTCCCTCAGCATTCCCTCCAACAATTTGCCCACCACTGATGTCAGGCTCACCGGTCTATAGTTCCCTGGCTTTTCCTTACCACCTTTGCTGAATGGTGGCACTACATTAGCCAACTCCAGATTTCTCGCACCTCAGCTGTGACTATTGATTATATAAATATCTTAGTAAGGGGCCCAGCAATCTGTTTTCTAGCTTCCCACAGAGTTCTCGGGTTCATCTGATGATGTCCTAGGCATTTATTCACCTTCATGCATTTGAGACATCCAGCACCATCTTCACTATAATTTGGACATTTGTCAAGATTCACCATCTATTTCCCCACATTCCATAACTTCCATGTCCTTCTCCACAGTAAACACTGGTGCAAAATACTTATTTACTATCTCCCCCATTTCCTGCGGTTTCACACAGGCTGCCTTGCTGATCTTTAAGGGGCCCTATTCTCTCCCTAGTTATCCTTTTGTCCCTAATGTACTTATAAAATCCATTTGGATTTTCCTTAACCCTTTTTGCCAAAGCTATCTCATGTCCCCTTTTTGCTCTCCTGATTTTCCTCTTAAGTATATTCCTACTGCCTTTATACTCTTCTAGAGATTCACTCGATCTCTGCTGTCTAGACCTTACATATTCTTCCTCTTTTTCTTAACCGAAACCTCAATTTCTCTTGTCACCCAGCATTCCCTACACCTACCAGCCTTTCCTTTCACCCTCGCAGGAATATACTGTCCCTGAACTCTCCTTATTTCATTTTTGAAAGCTTTCCATTTTCCAGCCATCCCTTTACCTGCAAACATCTGCTCCCAATCAGCATTTGAAAGTTCTTGCCTAATACTGTCAAAATTAACCTTCCTCCAATTTAGAACTTTAACTTTTAAATCCGGTCTATCCTTTTCCATCACTACTTTTAAACTAATAGAATTATGGTCACTGGCCCCAACATGCACCCCACTGACACCTCAGTCACCTGCCCTGTCTAATTTCCCAAGAGTAGGTCAAGTTTTGCACTGTCTCTGGTAGGTACATCTACATATTGAATCAGAAAATTTTCTTGTACACACTTAACAAATTCCTTTCCACCTAATCCTTCAACTGTATGGTAGTCCCAGTCTATGTTTGGAAAGTTAAAATCCCTGACCATAATCACCCTATTATTCTTACAGATAACTGAGATCTCCTTACAAATTTGTTTCTCAATTTCCTGGTGACTATTGGGGGTATATAGTACAATCCCAATAAGGTAATCAAGCCTGTCTTATTTCTCAGTTCCACCCAAATAACTTCCTTGGATGTATTCCCAGGAGTATCCTCTCTAAATATAGCTGTAATATTATCCCTTACCAACAACGCCACTTCTCCTCAACAATGCCACTCCTCCTCTTCCCTTGTCTCCCATTTTATCCTTCCTATAGCATTTGTATCCTGCAACATTAAGCTGCCAATCCTGTCCATCCTGAGCCACATCTGTGTAATTGCTATCATTTCCCAGTCCCATATTCTTAACCATGCCCTGTGTTCGCCTACCTTCTCTGTTAGGCCTCTTGCATTGAAATAAATGCAGCGTAATTTATCAGTCCTACCTCATTCTCTGCTTTGTTCCTGCTTTTTTATTGCTTTTTTTTCTCTCTTTTTTTTAACCCCGCACTACCGCCTAACTGCGGTAGTGCTTATTTTTTCCCCCAGCACCCATGGTGTGTGTGTGTGCAGGTGTGAGACAGTGAGAGACACAATCTTTATTTAATTTCCACCACCAGGTTGTTCCTGCTTCTTATCTGTGGCAACCAATTAAGAAGTCACCACCCTAATGAGCTTGACAGTCTGTCACTGAGACCGACAGCCCAATCACAGCAGTCTGGCAGCACCACGGAGACACTTGGCTACTGCTGAAGCTTTAGGAAAGAGGAAAGGGCAGCTCCATTTTCATGCTCCCAACAAAGGGTGGGAATTGTATAAAGTATTCCAGGGCCTGTGATTGGAAGGATGTACTCTCTGGAGTCAGCTGCAGAAATCTCAACTGTCATAGGGCTGGTCTCTTAGTGAGAAAAGTGAGGACTGCAGATGCTGGAGATCAGAGTTAAAACATGTGGCACTGGAAAAGCACAGCTGGTCAGGCAGCATCTGAGAAGCAGGAGGGTGACGTTTCAAGCATAAGCTGTTCATCAGGAATGACTCTTAGTGAGTCATAGTGCCAACTAGAAAGAAAGACTCACATCCCCTCAGGAACCTACTGGGAGATTGAACTTGCTGGGTTCTTCACTTGCTAAAATGGCAATGGAAGTAGGAAATGACCTTAATTTATTCACTGCTTGCCTCTGCTCAGTCGCAGGCAACAGCACTGATAACCCCACTTTAGAAAATATTCTGTAGCAGTGGGAAGATATTGGGAATCACACCTGAAGCCTTCCCCTGCCATTTTATAAATCCACTAGTGACTGAAAGTGAATATACTGAATGATTCAAGAGCTGGTTATACCAGTGTATGTTGGTGAGGGGATAAATTGTTATATTAATAGAGGAGGCTCTGGCAGACAGTAAACATGCGCATTGGATGATAAGGTTGAATGGCCTGTATATATGTCATACCTCCTATAGTCCTACGCTCTTCCAGTGGTGGTTATATTATCAATTACTGAGGACCTAGTCTCTGTAATTCTTTAACATAATCTTTTCCTCACTCTACCTCACTTCAACACAATATTTCTTATAACCTAATTCTTTGACCCAGCCTCTTGTTCATCTGTCCTAAAATTTCCTGACTTGGCAAATATCAAATGCTATGTGATAACATTCCAGTGGTGGGTGTTGCAGCATTTTAATATGTAACATATTTTACATGAATCCATGGAATTAAGAGTAACTTTCGGCCTTGGAACTCTGTCAACTCCAGCATCAGAAAGCATTAATAGTTCCGGGATCAATGGTACTCCAAGCCATGGGGTGGCGCTGCAGTGGGCAAGGCCGGATGTTTAGAAGCAGGTCGTTCTCCGGAAGACTCGTTGGTCAGGCGCGCCTATAAAAAGGCGAGGCGGGCGGCGCTCGATCTTTTCGCCCGGAGGACACGATGGGAAAGGTAGGGGGATAGTGGGTGAACGCCCCGGCCAGGGCGCGGCTGGAAGTGGCTGAGTAGCGGTCGAATGCTGCCCTGGCTTCTCCATGATGAGGGAAAGGTGGGGGCCGGCTTTAATTTTTCGCCCCTCCGCTGGCGATCGGGACCTCGGTAACGGCTTGTGTCGGTTATATGAAGGCCGGGCGATGGCGGCGGCGGGGGGGTCCCGGGTGAGCGGGAGTCACGTGGGCGGAGACCACGTGCTGGGAATGAATGGGACCTGGAGCACAGCCGCAACACCCGCTCCTGCAAAACAAGTATTTTACCCAACGGGGCTTTTTACGGACGGCTTCCACCAGATGTAGGAGAAAGTGAGGACCGCGGATGCTGGCTACTGAGTCGAAAGTTGTGGCGCTGGTAAAGCGCTGCATTTCCGGCAGCATCAGAGGGTCGACGTTCTGGCCATGATTCCTGATAAAAGGCTGGAACGTAGATTTTCCTGCTCCTAGGATGCTGCCTGACCTGTGTTTTTTTTCCCCCGGCGCCAACCTTTTCGACCTGCACGAAATGTAGGCTTGTTGCTCGTTTACGTTCACCGGCCAGATTTGTGAGCTTGGATCGAGAATTTGGACGGTTTTGTGCAAGATTCAGGTTTATAGTGTATTTGGGAATGATCTAAATGTAACTTCTGTGGTGGGATTAGGCTTCAGTTTAGAAGTAGTAAGTTGGGGCTGCTGTGTGCACAGGTTGCTCAAGTATGTTAACTGGTGTATGTTTGCTTGTATTACTTTACACAGTGCACTGGGGTCTTGAAACCAGTACTTGCTGGATCCTGGCATCTAGTCATTGACCAGTATACAATGAGGTAAATTTCGGTGTTTATCATGTTCAAGTTTTTTTCTCTTCTCTCAACTGTTAAACTGTTTTGCTTCTGTATAAACTGGCTTATTGCAGTTCTTTATACTACATAAAATGATGCAGCGGGCCTGCTGTAGAAAATGCCATCTAGTATGCATTGCATAGACTACTAATATCGGGAGATGTTGGTTGCTCAAGATGCCAGCAGCAGTTCCTTTCATTTTGAAAGCTGGCCATGGAATCAGTATCTAAACACTGTTCTCAGATGTCAGTCTAGCTTATTCAAATTAATGGATTGGAACTTAACCTGGTCAGAAATGTGTTGGTTTATAAAATTGACCAGTGACCCTCTGACTTGAGAATGAAGTGTCTGGTAATGTGGTTTTTCATTAGCACGGAGTGTTGATTGGTCTTGTGAACCACCTTGACTAGGTGGGGTTTTATCAATTTGATCCATACTAGCACCATAAGTAAAGGTGAAGCTTAATGGTTTCTTTTGGACGTGTCCTTAATCCAGGCTGATCCTGCATGGTCTGATCTGCAGGTGTTCTCTATTTGCAAATTGAGGGATGAAAGGATTGAACTGACTGGAAGATTGAATGGCCCACTTCCATGGTTCAACCTGTCTTGTCCATGCAAGTTTTTCTTCGCGTCCCCTCTAATCCTTGGTTTGGAGATGTTGTTGTTAGGCTGTGGCGCACAAAGTTTAAAAATCTCAACACCAGGTTATAGTCCTGGCAGGTTTATTTGGAAGCACTAGCTTTCAGATTGCAGTGCTCCGTAAACTAGTGCTTCATGTAAACCTGGTGTTTTGTGATTTTTCACTCTAGTCCTTCTGTCGTTCAGCTTGAAACTGATTCTTGGTTTTTGAACTTGGTTGAGGGATGCAGCTTTCTCCTGTGTCTCTCTTATCCCTTGCAATTTTGTATACAACAATGTATTTGTACATGAGATCTGCCACCAGTTCAGTCGATATTCCTAATGGGTATCTAATGGGCATCCTGATATTTGCTTTCAGGCTAAGTTGCATGCCGTGTCTGTTGCAAGATTATTTGTGGTAAATATATGCACCTCCCTAGGTTTAGGCATGCCCATGGAAATGTTGGATATCTGGAAGTTCTTATACATTTGAGATTTATTTGAAATGTCTAAAAAGAACATTTCAGCTTTTATTTAAGGCCCATAACATTTCACTATGTTCCAATGTCGGCATCCAACAATGTTGCCCCCCTCTTTTTGTTTGGAATATGGAAGCATAGGCCTGTTGGTCAATGATGTAGTCTTGTTCCCATAATGTTGGGAAGCAATTTGGGTGGTGAGGTTGCATTCTGTCTGCTCCTAGACTTCTCAAAGATTGATAACTCAGTGTATGATGAACCATGCAGGTTACAATTAATCATAAAAAAGATTTGAGACTAGATTGGTTTGAGGACAGGATAATAGTCCTATGATGTGATTGGTTCAGTGTTTCTACTGCACTAAGACCGTCTTCCTTCCAGAATAAGGAGAGGTTGAAAGCAAGAATAGGTGGGGAATGGATATTGTTTGAGAGAGAAATCTTGTCATGTTTTTGAAGGAGTCAAGAACTCAACAACGTGGGCATCCGGCGAGGTTGCTCTCATCTGGCTCTGTCCGTGTGGCGCATGGGAGCGTAGACCTTTGGTCTATGATGTATAGTCCCGTTCCATAACGTTGGAGAGCATGTTGTCCCCAGCTTTTGGGCTGGTGAGGACAGCATCCTGTATATTCCTAGACCTTCTCAGTATGTGAGGTGACTGAGGAGATAAACCATACAGGGTACAGTTCATGAAAAAGAATGCTAGCTTCTTGGGTCTGGATTGTTGTAATGGCAAGCCCGATGTCCTGCAATGATCTGTGTTTAAGATTCACTCTAATTATTAATCAACTGTGCTTATTCAGCAGTGAGGCTGTGTTTTCTCCATCCTGAATGAGGAAGAGGCTGAAAAGCAGGAATGCTGCAATTAAATCCATTATGGTGCAGGTGAGTTTTTTTTTCCTGCCTGACTTCAGAAATTGAATACCCAATGTGGGCATCCAGCAAGGTTGCTCTTGTCTGGCTCTGTTCGTATGGCACATGGGAGTGTAGACATTCGGTCCATGACGCACCGTCCCGTTCCATGACGTTGGAGAGAAAGCATGTCCCTGGCTTCCAGCTGGCGTCGACGGCATCCTGTATATTCCTAGAGCTTTGCAGTCTGAGCAGTGACTGTGGAGATTAACCATGCAGGTCGCAAGTTTAAATTAGATCCCGTTGCTTCAGGAATTTTGAAAACTGGATCAGTCAGATTCTTTGGAATGAATATATTTCTCACTGTCCAACTTTGACTACCAAAATTTGGGAAATGTTTTAAGGCCTTGGAGAAGATGCAGTGGGTATTTTGACAGGAAATAAGGAACTTCAGTTATGCTGACTGATTAGGGAATCTTGATTTCTTTAATATACAGATTCAGTTAATAGTTGACTGAAGTTGATTGATTTCCATTTCAAGATCTATTTGCAGCACCAATTTAGAACGGATACTGGACAGTATGCCCACAATGTGAGCAGTTTGGCAGTCTGCATGTGTTTTCATTTGAGTCAAGCCTGACAACAGGATTTTGGCATAAACCTAGTGCACAGGGGGTGGTATTAACACTAATCTTATCAGGATGTCATGAGGCTGCATGTACCAGTGAACTTTGAAAGAAGAATTCATTGTCCTGAGAAATGCCAGGTGTGATTTAATGCTCTGCTGCTTCATGTTTGTCACGGAAATACAACAGTAAATTGGAGTCTTGGTATTTATTAAATTGGAGCTTTATGGGACAGCAAAGAAACAAGTAGGCTGTTGTGTTGAATCTGATTTGAAATTATTTAGTTGAGTTAGTATCTGCTAGAGTTTGAGGGAGAGTTCCACAATTCAACTATCTTGGAGGTGCTTTTTCTGATGTCCGAGTCGCAACTGATTTTAATGCTGTTTCTCTACATTATTTGAGTACACTAGCAGGAAGAATATCTCTACTTACCATGTTGATTTCTTTAGAAAAATCTTTAAATGTCTGTAACAAATTACTGCTTAACTGTTGCTATTCCAAGGATATGATTCTGGTTTATGAAATCTGAATAAAATATTCTTGACAGTTCAGATAAATGTTTTCAAGCTGGTGCTCAAGTCACTTCAGTTACAAATTAAGGGACTGTTAATTTTCATTCTGAATTCAGGCTCACTGATTACTGAGGGAGCATTGTTATCATTTTGGAGGTAATTTGACCTCTCGACAGCTGTGTGGGTTGGGTGATTGTGGAAGAGTTCCAAATTTAACAACTGTCTTCTGCAGGGCCAACACTTGAAGATGGCTGACTGATTTTGATGAGGTCATTTTGGAAGAGTTGGATGTGAAGTTAGAGGTGAGCACTTAAAGTGAATGTTAGCCTTGTTGATAGAAGTCTATAAATTGATTTTCCAGGTAACAATTACCATTTTTCTAAATAAAATTCAATAGTGGATTTGTTTTTTGAGAGATTGCCAACGTGGGCATCCGGCGAGGTTGCTCTCGTCTGGCTCTGTCCATGTGGCGCATGGGAGCGTAGACCTTTGGGTCTATGACGTATAGTCCCGTTCCATAACGTTGGAGAACATGTATGTCCCCAGCCTTTGGGCTGGTGAGGACAGCATCCTGTATATTCCTAGACCTTCTCAGTGTGTGAGGTGACTGAGGAGATAAACCATGCAGGGTACAGTTCATGAAAAAGAATGTTAGATTCTTGGGTCTGGATTGTTGTAATGGCAAGCCCGATGTCCTGCAATGATCTGTTTAAGATTCACTGTAATTATTAATCAACTGTGCTTATTCTGCAGTGAGGTTGTGTTTTCTCCATCCTGAATGAGGAAGAGGCTGAAAAGCAGGAATGCTGCAATTAAATCATTATGGTGCAGGTGAGTTTTTTCTTGCCTGACTTCAGAAATTGAATACCCAATGTGGACATCCAGCAAGGTTGCTCTTGTCTGGCTCTGGCTGTGGGGCATATGGGTGTAGACATTCAGTCCATAATGCACAGTCCCCTTCCACGACATTGGAGAAAAAGCATGTCCCTGGCTTGGAGCAGGTGAGCATGGCATCCTGTGTATTCCTAGAGCTTTGCGGTCTGAGCAGCGACTGGAGATTAACCATGCAGAACACAATGAGTGAAGATCTAAATATTTATATAACCATCTTTTGTTTTGTGCAGTCAAGCCAGCAAATTACCTTGTTGAGAAAAGTAAAATGCAAAGCTTTCACATTGCCATGCACTATGCCTTTTGTCAAACTTGGCAAATCTTATCTGGTTGAGGGATACGTGAGATACTGAATGTGATTGTGCCAGAAACCGAAGATAAATGTATGCTCCACTAGTGTCTTCAGTTTTTAAAAATATTTTTAGGTTTTTTAGATTTTGTCTCGCTGTAGTACTTCATATCCTGTTGTATGGAAGTGTGTATTTCTTGATTTAAACTGTTTTGGCACCAGGTTGAATGAGTGGCAGCTATTTCAATCTCTAGGTGCTGTTAGGACTCTTTGGAAAGATGTTTAGATAGATATTTGGATTTTGTATATTTAATAATCTGTTATATCTGATTTATTTTAGGTAGTGCTTCAACTGTTGTGCTACTTCGCATGAGTGCCATTAAGAGCTTGAATGAATTTGATTTCCCTACACGCCCAGATCAATGAATTCGACATGCGGCTAGACATCGAGCATTTCTTCCACGCCTTTGTGACTACTTCAACCAGGACTCTCGCCCACTCTCCGATGACCCCTTCTCCTGCCTCCAACACCCTATCTACCTGGATACCCCATGCTCGCCTCTTACCCACCCTCGGTCTCTTCATATCCAACTGCTGCCATGACATTGATTGCCTCAACTTGTCCAATCCCCTCTCCCACTCCAAACTCTCCCTCGCAACACGCAGCTCTCCACTCCCTCTGCTCCAAACCCAACCTCCCCATCAAACCGGCAGACAAGGGACATGCAGTGGTAGTTTGGCACACTGATCTTTACACTGCTGAAGCTCGACGTGAACTCGTGGATGCCTCCTACTGCCCCCATGACCATGACCCCACCACCAAACCATCTCCCAGACCATCTATAACCTCAGGAGATCTCCCATCCACTGCCTCCAACCTCATAGTCCCACTACCCCACACCGCCCGATTCTACCTCCTGCCCAAATCCACAAACCCGATTGCCCCTGCTGACCCATTGTCTCAGCCTGTTCCTGCCCACCAAACTCACCTCTGCATACCTTGACACTGTCCTGTCCCCCTTAGTCCAAGAACTCCCCACTTATGTTCGGAGCACCACCTACACCCTCCACCACCACCAGCCCACCAATACCTTGTCTTCATGATGGACATCAATCCCTGTACGCTTCCATCTGCCATCATGAAGGCCTCCAGGCCCTCCGCTGCTTCCTCTCCTGTTGACCCAACCAGTACCCTTCCACTGGCCCTCCTTCAACTGACTGATCTGGGCCTCACTCTTAACAACTTCTTCCAATCCTCTCATTTCCTCAAAACCAAAGGAGTAGCCATTGGCCCCAGCTATGCCTGCTTCTTCAGATATGTGGAACAGTCCATCTTCCACATCTACACTGGCACCATTCCCCACCCTTTTCCTCCGCTACATTGATTGTATTGGTGCTACCTTGTGCTCCTACTTGTGGAACATTTTCAGGGAACACCTCTGGGACACCCACACCAACCAACACAATCGCCCCATGGCTGAACACTTTTTTTTTGTAACTCCTCTCTTTCCTTCTTCCCTTTTTCCCCCCCCCCCCCCTCACGCCAAGGACATACAGGTCCTTGGCTGCCTCCATTGCCAGACCCTGGCCATGCAACACCTGGAGGAAGAGCACCTCATCTTGCACCTAAGCACCCTCCAACCACATGGGATGAATGTAGATTTCTTCACCTTCCTCTTTCCCCATCCCCCACCTTATCTCAGTCCCAACCCCCAGATTCCGTACCACCCTCTTGACCTGCAATTAGATTACCTAGTGTGGAAACAGGCCCTTCGGCCCAACAAGTCCACACCGACCCGCCGAAGCGCAACCCACCCATACCCTTACATTTACCCCTCACCTAACACTTCTTCCTGATCTCCGCTCCCACCCCCTCTTCGGCCTATCACCCTCACCACCTTCCACCTATCGTATTCCCAGCCCACTTGGAACACCAGCCTCATTCCTGAAGAAGGGCTTATGTCTGAAACATGGATTTGTCTGCTCCTCGGATGCTGCCTGGCCTGCTGCGCTTTTCCAGCACCACACTTTTCAACTCAGGTCTCCAACATCTGCAGTCCTCACTGTATATGATCTATGTAAATAAAGTTAAAATGCAACAGATCAGTTCTCCATTGCAATTGTTTATCGTCTACTCTTGATTTTCCACCTGGATTTGTTCCATTCAATTGTTTCAAAGTGACCACCTTTCAAAAAGCTATTTTGGCTGTAATGGGCTTTGAATGTCCTCATGGTGAAAGGTAATGCAGTTTGGTTTCACTGGGATTAATTTTTTAACTTTTTTTTCCCCCCTGCTTTGAACAAATGATTCAGCTGTTTGAAGCTGTTCTATAATTCAGAGTTCATTGATCTGTATGAAACCTACCTCTTATTTACCTGCCTTTTCTCCTTTTTGGCCTGAACTACGAGTGATGTTTTCTGTGGGGCAGGCTTTGAAGCTTTTGCCTCTTTGTTCACAATGGGATTGTTACCATGATTGTGGGTTCAGTTCCCACTCAGAACAAAATTTAGGCTGACATTTCAGTGGGGGACCGTGCTTTTGTTTCTTGTTATAAGTCCATATTACCATTGGAATATGTGAATTTGTTTATGGGCAATATGCAACCCTATGCCAACATCAGTAGCAATTTTAACAACACTAATTTGTCCCAGCATCAAACAGGAGCTTTAGAGAATAATTTGAATAACAGCAAAAGCTTGAGATATTGGGACAGATGAACAAGATGTTTTGTCACGGCCAATTTGAGTGCCTTCAAACAGGAGAGCTTGAGGGTATATAAGAGAAAGCAAGACAGTGCAAATGGTCTAATTAAACTTGTATTCTCAAGGGGCCAGTTACAAGGGTATTACAGCTTTTCTGCACCAACTGTGAACCTTTGTCTCAAAGCAGGGTAGATTAGGCTGAGAACACCTTCAGAGTTTTCTCATTTAATATGATGGGGTTGAATTTATAATGCATGACCCCAATGAGTTGTAGCAGGTGTGGATGGAGAAGATTTTGAAAACCAGGCTGAGTACTTCAAAACCAAGGCTTGCTTGATTATTTGTTGACAAATGCCAACATCTGAACTTTTTTACAGGGTTGGAATAAGCTGCCAGAGACTTGGTGGAAGCTGGTACAGTTAACTTTTTAAAAAGGGGAGTTGTAAAAGTATATGAATAGGAAGGGTTCAGAAGGATATGAGCCAAATGCTGGCAAATGATCCTAAGTTTAGGATATCTCATCATAGATGAGTTGAATCAAAGGGTCTTTCCAAGCTGCACATCTACATGAAGTGGGACTTGATATGAGTTCATAATAAAGGTAGCACCACACAATGCCAACCAAAGTGTATAGCTAATGTAAGGAAGCTTAAAGCGTTTCTCTCTTCCAAGATGAAGGATGGGGAAAAAATTCTGGCTGTCCCAGGCTGCTTTCTTTTTTTTTTTGAGGCATTTTAGGTGTTGGAGGTGATTTCTCAAATTCCAGGAGCAGCAATTACTGTTTAAATGCAGTTGTTTTGGAACTTTGGAGAAGTCAAAAACTTTTTTTTAAAAGAGAGAAGAACAGACAAGGGCAGGCACTGCCTGAAAGGAAAAACTGCTCCTTGACAGCTGTGAACTTGCACAGTTACCGCCTTTGCTGTTTGAATGCATGTATTACTGGAGAGTGAGTCTGGGAAAATCTGAGATACAATTCACATGCAATAACTAATTAAAACTCTAATCCCCTTTTAAAATACATAAAAAGGAGAGATAGCAAGTAATCTATGGTAGGGAGAAAAAAGTCAATTTAATGCTCCTTGCCTCCTGGTTCTAGTGAACAAAAAATAAATATCAGAAAATTACAACACAGGAACAGCCTTTCAGCCCTTCAAACCTGTGCCTATCCAGATCTCCTCTCAAACCTGTTGCCTATTTTCTAACGATCTGTATCCCTCTGCTCCCTATCCATTTACGTATTTGTCTAGATACATCTTAAATGATGCTATTGTGCCTGCCTTGACCACCTCTGCTGGCAACGCGTTTCAGGTACCAACCACCCTCTGTAAGAGTATATGAATACACACACATTACCCCTCTCTCTTTGGGGGTAGGGGTGTGGGTCTCAGTACAGGTCTCTCACTCTTCTTGGATTGGAGGTGGAGGTCGCGGTACCGGCCTCTCTCTCCCCTGGGGTGGGGTCTCAGTACTGATCTCACTACCCTGAGGTGGGGGTCTCGGTACCGGTCTCTCATTCCCCTGGGGTGGGGGTCTCTCAACCTCTCACTCCCCGGGAATGGGGGGGGGGGGTCTCTGTACCGGTCTCTCTCTCCCCTGGGGTGGGGTCTCAGTACTGATCTCACTCCCCTGGGTTGGGGGTCTCTGTACCGGTCTCTCACTCCCCTGGGGTGGGGTCTCAGTACTGATCTCATCACTCCCCTGAGGTGGGGGTCTCGGTACCGGTCTCTCATTCCCCTGGGGTGGGGTCTCAGTACTGATCTCATCACTCCCCTGAGGTGGGGGTCTCGGTACCGGTCTCTCATTCCCCGGGGGTGGGGGTCTCTCAACCTCTCACTCCCCGGGAATGGGGGGTCTCTGTACCGGTCTCTCACTCCCCTGGGGTGGGGGTCTCTGTACTGATCTCACTCCCCTGAGGTGGGGGTCTCGGTACCGGTCTTTCATTCCCCGATGGTGGGGGTGGGGGTCTCTGTACCGGTCTCTCACTCCCCTGGGGTGGGGTCTCTGTACTGATCTCACTCCCCTGGGGTGGGGGTCTCGGTCCCGGTCTCTCACTCCCCGGTGGTGGGGGTGGGGATCTCTCTCTCTCCCCTCCCCTGGGGTGGGGGGGTCTCTGTCCCTCCGGGGCCGCGCTCCGCTCAGGTCAGTGGGAGCGCGCCGGTTCCAGCGTGCCGTGTGCGCAGGCGCTGCCTGAACCGGGAGAGGGAGAGGATCCCAGAGAGAGAGAGAGAGTGAGGGGGGAGATAGAGACGGAAAAGGCGAGAAACAGAGTGCGTGACGGACGGACAGAGAGGAGCGTGCTCTCCGCCAGGTCAGTCAGAGGAAATGGTAAATATGTGCTTCCGTGTAACACCGTCATGGACCCCCTCGGGGGGTGGGGGGGTATGTTCTGGAATGTTCGGAGACCGCGGCCCCCGTCTCTCCCCCCCCCCCCCCCCCCCCCCAAAGTTGCTGCCAGCGCGACGGCTCCGGCCTGGCCTTGAGTTGAAAACCGCTCGAAAATGTGTTGTGTCGGCGTTAATTCGCTTTGTCAATAAAGTTGGATAATTTTTAAACATTTGGGCGGGCTGGCGGGGAGAGGTATGTGTCTGGCCGCGGGAGTTTTAAAGCTGCCCCCTCCCTCAGCCCCCTCCCCCACGGTGCCCGGGTTATTGGGCTGGGAAGGTCCAGCCTGGGGCCTGGGGCCTGGGGCCTGGTGCTGCAGAAACATCCAGAACCATCTCCTTGCCCTCACTCCGCGCTGTTAGTTAGTGTGTGCCTCTCCCTCTGTGTGTGTGTATTAACTCAGTCTCGCCGTCCTCTCTGGATGGTTGGATTTATTTAAAAGTTTGTCAGCTTTGTGGATGAGGCGGAGAATGTCAGATCTTGGGTATACTTGGGGGGCCTCAACAAGTTTCTCTGAGCTGGTACTTTTCCCAACTTTTATACGAGGGCGGAACTTAGGATAATCATTTTGTTTTTGAAAAAAATGTACATGTTTCATACATGATTTGGAGATGCTGGTGTTGGACTGGGGTGGACAAAGTTAAAAATCACTCAACACCAGGTTATAGTCCAACAGGTTTATTTGGAAGCACTAGCTTTTGGAGCGCTGCTCCTTCATCAGGTGGTTGTGGAGTATAAGATGGTAAGACACAGAATTTATAGTTTGATACAATGCCCTTAGAACCAAAGAGGTGAGGAGATTTTGTTTTACCCTTGATGCAGCGAAGTACAATGATCTGGAGTATCCTCTCCCTAAAGGGCGCTTAAGAGATTCAATAGTAAAAGGAATTGACTGTAAATTTGAAGGGAAATGTTGTAGGAGACAGAGTTGGGCTATGGGGACTGCTTCAAGCACACAGAGGCAGAATGGTCTGTTGTCCTGTAAGTCTGCTCTTTAAGATGTAGCATGTGATTTGCAACTATATCTTGCAGATCATAAGATACAAGATTGCTTCAATCTTGGAAATTGTTCCTGAATAAGTAACTTACTAAAACTGCACCAGTGAAGCAGTCAAATTCATAGTGAATGTTGGATATTATAGAAAAAGGAACTTTGAACAATTCTAGGTGTTCTGATGCATGGGCCAAAAAGTGGGAGATGGAGTTTAATTTAGATAAATGATTTGTTGCATTTTGGTAAGGCAAACCTGGGTAGGACTTATACAATTAATGGCAGGGCTCTGGAAAGTATTGCCGGACAAAGCATGTAGACAGAATGGTGAAGAGGGCATTTGGCACACTTGCCTTCATTAATGTATTGAGTTTAGGAGTTGCAGCTGTACAGGACATTGGTTAGGCCACTTTTGGAATAGAGGTAGCCTCCACTATCCAAAATAAGAGCATTCCCAGGAATCCTTTCGTAAGTTGGAAATGGCTTAAAGCGCAGGTGTATTATTTAAGTAGGAAAAAAAGCATTGCTGTTTTTTGGATTTGGATTTGTGAAAACAGGAACTAATGTAGGTCTTTTGTAAAAGCAAAATTGCATAAAGCGTACATTCGAAAAGTGGGGATACTTGTACTATGTTCAATTATAGTCTCCTTGCTATCGGAAAGATTTTGTTCAACTGGAATGGCTCAGAAAAGATTTACAAGGATTTTGCCACTGTTGGAGAGTTTGAGTTATAGGAAGAGGCTGAATAGACTAGAGCTATTTTCCTTAGAGCATTGAAGTTTGAGGGGTGACCTTGTAGACTTGTATGAAATCATAACGGGCATGGGATGAATAGTAAAGGTCTTTTCCCCAGGGTCGGGGAGTGCAAAGCTAGAGAGCATAGAATTATGGTGAGAGGGGAGAGACTTAAAAGGGACTGAGAGATGTTGTTTTCATGCAGAGGATGGTGTGTGTATGGAATGAGCAGCCAGATGAGTTAAGTAATATTTGTAAAGGATCTGAATGGATAAAGGAATAGGAAGGGTTTCTAGGGGTTTGGGCCAAATGCTGACAAATGGGACTAGATTAGTTTAGGATATCTGGTCGGCATGGACAGGTTGGACCAAAGAGTCTGTTTCCATGCTGTATAACTCTTACGGCTTTCATCACAAAAACATGGTGTAGTTAAACGTCGGATATTTTCAGTCACTGCATATATATTTCACTAACAGGGCTTGTTGTTGCTTGACAGGAGTATCAGAATACAATGCCAGGAAAAAAATCAGTGAAAAGGTCAAAAGGTAATGAGGATGGAACAGAAGGTGATGAAACTAAAAAGTTAAAGAGTGAGTATGTTCATTCTCTTTGTGAACTCTAGTCAATTTGCAATGTGCCTGGATTTTGTGTGGGTTGATTTTAAACTTTTTGCTTCAACTAAATATTCAATCTGTTCTCTTTCTTTAACTGAGGTAGATTGATTTATTTGTATGCTGTGAATTAAAAGCTGAATTTGGCCCCTTGAGTCTACTGTATCATTCAATAAGATCATGGCTAATCTATTTATTTCAAACTCAAATTGTATCTACCCTCAACAACCTCAGATATTTTTCAGTCAAGGAATCAGTCTCCCTCTGCCTCTAAAAAATATTCAGTGACCCACATTCCCTAAAGGAAAAAACTTGTTAAATCATGACAGTGGTTAGCTTGGAGTTATATTTCCAAGTTCTGCAAGCATTTGGTTACAATTTTCTAATCTAAAAAGAAGGATGATTTCAGGTGAAAAGTTTTGGAATATGAACTTTTAATGGTGTCTGTTGTTTCAGCTGGTGTTCAAATAGTGGCCAAAGCAGAATTTTCCTGTCCAAAACCTCATGAAAGTCAACTGTTGCATCACATTGATACTGCATTGCATCCTGTGTTGGAGATGGGTCTTTGGAGTAAATTTATACAGTCTGTGCAAGTGGAAATTATTATTAGCAAACTATGACAAACATACTGTAAATATAATGTGGAAATAGCAATGTGCAGTGTTTTCTGGGTTTTTTTTACTGTTTCATCCACTAGTTTTTTTTTTGGAGAGATTAGAACCAAATCAAATAGTGGCACCACGTTAGCCAACCTCCAGTCTTCTGCCACCTCACCTGAGGCTATTGATGATACAAGTATCAATGCACTTGCCCCAAAGTGCTCCCCCACTGACACTTCAATCACCTGCCCTGCCTTATTTCCCAAGAGTACGTCAAGCTTTGCATCTTCACTAGTAGGTACATCCACATACTGAATCAGAAAATTTTATTATCCCTGAGGACCTCCTTTTTAAGTTCCTGCCTAACTTCCTAAATTCTCCCCTCCCCTCTTATCCTTTTCTCTTATGTTGTTAGTTCCAAGAACCTCCTCCCCTTTGAGAATATTCTGCACTCTGAGATATTCTTAATCCTAGAACCAGGGAGGCAACGCACCAATCTGAATTCTTGCTGTTGGCAGCAGAAACATCTGTCTGTGCCTCTGACTGAACAGCCCCCCATCACAATTGATCACTTGGAACCTGATGTACTACTTGTTACATTAGATCCAGTCTCTGTTCCAGAAACCTGGTTGTCAGTGCGACATTCCCCTGAGGGTCCAGCACCCTTTACATTTTCCAAAATAGCGTACTTTTTTGAGATAGGGATAGCCACAGGAGACTCTTTCACTACCTGCTTCCCTCTCCTACCTTTCCTGGAGGTAACCCATCTACCTGATTATATCTGGAGTTTATCTCCCTTCCTGCAACTGCAATCCATCACACCCCCAGCTCCTGTGAATTCCGCATTGTCTCTAACTGCCGCTCCAACTGATCCATGTGATCCAATAGCATTTGCAGCCAAACTACTTCCTGCAGACATAATAATCAGTAATATGAGATCTCTCTCTAAAGCTCCCACATCTGACAGGAAGAGCATATCACTCTACTAAAGGCCATCTTTATGCCTTAATGATCTTTAGACCAAGAAAATAGCTTAGTCTTACTGCTGTAAAAAACACTGCTTCAGGCTAACTTCATACCTATATGTTACATCATTAAAGTTTAAACGAGACCAATCTCAATAAAGCATAATTGAAAGTAACTCATTCTACTCAACTCTTTATTTTTTAAAAAACTGTAAGGTTACACTTTAAAAAGCCACTTAGCTGCTTCCCTGCTGTGAGCTCTTCCACATGGGTTTCTCCAAGGTCAATGGTGAATTTTGCTGTTTGTTAATTTTTTCTTAGACAAACTCCGATGTTCAAGATTCTTGAAATAGAAGTCAGCTGTGACTGTTTAAACTGCTTCAGCATCATTCACCTGCTTTATGACATCTGCACACTCTATTGATGAAGTTTAATGTTTTTGTTTTGTAAATGTTTCCTGGTGCCATGACATTCCGTGCATCACACTGCTCCTACCCTCCTACATCACAAGTGTGGGACCTCACTCAGGGACCTGAGTTGTCCCTTTTTTTTCTCCAGCTGCCTCTTTCCCTGGTTTTATTAACAAGGTCTTGTTGCTCTGTGTTACAGTTTCTCTGGTTGTAAGTTTGCTTGCTGAGCTGGTAGATTTGCTGTCAGACATTTTTGTCACCATGCTTAGGTAACATAATCAGTGAGCCTCTGATAAAGCGCTGGTGTTCTGTCCCATTTGCAATTTATCTGCATTGGTCTGTTGTGGTGGGTGATATCACCTGCGGTTATTTTCCTGAGAGGTTGGTAAATGGGGTCCAAATTGACATGTTTATTTAATGGAGTTCTGGTTTGAATGCCACTCCTTTAGGAATTTCTGAGTGTGTCTGTTTAGTCTGTCCCAGGATGGGTGTATTGCCCCAGTCGAACTGGTGTTCCTCTTTGTCTGTGTGTATGGATACTGGTGATAATTGGTCATGTCTTTTGTTGGCTAGTTGGTGCTCATGTATCCTGGTGGCTAATTTTCTGCCCATCTGTCCAATGTAATGTTTGTTGCAGTCCTTGCAGAGTGTTTTATATATGGCATTTTGTTCTGCTGGTTGTTGGTATAGGGTCCTTTTAAATTCATCAGCAGCTCTTTCAGTGTGGTGGTAGGTTTGTTGGCTATCCTGATACCTAGGGGCCAGAGTAGTCTTTAATATATGGAAGGGTGGCTAGAGTTTCTGGACATGTTGTGTCGTCTTGTTTATGTCTGTTGTGTAGGAATCGGTAGACTGCACTTATCAGGTCCCCATTGTTCCTGAATACCTCATATAGGTGTTTTTCCTGGGTGCCGCAGTATGTTGTAGCCTGTTTTAAATGTCCTGATGCAACTCCATTTGTGGGTTTTAGGATGATTGCTCCTGTAGTTGAATATCTGGTCAGTGTGTGTGGCTTTCCTATAAAAGCTGGTCTTTAGCTCTCCATCAGCTTTGCGTTCTACCATGACATTGAGGAAGAGGAGTCTGTTGTTCTTTTCCTCTTTGGTGAACTTCATACAGGTAAGGAAGTTGTTTATGTGTTTGTGGGTTTATTCTAATTTATTGTGTTTTGTGATGACAAAGGTGTCATCCACACAGCAGAACCAAAGCTTGGGCTGGATTGTGGGGAGGGCTGTTTGTTCTAGTCTCTGCATAACTGCTTCTGCTCAGAGTCCTGATATTGGTGATCCCATTGCTTTGTTTGTAGATCTTGTCAGTGAAGGTGAAGTGAGTTGTGAGGCTCACGTCTACGAGTTTGTGGATGATGTCCTTGTTGATGGAGTTGGTGCTGTCAGGTTTTGTGTCCTTGGTTTGTCTAGCAGTGAGGCCAGTGTTTCTTTGGCTAGGGTAATGTTTATTGATGTGAACTGTCACATCGAAGGAAACCATGATCTTGTCATCCTCTACCTCTCTGCCTTTGTTGTTAAGGAATTCCTGGAGCAGTAGATGGAGTGGCTTGAGTCTGCTACTAGGTGTTTCAGTTTGTGTTGCAGTTGCTCTGTTATTCCCTGAATGCCAGTGGAAAGTAATCTTGTGCCTTTGCCACCTAGGCAGAGTACGTATGTACTTGACTTTCAGTTTCCTGAGTAAAATTCCCAAATTTTACTGCTTACACCAATGGCTCCAAAAACTCTGTCACTGTCTACTTGCCCCTTGCTTTTACTGTAAGCACTATGGGGTGGAAACAAGTTGCAACTATACAGAACTCTACTCGCAACGTAAGAGTAAGTAACAAAACAAACATACAGTAGCTTCATAGGAGAAAGTGAGGACTGCAGATGATGGAGCTCAGAATTGAGTGTGGTGCTGGAAAAGCACAGCAGGTCAGGCAGCATTCTAAGAGCAGGAGAGTTGACATTTTGGGCATGAGCCCCTCGTAATGCCTGAAATGTCAGCTCTCCTGCTCCTTGGATGCTGCCTAATCTGCCGTGTCTATTCCAGCACCACACTTTTTGACTCTGATTGTACAGCATCTGCAGTCCTCACTGCCTCCGAGCTATTGTGTGAATCGTGTTCAAGCAGAGCCAAGGTTGAAACTAGTTGTGATGTCCTCCCTGGCAGAAAAAACTTCTCCCCTCAGATTAAACCATTATGATTTTTCTTGAACTCAGTTGAAGATATCCAATTTCACTTAATTCTTTCTTTTATATTTGCTTTTTACATGTCTGAATAATCTCTTGTTGACATGAAAAGGTGTGTTAAATGAAGCTCATTGGAGACTAATTACTGATTACAGTGAATGGAATAAAATGGAATTTAAACAACATCGTTCAAGGTGACCATCAGCACTTTGCAGCAGTGAAGTACTTTTGAAGAGTACTCATTGGAATTTTCTCTCAAGGCTTCCACAAGCAGCTGAGAGATAATATTGTGATAAGCTATCTTTGTGATGTTGACTGAGAAAAACTCTCAATGCAAAGGTAATTAATTAATTAAGCAGTGAAGCAGATGGACTTTGGATCCTTACCTCTGTAGGCATTTGACCTGGTTAGAGGTAACTGCATGAAAGCGGCCCGCAGGATATTTCTAGGATTCTTGCTTTTCTAGATAATTGTCTTAGAGTGCATTTTATCCTGAGATATAGAGACATAGACGTAGAACTTTGGAAAACAGGGGAGAACCACCTATACAACGTATTCAAGAAAAACGGATACTCAAAAAATACAGTCTGCAGATTCCTCAAGAACAAACCACAACAAGCAGACCAAACACAGCCAGAAACCCTAACCACCTTACCATATTTCAAAGAAGTTTCAGAAATGACAGCTAGACTACAAAGACCCCTCGGAATCCTAGTAGCACACAAACCCACCAACATTCTCAAACAAAAACTAACAAACTTAAAAGACCCCGTACAACTCATGGACAAAACAAATGTCATTTACAAAATTCCATGCAAGGACTGCCACAAACACCACGTAGGACAAACAGGAAGAAAGTTAGCCACCAGGATACACGAACACCAGCTAGCCACAAAAAGACATGTCCCTCTCTCCCTCGTAGCCCGACACACAGATTAAAAAAAACACCATTTCGACTGGGACAACACATCTATCCTGGGACAGGCTAAGCAAAGACATGCAAGAGAATTCCTAGAGGCCTGGCACTCCAACCACAACGCTATAAACAAACACACACATCTAGATACCATCTATCAACCCCTCAGAAAACGAACAGGGAATGACTTCACCACAAACCCCAGGAACCCCATCCAGGACAAATGTATAAATAGAAAGCAGGAGACAACAGCTTCTCTTCACTTGGAGGTCACCACTGATGGTGTTACCTAGCCAGGTAATGAAACGTCTGGATATCAAACCTCCAGCTCAGCGAGCAAACCTACACCCTAGACATAGACATAGACATAGATGTACAGCACAGAAACAGACCCTTGGGTTTACCTCGTCCATTCTGAACAGATATCCTAATCTAATCTACTCTCATTTGCCAGCACTTGTCACATATCCCACTAAGCCCTTGCTCTTCATATACCCATCCAGATATCTTTTTAAATGCTGTACTTGTACCAGCCTCCACCATCTCCTCTGGCAGTTCATTCCATACACCACCACCTGCCCCCCCCCCCCCCCCCCCCCCCCCCCCAACCACCACCACCACCCTCTGTGTGAAAAGGTGGGCCCTTAGGTCCCTTTTATATCTTTCCCTTCTCACCCTAAACCTATGCCCTTCAGTTCTGGACTCCCCCACCCAGGGAAAAAAGACTTTGTCTGTTTATCCTACCTATGACCCTGTAATTTTATAAACCTCCTTTCGTGGCCCTGCAGGAGGCCAGTGAGGTTTACCTGGTGGGTCTCTTTGAGGACACCAACCTGTGCGCCATCCACGCCAAGCGAGTCACCATCATGCACAAAGACATCCAGCAGGACTGTCGTATCCGTGGGGAGCACACCTAAACAGTCTGGCCAGCCCTGCAACTCTCAGCCTTTGACGCTCCAGGGAAAACAGTTCCAACCTATTCAGTCTCTTCTCATAGCTCAAACCCTCCAACCCTGGCAACATTTTTGTAAACCTTTTCTGAATCCTTTCAAGATTTTACAACATCCTACCGGTAGAAATGAGATCAGAATTACATACAATATTCCAAAAGTGGCCTAACTAATGTCCTACAGCTGCAACATGACCTCCCAATTCTTATGCTCAATGCTCTGACCAATAAAAGCTATTCTACCATGAGCTGTACAGCTCCCAAAAGCAGAGGTGCTGAAATGGAAGATGCCTGACTGGGCAAATAAGATGTTATCATTTACATCTTTTGGCTTGTTTAGTACATAAAGGAGTTATGATATCTTAATGCACAAACTGGTCACAGAAATGGTAAATTTGATCACCTATCTGTACTGCTGCACTCAATCTTTCTGTCTTGTATTTTCATCATTACAGTTTTGAGAGTGTCTTGCTGGAAAAGTACAGCAGGTCAGGCAGCATCTGGGGAGCAGGAAAATTGACTTTTTGGGCCGGAGCCTTTCATCGGGAAGGCTTCCCTGTCATCATTTCACCCTGTTTGCAGCTGTGACTTGAGTGATCTTTGTTTTGACCTTGAGAATTCAATAATTAATCCTTTGTCTTTCCAACCCTTGATCATCCAACCCATTGCCTCCTCATGTAACCAGCTCCTGTGAAGTCTTATTCATATGCTAAAGGTGCAATGTAAGTGTAGCTTGGTGTATTTATAGAACTGAAAATGTGTTGCTGGAAAAGCGCAGCAGGTCAGGCAGCATCCAAGGAGCAGGAGAGTCGACATTTTGGGCATGAGCCCTTCTTCAGGAATGAGGAAAGTGTGTCCAGTAGGCTAAGATAAAAGGTAGGGAGGGGGGACTTGGGGGAGGGGTGTTGGAAATGCAATAGGTGGAAGGAGGTCAAGGTGAGGGTGATAGGCCGGAGTGTGGGTGGGAGGGGAGAGGTCAGGAAGAAGATTGCAGGTTAGGAGGGCGGTGCTGAGTTTGAGGGATTTGACTGAGACAAGGTGGAGGGAGGGGAAATGAGGGAACTGGAGAAATCTGAGTTCATCCCTTGTGGTTGGAGGGTTCCTAGGCGGTAGATGAGGCGCTCTTCTTCCAGTCGTCGTGTTGCTATGGTCTGGCGATGGAGGAGTCCAAGGACCTGCATGTCCTTGGTGAAGTGGGAAGGGGAGTTGAAGTGTTGTATTTATAGTATTTGAAGTATTTATAGTACCCCTAGTGTAGAAACAGGCTGTTTCAGCCCAACAAGTCCACACCGACCCTCCAAACAGTATCCACCCAGACCCATTCTCCCTACCCTAAGATTACCTCTGACTAATGCACCTTACTTATATATCACTGAACACTGGGTGATTTAGCATGGCCAATCCACCATTACCTACACATCTTTGGATGAGGGGATGAAACAGAACACCCGGAGGAAACCCATGCAGACCTGGAGAGAATGTGCAAACTTCACTCAGACAATCGCCTGAGGCCGGAATTGAACGTGGGTCCCTGGCACCTTGAGGCAGCAGTGCTAACCACTGAACCACCTCAACCTGCAATTATACTGGTATAATAAATAGCAGTGACTGAAATTAAGGTGAAGCTGCAACTTGAATTCATAGCCAGACACTTACACTTGTATAAGTTTTATATTCATGTCCCTGTGTCACACAAACCATCACAACCACTGTGAACAATGGACAATCAGAAGTAAAGATCAGATATTTCTTTTACCTAGACAAGCAGGAGGCTGGAAGAACATAGCAAGCCAGGCAGCATCTGGAGGTGGAGAAGTCAACATTTTGGGTATAACCCTTCTCCTGACAAAGGGTTACACCCAAAATGTTGACTTCTCCACTTTATGACGCTGCCTGGCTTGCTGTGTTCTTCCAGCCGCCTGCTTGTCTACCTTGGATTCCAGGCTCTTTATTTTTGTCGCCAACTAAATTTCTTTCACTTAGCAGAAACGAGCATCCCTCATGTAGAGTAGTTAAAATCTGCAGGAGTTGAAACTTTTGAGTTCAGCTACACAAACTATGTGTCGCCATGCTTTGGCAATGATGGAAAGGTGCCAGACAAGTGAAGGTAACACTTTCCCAGGAGAAGTGATGTAGTAAGAGACAAACACCCATGGAGTAACTTCTGGGCCACAGCATGGACAGCCAATTCCTCATCAACATTTTATTCAATTTTGGAATCTGGACATTACCTTTGCGAATGTGTTGGTGAGTCACTTTGAACTTTTGTAGTCTATGTGGTGTTGTGAGAGAAATTTGGGAAGGAAGATCTATGTTTTTACTCTGTATTGTGAAGCAACTGTGTCATGCCAAGTCAGGATTATAGAGCCTCCCATTGTGCTTGATATCCACAAGCTCACTTTGCTTGTTTTGCGGTGGTCTAAATACTCTTTGATCTAAACTGACACAGTGGTAATATTTTTTGAATGGTTTATTTACTTTTCCTGAAGTGGTGACTTTTACTTGTCATTTGACTGCAGGGGTCATCACATCTGTCCACAGAAATGTATACTTTGCATCAGAGTAATAACTGGGTAATGGTCAGCAGAGGAATCCCAGACTATCCATTCTCCTTTGTTCCTGCATTAAAAGGCTTTCTCAGCTGTTAGCAGGAGCAGTTGTAGGGATGTGCTATTGCTGGCCCATTTACACAAAAAAAACAACTCCAGTAGGAATTCCCATATTGATTATTTGAGAATAACTGACTCTGGGTACAGGCGCAGCCATTTGATCCTCTTCAGATGAATTTGTTCTTGATTGACCTATATCTGACCAACATTTACTGTCTTGGTTTCATAACCTATTTAAATATATCATGCTCCACTTTTCAGTTTCTAATCGACTCCCAACCTTAACACGCCTTCAGTGGGTGGGAGCATTCAAGATTTTGGATACGTTTTTATGAAGAAATGCTTCTTGACATAAATGGCCCAACTCTAATATTACGGTAATGCTCTGTCATCAGAGATGATAATGCACTTAGAACATAGAACATAGAACATAGAAAAATACAGCACAGTACAGGCCCTTCAGCCCTCGATGTTGCGCCGACCAAAGCCTACCTAACCTACACTAGCCCAATAACCTCCATATGCTTATCCAATGCCCACTTAAAAGACCATAAAGAGGGAGAGTCCACCACTGCTACTGGCAGGGCATTCCATGAACTCACGACTCGCTGAGTAAAGAATCTACCCCTAACATCTGTCCTATACCAACCTCCCCTTAATTTAAATCTGTGTCCCCTAGTAACAGCTGACTCCATTAGCGGAAAAAGGTTCTCACTGTCAACCCTATCTAAACCCCTAATCATCTTGTATTCATGTACTTATCCAAATATCTTTTAAACATTGTAACTGTACTTACATCCACTATCTTCTCTGGCAGTTCATTCCACACAAGAACCACTCTCTATGTAAAATTTTGCCACTCATGTCCTTCTTAAATCTTTCTCCTCTCAGCTTAAAAAATGCCCCCTTGCTTTGAAAACCTTAGGGAAAAGATCCTTGTCATTCACCTTATCCAGGCCCCTCATGATTTTATAAGCCTCTCTATGGTCACCCCTCAGCCTCCTAGCTTCCCAGTAAGAAACGTTCCTGCCTATCCAGCCTTCTTTTACAACTGAAACCTTCCATTCCCAGCAACATCCTGACCAATCTTTTCTGAACCCTCTCCAGTTTTAATAACATCCCTTTTTGTAACATGGCAACCAGATCTGTGCACAGTATTCCTGAAAAGGAGTTACAGAACAGCATTTGAAAATGAAATGCATCAATATCTGAGGAGTTGCAAATGGTGCTAAACGCTGTCCAATCATTGGTGAACATCCCCACTTCTGATCTTATTTTAGAGGGAATGCCTTTGATGTAGCTGTTGGATCTCGAATCAAATGTACTATTGCTGAAAGAAAACATAATTGCGCCTTTTCATCTTTCACTCATCAGGACAAGGGCAAGATTGCCAAATTTTACATGATCATCACTAACAATCCAATGGAATGGCTGTGATGATTTCAACTGGACATTTCTGCCTAGGTTCCCTTGAATTTTGCTTTTCTTCTATGCAGACCTCTGTGTTCAGCATGAGGCAGTGATTCCAAATCTGGTAATCAATCCTGGGAATGGGATTTCCACGCACAGATCTTCGGAATGGGCTGTGCAGCTTAGAGGGATGATTGGTGCTTGTGTTTGTCCTGATGAGTACAAGAGAAAGATGCAGGTTGGCTCAGTGGTTAGCTCTGCTGTCTCACAGCGAAGGGTTTTAATTCCACCCTTTGGTGACTGTCTATGTTTGCACATTTCCACTTGGCTGTCCTCCGGGTGCTCTGGTTTCGTCCCACAATCCAAAGATGTGCAGGTTAGATGGATTGACCATGGGAAATACAGGGTTATAGGAATAGGTTAAAGGGATGCGTCTGGGTGGGATGCTCTTCTGGACATCAGTGTGGACTGGATGGGCCAAAGGGTCTGTTTTCACACTGTAGAGCTTCTATGATTCTGTAGCATGTCACTCCTTTCGACTATTCCATCATTGATATATCAGGGGTAACTGCTATGTGCAAACCTTATAGATTACTGTCAATCTCTGGTTCAGGAAGTGTGAATCTTTGAAAAGTATTAACCAGTCTATCATGAACAGTTTCAGCAACAAACATCTCCAATCTGGTGGATAAACAAACAATATCCTTTCCAACTTCAGACAGTTTGGGAGGTGGAGGGTCTAGTCAGTGAACTCCCAGACAAAGTGAAGCAAGTTTGGAGATACAAACAACACTGCCTACTAGGTCACCAATTTAATCTGCTACACTTGAGAGAATACAACTGTGGCGTTTTGGTTTTGTTTGAGTATTTGCTTGCTGATGGATGGAAGCCTAATTTGTTTTCCCTCCCACAGTCTCGCATTCCTCACATGGAACGATCCCTGGGATTGTCCTGACGCTGGGCCAGGGTGATGTTGGCCAACTTGGTCTAGGGGAAAATGTGATGGAGAGAAAGAAACCCGCCTTTGTCAAGCAATTACCGGAGAAAATAGTGCAGGTGGAGGCCGGAGGAATGCATACTGTGTGCCTTGGGGCCTCGGGCAGTGTAAGTACTGGAAGGATGACTCATGTTTGTGCCATGTCTTTTGTGACATCCAAATGCTCCAAAGCACTTCACAGCCAATTCAGTTCTTTCTGATGTGTAATAAGGTAATGTTGGCATGCACAGCTGTACCCAAGCAGCAATGTGATAAATACCAGATAAAATTACTTTTTTAATGACATCAGCTGAACTATCAGTGTTGGTCAGGGTACAATTTCTTATCCTTTCTTTGAATGAGTACCATGTGATTTCTGTAGCCAGTTGTGAGTGTGAATGGGGCCTCTCTTTTTAAATCTCATGTAAAGTGGTGCCTGTTGAGTATAGCCTTCTGTGCACTGTATTGGAATGTCAGTATTCAAAATTTGGTGAGAAATTAAATGACCTAGTTCTAACTTTAAAGTTATACCCCTCTGTTCTAGATTCCTGCACCTGAGGAAATAGATTACAGGAAATTAAGTCACTTTTGCAAGTTGGGGTGCATTAAGGAAAACGCAGATTTGTTAAACACCACTTGTGCCTTCAAGCAGTTTAATTGAACTTTTTTAAAAATTCAGTCATGGGATGTGGGCATCGCAGGCTGTGCCAGCATTTCTTGGGTATCCCTAGTTGTCTTTGGGAAGGGTCAAGAGTGTGGTGCTGGAAAAGCACAGCAGGTCAAGCAGCATCTGAGGAGCAGGAAAATCCATGTTTTGGGTAAAAGCCCTTTGTCAGAAATCTGCAATTGGTGGTATTCCTTTGTCATTCAAGGTGATAGTGGTTGTGGATTTGGAAGGTGCTGTCTAACAAAGCCTAAATTTCTGCAATGTATCTTGTAAATGCTATACTATTAAACTTCATTTGTGGAAGCCGCAAGTGTTACTGCACATGGTACCAATTAATGACTTTTTTTTTAATGTTTTGGTTGCAGAGAAGGTGGGTAGGCAGAACGTGGTTGATGTGATAAAGATGAAGTTCTAAATTGCGCAACAGGGTCATCAACCAAGTTGAAACCCTTGAACAGCATTCCTTTTAATATTTTTTCCACTATTGGATTGCTGAGTTCTATGCCGCTTTTGAAAGTGGAAACCAGTTTGTTGGTACACTCGTGTGCGGAGCATAGGTAAAATATTACCCGTGAAATTAATTGGACAGTAACAGGGATAATATATTGGCTGAGTGACCAAAACAAAGCAGTGGCAATTCGTTTATTTGCACTGGAGAAAGATGGGCGAAGAGGCTTCCCAGGACTTGGCATTAAGATCACTGCTTTTCTTGATATATTTTAACAGCTTAGGTTTTGAGTTTGCAAGGCACAATTTCAACATTTATAGGTAGCATGAAAAAATAGAACTATTGTCATCTGTGAGGAATGCAAGAGGGCATGGAACCAGGAATGTGGACAGGTTGCAGATGATATTAAAGTCAGAAGTGTGAAGTTATACATTGTCTCGCTTCATTCTTCCTAGTACAATCTAAAACAAAGTACATGCTATAATGCTAAAGGAGGCATTGGTGTAGTGTGACCTAAAAGAATATGTTCATAAATCATTGAAGGGGCAGTGCAGGTTGAGAAAGTGGCTTAAAAAGGAAATGGAATTCTGGCCTTTATATATAAAGTTATAAGTTTACAAAAGCAAGGGGTTTGTGATCAATCTGGGGAAGTGGTGGCTCAGTGGTGAACATGCTAGCTCACAGCACAAGGGACCCAGTTTTGATTCCCGCCTCAGGTGAATGTCTGTCTGGAGTTTGCTCATTCTCTGTGGTGTCTGTGAGTTTCCTCTGGGTGGTTTCCTCCCACAGTCCAACGATATGCAGCTTAGGCGAATTTGCCATGCTAAATTGACCATAATGTTCAGGGATGTGTAGGTTAGGTGCATGAGTCAGGGGAAAACTTAGAGTAATAGGGTAGGGGAATGGGTCTAGGTGGGTTACTCCTTGGAGGGTCGGTGTGGACTTGTTAGACCAAATGGCCTGTTTCCAAACTAGTGATTCTATGATTTTATGCAACATTGGTTGGATCTCACCTGGAATCTGGTAACTGATTCTGGGATATGCAGTAAAGTTGTGAAGGATTTTGAGAGAGTGCAGAAAAAAAATCACGAGAATGATGCAGATTGGAGCAAACTCTATGATCTTTTTAAAAAAATAAGAAGTTGAGAGCTCTGAGGAAAATGTTCCACACCATAATTGATCTCAAGGGACTAGATAAGAGAAGAAAGGGGAAAGGGTAGAGATTCAGAACTCACTATTATTGGTTGAAATGCAAATGAACCAATGGCAGCATTATAAAAGGTTTTAACTCAACAACTATAGAGGAACCTCGATTATCTGAATATTGGCTTATCCAGCAAGGTCGCAAGGTCCTGATGCTTGGCTAAACTATATTATCCAGAATTTGGTCAACCGAATGAAATACTCCCTGTCCCTGTCCTTCAGATTACCGAGGTTCCTCTGTAGTTGGAATCTGGGATGCCTGTTGTGGTGTAGATTAAGAGAATTGGATAAGCATCTGGCAAGAGGAGTCTTGCAGAGAGCCAGCGGGAAGTCACTGGATTAAATTGCCACCTCAAACTGTAAACCATTCGGTGATTCTTTTGAGTGATATTTCCCATCTCTCTCCTATTCAAGATCAATATATCTTTTCTAATTATGGTGTTCAATCTGTACTTGAGATGCAAAACGCTTCAAAAGTAATTCATTGGCTGTTTAAGAACCTGAAAGCGGCTATGTAAATACAAATTTTCCCTTACAGGCTAATGGTTTCCTGAAGTCCATTTGGTAATTTGTTAATTGGAATTGTTTGTGTTGTCAAATGCAAATAATAACATTTCAATCTGTGTAATCACTTGGGAAGTACTGGATGTTGGATTTACCATTGATTAGGTGAGAATTTTCAACCAGGGAGTGATAAGTGATGTCATTCAAATTCCATTTACATGCCATTATCAGGCATTAATTGAAAGGAGCTACATCGTCACTAAAGCTATTAGAACTTAATGCATTATTCTTCATGCAATCGATTTTGAACTCAGTGCACAGTAACTTCTATTCTTCATCCATCAACCCAGTGACAAATTGACCCTCGGAACTCCCCTGCAACAACTGCATTACCATCTCTGATAATGTGAGGCCTTAAGTTTATAACTTTTATGCTATTAATTATGCTGCGTTACTGCTGTGACCATTCTTCATGAATACTTTTGGTCAGAAGGGATTTGCAACTGTTCTTGATAATTACAAGTACAGTATCAGATAAATATCTTGATTAGAAGAGGAGGTCAGAGGCTGTGAATTTTGCAATGAGTAACGTTTCTTCTGGCTCTCTGCAGCTTGTCCATGATTTGCAAGGCATAGGTCAAGCGTTTGATTGAATACTTGTTTGCCTGGATAGCTCCAGCAGGACTGAAGAAGCTTGGCACCATCCAGCCCATCAATCACCTTCAACATTTACACTCTTCACTATTGCACAGTGGCACTAGTGTGCGTCATCTAAAGGGTACACCACAGCAGCTCATAAAGCCTCCTTTGAAAGCACCTCCCAACTTTAACAATTGAAAGAATAAGTGCAGCAGTCTCACGGGCGGCGACCTAAAGAGATACTGTCCTGACTTGTAAATATTTTGCGGTATATTGAATCAAAATTCTGGAACTCCCTTCTCAATAACACTGGAAGTAGCTACATTCTCTCTGCATACTTGTGAGAAGCAGGTTTACCGATACAGCAATGGGATAAATGAACAGAGTATCTGTTTTTAGTTATGATAGTTAAGGGATAAAGCTGACAAGGACTAGGGACAGCTTTACTAATCCAGCAGTTCAGGATGACCTATTAAGGCTTCTTACTTACATCCAGTGTTAATGGATATTCCTGACTTTCGTTTCTCTTGCACCCTCAGGTTTACACATTCGGCTGCAATGATGAAGGTGCCCTCGGTCGTGATACGTCGCAGGAAGGTTCAGATACAATCCCAGCCCGGATTATACTCAATGAGCATGTGGTTCAAGTTTCTGCTGGTGACAGTCACACTGGAGCTCTGACTGACATTGGCCATGTTTATATCTGGGGCTCCTTCAGGGTAAGCTACAGGTTGGGATGGAGGGAGATAGGAGTTAGTGCAGGTCGCCACTCTGTTTTTCACAGTGGATTTGGAGTTGACTGTAAACTTGGGAAAGAGGAAATTACAGGGGGAAAGTGCAAGTAATAGAACTGAACTAACACTTTCAAAGAGTTAACATAACACCACTCAGACCATTGTGTCTTTCTTGTGCTGTATGGTTCTACTTATTTTTCGTGTTGCTTTCCCTTGATGGGAGATAAAACACAAGTGGACATAATTCATGTCCATTTAAGAAATGATGAATAGAAACATCCGCACCAGCTATTTTCTAAGTCTGTCTGGATGGCAGGCAGTAAAATGCAGTCCACACCCTAGATTGTGGAAATCATGATCTCGTTCCCAAAAAAGTACTGTAGTTGCTCGGTGACGATTTAAATTTTCAGAACTTCGGTCGATAGATGCTTGTTGGGTTGGTATCACAAGATGGAAAGCAAGGGACCATAAATGAGATTAGTGAAAAAAAATGCTGGATCAACTTGGCATCTGTGGAGGGAGAAACAAAGTTTAACATTTGTAGTTCAACCTGCCTCTTAACACTTGAATGTTAACTTCTCTCTCTATAGATACTACCAGATCTGTTAACAAAGTATCTCCAGCACTACTTGTTTTTATTTCAGGTCTCCAGCATTGTAATACTTGGATTTTATTAAAATGGGATTGAAATTGCATTCAGCTATCTCTCATTGAAAGGTTTGATAGCCTAATTTAACCACCTGTTGTTCCAAAACCCCTCATCCTCTATGTATGTCTGCATATGCTATTATAGCACTTAGTGTGTAGTGGTGGGTAACTTATCATTGACTAACGACGGGAAAGTGTTGCAAGTGGGACTGCCAGACGAGATCAAGTATGTACTTATTAAAGAGAAATAAGAAGCACTTGGATTTATATTGCACCTTTGATAACACCAGTCCCAAAGCCTCTTTCCAGGCAATGAACCCCTTCTGAAGTATAGTCACTATTTGATTTGAGGAAATACAGCAATGTGTATCTACACAACAAGATCCTACAAACATTAATGAGATGGATGCCCATTTGAAGTACATATACTGGCCTGGGGACTGGGTGAAGCAAAGTTGCATTTCTTCAAAATAGCACCACAGGATCTTTTTATATCCAAAAAGGACAGAAGGGGCTGCAGCTAAATGCTTCCTTCAGTATGGCTCACACTCTTCATTGGGGGTTCTAGCCTAGTTTTTTGTGTTCAGGTCTCTGAAGTGGGGCTTGTCCCATGACATTCTGACTTGGGGGGAGCGGGGGAGGTGAGAGTGTTAGCTGGTGAGTTATGGCTGATAATTGACTCCTGTATTTTGTCCTTCTGGTGCCATCAAAAAAAAACCCCTGTTTTTCCATTGTATGTTTCAATTTTAGTTTCCCAGAATTATCAGCTTTTATTAATCCACATATTGTTTTGTTTTTGTGGGGTTTTTTCCTCCTGGAGCACTGTATTTTTTCAAAATCTATTGCATAAATTTGTCTGTATTTAACTTGTGTATAAATATGGAATCCCACAGGATAACAATGGAGTTATAGGTCTGCTGGAGCCTTTGAAGACCAGCTGTTTTCCACAGAAAATCCCTCTTGATGTTCCAATAATTAAAATCACTTCAGGTGAGAAAGCTTCACTTCCATTATAGTTTGATTCAATGTACAAGTGGTTTTTGTATTAGATACAATGGAGATGGAGGAATAATGGAATGAGAAACTGTGAGAAGGATTAATTAATCTTAAGGTTATAAATGTGTAAGTGTCGCTTTCTGAATTAGCAAGCGAGAAGTGCTCGCCTAGTGCTATTTTCGCTAGACTGTTATTCCAGAGACCCAACGAATGTTCTAGGTCCCGGTTTCAAATCCTGCTTTGGCAGATGTGGAATTTGAATTCTGTAAAGGTCGGGAATTACAAAATTCAATGATGATCCTAACACAATTGTCAGAGAAATCAATCTAGTTCACTAATGTCCTTTTAGGGAAGGAAATTGGCCTGATCTACATGTGGCTCCAAACCCATAGAAATGAGGTTGATTCTTAACTGCCCTCTGGGCAATTAAGGATGACCATTTGACATTTGAACATCCTGATGAACGGATAATATTGCTATGTGAGTAAAATTTTGACAGTGGAGACTTACTCCTTCAGCTAATGCGGTCTTTGTGTTGTCAGTCATGGCTCACGTGGCCTCACCTCAGGGTGAGAAGGCTGTTTTTGTCACATAGTTGGCAATGATAACTTTCAAATCGGGTTCGGACTTGGAATATCTTAGTTATTTTGAGGATGAATGGGGATGGGGAGGTTCCTCATTGTGTCCAGGGCAGTATTTATCTCTCTGTTAGCATTGCTTTATTTTCAGGAAGAGTAATTGCCTGGTTGTTGACATGTTCCTGTTTGTAGGAGTTTGTTGTATACAAAAAAAGCACAGTGGTTTCTTGTGTTAAGACAAAGGAGCTGAAGTCAGCAGTTCAGTTGAACAGCCTTGGTCTCATTGAATAGCAGAGTCTACTCTTCACTGAGACAATGGCTGATCTGATGAGCCTTAACACCATTTACCTGCCTTTCCCAATAACCCTTGACTCCCTTAAAATGAAACTGTCTATTTCAGCCTTGAATATATTCAATTACCCAGCCTTGACAGACGTCAATGATAAAAAATTCCATAGATTCATAACCCTCCAAGGGAAGAAACTTCTTTCTTCTCTGTCTTAAATATGTGGCCCCATATTCTGAGATTATGCCCTATGGTCCTTGACTATCTCACAAGGGGAAATGACTTTTCTGCCTCTATCCTGTCAAATACTGAAAGAATCTATATGTTTCATTGAGGTTGATTCTCAATCTTCTATATACCAATGAGTACAGGCTCGACTTCCTCTCATAAGACAGTCCCTCCATACCATACCCAGTATCCTCTCGTGAACCTTCTCTTGGCTGCCTGCAATGCCAGTATATATTTGCTTGGATAGGAGGCCCAAAACCGTTCACAGTATTCAAGCTGTGGTCTGATCAGTACCTTTTGTGTAGTTTTTGCAAAATCTAGATACTTTTATACTCCATTCCCTTGTAAAGACAAACATTTCATTTGCTTTCCATATTGCCCACTGAACTTGAATGAATGCATGAGAAATCTCTCATTCCATTTCTGTGGATTTCTGCAGTCTTTTGTTTTCATATTCAGCTCCTCTATTTTCTTGCCAAAGTACATCACCTCACATTTTTCTATATTATGTATCTGCCAAGATCTTGCCCACTAGCTTAACTTGCCTATTTCCCTATGCAGGCTCTGTCTCATTCATGGAACTTGTCTTTTCAATCTATTTTTGTGTGAACTGCAAACTTGGCTATGTTGCGTTCACTTTCCTCATCCAAGTCATTAATTGCATTATAGATAAGTTTGACTCCTGTACTAATGGATAGGATAAATAGACAAAGTCTTTTCCATGGGGGCGGGAAGTCCAGAGCATAGGTTTAGGGCGTGAGGGGAAAGATATAAAAGAGACCTGAGGGGCAACCTTTTCACAGAGGGTGATGCCTGTATGGAATACGCTGCCAGAGGATGTGGTGGAGGCTGATACAATTGCAACCTTTAAGAGGCATTTGGATGGGTATATGAATAGGAAGAGTTTGGAGGGATATGGGCTGGGTGCTGGCAGGTGGGACCAGATTGGGTTGGGATATCTGGTCGGCATGGACAGGTTGGACCGAAGGGTCTGTTTCTATGCTGTACATCTCTATGACTAATCACTGGAACTCCACTAATCATAAGGTGCCATTTTGAAAGTGCTTCCCAGTTGCAACTCTGATAGAGAATTGGCTAACTAATAGAAGCTGAAAATGTGTTGCTGGAAAAGCGCAGCAGATCAGGCAGCATCCAAGGAGCAGGAGAATCGACATTTCGGGCATGAGCCCTTCTTCAGGAATGAGGAAGAAGGGCTGAATTCCTGAAGAAGGGCTCATGCCCAAAACGTGGCTTCTCCTGCTCCTTGGATGCTGCCTGACCTGCTGCGCTTTTCCAGCAACACATTTTCAGCTCTGATCTCTAGCATCTGCAGTCCTCACTTTCTCCTAACTAATAGAAGACAATGTTATTTATACTGCCTCTTGTCCTATTAAGTAGACCCATCTGGTACCTTATCCATCTCGTATTGTCACTCTTTATTGGTTGGAGGATGCTCTGAAATGATCTGATTTTTGTGAAAGGGTCTCTATATAAATACATGCCTTATCACTGTTCTTGTTACTGATATGGCCACACAGATGTTGGAAAATTCTGCAGTTTGGTCTTGGACACATTGACAAATTTAGGTCAGCAGCTTTAACAAGAATGGGCTCATTATTTTCAAAATTGTTTTCCCTTCCTTTTTTCTGTAGGTAATGACCATTTGGCGTTGCTGTCTCTAGATGGAGATATTTACACATCTGGTTGTGGTGAACAGGGGCAGCTGGGAAGAATTGCAGAATGCTTTACGAACCGGGGAGGAAGACGAGGTCTAGGTAAAAGTAGCATTAATTTCTGCACATTTGAACCATCCAATGCTAATAAGTCAGCCCCTTTTGTGTTTGCTTTGCTTTTCACTTAGAATGAACTGCACCTCACTTTGCCAAGTAAACTGATGAGAATGGTGCTGCAATCCCAGCTGCTGTCTCAACTTGAGACAATAATTGATCCCAGACCCAACCCATTTACTGTGGTATCCATTACTGTTGAGGTTATTAATGATGATTTATGCTGTTTAATTGCCAATTATTTGTTTAATTTGCTCAGAGCGGCTGCTGATTCCCAAGAGCCTTCATCTCAAAGCTAAGGGAAGCGGGAAGGTGAAATTTCGTGATGTTTTCTGTGGGGCATATTGTACGTTTGCAATTTCAAAGGAAGGACATGTCTATGGTTTTGGACTGTCCAACTATCATCAACTGGGTGAGAACTGTTAAAGCATTAACTATAATGTGAACTATTCAAGTTTGCATGCAATGTAAAACAAAGCCACGTCTTTAGTGTTCAGGCTATATAGCAACAGTGACTTGTATTTACATAACACCTTTTAATGTAGTGAAATGTCCTAAGATTTCTCCAGAGCATTATTGAGCAAAGTTTGTTTGCAAGCCCATGGGATTTTCAGACAGTTAACCAAAAGCATGGTGATATAGTAGATCTTAAGGAGTTTCTTAAAGAACAGAAGAATGGTCAGGAGTTTGAGGGAATTCTAGAACTTAATGACCAGCCTGCTGGAGGCATGGGCAGCAATGGTCCAGTGATTTAAAACTTTTAGCATGTCCAAGAGACCAGAATTGGAGGAGTGCAGTACTCTTAGAGGGTTGTAGGACAGAGATTTGATGGTATGAGGTATGGAGAAGCCTAAAAATTTGGAGTCAGAATTTGAAATTGAGGCATTGTCTGACCAAGAGCTGACTTTGGTCAATCGTTTTGCTCACTGACCTATCAATAGGGCTTGCTATGAGTTCAACTGTAGGCAGAAGTGAATTTTGAGATTCATTCAAACATGGCTTCAACATTGGGTATTCTACTTCAATCATGGTCTCATTGAAATATTAGGTTAGCTAAAGGAAAGTATACAGTGTTCCCTTTCTGTACAGGATCATTACATAACAATGCATAAGGAGGTGTGAAGTAGCAGTTTAGCTTTATCTTTATTATTGTAAAATGTACATGTGCGATTAGAAGGCTGACGATCCGATCAGACTTGCCTACCCTGCCTCTGCTGTTCAATAATCTGTCAATGTTCACTGGATTGACTTGTCAGCTCGGGCTTCATTTCAGAAAATAGCACCAATCCACATTAAACTTCTAAGTTTTAGGTGAAATAAGGAGAGGAAGAGACAAATTGAAGGTACAAATAGAGTGCTATGTTTTGTTTCTGCTGCAGGAACACCAAGTACAACTCCCTGTTACTCAGCACACAAATTAACTGCATTCAAGAACTCAACAAAGTCTTGGATAAAATTCTCTGGTGGACAGCATCACACCCTATGCCTGGACTCTGAAGGTGAGTATTATCATGATTGAAGGAAAATAGCAAGTGTAATGTGTGAGTTCTTCCATTTTAAAGTCTAATCTTCAGGCAGTGATGTTTCATCATGTCTATTTTTATTGTCAAATTCATCAATCCCATTGCTATCCCAGTTGAACCTATGGCTACCTGAGACAGGTTGGCAGGAATTTGGTCCCAGTGTTTTATCCACAGCATTGTCTCAATCCTGCACTGCCCCAGTCCTGCTCAGTGATATTGTGCTGAGTGGGGTTATGCAGACCTAGTACACTCAACAGCATTAATTGAACCCTTAACAATGAGAAGCTATCTATTTGCATGCAATGTTTAATTGCAGACTAGGGATTAGTAGCAGTCACGTGATACTATTTTGATATTTCCTTCAGTGAGCAAGCCTAGGCACTGTAGGATGGATAGCATCTGGTGAATGATTTTGCAATTGTCTGTTGGAGAATATTAATTCACTTTTGTAAGATACCTGGAAATAAAAAGCTGGTATGAGTAAATGTGGTTGTAAAGTTCCTTTTAGGAATCACCTGGTTCACTGATGTCATTTAGGGAAGAGACCCAGCAGTACTTATTCAGTAAGGACAGAAGGAAGTCACTTAGCATCTGGAGCCTGTTCTGCAATTCAGTGAATTCTGCACTGATATAGGACTTAACTCCATATGTCCACTTTTGTCCCTTAATATCTTTGTCTACAAAGATTTATCCCTCCTGAGTTTAAACTCAACAAATGATTTCACATCAATTGCTATTTTGGATGTATTGCATGGAGATGACATAGGATATGGCCAAAGGAACATGTGGAAGATTTGTTTTGATGAAGATGCAGATAAGATTCTGGAATTTCGTTTTTAAGATGATCTATCTATTAGAGTTGGGGAGTTGGGGCATATTGACTTTTTTTGCCTTGCTTAGAATACTAGTTACTGTAGAAAGTTGTGGGTATCAGTTTCAGCTGATATGGTGTAAATTTTCATAGCTGCCAAATGTGGACTGAGTTTTTGGAGCTGGTTATTGAATGTGAATTAGGCTGAAAATATGTCAGTGGGTCACAACCTTAAAATAAATAAATATTTTTTCAGGCTTGTATTCTCAGCATCAGGTAATCAGGAAAAGCTTCAAGGAGTAGCTGTCTAACTACTGAGTTGAGTTAACACAATATGGTGGAGATGTGCACTGTATTGTGTGCCTCTTTGTTATTTGTATATCTGGATATCCAAGGCTCTTTAGGTACCCAGTGTTTCAGCTTTTAACCTTTTGAAAGTTTGATGTTCTATACTTTTTTTTAATTGCTCAAGGTGATGACTTAGCATTTGTCTAGGTTGAAATCTGTTTGCCACAGTTTTGCCTATTTTCTTAATTTATCAGTATCTGTAATTTTATTACTCCATACGCATGACTTAGATAATTACCTAACTTTGTACCATCTGGAAATTTTTGTTTTTTTCCCTCCCATCATCTAAGTCATTAATATGCAGAGTGAACAATTAAGATCCTGCCGCAGATCTCTGTATGATGCCATTGGTTAGATTTTACTGTTCCATGACTTGTATCTGTGAATCCCATGAAACAGAATCCCTTTTTCCCTAAATGACTCCTTCAGCCATGTCCCCACTGTCTTGATTTTGTCCCTGCAACAGTTTTAATTTGACTCTGGTGACCATTCCAAAACTGATCTTTAATTTAGCTCTTTAATTGAGCTTGTTGTTCCTGGTACTCTTCCAAACGTGGCCTCTTGCCTATTTTTCATGTAGCATTAATGACTGAATATTCCTCCTCCCACCCCACAATCTAAAAATGCTTCCAATCTGACTTTACATGTCTCTTACCTTGATGGAAGCATACTGTGCAGAACTCTCATTTAGACGTACAAAGTCTGTGTCTAATGCCGAATTATTGAAACTCTACAGCCATCACAGTGCACTTTGTCCTGTCACTCATGCTGTCATTTTGGACAACCTCTTTTAAATTTCTATAAGGCAGCACAGTAAGATGCTCCAGTCAAAAATGACAGCATGAGTGACAGGACAAATTGCACTATGATGACTGTAGAGTTTCAATAATTTGGCATTAGAAACAGTCATTACAAGCCTAGTTGGAAGTTCTGCACGGTATACTTCCATCAGGGCAGGAGGCATATAAAATTTAGTTTGAAAGTATTTTTTGACTATGGGGTGGGAAGAGGAATATTCAGTCATTGATCAATGAATAATAGGCAAGAGGCCATGTTTGGAAGAGTACCAGGAACAACAAGCTCAGTTAAAGAGCTAAATGAAGGATCAGTCTTGCAATTATCACCAGAGCCAAATGCAAAATGCTGCAGGTATAAGATCAAGAAAGTAGGGACGTGGCTGAAAGAGTGATGTCGGAAACAAAGATTTCATTTCCTGGGATCACAGACATAAGTCTTGAAACAGAAAGGAGCAGCAAATTCTTACTGGCATCTTAGAGAGATCTGTGGCAGGACCTTAATTGTTCACTCTCTGTTTATCTTTTTAGATGGGATTAAAAAAAACACAACCAAATTTTCAGATGGTACAAAATTAGGTAATTATCTCAGTTGTGTATATGGAGTAACAAAATTAGATATTGATAAATTTAAGTGAATGTGCAAAACCATGGCAAATAGCTCAACAGCTGTTTAGACTCTTGTCCAATGAAGTTGATTGACTGACTGAACAGTCTCCTCAGAGGTAGCATATAGCAAGACTCTCGGTTGCACCGAACCAGCCTGATACAGAATCAAAGTGGTGGTTCACCACCTCCTTCTCAAGGGTGATTTGAACTGGGCAGTGAGACCAAATGTATAAATCAAAACTCTTAACCTTCTGACTGGGTGCTAAGGGAACTAGCCATGTAACTACAGTTACAAATGCTAGGGATAAAGCCAAACAAACTCTAAAGAGGTAGTGTTGCCTGGTCTGTAGATGGTGTTTTGCAGAGCTCAGAGCTGACTAGCGAATTAAATTGTACAATCTGTATAGTGGAAAGGACTCCCAAGCAGATGATTAAACCTCTCCTAATGCCAGGTTTGGAAATTGAAATGTTTCTTTCTGGGCAAGCGTGGATTTATTTGCTTTTCTTTTCATAGATTTTGATCATGTGTTTTTTAACTTTCCAATAAAAGGTAAAGTATACAGCTTGGGTCGAGCAGAGTATGGCCGCCTAGGGTTGGGAGAGCATAGTACAGAAAAGAGTACACCAACCATCGTGCAAGGACTCCCTGCTATCACAACAGTGGCGTGTGGGGCATCTGTTAGTTATGCCATCAGCAAGGATGGTAAGGTTTCATTTCTGTTTACCCTCCTCCCTTTATCTGTTACTATATTCTCCCCTCAAAATACTAATCTGTTGCCGAGTTCACTCGATGTAGCACTGACATTGATTTTAGTTTTAATCCTCCAATCACCTTCAAATGATTGTTCTCCTAGGCCGAGCCTTTGCCTGGGGAATGGGAACGAACTTCCAGCTGAGCACAGGTAATGAGGAAGATGTCTGGAGTCCGATCCAGATGTCAGGTCAGCAGCTGGAGAACAGAGAGGTGCTGTCCATCTCCAGTGGAGGCCAACACACTGCATTACTCGTTAAAGAGCGCGAGCAAAGCTGATGCAAGTGGCTGCCCCGTGAAAATAAAAAAAAACTACTGCCGATAAAACCTCGATTGTAAAGACTGAGTGAGCCCTGCACTTTCCCCATAATATTTGAATGCAATGCTTGGATACTACAGGAATACACTTATTTTTGTTTGCTTGTATTTTTTAAATGGTACTCTGCAGTGCCATTTTATTGTAATGTTGTGATGTACGAACCTAGTTTGTCTTCACTTTGTGTTGACTTTGGTTCATGTTTTACAGGACAAGCCATTTTTTTTAAAAAAAGTTTAAATTTCTGATCTGTTCGGGGAGGATATCTGGGCTGGCAAGTAGGTTGAAGAAGGGGAAATATATTCTTTTAAAATCAAATAAATCTTTTTGTAATAGTTTTCTATAAGCTTTTTGCATTTCATATCTTTGTGTAACTTTATTAATTTTTGGCAGTGTTACAGATTTGAATGTCATAGTCAAAGAGATGTTCAGAATGGAAACAGACCCCTCAGTCCAACCTGTTCATGTCGACCAGATATCCCAACCCTACCTACTCCACCTGCCAGCACCTGGCCCATATCCCTCCAAACCCTTCATATAGCCATCCAATACCTTTTAAATGTTGCAATTGTACCAGCCTTCACCACTACTTCTGACAGTTCATTCCATACACGTACCACCCTTTGTGTGAAAAGGTTGCCCCTTAGGTCTCTTTTATATCTTTCCCTCTCACCCTAAACATATGCCTTCTAGTTCTGGACTCCCCAACCCCAGGGAAAAGACTCTGTATATTTATCCTATCCATGCCCCTCATGATTTTGTAAACCTCTATAAGGTCACCCCTTAACCTCTGGTGCTCCAGGAAAAACAGCCCCAGCCTGTTCAGCCTCTCCCTATAGCTCAAATCCTCCAACCCTGGCAACATCCTTGTAAATCTTTTCTGAACCGTTTCAAGTTTCACAACATCTTTCCGATAGGAAGGAGACCAGAACTGCACGTACTATTTCAACAGTGGCCTAACCAATGTCCTGTACAGCCACAACATGACTTCCAACACCTGTACTCAATACTCTGATCAATAAAGGAAAGCATACCAAAGGCGTTCTTCACTATTCTATCTATCTGCAACTCCACTTTTGTGTCGCTATGGACCTGCACTCCAAGGTCTCTTTGTTCAGCAAAACTCCCCAGGACCTTCCCATTAAGTGTATAAGTCCTGCTAAGATTTGCTTTCCCAAAATGCAGCACCTCTCATTTATCTGAATTAAACTCCATCTGCCACTTCTCACCCCAATGGCCCATCTGATCAAGATCCTGTTGTAATCTGAAGTAACCTTCTTTGCTGTCCACTGCACCTCCAATTTTGGTGTCATTTGCAAACTTACTGACTGTACCTCTTATTCTCGCATCCAAATCATTTATATAAATGATGAAAATTAGTGGACTCAGCACCAATCCTTGTGGTACTCCACTGGTCACAGGCCTCCAGTCTAAAAAAACAACTCTCCACCACCACCCTCTGTCTTCTACCTTTTGAGCCAGTTCTGTATCCAAATGGCTAGTTCTCCCTCAGATCTAACCTTGCTAATCAGTGTCCCATGGAGAACCTTGTCGAAAGCCTTACTGAAGTCCATATAAATCGTGTCTATTGCCCTCATCAATCCTTTTTGTTACTTCAAAAAACTCAAATCAAGTTTGTGAAACATGATTTGCCACGCACAAAGCCGTGTTGACTATCCCTAATCTGATCTTCCCTTTCCAAATACATGCACATCCTATTCCTCAAGATTCCCTCCAACAATTTGCCCACCACCACTGTCAGGCTCGCTGGTCTTTAGTTCCCTGGATTGTCCTTCCCACCTTTCTTAAACAATGGAATCACGTTAGCCAACTTCCAGTCTTCCGGCACCTCAGCTATGACTATATAATGATACAAATATTTCCGTTAAGAGACCCAGCAATCATTTCCCTAGACTCCCACAGAGTTCTAGAGTACACTTGATCAGGTCCTGGGGATTTATCCATCTTTGTGTTTCAAGGCATTCAGCACTTCCTCCTTTAAAAATGTTCATAGTACAGAGATGTCACCATCTATTTCCCTATAGTCTATATCTTCCATATCCTTTTCCACAGTAAATAATTGATGCAAAATACTCGTTTAGTATCTTCCCCATCTCCTGCGGCTCCACACAAAGGCCACCTTGCTGATTTCTGAGGGGCCTTTTTCTGTCCCTAGTTACCCTTTTGTCCTTAATGTATTTGTAAACACCATTTGGATTCTCCTTAACTCTATTTGCCAAAGCTATCTCATGTTCCTTTTTTGCCCTCCTGATTTCCCTCTTCAGTATGCTCCTACTGCCTTAATACTCTTCTAAGGATTCACTTGATCTATCCTGTCTATACCTGACAAATGCTTCCTCCTTTTTCTTAACCAAAACCTCAATTTCTTTTGTCATCATGCATTCCCTATGCCTACCAGCTTTTCCTTTCACCCTGATAGGAATATATTTTCTCTGGATTCTTGTTATCTCATTTCTGAAGGTTTCCCATTTTCTAGCCGTCCCTTTACCTGCGAACATCTGCCCACAATTGGCTTTTGAAAGTTCTTGCCTAATACCATCAAAATTGGCCTTGCTCCAATTTAGAACCTCGACTTTTAGATCTGGTCTATCCTTTTCCATCACTATTTTAAAACTAATAGAATTATGGTTGCTGGTCCCCAAGTGCTCCCCCACTGACACTTCAGTCACCTGCCCTGCCTTATTTCCAATAGTAGGTCAAACTTTGCACCTTCTCTAGTAGGTGCATCCACATAGTGAATCAGAATTTTTTTTTGTACAATTTACAAATTAAGGTATGTTTCAGTTCCTCTGTACCACAATTACTGCCACCACCATTCTGTTGACGTATGCTTAGGAGATTTAATAGAGGAGTTCAAAACTCTTGAAGGAGGAGAGACTGTTTGTCTCTAAAGGCACAAGACTTAATAATCAGTGGGTACCGAATTCTGTTAATTGACAAAAACAGAGCTAGTGTTGATGAGGGGGGTCAGATAAGGAAGGAGTTGAACTATAAATTGTTACCTGGAATGTGCTGCATCAGATGCTGGTGCAGATCGAAAAATAATTTTCAAACTGGATTTGAATAACTACTGTTCGGAGGAAATATTGCAAGGCTGTAGAGCTGGGGAATGCAACATATTCATTCATTCATTCAAAGAGCTTCACAGGCATAAAGTTCTGAATGTCTGTCTTCTGTCATGTATACTTTGATTCTTGCCCCCACTTACCTGATTTAAATGTTTTAATACATAGAAACTTGTGCATATGTGTTTGTGACCATGCCAAATGTAGCATGCATACAGAAAATGTTATTCTGATCTTTAAAACTAGAGGACATAGGAACAAAAATAGGTCATTCAACCTATTGAGCTTGCTGTGCCATCCAGTGGGATCTTGGCTGGTTTGATTAACTCCACATTCCTGCATGTTCCCTACAATTCTTGATTCCCTTACTGATTAAAAATCAGTCGTGAATATACTTGACATTTCTGTCTCTGTGGTAAAGAATTCCAGATTCATTAGCCTCTGAATGAAGAAATTCTGTTTAGATGCATGACCTTTTGTTCTGAGATTATGCCCTCTGGTCCTCGAGTCTCTCATAAGGGGAAACAGTTTTCCTCTATCAAGTTCTCTGGAAATCTTGATTGTTTCAGTATTCTTATAAATGCCAATTAGGACAGACCTAACCTACTCAACCTTCCCTCAATACAGTCTCTCCATACCTGGTATCAGCTTAGTGATCATTCTCTAGATCACATCCGATGCCATAATATCTTTCCTTGGATAAAGGGCCCAAACTGTTCGCACATTCTATCTGTAGTCTCCAACAATTTTGCCTTGTATAGTTTTACCAAAGTCTTTGATATTCCACTCTGATTGAAATAAAGGCCAACATTCCATTTGCAATCTGTGTTATTTGCTGAACTTGGATGCTACCTTTTTGTGATTTGTGGACAAGGACTGCCAAATCTCCCCCCCTGTTTCCCCCCCCCCTTTTTTTTAAGCTTTCTGCAGTCTTTCTCAATTAATTAAAGAATACTTAGCTTTTCTATTCTTCCTGCAAAAGTGTGTAACCTCACATTTTCCCACATAATATTCTGTCTACTAAGTTTTTGCTTAACTTGCAGATTCTGTGTTATCCTCACCACTTGCCTTCCTACCTACTTTTGAGGCATATGTAAACTTGGCTGTAGTATGCCATTAATATATATATAGTAAAAAACTTTGGCCGAGCACTGATTTCTGTGACACGTCAGCAGCAGGATGCCATCCTGAAAATGTCTCCCATTCACAGATCTCTTTTATTAATTAGCCGATCCTCTATCCATGATCGCATACTACCTCCAACACCATTGACACTTGTCTTACTAAGTATCCTAACGAGTGGTACCTTTTATTGAATTGAATTAGTTTTATTATCACATGAGTACAGTGAAAAGTTTCTAAGCCGCCATATACAGAGCCATCTTAGATACAAAGGTACCTAGGTATAGCTTTGTCAATTCTAGATCTTAGAAAATAGAGGAATAAATCCAGCGTTGCAGAAATAACTAAAAGTTCAGAACAATGGTCTTCCAACCCAGGCCAATCTCCAGACTGCTCCGGGCCTTGCTTCTAGGTTCAGGTGGCTGGGGGGAGGGGTGGGGGGTCTGGGGGTCAGTCTGGAATTGCCTCAAGACCAAGGAGACCTCACTGAGGCCATGCCAGGTTGAGAGAATGCCACATTCCACTAGAAGGCTGCCACACCATATTGGGAGACTGCCACAGGGCACCACTATGCCAAACCAGGAAACCGCCATATCACATCAGGAGGTCAGGAGTCCACTATGCCCAGCCTCGGGAGGCCTTCACAGGGGTCTTTTAAGTAGGCTGAGAGGACACTGTGTCATCGTGTCTGCTTTGAGGCTTGGAGTTGTCGGGGGTTATATTTGGATTTTTGAATATGCTTGATGTTGCACCCATTGCTTGCTGTTTATCATAAAACAATGGCAATGATACAGCATAGAAGGGGTTTTTAATCCCATTTTGTTCATGTTAACCCAAAGACACCTAGATGTCCTTTCTTGCATACTGCCCATAGTCCTGCAGTTTACAGCACTTAAGTTGCAGGCCCAGGTTCTTTAAAAAAATATTTTAAGGTCTCTACCTCCATCGCCAATTCAGGCAGTGAATTCCAGACACCTATCATCCTGTGTTTTTTTTTAAAAAAAAGGTTGCCTTCTCATCCCCTCTAATTCTTCAGCCACTTACTTGAACCTATGAACCACTGCAAAGGGATACAGGTTCCTCCTGTCTGCTCTATCTCTACGACTCTCACAATTTCATACACTTCATTTAGCCATCCCTCAGCCTTCTCTATTCCAAGGAAAACTACTCCAATATCTCTCTGTAGCTACTGTTTTCCAGCCCATGCAACAGTGTAGTATGTCTTCTCTGCACATTTTCCAGAGCAATTATGTCCTTCCTGTAATGTGACCAGAACTGCATGCAGTACTCTGGTTGTGACCTCACCAGTGTCATACAGTTTCATCATCATATCCCTGCTTCTGTATTTTATGTCTCTATAAATGAAGGCAGATGCCTTCTTTACAACCTTTATCTATCTGTATTGCTACCTTTGCACTTACGTGCCAAAATCTCACTTCATCTACCCCTCTCAGTACATTCCCATATGTTGTGTTTTCCCTTTTACTGTTTAACCTCCTGAAGTGCGTTACTTCACAGTTATCAGAGTTGGACTCCACCTACCACTTTACTGCCCACTCCACCAATCCATCTGTATCATTTTGAAGCTGACAGCTATCTTCTACACTATCCACTACACAGCAAATTTTAGTGTTTGCAAATTTCCCAATTTTACCCAGTACTTCAAGCTCAAATCGTTAATGTGTAAAACAAACAGCAGGAGTACCAGCCTTGATTCCTAGTGGAACACCATTTGAAACAGCTTTCCATTTGCAAGGGTAGCCATCGACCATTTTCCTTTGTTTTCTTTACTAAGCCAACTTTGGACCTAATTTGACACATTACCCTGTATCCTTTCACTTTTTGATCAGTCTGCCATGTGGGACCTTGTCAAACACCTTAGTAAAATCCATGTAGTCAATAATCACTGTGCTACCCTCATCAGTCCTCTTTCTCTTCCTCAAAGAATTTAATCCACTTTGTAAGGCATAATCTTCCTTAAAACCATGCTGACTATTCCTGACTCATCCATGCCTTTATCCACTCTTAGGATTGATTCAAACAATTTGCCCGTGGCTGAAGTAAGACTAACAGGAATGTAATTGCTTGCCATTTGCTTTGTACACTTTTTAAATGACGGGACCACATTTGCATTCCTACAGTGCGGTTAGTGAAAATTGGAGCACATTCCTCTGAGCATCTGCTGTTTTCCTGATCATCTTCGACATCCTAGGGAACAATCCATCCGGCCCTCGTGACTTACTGCTTTTAAAGATTCCAACTCTAACACTTAACTGTCTCATTGTGATTATTTTGTCCAATATTTCACACTGCTGCTCATGAATTACTATGTCCACATCATTTTCTTTTATTCCATTCATTTAAATTCTTCCCATATTCTCTATCTTCACAAGTTCCCTTCTTCACCTCTGAAAGTTCTGACTTTTTCATGAACTATCCTTTCATTCTTTACGTACTGGTAAAACATCTTTGAGTTTTCCTTTATCTTGCTAGTATTTTTAATATAGTCTCTAATTTCTATTTTTTTACTTCATTCCTGTACTTTCTATACTCCCGTAGGCTATCTGCTGTGTTGAGTTTTTTGTGCCTATCATCAGCTTTCTTTTTCTATTTAATCTTCCCCTGTATTTTCCTAGTCTGGATTTGGTAGTACTGTTCTTATTTTTGGAGGGATGTGTGCCCTAAGGATCTCACTTTTCACTGATTATCCTTGAGAAGTTCTGTTCAGTCCATGTGAGCCAAATTACTTCTCAGTTTTGTAAAATATGCCTTCCACCAGTGTAAAGCTTTTACTCATGACTTTACCCCTCTCTTCTTCCACAGGACATGAAATTTTCACCCAAAATGTCCCTTAAGTTGTTTGATTCTTAATCTCAATCTGTAAAGTCTCATTTGTTAACCTGTTTAGAATATCATCCTTTCTAACTGTAACTGATTCTTTAATCAATACTGCTACCCCTTTTTTTTTTCGCTTACTATCTTGTCTGAAAATTCCATATCCAGGGATATTGACCTGCTTTCGCCTGATTTCCATTATAGCAATGACATTGTGCTGCTATGTGTCTAAGTGTGCCCTGAGTTCATTTGCCTTGTTTGTCATTTTCCTTGTATTGTAGTATAACCAGCTCAACCTCATCAATTTCCTTTGGTGCCTTTCGATTCTTGTTCCTTTTGCCTGTCTTTCTGAGTTGGTGACTACATTGCAAGCTAATGTTCTATCTCCTGTTTCCTGATCTGAATCTGACCTATCTAAGCCTACACTTTAGTCCCTACCCCCTGCCATGCTAGTTTAAACCCTCACCAATTGAGCTAGCAAAAGTCTTCATGAGGATATTTGTCCCAGCTCTGCCCAGGTCCAACCTGTCAGGTTTGCATTGGTTCACCTACCCGAGAAACTGTCCCAGTGCCTCAAGAATCTAAATCCCTCTCTGGTACACCATTTTTCCAGCCATGTATTCATCTGATCTCTCTTGTTCCTGTTTTCACTAGCATGTAGCACTGGAAATAATTCTGAGATTATGACATTTGAAGTCCCCACTTAAATTTATCTCCTAACTCCCTATATTCAGCATTCACGTCCTCATCCTTTTACTTACCTATATTGTTAGTACCTATGTTACCATGATCACTGACTGTTCACCCTCCTGCTTCCGAATGTCCTGCAACCACTATGTGACATTCCCTCAGTATTGAAAGTCGTATCTCTGTTTAAGAGGGGCATGACCGTAGAGGATTCCTACACTTGTTTCCTGAACATTTTACTTTGTCACCTTTTCCCTTTCTGCCTGTGTAATCCTCACCTGTGGTGTGACCACCTTGCTAAACATGCTACCTAGACATTTTCAGCATTGTGGATGTTCCACAGTGAGTCTCGTTGTAGCTCCAACTCTGAAAAATAGTTAACCAGTCACTGCCGCTGAACACACTCATTGCACAGGTATTTGTCAGGGACATTGGAAGAGTTCTTTAATTCTCACATTGGGCAAAAAGAAAATGCCAAGGATCTGTGGTGTCTTGCCATGACCTCTCTCTAGCTTAAGCTGGTTACTACCTTAGATAGATTTAATTCTATTTAATTCTCTAAATATGTAATCAGTGCTTTACCCCAAAGAATTCTAGTAAATTTATCAGAGCTGCTTATCATATAATGTATTTCTAAATTCACTGCAATTGCATTTTTCATAATAGACTATAACGTTTTCCGAATGATGTATGTTAAGCTAGCTTGCCTACAGTTTACCTACTTTTTTATTTGTTTTCTTTTAAATAAGGGTGTTAGATAAGTAGTTTTCCAAACCTTTGAGATTCTTCCAGAATCTGAGGATTCCTGGAGGATTACTGCTAGAGTATCCACCATCTCTGAAACTACTTCCTTTAGTATTCTAGGGTGCATCCCATCATGCCATAAAATATTTAAGCAACGTGGTTTCATTTAATTTACTGTGTGTCATTGCCAGTATTAGAAAATTGTTCCAGATCACCTGCTCCAGCCCGTAGCCCTCCCTATACTGAAGGCATGTGTTGACAGTGACATCCTTAACATTTATAACTCTGGGTTTAAGAAGAATTGGCTGGAGTCAGGATGCATACCCTGGTTCCTGGTCATTATCCAATCATCCCGTACTAAAATAGTATGTGTAGTCCTGAGGTTAAATAGAGTCATAGAGATATGTGATTTGGACAAGGTGTTTGCTGGATCACTAATAATGGAGGCTTCCAGCAGTATAAGAAGGTCCTGTCAGGTGAAGCAATGGAAAATCACACATCTGTGAGTTGGGCAATTTATATTGAAGTGTTTAGTCACGATACCCTAGCCATGACTAGTGTGGGGCAGGTTGGAGAAGTCACCTGGTCCTTTCCTGTCTGTCACTTTCATATGCTTACACTCATAATAACATTAGCCAAAGCCCTCCAAAAGAGCTATTCAAGTTCCAGTCCAGTAATTTCAGCGCAGTACTTATATTTGATGCTGCAGTCTGACCTTTGGATGAGATATTAAACTGAAGGCCTGTCTGCCTTCTCAAATGGAGGTTAAAGATCTTATGTCACTCATTGAAGAGCAGGGCAGTTCTCCCAGCATCCTGGTCAGAATTTATCCCCCAACCAGTATCACCTCAAAAATGATTTATAAGGGTGTCATTACAATGATGTGGAATCTTACTCTATGGCTGTAAATCATTGAAACGTCCTGAAATTAGATTAGATGCCCTGCAGTGTGGAAACAAGCCTTCAGCTCAACAAGTCCACTCCGACCCTCTGAAGAGTAACCCACCCAGACCCATTTCCCTCTGACTAATGCACCTAACACTATTGGAATTTAGCATAGCCAATTCACCTGGCTTGCACATCTTTGGAATGTGGGAGGAAACTGGCGCACCTGGAAGAAAACCACGCCGAACAGGGAGAATGTGCAAACGCTGCACAGTCAACTGAGGCTGGAATCGAACCCGGGTACCGTGAGGCAGTAGTGTTAACCACTGAGTCACCACGCCGCCCCCACGGTCTATGAAACTATGCTACTTACATGTGTTCTGCTTTATGCAGCTGTTTCGATTCTTCAGTTAATCGTTTACATTTGTGTCTGCTAATTTTTTTTGTTTAATCTATTTAAAATTTGATTGATCTCTATGTGCTTTTGTATTATCTTGTATTTTGTACTTCAAGTAATTGTCCTTTTTTAACCTGTAAAGAAACTGTGGTTTCTGCTTTGATAATTCCAGCAAGCCCCTGTAAAGAAAATTCTTCTAATTTGTTCAGTTTGTGATAATTTTCAATTGACGACCTATTATCACTGATTCCAAGGAAATTGTCAATTTCTTATGCTGTCCAGACTTTGCAGAACTTTGAAAATAATGATTAGATCTGCTAGACTTATGTACAAGTGTGACTAGCCCAGTGTCTCAAGCCTCCTTTGAAGGCACCATCCAAACTGGTGACCACTTTCACGTAGAAATAAAGCAGCAGACACATGGCAACACCAGTATCCTCATGCTATCCTGACAAGGGACTATGTTCTCATTCCTTTGCTGTTGCTAGATTACAATTCAGGTAGTTGCTGCTTGCCTGTTATATGGACTACATCATTTTATTAAAGAAGCTCAGTACCACTTTCCTAATTAAGAGCAGGATATTCTTGCCTTGTCAGCAAGGTCCACATCCAGGAAAGTTTTTGTTTGAATTATTTCATTTCCAGTCCTTGTGATCATCCTGGTGAATCTGCTTTCTGCTGCTTAAAGCTGCTTTCTTACAGCTTTAAAATCCCTTCTATAATAAACACTGAGCACTGCATTGCATAGTTCAAAGTCTTCACTAATCCAAATAATTTTATTCCTGTATATACTATTCCTCCTGTATTCTATTCCTCTGTTTGTGTGATACAAAATTCCATTGACCACTTTATAGAAGCCATTTGCAAATAGGTGCTTGGTTGAATTGCTATCATTTTCTGCTGTGGTCTAATGTCAGTTTAACATTAATGTTTTATTTTGTTCCAAATGAAAGAAGTTTGTAAAAGGTTCTCTGACAAGCCTTATATTTTACCTTCTGAAAATTCATGTATTTGCATTTGTGTTCCCAAAAGATACTCAAACTTCTCAAAAAAACCCTTTGGTCTAAACGATTTACCTTTAACAAGTTTCTGTCATCTGCCTTTCATTAGATTGCTAAATCAAAGTTTGGGAGAAGATTTGTAGCTCGGGTGCTCATTGTTGTGGTTCTGTTCGCTGAGCTGGGAATTTGTGTTGCAGATGTTTCGTCCCCTGTCTAGGTGACATCCTCAGTGCTTGGGAGCCTCCTGTGAAGCGCTTCTGTGATGTTTTCTCCAGCATTTATAGTGATTTGTATCTGCCGCTTCCGGTTGTTAGTTCTATAGTGGTAGTAATGCTGGAGGAAACATCACAGAAGTGCTTCACAGGAGGCTCCCAAACACTGAGGATGTCACCTAGACAGGGGACGAAACGTCTGCAACACACATTCCCAGCTCGGCGAACAGAACCACAACAACAGATTGCTAAATGCTAGCTTTTGGATAATGGGACAAAAATAGTTGTAACGTTGAAGTTTGTGCTTTTATGTGTTGTGCCCAAATACCACTGGTTTATGACGGTTCACTTTGTAGGTGGGTTCGAACAAGTTGGGGTGGGCAAGGTTTCTAAATCACTTGGACAAATTTTCAACATTTCTTGCAATGTTGAAAATTTGTCCAAGTGATTTAGAACATGTAGTGTTGAACTCAAACACTGATGGAACCATCAATCAAAATTATTTTGAAGGCAAGTGGATAAATGTGTGGAAATGAAAAATTTCAAAATTTCCATGAATGGATAAAATGATTGCTCTTTCAAAGATGCAGATGGACCTAATGGGCTGAATGGCCTCAATCTGTTCTGTAAAATTCTTGTTTGAATAACCTCTGTACTTGATATTTCTGCATTTGAAAATGACTTTATTCTGAAAATTGGAGAAGAAAGTTTAGAATCCAACTGTATACTCTGATCTTGCTTTGACCCCATATTCCTGATCCCTTTGATCCGAGAAACTGTATTTACAGTTGTCTTAAAAATATTCAATATTTTGGCTTCAACTGTTTCCTATGACGGAATTCCATAGGCTCACCATTTTTTGGGTGAAGAAATTCTTGCTCATCTCTGCTGTAAAAGCCTACTACTTATTCTCAGACTTTGACTCCTGGTTCTGAACTCCCCAGTCATCAAGAACATGCTTTGGTTTTCTCCCACAATCCAAAGATGTGCAGGCTAGGTAGGTTAGCCATAATGATGAGGTCCCACCCTCATTTTTCTAAACACTAGCGAATATGGTCCTAACTGATCCAATTCTTTCCCTGTATATCGTCCCACCATCCCAGGACTCAGTCTGGTAAACTTCCTTTGAACTCCCTCAATAGCCAGATGGTTAGGGTGGCATGCTGGCTCAGTAGTTAGCACTGCTGCCTCACAGCACCAGTGATCCAAGTTCGATTCCAGTCTTGGGTTTCTTTGGGGTTTGCATTTTCTCCCTTTGTCGGTGTGGGTTTCTGCCATGCCATTCTGTAAGTTTTAGAATACTCAGACAAAGATGAGAGTGGTCCTAAGGGATGAGTACTAAACTGTGTTAAGGCCAAATATATCAAAATTAGTAAGGAGCTGGGAAATGTGGATTGGACACAGCTATTTGAAGGAAAGTCCACATTTGATATCTGGGTGGCTTTCAAAGGTAGGTTGAAGATAGTGCAGGATAAGCCTGTCCCTTTGAAAACAAGGGATAGGAAAGGCAAGGTTTGTGAACCGTGGGTGACTGGAGAATTCGTGCAACTAGCCAAGAGGAAAAGGGAATCGTACATAAGGTCCAGGCAGCTGAGAACAGAATGGGCCTTGGAAGAATATCAGGAGAGTTGGACTAATCTTAAACGAGGAATCAATTGGGCTAAAAGAAGTCATGAAATATCTTAAGTGAGCAGGATTAAGAAGAATCCCAAGGCCTTTTATTCTTATATAAGAAGCAAGAGGGTAACTAGGAAAGGATTGGTCCACCAAAGGATAAGGAAGGAAGGTTGTTTGCTGAACCTGAGAAAATGGGTGAGATTCTCAATGATTTACTATGCATCAGTGTTCACTGAGGAACGGGATGTGGTGAATGCTGAGATAAGAGATAGAAGTTTGTTTACTCTGGATCATGTTGACATAAGGAGGGAAGATGTATTGGGTAGGCTAAAGGATATTAAGGTGGACAAATCCCTAGGACCAGATGTGATCTATCCCAGGTTGCTGAGGGAGGCGAGAGAGGAAATAGCTGGAGCCCTGACAGATATCTTCATAGCATCCTTAAACACAGGTGAGATGCCAAAGGAAGTGAGGGTTGCTCATGTTGTCCCGCTGTACAAGAAGAGTAGTAGGGATATTCCAGGTAAGTACAGACTGGTGGTGGGAAAGTTGCTGGAGAAGGTACTGCGGGATAAAATCTATTTATATTAGGAAAAGAGTGGACTTATCAATGATAGGCAATGTGGTTTTCTGCAGGGTAGATCATACCTTGCCAACTTAATAGAGTTCTTTGAGGAAGTGACCAAGTTGATAGACGAAGGAAGGGCTATAGATATCATATACATGGACTTTAGTAAGGCATTTGATAAGGTTCCCCGTGGTAAACTAATGGAGAAAGTGAAGTAATATGTGTGCAGGGTGTTCTAGCTAGGTGGATAAAGAATTGGTTGAGCAACAGGAGACAGAGAGTAGTAGTTGAAGAGAGTTTCTCGAAATGGAGAAAGATGACCAGTGTTCCATAGGGATCAGTGCTGGAGCCACTGTTGTTTGTAATATACATAAAAGATCTGGAAGAGGCCATTGTTGGTCTGATCAGTAAGTTTGCAGATGACACGAAGATTAGTGGAGTAGCAGAAAGCATAGGGGACTGTCAAATATAGGTAGACTGGAGAATTTGGTAGACAAGTGGCAGATGGAGTTCAATCCAGGTAAATGTGAGATGATGCATTTTGGGAAGTCTAATTCTCAAACCAGCTATACTGTAAACGGAAGAGCCTTCGGAAAAGTTGATGTATAGAGAGATTTTGGAGTTCAGGTCCATTGTACCCTGAAGATGGCTGCATAGGTGGATAGAGTGGTCAAGAAGGCATATGGTATGCTTGCCTTCATCGAACGGGGTATTAAGTGTAAGGGTTGGCAGGTCATGTTAAAATTGTACAAGACATTGGTTCAGCTGCATTTAGAATACTGTGTACAGCTCTGGTTCCCACATTACCAAAAGGATGTGGACACTCTGGAGAGGGTGCAGGGAAGGTTTACGAGGATGTTGCCTGGTATGGACGGTACTAGCTATGAAGAGAGGACTGTTTTCATTACGAAAAAGGAGATTGAGGGGGGGACCTGATTGAGGTCTACAAAATCATGAAGGATACAGACAGGGTAGATAGAGAGACGCTTTTTCACAGCGTGAGGGATTCAGTACAAGAGGTCACGCTTTCAAGGTGAGAGGTGAAAAGTTTAAGGGGGATATGTGTGGCAAGTACTTTACACAGAGGGTGGTAGGTATCTGGGACATGTTGCCAGCAGAGGTAGTAGAGGCAGGCACGGTAGATTCATTTAAGGTGTGTCTGGACCTTATGAGTAGGTGGGGAGCAGAGGGTTCCAGATACTTAGGAATTGGGTGATTTTTGGATGAATTTGGATTGGCTCAGCTTTGGGGGAGGCCGAAGGGCCTGTTCGTGGCTTGTAAATTTTCTTTGTTGCTTTGTGCTGGTTCACTCCCACAGACCAAAGATGTGAAGATAAGGTGGATTGGCCACGCTAAATTGCCAGAGATGTGTAGGTTAGAATAGATTCCCTACAATGTGGAAAACGTGGTCAATTAGCCAATGTAAATGTAGGGTTTTGGGGATACAGTGAGAGACTGGTTCTGGGTGGGATGCAGTTTGGATGGTCAGTGCAGATTTGATGGGCTGAATGGCCTTTTTCCACACTAGGGTTTCAATGATTTTTAAGATCCATCTAGGATAAGCAGACCAAAACTGCATATCATGCAGATAGAATGACTTGAAATGGAGCAGCACTGAGGTTGTTCTATAGACTTTGATATGGCATTAGTGTGATTGGGTATAAAGATAGACCTACCATTGAGGGTACACTGCCTCGTGGGATAACTGGTTGCTGCCTCTGCAGGTTTGATGGATGAGATTTGTTCAACTGAAACAATGGTTTTGATTAGTTAGTTGGAGAAGGATTGTTCTTGGTAACTGATAGTGCACGTATTAGAACACAGATTTAAAATTTTGGGGAAAAGATAGGATGGATGTGAGAAATGCAGTGTGTAATGAACTGGAACTCACTGCTAACGAGAGTAATGGAATAAATAAAATGAATAACTTCAAAAAGCAATTAGGTAGATATTTGAGGGAAGGTTTCATGGGGGAACGGAAATGATCATTCTACAGGTAGCTGGCATGAACTCACTGAACTGAATGACTGCCTTCAGTATTATAATGTTGCTTAACCAACCAAATAAAATGGCAAATTCTCATGAGGAAAGGCCTGAAGTTGCACAGTAAGCACCAAAAATTAGTAGGCATGAGATAGAACTTGCCTCTGTAGTATCTGAATGACAATCTAATTGATAACATGAGCTGGAATATTATTTTCATGTTAAGCTTAATGTTCCTTTTCCCATACGTTTGTGCTGCTGTTTCCCTTCTAAGTTTTTTCCATCTTGACCTACAGGTATTGGGTTACAAATCCATGGATGTTATCTGCTTTCTGCCCAAGTCTCCATTGTTTGTATTGGAACCAAGACAAAGTTGAACTGCCTGTGGCTCTGGAGCTGTATGGGAGCCTTAAGCGTATTTTTTTGCAGCTTCCAACCTTTCCAATTGGATGACATTATCATGAAAGAAAATTCTTTAAAAAGGAATAAAGTCCAGAACATTATAAGTCAACAACTAGACACCAACACAATTTTCCTTATTGAGTTTAATGTTTGCTTAATTAGAAACATAGTTTTTGCAATAACATCTAGCATTTTTAGGCATTTTGAGAAATATGTCCTAATTGTTGGCTTACAAAGTTGAAAGTTAAAGCCCTCCCTCGTTATAATACGATCTCTTAGATGTTGACAGTCTATCTTGATTAATTTTACAGATCTTAAAGACTTTAACATTTGCAAGTATTGTTATAATTTGCTAAATTATATTAGGAAATATGTCATCCATGGGATTTTACTTTTACTGAAAAAGTGCTCTAATTAATGTAGGCACGAAATGCCAATCATGTTGCACTTTACAGTTTCTATTATTATTTTGACTAAAACAAATCTCTGTGCTCTATATAAACCTGTTGGAACGATATAGCAATACCATGATTAGATTTAATGCTTTGATGTGAGGAACAGACCTTATGATTATAGCCATTATTTCTAAAATAGCTGAAATCAGAATCTGTTATTAGAAGCCTTTTTTTAATCATGAGAAACAATAACTGAATACAATTGTTTTAATTCTATTTATCTTAAGTTAAAACTTGTTCTAAAGATGAGTTTACTGACAGAAATTATAGATTTTAAAAATTAAATATTGCTCAGAAATGTTGCTAAAGCTTTTTTTCTTGCTTTCATCAGGACAAATGCAAGAATGACAAATTTCAAATGGATCACCATAATTTATGACACGAGAAAAGGTGCTTATTGTTTAGCATGTCTGTTGATTGGCAAAAGCTTTGTCATGGAAAAAGAAATCAATAATTAAGAAAAAAGTGCAAGATCTGTATTAAAATCGTGACAAAAGACATTTTTAAATGATTTTTAAATTTACTTTACGTTCGAGGTTAAAAGTGCTATTTTTCTATTTAATAAGGTCCATCCTTTTTACATTTTTCAACATGCTTATGCATACTTTATACAAAATTGATACACCACACCTAAATGTGCATATAATTGAGATGAGATAAATAGAAATTCCAAGTTAGATATGTTTAGGTATTGAATTTCTGTATTAACAGAAGAAAATCAATATGTATTGTATTTATAGAAGCGAAATATGAGTTATATCAGAAACACTTGGAAATTCTACATCTTTAGATTAGATATACTGAATTTTTATGTTGTGGCAGCCAATAGTTTTATTTTCAACATATTCGTTTTGAAAAGAAAGGCTTTTTGAGTGAAAAAAGGTTGCTGAGTCTGGCCCGAGATGATGTGGGGCAGCACTAGCTGTTGCTCATACTGTGATGAGATATTGAGTATGGTTGGAATGAGGAGTGGATTTGCATCCCATGCAATCACTTGTTATTAGAGGTTACTAAAGAACAATGTGGAGTAGGAAACACCTCTAATATGTCAGCTTGAGCCAGAGCCTCTGCAATTCTGTCACAAAAAGAAGTTGATGCTAAACATTGAACATTTTCTTGAAGGGGTTTGATATATTTCTTCACGCTGAAGGGATCATACGGTATGGGGAGAAAGCAGGTTACTTGTTGGATGATCAGCCGTAATCATATTGCATGGTAGAAGAGGCTGAAAGGGGTAAATGGCCATTCATGCTTCAATTTTCTTTCCAAATAACTGCAGCAGTAATGGTGAGATCAGCACGGTCAAGGCCAGATTTACAGTGATCACTGCAGGAGGCACTATGGGTAGACACACATGGGGACAGTAGACCATTCTGCCCTTCGAGCCTGCACCACCATTCAATATGATCATGGCTGGTCATCCTTAATCAGTATCCTGTTCCTGCCTTATCTCCATAACCCTTGATTCCATTATCCTTGAGAGCCCTATCCAACTCTTTCTTAAATGAATCCAGAGACTAGGCGTCCACTGCCCTCTGGGGCAGAGCATTCCACACAGCCACCACTCTCTGGGTGAAGAAGTTTCTCCTCATCTCTGTCCTAAATGGTCTACCCCATATTTTTAAGCTGAGCCCTCTGGTTCGGCACTCACCCATCAGCGGAAACATGTTCTTGCCTTCAGAGTGTCCAATCCTTTAATAATCTTATATGTCTCAATCAGATCCCCCCTCAGTCTTCTAAACTCAAGGGTATGCAAGCCCAGTTGCTCCAGTCTTTCAGCGTAAGGTAATCCCACCAATCCAGGAATTGACCTTGTGAACCTACGCTGCACTCCTTCAATAGCCAGAATGTCCTTCCTCAAATTTGGAGACTAGAACTGCACACAGTACTCCAGGTGTGGTCTCACCACGGCCCTGTACAGCTGCAGAAGCACCTCTTTGCTTCTATACCCAATCCCTCTTGTTATGAAGGCCAGCATGCTATTAGCCTTCTTCACTACCTGCTGTACCTCCATGCTTACCTTCTTTGACTGGTGTACAAGAACACCCAGATCTCTTTGTACTGCCCCTTTACCTAAATTGATTCCATTTAGGTAGTAATCTGTCTTCCTGTTCTTGCCACCAATGTGGATAACCATACATTTATCCACATTAAACTGCATCTGACCACTCACCTAATCTGTCCAGGTCACCCTGTAATCTCCTAACATCCTCCTCACAGTTCACCCTGCCACCCAGCTTAATACCATCAGCAAATTTGCTAATGTTATTACTAATACCATCTTCTATTTCATTAATATATATTGTAAAAAAGCTGCGGCTCCAGCACTGATCCCTGCGGTACCCCACTGGCCACTGCCTGCCATTCCAAAATGGAGCCGCTTATCACTAGTCTTTGTTTCCTGTCAGCCAATCAACTTTCAAGTTAGTACTTTGCCCCCAATACCATGCATCCTAATTTTGCTCACTAACCTCCTATGTGGGACTTTATCAAAAGCTTTCTGAAAGTCCAGGTACACTACATCTACTGGATCTCCCCGTCCATCTTCAGAGTTACATGCTCAAAAAATTCCAGATTAGTCAAGCATAATTTCCCCTTCATAAATCCATGCTGACTCTGACCTATCCTATTACTACTATCCAGATGTGTCATAATTTCATCCTTTATAATAGACTCCAGCATCTTTCCCACCATTGAGGTCAGACTAACTGGTCTATAATTTCCTGCTTTCTCTCTCCCACCTTTCTTAAAAGTGGTACAACATTAGCCACCCTCCAATCCGCAGGAACTGATCCCGAATCTATCGAACTCTGGAAAATAATCACCAATGCATCCATGATTTCTCGAGCCACCTCCTTCAGTACCCTGGGATGTAGATCTTCAGGCCCTGGGAACTTATCAACCTTCAGACTTAACAGTCTCTCCAACACCAATTCCTGGCAAATATAAATTCTCTTAAGTTCAGGTCCTTCAGCCACTGTTACCTCAGGGAGATTGCTTGTGTCTTCCCCAGTGAACACAGATCTGAAGTACCAATTCAATTCTTCTGCCATCTCTTTGTTCCCCATAATACATTCCCCTGTTTCTGTCTTCAAGGGCTCAACTGTAGTCTTAACCTTTTTTTTGCCTTTCACATACCTAAAAAAGCTTTTACTATCCTCCTTTATATTTTTGGCCAGTTTACCTTCGTACCTCATTTTTTTCTCTGCATATTTCCTTCTTAGTAATCCTCTTCTTTAAAAGCTCCCCAGTTCTCTGTTTTCCCATTTATCTTTGCTATGTTATACTTTTTCTCTTTTAACTTTATATGTTTCTTAAATTCCCTCGTCAACCACGGCCACTCATGCCTCCTCCTAGGATCTGTCTTCCTTTTTGGAATGAAATGATCCTGCATCTTCTGCATTATACACAGAAATATCTGCCATTGTTCCTTCACTGTCATCCCTGCTAAGGTATTGCACCATTGAACTTTGGCCAGCCCCTCCCTTATAGCTCCATAATTCCCTTTATTCAACTGAAATATTGTCACTTCCGATTGTTCCCTCTCAAATTGCAGATTGAAGCTTATTATGGTCATGACTTCCCAATGGCTCCTTCACTTCAAGGTTCCTGATCAATTCTGGTTCGTTGCACAATAGCAAATCCAGAATTGCCTTCTCCCTGGTAGGCTCTGAGAATCCATCTCAGAGGCACTCCACAAAGTCTCTTTCTTGAAGTCCAATATCATTCTGATTCTCCCAGTCTATCTGCATGTTGAAATCTCCCATAACAACTGTAGTAACAACTTTGCGACAGGCTAATTTCAGCTCCTGATTCAACTTACATCCGACATCCAGACTACTGTTCGGGGGGCTGTAGATAACTCCCAAGAGGGTCTTTTTACCCTTAGAATTTCTGCTGTCTGTTCTGGCTCCAAGACAGATGCCTCCCTAGGCGGTGGGATGAGCACGGTGAAAGGAATGGTGGCTGAGGAATCTGACTCTGCGGGCTGAACTGTCCATCACTGTCTCTATGTCCAAGCTCGGTGACCATCCTGCGACTTGTGTTGCCACCCCCCACCCCCCACACCCCAGTTACGAGCACAGTCGTAACTGTTGGATCAATTACATGGCTAAGTAGTACTGCTCCTCTTAAAAAGTTGCCACAGACACAATGGGCAAATGACTTTCTGTTCTCAATCATTCTTAGATCTCTGACCATGCAAATTATCTATAGAATGAATAGATTAACGATATTTATACCTTTTCACTTAACTCTTTATTTTCAAGAACTGTGGATGTTGCAAATCTGAAACAAAACAGAAATTGCCGGAGAAACTCAGCAGGTTTTGCAGCATCTGTGGAGAGAGAAGGAAAGTTCATGTTTCGGGTCCACAGACTCCTCTTCATTCAGTTTTGAGAGAAAAAAAATCTGTTCTTAATTTTCCATTTTTTTCATGTAGTACCATTGCAGACCTGCAGATGGTGATGCTGCATTATTTAAAACATTTTATTAGCAACATTTCATCTACTGGAAAATAAAAGGCAAGGAGCGTTTTAATGTCTCGTATGAGACAACTTTGCAATGAAAACTAGGCAAAGCTGAAAGACCTAAGAAGATCAGGCATTGTTTTTGGAGGTAAAAAAACACGTTAACCTTACAAGTCAATGACCCTTCAGAACCGGAATATGGTAAAGGTGTAAGAGCTATTAATTCTTATTAATCCGAAAAAAGGACAGAATAGTCTGAGGTTGATTTGAGAATGGAAGGCAGGAAAAATTAAATGACAAAAAGGGAGATCACCCAAGGCAAAAAGGGGAGATGACAGAACAAATGAAGATTCATATGGCAGCTGTGGTGGGAGTGTAAATGGTCACAGTGGAATCCCTGCCAGCACATACTCTGTCTGAAGGAAATGGAGCCCAATGACATTTATGGATAATGGTTTGGGGCCTTGAAAGGTTTTCTGTTGAGTGCCTCAAGCACCACCAACTATGATGATGATTGACTCTGAGAACTGCTCAGGATCTTGAAGGAGTGAGACTTACTAAGATCCAATGATGTGCAGGTTAGGTGAATTGGCCATGCTAAATTGCCCAGGGATATGTTGGTTGGGTGTATTAGCCATGGAAAATGTGGGGTTACAGGGATAGTTTAGGGGTGGAATGCTCTTTGGAGAGTTGGTGTGGACTTGATGGGCCCAGTGGTCTGCTTCAGCAGTGTAGGGATTGTATGGAAACTGTTCCAACATGGGGTAAATCCTTCTGTTAATTTAAACCTGACACACGGAGAAGCTCAGATCACACCATAATCTATTAAATTTTGAGATGCAAAGAACTGTCCCAGAGCTCACTCTGTAAAGTAAAAATTAACAAACTTATTCTTTAAGTCCAACAGAGATATTAAAACCAACAACTATTTACAACTCCTTTCTCTTGAACCTATCTTTTACCTCCCTATGCTAAAATACTGGTCCGATTAAAAACTCTGATTAAGATTTACAGAAAAAATTGAAATTTCAACACCAGCCAGCTGTCAAATCTTTTTGTGTCTTCCTCAGCAGATTTTCCTTTGTCATCTCTTCTTCAGTGTTCTGCTTCACAGGTCTTTCATATGAACAGGTATCTTTCAGAGAGCTATTTGGCTAGCAGTCCATACTTAGGTTTCTTGGTGGTTCTTCCTCCAACTGTACAAAATGTCCGATTTAATACCCTGAAACATCTGATCATTTTATTGGTTTGATGTTGTCAAAATACTAAATTCAAATTGGACTGGATTTTGGTATCTGGGGCATAATTTGAACTGGCCAAATTTGAATTTGATTTTGTATCATAGCAACACAGCTCCAGCTATTTGTTTCACCCACCGTTATACTTTGTGCCAGCCAGAAATGTCAGTTCCCTTAAATTACAATATGTGTCTACAACTTCATAACAATACTATCTAAGTCTTCCTCATTCTCTCTGTAGAGACGTCTATCATATTAATGTAACTTGTATATATTTGTTATCATGTAATAAGTTATATTTTGTTTATGAGTTTTTTCTTGTTGGACTAAGTGGTTTTCCTCTACCACACTGGACTGAGCAGGCCCTATAGATCCCCACCCCAAAAGAGGATGGTGGCTGCAAACTTACCAAATAGCTCATGGGACATGGTAAACAGTGGTATGGATTCATCTTACAATCCAATGACAAGCAATGCAATTTCAATAAGCTGCTTCCTAAAACAGTGGCGATGGTGCAGGTCTGAGGATTTTTTCAGACATAGTTTTAAGAACATTGTACATGTGGATAGTCAGCAACCAGAAGTACTGTATTGAATATTTATAAACCCTACAGAAGAGAATATTGTGACAAGATTCAACAAGGTAGAAATTAAAGTTGATGGTAATAAACGTTTCAGACCTAGTAAAGTAAAGCACTGCAGCAAGAGTGAATTTGAAACTGCATTGAGCTGGAACACGAGTCACTAACTAGGTGGTTACAGATTGCACCAGGTGCTGATGGTCTGTAGAAGCAGTCTTGAGTTGAGGTTTACCTGGAAAGTCAAAAAAAGTAGAGATCCCTGATAGCCAGTGGAAAACTTTAAAAAATTATGTGGTTCAGATGCAGGAGAAGCTGGAAGTAAGAAAAGTACTTCCAGTCGAGAATGAGCAGGAAGTAAGCAGCATGAGACATGACTATAGTAGGGGAAACCAAGGGATAGAGCAGCAGTTTAAAACAAAGCCATGGACCAGGGACAATTGCAAAACCAGAATTGAAGCGATAAAGGGGCAATTCAGAAATCTGAGCCTACACTAGTCGAGGTTGGAAGCATTTATAACTGCACATTGCAGGACTCCTCTAGGGGAAAAAAGTTGTAAAAACCATGTTAATTATCATTGAGAGTCATAAAGAACAAACTTTTAAAGGAATGGGGTTCATCCTAAACAGCCACTGAAGGTGGGATTCATTTGTTTAAGATGTAAGAGATTGGGATTTGTTTATTAAAGCCACAGGTGGCAGTCAGTAAGGCCTTTAAGTATATAATCATTCATTAAGATTATGATAGTGGGATTCATGTACAGAGGCCCCAACAAAGATAGTATTCTAGTACAGCAGCATCATTGCTACACTGGGCAATTAAAAGACATTGAGGTAATGAAAACAAATCACAATGTGACACTAGAAATAATATTGCAAGGAAGTTTTAACTTCAGAGATGGGCTGACTAGAATGCAGTTGGATACCTTGGAGAAAATAATCCTCATTAATGGCATCACTAGATAACCCATTTAAGACAAAGAAAATATGAACAAATTCCTCACAAATGGTTCAGAATGTTTGGAACTTTCTTCCTCAAAGTCAGTGGAAGAGTTTTTGAACTGCTTTTGAGCAGAGCTAGTTAGATTCTTGATAAGCAAGGAATGAAAGGTTATCATGGATAAGCAGGAATGTGAAGTCATTAGATCAGCTATTATCTAATTGAATGCCAGAGTAGTTCAATAGGCCAAATTGTTTACTCCTGCTCATAATTAATATGTATATTTACCAATGTTTGTATTAGCAGAAAGATAGAAACTTAAGACTGTATTCGATAGGTTTTACTAAGGTTTTACAAATTGCAATCAGTAAGGTTTGTGAGAAAATACAAATAATCAGATGGTCAAGAGCAACATGCCCCACTTGAGCTCATTGAATTACTTCAGTTGAAGTTTCATCAAAGTGTGACACTTGGTGAATGAATAATGACAGATAGAAATCTGATTTTAAGTACTGAGGAGATAGAAGTTCAAGAAGAATATTTAATTTCTTTATCCTTCTTTTTTTTCTAATCAACCTGTTTGTGAGATCAGGCCTGAAAGATAATTGCAAGTTGGTTGTGCACAATGAGCCCAATAGATGCAGAGAGGTTTTGTGCTCAAACAGATGGCAGATGTTTGAATAATAACATGGCTTCATAGGAAGATATACAGTCTGGCAGGAAAAGACCAGAATGTGACCTCGCTTTGGACTATTTCTGAGAGAAAGCATTTGGCTGTTGATGCTACAACATGAAGATTTGCGCACTCCCTCCCTAACCTCCCATTATAAACTATAGGAGGTTCAGAGAATAGAAATTAAATTATAAATATTATTGAGTTTCTTTTTTTCAGTGAACTTGAAAAGGTCCTACTGATCAATGTTTTCAGAAGTTCAACCAAGGAACAACCACATATGTCTCTGGACACACATCACAAACCCTCTTAAATAATTGGACCAGCTTTGTTTTTATTAATTTATCCCTTAATTGTGTTTGTTTGTCTTTTGTACAAGTAGGGTTGAACAAAAAGGTTGTTATGTTCAAATCATAGACAATTATTAGATTACTTCGATGTTTAGTTTTATGCTGCGAAAGTTACTTTATTGTTAATCATTTGTTACTTTTTAATATTCATTTGTGGGATGTGGGTGTTGCTGGCTGGCCAGCATTTATTGCCCGTCCCTAACCTTTTGTTTAAGCTACAAACCCAGCAACTGGAATTGATATTTATGAAGTCTGGGATTGGTTATTCAAAAAATCTGGTTAAAGATAGTTGGAGTCCATTTTGAAGGTCTTTAAAGATTTTAATGTTACTGTGCTATGACTGTAGAGGTAGGAAGGTTAATTTGATTAGGCTGTCTCTATGTTGTAACACTATTTCATTGGCCTGGCCTTCATTCTACTACTGGCCTTTCTTTTCTTCCATCTCACATATACCCTTCATTTGGTTCAAACCTACAACAATTCTAATACTCCTCAGTTCTACTGAAAGGTCACAAATCTGAAATATTAACTCTGTTCCTCTCTACATCTGCTGTCTGACTTGCTGCATATTTCCAGTACTTCTCAATTGGTAATACTCCCACTCCTGGTTTGGCAGGGAATCTGAGTCTGATTCCAGAACTTGAATGAGAATGAAACATAAAATTTCTGACATGCTGCAATATGAAGATAATGATTAACTGTTGGAAATGCTCTCTTTTAGATGGATGTTAAACTGAGTGTTTGTCCCTATTCTCAAGTAGATGTAAAAAGATCCCATGGCATAAAGAGTAGGAACTCCAGCTCCTCTGCTCCACCTATTCTTTTTTTCTTTTTTCTCTATTTTCTGGAATTTGTTTTTTTCTCAAACTTTTAATGATAATCTTATTTGGAGGGGAATGGAGGAGGCGACTCCTGGACTGGAGGCCGGCATGGGAGGCAAGATCCAGACCAGGCTGGTGTGGGATGTGAGAGGTGGCTGCCAGACCAAACTGACATGAGAGGTGAGTCCCTGAGGCAAGAACCTAGACCAGGCCGCTGCGGGATGTGAGTCTCAGATGCAAGTTCTAGACCAGGCCGACATGAGAGGCGAGACCCTGAGGCAAGTTTCAGACCAGGCCGGTGCGGGAGGTCAGTCGCAGAGGTAAGCCCCAGACCAGGCCGATATGGGAGGCGAGTCCCAGACCAGGCCAGTGTTGGAGGTGAGTGTAAGAGGTGAGTCCCGGACCTGGCCAGTGCAGAACGTGAGTCCCAGAGGCATGTTCCAGACCAGGTCCGCGTGGGAGGTGAGTCCTAGTGGCAAGTCCCATATCAGGCCAGCGCAGGAGGCTAGTGTTAGACCAGGCCAGCACGGGAGGTGAGTCCCAGAGGCAAGACCCAGACCAGGCTGGCGTAGGAAGTGAGTCCCAGGGGCAGGCCCTAGACCAGGCCAGTATGGGAGGCAAGTCCCAGCCCAGGCCAATGCGGGAGGCGAGTCCCAGACCAGGCCTGCATGGGAAATGAGTCCCAGAGGCAAGTTCCAGAACAGGCCTGCGCAGGAGGTGAGCGCCAAAGGCGGATCCCAGACCAAGCTGATCTGGGAGTCAAATGCCAGATAAGGCAAATGCGGGAGGTGAGTCCCAGAGGCAAGCCCCAGACCAGAATGATGCGGGAGGTGAGTTCCAGAGATGGGTCCCAGAGCAGACCAGCGTGAGAGCCGAGTGTCAGAGGCGAGTCCCAGACCAGGCCAGTACGGGAGGCGAGTGACAGACCAGGCCAGCGTGGGAGGAGAGTCCCAGGCCAGCATGGGAGCTAGTGTCAGACCAGGCCAACGCGGGAAGTGAGTGTCAGAGGCGAGTCCCAGGCCAGACCAGCGTGAGAGGCGAGTCCCAGGCCAGGCCAGGCCAGCGCAGGGTTGAGTCCCAGGCCAGGCCAGGCCAGTGCAGGAGGCTAGTGTCAGAGGCAAGTCTCAGACCAGGCCAATGTGGAAGGAGAGACCCAGAGGCAAATCCTAAACCAGGCCAGCGTGGGAGGCGAGTCTCAGACCAAGCCAGTGTGGAGGGTGAGTGCCAGACCAGGCCAGTCTGGGAGGCGAGTCCCAGACTAGGCCAGGGTGGGAGGCGAGTGCCAGACTAGGCCAGGGTGGGAGGCGAGCGCCAGACCAGGCCAGTGTGGGAGGCGAGCGCCAGACCAAGCCAGTGTGGGAGGCGAGTCTCAGACTAGGCCGGTGTGGGAGGTGAGTCTCTGACCAGGCCGGTATGGGAAGCGAGTCTCAGACCAGTCCGGTATGGGAAGCGAGTCTCAGACCAGTCCGGTGTGGGAGGGGAATCTCAGACCAGGCCGGTGTGGGAAGCGAGTCTCAGACCAGGCCGGTATGGGAAGCGAGTCTCAGACCAGTCCGGTGTGGGAGGGGAATCTCAGACCAGGCCGGTGTGGGAAGCGAGTCTCAAACCAGGCCGGTGTGGGAAGCGAGTCTCTGACCAGGCCGGTGTAGGAGGCAAGTCTCAGACAAGGCGGTGTAGGAGGGGAGTCTCAGACCAGGCCGGTATGGGAAGCGAGTCTCAGACCAGGCCGGTGTGGGAGGGGAGTCTCAGACCAGGCCGGTGTGGGAGGGGAGTCTCAGACTAGGTGGTGTAGGAGGCGAGTTTCAGACCAGGCCGGTGTGGAAGGGGAGTCTCAGACCAGGCGGTGTAGGAGGCGAGTTTCAGACCAGGCCGGTGTGGGAGGGGAGTCTCAGACCAGGCCGGTATGGGAGGGGAGTCTCAGACCAGGCCGGTGTAGGAGGCAAGTCTCAGACAAGGCGGTGTAGGAGGGGAGTCTCAGACCAGGCCGGTATGGGAAGCGAGTCTCAGACCAGGCCGGTGTGGGAGGGGAGTCTCAGACCAGGCCGGTGTGGGAGGGGAGTCTCAGACTAGGTGGTGTAGGAGGCGAGTTTCAGACCAGGCCGGTGTGGAAGGGGAGTCTCAGACCAGGCGGTGTAGGAGGCGAGTTTCAGACCAGGCCGGTGTGGGAGGGGAGTCTCAGACCAGGCCGGTATGGGAGGGGAGTCTCAGACCAGGCCAGTGTGGGAGGGGAGTCTCAGACCAGGCCGGTGTGGGAGGCGAATCTCAGACCAGGCGGTGTAGGAGGCGAGTCTCAGACCAGGCCGGTGTGGGAGGGGAGTCTCAGACCAGGCCGGTGTGGGAGGCGAATCTCAGAACAGGCGGTGTAGGAGGTGAGTCTCAGACCAGGCTGGTGTGGGAGGGGAGTCTCAGACCAGGCCGGCATGGAAAGTGGGTCTCAGAGGCAAGTCTTGAACCGGAGGCCGCCGTGGGGAGGTGCGGCCCTTGTGAAATGGAGGCTATGTGCTGGCACTTACTTGGGTGAAAAAAACAATAGTTCAAGTACTTTTTTCCTTTTTTTATTCTTATGCTGGACTTTTACTTATTATTTATTGAATTTTGTACCAAATACTTAAGTATCTGTACCTCGGCATCTTGTACCTAAGAGGGCCCAAAAGCAGTGGCATTGCAAACTTTCACTGCACTCGTGACAATAAAGATAATTCAATTTCATTCACTGATAGAGTAAGGGAGTTTTCCTCAATATCCCAGGCAACATTTATCCCTTAATCAACATTTTAAAAAGGACAGATTATCTGGTCATTGGGCTATTACTGTCAGCGGGTGCTTTCTGAGTACCAAATGACTGTCACATTTCTAACATTACTCAGAGACCTCACTTCAGAAGTATTTCATTGGCTGTGAAACGTGGTATGCAAAAAAAATGTTCTTTTTCTTTTATGTCAAACAGTGATGATTTAGAAAAAAATCTGTTCAATGTTATATAACCAAAACCTGGGCTATGCTGTTTCCTTTACTGACAGTACAGCTTTTCTACGTTGTACAGGATGCTGCCAAATTTGTCCAATTCTGCTGCAAGTCGACTTGCGTCAAGTGCGAAACCAAATGGCAACAGGAGGGCCCAGGGCATAAAGAAGAAAGTTGTGGAATATAAGGCTCAAAGCTTAACAGCAGCATACGCCAAGCCCCTCAAACCACGACCGTTTGAGAGCAGTGGGAGCCGGGTGATTGGTGGCAGAAGTTTCCTTAGAGCTTTTCACGACTTGTTGCTGATCTCTGACTGGAGGCCATCAGAACTCCATTCGCGTTTCTGATGTGAAACTAGGTGAGTCCTTGAGGAACCTTAAGCCCGGCTGGATAACTTTGATTCTGAGTGATGGTCAATTAGTCACCTACTTTGCATTTCTCTTTTCCCCCCATTGTTTTTCATGGAAACCATAATCAGGAAGATGTAAAATATGTGACTCATATCAATATCTATATTTCCACATCGTCGCCCACCAGCACGTCCATCCCCACCTCCCCGAACCCCAAACACTCATGTTTAAAAGAGCACACAGACTCTGACCAAAGTTTTAAGTATTTTTATTCAGTTATCTTTTACTGTCGTTTAAAAGGTACTTGAAAATAGCTGCTATTTTAGACTGTAAAATTCACATCCTTGCGTGCAAATTCCTCCATGATGTCTGTAACCTTCTGCCCCACACCTCTCTGGGTTCTCTCCGCTCCCTCAATTCTGGCCTCCTGCACATCATTAGCTGTCAGCATTTCTTCGTTGGCAGCCATACTTTAACTGGCTGGGCTGGAAACAATTCCTTCAAAAAAACTCTCCACACGTCTCTCTCAAGAAGCGAATTCAGACCTGTCTCTTCTATAAAGGTTCTGGTCACCTGTCCTGATGTCTCCTTTTGTAGCTTGGCAGCGAATCGTGTTTGATAATGTTCCTGTGAAATGACTGGGTATTTTACTGTGTCACAGACGCTATATAACTGCAAGACTACAACAACACAAAAGCAAGCCAGCCATACTTCTGGTAAGATCTGGTGATGGAAAGGGATAAAATGTAGCTGGAGAAAAATGTGACTAGCTCTTTAATCAATGCATATTATAATGTCGGAAATACATACATTAAGGAATATCTTAACTCACTTTACAGCGATTACCTCAGGCAAATATACAGCACATAAAATATTAACCAATAAAATCCTTATTGACATTTGTTGCAGCTGTTGAACTTCAATCATTTACTTTTGTAATTGAAAAGAGAAATATAAACATTGTCTTCTATCTTCCCCTCTATTTGAATGAGATGCATTCATTATTTTATTTTTGGAGCTGAGAATAAACTCAGGGCAACAATTCCATAGTTTTCTCAACAAAAACAGAAACAGATCGACAAGAAAGGGGAAAAAACAATGAATCTGCTTACATTCCTTCAAGAAGATTTTGTTTGCAGCGACTGCATAAAAATACCTACAGAATTCAGTTCCTATAATGCATTCGCTCAGAATGGTTTGAGCCACAAACTGGAGTTTTATAATTGTGATTTTGTAAGTGAATGGCTTTTAGTTCCTAATTTTCCCGTCAAAGGCCAGAAAATATTTAACATCGTTAGCCAGGCACGTTGAAACAATGAATCTCTGTGGTTCACTGTGTCAAATTTTATGATGCCTTGTAAAATACCTTGGAATCGCTTATATTTAAGTTGCTACAATGCAACTTGTTATTATTTCTACAATTAAAAATCTTTGTGCAAAGGGAAGAATGCATACAATATATGTATACAAGTGCTTGGTTTCTAATTAAAAATAATTCATAAGTCATATGTCTTTAGAGTTACACAGCACGGAAACAGGCCCATCAGCTCAACTCGTCCACGCCCACCGGGTTTCCTAAACCGAACTAGTCCAATTTACCTGTGTTTGGCCCATACCCCTCTAAACCTGTCATATCCAAGTACTTGTCCAAATGTCTTTTAAATGTGTATGAACAATCAATTTTTTACTCCCCATTTATAAATTGAAAGCTGACAGTGTGACTTCATGATCCGAATACCTCAGAAAAGTGAGGCAAATCAGTCGAGGTTCCTTTTTAATGCAATCATAAAGAGTTTCTTTTGTTTTAAAACTCAGTTGTGATTTGGGTTACTTCAGTGTTCAGGTCCTGCCCCCTGGTATAGTGTGATCCCTTGCGGGGCTTGTCCACGCCTAGTCATACTGACTTGTTGACCATCTCGGACGGGGTGCAGGCACAGACTGACTCCCTGTTGGACTTCCTGGCTCGCGTGAAGCTGTTCTGCTCCAGCCTTGAGCGCAAGGGTAAGCAAAACTCCCGGAAACAACGCTTGAAGTTCTCGTCCAGGAAGGCATAGAGCACAGGGTTCAGGCAGCTGTTGGTGTAACCCAGGGCGATGCAGAAATGCCAGCTGGCCGTCACTAAAGGGCTCGGGTTGATCACCACCAGTGTCTTGACAATCACGAAGATGTGGATAGGTGTCCAGCAGATGATGAAGATGGCCACCACGACCAGCACCATCCGCGTGATCCTTCGCAGATTCCTGTCCTTCTCTTTGGAGCCAGAGAGAAGGCGGACGCTTTTCAGACGCAGAATCATCAGGCCGTAGCAGATGGTAATGACCAGGACTGGGATCACGAAGGCAAATATGAAGACACAGATTTTGGTTACGTTGTCCCAGTACCAAGTTGGGGCTGGAAACTGTATGGTACACATCACGTTCCCTGAATCGGAAGAAAAGAAGAAGAGATGCAAATAAATGAGGCTTTTCGCTTTTTAAAATACAAGTACGCATATTCGTGTTTGGAATGCAAACTTGCGAGCAGTGTCAGTATTTATTGCCCAACCTCTCAGTTGTCCTCGAGAAGATAATGGAACATTTGATACTTGGAAAGCAGCAGCCTCTATGGTGTAAGATGTTCCCAAATCTGTGGTTGGATAGGAATTTTAACTGAATATTTATCTTTGCTGAGATATCAGCTTCCAGACCACGAATCCATCTGGGAAAATACCCGTGCGAATGAAAACGATTAACTTGAATTTACATAGAGTCTGTTATATCCTCAAGGAGAAAGTGAGGACTGCAGATGCTGGAGATCAGAGCTGAAAATGTGTTGCTGGAAAAGCGCAGCAGGTCAGGCAGCATCCAAGGAGCAGAAGAATCAACGTTTCGGGCATGAGCCCTTCTTCAGGAATGAGGAAAGTGTGCCCAGCAGGTTAAGATAAAAGATAGGGACGAGGGACTTGAGGGAGGGGCGTTGGAAATGCGATAGGTGGAAGGAGGTTAAGGTGAGGGTGATAGGCGGAGTGTGGGTGGGGGCGGAGAGGTCAGGCAGAAGATTGCAGGTTAGGAAGGTGGTGCTAAGTTCGAGGGTTGGGACTGAGACAAGGTGGGGGGGGGAGGGGAAATGAGGAAACTGGAGAAATCTGAGTTCATCTCTTGTGGTTGGAGGGTTCCTAGGCGGAAGATGAGGCGCTCTTCCTCCAGCTGTCGTGTTGCTATGGTCTGGCAATTGAGGAGTCCAAGGACCAGCATATCCTTGGTGGAGTGGGAGGGGGAGTTGAAGTGTTGAGCCATGGGGTGGTTGGGTTGGTTGGTCCGGGCATCCTAGAGGTGTTCCCTGAAACGTTCTGCAAGTAGGTGGCCTGTCTCCCCAATATAGAGGAGGCCACATCGGGTGCAACGGATGCAGTTAATGATGTTTGTGAAGGTGCAGGTGAATTTGTGGCGGATATGGAAGGATCCCTTGGGGCCTTGGAGGGAAGTAAGGGGGGAGGTGTGGGCGCAAGTTTTGCATTTCTTGCGGTTGCAGGGGAAAGTGCCGGGTGTGGAGGTTGGGTTGATGGGGGATGTGGACCTGACGAGGAAGTCACGGAGGGAGTGGTCTTTTCGGAACGCTGATAGGGGAGGGGAGGGAAATATATCCCTGGTGGTGGGGTCCGTTTGGAGGTGGCGGAAATGGCGACTAATGATATGATGTATATGGAGGTTGGTGGGGTGGTAGGTGAGGACCAGTGGGGTTCTGTCCTGGTGGCGATTGGAGGGGCAGGGCTCAAAGGCGGAGGAGCGGGAAGTGGAGGAGATGCAGTGGAGGGCATCGTCGATCACGTCTGGGGGGACATTGCGGTCTTTGAAGAAGGAGGTCATCTGGGTTGTACGGTATTGGAACTGGTCCTCCTGGGAGCAGATGTGGCGGAGACGAAGGAGTTGGGAATATGGGATGGCGTTTTTACAGGGGGCAGGGTGGGAGGAGGTGTAGTCTAGGTAGCTGTGGGAGTCGTCGGTTTATAGTAAATGTCCGTGTTGATTCGGTCGCCCGAGATAGAAATGGAGAGGTCTAGGAAGGGGAGGGAGGAGTCTGAGATGGTCCAGGTAAATTTGAGGTCGTGGTGGAAAGTGTTGGTAAAGTGGATGAACTGTTCAACCTCCTCATGGGAGCACGAGGAAGCACCGATACAGTCATCGATACAGTCGACGCAGCTACACTGGCACCACCCCCCACCTTTTCCTCTGCTACATCAATGGTCAATGGTCTACAGTTCCTTGACTTTAACTTACCACCAGTCTTAAATAATGGCACCTCATTGTCCAATCTTCCAGCACCTCACCTGTGGCTATTGATGATACAAATATCTTGTCAAGGGGCCCAGCAATTACTTCCCTAGCTTTCCACAACGTTCTGGGGTACATCTGATCAGGTCCTGGTGATTTATGCGTCGTAAGACATCCAATACCTCTGCCTTTATAATATGGACAGTTTTCTTGCTCAGAGAAAACAGGTTCACTTGCATGAGGAATAATTTTTCTGGTCCTCAGTCAATTTTGCATTGTAAAGTACAGCAGGAGGCCATTCAGCCCCACGTGCATCTGCTAGCTCTTTGAGAGTGCTATCCTCTTCTCTCGCCCTATCCCTGTGATCTCGTAAAACAAATTTCAGTCTAGAGATTGCTTATTTCCCTTTGGATAATTAGGATTAAATCTGCTTCCATCTCCCTTTCAGGCAGTGCATTCCAGATTGTAACTTGCGGCACAGAAAAATAAAGCTACACATCGCTGTTCTGTTTTTTTTTGCTCACTATCTTAAATCTGTGCGGCATTTGGACCCTCTATCTTTGGAGGCAGCTTCCTCATGAATCGTTGTTTTAAAACCTCCAGGATTCTGAATACCCCACTTAACTCACCTGTTGGCCATCTCTGCTCCAAGGAGATGAATTCCTAGCCGCTAATGATAGTTTTCATTAGTTCTTATCCATGTTTCTACTAAACTCTGCTGCACAATAACCTGGAAGGTAACAGTGAACTCTGCTCCTTGTTAAATAAATGCCACACAGAGGCAATTGAAAAGTGGAGGATTGAAATGACTGGCCTTGCACAGCTACTGAAATTGGACAGAGAACACTGATTTTTTTGCTTACCTTTGTCACCGGGCTTCGTGACAGCCATGACCATAACTGGGACCCCAATGGCAGATGATAGGAGCCACACGCAAACATTGACGATCTTTGCATTGGTGGGCGTGCGGAAATCTAGCGCTTTAACCGGGTGACACACAGCAATGTAACGGTCGACGCTCATCATGGTCAGGGTGAAGATGCTGGTGAACATATTGTAGTAGTCAATTGACAGGACTGTTTTGCACAACAACTCGCCGAAGGGCCACGTTTCCATCAAGTATTTGGCACTCTGGAATGGCAGTGTGCTCGTAGCTAATGCATCGGCCAAGGCGAGGTTGAAGATGTAAATGTTGGTGGCTGTTTTCATTTTTGTGTATCTGGGAAAGGAACAGGAAGAAGCGTCACATGTTGTAGGAGGATTAGTCTATGAATGAACTAGGCCTTTATCCTTTCTGCACAGTGGCTGGTAGTTATAGTGATGGATTTCCGCAGATAAGGGTAAAATCTGGGACTGTTGGGCAGCAGTCCGTCCTCATGGGTCAGTCATCACTGGGAGGTGTAGTGGGACTAATCCAAACTCATGTTCTAAATATATGGCCTATTTTTATACACAGTGAAATTTGTATCTAATAAAGCAAATCCGGAACTTAAAGCTACTCTAATGACAACCTTTTTTTAAAAAGAACCCATCTGGATCACCAAATCCTTCAGGGAAGACACCCTTATCTGGTCTGGCCCACATGTGACATCAAACCCATAGCCATATAGTTGATTCTTAACTGTCTTCTGGACAATTAAACATGGGCAATAAATGCTGCCCATGTTCCATGAAAAAATTAAAAAAAAACTTCATCATTGCCCTATGCATCTTTATTCACATGTGAACATATACTTCACAGGCGTAATCACTAAATAACAAAAGGAAGATAAAACTGTGGCTATTTATTGTCATCCCAATTTAACACTTTTGAGGCCCCAAGCTCAACTAAAGAATCATTTGTGTTGTGGTCAACTAAACCTGTACAAATCAGTTGGTCTGTATGTCTGACTCATTACCTCCCTGCTCAATGGAATTATGTAACATCCATAACTGACTTTAGATATCTCAAGTGCTTTATAACCTTGTGATTATTGTTGAAATGCATAAAATATAGTAACTAATTTGCACACTGGAATGTCCTATAAATGGAAAAGTGATAACGACCCAATAATCTGATTCAGTAATGTTGTTGAGAGAGAAGCTTTGTCCCAAAACACAAAGGAGAACTCCCCTGCTCTTTGAGTAGTGCCATGGGTGCTCCTGAGAGAGGAGATAAGACCTCACTTTAACCTCTCATCTAGAAGGTGAAACATGGGGATTCTTCATCTTGTGCTCTGTCTTGGAAGTGAGATTGAAATCCAGATTTTCTAACTTAGAGGTGAGAGTGCTATAGTCATCCATCAGAAAGCATTTAATGCAATCCTTAGATGTTAATTAGATATACTAGCCTTTAATGTCAAAGTGTATTTAGTGACAACGCTGCTGTAAGTCAACAGCCAACTCTGTTTGACCAATTCATCAGTCCAATGTCAATTGATGTAGCCTCAAGCAGTTAAAGATTTTCCTGGTACCTTAAATCACAAGCCATGGCTTTGATAGAACAGGAAATACAGAGAAAGTTAAGCTGAATCTGCTCTTTGCTTTGTCCAGGAAATTGTTCTTTAAAAATATTCAACATCTTAACAGAGTAAGTGGAGGATTGATTGGAATTAAGTTGCGACCTGTTTCTCTGATTTTATGAACAAGCTAACTGAAAAGTTTCCGAAATCATATCCCTGACAATTTAATTTCCTATATATATGCATTGCTTTTATACATTGGCCACATGTTTCAGTTCAATTGCAGTTTATGATATCTTAAGGCAACCATTCAGCCATTTTAAAATACCAACCTCACTGTCCTATAGCTGAACACTTCAACTACCCCTCCCACTCTGCCAAGGACATGCAGGTCCTGAGCCTCCTCCATTGCCACACCCTAACCACTCAATGCTTGGAGGAAGAGTGCCTCATCTTCCTCTTTGGGACCCTGCAACCACACAGAATCAATGTGGATTTTTCACCAGTTTCCTCATTTCTCCTGCCCCCACCTCATCCCTCCAATTTGGCACTGTCCTCTTGAATTGCCCCACCTGTCCATTTTTCCTTCCCACCTATTCCGCTCCACCCTCCTCTCTGACCTATCACCATTACCCCCACCTCCATCTACCCATCACACTCTCAACTACCATACCCCCAAGCCCCACCCCCCTCCCATTTATCTCACCACTCCCTTGGCTCATAAGCCTCATTCCTGATGAATGGCTTTTTTCCAAAACATTGATTCTCCTACTCCTTGGATGCTGCCTGACCTGCTGTGCTTTTCCAGCACTACACTCTCAACTCTGAAATTTCCAGCATCTGCAGTCCTCGTTTTCTCCCATTTTAAATTATTGCTGACACAAGTGATGGGAACACATTATGCAGAGCTCTAAGCAATTTAATAAGAGTGGCTTCCAATTCTGAATGGTTTGGATTTGTGTGATAATTAATGAAAGAACCAGAGGAAACATTAGAATTATTTATAATGCAGCAAATATGGCAGAGACATTTATGTCCTGGCAAGAGGGTAGATGGTGCCTTGGTTTCACGTCTCACCTGAAAGCTGATATACATGACAGTGTAGAACTCCCTCAGGAGGATTGGCTTAGGTTATGTGTACAAGCCTCTGGAATGAGACACAAACACCCACAATTCTCCCTCAAAAGGTGAGAATAGCATTTACATTTTGGTTTTTGGATTGAGCTGGTTTCACACGGAGGGATTGGAAATTAGGATTTTCTCTTGTAAAATCATTGATACTAATGGAAAGTGTTAATTTCAGAGTAAGATATGGCAAGAAGCATAATTTTGGCATGAACTAAAACGATTTATGAAGCAACTTGAACAATCTCCTTGCTTTGTTTTTATTGCACAATAAAGAAATTGCAGCTGACTGCGGAAGTAAATGTAACAACAAACTAATTATAAACTGCTTCGTATGGCTAGATGGTAGTGTTTCTTCAGGTTTATAGTGAAATAAGATGAGCTGTTACTGTGACATAAATTGCCTTCTGCATTTTACAGTTATCATTGAGTGACCTATTCTGCTGTGAGATGAAAGTCATGCTTTGGACAATCAAGAAGTATTTCTTGCTTTCTCTAGATGCAAACAGCTTACAACTAAAGTCTGATTCATGATATTACTGAATGAAGGCATGTTTCTGAGGTAAAGGTAAATGAGCTGCAATTACTGAAAATCTGAACTGACAATAATAAAATTGAGAAAAATATACTAGTAACTGTACAATAGACCAGGATGTTGTTGGGCTTTTGTAACATCTCAATTGGTTCATTAAAGTGAGCCAAAAGAGAAGGAAACCTATCTTCCTTGCCCAATCTGGGTCTACGTAAAGCTGCAGTCCTATAAGAGTTGACTCTAACTACTATCAATTAATAAACCACACAGTATATCAAGACGTAATGAAGGGAAAAGGTTCAAGACGAGGCATCGCTAGTATCTTCTCAGGGTAACTCGAATTGGAAATTAAATGCAAGTCTTGCCCATTTCCCTAGAATGAAAATAACAAAATGTGAGAAAAGCATAGCAAGGCCACCAACAAGAAAGGACAGGTAACAATGCTATGTAGTGTTCTTCACCCAGGATAGATAAATGTCCCGAGTGTTTAAACCATCGATTCACTTTTCAGATGTTTACGGGACTGCTGGGTAATCCCAAACTTTTCTGGACCCAAGAGTTCTTTCCCATTTGAACTTTGGAGGGACTAAAATCAACTCCATCTCTCACACCCAACACTAACCAGGGGCTGGATTCTCCTTGATTTTCACAACATCAAAAAAACTGTCAGTAACAATTTGCACTTATCTAAGGCTTTGAAAAAGTGCTATACTGAGAAATACTCAATAAGAAAATACTATAAGAGGTGAACCAAATCTGAGTCAAACTGATGTATTTTAAAACAGTTCTTAAATTAAGTGAGGAAAGCATAGGAGACAGTGCAGAGGGAGAAGGCTTTAGGCAGGGAATTCCAGAAGACATGGTGAAAAAGGGCTCACAAAAAAATGCAGGCCTACCAATGAAAGGTGAAATTATAAGACTGATAGACAAGGACAGCTATACACTGGGAGAGAATGTTAAATGAGAAATGTTGGATCCATAAGAGCCAGTGTAGGTCAGTGAGCATGGAAAGATGGCTGAGTAGGACTTACCAGAATAGGACATGGGCTGGCAACTCCCTGCAAAGCGTACAGGTGGATGACTTCCACACTAAACCACTTCACGCTGACTGCTGCTACAATCTATTCCCTTTCATTTCTTTCTCTCTCTTTTACCCACTCTCTCCTCTTCCCCCCTCTAACTTTCTGCACTCTCTTTCCCTTTCTCTTTGCCACTCCACCTTTCTACCTCTCTCTACCTTTCTATCTCCTCTCGTTCCCTTTTTGTCCAGTTTACTCCCTTTATCTACCTCTCCCTTTTTTCCTCTCTTTTTCCCTTTTTTCTCTCTATTATTCTTCCCTCCTTTTATATCCCTGTTCCCTCTCTTTCTCTCTCTTATTTTGTATCTCCCTCTCTTTAACCCTCCTTTCACTCATGCTTCTTTGCCTCTTTTCCTTCTTTTCCCACTCCCATTCCCTCTTTCTTTATTTCTCTCTTCTCATTCTTCCCCACTCTGTCATTCTATCTCTTTATCTTGTCTACTTTCACTCTCTCTCCATTTTAATCTTTCCATTTTCCTTTCTTTTTTCGTCTGTTTATTTCTCCCTCATTTCTCCTCCACTTTCCTTCTCTCTCTCCCTCTCCCTGTCCTTCTTCCACTCCTTCTATCACCATCCCTTTCTCCCAGTTACATTGTTTGTCTATCTTTGACTTCTCTCCCTCTTTCTTCTATTTCCTCTTTCTCACTTTACCTATTTTCTTTCCTTCTTGCTTTCCTTCTCTTTCCCTCTTCCATTGTCTTTCCTCTCCCTTATTCAGAATACTCAGAATAACCTTGTTTAAGCTCAGAATAGTTGGCAGCGTCAATACTGACTAAGAGACTGACAACCCTATATCTTCAACCATGATTACTTGGTACTGCAAATTATGGAAGAGGAAAGAAAAAAATTAAGACTTTTAACAGCTATGTGCAAAACAGATTACTTTCGAACTCTGCATAACTAGGCATTTCAGTCAGCTCCTGAAGCAAATAAAAGAAAAACATTGAACAAGAAAATAACAGACATTAGAAGAAGATTCCCTGGCAGTCCCTGATCCTATAGAATGAGAAATGGAAAGAAATCTGAATAGGGGCCACGTGTGATCAGACATATCCGGCTAATTTTGCAAATGCAGACATCAATGCTTGAGAGCACATTGTCACTTCTGAAAGACATTAATTTCTTTTCCTTTCACACATCCCAGAGCACTTTGCAACCGATGAAAGACTTTTGAACTGTGGTAATTGTTATAATGGAAGGAATGCAGCAACCAATTTGCATGCAGAAAGTTCCATCAAAAAGCAAAATGTTAATAACTATAATTTTTGTTAATTGTGTTGGGATTTAAATCCATAACTTTTGAGCAATGGCATGAATGCTACCCACTGAACAACAGCTGGTGAGAGTTGGCAGAAGTACCTAGTACCCCAATGGTTTGTTAAATCACATTGATGCCAAGTCCATTAGAAAATAATGACCAACATCTACTCTGAACTTTTCATATCAGATTGCAAAGCCCTTTATCAGAACCTTATCAATATCAATCATTGAGTGATATGAAAAGGTCAACACATATCTTCTTTCTCTTGGCTATGAAACCCAAACTAGTCCTTTAGGAAATATCTAAATGTCTAATTTCTGCTGTGTGAATACTCTTCTGAAGTCTTTCTTCAGCAACGTTACAGAAAACCTTACCAGAGCTTATAGTTCTGTACTTGACCTGGGGACATTGGCTTAAAAATGAGATATCCTAACTTGAAATTGTTGTATTCCATCTATCACTTTTGAAAACCATATACCTGAAAAATAAAGGGGAATAGAGACAGGAGTAGGCACTCAACCCCGTGAGCTGTCTTGCCATTCAGTCCAATCAAGGCAGCTCTGTATGTCAACTCCATTTCCCCAATTTTGTTCCAAATACCAAGATACTCTTAGTAAAATTAGTTAATTCTCATTTCTACCTGAATGCAAGGTTTTTTTTGTTTCATGTTGTTACGGGAAGAGAGCAGAAGAGAGCACCTCTTCAAGGTGAGAGGTCGAAAGTTTAAGGGGGGTGCAAGTACTTCACACAGAGGGTGGTGGGCACCTGGAACGTGCTGCAAGCAGAGGTGATAGACGCAGGCACGGTAGATTCATTTAACAGATGCAAGAGTAGGTGGGGAGCAGAGGGATACAGATGCTTAGGAATTGACCAACAGGTTTAGACAGTACATTTGGATTGGCTCAGGCTTGGAGGACTGAAGGGCCTGTTCCTCGGCTGTAAATTTCTTTGTTCATTGTTCTAAGATGATCTTCAGTTGAAGAGATGGATCCTGCAGCTGCCTAATGATTCTGGAATACATGTCTCGACAAATGAAGGGCAAGAAGAAGAATAATCAGAACATGCTTTACTGCTGGAAGTGTATTCAAGGAACTCTACAAAAAGGAGGAAATTGCCTGGAGACTGTCAACTTTACTACTCAGACTGGGATATGGAAAACTCTTAAGAGTAACCATGTACTGTTTGCTGAAAGGGATGGTGGATGATCAGTATACAAGGAGAATGCCACTCTGTAGTTTAGTTATCTACAAAAGAAAATAACATTTCATCAATTGTGCTTTTAGTTATTTGTTACAGTAAAAAAAATTAAAACATGAAATCTTGATGTGTTTTTTTTTGTTATTCACCAGAAATTTAAATTTTCCTTTAAATAAAAACAGTCTCTGTGGAGATTATAGCAAAATTTAGAACTCCTAACAAGAGGAAGAAAAAGGTAATCAAGATAAAAGACAGACTGAGTTGGTTCAGACTCTGGCACAAATTAAATAATATGAAATGAAGGAAGGGAGAAGAAGAAGAAAGACAAAGAGAAATGCAAAAACTTGAAATTGAAAATGAGAAAGAAGTATAAGAAAAGACTGTTAATAGAATAAAAGAAAGTATTCCAGAGAAAGAGAGAGAGAGAAAACGCAGGACATTTGAACTGGCTAGAGAAAGGCAGCCTGAAGCATTAACTCTATTTCTCTCTCCGCTTATGATAACTGTTAAGGACTTCCAGCATGTTCTGTTGATATTGTAATTGCTGTTCCCTATCCTCTTCCAAATATCCCTGTTCTGATACCACCTCAAAAATTCATTCCATCCAAATTACTTGAATAATGAAGATGGATTACATCATCCAAAAGACCAAAGCTTCTGTGTTTTTATTTATCTACTCTCCAAACCATGACTTTTTAAAAAAGAACAGCATTGATTTCAAATTGACTTTGATTTAAATATCAAAGGTGAAATTTAGAAATGTTTGGCCATAAATGCTCTTGAATGTCTGGCTTATTGTGAAGCAATTTGTTTCTGACAGCATCAGATCCCCAGGGAGCTTTTGAGTATATTTGGTTACAGTCTTATGAGATAATGTGTAATTGAAATTCTGGACACCAGTATAAAGATCACTGTGTTATGTCAATATTTTGCAAATTGAATGGTTTTTAAAAGGCTCTTTAATTGGGTTTGTCAATGGATGTGACAGTTGATAAAATACAACAGAATTAGTGAGAGCATCCTTGGAAATGCAATATTGGACAATTGCCACCTAGCACTCTCTAGTGACAATTCTTCCATTTGGCTCATTAATATCCTCAAATAGTAATGCTGAAATCAGAATGGAGGTTGCCAGGTAATTTAGAAATGTAATTTCATCCATGGTAGATCATTCATCTTCCTCTTATGTTATGAATCAATTATTTATTTAAAGTGAGATTTAGTCTGATATATGATTGCAGGGAATAAATGTTAGCTCATTATGATAATCACTGCACTGGTGCTTTATGACATATTTTTGAAATTAAATTGACAGTGTACCTGCACCTCATTGGCTGGAATAGACTTTGGAATAGAGGTCATGAAAAGTACTGTATAAGTGCAAGTTCTTCCTTTAGCTCTGCTTCTTTGTTATACTGAAATACATTCCATATTTTTTCTGTTCTGGCTGTACAGATTAATTCGTGACAGTATGTTGCTGAGAAAAGAAACAGAGGTGGTTGGCTCCTGGTTGGCCACCTTCATGGTCAGGGGAAGGAATATGCTGTACAGCCCAACACTGAAACTCCAGGATGTAAGAGTTTGAAGAACTGAATCTCACTGGTCCTGAGTTATCTCCCAGCAATCATAGCAAATTGGACTACTGCAATTGGCAGCATTTTTCGAGAGGGTTCTTGCTCTGATTGCCATCCAGTGAAGAGATTTACTGGGGTACAAATTCAAAGGAATGCCTTAGACAAAATCATGCTCAGGAATGAAGGGCTTATGCCTGAAATGTCTACTGTCCTGCTCCTCGGATGCTGCCTGACCTGTTGTGCTTTTCTAGCATTACACTTTTCAATTCTGATCTCTAACATCTGCAGTCCTCACTTTCTCCTATCCTATGATTAATGCCAACCAGGAATTTTATCAATCCTATTTATCTATTTTTAACATTATTTTGTTGTGATTCCATCTATACGTTACATTTACTCTGCTTACAAGCCTCATATTAATGACATTGTTTTATTGAACATAGAGCATTATAGCCCTTGATGTTGTACTGACCTGTGGAACCAACCTGAAGCCTGTCGATCCTACACTATTCCATTTTCATCTATATGTTTATCCAATGACCATTTACATGTCCTTAAACTTGGCGAATCTACTACTGTTACAGGCAGTGCATTCCATGCCCCTACTACTCTCTGAGTAAAGAAACTACCTCTGACATCTGTCCAATATCTATCACCCCTCAATTTATAGCTATGTCCCCTTGTGCTAACCATCATCATCTGAGGGAAAAGGCTGTCACTGTCAACCCTATCTAATCTTCTGAAAATCTTACATGTCTCAATGAGTCACCTCTCAATCTTCTCTTCAGTGAAAACAGCCTCAAGTCCCTCAGCCTTTCCTCATAAGACCTTCCTTCCATACCAGGCAACATCCTGGTAAATCTCCTCTGAACCCTTTCCAAAGCTTCCACATTCTTCCTATAATGTGGTGACTAGAACTGTACGCAATGCTCCAAGTGTGGCCGCACTAGAGTTTTGTTCAGCTGTAGCATGACCTCATGGTTCTGAAACTCAATCACTCTACCAATAGAAGCTGAGACACCATATGCCTCCTTAACAACCCTGTCAATCTGGGTGGCAACTTTCAGGGATTTATGTACATGGACACTGCAATCTCTCTGCTCTTTTACACTATCAAGAATCTTACCATTAGCCTAGTACACGTTATTCCTGTTACCCTTTCCAAAGTGTATCACCTCACACTTTTCAGCATTAAGTTCCATTTGCCACCTCACAGCCCAGCTCTACAGCTTATTTATGTCCCTCTGTAACCTGCAACATCCTTCAGTACTATCCATAACTCCACTGACCTTAGTGTCATCTGAAAATTTACTAGCCCATTCTTCTATGCCCTCATCTAGGTCATTTATAAAAAATGACAAACAACATCGGGGCAGCACGGTGGCACAGTGGTTAGCACTGCTGCCTCACAGTGCCTGAGACCCGGGTTCAATTCCCGACTCAGGCGACTGACTGTGTGGAGTTTGCACGTTCTCCCCGTGTCTGCGTGGGTTTCCTCCGGGTGCTCCGGTTTCCTCCCACAGTCCAAAGATGTGCGGGCCAGGTGAATTGGCCATGCTAAATTGCCCGTAGTGTTAGGTAAGGGGTAAATGTAGGGGTATGGCTGGGTTTCGCTTCGGCGGGTCGGTGTGGACTTGTTGGGCTGAAGGGCCTGTTTCCACTCTGTAAGTAATCTAATCTAATCTAAAAAAACAGTGGCCCCAAAACAGATCTTTGCTGTACACCACTAGTAATGAACTCCAGAATGAGCATTTCCCATCAACCATCACTTTCTGTCTTCTTTCAGCTAGCCAATTTCTTATCTAAACTGTTAAATCACCTTCAATCCCATGTATTTTGTGCAATTGCCTACTGTGGGGAACCTTACCGAATGCCTTACTGAATCCATATACACCACATCAACCTCTTTACCCTCATCAACCTGTTTGGTCACCATCTCAAAGAACTCAAAAAGGCTTTTGAGGCACGACCTACCCTTCACAAAACTGTGTTGATGATCTCTAATCAACTTATTCCTCTCTAAATGATTATAAATCCTATCTCTTGTAACCTTTTCCAACACTTTACCCACAACTGAAGTAAGGCTCACTGATCTATAATTGCCAGGGTTGTCTCTACTCTCCTTCTTGAACAAGGGAACATTTACTAACTTCTAGTCTTCTGGTACTATTCCTTGAGTCAATGATGCCATAATGATAAAAGCCAAAGGCTCTGCAATCTCCTCTGTGGCTTCCCAGAGAATCCTAGGATAAATCCCATCCGGCCCAGGGGACTTACATATTTTCACATTCTCCAGAATTGCTAACACCTCCTCCTTGTGAACCTTAATCCCATCTAGTCTACTAGCCTGTATCTCAGTAATCTCCTCGACAACCTTTTCCAGTGTGAATACTGAGGCAAAATATTCATTTAGTGCTTCCTCTATCTCCTTGGACTTCATGCATAACTTCCAATTACTATCCTTGATTGGCCTTAATCTTTCTCTAGTAATTCTTTTATTCCTGATATACCTATAGAAAGAAAACAAATTCAGAGAAAAAGATCAGGAGATTGTGTCAGTTTGCCTTAAATGTTGTATCTCAGTCAAAAGCACAAGTTGTATACATGACCATGAAGACGTTTTCTAACTATTAGAGTGCAGTATAGAGGATGCTAAAATGTCAAATATGCCATTTTTCAAATGCGATATTTAAATTGAGGCTCCTATCTACCTGCTCAGCTGCCATAAAAGCTTTCCTGGCACTATTCTCTGACCATTACAATAAAGCCAAGTAGCCTCTTCCTAGGCTGTAAATGTTTCATGATTTAATTCAAAGATAGTGAGAACCCTCTGGTAAACCACACCCCATTCACCTTAAGCATAGCCACCTTAAATCATGTGAACTGATTTGTTGCTTGTATTGCTTTCTGTGCACAAATGTTGCATTTACTTTTTTTAACAGGAACTGCAGCACTGCACAATTGCGGCACTCGACAGGAATTACTTGATGAATAATGACCACGCTCAGTCTAGTTCACCTTCAATTACTCCCAGACACAACAATGGTGGAGTTGTTAATTAATGAAAGGAACTAAGCTTTATCAATTAGTCTACAACAAACAGGAGGAAAACAGGAGGTGGAGAGTAGTTATAAACCAATACCATCTACTTTCAGAAAACAAACAAGTGACTTGCAAAGTAACTGGCTAGCTGTTATGTATCTTGGCATGTGCAGAGGATATGTTGACATAAAAATGAATGTTCCATTTTTACACCTGTTCCAGTTTGTATAGCTATTTCAAGACACAAAGGAACATTGGAGGCATGGATCATAGTTCAGTTGTGATTCATACAAACTTACACACTCTGAATGACCAAGACAATGGTTTCATGTGTAACCCAATGATGTTCAGAGAACTACAATGATTGATGTTTAGAAATAACTTGCATTTACAGATCGTCTTTCACAGCCTCAGGGTGTGACAGTGTTGCACAGCCAGTGAAGTACTTCCGCAGTGTAGTCATTGTTATTTGCGCACAAGAATCCACAAATAACAATGGCTTTGTACCAGTCAGAGAAGCTGTTTCTTTGTGATGTTGGTAGAGGAATGTGTCTTGGCTAAGATACCTGGCAATATTCCCCTGGTCTTCAAAATAGTTCAATGGGATGTTTTAGGTCTGCCTAAAAGCCTAGGTGGGGTCCAGGTTGAACGTCACATTCAAAAGATTGCATTGAAATGTTCTCTTAGTGCTGTGTTGGAGTGCCAGGCTGGATTATGTGCTAAAATCTCTAGAATGGGAGTTGAATCAATGTCATACTAACAGAATCTGCTCTTAATTAGTCTATCCATGATATAAGTGCAAATTAATTGGAATGACCATCAAAGTTTATGGCTAACACGATGATCAAGAATTGTGTATTGAATCATTAGTAATTCCACAGAATTGGTCAACCAAGGCTCAATGACAAAAATGTTTCCCACCAATTCCAGATGACCTAAAGTGAGTATTTGGAAACTAGACAAATACTTAAGGTGACACAAGCCAAACAGCATCTGAAAACAAATAACAAGTTAACACAAGACCTTTCATCGCTGCGGGGTTGCACCAGAAACATCCACTTGTGTTTTTCAGATGTTGACTTTGGTAGGCTTCCAGTTTTCACCATCCCTCTATACCTCTCCCTCACTGAGGACGAACGATCAGTCCTCAGCAAAGGACTCACCTTCATCCCCCTCCGTCCATGCATCAATGAATTTAATACAAGTCATGACGTTGAACAATTCTTCCGTCACCTCCGCCTCTGAGCTTACTTTCACAATCAGATTCCCACCCACCTTCCGAGGACCCCTTCGCCCACCTCCAACACACTGCATCCACCTGGACACCCCGCGTTGGCCTATTACCTGCCCTCGACCTCTTCATTTTCAACTGCCGTCGGGACATTAACTGCCTCAACCTGTCTACCCCTCTCCCCCACTCCAACCTCTCACCCTCACAACGCGCAGCCCTCCAATCCCACTGCTCCAATCCCAACCTCACCATCAAGCCAGCAGATAAAGGGGGTGCACTGGTAGTCTGGCGCACTGACCTCTACACCGCTGAAGCCAAATGCCAACTCGAGAACACCTCTTCCTACTGCTCCCTTGACCATGACCCCACCCCCTCACATCAAACCATCATCTCCCAGACCATACAGAACCTCATCACCTCAGGAGATCTCCCACCCACAGCTTCCAACCTCATAGTCCGGGAACCCCGCACTGCCTGGTTCTACCTCCTTCCCAAGATCCACAAGCCAGACCACCCTGGCCGACCCATTGTCTCAGCATGCTCCTGCCCCACTGAACTCATCTCTACCTACCTCGTCACTGTCCTATCCCCCCAGTCCAGGAACTCCCCACATACGTTCGAGACACCACCCATGCCCTCCACCTCCTCCAAGACTTCAGTTTCCCCAGCCCCCAACGCTTCATCTTCACCATGGATATCCAATCCCTCTACACCTCCATCTGCCATGACCAGGGCCTCCAAGCCCTCCATTTTGTCCTCTCCAGACATCCCCAAAAGTACCCTTCCACCAACACTCTCATTCGTTTGGTCGAACCGGTCCTCACCCTTAACAATTTCTCCTTTGAATCCTCCCACTTCCTCCAGACCAAAGGGGTAGCCATGGGCACACATATGGGCCCCAGCTATGCCTGTCTCTTTGTTGGCTATGTGGAACAGTCGATCTTCCGTAATTACACTGGCACCACTCCCCACCTCTTCCTCTGCTACATTGATGACTGCATTGGCGCCACCTCATGCTCCCACGAGGAGGTTGAGCAATTCATCAACTTCACCAACACATTCCACCCTGACCTTAAATTTACCTGGACCATCTCTGACACCTCCCTCCCCTTCCTGGACCTCTCCATCTCCATTAATGATGACTGACTTGACACTGACATTTTTTTACAAACCCACCGACTCCCACAGCTACCTGGATTACACCTCTTCCCGCCCCACCTCTTGCAAAAATGCCATCCCATATTCCCAATTGCTCCGCCTCCGCTGTATCTGCTCCCAGGAGGACCAGTTCCACCATAGAACATACCAGATGGCCTCCTTCTTTAGAGACCACAATTTCCCTTCCCATGTGGTTAAAGATGCCCTCCAATTCTTCTCGTCCACATCCCGCACCTCCACCCTCAGACCCCACCCCTCCAATCGTAACAAGGACAGAACGCCCCTGGTGCTCACCTTCCACCCTACAAACCTTCACATAAACCAAATCATCCGCCGACATTTCCGCCACCTCCAAAAAGACCCCAGCACCAGAGATATATTTCCCTTCCCACCCCTTTCCGCCTTCCGCAAAGACTGTTCCCTCCGTGACTACCTGGTCAGGTCCACGTCCCCCTACAACCTGCCTCCCATCCTGGCACCTTCCCCTGCCACCGTAGGAACTGTAAAATCTGCGCTGACACCTCCTCCCTCACCTCTATCCAAGGCCCTAAAGGAGCCTTCCACATCCATCAAAGTTTTACCTACACATCCACTAATATCATTTACTGTATCCGTTGCTCCCGATGTGGTCTCCTCTACATTGGGGAGACTGGGCGCCTCCTAGCAGAGCGCTTTAGGGAACATCTCCGGGACACCCGCACCAGTCTACCACACCACCCCGTGGCCCAACATTTCAACTCCCCCTCCCACTCTGCCAAGGACGTGGAGGTCCTGAGCCTCCTCCACCGCTGCTCCCTCACCACCAGACGTTTGGAGGAAGAATGCCTCATCTTCCACCTCGGAACACTTCAACCCCAGGGCATCAATGTGGTCTTCAACAGTTTCCTCATTTCCCCTTCCCCCACCTCACCCTAGTTCCAAACTTCCAGCTCAGCACTGTCCCCATGACTTGTCCGGACTTGTCCTACCTGCCTATCTCCTTTTCCACCTATCCACTCCACCCTCTCCTCCCTGACCTAGCACCTTCATCCCCTCCCCCACTCACCCATTGTACTCTATGCTACTTTCTCCCCACCCCCACCCTCCTCTAGCTTATCTCTCCACGCTTCAGGCTCACTGCCTTTATTCATGATGAAGGGCTTTTGCCCGAAACGTCGATTTCGCTGCTCCTTGGATGCTGCCTGAACTGCTGTGCTCTTCCAGCACCACTGATCCAGAATCTGGTTTCCAGTATCTGCAGTCATTGTTTTTACCTTCCAGTATTTACTTTCGGGGTTTCAGTGCTTTCCTCCTTTCCTTGTATCTTTGGATAATTGGATTTGGCACTCTCAAAGGGATTTGGGTACTTGGCAACTTGTTTCTCGACTTTTTTTGAGTATCTTTTAATAACCGCAATGTAGTCCTGATCAAAATGTCTCCGCTTCTAGTTGTAAAGGTTTATCACTTGGTTATCATGGTGTCGGGCATACAACGGCTACATTGAAAACATATTTGCAAAACTGATCCAAATCCGTCCTCGCCCTGCAGTTCCTGATCTAAGCTCTAAGCGGTGCTGTTGTTCCTGCACTTCCTCCCGGCCGTTTGCAAAGTTTATCCACATTTTCCATTGGCAGAATCTGCCAAATAACCCTTGTATTATCATAGACGGTTGCCAGACGCACCCCTTTGCAGATATTGGGATTGTGCTTCTAGACTTTCTGCTAGCCATAATCTGAGTGATAAAACTGGCTTTGGATAGCATTGTGATGCCCAGTTCATTACCAACTGCACTGCGAGGTGAGGAATAACGTTGACTGTGTTTTTAAACTCTCCATCTTCACGCGTATCTACCCAGGCTGCCGTACAGTGCTCATGGATGGAGCAGTTTTAAACGCTATTTCAGTTGGGTTGCCCAACACAATAAACTATGATCAGTTTCCAATCACAACACCATGATGTGAGATCCCGAGATGGTCCACTACAATGATCTCCGTGCTGTATACAGACGGTTCCACATATTTTGTGTTTGCAGTTTTATAAAAAAAACACACACATTTCGATAAGTCCATCATGTGTTAATGGAGAATGTGTGTGTGATTGTTTCAGGTGTCTGTGGGATCCCGTGTGTTGTATTTACATGTTTGTGCTCAGTTGAGGTATGCGTGTGTTTGAGACTGTGTTGATGTGTTAGTCCGTGTGCTTGAATCCATGTGTTACTCTATGGCGACGTTTGTATGTTTTGTATCCAGCTTGTATAGTCTGTGGTATGCTCGGTGTCCGTTAGAGAGTGTGGTGGGATGTATTACTGAAAATGTGTTGCTGGAAAAGCGCAGCAGGTCAGGCAGCATCCAAGGAGCAGGAGAATCGACGTTTCAGGCATGAGCCCTTCTACAGGAATTCAGCCCTTGTTCCTCATTCCTGAAGAAGGGTTCATACCCGAAATGTCGAATCTCCTGTTCCTTGGATGCTGCCTGACCTGCTGCGCTTTTCCAGCAACACATTTTCAGCTCTGACCTCCAGCATCTACAGTCCTCACTTTCTTCTGTTATGCATTGGTGGGTTTGTGTTAATGGGTGTTTATATCCATATGGGGAAGAGAGAGAGAGAGGATTACAGATGCTGGAGATCAGAGTCAAAAAGTGTGGTATTGAAAAAAGCCCAGCCGGTCAGGCAACATCCGAGGAGCAGGAGAATCGAACTTTCCAGCGTTCCTGATGAAGGGCTTATGCCCGAAACGTTGACCCTGCTGTGCTTTTCCAGCGCCACACTTCGATAACACATCGATATCTTTAAGCGAGCGTGTGTGATTCTGAGCTAATCTGTGCCGCCAGTCTCTGTGTTTGGAGCGCAGCTGTGTGGAGGTTTGGAGCTTTGTCCCTCGCCTGTATTCCATTGTCATGGAATCTCCCCTTCCGAACATACTCCTAATTCGACCTGTTGAAGAGGTGCCTTCAGATTAAGCAGACATAGCCAGCCAGTCAACGTTGGCTACATTCAGACAAAACCTATCATTCACTTGGGGCGAAGCTGTACCAAATGTTAACACTGAGTCGTGGGCAGGTCTCAAGGTGATCTAGGGCGCACCCAAGAACGAAACATAGTCAACCAGACTTCCTATTGTTTTTATTTATAGAGAATGAACTTTGGAAAGAAAATATTACTGAAATTGGTTACCAATAGTTTGTGATGTCACAAACCTAAAACTCGGAGCTCAGTCCTTCCAAATGTTAGGGATGGTTCAGTACCTGACTGAATGGGATAGCTGGCCATCCTGGTACAGCACAACAGCTGCAAGCTAATGTTTTGTGGCTGAGCAAGGAGCGGTGGGTGAACGACTTCAAAAAAAGATCATAAATGTTTTCCCTTATAGAACAGAGAGACCTAGGGGGTTCAGGTACATAATTCTTTGAAATTTACATCACAGGTAGACAGTTTAGCACCACTTGTCTTCATTGCTCAGATCTTTGAATGTAGGAGTTGGGACTTCATGTTGAGGGTATATAGGGTGATGGCGAGGCCTCTTCTGGATACAGTTTGCAGTTCTGGTCCCCCTGTTACAGGAAAGATATTATTAAATTGGAAGGGGTCCAGGAAAGATTTAGCAGGATGTTGCCGGGAATTGAGGGCTTGAGTTATAAAAATAGGCTCGGTTGGCTAAGACTTTTTCACTGGAGAGTAAGAGGTTGAAGGGGTGACCTGGTAGAGGTTTATAAAATTATGAGGGACATAGATAAGGTGATGAGCAAGGGCGTGGGAGTTCAAAGGGGCCATATTCTTAAGGCGAGAGGCAAAGATTGAACGAATACACTTAAAGGACAACTTTTTCACGCAGAGAGTGGTTCCTGTGGGGATTGAGCTGCCAGAGGAAGTGGTGAATGCTATACAGTTACAACGTTTAAACGGAATTTGAAAAAATACACGAACAGCAAAGGGTTTGAGGGAAATTAGCCAAACGCAGCAAGTGGGACTGATTTAGTTTGGGGACATGGTTAGACTGATTAGACGGAAGGGTTTGATTCCAGGCTGTATGACTCTGAGACTCAATGATTAATTTTCGGAACCGGATTCGATTGAAATGTTATAAAGATAGCAATGAGCATCAAATCGGACAAGCAGAGTTGGAACTGTTGCAATTTTTTTTATTGAAGTTCAAACTTTTCATCACGACAATTTTAGTTACTTTGTCGATTTCATGGGCAAACATTCTAAAAGCGTGCTTGATTAAATCACTTTCACTTCAGACCCGCTGATTGTTATTAGACAACACTTTAAAAGGTAATCTGAAATCCTTATAAGCACCAGCTTGTGTCCAGTGATAACTCCTGAAGTGTGGTTAAAGAAGACATTGGGAGGGTGACAAGAAGATATAGAAAGTGAAGGGGTGGCTGAGAAAACGTTATGGGGAGGAGGTGGTGTTAATGCTGAAGTGCCACTGAACTCCGGTGGCAATGCGCTAAGGTGCCGTAGTCTCGGTGCGATCTTTCTGTACAGTTCTGTTTCCCGCTCGGTTACCACTCTGCTGACGGCCAAGGTAAAATCGACAGGATTTCTTATGCAAAGGAATCGAGTCCTACCTGACAATCCCGTACATGACCAGGAAATTGCCAATGAGCCCGACCACACACACCACCGAGTAGAGCGCAGTGATGGCGAGGGCGATGACCGTGGACGTGGTGCTCTTGACCGGCTCAGTGCTGTTGGTCAGGCTCCCGTTGAGACCAAAAGAAGCGTTGAACGCCAGCCCCCAGTACAGTTCAGCGGTGTTCGCGGTGAACAGCTTCCGTTCAGCACTCGAGGTGGTGGACAGCTCCATGGCGCTCTCAGTTTCCCACCTCGTCCCAGAGACCCAACGAACAAGGAAGTCCGAGAGCAAGTGCAGCTTAAGGTCACATGTAAAACCGAGCCGGCTGGATGATCTCAGCCCAGGAGCTGCCTCGCTGCGGGTCACTTTGCAATATCTGAGTGCAGTGGCCAGAGCTGATCATTGAGATGCGAGCAAGCTGCGCTGGGGCTGAGGGATTTGCAGCTTTTCATTCGCCTCTCTGGTGATTTCTTATAAAATGTGACACCTCCACCGACGTCAAAGCCACGTGCTGGCCCAGACCGGCCGTCAATCAAGAGTGCAAGAGCAATATTTCAACACCCACTAACCAGCACTTAGGCGGTCTCCCTCTCCCGCTAGGTGGGCACTGAATCATTAGCTGATAGAAAAGGTAAAGGATACCATTATATGCAGCACAGTTTTAAAAAAAATAGAGCATTATAGGATGTAAAACATTATCTTTATATAATGAAGAGTTGTTACTAATTCTGTGGACAATTGAACTTCTAAAGATGAGCCCGCAGTGTGAGAGTAACCGAAACGTACAGGTTTATAAGTACTGCCTGCTTTCGGAAATGTGTGTTACTTTGATGTGTTCGTGATAAGCCCCGCATTCAATGTTTTCTCTCTCCACCTCCCCCGGGCCAATTTTGTCTCAATTTGTGATTTCCCGATCTGACAGCACAGAAGGAAATCACTCAGTTGTGTTTGTGCCGGCTATTGGCAAAAGCTGTCCACTAGTCTCTGTCTCCTTCATCCCTCTCCATCCCTTAGTCCGTGCCTTGCCAAATTCCCTCCCTCTCTCCCTCCGCCCTGGTGTCTAATCCATATTCAGCCCCCAAGTTCTCTTTGCATAGTCAAACTGTGAGGGGACCTGATTTCCCAACTCGCACCTCGTCAAATAACTGGTCTTCAAATCAAAATGTTTAGCCCTCAAAACAAAACGAAAAGCAAAAGACAAGACGACAAGATCAGACACATCCTCTACATATGGCTAACATGGTACAGACGTGAGGCGCTCGGGAAAGGGGTGTCACAGTCTAGAAGGGGTTAAGTTGAGGATCTGGGCAGCATTCAGTTTGTGGCCGATGCCGGAACGACAGACGGTTCATTCACCAAGAAACCACTTCACACTAAGTCAGGTACTCCTGATGAAGGGCTTTTGCCCGAAATGTCGATTTTCCTGCTCCTCGGTTGCTGCCTGAACTGCTGTGCTTTTCCAGCACCACTCTAATCCAGAATCTGGTTTCCAGCATCTGCAGTCATTACCTTTTTACTAAGTCAGGCTACCCAATGCCCCCAAGCATTCACTGGGATCCGTCAGAAAGCTTCAATTCAGCTATAAACAGAGCTAGAGGGACGAGACTAAGAGGAGTGTAATAACCCTGATCTCGCCGAATGTGCCTTTTATTTCGAGTTTATTCTCAGTTTCATGGAATTTCAGCACAGATGTTAATTTCATCTCACATACATTTGGCGTACCTTTTCAGTTTAGAAATTTATGTTCCGAAGTGATTGGGTGCTTCTCGCAAGATACCTCTGTTTCCCACAGGGACAGAGACCATGTCCATCCGGACAGACAAGCAGAGACACAGGCACTGACTCCCCTGCACACATCTGGATGAAAACAGTTTTTTTTGCCTGATAACCACTAGAGGGAGACAGAGTTACATTGTGAATACTACAAAAAAGCTGTTACAGTGTTGGTCAAATATATTTTGAAACGCTTAAAATTTGCAGCAGGTGAATTATTTCTAGAAAAGAGAAACAGGTCAATATCGTTGAGCTGATACAAGGAAATAGGATCATCCTCCATATTAATGATTGAGATTCTTCCTCCTCAGGGTGTCTTGTCTTTATAAAATTAATTAATGCTCACTAGAATTAAACCCACTAGGATACTGACATAAGTTGCTTTGATATTTCTAGCATTCTCTGTATGATTTGCATGTTATAGTCATTTGTCTGATTGCTTGAAACCTAGAAATGAGGTTGGTTGGTTGATTAAATAGGAAACTAAAAGCTTTCAGAGTAGTGCACACTCATCAAGGTGTTTGATATTTTATTCAACCAATGAAATGGATAGGACCTGCAAGATGGTGGCAAGGCTTCTTACATCAGCCACTATCGCCCATGTGTTGAAAGAATCCCCAGTGTGTTCTTGGGTATGGAGCATAGTGGTTTGTGCTGTGACCTCCATACAGATTGAATATTTTTTAAAGAAGTGAACCTCCAGTTAACATCTGAGAGGACTTAAATATTAACTTTCATTGTAACAAGAGACTAAAACACTATCTTTGAAGGCAACTTATTCACTGCACCTCAAAGTATACAGACTACAGCTCCACCCTCTCATTTATGGATTCTGGGAAACTAACTTTGTGAGTTTTCACAGAGGTCATTTTCAAGGCTATCACCTTCACCTCTGAAAACCCAACTTCATGGCAATTGTAACCATCTGAATCCTGTATTTGGGTAGAAATATTGATTCACTCTTCCTCAAGTCTCAACTTTCATATTTTGGAAGTAAAAGGTCAGTTTAAACTACGATTTGGAGATGATGGTACTGGACTGGGGTGTACAAAGTTAAAAATCACATAACACCAGGTTATAGTTCAACAGGTTTAATTGGAAGCACACTAGCTTTCGGAGCGACGCTATCTATCACTTGATGAAGGAGCGTCGCTCCGAAAGCTAGTGTGCTTCCAATTAAACCTGTTGGACTATAACCTGGTGTTGTGTGATTTTTAAGTTTAAACTACAACTTTCTACTACTCAATATTCTTAGCACTTTTCTAGGACTTTGAGAACTTTATACAACTCACTGTTAACACACAAGTGATGCTATTGTCTCTAACTGTTGCCACCTTACACCTTCTTGCCATTAAAACAATTGAAATGGCTGTAATGGTTGAGAATCAATGATCAGAGATGTAAGGTTAAGGGAAAGGGGGGGGGGGAATGAGGTTTAGAGGGGATGTGAGGAAACCTTTTTCACTCAGAGGGTAGTAGGAATGTTGAATTCATTGCTTCTAAGGGTGGTAATGTCAGAAACCCTCATAGCATTCAAGAAGCACCAGTGATTTGCACTTGTGATGTCAAGACATATAAGGCTCTGGCCCAAATGCAATAGAAAATGTGTTTAGAATAGTTAAGTGCTTGCTTCTGATTGCCACAGACTTGATGGGTCAAAGCACCTTTTTCTGAACTGTAGACCTGTATGACTCAACGAGTCTATGACTTAATTTCTAAGAATAGAACCACCCAGGCTTGCTGTCAGGCGGAATTCAGAACAGCTCATAAAAGGCCCCTTCATTTTATCTTAAAGAAGTAGTCACAAAAAGTCAAAATTATAAATCACATAACTGTAATCTTTGTTTCAACTAAGTGAATGGCTATGTCAATCTGAGTGGAGTGAAAAGTCAATTGTGCTGGTATGGGCCTGAAGTCACGCATAGGCCAGATAGATAAAGCCAGTTGATCTCTTTGCTGAAAGAATATTTGTGAATCAGTGAGACTTAATGACAATCTGAAAGCTTCACGTTCAATTTTATTGGTGGCAACATTTATTTTCAGTTTTGTAAACAAATTAAAACCTTTCAGACTTCTAGTAGTGCATGTTATTTGGATTATTAGATCAAGATTATTCAGCCAGTCACAGCCACTTCATTGTCATATTCAATTTATTTTCATTTCAATAAGGATATAATGGAAGAGTTATTGCTGAAATGATTTAAAAGCAAATGAAAATCACCTTAAAATGCCCATTGTTCTTGTGCTTCAAAATATTACTTAAATTAAATTAAGAATAAATTATGCTATTCATTATGTATCAATAACATCAGATATATTAAAATGTTTTACAAAATTGTAAAATAGTTACTACGTAATTTGTTATATCCAAGTTCTGGTATAACATCCATGGGTTGCCAGCTTTTTGTAACTGGAATGATCACCGTCCAAGCATTATAGCAACAGGATATTAACATTGGTGTCAATCTCAGATAGTGATCTGAAAATGACACAAATAGTTTACATAAAGTGCGAGTCATATGTAATTAAAATAGCCAAATCATTATAACGACTGCAATTTGGTTGATCTTGTTCTTAAGTAAGCATGCTATCATAATTCATACAGTTAGTCCTGTGAAATTAAATGTTCTATATTTGAGCAGAATGGTGAATAATCTTCCACGCCTGCCTAGTTCTACAGATATCCTGAAACCATTTAAAAATAGTCACTTAAATTTACATATTTCTCTTAATGTTCCAAGGCACCAAACAGATGGATATAATGAATTGGGTAGCAAACCATGGAAAAAGGATATGAGGAACGTAATTAAAAGTTAGGTTGTAAAAAATGATTTGGGAAAGTTTCTCAGAGATAACTGACCTTTCCTTGAATATCCATTTACTGGCATGATAGCGTACCCTTTTCTGACAGGAATGTTAACAATCTGGTGTGGATTCAATTCTCAAGCAGGAACATTGAGATGAAGAAACATGTTTATTGATTGCTATGTGTTAGTGATACCTTAAAATTATTAGCATACTTGTGCATTGTTTAGAAGAGACTTATTATGTGAGGTAATACATTTCAGTTGTAATGAGAGGTATTTATTTTTTATTGTGGTAGTGGCTTTAGCAATCATGTGAGGAGGAAACTAACCATGAGACAGCCTATAACAATAACAATGATGTTTCCTTTTTGAAGCATTGATTATTGTTATGCCCCTGATTCGGATTGCTAATATTTAATCAGAAATCCAAATACCCTGCAATCAACTAACAGAACTACCCAAAAAGATTTCACATACTAAGACAAAAACAAACTTGATTGTATATTAGAAAGAATTAAATGAAATAAGTAACATTAACATTGTTGTTTACAACTCCATGAAACACAATTTTAAACTTTACCTACACCGCTACCCCACAAAATAAACCTTTCATGTCTCAAATTCCCAACATAAAGGCAACAAGGAGCTCACTTTAATTATCCCCAGGGTCTAGATATCATCTGAAGTAGGATTCATTGGAGGGAGGGCAAGAAGTGTTGATCTTTCAATTAAGACTTTAACTTTTCTTTACTGTACACTGTGGCTGTGGACACCTCGGCTCCTTGTGCACGTTGCTATCAGATGTACAAATACTCTCCCACAGATTTCACAGAAAACTCTACTGATTGCTTTTTATCACTGAAACTCTGCAAAGGATCAGTGCAGATTTTGTTCAGAGTGGAGACTATCCTTTACCTGTATCTCTGAGGAAATCCAAGTTGAGGCAGCGCTCCAGTTGAATTCCACATGATGAATTATGAAGTTCATATCTTCTCTGTTTGAAGTCAAGGCCGAACTGACCATCATCTCTTATTGCTTCTCTCAAACTCTGAGATGCAGTCTACATAAAAGCAAAGCTGCAATGGCCTGTTCATCTCCAAACTGAATTACTTGCTTTTTTCAGCAGAAAAAGAGGGTGCAGAAGAGTTTCACTAGCTTGAATCCAGAGTTGAAAGCGTTTGTCTATGAGGAGCAATTGAATAGACTGGGATTATACTCATTGTAATTTAGAAGAATGAGGGGGAATCTTATAGAAACATATAACGTTAAGAAGGGAATAGATAAGATAGAAGCAGGGAGGTTGTCTGTATTGGTGGGTGAAACTAGAATGAAGGGGATAGCCTCAAATTAAGGGGGAGCAGGATGTAAGTTTGCTCACTAAGCTGGAAGGTTCGTTTTCAGATGTTTTATCACCATACTAGGTCACATCATCAGTGAGCCTCCAGTGAAGCCCTGGTGTTAGTGACCCACTTTCTATTTAAATGTTTAGGAATCCTATGCACATAAATAGAAAGTGGCCCACTAACACTAATGCTTCACTGGAGGCTCACTGATGATGTTATCTAGTATGGTGATGAAGCATTTGAAAATGAACGTTCCAGCTCAGTGAGCAAACTTACACCCAGAACATCAACCTGAGCTACAAATCTTCTCAAAACTCGCTAAAGGAGAGCAGTTTTAGGACTGAGTTGAGGAGGAAATTCTTCACCCAGAGGGTTGTGAATCTGTGGAATTCCCTACACAATGAAGGAGTTGAGGCTACCTCATTGAATGTTTATAAGGCAAAGTGAGATAGATTTTTGAACAGTGAGGGTATTAATGAGAGGGCAGGTAAGTGGAGCTGATTCCATGAAAAGATCAACCATGATCTTATTGAATGGAGGAGCCAGCTCGATGGGCCACATGGTCTATTCCTGTTCCTGTTTATTATTTCCGCATGACTAGAACTGTTCACAAAACTATAACCGTGGCCTAGTCAGACCTCTGTAAGGATTCAGCACAACTTCTTGCTTTTGCACTCAACACCTCTCTATATAAAATCCAGGATACCAATGTTTTGCTAATTACTCTTTCAACATGTCTGCCATTGCCAAAGATTTGTATACTTGAACTCTCACGTCCTTCTGTGCATGTACCCTGTTTAGTAGAGTGCTATTTATGCTTTGTTGTCTTTTCATATTTCTTCCATCACAAAGCATCTCTGCATTAATTTTCAGCTTGTCTAATAATGTAGTCAGTGTTTCCTTGGCTAAGTTGATGTTGATTGATGTGAACAGGGCTGAAAGATCAAAGATGACCATTATTTCATCCTCTTCTATCTTAATGTCTTTGATGGCCTTTAGAAATTCTTGGTGGAGTGGATGGAGTGGTGTGAGTCTTCTACTAAGTGTTTTAGTCTTTGGTGTGGTTCCTTAGCCAAAACCAGAAGCCCCCCTCAGACCCATAGTCTCACTACCTGGAACACCAACTTACAGATTGGCCAGTAATGCAGAGATTCGAACAAACAGCTCTGCCAACCATCCAACCCAAACTTTGGGTCCGCTATGTGAATTACACCTTTGTCATCACTAAATGAAACTAATTAGAAAAACCTTCAAAACCATCAATAATACTCTTACAGGAAATGACATAAAATTCACTAAAGAGGAGGAAAACAACAACAAACTGCCATTTCTATATGTCACAGTAGAGCTAACAGCCAATGGGGAACTTCAAACCAGCGTCTACACATACGGACCAAATATTGAACTACAGAAACAATCATCCCAACATCCACAAACGAAGCTGCATCAGAATATTATTTCAACAAACCTACACACACCGCAGCACAGAGGAACTACGCAGAGCAGAGGAAAATCACCTATACAGTGTATTCAAAAAGAACAGGTACCCAATGAACACAGTCCACTGATTTCTCAGCAACAAATTCAAACAAGCAGACAAAACACATCCAGAAACCCTAGCCACTCTCCCCTACATCAAAGACATCTCGGAAATGACTGCCAGACTACTCAGACCCATTGGCATCATGGTAGCCCACAAATCCACAAACACACTAAAACAGCAGCTAATGAACTTGAAAGACCCTATACAGGCAACAAGCAAAATTAATGTCATTTACAAAATACCATACAAGAACTATAACAAACACTACATTGGACCAAACAGGCAGAAAACTAGCCATCAGGATACAATAACATCAAATAGCCACAAAACTGCATGACTCTCTCTCACTAGTATCCTTACATACGGATAAGGAAGGACACCACTACAACTGGGACAACACATCCATCCAAGGACAAGCCAAACATAGACATGCAAAAGATTCCTAGAAGCTTGGCATTCCAACCGGAACTCTATCAACAAACACATTGACTTGGACACTATTTGCCACCCCCTGAGAAAAAGAACCAGAAATGACATTACCATAGGAAATGACATCACAACAGGAAATGACATCATCAACCCAAAGAAACCCAAACATGTAAATAGAAAGCAGGAATCATCAGCAGTGCTTCATTCGGAGGCTCACTGAAGATGTTACCTAGTATGATGATGAAACATCTGAAAATGAACCTTCCAGCTCAGCGAGCAAACCTACATCCAGAACCTCAACCTGAGCTACAAATCTTCTCAAAACTCACTAACAAGAGCAGGTGCATAATGCTGTTGAGCATCTGCTCTTTCCTTTAAGACTGGGCAAGAACATAGTCTGAGCTTCTTTTCCTTTGCTTCCTGGTCTGAAGATGCTGAATTAGGTTCCATTGGAATCTTTTTACACACCCACCATTCACTTTGAATGCCTTGCCCTATTGTCCATTCTTTATATGTGCACCTCTAAAATACCTAATGGAGCATGCAACTTGGAGGGGAACCACATTATCTACTCCCCCCTGTTCCTTTCCAAATAAATTCACAACAATCTTTCTCTAGATAATGCTCATGATTAGGAGCCTTACCTCATTGGTTTTCTATTTTTCTGCTCTAGTCCTGAACACAAAATATTAAAACCTATTGCCAGCTGATATAACACAGACTTCAGATTTAAAACAATGTTTCTACCTTTGCAGCTCAATTCCATATCAGACAGTTTGCACAGTAATTACATTATCAGGAGAACCTTCAATATTTTGGCTGTTGGTAATGCCTGGTTAACAATATTATTGAAGTCTTATTCAAGATTAAATGTGAACATGTGGCTATTAATTGTCTGGACGCACATATTCCATAGGCACCACTTACATATCTAACTTGCCTGTTACATGGTTGTGGGGACTGGAAGGAGAGGTAAGATTGAGTAATCAATAAATGCTATTGGTAAAATGAAAGTGTTTCAGTTTGTGGATCACTGATGGATTGACTATAATGAAATAGGTGGCACGGTGGCACAGTGTTTAGCACTGCTGCCTCACAGCGCCAGAGACCCGGGTTCAATTCCTGCCTCAGGCGACTGACTATGTGGAGTTTGCACGTTCTCCCCGTGTCTGCGTGGGTTTCCTCCAGGTGCTCCGGTTTCCTCCCACAGTCCAAAGATGTGCTGGTCAGGTGAATTGGCCATGCTAAATGGCCCGTAGTGTTAGGTAAAGGGTAAAGGTAGGGGTATGGGTGGATTGCGCTTCAGCGGGTCGGTGTGGACTTGTTGGGCCGAAGGGCCTGTTTCCACGCTGTAAGTAATCTAATCTAATCTAAAAAAAAGTAGGTATTCATATGTGTCAGCTGGTGAGATTGTTGTGATCACAGTAAGACTGAATTCTCAAGTCTGAAGGTGAGGCACCTGGTCTATGCAAAAAGATATGTCAACATGACCATTGGTAAAGGTTGAGGAGATAACCTTTGTAGGAACGTGAGCTTGCATTTTTACTGCATCTTTAACATAGTAAGGCATCCCACCGTGCTTCACAGGAGTACTATCAGACAGCTTTTGATGCTGGGCTTTACAATGAGTTTATAGGACTAATGGCCAACAGCTTGGTTGATGAGGTAGGTTTTAAGGAACAACTTGAAGGATTTTAATTCCCATCTGAAAAGAAGAGAGAAGGGTTGGAAGTGCAATGATTTAGGGAGGACATTTCAGAACTTAGTGCAGAAATATCTGATGATACAGTTACCAGTTGTGGGACAATGGAAATTGAGGATGCACATCCCACTGCACACTTAACCCTTATGCAAAGGAGCATTTAAAAGTCCCGTAGATCCATTTCTCACATTTCGTGTTGTTGTTTCAAAGCCCTGAAACAAAATCACTTCAGGTATGTTAACCCAAATAACAGAATTTTTCTTATCCTTGTCATATTCACTTTGACAATCTTGGATTCTAAGAAGTAATTCATCTAATATTTAGTTATTTGTTTAGAACAATACTGTACAAGATATTTTGTAATCCTATTTCAACAGGATTTCAGTCCAGTTTGATTACAGTTGGCAATTTGAATTTGCCTGTAGTATACTGTCATGATGCTTATCAGAGCAATATTTGAACATTGGCTCAGTCTTATTGCTGTAGGGATTGAGTCTTTCTGCTTCTCCAAATGATCTTTTCATGGCTATATTGCTTCAACTTTTTAATGCTGCCACTCTAAAGAGTTCCATCATCATTTTACTTGTATAAGAAGTTTTGCTTACCTCTTTTTCAACTTGCAATTATTAGGCACTTGGCCTATGACTGTCTTGACAAAATGGTGGACCACAATGCTGCAGTCTTCCCATGTAACGTACCCACTTGGTGTCATCTAACTTCATTATTTACTCCATTTTCTTCCCTAACTTTTGAATGGGCCAGGCATTTCCCTGAGCATGTTCAAGAAAACAAAGGCTTTTTTTTCCCCCATATATACAGCAACATTTGTGTTTTCTGTTATGTCTTTCATCTGTTATTTTTCAGACTGCTTATGCAAGACAAAATGAATCAGTTTTATTTATAAGATGATTCGCAGTGAATGTAATTGATTTAATAATGTGCCTGACTGTTTATACCCTTGTCTCCATTGCATATGACAGTGCTGAAATTATACAATTTTAATAAAGATGTTTTGACCACTTAAAATTTTTGAAGTTGTCATGAGCTTCAATAATACTGAAGCTTCCCCTTTTGCACTATCATTAGTTGTTGCTATGCTGCCTACAGCCAGGTTGAAAGTCTTTGATTATTGATACATTTTTAGCATTGAAACTATTCCATCAAAAACAGAGGCTCGATATATTGTGATTGCTCTAATTAGAACAGAGAGTTTAAAGGAAGCTTAAGAGACATGGTCAGCATTACAAAATTTAGAATAGATTGGGTGAAATTATTTCCAGTGGCAGATGGATCAGTAGCCAGAGGACACAGAGGTAAGAGAAGTTTGGGAGAAAGATCAGAAATTCTTTAAACAGTAGGTTTTGAGCTGGAATACACTGTCTGAAAGGATAGTGGAAGCATGTTCAATAATAATTTCCAAAAAGAAATGGAAAGGTTAACATACCTGAAGTGATTTTGTTTCAGGGCTTTGAGAGAAGAGCAAGCAAGTAAGTCTAATCTGAGAGCTCTTTCAAATAATTACCAAGGGCACATGGCCTTTAGTGCTGCAAGATTCTATGAGGCTAAAACATGTAAATTAAGTAGATTCTTTTACATTTAGGAAATGGATTTGAACCCAAACCAGGCTCTGAGGATCCTTTTGTGAAATGTTTTAAACAGTCTTAGTTGAGTTTCTCAAGGAAGTGACTCATTGAACTGATAAAGTAAGCTCATTCAATGAAAGCCAAGTGACCAATGTGACCCTGACATTGCAGCAGTTACATTTCTGAAGTTATGCTGGACTCACCATTGACACAGACCAGAGGGAGCTTTGCTAATGAGAAGTGCAACCACACATGAGTATCGTACCAGAGGATTGTTGATGACTGTTCAAAAAATACTCTTGCAAAATATTCGGAAGAAGAGAGAAAGAAAACTCTGTATTTTCAGCAGTAATCTTGTTAGCTAAATTTGGTGCATTAAGAATTTTACTGCAGCTTTCTGAGATCTGTGTAAGGTTAAGAGAATAAAAGAACTAAATAATTAATACCTTTCAAAACCTCAGAACCACCAGTTCTTAGCTAAAAACATTACAGTGGCTACACTTCAAGATTATGATACAGGAAATGCAGCTCCTAATTTGCACATGGTAAGGTTCCAAAACAGTATTATGATAATGACCCAATTATCTTTTTTAATTGATACTGGTTGAGGTATACATGGTATCTAAACCAACAAGCAGTTTTTCCTTACACTTGTCTGTTTTACTCATGCTCAGAATTTGAACACTATTGGCAAAAACTACCATATATAAAAAAATAAACAACACTTTTCACTGTATCTCGGTAAATGCGACAACAATGCATCAAATCAAATCTAATATATTGTCCATGAGTAATTGCTCTTAAGAACATGATAGCAAATGAGGTTAGTTTAGATCTTGCTTAAGTGTCAAACACATTTCTATGGACTTCAAACCACATGAAATATCACAGTGACTGTAGGTTTCCTTTCTTAAAAGGCATAAATAAACCTTGTGGAACTTTTTAATGACTGGGTAGTTTCATGGTCACCATTGTTTTCAACTCCAGGCTTTATTAATAAATAATTCCTTAAGTCATTAGTTCAGATCTCTGCATTATGGTTCAGGAGCATAGCCACAACACTACCAAGCCACCACCGGAAAGAATAGAGTGAACTTTGGTTTAATGCCTCCTCCAATGATAGCACTTAGTTAATGCAGCACTCCTTCAGTAATGCATTAGCATGTCAGCCAGGATGATATTTATTACCTATATTTATTTCAGCTGAGTAGAAAATAGATTGAAGGCCAGCCATACTTGTAGGTAGCTCATACATCCCTTATGCCTGATAGCAGAGCAGGGTTGGAATATTGGTTAATGGTTTGTTACAGAATGTTTAAAATTATGGCTCTGATGCTCAATGCCATCTTAAAATTTGAATTGAAAATCTATTTATTTAATGTATGTACTTACAGCTGTTTGCAACTTGCAGTTTTCTGAATCAATAATAGTTGTAAACTTCATACAAGTCAACACATCAGATTGTGAACTCACTACCTTTTTCTCTACTCTCTTCCATTGTTGTTCTTTCTTCAATGTGTGAAGGTGTGTGAAGACTATTTCTTTCAGATTTTAAATACATACATTGAGTAAAGTATTGTCATTGCATGTTCTTATTCATTTATCAGTGTTGCATTTTGTTTTGGTGTTCATTGTTTTCTTGTGGTTTAACATTCTATGTTCTTGCATCTGATCAAATTCTTTCAGTGCACTGAAATGAAGAGCTTGCATTTATATAATGCCTTTTCATGACCTCAGGACATCCAAACTGCATTATGGCCATGGAGTACTTTTGAATTGCAGCCAATGTAAGAAATGACTGCCCTTTCGCATGCAATAAATTCCCTTAATCAGTAATGTGATAATAAACAGATTTTTTTTGTGATGTGGGTAGAAGCTGGACTCCCTTGCTCTTCTCCAAAGTAGTGCTATGCTTTACACTATCTTGAGAGGATAAGCATGGCCTTGATTTATTTCCTGGCTGGAAAGCAGATTCCTAACAGTGCTGCACCCTCAGGATTGTCTTGGAATGCCAGACCAGATCATTTGCTTCAGTGACTTCCAGAGATGTTTCATGTTGGGTTGCCAGTAGGTGTAGAGCTAAATCATGCAATCCAGGTAGGCCCACTGTGAATGAAAGACTTAAACATCCATCCAGCTGCTGCCTAGATACTCTGACTTTAAATGTCTGTATCTTCTAGTGTGTGAATGTCAGATGAAGACAGGCCTAGGTTGAGCTGTGATTCAATCTTTGCAGAAAGAAAAAAATCTTCCGGCCTTCACAGGATCAGCAAAATGCACAAATGAGACCTTGCAGAACTGCACATCAGCAAAAGTTAGGATATTCAACTGAAAGGAGAAAGAAACAGGAAATATATTGTTGAAGAATCTTGTAGCACAAAAGAGGCCTCATAGTTCAATGAAACAAAGCTAGCTCTTTGAAAGAGAGATCCAATTTGTCTCACACCAATTATTCCCTCAGAACCAAATCTTCTTTTGTAACTATTTATCCAATTCCCTTTTGAAAATTCTTATGGAATCTGCTTTCACCATCTTTCAGACGGTGATAATGGCATTAGTGTTCGGGGAAGGATGAGCGATTCCATTGGGATATGCTCCGGTTGGGGCCAATGTCTTAGCCAAACATATAATTGGGTTATGAACAAGATCTTAAAGAAAAATCAAAGGGTGGAGATGGTTTGAGTGACGGGAGATTGAGTAATGTTCTGAGGCATTGGAACATACAGCCATACGGGTAAAGCCAAGCAGAATGGGACAGGAAGGGACAGATACATTAATACAAAATGTACATCAGCAAATAAGATAAATGCAAGAAACAGAATTTAAAAAAAAACTTCATCTGAATGCATGAAACATCTTCAATTAGATAATGTAATGGCATTAATGGCATAAATGACTTAGATCGAGTCACCATTACAAGGATATAGTTACAAGATGACTGGGACAATCACATTGGACAGGGTAGTCTAGAAATGGGCTTGAATATTTTTGTGACAGTTTCTTGGACCAATACATTGCAGAACCATTTAGGAATAAAGCCATATTAGACCTAGGATTGTGTAATAATGCAGCATTAATTAATAATATTATAGGAAAAGAACCACTGGGAAAAGTGATCATAATACAATCGAATTCCTGTTAAGTTTGAAAGGGACATACTTTGACTTTAAAAAAAGCATGGCATCATAATAATATAATTGGACTAGTAATGCAGAGTTTGAGACTAATGTTCTATGGCCATGGGCTCAAATCCCACTGTAATAGATGTGGAATTTGAATCTAAAAATACCTGAAATGAACAAATAATCTAAAAGCAACCATGTTATTATTGCCAACAATCATTAAAACAAACATCTAGTTCACTAATATCCTTGTAGACAGGAAATCTGCTATCCTTACCTAGTCTGGTCTACGTATAACTCTAGACCCACAGTAATGACTCTCAACTGTCCACTAAAATTGACCAGCAAGCCTCTCAGCTCAAGGAAATGACATAAGCAGCGGAAATGTTGGCTTTGCCAGTGATGCCCATATCCCATGCAATAATAATAAAAAAACTCCAATCGCCTATACATATCTTAAACTTGAAACAAATCCAATTATGAAGAGAGAGCTGGCTAATGTTAATTGTGATAAATGAGCTGTTAAAAATGTATAATTCAAAACGGTCAGTAACGATGCTTCCATTAATAAAAATAGACTCAGCAAGAAAGACTCATCCATGGTTCACTCAGGAAGTCCAGGATAGTTTTTGACTAACGTAAAAGGCTTACATTGGAAATAAACAGTTGCAAGTCTGGTATTGGGCATGTTTCAGAAATCATCAAAAGATCACCAAAATGTTGATTAAAATGGAGAAATTGAATGAGTAAACTAGGCAGTAATATGAAAATGTTTTATAAGACTAATTACTAATTGTAATTAGTATAGAAAAATGAAAAAGAGTAGCTAAAGTAAATGTAGGGGTATGGGTGGGTTGCGCTTTGGCGGGTCGGTGTGGACTTGTTGGGCCGAAGGGCCTGTTTCCACACTGTAAGTAATCTAATCTAATCTAATCTAAATATCAGTCCTTTAGAAGCAGAGACAAGGAAATTATGTGGCATGAGGAATTGGCAATGGTATTGAACAAATATTTTGTGTCATTACAGTAGAATAAACAAGTTTTCTATCAGAAGACTTAAGTTTTGGAGAAACCTAATGGGTCTAAAATCGAGCAAATCCAAGTTGGCACACTAGAGTTCTAAAAGAGAAATTTGCAGAGATAGTGGATGTGCTCCTTTGATTTTACAAAATTCCTTAAATTTCGGAATGCTCTGAGCAGTCTATTAGTAGTTTTTAAACTGCTTTCTCAAGAAAGGAACAGAGGAAAAATGCCAACTACAGACTGCTTAGCATAATAACAGTCATTATCATGATATACAGTGTGTGATTTATAAATATTTATTTGTATTTTTAAATTTGGATTTTTGACTGTGAATTGGTGGATATAAGTTTTCTGTATGTCTGAAGAGGTTTTGTGATTAGTTTGCAAGTATTTTTGTAGCCCAGGTGATTTCTTTTAAAGCATAGCTTGAGGGAAAGACTTACTGAAAAGTAATGACATTTTTTTTACATTGGGAGGATTTTACAAGTGAATAAAGTAAATAGTTTTGCATTAGGCTCCAGTTTAGAAGATGAGGATTTTTTTTCAACCTCTTTTGATGAGGAGAAACACCCATCGCTTAGGGAAATAAGAAAGTCACTTATTCTTCGATCAGTTGCGGCTGTTGTGCAGAGTTCTTCGATCAGGGTAGATGTAGAAGCTAATAAAGGGAGAAGACAGTTTATAATTATTAAAATTAGTTCAAACTCAGTGTAAGGAGTTCAACAGGAAGTTCCAGACTAGAAGGTTTACTTAAAATTATGAACAGGTTTGCAATGCTGAGAATGTATAAGCTCAGTTACAGGAAGGCGCAGAAGAGGTTATCAAATTCCCAAGACTGGAAGCTGAAGCCACAGTTAATTTAATCCCTATTGAGGTGAGTACAGAAAGCAATTCTCTACAATGTAGCAATATTCTCTCTGCTGGAAATTCTGTGCATGTCCATCAGTATGTTAATACATTGCTTCAACTTCTGGAAGCCAATCCCATACATGGATCTCAGAGATTCACGCAAAAGAGAAGCATATCAGAGTAAATATTGGGTGTGAGCATTGTAAAGGGGTGTTTTGGGGATTAATGGGATTATATTTTTAACATGTTCCAAAGTGGTTAAATTTGTGGTATCTGACTAGTTTTAGCTTATTCTATTGCATCTTAATTTCCTTTGCAAAGTAGATTTCTGTTTTGTTGTTAAAATAAAATCTGCACATTGCATACTTATGTTTCAGGGAGTGAGTACCTAGATAAAATCAAGAAAGGTAAAATATCATTCATGTAGACTTTTGTTTTTTTATAAATTATGGACTGAAATAAGAAAGAACTGTTTTAAAACTAGTGTTTTGAAAAGGTGGCTGCAGTTTTGAAAAACAAGTAACCAAAACCTATTATAAGTATTGCATGACCATTTGTTTACTTAGAATCCTTACAGTGTGGATACAGGCCATTTGGTTCAACAAGTCTACACCAACCCTCCGAAGAGTACCCCACACAGACCCATTCCCCTATATTTACCTCGAACCTACACATCCCTGAATACCGTGCGCAATTTAGCATGGCCAATTCACCTGACCTGTACATTTTTGGATTGTGGGAGGAAACCAGAGCACCCAGAGGAAACCCACACGGACATAGGGAGAATGTGCAAACTCCACACAGTCACCTGAGGCTGGAATTGAACCTGGGTCCCTGGTACTATGAGGCAGCTGTGCTAACCACTGAGCCACCATTTGAACAGGTGGTGAGATTTAAATTGAAATTTAATTTGCAGATAATTTGGAATCAAGGGGGTATGCAGAAACAGCTTTTGTGGCAACAAGAAGTTGATTGGTATATGGACTAGAGATCAGTTATCAATGATAGAGACCTTTTGTCTGCTAACAACTGTGTGATTGATTTTCAGGTAACTGATCTGCTTTGAGCTGGAAACAAGGTTCATTTTCAGTCATTTTCATCACCATAGTAGGTAACATCTTCAACGAGCCTCTGGCTGAAGCACTGCTGGTGTTTCCTGCTTTCTACTTATATGTTTGGCTTTCCTTGGGTTGTTGATGTCATTTCCTGTGGTGACATCATTTCCTATGGTGATGTCATTCCCTGTTCTTTTTCTCAGAGGGTGGTAAATGGGATCCAAGTCAATGTGTTTTTTGATAGAGTCTTGATTGGAACACCATGCTTCTAGAAATTCATGTGCATATCTCTGTTTGACTTGTCCTAGGTCGGATGTGTTGTCCCAGTTGAAGTGGTGTCCTTCCTCATCTGTATGTAAGGATACTAGTGAGAGAGGGTCATGTCGTTTTGTGGCTAGTTGATCTTCATGTATCCTGGTAGTTAGTTTTCTGGTGGCTAGGGAATAGTGAAAACTAGCCACCAAGGTACATACAAGTGTATGTTTAGCATAGAGATAGGCCTTTCCAGTTTTACTTCTAGATTTGGGCAATTCTGCAGAGATCTATCATGTGTAAAGTTGCTCCTACGAATGGAGAAGGTAGTTAAATCTGTGAACATGAGATGACTTTACAGTAAAGACTTTGTAATTGTTCCAGACCATAAGTATTTGGATGAAACCTTGAAGATGTTTTTTGAAGATCAGTATTTTAAGTTCAGGTGTACCTGGAGCTACCAGTTTTCAGACTAGGAGTTAAAATCAAATTGAACTGTTCAAGAAAGGGGTTTTCAGGTGCCTTTGTGTACCATGCAGGATTTTTTTGTGATTTATGAAGGAGCGTTTTGGTATTAATTAAAATGTATCTCACTGTTTCAAAATCTTTAAGCTTTTGGTAAGTAAATTATAAGTAAATAAGTCTTTTCTTATTTTTATCCACATATTCTTTGTTTGATAAATTTCTTTTTTATTTTAAAAATCAAAATAATGTCACGTTCAAATGTTTCAGGGACAGACTATATGTTAATCCTAAACTGAAATGAAACATCATCTGCCAGCCAGATTTCAGTCATATCTGACTTGTTCAGTAATAACATGAGCTGGGATCAAAGCAGAGGAGACACAACCCATTAGGAGCAAGACAATCCATCGTGGTAGCATTGAAATGCATTCAGAAACCAAGGTCTCAAAAATTGTGACAAGTGCAAGTTTATATGAAATTAGAGACATGGAAAGGGAGTGAAAGTTGATCTTGTGGCTGACGTCTGTGTCAGTTCCTGAGGATTGGTGGGCAGTGATATGGAACAAGAAACATGCTGCTCGCAAAACCACAAAACACCAATCTGATTTTGTGTCCATTTAAATTAATAGATAAAAATTCAGAGGAACTCTATTTAAAGATTGTGACGTTTCCTGTCTGTGTCCAGTAAATCCTTTATGCACCAACAGAAGAGGGAAATCTTCTCTAGAATCTTCTCTGGAATTCAAGTCCTTATTTCTGTTCCTAATTTAAAATGTGGCATTTATATTGATTAAATTTTTTAATGTTCATTGAAAGCTAATGCTGATTAAATTGAAAATTAAAAATACCCCTTGGAAGATGGTGATTTTTTTATGGCTGTAGAAAAACAATCAATTCAAAAAATGCACAGAGCATCAAATTGTACGGCTTAACAAATGCAGAATTAATCATTATTGTGATGGTATTGCTAGCAGGTTACTGAAACATTAATTCTGCCAATGTCCAACATGTCAAATTTTTTGGTTTAGTTCTGTGTACTTTGCCAAGTGACACTTCTTTAGCTTTGAGGTTGGACAATGAGCTTCAACAGGTCATCTAACCCTGGGGGCATTGCTACTCAACTCTTGGCCATATCTGTTGTCTACACAAACACTGCATTCAGGAGCATTCATCCATTCATGACAAGATGATGAGTGGTGCAAAAATTGATCATTTCTTTTTCTCTCCCTTATCCATGGATGTTGAGGCCAATCTTAATTTCTGACTGCTGCCTTGCTGAGATCAGCTAACTCAACTTAAATTGGGAAGGGAGCTTGGGAATTTGGTTTCAATAGCAAACAGAGTTGGGCAATACTTGACGTAATTGATTGTTGCTGCTGGAATATGCATTAGACTTTGAGAAATTTGTAATATTAACTACAATCTGGTCCCCTGAAACAGACTCCATCCGTTCCCTATCTGCTGTCAAGAGTTGGACATTATCTTTCACACAACCTTTGTTTTGGCTTGAACTCTGAGCACCCAACCCCCCCCTCTTTCCTCCAGCAAGACATCCAGCTTCCAACTTGAATATTGTCTGTTGTCCTCCTCTAACTCAGTTGCCGATGGAACATTTACCCGTGCTTTTGTTAACTTTAGACATGATTATTTTGATCTTCTCCTGGCCAATGTTTCACCCTCTGCAAACCGAGTCCATCCAAAGTTCTGCTGTTTCTGTCCGAACATGCACTAAATCCAATTTGATCATCACCCTGTGTTCATGGAGTTACATTCGCTTCTGTTTTAGCAAAGGCATTAAAGTTGTCCTCTTCATCTCCAAAGCCAGGCCTTCCCCAATCTCTGTAACCTGTACAACCTCTGAGACCACTTTGCTCTTCTCATTCTGACAACTTGCACATCCCTGTTTTTGACCATTCTGTTATTTCTGTGTAACTTTGTCCCTGAATTGTTCCATCTCTGCTTCATTCTCTTCCCTTAAGATGCTCCTTAAAACCTACCCCTTGACTCAGATTTTTGTTTGATCTTATAACCTTGTGTGATTTATGGATAAATGTTGTTTGGTTTGCTCCTGTGAATTCTCCTGTGATGGTTTCATCACATAAATGATATTACATAAATGCAAGTTGTTTGTTCCTTAATGCATCCATCTAATGGAGTAAAATTCCTGATATATCACGTGAAAGATTACCGACTGAAACACCCAATCTGATTAACCCAATGGACCAGTATTTTTCTGCAGAAGCCTATTTTAAAATAAAAGTCATATCCTTTAAAAGTTCCACAGAGACATTGAAGTGCTTAATATTCTTCAAAAATAATGCAACCTTTCAACTTCATCCAGTCCATTTTACACATCGTTGTACTGAAGATGACAGGTCATCATTGGTCGAAGTGGGTTTGGAGACAGAAATGATTGCTGAAAATGTGTTGCTGGAAAAGCGCAGCAGGTCAGGCAACACAACACAACGCAACACAACACAACACAACACAATGCCAGCAACACATTTTCAGCTCTGATCTCCAGCATCTGCAGTCCTCACTTTCTCCTAGACAGAAATAATTGGTTTGGAATACTGAGGACTATTTCAGTTCCCATTTAAAGTCATGTCTCTATTATTTTTATGATAGTTAATTAAATTATATAAAAAAAGCAAAGCAATTTCTGAAATGAGAAATAGAGCACAGGAATTTGTCTGGTGTGCATTATTGAGGAGGAGAATCTGCAAAACTGAGATACAATACTATCATGAGAGAGGGGCTTATGTAATCAGTTTGACCAGTTTACATAAACTGGGGAGGGGGGGGGTTGATTCAGTGGTTAGCACTACTGCCTCACAGCACCAGGTTCCCAGTTCGATTCCAGCCTTGGCGACTGTCTGCGTTGAGTTACCACATTCTCCCCGTGTCTGCGTGGGTTTACTGTGGGTGTTCCAGTTTCCTCCCACAGTCCAAAGATGTGCAGGTCAGGTGAATTGGCCATGCTAAATTGCCCATAGTGCTAGGTGCATTAGCCTGGGTGAGTTACTCTTCGGAGGGTCGGTGTGGACTGGTTGGGTCGAAGGGCCTGTTTCCACACTGTAGGGAATCTAATTTAGATTAGCAACAGGAATTTACAGTGGGAACGGTAATGTATCCACAACCAATCTTGTCTCCAAAGACTTTATGTCCTGCTGTCATGCTTTTGTCACACTTGAAATTGTAAGTAAAGTTCAACAGGCAATGTATCTATGCAGAAATAACATTTTTGCCATAGTGTATGAAAAGGCACAATGTGCAGAAGATTCGAATAAAAATCCCGAAGTATAAATTATTAAGAAAGAAAGAGTTTGCATTTATAAAGCACATCTCCTGTCAGAGTTTTTGAAGTTTAGTGATTGTTGTGTTAGTAATTCAGATCAAATGCAATTCACAGCAAGCCCAACTAACCATCTTATTTTTTTCTCAATTGAAATCAGCAGGCAGTTACTTTGTAACTGGTGGAATGAACAGGTCAAGAGCTGGCTAATTTGACTCTGAATGCCTTTCTAACTAATCTATCTGCTATCTCTCCATATTAGCATTGACTGACATTTCAGCATTACGTTTCATTTCCTTTTACCCAAGGTTCTGGACCTTCATTTTAAATTCAACACACATCTTGGCACTTAAAAAAAACACCTATTGGAACCTAACACTTTCAATTTCAGGCTTTCTGTCTTGACTGTCTCAGATGGAGTTCTAAAGTACCTAGTATTGCAGTCATTTTCTCTGATGCCACTGACAGCTGAAAGGTCATATGTTTCCACTGAAATCAGTTTGATTTTCAGTCATTTTTATACCTCAGATCTTTTCTGGAAAAATCATTATTGACCTTTCTTTGCTGAATAATAGATTTAACTTTCGTATGAGCTCACTTCCTATCAGATCACACATTTTGGATCAATTTCGGAGCTTGGAGTACTTTGCAATTTTCGTTCTTTTGTGTTAGACCCAAGTAGGTCCAATGTGGGGACAGTGGAGTTAGCTGCAAAGTAGGTGCTCTTCTCCTGAGCAATGTGTCTCAGCGCCAACATTAATAGCAAATTAGGAAACTTCCTGTTGCAGAATTATAACTTTTCCTCACATGTCACTTGCTGTGGCATCTTTAAGACCACCAGTGTTGTGGCCAGATTAAATGAATTCAACAGGTGATTAGTCCAGGTGATTATGGGTCAATGCTTTAAGGCATGTTTGTGGCACAGTGGTAGTGTCCCTACCCTTGGACTGGGAGGCTCAGTTTTGAGTCCCATCTGCTCCAGGGGTGTGTACGTGTGACAATAAAATCCCTGAACAGGCTCATCAGAAAAAAAAAGGTGAAGGCATTCTTGCAATTTTGCTACAAGCCCTATATAAATAAAGAATTAACGTTTATTTTAAAAGGGGTCTACGCCAACACAAGAATAACTGAAGTGCATAGGAATTAATATATGCTCAGTATTACTATTCATGACAGTGCCATATATATTTGACTTCTTTTGTGTGAGTTATGCAACAGCTTTACAGACATCTACTGTATTTTATGGAGTTGTTTTGTTTCAAGATATCAAGGTAGATGAACCTTTTGTGGCTAATGAAATAAAGAGTTATTGGGGCAGGGCGGGATTAGGGTATTGAGCTTGATGATCAACCATGATCATATTGTTTGGCAGAGCAGTCTTAAAGGAATGAATAGCTTACTCCTGCTCCTATCTTCTCTGTTTCGATGTGAGAGCTGTACCTTTAAGACTTTTTTAAAAGCTGAATCGTTCTCATAAAGCCCGTAACCTTTTCTTCCTGCAATGCTACACTTCAATCAAAGTGACAAACATTAAAACAAATTTCTTGGGTAAATATCAGATCAGAAATCACACAACACCAGGTTATATTCCAGCAGATTAATTTGAAATCACAAGTTTTCAGAAAGCTGCTCCTTCGTCAGGTGAAGAAGCAACGTTCCAAAAGTTCATGATTACAAATAAACTTGTTGGACTATAACCTGCTGTTGTGTGACTTCTGACTTGGTTCATCCCAGTCCAACACCGGCACCTCCACATCTTGATAAATATCAGATTTTGATTTATGGGATCTTGCTTTGTGAAAATGGTCTGTTACCACAATAAGTAAAAAGATAAGGTCTGTATGGCTTCACTCTCCCATCCAAGAGGGGTGGCTGGTGGTGGTTTAACCTGGGCTGAAAATGTGTTGCTGATTAAAGCGCAGCAGGTCAGGCAGTATCCAAGGAACAGGAAATTCGACGTTTCGGGCACTTCATCAGGAATCCTGGGGTTACCATGCCTTAGACAAGACTGAAACGCCTTCATAGTAACTTCGGCTGTCACTAACCAGCTGAGCTAATTAATCCCAATTACAGCAGCTTCAAAACTGCTTATTTGGCTTTAAAGTTCAATGGGGAATTCTGAAGTTGTGAAAGGTACTTTCATAAATGCAAGTTATTCTTTGTTTTCAGTTCTGAGGAAGACCAAAGCTTGTTTTGGAAGTGAATACTTTGGAGTCTTGATTTAGTATTGTAATTCCAATTCCAGATGCTAGTCAGGATAAATTGATTAAAGGAGCAGATTAGTGAAATTATGTTCAAATCTTTCAAGGATTTCTTTGTACTTCTCTACTTCTGTAAATGTTCTTGGAACTACATATAAGTTATGATCAGGAAACAGGTCTGTGTTAGTGATTATCCTTCACTTGAATAACTCGTTCTAATCAAATTTATCCACCTTGTTCCCATATCTGTTGTGTAACCTGTATTATGCTCCTTTTGCTCAATGTGGGAGCTCAGGGACTCAGCTGATGTCCCTGGCTCATTCATGTGCAAGAAGTGTGACCAGTTGCAGCTCTTGTTCGACTGCATGACGGCTTTGGAGCTGTGGATGGACTCACTTTGGAGCATCTGCAATGTTGAGGGGAGTCGTGGATAGCACAATTAGTGAATTGATCACACCCCAGATTAGGATTGCTGAGGGAGAAAGGGAATGGGTGATCAAAAGGCAGAGAAATAGCAGGAAGGCAGTGCAGGTGTCCCATGTGGTCATCTTCCTCCAAAACAGGTATACTGCTGAGGGAGATGGCTCACCAGGGGAAGGCAGCAGTAGTCAGGATCATGGCACTGTGGCTGGCTCTGCTCTACAGAAGGGCAGGAAAAAGAACGGAAAGTCTATAGTCATAAGGGATTCAACTGTAAGGGGAGTAGATAGACATTTCTGTGGTTGAATGGTGTGTTGCCTCCCAGGTGCATAGGTCAGGGATGTCTCGAATCGACTGCAGAAAATTCTCAAGGGGGAAGGTGAACACCAGTTGTCAAGGTACATGTAAGCACCAATGATATAGGTAAAAAAAATGAGATGATGTCCTCCACAAAGAATTTAGGGAGTTAAGAACCAAGTTAAAAATTCGGACCTCAGAGGTAGTAATCTCAGGCTTGCTACCAGTGCCATGTGCAAGTCAGAGTAAGAACGATAGAATATTCAGGATGAATGCATTGCTGGAGAGATGGTGCAGGTGGGAGGGGTTCAGATTTCTGGGACATTGGGACCACTTCTGGGGGAGGTGGGACCATTACAAATTGGATGGTCTACACCTGGGCTGGACTGGAACCAATGTCCGTGGGGGTGCTTTTACTAATGTTGCTGGGGAGGGTTTAAACTAATGTGCAGGGAGATGGGATCCAAATGAGGAGTTAGTGGACAGGAAGGAGGTAGTAATTAAAATCTGTAAGGAATTAGGTAATGAAGTCAGCATGACTAAGGGGAAGAATAGGCAGGAAGCAACGGATGAATGCAGAGGTTCTGGTGGTCTGAGGTGCATTTGTTGTAATGCGAGAAGTATAGTCGGTAAGGCAAATGAACTTAGGGCTTGGATTAGTATCTGGGAGTATGATGTTATTGCTATTACTGAGGGAAAGGCATGCCTGGCAACTAAATCGTCCAGGACATCGATGCTTCAAGCAGGATAGAGAGGGAGGTAAAAGGGGTGGAGGAGTTGCATTACTGTTCAGCGAGGATATCACAGCTGTGCTGTAGGAGGACACTATGGAGGACTCGAGCAGTGAGGCAATATGGGCAGAGCTCAGAAATAGGAAGGATGCGGGAACAATGTTGGGGTTGTATTACTGGCCTCCCAACAGCGAGCGTGAGATAGAGGTACAAACATGTAGAGAGATCATAGAAAGCTGCATGAGCAACTGGGTGGTGGCGATAGGCAATTTTAACTTTCCCAACATTGACTGGGATTCACTTAGTGTTAGAGGATTGGATAGAGCAGAATTTGTAAGGAGCATCCAGGAGGGTTTTCTAGTACAATATGTAAATAGTCAAAATAGTGAAGGGGCCATACTGGACCTGGTGTTGGGGAATGAGCCCGTGCAGGTAGTTGAAGTTTCAGTGGGGGAGTACCTTGGGAATAGTGTTCACAAAGTTTGTGAGAAGATTTGTAGCTCGGGTGCTCGTTGAGCTGGGAGTTTTTGTTGCAAACGTTTCGTCCCCTTTCTCGGTGACATCCTCAGTGCTTGGGTGCCTCCTGTGAAGTGCTTCTGTGCTGATTCCTCCGGCATTTATAGTGGTTTGTCTCTGCCGCTTCCGGTTGTCAGTTGCAATCCGCTGCAGTGGCTGGTATATTGGGTTTAGGTCGATGTGTTTGTTGATAGAATCTGTGGAAGGCCAACTATACCAAAATTCAGCAAGAACTGGGGAATGTAGATTGGGAGCAGCTGTTTGAAGGGAAATCCACATTCGATATGTGGGAGGCTTTTAAAGAGAGTTGATTAAAGTTCAGGAGAGATATGTTCCTGTGAAAATAAGGAATAGAAATGGCAAGATTAGAGAACCATGGATGACAGGTGAAATTGTGAGACTAGCTAAGAGGAAAAATGACGCGTAAGTGACTGAAGTCAGACGAAGCTTTAGAAGAATATTGGGAATGTAGGACCAATCTGAAATGAGGAATCAAGAGAGCTAAAAGAGGTCATGAGATATCCTTAGCGAGCAGGGTTAAGAAAAACCCCTAAACCTTTTATTCATATATAAGGAGCAAGAGGGTAACTAGAGAGAGGGTTGGCCCACTCAAGGACAAGGAGGAAAAATATGCGTGGAGTCAGAGAAAATGGCTGAGATTCTTAATGAGTACTTTGTATCGGTATTCACTGAGGAGAGTGAAATAGCGGATGTTGAGGTTAGGGATAGATCTTTGATTATTCTCAGTCAAATTGGCTTAAGGAGGGAAGAAGTGTTGTGTATTCTAAAAGGCATTAAGGTGGATAAGTCCCCAGGTCTGGATGGGATCTATCTGAGGTTACTGAGGGGAGCCAGAGAGGAAACAGCTGGGCTTCAACAGATATCTTTGCAGCATTCTTGAAAATGGGGGAGGTCCTAGAGGACTGGAGAATTGCTAATGTTGTCCCCTTGTTTAAGAAGAGTAGCAGGGATGACCCAGGTAATTACAGACCTGTGAGCCTGAAGTCAGTGGTAGGGAAGTGACTGGAGAAGATACTAAGGGATATCATATATACCCATTTGCTAGAAAATGGGCTTATTAGTAATAGGCAGCATGGTTTTGTGCAGGGAAGGTCATGTCTTACAAACCTAATAGAATTCTTTGAAGACGTGACAAAGTTGATTGATGAGAGAAGGGATGTAAATGATATGCACGGATTTTAGTAAGGTGTTTGACAAAGTTCCCCATGGGTAGGCTGATGAAGAAGGTAAAGTTGCATGGGGTGCAGGGTGTTCCAGCTAGATGGATAGAGAACTGGTTAGGCAACAGGAGACAGAAAGTAGTAGTGAAAGAGAGCTTCTCAAAGTGGAGACCTGTGACCAATGGTGTCCCAGGGGGATCCATGCTGGGACCACTGTTGTTTGTGATATACATAAATGATTTGGAGGAAGGTGTAGGTTGCCGCATTAACAAGTTTGCAGATGACACTAAGGTTGGTGGAATAGCAGATAGTGAAGGGGACTGTCATAGAATACAACAGAATATAAATAGATTGGACAGTTGGGCCGAGAAATAGTAGATTGAGTTCAGTCCGGACAAACGCTAGATGATGCATTTAGGAAGGTGAAATTCCAGAGCGAACTATACAGTAAATGGAAAATCCTGGGGAAAATTGATGTACAGAGAGATATGAGTGTTCAGGTCCATTGTTTCCTGAAGGAAGCAATGCAGGTCAGTAGAGTGGTCAAGAAGGCCTATGGCATGCTTTCCTTCATTGGACGAAGTATTGAGTACAAGAGTTGGCAGGTCATGTTACAATTGTATAAGCCTTTGGCTCAGCCACATTTGGAATTCTGCATACAGTTCTGGTTCTGACATGACCAAAAACTTTGGAAGGGGCACAGAGGAGGTTCGCGAGGTTGTTGCCTCATATGGAGGGTGCTTGCTATGAGGAGAGGTTGAGTAGACCAGGATTATTTTCATTAGAAAGAAGGCGGTTGAACTGGGACCTGATTGAGGCTGACAAAATCATGAGAGGTGTAGACAGGGTGGATAGCAAGAATTTTTTTCCCAGAGTGGAGGACTCCATTACTGGAGGTCATGAGTTCAAAGTGACAGGGGAAAGGTTTAGGGGCGATATATGTGGAAAGTTCTTTATGCAGAGGGTGGTGGGTGTCTGGAATGTGTTGCCAGCGGAGGTGGTAGGGGCGGGAATGATAGCGTTATTTAAAATGTATCTAAACAAATACCCTGTACATGAATGGGCAGAGAGCAAAGGGAGTCAGATCCTTACAAAATATATGGCAGATTTAGATAGAGAATATGGTTTGGCACAGGCTTGGAGTGCCGAAGGGCCTGTTTCCGCACTGTAATGCTCTTTGTTCTCTTTGTTCTTTGTCTCATTTTTCTTATCCATGTACTCCATGACTTTCAAAAGGGAATTAGATACAGTGCATACTTAAAATGAAAAGCAGGGCTATAAAGAAGAATGGAACATCTATATATTGCTCTGTGTTGTTGCTGCTGATCTCACCCTGTGGTGAATAGACACTATTCACAAAAAGCTAGATTCACACTTGCTTCAGGAGGGTGATACTGATGTTTGCCCTGATCTTCACCTCCATTTAACACCCACTGTCTGGTCATCTGCAATAATGCAGAGCTGGTCTGACAAAATGGAGGTGTCATCATTGGCATTTCTAGAGTGTGCCTTAGTGTTGCAGTCATCTTGAGGAAAAGCAAATATGCAATGGAATAGAATGATGTGGTATTCACTGCCTGAAGGAATGGTGGAAGCAGATTCAATTGTGATTTTCAAGAAGCAATTGGATAAATACTTGAAAAGGGAAAGGACTGCAGGTGAAGGAGCAAAGAAACGGAACTAATTGAACGGCTCTTTCAAAGAATGGGCAAAGGATGATTGGCCAAATGATCACTTTCTTTTGCTGGATCATTCTGGAATCGGTGTATTTCATAAGTTCATAGATGTAGGAGCAGAATTGGACCATTCTGCCCATCTGGTCTGCCCTGCCATTCGATCGTCATTATATGCTCCTCATCCCCATTTTCCTGCTTTCTCTCCATATCCTTTCCAATTAAAAATCTGTCTAACTCTTCCTTAAATTTACTCACTGTCCCAGCATCCATCACAGTCAGGGGGATTTAAAAGACCTTACATCCATTGATTCCATCTACACTTCTTTCTGCCTTGGAAAGGCAGCCAACATCATCATAGACCCTTCCACCCTGGGTTATAATCTGTTCCAACCTCTTGCGTCAAGTAGAAGACAGAAAAGATACCAACAGCTTCAAGAACAGCTACTTCCCCATTGTTATTACACTTCTGAATGGTCTTCTTACATTTCAGACCTAATATTGATCTTGTTTTTTTTTGTGCACATTCTTTGCATCTATAAATTTGCATTCCTTGCTCTGTTCAATCACCCCATGATTTTTGTATGTAATAATCTGCCTGTAGTGCATGCAAAACTCAATTTTTGACTGAGTTTAGGTACATGTGACAATAATTAATCAAATCAAATCATGTTTTGATGTGCTCTAATCCACCTCTGAAGCAGATAGAACTTGAATCCCAGGCTTCATGGCTAAAGGTAGGAACACTGCCACCACACCACAAGAGCCCTTAACAGCCTCGGTCATTGCAAAGTGCTTAATTCCAGTTTATTGACTTCAAGAGGATGATGACAGAATATAAGTTTCCATTTTTTAAAATAGGTTAGATTAATCTGCACCAACCAGCATCTAAATAGTTCTCATCAACACTTCCATCTGACTGCCTAGTGTTCTTCCTTCATTAATAATTTTAAAAAAACTCTGATTTAATGTTCAATTAGTAATATGATGTTGAAGTTGTTTTGTTTCTATATTACCAAGACATACAAGCATGAATGCAATTGGAAAGCAATGCCTTTAAGTTCTTTGTTCAAATAACTTACGTTGATGATGAGGTTAATTAGATCCTTATTGTAATTATAATTCTAGCTCGAGTGTCATGATCAAATAAGTGAAACAGAAAGCCTTACCTAATAAGGCACGCTTTTATGGTCAGACCGCCTACCTTATTCCAGAGCCATCAACAGTGTTTAAATCCTAGCTGTGTAATCTTTATTCATGAGCATTGAAATAACTCCTCAGAGGCTGGTATCCCATCACCAAATCATCCTTTAGTTACACGTGGAGAGTCCTTGACACTGATCCAACTTAGAGCCCAGCTCATTGTGAACGGAACCTCTGACACTCCTGTCTTTTTCTTTCAATTTCTTTTTTCTCCCCCGCGCTACCAGTGTCAGGCGGTAGTGCTTATTTTTCCCCAGCACCTGTGTCATGTATATGCAGGTGTAGGACACAGTGAATAACAACAAATGTGTAAATCTTTACTTATATTCCACCACCGTGAAAAAAAGGAAACACTAGAGTGGCCAGTGACAAGCAATGACCTTCTCATCAATGCTGCGTGATCAAAAAAAAAGTGAAGGAGAGGGCAGACATTTAATCAGAATTGAATTGGAGGGGGAAATAAAACACTTCACTCCCTGTGGGGCCCACCTCTCCCTGAACATCTCAAGGGTGTTGGTGGACACTGCATGACACTCCTGTTTTTTTTTACCCCCACACTACCGCCTAACTGCGGTAGTGCTTATTTCTCCCCAGCACCCATGTTGTGTGCGTGCAGGTGTGAGACAGCGAAGGACACAAGGTGCACAAATCTTTATTCAAATTTCCACCTCCAGGAAGAAAGGAAACACCCAAGTGGCCAGTGACAAGTAGTGCCCTTCACATCAAAGGGCAATGCTGTGTGATCAAACACTGAAGGGGAGGGCAGACACTCCTGTTTATATCTGTCAGCTAGGGTTCCCTGATTGGATCAGATTACCAGCCCCAGTCAGGGAACTCATATTCTATGATGACCACCTGGCTGACCTCGTTACAATCTCTACAAGCATGAAACATTATACTAACAGCAGGCATTCACATGTGAGTGTAAGCTACAAGTTCTGAACTATGAAGGAGGACGAAGAATGGCCAGTGAATGATCACTGCTGAAAATGTGTTGCTGGTTACAGCACAGCAGGTTAGGCAGCATCCAAGGTTTAGGAAATTCGACGTTTCGGGCCAGAGCCCTTCATCAGGAATGAGGAGAGGGTGCCAGGCAGGCTAAGATAGCTGGCTCTGGCCCGAAACGTCGAATTTCCTGTTCCTTGGATGCTGCCTAACCTGCTGTGCTTTAACCAGCAACACATTTTCAGCTCTGATCTCCAGCATCTGCAGACCTCACATTTTACTCAATGAATGATCACTCTCCTCTTTCTCATTCTCTGTCAGTCGCTTTCCCTAACTTGCCCTAATGCACTTGGCTTCCTACCTGTGAGAACTATGTTCCTCTCTCTGCTGGCCAGCACAAATTGGATGTGCCGGAAAAGGGGTGTAACTTATGCATATGCATTCAGCACACCACTTTTTAAAGGTTCTGAACAGTCTTCCCAACTCTGCTGCAATTTGGTTGTAAATGTTGGAAGAAGATGAAATAAACCTATTTCATTATCCCTGAATGCTCACAGCAGTGTGCAGAAGATTAATGTTTAATTTCAGGATAACCATGGTTTATGTCATGTTCAATACATCTTGAATCCAACATTGCTCCCATAGCAACACCATTATAATAATGCAAATGAGAAAAGCAGCCTTTTTGATGTCCAGTGTTGATGACCAGCTCTTTTACTGTGCTTTACACATGTATAAAACTGACATTGTTCCTTGTGAAAACTATGCAAATTTGCCTTAAAAAGATAGCTACCTGACCTGTGAGGTTATGAGGAACACAGTAATAATGCTAGCCAAAGGACAGAAAGATAAAATCTATGTATTTCTTGATATAAGGAATTTACAGTCAATCATGTAATACACTGTGCACTTTGCTTATATTAATCAGTAGCATGTATCCCCTTAATCATTCCTTAACGACACAACATGTAAGGAATAACATACTTTCTGAGTAATTTGTAATAATACAGACTTCTTACTGTGGCAGCTCTGCTATGTGTTAAACTCATTGATGTTGAATGGTGCAAACTGAAATGAAAGCATTTCCTTGGATGGGGAATCCAGAATAAAACAAATAAGAAAATGTTTGAAGTAATGTAGTGTCCTTCATTGCCTCAGGTCATTTTCAAAGTATTGGACAACAATTAAAGTACTTTTGAAGTGTAGTCACTATGATAAAGTATGCATATATTACCATTTGAGAATTTGAATTTTAAAGTTGAGGTAAGTGGGTTTTTGATTTCAGTTTTGTGAAGATAACTTTTTTCAATCAGTGTTATAAATCTTTTGGAACAGAGAGCTAAATATATCATTTCCAATAAATCATGTGATATAAGTTAATGCCTTGATCAGATACTTGCAACGTTAACTGATGAAATTTTCACAATGCTCAATTTTATGACGTGCCAAAAAATACATTGTCAGGGCCACCAGTAGTTTGAGTACAATTACGTTTCTAATCAGAAGGAGTTTCATCTTAGAAAGGGCATTTCATTAGTTTGTAGAACCTCTTGGTTGTGAGAGTTTGTAGGAATCTCCTGAGTGCCAGAACAGAAAAGTAATCAAGCCCCTCAGATCCAGAAGAAATCTCAACACTATCAAAACTGCAAAGGGTCAATTAAGTCAGAAATTAAGTTATGAGTGATCCTTCACTGGGGTTAAATATCCATAAAGGATAGAATCTTTCAAATTACCAATTATGCTGAGATTTTCTAAACTGCCATAAGTGTATACATAAATATATATCGGCTTCTATTCAGTCCCACTAGTCCATTCCAGCAGAGTTGAAATTGGCATTTCAGCTCCTTTTTATGTATGTTCCTGGAGGTTTAAATAGACATATCTGCAAGATATGGCTTTCTGCTGAGAGGAGAAGGGATAGTTTGCCCCAGTAAATATTTTTCCTTGCTAAATCTCTCCCTTTTTGACATTTCCTTGACAATATATATAACATGCCATGGGCTTCATATAGGACTTTGCTGACAATCACTGAACTTAAAATCACAATTTTCCATAGCAGTCCACATTTAAAAATCAATGCATTTAAAATTAAATTAAAAGAAAGACAAGAAATACTCAGTTCTGACTCATCATCATAACAGGTCATAGAATCATTAGATGGTTACAGTACTGAACAAGGCCACTTGGTCCATTGTGTTCATGCCAACTCTCTGTAAGAATAGCTCAGGTAGAACCATTCCTCCTCCCTTTTACCTACCTCACTAAATTTTAGTTATCCTATCACAATTGGGATTGTAGCTTTGATTCTGAGTTAAATGTTACCACGATATGAAAGTGCCATTAGGACAATACTGTGTCATGCCAGCCAAATCTGGGCTTTGATCTGCCCAGTTCCAACATTTGTGCAGCTCTGCCCTCACTTTGGGACTTTGTTACACCTGCAAAATGATCCAGAAATAGAGATTCATAAAATACCAGGAAATCAACTTTCCAGAAGAGCCTTTAGCAATTCAACATCAAGTGATGAGGGCCATTATTTGCTTTCCAGTTGCTCAACTGATATAATGCTACCTAAGGTGCATAGAACAAATTGGACTGAAAAGGTCTTTAGGCATTGCACTAGCAATGCTATAAGTGGTTTCAGATAAGATAGGTTCCCACACTTGACCGAAATTAAGTGATATCACAATTGGGCATCATAGGTCTAGATATTTATTTACCTTGAACAGAAAATTTGACTTGCATTTATAAAGAAAGAAACAAATGCTTTATGTAGCATCATTCATGCTGACCCAAGTTATCAAGCAGATGTTGTTAAAATGTACTCATTGTTGGAATATAGGAAGTGCAGCAGGCGAATTGTGCATTGTAAGCTCTCAGAAACAGCAAGATATGACATTTGAACAGGGTTTGGAGGAAGTCAGGATACAGGCAGTAGAGTATTAGATGAGCTTAAGTTTATGTAATATACAAGTTGAAAACTGACAAGGACAACTTAGATGTGTTGTGTGAAGAGGTAGCAACCTCAGGGATGAAGGTTTTCGGAACTGAGGAGCTGGTACAAGAGTGGCGAAAGACAAAATTTCAAAAGTGCATGTTTACATCCTTGGTGATAGGGAGAAAGTAGTATTGGAAGTTCAGTTCATGGTAAAATAGGAGGATCAAACACACAGCCTCATAACTCTTTGGATCAAAATTACGTCTAGTGATTGGTAAATCACATAATAAAGTCTTCAGACATGAGTCAATGTGAGTGTATAAAAACTCCTGAAATTTGTCAAGGTTGACTTTTGAAAAATGTATATAATTAAGGAAGAACTACCTCTAAAGAACATTCCATGCAGTAACTCATCCTGAAATGTATTAAACTAGATGAAATCATATTGTCACTGAATAATAACTGATCAACATGAATCTTTCAGGGAGATGTGCACTTGGGAAGAACAAAGAGCTCATATTCCTGCAGAAAGACAGGTATAAATTGATATAATCTTTGGAATTTATTGCACCAACATCAATGGCTGTTAATGAAGAACAATCTGCTTTAATAAATAATGTCAACTGGAGTTTACATTGGGGCTTTGAAGAAAAATGGTTTATTTTTGGTTTGATACCATGCTCAGTATGGGTTCTTTGCAGGGAAGTCTAAGAGAAGGCAAAATGAAGGATTGTCCTCAGTTTTGTCTTCAATGCAAAAATATTTTTATAAATTAATACTACTACTGCTTTACATGGTAATCATAGCTATACAGGACCATGTTCAGCACATATGTACATCTAGCATGGACAAATCCACATTCTCATATTCAACGTCATGTCCTCTTGGCTTTCCTCCTGAGAGTGGAAAATTGTAGAATGTAATATTTCAGTCATCTTCCAGAGTAATCTAACTCCACTCATTCTGTGGTATTTAGACTCAGTGATGTGAAACTCCATGTTTCATTATAAGGTTGCCTCATGGTCCTAATTCGCTTGTACATCAAAATAATCCTCAAGTATTTCATATAGGCAAAAGCAAAGATTAAGATAGGTCTGAATTTTTAATTACAACCATTTTCACAGTGGAAGATTTTGAGACTTTTGAAGGAGTTCTAGAAAATACTGAATGTGATTGAAAAGATTAATTTGTCAATTGATTTAAAATATACTGAGAAAATAAGTAAAAAGATTGCAGGTTCAATTTTGTAAAATATAAACTAATAAAAAGCTTGCATTGATATAGTACCTTTAAAAACGTAAAGTGTCACATGATTCTTTATAGCAGCAAGTATCATCAGGCTTTGACACTGAAGTATTTACAAACATATTAGGACAGTTCATCCAAAGCATCGTCAAATAAATCAGGAGTCTATAAGGGATATCTTAAAGGATGATAACAGGTAGAGATATACACAGGTCAAATAAGGGAATTGGGCCTTTGCAGCTGATGGATTAACAGCTTAAGTGACCAAAATCAAAGATGTTCAAGAGACCAGAACTGAGGCACACCTGGCTGTTGGAGGGTTGTACAGTTGGAGGAAGATTCAAGGATAAAGAAGGGAAAGGCCATGGAGAATCAGAGAGCTTTTGGACTTGGTGCAAATACAGATGAGCAACGTGAATAGTAATGATTGAATCAGATATGGCAGGAGCTGGTTTATGGCAGAAGATTTTGAATGAGTTCAGAGTTGTGGATTAACTCCTGATTAATGGGAGGTTCTTCTTATAAAAGGGAAAAAAAACTTTGACGAAATTGACTCCCAGACAGTGTAGCAGTGACAAGAGCCTTGAAACATTTTAAGTAACAATTGCACCTGACTCTGAGAGCGTTTTAAGGCTAGTTTAAACCAATTGTTCGAAGTGATCCAAACGACTTCCTTAATCCATTATTATCCTGAAAGTATTTGTAAAGGGAAGAGAAAGAGTAAGGCAGACGACTGTAGGGACAGTCTTCCAGTGTGTGGTGCTAAGAATCTGGTAACATGTAAGAATCATGGGTTATTTCTACTAGAGTAAAGCAAAACATTATGTGAGCATCATGCAAAAACATAACAATTCCACAAAGACATAACAATCTAATTGCCAGGTAGGAAAACACTTATATCTACTTGTTTCCAAAGCTAGGGTACATAAAATTGTCATCAATAAATACAATGGAGAATTCACGAGAAAATCTTCTGCCCATAAACCAGCTCCTGCCATATCTGATTCAATCATTACTATTCACGTTGCTCATCTGTATTTGCACCAAGTCCAAAAGCTCTCCGATTCTCCATGGCCTTTCCCTTCTTTATCCTTGAATCTTCCTCCAACTGTACAACCCTCCAACAGAATTAACTAGAAAGTAGTTAGGGTGCAAAATGACATGGGGTAGCTGAGGTAAATAGTCTGGCTGCATTTAAAGGGAATCCAAATCCATATGTGGAAGAAAGAAATAAGGTATAGAATCACCAAATTATTCAATGCAGAAGGAGGCCATTCAGCCTATTATAACAACAGTGGCTCTCTAGTAAAGCTAACTAATTAATCCCAGTCCCCTGTTGTTTCCCAAATGGTAGATGTCACCATTAGGAAGAGACTCATGTGTAGCACAAACTCTGGAATAGATGTGTTAAATTGAAAGGCCTTTTTTTTTTCTGTGCTGTAGTTTCCATGTTGAAAGGATCTGTGAAACCTTTGAAGTCTTATTCCACACTCAAGTAATGCTCCACAGAACCAATAACTGTTGAGAAAGAATGGTGTCTATGTAAACTGGCTGAAAGACATAAGTAGAGAGCACTCTGTGACTCAGACTCGGGTCAATCGCTTATGTTATGAGAACCTATCAAGAATGCAGTTATCAACTCATCCGAAGAGAGCTGCTCTAGAAATGCAAGGTCAGTCTCTCAGAATTTGTCTCACCTTGAATTTATCTTGGCCAAGGAGTGAATGCAATTCTTTAGAGGAACACATATTTGATAAACAGATCTCCACTGTCACGTTATCAAGCATAATGATGATATACTCTCAAGGATAAAACAGATATTTAATTTAAAAGCTGGAAAGAGATATGTTCACATTTCCAGGAAGCACATAATATTGACATATAATTGTTTATTTTACTTAAGAGAGTACCTGTGAAGAATGTGATGCTGAATTAGCAGAGTTACATATAAATTTTGTATTATTTCCTGTTAAAATAAATATTTTTAACCTAAACTGTACTGCATATGAGAATTTATGTTTTCAACACAATATTTTTCATTGTTGCAGCCTAGATTGCATTTTGTGTTGGATCTCACATCTTTGTTGTAGTCCTCTTTGGACATAATTTATAAATCAGTACAGCCGATAATTTGAAGAAAGCCTATAACACAAACAGAAATAAGATGAATGAGTAATTCATCCCCACTGCCATTCTTGTGGTGCCTGTTGAGGAAGGTGCATTAGGTAGGTGACTGCAAACTGCTGTCTTCTCTTTAGAGTCATCCAGGTGGCCTCAGTTTAGCACTCCCCCAATGCTGTTATCATCCCACATTACTTATAGAATCACAGAATGATACAGCCCAGAAGGAAGCTATTTGGCCCATCACCTAAATTGGTCTCACTTGCCTACGCTTTCTCCGTAGCCCTGTAAATACTTTCCCTTCAAGTATTTATCCAATTTTTTTTTGGAAGTTGTGATTCAAACTACTTCCACCATTATTCAGGCAGTGATTTCCACATTACATCAAGCCACTGCATATATAAAACAGTGTCCTTATCTAGCATCTGATTCCTTTATCAATCCTCTTAAATTTGTGTTCTTTGATTGTGGATTCTTCTGCCATGTTTTCCATATTTGCTCTTTCAAAGCTAATCTCCTCTTAACCTTTTCCTCTCCAAAAAGAAAATCCTAGCTTTTCAGTCTCTCACATAATAGAAGTCCCTAATTCTTTGCCCCATGCTAATAAATCTCCTCTGCACCCTTTCCAAGATCTTAAGATCATTCATAAAATGTGATTACTAGAGTTGAACAAGATCCACCAATTGAGGCTAAACTAATATTTTATGCTTCCTTTTTTACTCCATTTCTCTCTTAGCATTGAGAAGAATCAATTTTTTAATAAACAGCCTTTTCAACTAGTCCTACGTTTTTCAATCAGCAGTAATTGATTCAATTCTTTTCTTGTTAGAGTTCACTCTTTAACTATCCACAGCAATACTGACATCAGTAAAGAAAAGTACTTGAAGATATCATCTTTGCTTTATTGATGACATAATAGAGATTGCTAAAGTTACAAAAGGAATTGTTATGATCCTTTATTACTGCATTAGTCAGATTTCAGACTGAAATCTGGCTTGATAGATCATGTCATTATTTTTGATTTTAATGTGATGGTCTTTCACTGAAACACAAAAACAACACTGAAGATTTGGGATTCAGAGCCAAAGTTATTACACAAAGATGAGCATAAAATAGAATAAACCAAACTTTTGATACATGAAGAATATTTAAAGATTTTAAAACACAAAAATACAATCCCATTAATCCCAACAACATTCCTTTACAGTCCTCATAGCAAAGAGACTACCCTTCCCTATGTCACACAGAGCTTGGCTCAGCTGTGTCTTCAATTCCCATTGGGAGAATCCGAGTCTCGTTCTTTATTTATCACGTAACTGAGCATAACCTTCCAGCTTAACTTTTCCTCAGCTTCAAATAAACACTTCAGAATTGTAAACAAACATTTTCTGGTCTGAAACTTTTACTGAAGTCCTTACATTAAGGTAACCGATTTTTAATAGTTCTAAGTAACTCCCTTCCGCAAAAGTGATTGTTTCAGCCAAATACCTTACAGAACTGCTCAAACCGAAACTCAGAGAAAAACCTTTTTTTTGTCACGCTCTGGGTGTTTCCCCAAACTCATAAAAGTTCCAGAATATTCTATCTGAGAACTTCATGCACTACAATACTTATTTTTTTTAATCTTATAAACTGTCCCAATGTAAATAAATTCCATCAGTTCTGACCAAAGGGTCTGTTTCCCAGCTGTACAGCTCTATGACTCTGCGACTATGAGTTCTGAGGAAGGGTCACTGAATCTGTAACGTTAACTCTGATTTCTCTCACAGTTGCTGCCAGATCTACTGAGCTTTTCCAGCATTTTTTATTTAGGTTACCAGTAGTCTCCAATACTGTGGACAAAATCTTCAAGAGATCTAGGCTTTTGGTGAGATGTGTAACAGAATTGCATGAGAATCTAGTGAGGTTCATCTCAAATACATTGGTAATGACACAACTGACTGATTTGATTCCCATCAAGAATCTATCTATCTCTGCCTTAACAATATTCATGACCTTCACTATTCACTGGATAAGAGAGTTCCAAAGATTCACAACACACTGAGCGAGAAAATAAAATTCTCCTAACAATTGTGTCTCTTGATACTATCCATTCCCACAAACATTTATTTTGCATCTGTCAAGTCTACTCAGGATTTTTTAGATATATCCAACCAATCTGTTCAGGCATGTTATGATGCACATTCGTGGAGAAGTTGGGACTTAAACCTGGCCCAGAATTAGGTACATTACCATTGCTGAAAATGTGTTGCTGGAAACGCGCAGCAGGTCAGGCAGCATCCAAGGAACAGGAAATTCGACATTTCGGGCATAAGCCCTTCATCAGGAATCAGGAGTACATTACCATTGCACCAAGATCAGTCTCCTCAGAATAGTACATGTTTCAGTAAGATTACCTATCATTCTTCTTAAGTCCACTGGAAACAGGCCAAACCTGGTCAACCTTGCTTCATAAAGAAAACTACCACCCTTCTTCAACTCCCTTATCCCAAGCATCAATTATGTGAACCTTCTTTGAAGTGCTTCTGATGCATTTATATTCTTTCTTAAATACGGAGACAAATTGTACACAGCACTTGATGTGGTTTCAGGAATGCTTTGTATAAGTGTAACAAAACATTTCTACTTTCATTGTACATTCTCTTTGCAATGAACAACACTATTCATCTCCAAATGTTTTATCAATGATCTTTCCTCCATCATAAGGTCAGAAGTGTGGATGCTCAGTGATAGTAGCACAACTTTCTGTACTATTTGTGACTCTCCAGAAACTGAAGCTGTCTATGTTCAAATGCAAAAGGATCTGGACAATATCCAGGCTTGGTCTTACAGATGGCAAGTGATATTTACACTACACAAATATTCAGGGAATGACCATCTCCACTGTGAGGCAATTTAACAACTGCCCCTTGACATTGAAAGGCATGACAATCCTTAAATTGCCCCATTAACAACATCCTCAGGTTTACCATTGACCAGAAACTCAACTCGACTTTGTTTTTATCAATCTAGTGGCTGCAAGCCAAGTGAGAGAGTAGGAATATTGTGAATAATTCACCTCATTCCCCAAAGCCTGTCCACCATCTACAAGGCAGTAGTCAGGAATGTGACTCCCAACTTGCCTGGATGGGTGTAGCTCTAACAACATTCAAGAAGCTTGACACCACTTAGGTCAAAGCAGTCCACTTCTATGGCACCACATCTACAAACATCCATCCCCTTACCACCAACACTCAGAAGCAGCAGTGTGTACTATTTATAAGATACACTGCAGAAATTCAGCAAAGATCCTTAGATAGAACATTCCAAACCTTGACCACTTCCCTCTAGAAGGTCAAAGGCAGCAGATACATGGGAAAACCACCACCTGCAAGTTCCCTTCCAAGCCATTCCCCATCCTGGCTTGGAAATATATCTTCAATGTTTCTTCACTGTCACTGGGTCAAAGTCCTGGAGCTCTCTTCCTAATATTATTGTGGGTCAACTTACTGTATATGGACTGCAGCAGTTTAAGAAGGCAGCTCACCACCAGCTTCTCAAGGTAACGAAGGACGGACAATAAATGCTGGTCAAGATAGCAGACAATAACATATTCCTCCCAGATTGTCTCAATGCCTTCTATGCTCACTTTAGCAGAATTTTGGCAGAGAGGTATCGCCTATTCTGACAAGTCCTGACGAACCTTTCCCAACAGTCACTGCATCAGCGGGCAGATCAGTTTTCCTTCATGTGAATCCAAGGAAATCAATGGGACCAGATGGATTACCAGGTTGTTTACTCAGAGCATGCACAAATCAACTGGCAGAGGTCTCCTCAGACATCTTCAACCTCTCCCTGCAGCTGACCACTGTCCCTGCCTGTTTCAAGAGGGCCAACATCATCCCTGTGCCTAAGAAGGCTCATGCAGCATGTCTCAATGACTATTGCATTAACTTCGGTGGTCATGAAGTGCTTTAAAAGGCTGCTCATGGTATTCATCAACTCCAGCCTCCCCATTACTCCTGACCCACTCCAATTTGCCTATTGGACCAACGGATCCACATCAGATGCCAGAAACCTTGCCCTTCACTCCTCTATAGAACATCTTGACACCAAGAACAGCTATCTAAAAATCCTACTCATTGACTACAGTTCAGACTTCAACACTAGGTTCCTTAATGTGTGTGTGTGTATGTGTGTATGTGTGTGTGTGTGTGTGTGTGTTGGGGGGGTGGGGTCATGAGTAACATTCCGCCAAAAGTCAATAATGAGTTCCTTGGTTTTGCCAGTATTGAGAACTGGGTTGTTCTCAATGCACCATCTTTCTGATCTGAGACTGATTACTAAACTTAGTGATCTCAGACTAAGCCCCACTCTCTGCAACTGGATCCTCAGTTTCCTGACTCACAGGCCACAATCAGTGAAGATTGTGGACAATATTTCATCCTCACTAACACTCAACACAGGAGCCCCTCCCCCCCAGGGGTGTGTACTCAGACCCCTACTGTACTCACTGTATACCCATGACTGCATTGCCAAATACCAGACTAATGCCATTTACAAGTTCGCTGATGAAACCATCATCGTCAGTCGAATCTCAGATGACAACGAAACAGACGGGAGATGGAAGATCTGGAAAAATGGTGCATTGAGAACAACCTAGTTCTCAATGCTGGCAAAATCAAAGAACTCATTATTAACTTTCGGCAGAATGTTTCTCATGACCCCTCCCTCCCACCCCCTCCAACACACAAACACACACACACACACACACATTAACAGCACGGAGGTGGAATGAATGGAGAGTGTCAAGCTCCTGGGAGTGGTCATCCACAACAAGCTTTCTTGGACTCTTCATGTGGATACACTGGCCCAACAACGTCTCATTTCCCTCAGGCAGCTGAGGAAATTTGGCATACGGCCAATACTCTTGTCAACTTTCATAGGTGTGCCATTGAGAGCATGCTGTCTGGTTGTATCACTACCTGGTATGGCAACTGTACCATTCAAGATCGGAGATGGTTACAGAGAGTGGTGAACTCAGCCCAGACAATCACAAAGGCCAACCTCCCATCAATAGATTTCATCTACCAGGCTCGCTGTCAAGGAAAGGTCGCCAGCATTCTCAAAGATCCATCCCACCCTGGCAATGTTTTTCTACAACCTCTACCATCGGGGAGAAGGTACAGAAGCCTGAACACATGCACTGGCCAGTTTTGTAACAGTTTCTACCTTGCTGTTGTTAGAATGCTGAATGGACTCACAAACTCTTAACGTTTGCTTCTACCCGTGTTTTTGTTTTTGCCGCTGTTTACCTATTATTTATTTATCTATGCTACTCAACTATGTGATCTGTTTTGCTTGCAAGACAAAGCTTTTCACTGTGCCTCGGTACACGTGACAGTAAATTCAATTCAATTTAGCCAGCTACACCCATACCCCATGAGTGAATAAACAGAAATTCTATTTACCTCCCTTATCACTCTCTGTATCTGTAAAATAACTTTGTGTTTCATAAACCAGAACACCCGGTTCTTTCATTACCTCCAAGTTGTGCAATCTCTCCCTTTAAGTAAAATGCTATTTTTCTGCTGTTCCTGCTCAAGTGGAGAAGTTGATATTTTCACATACTATACCCCAGCTGCTAATGATTTGACCATTCATTTCACCTATCTAGGTTCCTATGCAGTCTGCTTTGAAAGTATAAGATTCAGCTCTACATCTCAAATTTCTGATATTTGCATATTTTTGTATTTACAGTTATGAACATAATATACTTGTATACAATTCCTTTGCCATACACACAAACAGGCAATTTTTTTGTATGTCTTTCCTGTCTAATTAACTGAGTGAGCAGTAGTCTATGGCATGGCCTGTTTCTATGTAAATACTGAAAGCTCACTTGTAAATGCTAACCTGTATTCTGCTGCTCAGGTGCTGATCTATCTGCTGCGTGAAAGCCTGTCTTTACTGTTCTTTTGTTTCTTTTTAAGGCTATTATTTCTCTTCCCATTAATTCATTCTGGGTGTGGCTCAGCATGGAATCACTTTTGCCTATTATTTTAAAAAGGGTTTACCATTCACTCTGGTTCCACTTTGGAACTCCAGCACAAAAATCAAGACTAACACTCCAGTGCAGTACTTGGAGGCGTGCTGTGCTGTCAAAGGTGCTGTACTTCAGCTGAGATGTTACACTGAGAATCGATCCGTCCTCTCTGGTGGATGTAAATGGTGCCATCGCATTATTTTGCAGGGGGGGGGGTTCTCCTGAGTGAAAGTGAGGACTGCAGATGCTGGAAACCAGAGTTTAGATCAGAGTGGTGCTGGAAACGCACAGCAGGTCAGGCAGCATCCGAGGAACAGGAAAATTGACGTTTCGGGCAAAAGCCCTTCATCAGGAATTTCCTGAGTACCTGACCAACATTTATCTCTCAAAGGACATTGCAAGATGGGTTATCAGGTCGCAGCTGCTTTGGGAGTTTGCTGTGCACACACTGGCTGCCACACTACATCAGGGACAACACCTCCCAAGTATTTAAGTGGCGATAAAGTGCATTGGTACTTCATGTGGTGCTATATAAATGGAAGCAATTCTCTTTCTTTTCTTTTTCAGTATTCCATATCTAGAAAGCAACACTCGGTGGCGCAAATTTCAATGACAATAAACACTCAATGCAAGTTTGAATCCTTCACTGACATTCTGCACAATAGTAATGTGACAGGAACTTTTTCAGCTCCTCCGCTCGGAGCATTCCTGTAGAGATCATGAGGAACTAAGTAATCCAAGGAATGAAAGACAAATTTGGAAATAGTTTGAGGAGACATTGTCTGACTTTTATTTGAAATGTTTGGGAATTAATTACATTCCAGGTGTCAATTTATTTCAACGCACATTTACTTCAAGGTATTGTTCTGGCCACAGCTATTGTGTGCACTTGCCTTCACAATTCTCCCTCCTCATCACAATAAACAAAAATCCAGCAATAAAAATATTCCATTTGCACAGTCAATGCAATCATGTCATCCTTTCCTCTATTCCTGAATGCTGTGTTTCCTGAATCTGTACAGTCCTGCTCATGCCAACAGCCTTTGTAACCTCCAGCAAATGATGGAGGGCAGTTCACAATGGAAACATCACCTTGTACTCACTTGATGTCTATGTAAACAATCTTTCCACCAGACAATAAACATGAATGGGAGATTTGGCTGATTGTGTTCTGGCTTCCTATTTAATGCTGCTGACCGAGCCTCAGTATAGCCTCCAGCATCTTGCCTCAGGTCTGATATTTCAGCTTAAGGCCCAAGGCGCATATATTGAATGATGACATTACTGAAAATATTTTGAGCTCAAAGCAGATGATGGCAAAACTCAAACTGAGTTCAATAAATCTGATCATTTATGGCTAGGAGAAAAGAAAATGATGCTGTTTTATTGTTTTGAATGAAAAAGCTGGCAGTGCAGTGGCAGACTGATGAAGTGACAAATGAGGAACTGCAGGAACTGTTCACACTTATGAATTGCTCTCTGACACTGCTGCTTGCCTCAGTTGGGTGATTAGACACTTCAGATTCAAACTCGAATCAGGCCTGTTTCAGGAGAGTGACCTCCTTCAGTAATTCTTTGAGTCTATGAACCTGAACTATCAGAAGTAGCTGATAAATGTTCAGCAGCTCTAATCAAGGTATATTTATCCTAATTGTACCCCATCATCTACCATTAGGCAGTGAACAATATAGCTTTCAGCAGGCAGATATGATTTGTCTTTGCTTGCTCTTTCATAGAGCTATCCATTTAGCTGTGTGTGCTTTCAGTTTCCAAAAGCCATGCATTTGTTTTTCTTCTCGTGTATTCATAAGTGTTTATTCTGAAATTTGTTTCTCCCAGACTTTCAGACAGTTCATTCCAGATCATTAAAAACTTGTACTTTAAAAAGTAAGTTTCTCATCTTCGCTCTGCTTCTTTTGCCAATTCTCTCAAAGCTGGGTCCTCTGGTTACCGTCTCTTCCGCTTTAGTGGGAACAGTATTTCCTTATTTGCTTAATCAAACTGCTTCATAATTTCAAAGCCCTCTACTGTATTCTAAGTTTCTCCAGTTGAAGGAGAACAGTCTCAGTTTCTCCAGAGTGTCTACATATCTGGTGTGATCTTTAATGACACTATAGGCGATAAAATGCTGCCGAATGGAGGAAACTGCAAAGCAAACTACTGGCAGTTTGATGACACAGCAACAGTCAGATACAAGAAAGGATTTTTACTGGTATTTTTTTTACTGGTGTTGCATAAATATTAGCTCAGGACATGAGAAAAGAGACCCTGTTCCTTTTCGAATAGTACTGAGAAGGCAGACAGGAACTTTACATTGATAAAGAAAGAAATGTATGTAATATATTTGAAATGTATCTATATAGCGTCTTTCACAGTCATCAGCCTTCCAGAAGCACTTTGCAGTTCATGAACAGTAGAGTCATGGAGTCTTAGAGTCATGGAGTTATTCAACACGGAAACAAACCCTTTGGTCCAATTCGTCCATACCAACCAAGTTTTCCAAACTAAACTAATCTCACCTGCCTGCATTTGACCCATGTCCCTCTAAACCTTTCCTCTTTCTGTACCTGTCCAAATATGTTTTAATTGTTGTAACTGTAGCATCATCTACCACTTCCTTCGGCAGCTGATTCCCCATATGAACTAGCCTCTGTGTGAAGAGTTGCCCCTCAGGTTCCTTTTAATCTTTTAAATCAGTAAACAGTGCTGTTGCATAGGAAACACAGCAGCTAATCTGAGAAAGAAAACTCCCACAGGCAGATGTGATAATGAACATTTAATCTGTTTGTGATGTTGATTGAGGGAAAAAATATTGGCCAGAGCTTTTTAGATTACATTCCTGCTTTTCTTCAATAAAGTCTCATGAGATCTTTTATATTCACCAGAGAAGACAGATGGGACTTCAGTTTAACGTCTCATTTAAAAGATGGTATCTCCAACACTGAAGTGCTCTGTTTGTTCTGCACTTGAGTTCCAGCTGAGATGTTTGTAACTTAAATCTGTAGGGTGTGATTTGAACCCACATCCTTCATGATAGGGTGGTAAAGGTACCTCTAACTGAGCGTTGGCTGTGGAAAGCTTTAACTTGAATATAAAATGTCTGTTGCAAGATTAATTTGCTGGTGGAGGAGTGAGCTGGGATTCATATTCCTGATAAATTACTTGTTTAATGGCCAACTGCTTGCTGATTTGCACTTGTACACTCTGATAGATGGTGTTTCTTTTCAGTTTGTAACTTTGATTATGTAGTTATAGATGAATTACTCATTTCTGATTTGTTTTGTAAAGGCAAAAGTCTTTCTGCTATCAATCTGTTCACCCTGCCAGCAACTTTTGATACTGCTGTTCTTTACGAGGCCAATGGGTGTTGGGAACAGCTGCCCAGCTATATGTCAGTCAGACCCTTGCAGTGGCTTGGTCCTTATCACAACTGTAAAGTGTATTCATTAGCTTTAAAGCACCTTAAGACATCTGATGGCTGTGAAAATTGCTGTATAAATATAAATCTTATTTGCATTTACATTTGCTCTTACATTGGTGGCACGGTGGCTCAGTACTTAACATTGCTGCCTCATGGTGCCAGGGACCCAGGTTTCACTCCAGCCCTGTGTGACTGTCTGTGTGGGAGTTAGCATATTCTGTCTGTGTCTGCTCTGGTTTCCTCTCACAGTCCAAAGATGTGTGGATTAGGTAGATTGGCATTGCTACATTACCTTGTAGTGTCCATGAATGTGCAAGTTAGGTGGGTTAGCCATGGTCAATGTGGGGTTACAGGGTGGATCGAGAAGGGATGCCCTTCAGAGGATCAGTGCAGACTCAAATTAATGCTTCTACATTGTAGACATTCCTGATTCGACTTCTGTTTTCCTTCAGGTAAGCCATAAACCTGAACTTGCAAGTTTATGCATGATAGGCAAAATGAATGTCCTCTCCCACCCCTCTCTGCCTTGATTATGTTCCTGATGGGATGACCCACTTAGTACTGACTGAAAACCTCATCTGACTATTGCTGATGTTCGTTTTGGGGTAAGCAGGGTGTCATAATCTGGGAGCCATAACAAGAGGGTTTCTCGCTGGTTTCTTTGTTCATTTCTTTGTTCGAAGGCACTCTATACTTGACAGATCTGACATAGGAAGGGGCATCCCATAGAAAGCCACCCTCTTTTCTTGGTTTTGACATCCTTCACCCTGGTTCCCTCCCCATGAACTGACACACACTTGTGTCTGTGTCATTCAGCAGTCACCAGTCTTAGATACCAGCAGCAATTACTGCAATCCCACTGGCATTACCAAGCAACGAACAGCTGCTGGACTCTGATTGGCTATAAGCTCGACAGGCAGGACTTCAGCCCTTGGGGTCCTTGATCACAGGGAAGACCCAATTAAATGCTAAATTGGCACCCAATTCAGGAGGCCTTTCTGAAAAGAGGTTATGTGGCATCCTCATTTGGTGGCCTACCAATGGGCAAGACCCTTGATACCTCCTTTCCATACTGCCCAGAATATGGCTAACTTGGAAATTACTAGAGTAAAGCTGCTGCCTGGCAAAATGTAATCCAGCAGATGGCATTCATTTTATCCTAAAAAAACAATAACAGCCTTCAGCTCAAATCATATTCTACCAATGATAGTTTTGAGAAGTTTGAAGATCAAACTTTCTGTATATAAAACACCCAGTCCCTTTAAAGGTGATGCATTTGTATTTACACTTATGACTGCAGTAGTCTCACCTCTGTTGCTAAGGTTACAGTTTGGGCCTTCTCCAAAGTCTTCTGCTTCCCAATGGAACAATATGTGGCATTTAATATACAAGCAGTTCATGTCAGTCTTGCCGAGCTTTGCTTTAGAGAAAATGTCAGGGCTGACATCTTTCATAAACAGATAACAACAAAGATCTTTATCTCTTTGATGGTATGGATTCTACTGCATCTTCCAACATTTGAAAAATATGATTTTACACACAAAATTCCATAATGACAGAAATATTGAATACTTTTATCTGATCTCGATGACAATGGAGTAGATAATCGAATATTGAAATCCCATTTACAACCACAGCATAGTTTGTTACATCACATCGAGTGAATCCTTAGAAGAGTATAAAAAAAGTCGGAGTATACTTAAGAGGGAAATCAGGAGGGCAAAAAGGGGACATGAGATAGCTTTGGCAAATAGAATTAAGGAGAATCCAAAGGGGTTTTACAAACATATTAAGGACAAAAGGATAACTAGGGGGAGAATAGAGCCCCCAAAGATCAGCAAAGTGGTCTTTGTGTGGAGCCACAGAAAATGGGGGAAATACTAAATGAATATTTTGTATCAGTATTTACGGTGGAAAAGGATGTGGAAGATATGGACTGAAGGGAAATAGATGGTGACATCTTGCAAAATGTCCAGATTACAGAGAAGGAAGTGCTGGATGTCTTGAAATGGTTAGAGTTGGATAAATCCCCAGGACCTGATCAGGTGTACCCAAGAACTCTGTGGGAAGCTAGAGAAGTGATTGCTGGGCCTCTTGCTGAGATATTTGTATCATCGATAGTCACAGGTGAGGTGCCGGAAGACTGGAGGTTGGCAAATGTACTGCCACTGTTTAAGAAGGATGGTAAAGACAAGCCAGGGAACTATAGACCGGTGACCCTGTCCTCGATGGTGGGCAAGTTGTTGGAGGGAATCCTGAGCGACAGGATGTACATGTATTTGGAAAGGCAAGGACTGATTAGGGATAGTCAACATGGCTTTGTGCGTGAGAAATCATGTCTCACAAACTCGATTGAGTTTTTTGAAGAAATAACAAGGAAAATTGATGAGAGCAGAGCAGTAGATGTGATCTATATGGACTTCAGTAAGGCGTTCAACAAGGTTCCCCATGGGAGACTGATTAGCAAAGTTAGATCTCATGGAATACAGGGAGAACTAGCCATTTGGATACAGAACTGGCTCAAAAGCTAGAAGACAGAGGGTGGTAGTGGAGGGTTATTTTTCAGACTGGAGGTCTGTGACCTGTGGAGTGCCACAAGGATCGGTGCTGAGCCCTCTACTTTTTGTCTTTTACATAAATGATTTGGATGCGAACATAAGAGGTACAGTTAGTAAGTTTGCAAATGACACCAAAATTGGAGGTATAGTGGACAGCGAAGAGGGTTACCTCAGATTACAACTGGATCTGGACCAGACGGGCCAATGGGCTGAGAAGTGGCAGATGGCGTTTAATACAGATAAATGCGAGGTGCTGCTATTTGGGAAAGCAAATCTTTGCAGGACTTATACATTTAATGGTAAGATCCTAGGGAGTGTTGCTAAACAAAGAGACCTTCATAGCTCCTTGAAAGTGGAGTTACAGGTAGATAGGATAGTGAAGAACGCGTTTGGTATGCTTTCCTTTATTCGTCAGAGTATTGAGTACAGGAATTGGGAGGTCATGTTATGGCTGTACAGGACATTGGTTAGGCCACTGTTGGAATATTGCGTGCAATTCTGGTCTCCTTCCTATTGGAAAGATGTTGTGAAACTTGAAAGGGTTCAGAAAAGATTTGCAAGGATGTTGCCAGGGTTGGAGGATCTGAGCTACAGGGAGAGGCTGAACAGGCTGGGGCTGTTTTCTCTGGAGCGTCGGAGGCTGAGGGGTGACCTTATAGAGGTTTACAAAATTATGAGGGGCATGGATAGGATAAATAGACAATGTCTTTTCCCTGAGTTGGGGGAGTCCAGAACTAGAGGGCGTAGGTTTAGGGTGAGAGGGGAAAGATATAAAAGAGACCTAAGGGTCAACTGTTTCACACAGAGGGTGGTACATGTTTGTACGAGCTGCCAGAGGATGTGGCGGAGGCTGGTACAATTGCAACATTTAAGAGGCATTTGGATGGGTATATGAATAGGAAAGGTTTGGAGGGATATGGGCCGGGTGCTGGCAGGTGGGACTAGATTGGGTTGGGATATCTGGTCGATGTGGACGGGTTGGACCAAAGGGTCTGTTTCCATGCTGTACATCTCTATGACTCTATGACATCAATTATTGTGTTCTCAGCTTCCGTATTGGTGATAAGTCATCAGTTTTGAACATATTCATGGAATTGTAGAAACATGTAGCATTGAAGCAGAATACGTATTTCATTTGAGATGTCAGTAATGCCTCCTCTCACATCTACACTTTTGTTTCTAAACCTCATTCTCAACTTGCAATGTTTCTTCAGGTGGACTGTTTCAGATCCTGACAACTCTTTGAGTGAGAAAGAAATCTTCATTTCTCTTCTATATCTTTACCCAATGACTTTGAATCTATGTTTTCTATTATTTCTTTCCCGAGAGGAACTATCTTAGTCATTATCTTGAAAAATCTCTTGCATCAGCTCCTTACTGCAAAGGGAGAAGTCCTACCCTGTGCTTATAGCTGAACTCCCTCATCACTATCATCATCTTGACGCGAATCCTCTGTACATGTTCTAAAATCTTTACATCACTGCTGACATTTCTTGGAATGTCTATAATACTTCAACTGTGGCTTAAGCAATGATTTAAAAAGTCCGAATTTTTATAGACAGGAGACAAAAAAAACTGCAGATGCTGGAATCCAAGGTAGACAGGCAGGAGGCCAGAAGAACACAACAAGCCAGGCAGAATCGAGAGGTGGAGAAGTCGATATTTTGGATGTAATCCTACTTCAGGACCCTAGAAACATAGAAATTATGAGTAGGAGTAGGCCATTCAGATCATCCAACCTGTTCCACCATTCAATGTGATTATGGCTGTTACTCTACCTTAGTGCCATATTTCTGCTTTCTCCCCAAACCTATTTTTTCTTAAATATATTTAGTGACCCGATCGCCAAAGCCTCTAGTGCAGAGAATTCCATAGATTCTCCAGCCTCCAAATGAAGAAATTTCTTCTAATCTCAGTGTAAAATTGCCTGTCGCATATTCTGAGGCAGTGAGTCTTTGTTCTGGACCATCTGACCAGCTTCATCAATATTCTATATGCTTCAACGTGAGTCACTCCAACTAATACAGGGCCTGCTGACCAAATCTTTCCTCATATGACAAACTTGCCATTCCAGTAATTAGTTTGGTGACTCTTCACTGCACTTTCTGTATGGCAAGTACATCTTTTCTTATGTAAGAACATCAATCAGCTTACAATAATGTAGGTGTGATCTCACCAAGGCTCAGTGTAGCTACAACAAGACTTCCTTGCTCCTGTATCCAAAACCTTTTGCAATGGAGGCCAACGCATCACTTACCTTCCTAACTGCTTCCTGCACTTACATGGTAGCTTTCAGTGTCCGTTAAACAAGGGTACCCAGGTCCCTTTGTACATCAAAATTTCCCAATCTATCACCAATTAAAAATAATTTTGCCACTTGTTTCTCCTAACAGAAGTGAACAACTTCAAATTTATCTACATGCATTTTCTGTATATTTCCCCTTCTGTTAACTTTTATAAATAGTTTCCAACTTAAGTATTTTGTTACTCTGCTTATAAATTCAAGTAACTCAAGTAATTTTATAGACTTTTATGAACGTTCCCTTCTTCCATATTTGATATGTGGGAGGCTTTTAAAGACAAGTTGATTAGAGTGCAGGAGAAACATGTTCCTGTAAAAATGAGGGATAGAAATGGCAAGATTCGGGAACCATGGATGACAGGTGAAATTGTGAAACTAGCTAAGATGAAAAAGGAAGCATACATAAAATTTAAGCAACTGAAGACAGACGAAACTTTGGAAGAATATCAGGAATGTAGAACCAATCTGAAGCGAGGAATTAAGAGAGCTAAAAGGGGTCATGAGATATCTTTAGCAAACAGGGTTAAGGAAAACCCCAAAGACTTTTATTCATATATACGGAGCAAGAGGGTAACTAGAGAAAAGATTGGAGTCCAGATTAGAGTAGTACTGGAAAAGCACAGCATGTCAGGCAGCATCCAAGGAGCAGGAAAATTGACGTTTCGGGTAAAAGCTGTTCATCAGGAATGAAGACAGGATTGGCCCACTCAGGGACAAAGGAGAAAGGTAGTACATTGAGTCAGAGAAAATGGATGAGATTCCTAACAAGTACTTCGCATTGCTTTTCACCAAAGAGAGTGACTTGGCGGATGTTGAGGTTAAGGATAGATGTTTGATTACTCTAGGTCAAGTCAGTATAAGGACGGAGGAAGTGTTGGTTATTCTAAAAGGCATTAAAGTGGACAAGTCCCCAGGTCCAGATGGGATCTATCCCAGGTTACTGAGGGAAGTGAGAGAGGGAAGAGCTGGGGCCTTAACGGATATCTCTGCAGCATTCTTGAACACAGGTGAGGTCCCGGAGGACTGGAGAATTGCTATTGTTGTTCCCTTGTTTAAGAAGGGTAGCAGGAATAAGCCAGGTAATTATAGGCCAGTGAGCCTGATGTCAGTGATAGGGAAGCTTTTGGAGAAGATACTGAGGGATAGGATCTATTCCCATTTGGAAGAAAATGGGCTTATCAGTGATAGGCAATATGGTTTTGTGCAAGGAAGGTCATGTGTTGCCAACTTAATAGAATTCTTTGAGGAAGTGACAAAGTTGGTTGATGAGGGAACTGCTGTGTATATCATGTTTTTGGATTTCATTAAGGTGTTTGATAAGGTTCCCTATAGTAGGCTGGTGGAGAAAGTGAAGTTGCATGTGGTACACGCTGGAAGGGTTAGAAGGATAAAGAACTGGATGGGCAAAAGGAGACATAGAGTAGTAGTGGGAGTTTCTCAAAATAGAGAACTGTGACCAGTGGTGTTCCACAGGGATCTGTGCTGGGACTACTGTTGTTTGTGATATACATAAATAATCTGGAGGAAGGTATAAGTGGTCTGATTAGCAAGTTTCCAGATGACGCTAAGATTGTGGAGTAGCTGATAGTGAAGGGAACTGTCAGAGAATGCAGCAGAATATAGATAGATTAGAGAATTGGGTGGAGAAATGGCAGATGGAGATCAATCTGGGCAAATGCCAGGTGATGCATTTTGGAAGATCCAAATCAAAAGCGAACTATACAGTAAAAGGAGAAATACTGGGGAAAATTAATGTACAGAAAGATCTGGGTGTTCAGGTCCATTGTTCCCTCAAGGTAGCAATGCAGGTCAATAGAGTGGTCAAGAAGGTATTCCGCTTGCTTTCCTTCATTGAACTGAGTATTGAGTACAAGAGTCAGCAGGTCATGTTACAGTTGTATTAGACTTTGGTTTGGCTAATTTTGAATATTGCATACATTTCTGGTCGCCATGTTACCAAAAGGATGTGGATGCTTTGGAGAGGGTGCATAGGAGGATATTGCCTGGTATGGAGGATGCTAGCAATGAAGAAATTTGAATAGATTTCAGATTATTTTCATTAGAAAGATGGAGATTGAGAGGGTACCTGCGTGGGTTTCCTCCGGGTGCTCCGGTTTCCTCCCACAATCCAAAGATGTGCAGGTCTGGTGAATTGGCATTGCTAAATTGCCTGTAGTGTTAAGTGCATTAGTCGAGGGTAAATATAGGTTAAGGGGATGGGTCTGGGTGGGTTATTCTTCAAAGGGTTGGTGTGGACTTGTTGGGCCGAAGGGCCTGTTTCCATACTGTAGGGAATCTAATCACCCAAAAAGCTCATGCCAGAATCTGAAGGAACTTGATTCATCTTATAATGATCATTCAGAAGATGAATAAAAGGTATGGCGGGACCATGGTTATTAAAGAATGTAAGTTTAAATCCCCATGCCAGTTTGAGAGTTTAAATTTGGTTGAAATATCCCTCATAGCTGTCTGGTTGACATAAAATCACAACTGGTTCACTCATGTCCTTTAGAGAAGGAAACCTACTATCTTTATCCAGTCTGCCCTGTCCAACATCAGTCTGACTGATTCTTATATACCACTGATGAGGCAAGGTGCATCATTTCATATACTAGAAATGAGTATTAAATGTAACTTCACCAGCAAAGGCTATATGCAAAAATGATTTTCCAAAAAAAATGAACAGTCGAGGAAAATGATCAATGCATCTTAGCAGCACTTATCACCCACCAGAGACTGGGAAAGTAATATAGAATTGTGATCTTGGCTTTTAAAAAATGAACAGGACATCTACATTATCACAACAAATTGATTCTACCTGTTTTGGATTAACTATCCAATAAGAATTGTGCAATGACAATCAGAAAACTTTTCACCCAGTCCAAAATCAAACAGAGCATGAAACTAGAGGTAGAACGATTAGAAAATAGAACTCTGAAGGCAAATTATTTCAACTGTTCAAGACTTCATCATCTCACTGGCATTTAGGGAGTCCACTGATTTCATGTAGCTTTGAATGAAACATGATTGCTCATGTGGAGAACCAGTGCCAACCAGGATCAGATGATTAGGAGAAAGTGAGGACTGCAGATGCTGGAGATCAGAGCTGAAAATGTGTTGCTGGAAAAGCGCAGCAGGTTAGGCAGCATCCAAGGAGCAGGAAAGTCAACGTTTCAGGCATGAGCCCGAAGAAGGGCTCATGGAGAAGGGCTCATGCCCAAAACGTCGATTCTCCTGCTCCCTGGATGCTGCCTGACCTGCTGCGCTTTTCCAGCAACACATTTTCAGGATCAGACGATTGCTGTGCTTCAGTGCTTAATTGAATTTTTCCAAACTTCTCAATTTTTCCTTTTTCTTCTTCTTCCTTCCCATTGTCTCTTTCCCACCATATCTCCTGTTATGCATCTTCAATTTTGAGTTCCCTGGTTCAGTGTCATTTTAGACATAATGGATTCGCTCATCATTATTGCTGAGTATTGTATTACAATTTGTACTTGTTTGTCTCACTCTTTTAGAAGTATTCACCTGGATCGAATTCTGGTGTAAGGCTTTTAAAATTATGAACATTACAACAGGATTATTTTGGAGCTGACTTATTAACTGGAACTCCCTATTTTAATTCCAAGAATCCGATTCTAATCCAGGTGATGTAATTGAGCTTGAGTTCAGATGGGTAGACAGATGAGACAAAAGTAAAGCTTGCCTAATATCACTCATCTGACTCCTGTCCTATTTAAACTCCTCACAGCCCACGAGTTAAATGTCTTCCTGAGACCAGCTGGCTGGTTAAAATTGGGTCATTTGCAGGGGAAACTAATTAAATGTAAGGGCCTGGATGCTACATTTTTCTTTCTGATGTCCAGAAGTACATTTCTGTTTCTCCAAACTTCTCAAAAGGTCAGGCAAAAATGGGTACTGCAGATGCTGGAGATTAGAGTCGAGATTAGAGTAGCGCTGGAAAAGCACAGCAGGTCAGGCAGCATCCAAAGAGCAGGAGAATCAACATTTCGAGCAAAAGCCCTTCATCAGGAATAAAGCTGAAAGCCAAGGAGGTGGTCAGAGTAATGGGAGCGGGATGGGGCTGGGGCAAAGATAGCTGAGAGTGTGATAGGTAGATAGAGGTGGAGGTAAAGGTGATAGGTCAGAGAGGAGGGTGGAGTGAATAGGTGGGAAGGAAGACGGACAGGTAGGATAGGTCATGAGGACGGAGCCGAGTTGGAAGTTTGGAACTGGGGTAGGTAGGGTAAGGGGAAATGAGGAAACTGGTGAAGTCCACATTGATGCCATGGGTTTGAAGGGTCATGAGGCGGCGGGAATGGTCTTTACGGAAGGCGGATAGGGGGTGGGGAGGGAAATATATCTCTGGTGGTGGGGTCCATTTGTAGGTGGTGGAAATGTCAGCTGATGTGCGATGTACACGGAGGTTGGTGGGGTGGAAGACCTGGACCATCTCTGACACGTCTCTCCCCTTTCTGGACCTCTCCATCTCCATCAACGGCGACTAACTCAACATTGACATTTTCTACAAACCCACGATTTCCACAGCTACCTGGATTGCACCTCATCCCACCCTGCCTCCTGTAAAAATGCTATCCCATATTCCCAATTGCTCTGCCTCTGCCACATGTGCTCACAGGAGGACCAGCTCCACCACAGAACACACCAGATGGCCTCCTTCTTTAAAGATTGCAATTTATCCTCCCACGTGGTTGAAGATGCCCTCCAACGCGTCTCATCCATGTCCTGCACCTCTGCATTCAAACCCCACCCCTCCAACTGCAACAAGGACAGAACTCCCCTGTCCTCACCTTCCACCCCACCAGCCTCCATATACATCGCATCATTGGCGGACATTTCTGCCACCTACAAATGGACACCACCACCAGAGATATATTTGCCTCTCCACCCCTATCCACTTTCCATAAAGACCATTTCCTTCGCGACTACCTGGTCAGGTCCACGCTCCCTAACAGCTCACTCTCCACTCTTGGCACCTTCCCCAGCCACCACAGGAATTGCAAAACTTGTGCCCACACCTCCCCCCTCACCTCCATCCAAGGCCCCAGAGGAGCCTTCCACATCCATCAAAGTTTCACCTGCACTTCCACACATGACATTTATTGTATCCGTTGCTTCCGATGCAGTCTCCTCGACATTGGGGAGACTGGATGCCTACGCGCAGAGCGCTTCAGAAATCATCGCCCAGACACTCACACCAATCAATCCCACTGCCCTGTGGCCGAACATTTCAACTCCCCCTCCCGCTCTGCCAAGGACATGCAGGTCCTGGGCCTCCTCCATGACTACTCTTTTACCACCCGATGCCTGGAGGAAGAGCACCTCATCTTCTGCCTCGGAACCCTTCAACCCCAGGGCATCAATGTGGGCATCACCAGTTTCCTCATTTCCTCTCCCCTCACCTTACTCCAGTACCAATCTTCCAGCTCAGCACCGAACTTATGACCTGTCCTACCTGTCCATCTTCCTTCCCACCTATCTGCTCCACCCCCCTCTCCAACCTATTACCTTTACCCTCACCTCCATCCACCTATTGCCTCTCAGCTACCTTCCCCCCCAGTCACACCCCCCCCTCCCATTTATCTCTCCACCCCTGAGGCTCCCAGCCTCATACCTGATGAAGGGTTTTCGACCAAAACATTGATTTTCCTGCTCCTCAGATGCTGCTTGACCTGCTGTGCTTTTCCAGCACTACTCTCTTTTCAACAGGTCAGTTTAACATTAAACTTTGTTATTTCTTCAGCAAGCATATTTTCTGGCTTTCAAGAGGAGCCTGCTCATATTCCTCCCAAGGTGCCATTATGGTGACTCCACTAATCGAAGAACTGCCCAGTGTTTACTGGATAAGTGAGCAGTTGGTGAGAAACGGAGAATATTTCCGTGCTGGACACTCTGTGCTCCAACCAGAGAAGACGTAGAAAACACAGACAAACAGAAATTATGAAACAAAATCAAACAGGAGAGAAGGAGAGAACAAGTTATGAATTTCATTTGGATTCTGTTTCCCCATCAAAAAATACCATCAGCCAGATCCTAAACATGTTAAGTTCCAGGTCTTGGCTCCATTCATAAAATCATTCCATGACTTCACTTGACATTCTCTTAATAAACCCCTCTCATGGATTGTGTCCCAAACTGTGCCCCTTTAATGAATATGGGAACGGGAAGAGGACATGTATACTTTTTTGAGATTTCTATTTGATCTTTACTAATCCGCAACTTAACTTCACTTACCTCTCTTTATTTCTTGTCCCTTGATTACGTTACTTGACAAAAGTTGGTTGATCTCACCCTTGAAAGCTCCAGTTAGATAACAGCATCTGGAGCATTTAGTAGTGAGAATTCTTGCTGTCTCACTCTTTTAAACTCTTTCTCTATGTGAAAGAATACTTCCAGTTTTAAGGTTATACCTCCTCATTCCAGATTCTGCCATCAGATTAAAAGATTTCTGTATTGACAAATATGTGATTCTTATTTTAAACACATCAGGAGTTCTTGGGGAGGTGGTGGCAAGGGAGCAGTGTTGAGGGGTGGACTGGTAGAAGCAAAAACAAAAGTCGAAAACCTATTTATATAAGTTTATGTAACATCTTTTAAAGTACTGAAGCCACCCCAGGCACTTACAGAAGTACAATCATTCAAATGTTTGTCATTGAGACAGACAGGCAAGGTAAAAGAACTTGAGAAAGAGGCAGGTTTTAAGAAGTTTCTTCTAGGAAGAGAGAGAGAGAGAGAGAGCGAGAGAGAGTCTGAGCCATTTAGGGTGGAGATTTTAGAACATTAATCCTGAGGCAGCTGGAGATGTGACTACCAATGACAGAGCAATGAAAATCAGGAGGTGACCAGAATTGGATGAGTGAGGAATTGGAGATCTGAAGGTGTTCTAGGGTTAGTGGAGGCTACAGGGGTAGGCAGTGATGAGGACCGATGCCATGAACAGATTTGATAAGCAGGGTGCTGCATTGACTCAACAGCACTTCAATCAGTTGTCACCCCTACTGCTGCTCTCCACTCTCCTCTTCTGTGGCCTACGTTTGGCCATAGTTGTCCAGGATATAGAATCCTTATTGTGTGGAAACAGGCTATTTGGCCCAACAAGTCCACATCGATCCATCGAAGGTATCTCACCCAGACCCAATCCTTTACCCTATTACTCTACATTTTCCGCTGACTAATGCACCTAACCTATAGACACCTGAACATATGGGCAATTGAGCATGGCCAATTCACCTAACCTGCACAGTTGGGGACTGTGGGAAGAAACCAGAGCACCCAGAGAAAACCAACACAGACACAGGGAGAATGTGCAAATTCCACACAGACAGTTGACTGTGAGGCAGCAGTGCTAACCACTGAGACACCATGCTGCCCCCTGACAGACAGATTCTTCAACTGGGCAAGCTGATTGTGGAGGTCAGAGAATTGCTTTGGCTGTTGAAATCAAGTCTAGTATCTCATTTTCAATTGGGTATAGGTGACAAAACTAACTCCCATTGGACTGTCCAAGACATCTGTATTCATTTTACTTTTTCACACCGATGATATCATACATTGAAGTGTTTGGAGTGTCTGTAGGCATTAATGCAAGACATGGTCACGAAGATTATTGCTCTTGGCCATTCTTAATGAGATTAAACTATTATTCTGTGTAAACTTTATTGCGAGAAACGTAATTTATGAAGTAATGGAGTTAAAAGATGAATAATCTTCCTGTAAAGTTTAGACCTACAATGCCTTGTTTCATGAGTGAGCTGCATAATATTCTAGAGTCTCACTTGTCAAGTGGAATTAAAGCTGCTCTGTCAGCCAAGCTTGCATTTTAATAATACAACACGAGTACATGATTAATGTTTTTAATTAGGGATTGGGTGAAAAGTTGGAATTTAAATTCTCCACTTAAAATTTATCCTTCAGCAGTTTTGCTCAGCTATTAAAGGGTCATTTCTGCTAATGTGTTCATGTAGAATTACATGTCTCGTGTCGAACAAAAGAATCCCCACTGAGCTCAGCAAGATTGCACACGCCCTCCATTATCAATTACATTGAGCTGGCACAGAGCAAATCATTTAGCAATTCAATCCAGGTGGGTGAGCTGACCGTTCTAAGCTGCTTCTGGCTGTGTGCATGATAGTCACACTGCGGACGCATGAATAGAAACACAATAGCAATGATTTTGCTCTGCAGGCTTGGTTTATTTTCCCTGTCTAATTGGTTACACAGATTTATAACCAAAGCTATATTGTAGGCCTGAAAGTATGTGGGCCAGCTCATTTGAATAAAGCCGATCAGAACTGTTTGACCCTGCAGTGACGTAGGCAAAATTGGGAGCCCGTCCAAACATTTGGCCAAGGGCTCAGATTCAACAGGAAGGCACTCACTTAAAACGAAGTGGCTGTCTCTAAGAGCAATTTTTTTCAACTTGATAAAACTTCAAGTGAGTTTTAAAACTATGTCTGCCTTGATGGACAAATGCTATTGCTCCCTCTCATTGCAATTTCTAATTGCTTCTGAAATGACTGCGGCACATTCTCCTCCACAGTTCTGTGCAGGAGTCCATTCACTCTGGATCTCTCTTTGAGTTTTGATATTGACCCACAGTAATTGCTCATAGTCTTGCGAAGAGATGACTATGCATTGGAAGCATCAGCTTCAGTAACATTAAGTTGCTGTGCATCAAAGAGATTGAGAGTGGCAAATATAAATGTGCATTGGGAAGTGCAGTGTCACAGTAATGTTCCTTTGGGGGAGAAACATCTGCATGTTATCTTGGCATGATAGCCCTTCTAAGAACGAGGTTTCTGTCTGTGGTGATTTAGAGTAAATCACCTAACCTCCAGTGATCATGTAATCAAGTGGAAGGATAAATAACATGAAATAAAGGGCCAACAATGTAGCTTTAGGATGAGTAGATTATGAGTTTTGTCCTGTGTTCAAACAGTTATTTCTAGTTTAGAACAAACTGGAGTGAAGGAGATATCTGTTCCAGTTGGATTCAGTTGAAATTCTGTACATTGGCTAAAACAATGAAAATGATTGTGAACTGAGTGTATTTACAATCTGTTGAATTTCTGATATAGGAGAAAGTGAGGACTGCAGATGCTGGACATCAGAGTTGAAGACCATGGTGCTGGAAAAGCACAGTTGGTCAGGCAGTATCTGAGGAGCAGAAGAATTGACGTTTTGGGCATAAGCTTATGACCGAGGCATCGATTCTCCTGCTCCTCGAATGCTGCCTGACCAGCTGTGCTTTTCCAGCACCACATTCTTTGAACTTCTGACGTAGCCAAGCTGAAAGACTGAGAGAGTTTGAACTGCAAATCTTCAGTCGTAAAGAATATTTGAACTGAGATAATTCTAACCTGATGGGGCTACAATAAGATCCTAATGCCGCCTGCACCTTATGAGGAGTTCACAACTGAGGACTACTTGGAGGAGATACTGAGAGATAACCTTGTCAAAAGTAAATTGAAGGCCTCAGAAATCCAGGTCTCCATGTGATTCTTTGGCACATAGATCAAGTGGTTAATCTTCCAATTTTTGTTCGGAATCTGCCTTGACTTCCCAGATGGATAGGTGCAGGAGGCATTTGGAGTTAAGATGTTTGAGTTAGTGTATAAGTAATTGCTTTCATTGCACTTTAAAAAATATTTATGCAACTGTTTACTTAGAGTCTAGTTATCAGTTTATGACCTGTTATTCTTAAATAGTGAAGTTCTTCTGTTCAGACTACGAATCCTATAGATTCATGCTTATGGTAAATAACTGAGGTTTCAGATCCGAACAAAATTCCAATTTATTTATTCACTAGTGGCTAGTCAGCATTTATTACCCATGAGAAGATGGTGATGAGCTGCCTTCTTGAATTGCTGCAGTCCATATCCACAATGCCGTTAGGGAGGGAATTCCAGGATTTTGACTCAATGACAGCGAAAGAACTGTGATATATTTCCAACTCAGCATGGTGAGTGGCTTGGAAATAAACTTATAGATGGTGCCTTTCCGATGTATTTGCTATCTTGTTCTCTGGATGGAAATGTTTATGGGTTTGGAAGATGCTATCTAAGGATCTTTGGTGAATTTACAAGCACATCTTGTAGATAGTATACATTGCTGCTATTGAGCATTGGTTGTGGAGGGAGTGAATGCTTGTGGATGTAGTGTCAAATGAGTAGGCTGCTTTGCCTTGGATGGCGTCAAGACTCTCAAATGCTATTGGAGCTGCACCCATCCAGGCAAGTGGGAAGTATTCTATCACAATCCTGTCTTTGAATTTGAATATTGCTTTGAATTTGGTGGACAGGCTTTTGGCAGGGTGGGGGTGGGGTGGGGGGGGGGGTGTGGGGGTGGAGGGGGGTGAGGTGTCAGAAGGTGAGTTACCTGCTGCAGTATTCCTAGCCTCTAACCTGCTCTTTTATCCATAGTGTTTATATGGCAATTCCAGTTGAGTTTCTGGTCAATGGCAATCCCTGGATGTTGATATTGGATTTTGGATATTGTATTTCAGTGATAGCAACACAATTGAATATCAAGGGGAGTTGGTTCATTTGTCTCCTATTAGAGATGGTCACTGATGTAATTTGTGTTGTGCAAATATTACTTGCCATTTGTCAGCCCAAGACTGGATATTGTCCAGATCTTGTTGCATTTGATTCAGTATCTGAGGAATCATGAATGGTGCTGAACATTGTTCAATCATTTCTGAACATCTCCACTTCTGACCTTATGATGGAGGGAAGGTTATTGATGAAGCAGTTGAAGATGGTTAACCATGGTAATTTCTACCCCCAAACAGATTCCAATGATCCAAAAATGTGAATCCTTCTCCCCTGCACCAGTTCCTCAGCTACGCATTTATTTGCTCTTTCCTCCTATTCCTACTCTCACTGGCTCGTGGCACTGGGAGTAATCCAGATATTGTTATGCTTGAGAACCTACTTTTTAAATTCATGTCTAACTCCCTATATTCTCTCCTCAGAATCTTTTTCTTTTCTCTTCCTATGTTGTTAGTTCCAAAGTATGCAATGCCATCCTGCAGGTCCTTTTCCCCTTTGAGCATATTCTGCACCCTGCTCAATCTGTTTGAAGTCTGTCCGATTTAGCACAGGTATAGTGCCACACAATTCTCAATATGAAGACAACACCTCCACAAGGACTGTGTGCAATGGTCACTTACCGATATTGTCATATGCAGATACACTTGCAGCCGGCAAATTCATTTGGATGCGGTCAAGTATGTCTTTTCTCCCTTGTTGGTTCTGTCACTGCCTGCTACAGACCCAGTCTAGGAGCTATGTCCTTTCGGACCTGATTACTTGATCAGTAGGACTGCTGTTGAGCCACTCTTGTTGGTGGACGTTGAAATCCCCCTCCCAGAGTACACCCTTGCTACGCTGAGAGCTTCTTACAAGTGTTGTTCAATGTGGAGGAGTATCAATTCATCAGCTGAGGGGGGACGGTATGTGGTAATCAGCAGGAGGTTTCCTTGCCCATGTTTAACCTGAGGCAATGAGACTTCATGGAGTCTTAAGTCAATGTTGAGAACTACCTGGGTAACTCCTTCCCAACTGAATCACACTATGCAGCCACCTCTGCTTTGTCTGTTCTGCCGATGGGACAGAACATATCCAGGAATGGTAATGGTGGTGTCCAACACATTGTTTGTAAGGTATGATTCTGTAAGGCTGTTGCTTGACTAGTCTGTGAGACAGCTCTTCCAATATTAGCATGAGCCCCCAGCTGTCCAACCCCTGAGTGGATTGCTCTTCAGAGGATTGGTGTGGACTTGTTAGGCCAAGTGGCCTGTTTCCACACTGTAGGGACTCTATTCTATTCTATGTTCATAAGGAGGCTCAACTGGGCTGTTTCTGCCAATGTCTTTTCCAATGCATAGGTAGATGCTGGGTGAGCTGTCCAGTTTCATTTCTTTGTTGCGACTTTATAGTGATTGGTACAACTGAATGGCTTGCTAGGCCATCTCAGAGAGTAGGAGAAAGTGAGGACTGCAGATGCTGGAGATCAGAGGTGAAAATGTGTTGCTGAATAAGCGCAGCAGGTCAGGCAGCATCCAAGGAGCAGGAGAATCGACGTTTCGGGCATAAGCCCTTCTTCAGGAATGGAGCCCGAAGAAGAGCTCATGCCCGAAATGTTGATTCTCCATCTCAGAGAACAGTTGAGAGTCAATCACATTGCTGTAGGTCTGGAGTCACATGTAGGCCAGACCAGGTGAGAATGGTAGACTTCCTTCCCATGAAAGACATTTGTGAGCCAGGTGGGTTCAGACAATTTCTGACATACAAATTTGGCTTCATGCAATCAACTCCATTTAATTCTGTACCAAGATTAGAACAAGTTTAGGTGTGGTACTGGGACAGGTTTTTTGATGAGACGGTTTTAGGAATTTCCTCTCGACACCCCAATAATAACTCCAATTCTAATTTTGGCAGCATCCTCAACTCCATCAGCCCAGTCCCCCTCCCTGCCCACTTGGAACTGAGCAGAAACTGATTGGTTAAGGCTCCCACTTAAGGTGCTGAGAACTAAATGGAGCTGTTTGCATGAGGCAGTTCACATTCGTGCATTATTAGAGTCCATAGAGTCATAGAGATGAACAGCATGGAAACAGACCCTTGATCCAACTTATCCATGCTGACCAGATATCCTAAATTAACCTAGTCCCATTTGCTAGCACTATGCCCATATTCTTCTAAACCCTTCTTATTCAGATGCCTTTTAAATGTTGTAATTGGACCAACCTCCACCATTTCCTTTGGCAGCTCATTCCATACATGCACCATCCTTTACATAAAGAAGTTGCCCCTTGGGTCACTTTTAAATCTTTCCCCTCTAACCAAACCTATGCCTTCTAGTTTTGGACTCCCCCCATCCAAGGGAAAAGACCTTGTCTATTTACATGCCCCTCATTATTTTCTAAACCTTAATTAAAAACATCTGCCAGTAATGTGATTGTTCACTTTATAACTTTCTGATCAAAGACGTGTTGGAAGGATGTCTCAGTTCCTGGGTTTATAGCATTTTCATAAAACACATTCGCCCCCAAGCTCAGCATGATAAATGATCACTGTTGAAACCTTCCTACTGTTAGATTGACAGATTATGAGAAGATTTTGATGAAGAGGTCTTTATGAGTCTAAGGAAATGGTGGAAAACTGATTTATTATATGCAGCAACACTAAGTTTGATACCTGACATATTCATGTTGCTAGTAGCAGTTTGTGAGCTCTCCAGGCTCTAAGAAACCAAAATCAAGAACTGAATAGTAAATTACAGTTAACATTTATCCATTAAACACTACCTGTGTTCCTCCTCAGAGTGGAATAGTGTGGTCTTTATGTTCAATGTGCTGTTTTCATATTCTGAAATTTTAATTTTTCATTGAGCATATACTTTTAAAATGTCATGTTAAATATTGTTGTTTAATGTCAGAAGCTTACGCACGGTTTTTCAGGGCATTGTTGAAAAAGAGGATATGCTGTCCTGTGTGCTATCACAAGAATCTTGCATGGTGCGCAGTTCTGTACATGAGGTTGGGAGGATTGGGAACTTTGGTATTTAGTGATAGCTCTATGATCACCTTCCATGTGGGCATCCTCAATGGGGCAATAGGTATTGGGCCAGTGTTGGGGTGTGGGGTTAAGATGGAGGAGAAACCAGAGAGACCGTGAGAAAAATGGAGAGCTCCCAACAGCACACTTGAAACTATAATCGCCACAGCTTTACCATGATGGAACAAAGTTGTGAGCCTGTACTGTCACTTCCAATCTGACCTGCTCAGCAACAGTGAAGGAATGGCAATTATAGTTCCAAGTCTGTTGTTATAGAGTCATAGAGATGTACAGCATGGAAACAGACTCTTCAGTCCTAGCCATTCATGCTGACCAGATATCCCAACCCAATCTAGTTCCTTCTGCCAGGATCTGGCCCATATCCCTCCAAACCCTTTCTATTCATATCCCCATCCAGCTGCCTTTTAAATGTTGCAATTGTACCAGACTCCACCACTTCCTCTGGCAGCTCATTCCACACATGCACCACCCTCTGCGTGAAAAAGTTGACCATTAGGTCTCTTTTCTTACCCTCTCACGCTAAACCTATGTCCTCTAGTTGGAGAGGAACTTGCATGGTATGATGTTCCTGTATATCTGCCAGCTTTGTCCTGCAAGGTGGTAGAGATCATATGTTTAAAGCTATAGTCAAAAGAGCCCTGATGATAAATTGCAGTGCATCTTGTAGATTGCATGCACTGCTGCCACTGTGTGTCGGTCATGTGGAGGGGGTGGATGCTTTTGGATATGGTGCCAATCAAGCACGCTGCTTTGACCTGGATGGTGTCAAGCTTTTTGAATGTTGTTGGACCTGCACTCAACCAGGGAAATGAAGAGTATTCTATCAGCCTCCTGACTTGTGTCTTGTCAATGGTAGGTGAAAATGAGAACTACAGATGTTGGAGATCAGAGTCAAGATTAGAGTGTGCTGGATAAGCACAGCAGGTCAGGCAGCATCCGAGGAGCCGGAAAATCGACATTTTGGCAGGAGCCCTTAATCGGGAATGGCTCTGATGAAGGGCTCCTGCGCGAAACGTTGATTTTCCTGCTCCTCGGAATGCAGCCTGACCTGCTGTGCTTTTCCAGCACATTCTTGTAAATGGTAGACAGGCTTCAGCGAGTCAGGAACAATGTTCCCTTGAAGCTGTGCAGCTGCTCTCAGGATATTCACACACTGTCACATTGACTTCCTAGGGGCGGCATGATGGCTCAGTGGTTAGTACTACTGCCTCACAGCACCAGAGTCCCAGGTTCAATTCCAGCCTTGGGTGATTGTGTGGAGTTTACACGTTCTCGCTGTGTCTGTGTGGATTCCTCCGGGTGTTCCGGTTTCCTCACACAGTCCAAAGATGTGCAGGTCAGGTGAATTGGCCATTCTTAACTAACCCATAGTGTTAGGTGCATCATTCAGATGAAAATGGGTCTGGGTGGGTTACTTTTCGGAGGGTCGGTGTAGACTGGTTGCGTGGCCCCACTGGACTATTCCACACTGCAGGGAATCTAATCTATCTAATGTTATAAATATAAGTCATTGCCATGCGCAGACTTCAAAGGTCAATGCGGAAACGAAACATTTGAAGTTAGGTTGGTCAGGAAATGAATTAGTTCCGGGAGAATTTCCAGTCATTAACTGATTAGGACCATAATGACATGGATCTTGATTTTAACAGATTGTGTAAATTGAATGCTAACAAATTGGTAGCTGGGTATACCTTGCTTTCCATTTTATTTTCATTGACTTCTTCCCCAATGAACTTCACTCACACTCTAAGCTTTTAAAGTTCACACCATACTTGAATCAATAATTAAGGGATAAATATTTACAATTTAGTACAAATGTTGCATTTTCAACACAAATCAGGAATAGTTATAAATTTTTATAACTGGGGCATACTGGGATTCAGACTAAAATTTTGAAAACTGACAAAAAAGGCTTTTGCCTAATAGTCAACAAGTATCGGATCAAGACTCCACTCACTTGACAGTGATCATAAGAAAGCAGTATACTGCAGGGATGAGGCTTTTTTGATGCAGAGCTTGTGTCACTGGCTCTGAGACAGGAGGCGTGGAATCAAGTCTCACTTGCTCCAGAGGTGCACAGTCTCGACAACTTGATTAGAGATTATCTAAGTACAGGGATGGAATGAAGGTGCAAGATGAAATTGACTTTAAGTCTGGTTCAATAAAGACAATCGATACTTATTGGGAATGAGTTCCAGCTTGGCATTGTCCCCTTTTCAGTCTCAGCTGAGTATTGCGTTTCAAATTTTGAGGGTGAAATAACTGCACAGAGGCAGGTATCCTTTATTCACATGTGCACAGTACGTTGGCCAGCCAATTCAGAGTCACTCCCTGAAGAGAGGCAGATCTGAAACTCCTGGGTATATATTTTTTCTGACCTGTAAGCAGTAACAATAAGAGAACAGTGTAAGTAATCTCAAATAACTGAAGAAGGGTTATTGGTACATACATTTTGGAAAGGGACGCTTAAGACGTTTTCGGGCTCTTGCCCGAAATGTCGATTTTACTGCTCCTGGGATGCTGCCTGAACTGCTGTGCTTTTCCAGCACCTCTCTAATCTAGACTCTGGTTTCCAGCATCTGCAGTCATTGTTTTCACCTGAAGATTTTATATACCTTATGAAAAGACTGCACAGAGGCTGGTCACCAAGTCAGCCTTTTTTTTAAGATTCTCTACAGCATGGAAACAGGCCACTTGGCCCAACAAGTCCACACCAACCCTCCAAAGAGCAACCCACACAGACCCATCTCCCTCCAACTAATGTACCTAACACTAATGGACAATTTAGCCTGGCCAATCCACCTGACCTGCACATCTTTGGATTGTGGGAGGAAACCAGAGCACCTGGAGGAAACCCATGTAGACACAGGGAGAATGTGCAAACTCCACACAGATTGAATCTGAATCTCTGGCGCTGTGCAGCTGCACTGAGCCACTGTGCCACCCTGTTATTTGCTGTCTGTTATTTATTAGTGCACAGTACAATGGCTGTGACAACTTGGAGTCAGTCGCCTGAACTGAGGAGGTTCTAATCTCCTGTTTTTATTGCTTTTTTACCCCTATATCAAACAGTGGTGCTTATATTCCCCAGCACCCATGTTTGCCTGTGTACAGGTGCAAAACACAGTGAAAACACCAAGTGAAAATAACTTTATTAATATTCCACCACCAGGAAAGACATCTATGTGACCAATAAACAAGTGACAAGCAAAGCCCAGATTGAGCAGTGCTCACATGAAAAAAATGAGAAGTGGAGGGTAGGGACTAAATCAAAACAGAATTGGATGGGGAAAATCTCCTGGGTATTTTTTTTTAAAAAAACCCATACTACTGCTAAACAGCAGTAGTGCTTATTTCACCCCAGCATCCATGTCGTGTACGTGTAGGTGCAAGACGAAGTGAAGAAACGACGAGTGCAGAAAACTTTATTCATATTATACCACGAGGAAGAAAAAACACCTGAGTGGCCAGTGACAAGCAGTGTCCTTTTCTTTAGTGAAGGGGAGGGGAGGGGCTAAATCAAAATAGAATTGGAGTGGGGGGGGGGGAGAGCTCCTGGCTTTTTTTTATTTTATGAAACCATACAAAATACAAACATTTGACAATAAACGAAAAGCATCAGTCACAAAAAAAACACAATTTACAGGAGAAGGGGCAGCAAGGCCAAACCCCAAACCTAGCTCCTGGGTATATGTATTCTTTCCCAAATTATTTATCTTTATTTTATAACTGGTCCAAATGACAAACAAAGAGTTAACATGAACAGCTGTATACAAGAAACAGCAGTTTACAGGGGAAAGGGGCGGCAAGCCAGACCCCCAAACCCCACCATACAACCAGTTTCCTGGGAGATGAGGACAAACCTGAAATCACACTTTCATTAACTCCTGGGGATTGTTTTTTTTATCTCAACACTGATCCTGCTCCCTCAGAGTCAGATCTGTGTGAACAAGATGTCTGACACTTTTTTTTCTTCACCTGACAGTGTTGGTGCTCATTTTTCCCTGGTGTGTGTGTGTGTGTGTGTGTGTGTGTGTGTGTGTGTGTGTGTGTGTGTGTGTGTGTGAAAGTGTCGGACACAGTGAAAAACAACAAGTGTGTAAATCTTTATATTCCACAACACCAGAGTGGCCAGTGACAAGCAATGACCTTCTCATCAAAGGGCAATGTTGTGTGATCAAAATGTGAAGGACAGGGCAGCGATTAAATCAAAATAGAATTGGAGGAGGAAATGAAACACTCCACTCCCTGTGGTGCCTAGCTCTCCCTGAACAACTCAAGAGTGTTGGTGGACACTGTGTGTACCTGGGCTCTGGTGTAACCACAGAAGAGAGGCAGGCAATCAGCCCTAATGACCCCCTCCATGGTCCGCTGCCTGGACCTGTTTATGACCGGCTTGGCAGGCCCAGGAGCTCCAACTTACCCTCCTCCCCCTCCGCACCGGGTGCCCAAACATCATGAGCATGGGACTGGAGAGTTCCTGGGCATATTGGTCAGCCAGGGCTTCCTGATTGGCCTAGGTTAACAACCTCAATCCCAATTTCATAGTCAATGCAATCCAATTGGTTCCAATCACGACAGAGGGGTTTGTCTAAAGTAAGCAGAAAAAAAAACTGCCCCATCGGCAGGAGGATCAATAAGCAGAAAAGTCACAGATCTAAGACATTGGCAAAAGAACCAGCAATGACATGAGCAGAAATGTTAATATGCTGTGAGTTGTTATGAAGGGGAATTAGCATTCTGAAAGATTGGTGAAAGCAGATTTAATTGCAAGTGTTGAAAGGGAATTGGATTGCATGAAAAAGAAAAATGCGAAGGACTTTGCAAAGTAAGCCTGGGTGGTGAGGTAATTAGATAGCCAATATGGGCATGATGGGCCAAGTGTCCTCCCATTTATGCTGTGTAAATTCAGATCCAAAGAACAAATCAACAACAATGCTCAAAGAAAAATCACTAACAGAATTCAGTGTTTTGATCTCCTTTGATTTTTCTCCCACTTTGCTCTTGGATATTAATCTTTAATTCACATACATTCCAGGACATACCTGAAGGATTAGCAACTCGAAGTAAACCAAGAACTTCTAAATTAAATGTGGGAATTTCTAGTTCATCTGTTAAAAACTGGAATGGCTTCAAAACGTGGCTGTTTTGTCTTTGGGGAAATAGGTGATTGATAACTCTCTCTGTGACCTCTTTCATGCTAAAGCTGGGGAGGGTGGGTGGTTCAAGAGATGTGAGCACATTCAATTCGACAGAATGAAATGTTGATGACACTTTTCTCTCTGATTAGGAAACTCCATTATAAAACTGTGAAGTCCAATCCAGGAGACAAATATAAAGGAAGCTGAAATTTTGAACCATGGTTGCCTCACCTCTCAAATTCTAAAGCCTAATAACTTCTCGACTGGAAAAATATAACTGTAACAGGAAAGAATCATAAAACTATAGACCTAGGAACTGCCAGTTGTGGGAGAAGAGGAAGTGAAGTGGATGAGTTGAATTTGCAATTATCTAAATCAACATATCTCACTTGAAAGGCCTATGGGAAAGAAAAGGCAGTTCTGTAGATTATCTGTAGACTGTTCAAAGTGATTTACTGAAAGAAGATTAGCCTGTTGTGGAACAAGTCTAGTTCCAATTCCTCTAACAGAAAGAAAGATCTTCCGCTTATGCAACACTTTTCATGATGACCTCCAGGCTGTGCCAAATACTTCCCAGTCAATCAACTTCATTTGGAAGGGTAGATATTCCCGCAGGATTGAAAATGCTGCAGCCACACTCGAGCACAGCAGAGTCACATAAAGATTAACATGTTAATTACCAGATAATATGCTTTTCAGTGACAACAAACAACAACAGAAATTGCAGGAGAAACTCAGCACTTCTGGCTTCAGTTTTGAAGAAGGGTCACTAGACTTGAAATGTTAACTCTGTTTTCTTTGCCTGGATGTTGCCAGACCTTCTCAGTTCTCCAGTAATTCCTATTTTTGTTTGTTTCAGATTTCCAGCATCTGGAGTTCTTTATTTTGCTGATCAGTGATTTTGATTGACGTTTAAATGGAATCATTAACAAGAGAAGAATCCACTTGTTCTTCTTCAAAACAGCACAATGGGACTTTTGGAGCTACCTGAGATACAAAATCTCATTTAATGTCCCATTTGAAAATCAGCACCTCCATTAAGTGGAGTGGCAACAGCTTCAAAGGAGGTTGGCTATCTCACTACTCAATTAACACCAACAACGTGGTCATCACCATTTTGAAAAGCTGAAGAATGGTTATTGGACTTATTCTGATTTCACATCACAGATGAAAATCATGCTGAAAGCCCAAGGAAGCAAAAAAGGTTCCTGTAATTTGGAAGTCATTGTCCTATGACATAAATAGGACTTGAACTGCCACTTGTGGTTGAAACAGGACACCATTGGCCCATAATAAAACAAAGAACGGCGAATGGTGGAAATCTCAAACAAAACAGAAATCGCTGGAGAAACTCAGCAGGTTTGGCAGCATCAGTGGAGAGAAAGCAAGTTAAAGATTTGAAGCTGGTGACCAGAGAGTGGTGGGCCTGTGGAATTCATTGCCTCAGAGTGCAGTGGAGGCCGGGACGCTAAAGTCTTCAAGGCAGAGATTGATAGATTCTTGATGTCACGAGGAATTAAGGGCTACGGGGAAAATACTGGTAAGTGCAGTTGAAATGCCCATCAGCCATGATTGAATGGCGGAGTGGACTCGATGGGCGAATGGCCTTACTTCCACTACTATGTCTTATGGTCTTCTGGACCATTCTTCAGAACTCAGAGCATAGTTTCTATGACTGGTCATGCAGGCGGTGAAATTAAAGAGCCTCATGGTGAATTTTGAATTATTTTTGCCACAGATGAACAGGCACAAGAGCTCAAGCAGAAGCACAGGAATTATTAAACTAAGCCTACAGCTCATTCACTCTGTAACTAAGTTGCTGGCAATTTAAGCAGGCCTGAGCTTCACTGGGATAATCTGCAGCTCACCTACCACATTGAACTGAGCTGTAGAGGAAGGAGAGGTGGCTTCCAAATCATATGGCCTCTTCACCACCAAATAAAAAGTCAAATTCTAAAACCCATCCTCTATCATGCTAGATCCATTATTACTTAAAATATCGATTATGTTGCATCCTTCTCTGTGACCAGCTCCTAGTTCGATGCATAAAGTTGTCAGCCTTCCAGAATTATCCTGAAGTCTTAGTAATCTCCTGGATCCTGCTTCTATCAAACTGGGGAATAAAATCATTGGGACGTTTCTAAAACAAATACTTTATAGTAATTCAGTTACACTGTTAGAGCTGGACTATGAACCAAAAGTTATCCAAATCGGTAATGAAAATGTAAAATGTCTGCTGACTGTGGGAAGGTAAGACTCTGTGAAAATGGTTATGTCGAGTGACCATCAGGATACATTGGTGACCTTAGCAGGTCACGTCCGGAAAATTTGAGGATTATGTTGCAATTAGGGTTGGTAAAATGTTTTGTGCAGTGTGGAAAGTCTGCACGTTTCAAAGGGAATAGGAAGGATTGGAAAGTTATCTTCTGAGTGTAGAGAAACGCTGTGATAGATCATCTTGAAAATGATGTGGATATTTACACTGCAGCACAGCATCAGATGGGAAACGTGTTGACTTAGATTTTCCTTTTATTACATTTGCCTATGAGTGCGTTGAGTCAGAGTCTAAGTGTTATGGAGTTGAAAAGTTGTGCTATGAATATTTTATTCCTCCCAACAAAAGACCCCACAGCTGAATGTCTGAGACTCCCTTAAGCAGTACTAGAATATTCTAGAATCCCTCTTTGATGATTATCATTGAATACTTTCACCAATATGGTACGACTTCATAAAGATCTACATTACAGAATGAACATGCCCAAAGCTTTCAAAACAACCCCACAAAACACCGAACAGCCTTTTAATTAAATGGATTTGAAACTTTTCTCCTAAATAAAGCATTTTATTTAGTAATAGGAGATCAGATTAATAATTTATTTCTTTTTGAAAGGTCTGTGCTTGCCTGCAATGTTATCTGCACAGTAAACATCAGTTGCAAAGAATAAGATTTTTTTAAGATGCCTGATTTTGAACAAACTAGGATTTTTTTCAAATCTACCTTGGGATATGGATGCCACTGATAAGGTTAGCATTTAATACTCATCCCTAACTTTGCTTAGAAGGTGGTGGTGGTCCTTCTTTTTGAACAGAAACAGTACCCATTAGAGCGGCAGTGAGGGTAAAGTTGCATTGATAGTGTCAGTTTTGCGTCTATTTGCTTCTGTTCACTGATTAACCATCAATATAGTGAACTGGTGGCTGATTGCACCCTGCATTGTGCGATCCCAATGTTGTGATGACACCAAGGCACGAGTATGGTGATGTATGTGTGAAGCAAATATGAATGGTCAGTACATTCCTCAGTATCTGCCAAAAACACGCATAAGCCAAAAGGAAAATGGCAGCTATTAAAGACCCACACAAAAACAACTGCTTTGAGTGACTAGATTTGACTTATTATTGTCACATGCACTAGGTCCAGTGAAAAGATTTGTTTTTCTTACAGTACAGGCAGATCATACCTGTACATTAAGGTAATAGAATTGAATGAAAAATACAATGTTACTGCTGCAGAGAAGGTGCATAGACAGTGAGATCAACATTAAATTGAAAATTTGAGAGGTCAATTCAGAAGTCTGATAACACTGGGGAAGAAGCCTGTTCTTGAACCTGTTCATAAGTGTGTACAAATTTTTATTTCTTCTGTCTGACAGAAGAGGGTGGAAGAGAGTATAACAGGGGTGTGGGGGGGAGGGGATCCAAGGCAGTCGGAAGTATAGAAGGAATCAATGGATGGGAGGCTGGTTTGCGCGATGGACTGGGCTGTGTTCACGACTCTCAGTAGTTTTTTTGTGGTCAGTGAGTTAGTGAAGGTGTAACAGGTTTTTTTTTTAAAAAATGAAGCATTAGGATTACGCAAATTGATATCACTCATTCCAGAACATGAATGTCACTGAAAAAGATGATTAGATCAATTCACCCTGTCTGATCTCCATTGTGCTCAAAGTCAGTGAGGAGCTTCCCAGCATCAGGAGCAAAATCTCTCATTTTCCAACCAATTGTTGAAATACGAGATGTGATCCTTGTAGCAGTGATAGGTCTATTCCCATGCATTGACATCCTCATTATGACAACACCTTGCCTCATGCATGAGCACTTCCCCATTCGCCCACCCGTCCCTGACATGAAAGCTAGAGCAATAACTCCAGTTTGCTACTTGATTCTCCAGCACTCCATGAGCCATCTAAATCTAGGGCGCCCTCCTTGAAACCACAGCCCCCATCTCCCCTGTCCACCAGGACCTCCAGTTTCCCAGGAGCATAATGGTTTTCTGACTGCCCTCTGTCTGACATTTCTGGGGCAGCAAGCAGGAACCATGTGGGGCAGCTCCTGACTGCAGGCCCTTGACCAGATGCAACACTGGACTTTAAATGTGGCACTGGTGCCAGAAATCCCAGAAGTCCCAGCAGTGAGCAGTGTTTACACTGTGAGTGGGAGAATGCATCAATGATTATTTGAGTCGTAACAACGGGCTGAATTTTACCAGAAATCAACTAAGTGTCAATTCTGGCAAGTTTCAAAATGGCAACTTCTGGCAAGTTTCATTACATTTGTGCTACATCCCTATAGGTAATGAAGAGAGTTTGGGAAAATAATGTGAGAAAATCTGTTAAAACTTGTGACGAGAAACCATTTTGAAACTTGCCAGAATTGACACTTAGTTGATTTCTGGTAAAATTCAGCCCATTGTTACGATTCAAATAATCATTGTTGGTCTATGCCTAACATTAGTTTAACGTCTGACCTGCCATTTTGAACTTTATCATTCTAATTAGCATCCTCTCTAAAGTACACACAACTCAACGTCATCTCAGTAGCCCATTAAGTGAGCTATTCCCACCAATGTGATTGAAAAGCACCATCACGGGTTAGTTGCTGGTTACTGTCCACTGACCCCTGATGACTTTATGGAAGATTTTGGCTGTTTCTAAGAATTCATAAATGTTGGTAAACTCTGCAGTAAGTGAAGCTGGAAAGTTGCTATTGCAAGGTATTGTGGAGGCTATAATCATACACTCCCTTGGGTTGCAACTCCAGAGGAAAATAGAGCAGAAGCAGCAAAGACTTTACTTGCATAGAAGGATGAAGGCTCTTACTGAGGTCATTACTGAGATCTAACCTTCAGGGAGCCCTTCTCGAGCTTTAGATAGTGCCAGCCTCACATGGACTCATTCTTCTGCTCAGTCATGTAACCACTGAGCAATTGATGTTTGAGGATGTTTTCAAATCAACTTGTTCAGTGATGTTATTTCACACTTCTGGAGCAGGTGAGACTTGAATTCAGACATTCTGGTAGGCACCACCAGAGCCTATTTAATTGATATTTGTATGTTTTGGGTTCACAGTTATGGGTGTTTTCAGGGACTTTATGATTTAATCTCCATTGATTTTAAGGAGAATTTTAAAGGAGGAGAGATGGAGAAAAAGAGGGGGAGAGGTTTAGCTAGAATCCCAGATCCCAAGACTGACATTTGCCTGCCATTTTATATCTCCCTTTGTAGTACAATGATTTTCTTAAACTGTCTGTGCTTTCCATAAAGAATGCATTCACATCAGTGTTTTTCATTAATATATGTTCTTTTGATCCTTTGTGTCAAATACAATAAATAATATTTATTGTACATGAACAACTTTTAACGTGCATGAAAAAAACTGACTCAAAGAAGTGAAAGAGAGTGCAACAACAAATGAATAAATCATTTAAAATATGAGAAAGGAGAGAATAATGCAATGATAACATTAACAGATTTGGGTAGAGGAAGCAGATGTGGAGCATAAACACCAGTATTGAACTTTTCGGTTGAATAAATTGTTTTTGCAATGTAGACTTCATGAGCTAAATGTTCAGGTCCAAATAGGAGCAGAATTCCTATTGCAGTCCTGTGTCATCTTGCTGGAGGCAGTATGGGTGTTTGTTAGGGCTCCCTCACCACAAATGGGAGCACTATAGTTGACTGAGGTGACATCCCAGCAGCAGACAAAGGAAGCTAACGCTTCCATGAAGTGTCAGTCCTTTCTGTCTGCCTGGATTCAACTTTTGAAGATGCTTCTCATCAGTAATGGAAGCCCAGCTGCTCAGTTTGTTAACTTTTAATATAACATTGAAAATGTTAAAGTGGGTACTTCCTCCTAAGGGGCGCACTCACTCTCACGCCTTCAATGAAAAGCTGGTGCTTATATTGAGCTTGATAATCTCTTATTGGCTCTCCAGTTTCATTATCCCACCTACTGGCCACTAACTGGTCAAATCAGGGAAAGTCCCAGGCAATTCACACACATACACATACACACACACACTACAAGCTTCCAATCCCTATGTTATACCTGATGGTGGGATCCTGAAGCCATTGACGAAACTCCTACCTGAGGCAATGCCTCACTCTTGATCTACAAAGCCATATAACTGATTCCCACTCGCTATAATTGTAGCTACTCTCAGTGTTGTTCCAAGCTCAAATACTTAATTTGTCTGGTATACAAATTCAGTTTCTTCCAGTGTGCAATTCTGGTACAGTATATTAGTATAAAGGTGATGTCTTTTTGAAAAGAATTATTTTCATTTCAAGCCGTAGGATTGCTTCATGTTTTGAAAGTCAGTAACCTGACTGCCATTGTAAGTACTGATTACACAGCTACTTGTTTGAGATGTGGTTAAAGTGTGGTTGCAGGTGAACTGGAGCAGAGTGTTTGTGCAGAGATGGAGCTTTGGTTGGAAACTTGTGGGTGATTGTTGACTAATGACCAGTTACCAATGCCAAAGCTTTTCTGCTGGTCAAAAACTATGTGATTGGTTCTTCAGTAACTGAGCAGCTTGGAACGCGAATAAGATACAGAGAAGCCTTCAAACTACCAATAAGTCAGGAACTTTCCCTGTTCTCTTCAATAAAAGGCACTTTAAGTATGAAGGAAACCAGGTTTTCTCTACTTCAGCTGTTGCTATAAATTGTGGCTTTTAGTTGATAAGTTGGCTGTACAGGGCATTAGTTAGGCCACTTTTGGAATATTGCATACAATTCTAGTCTCCTTCCTATTGGAAGGATGTTGTGAAACTTGAAAGTGTTCAGAAAAGATTTACAAGGATGTTGCCAGAGTTGGAGGATTTGAGCTATAGGGAGAGGCTTAACAGGCTGGGGTTGTTTTCCCTGGAGCGTCTGAGGCTGAGGGGTGGCTTTATAGAGGTTTATAAAATCATGAGGGACATGGATAGGGGGGCGGCACAGTGACACAGTGGTTAGCACTGCTGCCTCACAGCACCAAAGACCCTGGTTCAATTCCCACCTCTCTCCGGGGGTTTCCTCTGGGTGTTCTGGTTTCCTCCCACATGTGCAGGTCAGGTGAATTGGCCATGCTACATTGCCAGTAGTGTTAGGTAAAGGGGTAGATGTAGGGGAATGGATCTGGGTGGGTTGCTCTTCGGAGGGTCAGTGTGGACTAGTTGGGCCGAAGGCCTGTTTCCACACTGTAAGTAATCTAATCTAAATAGATAAGGTCTCTTCCCTGGGGTGGGGGAGTCCAGAACTAGAGGGCATAGGTTTAGGGTGAGGGGAAAGATATAAAAGAGACCTAAGGGACAACTTTTTCATGCAGAGGGTGGTACTTGTATGGAATGAGCTGCCAGAGGAAGTGGTGGAGGCTAGTCCAATTGCAACATTTAAAAGGCATTTGGATGAGTATATGAATAGGAAGGGTTTGGAGGAATATGAGTTAGGCACTGGCAGGTGGGACTAGATTGGGTTGGGATAATAACCTAAATAATAAGACCCGGCAAGCAGGTAAGTGCTGCGTTTTGCTTGTTTTGGTTTCTTTACATTTAGTTTTTTTTTAAAGAAAGCTAGCTTTTTAGAGGGATGGCAGTGCAGGCAGTGCAATGTTCCTCTTGCAACATGTATGAGGTGAGGGAAGCCATTAGCGTCCCTGCTGAGTACACTTGCAAGAAGTGCACCCATCTCCAGCTCCTCCAAGCCCGTGTTAGGGAACTGGAGCTGGATTTGGATGAACTGCGGATCATTCGGGAGGCAGAGAGGGTCATAGATCAGAGTTTTAGGGAAGTAGTTACTCCGAAAGTTCAAGATAGTTGGGTGACAGTGAGGGGGAGTGGGAGGAGGAAGCCAGTGCAGGGACCCCCTGCGGTCATTCCCCTCAAGAACAAGTATACCGTTTTGGATACTTGTGGGGGGGATGACTTACCAGGGGCAAGCAACGAGGTTCAGGCCTCTGGCACGGAGCCTGCCCCCGTTGCTCAGAAGGGAAGGGTGGAGAAAGGTAGAGCGATAGTTCTTGGGGACTCGATAGTGAGGGGTACAGACAGACGGTTTTGTGGGGGCGACAGTGACTCACGTTTGGTATGTTGCCTCCCAGGTGCAAGGGTACGTGATGTCGCTGATCGTGTTTTCCGGGTCCTTAAGGGGGAGGGGGAGCAGCCCCAGATCGTGGTCCACGTTGGCACCAACGATATAGGTAGGAAGAGGGGTGAGGATGTCAGACAGGCTTTCAGGGAGCTAGGTTGGAAGCTCAGAGTTAGAACAAACAGAGTTGTAGTCTCTGGTTTGTTACCCGTGCCACGTGATAGAGAGTCGAGGAATAGGGAGAGAGAGCAGTTGAATGCGTGGCTACAGGGATGGTGCAGGAGGGAGGGATTCCGTTTTCTGGACAACTGGGGTTCTTTCTGGGGAAGGTGGGACCTCTATAAAAAGGATGGTCTACACCTGAACCTGAGGGGCACCAGTATCCTTGGGGGGAGGTTTGCTAGTGCTCTTTGGGAGGGTTTAAACTAACTCCGCCGGGGCATGGGAACCTGGACTGTAGCTTTAGGGTACAGGACCTTGAATGTAGGGAGGTTATGAATAATGCAGCGATCTCGAAGGAGGGTGCCTGTAAACAGAAGGGTGGATTGAAGTGTGTATACTTCAATGCCAGAAGTATAAGGAATAAGGTAGGTGAACTTGCAGCGTGGGTTGGTACCTGGGACTTCGATGTTGTGGCCATTACAGAGACGTGGGTAGAACAGGGACAAGAATGGCTGTTGCAGGTTCCAGGGTTTAAATGTTTTAGTAAGATCAGACATGGGGGTAAAAAAGGGGGAGGTGTGGCATTACTTGTCAAAGATAGTATTACAGCAGTGGAATGGACGATGGAAGAGGACTTGCCATCTGAGGTAGTTTGGGCTGAGGTTAGAAATAGGAAAGGTGAGGTCACCCTGTTAGGTGTTTTCTACAGGCCTCCTAATAGTCCTAGAGAAGTAGAGGATAATATTGCGAGGATGATTCAGGAAAAGAGTGAAGGTAGCAGGGTGGTTGTTATGGGGGACTTTAAATTCCCAGATATTGACTGGGAGAGCTATAGCTCGAGTTCATTAGATGGGTCGGTGTTTGTCCAATGTGTGCAGGAGGGTTTCCTGACACAATATGTAGACAGGCCAACAAGAGGTGAGGCTATACTGGATTTGGTTCTAGGTAACGAACCAGGCCAGGTGTTAGACTTGGAGGTAGGTGAGCACTTCGGGGACAGTGACCACAACTCGGTGACTTTTACTTTAGTGATGGAGAGGGATAAGTGTGCGCCGCAGGGCAAGAGTTATAGCTGGGGGCAGGGAAATTATGATGCAGTGAGGCATGACTTAGGATGTGTGGATTGGAAAAACAGGCTTCAAGAGAAGAACACGAATGAGATGTGGGGATTGTTCAAGGAGCAGCTACTACGTGTCCTCGTTAAGTATGTACCAGTCAGGCATGGTGTAAAGGGCCTTGTGAGGCAGCTGTGGTTTAGTAAGGAATTGGAATCCCTTGTGAAAGGGAAGAAGGCGGCATATGTAAAGATGAGGCGTGAAGGTTCAGTTGAGGCGATAGAGAGTTATAAGGTAGCCAGGAAGAATCTAAAGAGAGAGCTAAGAGAAGCGAGAAGGGGACATGAAAAGTCTTTAGCTGGTAGGATTAGCGAAAACCCAAAGGCTTTCTATAGGTATGTCAGGAATAAAAGGATGACTAGGGTAGGTATCGGTCCAGTCAAGGATAGTAGTGGGAAGTTGTGTGTGGAGGCGGAGGAGATTGGAGAGACACTAAATCAATACTTTTCATCAGTATTCACTCAGGAACAGGACACTGTTGCTGACGTGAATATGGAGTCACAAATGATTAGAATGGATGGCCTGGAAATATGCAGGGAAGAGGTTCTGGGAATATTGGAGAGGATGAAAATAGATAAGTCTCCTGGGCCTGATGGCATTTACCCTAGGATCCTATGGGAAGCTAGGGAGGAGATAGCAGAGCCATTGGCCTGGATTTTTATGTCGTCATTGTCAACGGGAATAGTACCAGAGGACTGGAGGATAGCGAATGTGGTCCCCTTGTTCAAGAAAGGGAGTAGGGATAGCCCTAGTAACTATAGGCCAGTGAGTCTGACTTCAGTGGTGGGCAAAGTCTTAGAGAGAATGGTAAGGGATAAGATTTATGAACATCTGGATAGGAATAACGTGATCAAGGATAGCCAGCATGGTTTTGTGAAGGGCAGGTCGTGCCTCACAAACCTTATTGAGTTCTTTGAGAAGGTGACTAAGGAAGTGGACGAGGGTAAAGCAGTAGATGTGTATATGGATTTTAGTAAGGCGTTCGATAAGGTTCCCCATGGTAGGCTAATGCTAAAACTACGGAGGTATGGCATTGAGGATACATTAGAGGTTTGGATTAGGAATTGGCTGGCTGGAAGGAGACAGAGGGTAGTAGTTGATGGACTAAGTTCATCTTGGAGTGCAGTTACTAGCGGTGTACCACAAGGATCTGTTTTGGGACCATTGCTTTTTGTTATCTTTATAAATGATCTAGAGGAAGGGCTTGAAAGCTGGGTAAGCAAGTTTGCGGATGACACAAAAGTCGGTGGAGTTGTGGATAGTGAGGAAGGAAGTGGTAGGTTACAGCGGGATATAGATAAGTTGCAGAGCTGGGCAGAAAGGTGGCAAATGGAATTCAATGTAGCTAAGTGTGAAGTCATTCACTTTGGTAGAAGTAACAAGATGATGGATTACTGGGCTAATGGTAGGCTACTTGGTAGTGTGGATGAGCAGAGGGATCTTGGTGTCCATGTACACAGATCTCTGAAAGTTGCCACCCAGGTAAATAGTGCTGTGAGGAAGGCATATGGTGTACTGGGCTTTATTGGTAGAGGAATTGAGTTCCGGAGTCCTGAGGTCATGTTGCAACTGTATAAGACTCTGGTGCGGCCTCATCTGGAGTATTGTGTGCAGTTTTGGTCGCCATACTATAGGAAGGATGTGGAGGCATTGGAACGAGTGCAGAGGAGGTTTACCAGGATGTTGCCTGGAATGGTAGGAAAATCTTATGAGGAAAGGCTGAGGCACTTGGGGCTGTTCTCATTGGAGAAGAGAAGGTTTGGGGAGATTTGATAGAGGTGTATAAGATGATTAGGGGTTTAGATAGGGTCGACACTGAGAACCTTTTACCGCTAATGGAATCAGGTGTTACTAGGGGACACAGCTTTAAATTAAGGGGTGGTAGGTATAGGACAGATGTTAGGGGTAGATTCTTTACACATCGGGTTGTGAGTTCATGGAATGCCCTGCCAGTAGCAGTGGTGAACTCTCCTTCTTTATGGTCATTTAAGCGGGCATTGGATAGGCATTTGGAAGTTATTGGGCTAGTGTAGGTTAGGTAGGATTCGGTCGGCGCAACATCGAGGGCCGAAGGGCCTGTACTGCGCTGTATCTTTCTATGTTCTATGTTCTATATCTGGTCGGCATGAACAAGTTGGACCGAAGGGTCTGTTTCCATGCTGTACATCTCTCTGACTCTATGACTCTAAATCAGAGACCTTTTTATAAGGGAACTGGTTGCTCTGTGCTTCTTGCAAACCAGTAGCAGCATCTGGAGAAGAACAACTGAGAATTAGCATTTTGACCACCACAAGGATCATAAGAATTATATTGGTAGCAACTGAACTGCCTTCCCTGTTTTTCCTGCTTTCCATAAGACCTATTCTTCTTCCTTTCTGTGTTTGACTCTGTGTGTGCATGGGGGAGTTTGTTAGGGAATTAATATTTTCATTAAGTAGTTACATGCTGCAGGTTCACAATTGTTTACCTGTAGTTAGAGTCTATGTACATGTGATGAACAGTTCTTGTTAAGCATGGCAACCTGGGTCTAAACAGCAGATAAATTGCAGAATGTCATGTACTACTTGAAAATCTTTAACTTTTGTGACAATCATAGACGGCTTGGTTTCCAGCATTCTAGCCCAGTGATGCAAAATAACATGTCTGAAGCCCTTTTCATTATTTTTGACCTGAGTTTCGACCTAGCTCATGCTGACTGGATCAAAGACTCTTCTATCTGACAGCTGTGAGTGTCTTTATGCTTGCTGTTTCCTTGTAGTCTGACATCTAAGACTTTTCAATGCTTAAGTGCTGCCAATACTTCAGGCAGTCACTTATTTAATTACTTTTTGTTAACCTGCTGTTGTGAAATTAGCTGTTGTATTTCCATGCAAAGTTAAAAATCCCACCCCAATCCAACACCAGCACTTCCAAATCATATTTCCATGCAAGTATTCAGTTAGCTGTGAAGTGATTTCATAAGACCTGACTGTAATATAAGTGTGATTTTTAAAAAAAAAGTTTTAAATTCCTAAGAGGTAAAATGCAAGGCTGGAGAGTTCTTTGTAGGCAATCTTACTTAGAAACCAGTCAGATTAAGTCCTGTGGCAAATGAGAAACACTGCAACACAAAGGTTCTAGGGTAATGTTAGGCAGAGTAGAAAGATCTGAATCCATCCTGGGACCAGTTGATACTGCCCTTCCAAAGTGAAAAGATATTCCCTGATTGTCGATGTAGATGTGCAAATAAATACAATAAAGGAATATAAGAGAATGAAATAAGATTATCCTTGAGGTGATAGTGTTAAATTATTCATTGTGGAAATTGATCCAATTTTGGAATATTCTAGTGTTTGGAGCTGTTCGGATCATTTGAACATTTTTTGACCAAAGTTTCATACATCTAAACTTCCTTTTGTATTTTTTATTGCCTTTAATTACTGTACACAGGAATAAGTAGCTTTCTGAAGTGATAGTTTCTCATGCAAACTATAGGCCAAATTTTGAAATCAGCAGCAAAGGAATGGTGTTCCCTGTTCTTTGCACTAATAACTGTCCACAGAACTGTACTGGGCTTTTGAGTGGCAAATTATAGATTCTAGAGTTTCTTTTCAGTACAATACATTCCATAAGGCCATGTGTAAGTAAGGTCAGCAGTGAGACAACATGAGGTAACAGGCCAACAGATTTATTGGAAATCACAAGCTTTAATAGCAATGCCCCTTCGTTAGGTGAAGTGAGAGAGAAGCAGACAGGCACAGCCTTCAGGACAACATTGACCACAACACCACACAACCCTGCCATGGCAACTGCTGCAGGATATGCCAGATCATCAACATGGACACTACCATCACACGTGGGAACACTACCCACCACATACTCATGTGACTCAGCCAATGTTGTCTAACTCATACACTGCAGGCAAGGATGCCCCGAGGCATAGTATATCAGCAAGACCAAGCAGACTCTATGACAATGGATGAATGAACATCGCGCAACAATTCAGCCTCTGATCTTTGGGTAAGCTTCCTCCAAGGCGGCCTTTGAGATATACAAGAACTCAGAACTGCTGATAGCCAAGTTCTGAACCCACGAAGCCAGCCTCAACGGTGAACTTGGGTTCATGTCACGCTACACGTAACCTCATCACACTGTTCTGTGTTTGCAAAATCTTCCTTGATAAATGATCTGTTGACCTGAATTAGATTGTACAGGTTTGAATTACTTCTTACTTCGGATAGACCCTCGGCATATGACTTATACCTATCATGTTAATTCAGTCATTTGATTTGCCTCCTGCACCACCTTACTTTTAATTTTTTGTAGTGATCTCTCTGCCTCATTTAATCAGATTGTAGCATAATATTTGCTTGTCATTCAGCTGTTGACAATTTACTCCCACTGACACTCTTGATCATCTGCAGAGACCTATTATGCAGTCTGTCGTCACTCCACTCACCCCATTTGTATGATTTTTTTAATCTGTCTGCCCCTTGATCTCTTTGCTTCTCTCTCACCTCACCTGATAAAGAGGCAATGCTCTGAAAGCTTGTGATTTCAAATAAATCTGTTGAACTGTAACCCTGGTGTTGTCTGACTTCTGATCTTGTCCACCCCAATCTAGCACCAGCACCTCCATCGGTGAGCAAAGCACAAAATAGCATTATTCTTCAACCAATCTCTGAGATTTGAGCAGCTAAAAAGCCAATAAGGCCTTTTACATCATGCCCAATGAAAATAATTGATTAGATTAGATTACTTACAGTGTGGAAACAGGCCCTTCGGCCCAACAAGTCCACACCGACTCGCCGAAGCGCAACCCACCCATACCCCACATTTACCCCTTACCTAACACTACGGGCAATTTAGCATGGCCAATTCACCTGACCCGCACATCTTTGGACTGTGGGAGGAAACCGGAGCAAACCCACGTAGACACGGGGAGAGCGTGCAAACTCCACACAGTCAGTCGCCTGAGTTGGGAATTGAACCTGGGTCTCAGGCGCTGTGAGACAGCAGTGCTAACCACTGTGCCACCGTGCCGCTTTATGACACACAACACTCCAGTTCTGGTCTCTTGTATATCATTGTTTCTTTTACTTCAACTTTGCCTTCATGTCTTCAGTTTTCTTTACTATGAACTCTTGAATTCACTGGTCTTTGTCTTTCCAGCTGTCCCTTTCCTTAAAACACTCTTTAGAATCTATCTCCTTGCCCAAGGTTTAGTCACCAGTTCTTAAGTTGCTCAGTATTATATTTTTGATGGATTATGCTCCAATGAAAAATTGGGGCATTTTACTATGTTAATGGGCACTTCATAAATGAGAGTGTTTGTTGTATTTGTAGCTTTTATGCATGTGGGTCCTTGGAAACCATCTTTTTTTCTCATAGATAAGATATAAAAATACCCTTCTCTGGTCAAGGAAAAGAAATAGATTTGTTAACAGAGAATTCAGTAACATCAATAGCAATAAGGGAAAATTAAATTCTCAAAACTGCTTTAGCCCTGGCCCCTGCTGTTTGATTGAGGCATTGGGTTGAGACATGGTCTGTCTGTTTAATAAATGTGAAAGACTGCAGGCATCTTTTAAGAAAAGGAAGTTCCCCTGTGTCCCGACCAACATATCTCCCTTAGTTAACGTACCAATAAACATTGTAATCTTATTCCGATTGTGGGCCTTGCAGAGTTTAATTCCCTGCCAGGTTTAATCTGGAAAATTCCCCACTGGCATTTAAAATAGGCCAGGAGATCCATGTGGCCTTGATTAATGTCTTACAGTGCCCACATTTTGTGGGAGGTCCTCTTCACTCAGGCAGTTACAGGCTCAGCAGTCATTTGAATGAAATTGGAATATCTGTGTTCACTGCATTAATCATTAACTTGTTCCACATGCCCATCCATGCCCTACAAAATGGAACATCTCCAGTGGAAAAGGAAGGTGGAAACTAACATTTCTGACTATAACCTGATGGGCCTCTGAAGAAGCAGTGGGAATCAGTTAACAGGCCAATATTTGACCTGTCTCCTATGGCAAGAGAAAAGGTTATTTAGATAATGTAGGATAATAAAGCAGGGAGTAAACTTTTACAGAAGTAATATTTTGGAAAAGTTGAAATCCACTCTCTCTCATCATCTCACCATCAGAGAAATGCCAGATCAAAGAATGGTGCCATCAATTCAGCCCACAAAAACATCCAAAAAAAGACAGTATTAATCACTGAATATATATTTATAAATAATAATTTCCCAGAAATGGGCTTTAATATGTATATCCTAAATGAATCAACTTTATCAATAATGAATAAACATTTGCATAAGATAAAACTTGTTTTTTTCACAGTAAAGAATAGTTTTAAATATGTTTTAAAATCCATAGGAACCACCCTCTCCTCATCTTCAGATCTAAGTAACTCATCCCTATCCGTTCCTTGAATTGCGTCGTCATACGGATTATCAATGTCAATTCCATCATCATGAAATGCTTTGAGAGGTTAGTAATGACACACATCAGCTCCCGCCTCACCGATTGCCTTGATCCACTACAATTTGCTTACCGTCACAATAGGTCAATGGCAAACCATCTCCCTGGTCCTATGCTTGTTCCTGGAACATTGCCTAACATGGACACCTAGGCCAGACTCATGTTAATTGACTTTAGCTCCACTTTCTACACCATATCTCCAACCAAACTCATCTCCAAACTCCGAGACGTAGGACTCTGCTACCCCCTCTGCAACTGGATTCTCTACTTCCTGACCTGCAGACTGCAATCAGGACAGGCGGCAAGACTTCCTCCATGATAAGGCTGCGTACTCAGTGGCTTACTGTGCTCCTCATACATTCACGACTCTGTGGCCAGATTCAGCTCTAACTCCATTTCCAAATTTGTTGATGACACCACCATAGTGGTTGGATCTCAAACAATGATGAGATAGAATACAGGAAGGAGATAGCTCAGTGGCATTATGCAAAGACAATCTCACCTCAATGTCAGCAAAATGAAGAAGCTGGTCATCGACTTTAGGAAGTGGAGTAAAGGACATGCCCCTGTCTGTATTGGTGGTGCTCAGGTGGAGATGGTGAGGGCTTCAAGTTCCTAAGAGTAAATATCACGAACGATCTACTCTGGTCCATTCACATTGCTACAATCAAGAAAGCACACCAATGCCCCTACTTCCACAGAAGGCTGAAATTCGGCATGTCTAATAACCCTTACAATTTTCATAGATACACCACAAAAAGCATCCTATCACAGCTTGGCATGGCCACTGCTGTGCCCAACACCGCAAGAATTACAGAGAGTTGTGAACACTGCCCAGCCCATCTCAAAAACCAGCTTTGCTTTCATTGACACCATCTACACTTCCTGCTGCCTTGTGAAAGCAGCTAACAGAATCAATGAGGAGAAAGTGAGGTCTGCAGATGCTGGAGATCAGAGCTGAAAATGTGTTGCTGGAAAAGCGCAGCAGGTCAGGCAGCATCCAAGGAACAGGAGATTCGACGTTTCGGGCATAAGCCCTTCTTCAGGAATGAGGAAAGTGTGTCACTAGATGATGTGTGTGGAGGTGCAGGTGAATTTGTGGCGGATATGGAAGGATCCCTTGGGGCCTTGGAGAGAAGTAAGGGAGGAGGTGTGGGCGCAAGTTTTGCATTTCTATCTCGGGCGACCGAATCAACACGGACATTTACTATAAACTGACTGACTACAGCTACCTAGACTAGCTGTAGTCCCACCCTGCCCCCTGTAAAAACGCCATCCCATATTCCCAATTCCTTTGTCTCCGCTGCATCTGCTCCCAGGAGGACCAGTTCCAATACTGTACAGCCCAGATGGCCTCCTTCTTCAAGGACCGCAGTTTCCCCTCAGACGTGATCGACGATGCCCTCCACCGCGTCTCCTCCACTTCCCGCTCCTCCGCCCTTGAGCCCTGCCCCTCCAACCACCACCAGGACAGAACCCCACTGGTTCTCACCTACCACCCCACCAACCTCCATACACAGCGTATCATCCGCCATCATTTCCGCCACCTCCAAACGGACCCCACCACCAGGAATATATTTCCCTCCCCTCCCCTATCAGCATTCCGAAAAGAACAGTCCCTCCGTGACTCCCTCGTCAGGTCCACAGCCCCCACCAACCCAACCACCACTCCTGGCACCTTCCCCTGCAACCACAAGAAATGCAAAACTTGCGCCCACACCTCCTCCCTTACTTCTCTCCAAGGCCCCAAGGGATCCTTCCATATCCGCCACAAATTCACCTGTACCTCCACACACATCATCTATTGACACACTTTCCTCATTCCTGAAGAAGGGCTTATGCCCGAAATGTCGAATCTCCTGTTCCTTGGATGCTGCCTGACCTGCTGCGCTTTTCCAGCAACACATTTTCAGCAACAGAATCAAAGATCCCTCCATCCCAGTTATACCCTCTTCCACCCTCTTTAATCTGGCAGAAGATAGAAATGTTTGAAAATACATACCAACAGATTCAAGAACAGCTTCTGTTTTGCTGTTATAAGACTTATGAACGGGTCTTTCATATATTAGAATTGAACTTTCTCTGCACCTTCTCTGTAGCTGTAACATTACATACTGCATTCCATTACATTACCCTAATGTATTTATGTAAGGTCTGATTTGTCTGAATAGTGTGCAAAACAATATTTTTCATCGTATTTCAGTATGTGTGACAATAATAAATCACGGCACGGTGGCTCAGTGGTTAACACTGCTGCCCCTCAGTGCCAGGATCTGTGTTTGATTCCAGCTCAGGCGCCTGTCTGTGTGGAGTTTGCACATTCTCTCTGCGTCTGTGTAGGTTTCCTCTGGATGCTCTGGTTTCCTCCCACAGTCCAAAAATGTGCAGGTTAGGGTGGATTGGACATGCTAGATTGTCTAAAATGTCCAGGGAAGTGCAGGCAAGGTGGATTAGCAATGGGAAATGCAGGGATAGGGTAGGGAGATGCTCTTCAGGGGATCAGTGTGGACTCATTGGGTGAATGGCCTGCTTTCACTTTGTAGGGATTCTATAATTCTAAATCAAATCAAATCAACTTCTTCAGTAATCATGTTGTCAAGGCCAACTATCAATAGTTAACCATCTTTTGTGCCATAAAGTTCATGAGATATTTCACTTTTCTTGCATGATTTAATTATAATCTCCATGCATTTCCGGCCCATGCAGACCTCCCAAATAGATTTGCTAATGTTAGAGCTTGCTTGTTGCCTTCCCTGGTGAATGTCTTCTCTCTGCTGGTCATCTAGTCATTCCACTTTTTTTTTCTCTCATGCTATCCTTGAGGGACTTGTCTAAAGAGACAATTATTGGTTGAATAAGTCTGGCATCACTGCAATATAATTGTCATGTGACCGAACTTCATCGACAATATTATTGACAAGGAGTGATCAGAAAATGTCTGAGATGAAAAGAATGTTTGCTTTACATTTTCATGGTTGGAAACTCTAAACTTTCGTCAGCCAAAATTCAAGCCATTTTCATCAATTAATCCTTTATCGTGAATGTGGATGACTTGGGAATTGAATTCCTCTTGCTGTTTTGTGAGGTTTTTTACTTTGAATATAGCCATCGGTTTAAAGATTGTCTTGTTGGATATCCATGAAAGACAAACTGTGAACCAACCCTTTTTTTTAACCTTTTGACTTCATTGAAAATGTTTTGTTTCCTACTTTGGCTGTCTGTCATGGTGAAATTCCTTGTTCTTGTTCCCTATAGAAGCCAATCTGCATGTATTCTTTCATTGGTGTTTGGTTATAGATTATTGAAATGTGAAATGCCTGTTATCAAGTTCTATTAGGAGACCTTATGAAACTTTGGTCTTTTGTCACAGCTCCAAATTGTTTCTCTTTATAAACCTGGTACACTGTCCAGTGCTGTTTTCAAAATCTGCAGCATCTAACTTTCTTGCTTGTTTCAGCATCTAGAAACTGAAAATCCATTCTAGCAGTTTTCATTTTGCGACTTTGTCTTTCAACTACACAACTTTGCACATTTATTCTTAAGCATTTACCTAAACTGTCTAGAGAGTTTCTTTTAATTTCTGACTTTCTTCTTCAATATCTTAACTTTTCCAGCTACTGCACAATACTCATCTGATCTGCAGTCTCATAACTTAAAATGTTAACTGGGTTGTGCTGTAGCTTCTTGATACCATGTTGCCATATTAGAGAATGGAATTGGTGGGAATATAACATGTACCAGTGAGGGACAGACACAAAGACTGGAAAGCAATATGCTCTCCGTGTAGTATGGTTCTGATGTTGGGAATGGCCAGGCTTAGGCAAAAAAACAACATAAAAATTCCTCTTGGGAGTTAAGAATTGATTTGGAATGATTTCAGGAGAATTTAATGTCTCCTTAAAAGATTGTGTGAAGTGTGTTTTCTCACCAGTGCTAAAATAAAATAAAATGAGAAAGGGAATATCTGTATTCTGTTTTATGGTTTAAAGTATAAGTTGTCTTCAAAGACAGTGCTTAGTCAAGAATCCTTTTCGCACCAGGTCACAATAACCTCAAAGGTGTTCAAACTGGTACCACTCTTTCAGCTATTACTGGAATTTTTAAATTTATTTTGAAATCTTCTTGGTCTATACAGATTTTGTAATTCTTATTGGCTGTCTTGGATTAATATTCATTAGTTTTGTTCTACATCACAATTGGAAATACTCCTTCTGTGTTTGTTCTATTCAAAGGAGAGATCAACCTCATTTGCCCTTTTCCTTCTAAGTTTCACATTGCATCTGTTCTGTTATCATTGTAAATCTTTTTTGCACCATCCCCAATGGCTCTGTATGTCTTGTATAATGTAGCTACCATGCTCAAACAGTGATCTAATCAACATTTAATATGCTTAACAAAATTTGCATACATTGAAGTTATATCCCTTTAGGAATAAATTGTCGTGCTTGCTGTTTTTGTGTCCCTACTCACCAGTGTCATCACAATTTAATAAGAAAGATAAGAAAATAAGTATATTAAAATTCATTTGCAATAATATGTCCATTCTGTAAGTTTCATGTTTGTTATTTGATTCAGTCCTCCTTAGTGTTGACTATCCCTTCCACCCCATCCAGAAAGTTTGGTGTTGCCCACAAATTTAGAAAGTATGCTTCTGATTCCAAGATTTAAATCAGTAATATGAATTGTGAATAACATTGGTCCCAGCGCTGGTCCTTGTGGTACCTCATTCCATGTGTTCTACTGTGCTGAATAGCTCCCCTTCACCCCTACTCTTTGCTTTCTTATAAAAATCTCATAACATTCTTTGTTTCTTCCAGACAGATTGAAAGAAGCATTTTTCTCCTCCACAACTGAGTAGTCACTTCAACATACTAGAAGGTGCCACTTCCAGGTTTCTGAACATGAATAGAATGGCCAAGCTGATATGGGGAAAGAGCAATAAAAAACCTTTTGAAAGTTAAGAAGCACTTTGGACAGATTTCAGGAGAATGCAATGTCTGCTTAGAAGGATAGTGTGAAGGGTGTTTTCTCAAAAGTGTTAAAATAATGAGATTTAAAAATTAAGTCAATCAAAAGTTAAGACTAAAAATTATGACTTTTTCAATCTAGTATGGGCCAATAAAGAATGTTGATTTATTATTTCCTATGGTGAGACTCATTTAGTTACAGTGTGATACTTCATCAGAAATCTCAAATTCAGAAAATGTCAATGTTCAAGGCTGACAAGTATATGAGATTCTAAAACCTCTCCAGATGTATGTTCATCGGTGAATTACACACATTACTATGGTAACAGGCATTTACCCACCACTCCAAAGCAGTTTGATTGACTCCATCTAATTTTGAGTGTCCCTGTTCATTTGCAGGCAGACTCAAGACATTAATGGCATTGTGAAAATATGGTTGTGGTACTTGTTTGAATTTAAAATATGAAAGCAAGAGTTAAAGTGTTAGTCGGCTGAAGATCATTTTTAATTCTAATTACCTTTCATTTTGCCATCTCTGTTCGGCAGTTGTGATTAAAATTCCTAATGAAAAGATAACACATTCATGTTGAAGGACTAGTGAAGCACACAAGGGAAAAAGAAAGACATACTAGTGGGAGGAGGCTCAGGTGGAGCATAAGCAACGCAAGTTGGGTTGAAAAGCCTGTTTTTATGCTGTAAATTCTGCCTTAATGAAATTTATACATATTATTATTCCACTTCCATTCACTCCAAAACATGGTGCAATCTAGAGAAATAGCAGTTTGGAACAGAGTAGGATCAAAGGCATCTAGTTCAAGTGTGTAATGGACTAGATATAAATACAGACTCCATTCCAATTGTGCACCAATACCCATAGCTCAAAAGCAGCAACACCTGACTGAAATGTTCTACTTCCTACAGTGATTACCCACTGGCTTATTTTAGATTTCTAATATGAGGAATAATTTTCTGAAATTTCCGTCATGGCATGGAACTTTATGAAGAGGGGGCGCATGCTAAAAATTTGAGAATGTGTCCTAATCTGTAATATGTATCCTTCTGTTATTAACCATTCAACAACAATAATAATAACTTGCAGGTAATAAATGTCATCAATGTGGTAAAATTCCTGACGGTGCTTTCCAGGCGTACTATTAAACATAAGTGCGACATTTAGAAAAGCTTAATATAATCGAGAGTCAACTTTATTTTATAAAAGGGAAATCATGCTTGGCAAATTTGAGGATGAATCACTCAGGGCGAATAAAGGGCAACCATTAGATATAAGGTATTTGGATTTTCTTTTGATACAGTGTCATTTATGGGCTCATTCTCCTATAATACCATAGTTGCATTCCAGTAAAACCTCACTTAATAGAAAATCACTTTATAGAAATAAGTTGGGGGTGGGAGGAAGTGGGGGTAGGGGCAGACCAGCAAACAAATCACACACATTCACTCTAAATTCACTCAAACTTCTAACACAAAATATAGCACAGCCTGAATGAAGGTTGAAATCATATTTATTAACTAAACAAAAGTAAATGTAACACACTAGAGTCATAGAGTCATAGAGATGTACAGCATGGAAACAGACCCTTCGGTCCAACCTGTCCATGCCGACCAGATATCCCAACCCAATCTAGTCCCACATTCCAGCACCCAGCCCATATCCCTCCAAATCCTTCCTATTCATATACTCATCCAAATGCCTCTTAAATGTTGCACTTGTACCAGCCTCCACCACTTCCTCTGGCAGCTCATTCCATACATATACCACCCTCTGTGTGAAAAATTTGCCCCTTAAGTCTCTTTTATATCTTTCCCTTCTCACCCTAAACCTATGCCCTCTAATTCTGGACTCCCCGACCCCAGGGAAAAGACTTTGTCTATTTACCCTATCCATGCCCCTCATGATTTTGTAAACCTCTATAAAGTCACCCCTCAACCTCCAATGGTCCAGGGAAAACAGCTCCAGCCTGTTCAGCCTCTCCCTAAGCTCAAATCCTCCAACCCTGGCAATATCCTTGTAATTGTAAGAAAGCTGCTCTCTGTACAGTACCTCTGACAGAAAGCTGCTCTGTCAGCCGCTGCCACCAGTGCATGCACAGATGACATGAAGACAGGCGCTGACATCACACAAGTACAGAATGACATGAAGACAGGTGCTGACATCACACAAGTGCAGAGCAACGTGGAGATTTTGGCAAGGACATTGGAGCATGCGCAGAACAAAGCATACATACCAATTCCCGTTGGAATTGCACTACCGTGAGCAGAGGTAAGCATTCTCAAAAGTATAATTCCCTAATTCTTCAGCGACGTTACAGCCAAATCGTACTGCCAGAATGAGAATTATCCAAGAACTACCTGTAATATATTAACATAGATTGATGATAGCTAACAGAAAGCAGCTCAGAATAAAAGGGTTACTTAAAGTTGGCAAACTGCTGAGATCAGTGCTGAAGCCATCATTATTTACAATCTGTAATAATGATTCGGATGAAGGAGCTGAATGCTTTGTAGTCAAATTTACTGATGATATAAAAGGAAAGCAAGTGTGAGGAGGACTAAATAAGCTTGTGAATGAATATTGGTAAGTTAAGGAAGTAGCAAATTCAGTATAATTTGAGAAAACATGAGGTTTAGTAGGAATAATTGAAAAGCAAAATGTTGTTTAAATGCAGACAACAGACTGCTATGGTAGGTAGGACTCTGCAATGAAGCAGTGCAGTACATCATTAGGAAGGTAGGTGGATGGAATGGAAAAGCAGAGTCATAGACTTATACAGCGCAGAAACCGACTCTAGTCCAACCAGTCTGCACCGGACATAATCCCTAATCAAACTAGTCCCACTTGCCTGCTTCTGGCCCAGACCTTTCCTATTCATGTACTTACCCAAACGTCTTTTAAATGTTGTAATTGTACCCACATCCACCACTTCCTCAGGAAGTTCATTCCACACCCTTTGTGTAAAAAACTTTGTCTCTCATGTCTTTTTAAATCTTTCTCCTCTCACTTTATAAATGTGCCCCCAAGTTTTAAAATCCCCCATTCTAGGGAAAAGACAACTACATTAACTCTATCGGTACCCCTCTTCAGAGATGTCTTGCTACAGTTGCAGAGGGTGTTGCTAGACCTCACTGAGACTACTGTGTACAGTTTTGATCTCCATTTTTACAAAGGGATACAGCTGCATTGGAGGAATTGCCTCATGAGGAAATGTTCGACAGTTTGAACATATACACCTTTTTTGCTGCAAGCTGTGGATGTCGCTGGCCAGGCTAGCTTTTATTGCCTGGTTCGAAGTGCTGTTATAAAGATGGCGATGAGTCATTCTTGAACCAGTATTGTCCATTGGGTGGGGTGGTGGTGAGATACGAACACCAATCGTGCTATTCAGAAAGAAATTCCAGGAAGCTCATTGGAATTTAGAAGAATGAAAGCTGATTGCATCGAGACATTATAAAAATCCTGAGTGCTTTGACAGGATGGAAGGTACTTCTTCTTGTGGGATAATCTACAAGACCATAAGAAGTTAGCCATTCAGCCCATTAAGTCTGTTCCATCATTCAATGAGATCATGGCTGAACTGATAATCCTCAACTCCACTTTCCTGCCTTTTCCTCATAATCCTTGATTCCCTTAAAATTCTGTCTATCTCAGCCTTGAATATACTTAATGACCCAGTCTCAACAGCTTGCTATGGTAGAGAATTCCACAGGTTCACAACACTGTTAGATGTGTTAAACCTTATTTTGAGACCACGCCCTCAGGTCTTAAACTCTGCCACAAGGGAAAACAAGCTTTCCGTATCTACCAATCTCAAATGAGAGGACATGGTTTCAGAATGAATAGTCTTTCATCAGGATGGAGATCTGGGATAATTTGGAATGATAATAATGGCAAATCTTTGAAATTTTCTAACCTTTAGTGCTGTGAAGGCTGAATCATTGAATATTTTCAGGGTGTGCTGTATTGATTCATTGCCGAAGATTTTGAAAATAGTGTTCAGGGTTGTGCAGTTGAAACCAAGGACAAATTAAGCACAATGGTGGTGAACAGGCTTGAGAGGCCATGGGGTTTCGAATCATATTTGGGAGATTGGTGCAAGTGATAAAAAGCTTAGTTAAAAGAAGATGCTTTAAGGAACCTATTAAAAGTGATAGTGAGACAGAAAGACTGAAAGGTTTTAGGAAAGAATTTCAGATGTTATGGCTGTACTGGTGAAAGGATTGGTTCCAAAGCATTGCATTAAATGTTCATGAAATCAAATTTCATGCAAGTGCAGAATCCAATAAACTCAGAGTTCAAATTTTGAAAACCAACTTTACAGTATCAACTTGCACTGAATTATGGACAATATCCTACTATGGATAGCACCCATTAAGAAATGAATTGAATTTCTCCAATTTCATTTCATGTCAAACTCTTTGAGTCAGCAATGATGGAAAAGGTATTTTTGTGTAACTTTGCAAAGTGTTACAAAGTTACAACATATTACAAAGTTATTGATAATATGGAAGAAGTTTATGTGCTCAATTCAAAACATGAATTCAATATCCAGTCAAATCTTTGAAGTTTTATAAATGTTGGATAGTCTCAAGGACAGTGAACCAAAATCTCAAAGATATTCTGTTGTCAGAGTGTTACAACCCATCCCTCCAGATGTCTCCCTTCTACATCTCCCAATCTCACAACCCAATAGTGTTGCTTTTAAGCTCAGCTAAAAGACCACTCCATCAGAGCCTTACATCCTTGATGCTGATTTTATATTATATATTACTTGTTCAATACTCCAGCACCTCGAAAAGGATGACAGCAAATTCTCAACACAATATGAACAATGTTTTCAATTATCAGTGAATTGAATTTTCACTAACAGAAATGATATTTAAACTCTTGCTAATAATGAGATTTGTTTTCATGAGGTGTGAATTCACAGGTAAAAAGTGCAGTGCAGTAACGTATCTATCAAATCCACATGGGTCTATTGCAGCGTAGTGGGTCCCAGCCTTATCTCTTGGCAGTTTATGGCATGTCCTGGTCAGGTCTCTCGGAGTCTCTTGACGTGTCCTGGCCTGATCTCTCGGAGTCTCTTAACGTGTCCCGGCTTGGTCTCTTGGAGTCTCTTGACGTGTCCCGGCCTGGTCTCTTGGTGTCTCTCGGAGTGCTGTGATCTGGTCTCGCAGCAGCTCATCGTGGCTCTCAGCCTGGTCTGTCAGCGGCTCTTGGTGGGTCCCGGCCTGGTCTCACAGCGATATGCCAGCTGGTCTCTCAGTGGCTCTTGGTTGGTCCTGGTCTGGTCTCGGTGGCGTGGCATGTCCTGGCCTGGTTTCTTGGCGGTATGTCAGCTGGTCTCTCAGCGTCTCATGTCTTGGCTTGACATGCGGGTAGATCCTGCCCTGGCATGTTTGCAAGCCAACGGGGGAGATTGGCGAGGTGGCGGTTTCAGCTACAGTATCTGCAGCAGTGATGCCAAGAATAGACAGCAGAGCGTGGTAAGCAGAGCACTCAAAGACTGTTGAACTTTTAACTTATTTGTTTGTTTTCCGAGTTTAATTACAAAAGATCTTAATGTAAACTATTTCTTTCTTTTTCTTTTTTTAAATGAAGTAATGGTTAACTTTTGAACTCTCGTTTCTCTTACTACCTTATATCTAAGCTTTCTTTGTACCTAGCTACCTTAGTACTTAAGATGGCACCCTATTTCTTTACTTGAGTACATGTGACAATAAAGTCTAAAACCTAAACATCTAAATCTAAACCTTTATATTAAAAAATTACATTAAAATTTATTGAAACTTTTTATTGAAATTTAAAATCTATTGAAACTATTGAAATCATTCTTTCTAGGTAATGTCATAGTTATATTAAGTTAACCACCTGATGAAGGAGCGGCGGTCCGAAAGCTAGTGCCTCCACTTAAACCTGTTGGACTACAACCTTGTGTTGTGTAATTTTTAACTTTGTACACCCCAGTCCAATACTGGCATCTCCAAATCATCAATTTATTATAAGACTGACTACGAATTAGAAATACTTGTCTGTAAGATACAATGAAATATCCCGTGAAAGGCACTTTATAAATGCAAATCTTTCTTTCATTAAGGATTAGATCATTCCATGACAATTTGATGCAGACAACTGGTAAAGAGAACTGTTCTAATATTGATGATAATTATGAAAAGATTAATGTATTACAGTGCAATTACAAAAGATCTTAATGTAAACTACAGTACAATTGCCTTCTGCTTACCCCATTTTTGTCATTGTGTTGTTGATGAAAACTCAGTGCAACATCTGTAAAGCTATGGATAAGATTGGGCTTGTCGACATAAACGTACTAAGTAGGTTGACCTTCATTGCTTGAAATATTGTTTTGCCTTGACTAATCAGAGTTGATTTGTCAGATTTGAATATAAACAAAAGCTTGGTAATTAACTGTTCCTTGCTGAATTTTCCATGGCAACACCTCTACTAATCAGCGATTTAAATAATTATTTCCTTAGAGTTTATGATGCATGCAAGATGAAAAGCTTTAATAGGATGCCCCTTTTTACCGCAATGTTCAAATTTTGTTTTTCAGTGGATCGTGTTATTATTAATAACATTTTTTCTAGACATTTTGTTAAATGTGCTCATTTAATTACCAACATAGAGACACTTGATTCTTCAAAAGGCTTCATATTCCAAACTAGAATCATAGCAAAATACCATGTGGGGCCTGTACAACACATATTTAGATTGTGCAGATAGTGTTTGATCCTTCCTGTCAGAATGTAATTGGGAAGAAAAGCCAGTTTAGAAACTGCCTTGATGGAAAGATCATGGATATGATCTGAATGAATGCTCTCTCAATGTAAACACTTCAAAAGGTGCCAGTACTTTGGTCAGCCCCAAGCTTTTGTCCTCTTTAAAACGTTTAATTAATAGTGATGTATGAAGACAAACACAGAGGAAATATACTAAATAAAGTAGATTGACTGAATATTACACACTGCATACTTACGTAAAACCAACCTCTGAGCTTCATCACAGTGAGATGTCACATGGCCAATTCACTATACAAAAAAAACTGCACAATTCAGACCATAATAAGCTCAAAATATTTCAGACGATGAAAATTGAAATAAAAACAATAAAATCTGAACTTGATTATTAACAGTATTTCCCATTTGCTGAAAATGTGTTGCTGGAAAAGTGCAGCAGGTCAGGCAGCATCCAAGGAACTGGAAATTCGACATTTCGGGCATAAGCCCTTCATCAGGAATTTTCCTGTTCCTTGGATGCTGCCTGACCTGCTGCGCTTTTCCAGCAACACATTTTCAGCTCTGATCTCTAGCATCTGCAGACCTCACTTTCTCCTTGAGCATTTCCCATGTCCCTTACACAATGCATATCCTTGTTTCTTGAGTTCTGGACATGTCTCAATGGCCATGGAAGTAAATGAACTGCAAGAAGGTGTGTTGCACCCTCCACAGTTGTCTTTGTCCTCCATTGGGAGCACTGAGATCTCCTGGAGGCCCTGTCACAGCTTTTTACGTTTGACACTCATCAAGTTTGTCACAAACACCAAAGTTGGCTACCCATGTATAATGAGCTATCAAAACCTTGCTGCTGTTTAGTGATTATTCTACTGGCTACTTTGCACAAAGCATAACCTTCAATTTTCCCCCATCCCTGCACCATTGAACATGGTTGAGGGAGGGACGGTCATTTCATTATGGAACAGACTTAATGGCCCACATGGTCTACTTCTACATCTTATGGCCTTGTAGCAAATAGTCCCTTTTTGTAGCTTCATTAGGTTTGCGTGTTATTTTTATGAATGCTTGGTGCTGCTCCTGACATGCCTGTTTGCACCCTTCATTGAACAAGTGATCCCTTTGCTTGATGGGAGTGATAAGATGGGAGAATATGCTGAGCCATGAGGTTGTAGATTGTGTTGAAGTGCAATACTGTTGCTGTTGATGACCCACAGGACCTCCTGGATGCCCAGTCTTACATTATTAGATCTGCTTGAAGTCCATTCCATTTAGCACAGTGACAGTCACAACACAATGGAGGGTTCTTGCAATGTGAAAATGGAATTTTATCTCCTCAAGAATGGTGTAGCAGTTGTTCTTACAGAAACTATCATGGGCACATGCATCTGCACATTTATATTGGTTAAGATAAGGCCAAGTATGTCTTTCTCCCTTATTGTTCCCTCACTACCTGCTGCAGTCTACCAGACTCAATTAATTCAGTCAGTAGTGGTGCTGATGAACAAGTCTTGGTGATGGATATTGAAGGTCAAAACAATGACTGCAGATGCTGGAAACCAGATTCTGGATTAGTGGCACTGGAAGAGCACAGCAGTTCAGGCAGCATCCGAGGAGCAGTAAAAGCCCTTCTTTATTCCTGATGAAGGGCTTTTGCCCGAAACATCGATTTTACTGCTCCTCAGATGCTGCCTGAACTGCTGTGCTCTTCCAGCATCACTCTAATCCAGAATGATGGATATTGAAGTCAGCCACCAAGATGACATTCTGCACACTGGTCAGCTTCAGTGCTTCTCCGGGTATCCATTCTGATTTTCATGTCACTGTTCAGTTTCTCTTTGGTGTGAGAGAATAAGAAAGTACATAACAATAAAAAAAGAGGAGGTACTAATGACATGCTAATGATGCAAATAGGCATCTTGCCTTTCTGTAGTGTGATTCTCAACTTGCCATTCAAAATGTAGCAGCAGTATCAGATTAGATTCCCTACAGTGTGGAAACAGACCCTTCAGCCCAACAAGTCCAAACTGATTCTCCAAAGAGTAACCCATCCAGTCCCATTTCCCTCTGACAAATGCACCTAACATGACGGGCAATTTAGCATGGCCAATTCACCTAACCTGCACATCTTTGAATTGTGGGAGGAAACCGGAACACACCCACGCAGACACAGGGAGAATATGCAAACTTAACATAGACAGTCACCTGACACTGGAATCAAACCCGGGACCCTGCTGCTGTGAGCCAGCAATGCTATCCATGAGCACCATGCCACCTCATAGTTTTCTCTTGTGTTGAGAATCTCATTTCTGCTGCTCTCACCTTACTTTCCCAATGCCTCAGCACTGCCCAGGTTGTTCAGTGGCTGGGTAGATTCCGCCCAGTATTTGGTGTTCTCATCTGTGATCATAACTTAAAGTTGGTGATCTGGCCTAGGTTTCATAACACCACATAGTCACCTCATTAGAGAGAGAGGGGACTGGTTGTGGTTTAAATTGAAGCTCACCATGCCTCAGGCAAAGAGAGAGTTTGAGAAGTTCATGGTAACCTCAACTGGTGCAGGTATTGAACCCATGGTGTTGGCATCATCCACCAGCTGTCCAGCCAACTGAGCTAACCAATTCCCTAAGCAGATGGAAATGTGATGCCTGTTCTTCAATTAGTCTCCTCCTTCTCGCAATTGTTGTCCCTTAGTTTTCCACGATCTTCTCAAATTTCTAGTTCCCTTTCACAGTCCTCTTTCTATCAAGAAGTGTAATTTATCATGAGTTAGCAATCTCCTATTATGTCGCAAAGTTTATTTGCCATTGTGAGTGCAAGTATTTCCTCTTATTCCTCCATTTATGCTCACAGCTGCATCTGGTGACCCATACATAAATTATTCTCTTAATCCTAAATTATTTCTGCAAATTCAGTAAACCTAGACAAAATAAGTAATCTCAGGTATCTCTGTTATGTTGTGGGTCAATCCCTTCAATTCTTCCCTTTGCCACCAACTGAAGAATCTTCCACATGTAGATCATAAGAGTTTATAAATCACTGCTGAAAATGTGCCCTGCCCCATGTGCGTAGTCAGACCTATAGTTAGATTCACTTGAAATGACAGAATGCAGGATTTCATTCTCTCCGACATCCCTTGGAGTTGGTAGTTTGTGTCCCTGGCTCATCAGGAAGTTCTGATCTCAGGATTAGCTGCTGGAGTTTAATGGGTTGTGCTCAGTACATTTATTTTAGTAATGCCATCTCCCTAGTGGTGGAGGCAACACTGTATAAGCAGATTGAATTCAACTGAATGATTAGGGATAGGGATCTATTTTAGACCTGAGCTGAACATCCACCCAGTCCTAGATTGCCCACTACATGTGAAAGGGAACTAGAAATTTGAGAAGGTCATGGAAAACTAAGGGACAACAATTGCGAGAAGGAAGAGATTAATTGAGGAACAGGCATCGAGTCCATCATTCATGTCTTCTCTTCATTGTCTGACCTTCTGTTGGATCCGATCCTTATTGTCTGGGCCTCTGTCCTCAACTTCGATAGATGCTCCGGTAGCTGAGGGATTCACCCTCTCATGAGTAGCAGGTCATCTCAGCAAGTCATTCTTCATGTTATCAATTGGATTACAGCTCCAAATAAGGAAGCCAGACATGGATTATTGCTGAATGTCCAATTGTTAGGGCCTGAGAATAGAAGCAGAAACTTGGAGCTGATCACTGGGCAATGGATACGGGAGACCTGGTCCTGAGGCTCATTGTTAGTCATGCAATATTTCCCCTTTTCTTGATACACTGCCTGCGTTGGCTCATGGTGGGCGCTGGCATCTCAAAAATTGAGATTTAGAGGTGGTTTAAATTGGCACATGGCAGACACCATTGACCCCTCTTTCTGCATCCATCCAGCAAGATCCCTATAAAGAACAAAGCTCTCTGCTTTGTGTATTTGAGTAGTACGTAAGCCCAGACATGATTGTGGTTGGGGTTTAGATCAGAGTGGTGCTGGAAAAGCACAGCAGGTCAGGCAACATCTGAGGAAAAGGAAAATTGACATTTCGAGCAAAAGCCCTTCATCAGGAATAGAAAGATTAGAACAGAATAGGAATGGAAATGATTGTAGTTGCACTATCCTATGGGCAGGATACACAGCAGACACCTGTCATCACTGGTTAATCTTAATTATTCTTTAAACTACCATACATCTTGACCTGTGTCCAGTGTCTTCACCTCTCATTCCCTTTCATGTCCATGAATGTATAAGTGAACTTTTCAAGGTCCTTGCCAGTGAAGAGCTCAGCCTGGCTTTACCAGTATGACCCTAACCATCTCTTGATTTCCTTTTTCCGGTTTCTCCTATACTTCCACCTCATTCATCCCCATACCCTTGGTAAACTGTTGGACCCTCACCTCCTGCCTCAAATTACGTGGCTGCTAACACAGACCTTTGACAAATTGCTTGACCCTTTGCTGAGCTGGCCCTACATCCTCACTGCCTGCATAAGTACCTTCAGGCAGCCTTATAGCTCATCCAGTCATTAACTTCAATGGGGCCAGTCCATTTATTTGGTTAGGATTCACTTCTAGACTGTTCCAGATAATGTGGAGCAGGTCGACCTGGTCCTTGTCAATGCTGGGAATGAAAGTGATGCCTTGAAAGTTCTATTCATTTTTGTAATGTTCTTGAGCTCTGTGGTGTGGTATGCTACATGAAACCTAGCTCCCATTAATGTAATATCTGTTTGAATATTTACATGTAACGTGTGTCCCCTCATCTAAATCTTTCTACAGTGATATTCCCCATTGGGATGTGATTTCTTCAGATTTTCATTACATCATAAGCAATATCCTTGTTGCGAATATGTTTAACAATTGGGTGAACTGATCCATTTTGGCTAAGCACTATATCCTACCACAATTGAGAGAAGGGGCCCAGTGAAGTCTGTCTAAAGTTGTTTCCCAACGGCCTTTGAATCCTGGCTAGTGGGCCATTTTGATTTTTACAGCTTTACCTGTGTTAAAGTGGGTGCGGCTGATGCATTTTTTGACAATGTTATGATCTTGGTCACCGATAGCATTATTCCAAGCACTCAGGCATGGTGTTCGTCCCAGGACGAATCTCGAGAAAGTTCTGTTGAATGCAATCAGGCACGTCCATTTCCTCAGGAGTCCATGTTGATCTTTACTCACTTCTTCTTCTTTCCCAATTTCCTCTTTTGTCCGAGGTATCATTGTATTTGTTGAAAGAAAATTGAAGTTTTTTTATAAATTGAACAAAAGTAACTGTTTAACCCCTTGAGGCTGTTTCACCATTGAGCTAAATCGTGACTGTTCCCACACAAGTCTTGCACCATTGCTATTTCATGTATATATTGCTTTGAAATGATACATTACAAATTTAAACAGAAAAAAGTCCTGAAGACAATGTGTTTCCTCAGTTTTAGTTGTTCATCTGGAGTTCATAACACACTGTTGTACCCTTCAGCTTGATGAAGTTAACAGCTTGTCTAGAATGAGTTTTGGGTGATGTAAGGATAAAGCTGAAAATGTGTTGCTGGTTAAAGCGCAGCAGGACTGGCAGCATCCAAGGAACAGGAAATTCGACGTTACGGGCTAAAGCCCTTTTAGCCCGAAACGTCGAATTTCCTGTTCCTTGGATGCTGCCTGACCTGCTGCGCTTTAACCAGCAACACATTTTCAGCTCTGATCTCCAGCATCTGCAGACCTCACTTTTTACTCTGATGTAAGGATAAAAGCAACTTTTAAAAAAAATATATAAGTTGTTCTTCTGTGCTGCTGACATTGAGAAAAGGCAGGACTTTTACCTTCAACAGTAGGCAAAATAAAAAGGTTTGAAAGGGAGAGACTGATTGACACAAATTCTCTTGAATCTGGTGCACTATCCTATTCAGACTAATCATATTGACCACTTAAGGAACCAAAAACACAGAAAAGAGACAGAAGTATGCTGAGTTTGAGCAAATACCCTCAGAAGTGTCTTTAACCCCTTCTGGAGAACTGCGTGCAGTTCTGGTTGCCCTGCTGTCGGAAGGATGTTATTAAACTGGGAGATAGATAGAAAAGATATATTTCAATGTTGCCAGGAATGGAGGGTTTGATTTATAAAAATAGACTGGGACTTTTTTTTACTGCAGTCTAGGATGTTGAGGGGTGACCTTACAGAGGTTTACAGATTCATGAGGGGCACAGATAAGGTGATTGACAAGAATCCTTTCCCTAGGGTAGGAGAATTCAAAACCAGTCAGCATATTTTCAAGGTGAGGAGAAAGTTTTGAAAAGGGCATGAGGGGCAACTTCACTTTTACACAGAGGGTGGTTTGTGTGTGAAACAAATTGCCAGAGAAAGTGGTGGTTACAAAATTTAAAATAAATTTGGGCAGGTACATGAATAGGAAAGGTTTGAACTGATATAGGCCAAATGCAGGAGAGTAGGACTAGTGTAGTTGGGAACATGGTTGACATGGACTAGTTGGACCAAAGGGTGGGTTTCCATGCTGAATGACTCTGACTCAGTTCGATAAAATCTTGTTATGTACTCTCTATCCACTTACCTCCTCTGGTAACAATGGCACAAACGTCCAATGGCTCTGGGGACCCTAATTCTGGAGTTCATTTTGTTGCCTCAACAATCTACTAACTTTGGATGTTATCCTGAACCTTCTTATATCCTTTACTCTAATTATTGTAACCTTGAAAGGTGGATGTGCTGATTCCACGAATCTCCTCCCTGCCTCCTGTATATTCACTCCACTGAAGATTACCTACTCCCCTTTACTTCAGACAGTCTTGTAATCATAACTGATCCTAGAAGTTATCCACTGTGCATGTATACATTCACAGTACAGCCCTTAGCTAGACACAGGGTTACAGCAAGGGCTGCCAGTTTAGCCACCTGAGCTGAGAGGTGTGCTTGAGGCTTCACCAAGTGTGGTGTCCTTGCTGTCTACGCTGACCCAATCTGTTCTAGGAGTTCAGTTCACATACTTGTGTGACCCATCCACAAACAAAGTAAGATTTGCATTTTTTGAGAGACTCCTCAATAATTCTGCTAGGCTTCTCCAATGAGGTAATTTCTGTGCATCACGTATAGAATGCCTGTACATCTCTGTCCACCATGCCTTGCATGGAGTTGGAATCGATAGTCTCTGGGAGCTGTGTGCATGCACAGTAACACTGCATCGAAAAACTCTCCATGCACTCCACTATCCTCCACATACTTCATGATTCCCAGCATTTCTGACATGTTGGCACTCAATTTTCCACAATATTGGAGCTCTAAACTTCTAAACAAAACTGGACTTTAAATAGGAACTTGAGCCCAGGACAGGGAAGCAATAAGAATGTGCTGGACGAGGAAGAAGCCAGACCTCAGAGGGACTAGGAACAGGGAGAATCTGCAGTGACTAGGAAGGTCAGGAAGCAGGTGAGTCAGGGAGCAGGCGGATGAGTAAACAGGATTACTGGCGAGAAGGGCTTAATGCAAGGAGCAATTTACATTTTCCTTTCATGTTTTTAAACTTACCGAGATAATCAGCCTTTGAAAGGTTGTCCAAAAGAAATGCAGAAGCATCTTTCAATTCCAGAAAAAAAATTTCTGTGTACAATTAAAAAAAATCCTTTAACAGATAGAAAACCTGTCATTATAGAACAATAGAAATTCACATTTTTAATAGTTAATAATTACATAGTGAGGAAAAACAATTGTTACATCGCTTGCCTATATGGATGTTTTTGTTTAAATACACCACTCAAAATACTCAGAAGACTGCACAGCCCCCAGAAAAAGTAGAGGGAACTTTGCTTTGAACTGGAATCTCTGACTACATATGTTGTCAGTGTGTCCTTGTACTCATCTGCAATATGTCACTATAATCCATCCCTATCAGAAATCCCAATTATATGACCTTCTGATGCATAGAACTGAATCCCTGCTTCAACAATTTTAGGTAGGTTGGATCATCCTTATTCAGATTACATAACACAGAGAAATTGCAACAGGCTGCATATTTTTTGTTTGCACTGATATAGTTTTTGTTCAGGATCCTTACTACAGAAAACCAGTGAGAGAAGGAACCTTCCAGTCCCTTTGTACACCTTCCCTGAATGTGCCCTTGAGCCCTTGAACTGCATTCATCCCATTGGTTTGTTGGCCATTTTGTCCAAAACGATTTGGGGAACGTTTGACCTGGGTTTGCCCTGGATGTCATGGGGTTTTACAAATGTTTATAATTTCCTAAAGTTTATTCCAGAAATCCATATTTGCATGATTCTGTTCTTATGTGGGAAATGATCCTATTATCATTTTTCTCTTGGCCGATGCGAAGGCCTAGTGATTGATCATTTTCAGAGAGGAGAAAGCTGTGATCTTACGGTTGGGGGGCTCCTCCCAATGATTCACCCTGTCGGCCTTCCTCAGTGGTTTTCATCTCCAGTCCTCCATGGGCAAGTGGATGCAAGTTGTGGTCTCATTGTACTCATTTTATTTTGTCTCTTCTAATTGAATATTTTATGCATTTATTGAGTTTTAAGTTGCTACTCATAGCTATAATCTTTCCCTTCTATTTGTCCTAAATTGCCAAACATTCTTTCTGCTCAACGAGAGGAGGGAGTGGATTGTTTTCTGTATCTCATTTCTCATTTTCTCTATTTATTTCTAATAAATAAATATAAGAAAAATGGCTATCAACACTTCTACTCATCACTCATTGTCATTCGACATGGTTATAAGATAACATGCCTTTGGTTTGCACTTCTGTGGGTATGAGCTGCCCATCTCTCAGTTTGGCTAAATCTGGTTACATTGCTTGTGGATTAGATTACATGCCCAATTAACACTCCAGAGAGTAACCCACCCAGTCCCATTCCCCTACGTTTACCTCTGAGTCATGCACCTATGGGCAATTCATCTGACCTGCACATCTTTGGATTGTGGGAGGAAACCCACACAGGCATGTGGAGAATGTGGTAAAAACAATGACTGCAGATGCTGGAAATCAGATTCTGGATTAGTGGTGCTGGAAGAGCACAGCAGTTCAGGCAGCATCCAAGGAGCAGCGAAATTGATGTTTTGGGCAAAAGCCCTTCATCAGAACATCTTCGGGACACCCGCACCAATCAACCACACCGCCCCGTGGCCCAACATTTCAACTTCCCCTCCCACTCTGCCGAGGACATGGAGGTCCTGGGCCTCCTTCACCGCCGCTCCCTCACCACCAGACGCCTGGAGGAAGAACGCCTTATCTTCCGCCTCGGAACACTTCAACCCTAGGGCATCAATGTGGACTTCAACAGTTTCCTCATTTCACTTGTTTACTGGTGACTTATGGCTGACTGCGCAGCTTCTGCTTCCTCAATTTCAGCTAGCTCTCGGATTCAGGCTTTCATAAACTGTACCACATGATCATCAGACTTGCACTGTAACTACAGGCGGTGATATAAACGCTGGCTTATGGCGACATAAGCAAAAAAATCTGCAACATTCAAAATGGCAAATCTGCAGCAGAACAATGACACAAGATCTGCTTAATCTGTATGCTTCAAGAGCATGCATGGTACACTGACATTAGTTATTAACAATTCATGTTAGTAACTTGGAAGAGTAAAGTGGATGTACTGTCGCCGAGTTTGCAAATGACACAATAATAGATGGGAAGGGGAGTAGTGAGGATGACATTAAGACTCTGCCGAGGGATATAGGCAGATTAAATGAGTGGGCAAAAACTCAGCAGATGAAATATAATTTTGGAAAAATTCAGATCATATGCATTTTGGTAGGAGAAATAGAGGATTAAGGTATTATTTAAATGGAGAAAGACAGCAAAACACTACAGCACTGAGGGATTTGGGAATCCTAATGAAAACATCACAAAAAGCTGGAATCCATGTTCAGTGGATAACACGAAAGGCAAATGGAATATTGGCCTTTATTTCAAAGGAAATGCAATATAAAACTAGGGAAGTTTTGTTAAAACTATGCAATGCATTAGTGATACCACACCTGGAATACTGTGAATAGTGTTGGCTTCTTTATCTAAAGACAGATATACTGGCATTGGATGCAGTGCAGAGAAACTACATCAGATTCATCAAAGGCATAAAACAGAGAAGAATTTCTTCACTCAGACCATAATTCCTTCCTGCAGAGGGTTGTAGAGGCTGAATCATTAATAACATTAAAGGTTGAGGTAGACATATTTTTAATCAGTAAGGGAATTAAGTCTTAAGGGGATAAGGCAGGAAAGTTGATTTGAGGATTATCAGATCAGGATGAACTCATTAAATAGCAGAGGAGACACAATGGACTGAATGGCTTATTTCTGTTCCTATGTCTTATGGTTTCATAGTCAGTGTCTGTGCAAGCATTACATGTGTACAGGCTGTATAGCAAATAATCAGGACTCCGTGCTCCTATAACATTGCTATTTGCACCCTTTGTATTTCTCCAAAAGATAAAATGTGATCCTGTTCTGTGGGAGAGCTGAAATAAAGAGCAATTGCTTTTGTTACATTTCCATTTGCATTTTGGAAAGTAGTGAAATAATATAATACCATTTTTACAAAATATTTGTAAAGATTATGTTCAAGGCACAACAGCCCAAATGCACTTCCCATGTAAATAAAGCTGCCATATTCCCACTCTTTCATTAGAGAGAGGTGACTGAAGGTGGTCTAATCTAAGGGGTGAAGTTGAGAGGTGCTATCTCCATTGTAACCTCAGCCTGTGAACCCAGTTCTGAAGAGGGTCACTAGATTCCACAGCATTAACTGTGTTTCCTCTCCACAGATGCTGACAGATCTGCTGTGCTTTGCCCTGTTTTGGGAGTTGAACCTGTGTTGTTGGCATTACTTTCTGTTGCAAACCAATCATCCAACCAACCAAACTAACCAACCCCAATTTCCCATACATTCCCCACTAAGCTATGCAATTTTATTTTATATCTGGATGTAGGTTTGCTTGCTGAGCTGAAAGGTTCATTTTCCGACGTTTCATCACAATACAAGGTAACATCTTCAGTGAGCCTCTGGACCTGAGCTACAAATCTTTTCAAAACTCACTTTATTTCATATCTATCCGGTCTATCTATCACTCCTGACAGCAACACATCTCGAGGAGGGTTTGAGAAATATCCAGTTTAAAAGTAAAGACTGTGGGTTGGAATTTTCTTTCTTTGAGACTGTGTGGAAGTGGAAGGAATGTCATGAGGAGTTGGAGAGGTTTTCTTTCATGATTATTGTCTCCAAGCCTTATTATATTTTCATGCATGGAAATGACATCAAATTTTAGGGGCAGGACATTTTAAAGCCTGTTGGGACCTTCCAGGCTCCAACCTCAGGGTGCCGTATTTAAATGGAACCCGGATAGCATTTCATTCCCTGCAATCCAGGAGCCTGTCTATCATCTACAAGGCACAAGTGTAATAAAGTGGAGGTTGACTGCCCCCCCACCCCCCCCTCCCCCCCGATAACTCAAACCAAAACACCCAAAGAGGAGCATCTATGATCTATTAAAAATGTGTGATAAATAGTGTGACCTGCTTTGATTTTAAAGTGCTTTGGGGCAATTTGCGGTAATGAATGTATCACAACTGCTTAATTATAAAATATGTTTTATAAGGAAGACTATTCTGACTTTAGCATGGACAGAGAATCCAACAAAATGGCTCCAAAAGGTCTCATGGTAGACAAACAGGAGGCTGGAAGAACACAGACAGCCAGGCTGCATCAGGAGGTACAGAATTCAATGTTTCAGTGTAACCAGTCCTGAAGAAATGTTACACTCAAAATGTTGACTTCTCCGCCTATTTTAACAGATCATACAGCAAAGGTGCTCCTCTTTGGGTGTTTTGGTTTGAGTTATCAGAGGGTTGGGCGGGAGGTGGCAGGATGGTCAACCTCCAGGTAGAAGGCTGGAAGAACATAGCAAGCCAGGCAGCATTAGGAGGTGGAGAAGTCAACATTTTGGGTGTAACATTTCTTCAGGACTGGTTGCACTGAAACATTGAATTCTGTACCTCCTGATGCAGCCAGGCTTGCTATGTTCTTCCAGCCTTCCTCGTTGGAATCCAGCATCTGCAGTTTTTTATTGTCTCTAACCAAAAGGTCTCTTGAGGTATTGAGGCTATGATACGTTTATCTCAAGAAGGAAATCAGATGAAATCTTTTTGAAATTCAAAGAACACTTATCAGGCTGACTGTAACTCCCTGTCAATGATTCCCCTCAAGGTGTGAATAGATCTCCTTGGTCCACCACAACTAGACAATGAGAATCATCCAAACTAATGGCTGACACAGTAAAATGTTCATTGACTGTTAAAAGACAATCAATGAATCTGTCACCTGGTACGCAAACATAGAATCATAGATAGAGTCATAGAGATGTATAGCATGGAAACAGACTCTTCGGTCCAACCCGTCCATGCCAATCTGGTCCCACCTGCCAGCACCCGGCCTATACCCTCCAAATCCTTCCTTTTCATATACCCACCCAGACGCCTTTTAAATGCTGCAATTGTACTATCCTCCACCACTTCCTCTGGCAACTTATTTCATACACGTACCACCCTCTGTGTGAAAAAGTTGCCCCCAGGTCTCTTTTAAATCTTTCCCCCTTACCCTAAACCTATAACCCCGAGTTCTGGATTCCCCCACTCCAGGGAAGACACTTCGTCTATTTACCCTATCCATGCCCTCATGATTTTATAAACATCTATAAGGTCACCCCTCAGCCTCCCATGCTCCAGGGAAAACAGCCCCAGCCTATTCAACCTCTCCCTATAGCTCAAATCCTCCAATCCTGGCAACATCCTAGTAAATCTTTTCTGAAACCTTTCAAGTTTCACAACATTTTTCTGATAGGAAGGAGACCAGAAATGCATGCAATATTCCAAAAGTGGCCTAACCAATGTCCTGTACAGCCACAACATGACCTCCAAACTCCTGTACTCAATACTCTGACCAGTAAAGGAAAGCATATCAAATGCTGCCTTCACTATCATATCTACCTGTGATTCTACTTTCAATGAGCTATGAACCTGCACTCCGAGGTCTCTTTGTTCAGCAACACTCTCCAGGACCTTACCTTTGAGTGTATAAGTCCTGCTAAGATAAACTTTCTGAAAATGTAACACCTTGCATTTATCTAAATTAAACTCCATCTGCCAATTGTCAGCCCGTTGACCCATCTGATCAAGATCCCATTGTAATCTGAGGTAACTTTCTTCGCTGTCCACTACACCTCCAATTTTGGTGTCATCTGCAAACTTACTAACTATACCTCTAATGCTCACATCCAAATCATTTCTATAAATGATGAAAAGTAGTGGACCCAGCACCAATCCTTGTGGCACTCCACTGGTAACAGGCTTCCAGTCTGAAAAACAATCTTCCACCACCACTCTCTGTCTTCTACCTTTGAGTCAGTTCTGTTTCCAAATGGCTAGTTCTTCCTGTAGTCCATGAGATCTAACCTTGCTTACCAGTCTTCCATGGGGAACCTTGTCGAACATCTTACTGAAGTCCATATAGATCATGTCCACCACTTTGCCCTCATCATATTCTTTGTTACTTCTTCAAGAAAGCTCAATCAAGTTTGTGAGATATGCTTTCCCATGCACAAAGCCACGTTGACCATCTTTAATCAGTCCTTGCCTTTCCAAATACATGTACATCCTGTTCCTCAGGATTCCCTCCAACAACAGTTTTGATATAGCTGCCATTTTACATCTTTGTTCAGCTAAGACAGGCTGGGAAATACAGTTTTAAATAGAATTCCAAGAGAAACTCAAAGAGACACCCTCTGAGAGAGAAAGGGGGATCTTAACAGGGAGAAGGAAGAAAACACAGCAGCTAAAGAACTGCTGCATGGAACCAGTGTAAGAGGCAACAAATTACAGTCTTGCGAAAATAAAATAAAGGAGCTATCATTCCCTCCAAGGATCGGTTCTGCTTAATCCATGGGGAAAACCTTCAGGTAATCAACTACAGAAGGTATTGCAGCTGTTGAATTCTGACTTCAAATTATTCAGATTTGTTACCTCAGAAAACAAAATCTTCAAGATGGTCAGCCCTGCAACAAGACTGTTTTCGTACAAACATATAGACAAATTACAAGCAGGATTGTGCCACTTTCTCCCTTGAGTCTGTTCTGCCATTCAATGAGATCGTGGCTGATCTAATTACTCCACATGCCCCACCTTGTCCTGCAAATCTTCCATCTTCTTCATGTCAAGTATCTTTGATGTGCACCTATTTTTAAACCTTATATATATATTTTAGCTAATAACCATATGACTTTTTATTTAATGATGCAGGGGTGCCGGTGTTGAACTGGGACGGACAAAATTAAAAATCGCACAATACCAGGTTATAGTCCAACAGGTTTATTTGGAAGTCCAAGCTTTTGGAGCACTGGTCCTTCATCAGGTAGCTGTCTGACGAAGAAGCAGCACTCCATAAGCTAGTGCTTTCAAATAAACCTGTTGGACTATAACCTGGTGTTGTGTGATTTTTTTCACTTTTTATTTAGTGACTTTCTGTAATAGTTTCATAGCGGTATAACTTTAAATAATTTTATTCCATTTCAGACTAAAGCTTTGTAGCTCTTTATTTTTAAATTGAAACACTTAGAAAACTGAAAGTGGGCTAAATTCACAGTTCACTGATCACTTGTGGGTTCCAGGTGTGTTCAAGACAAAAACTGCATAATTGAGAGTTTGTTCTTCCTTTGTCTAATTGCAAGGTATTGTTGAAGGGAAAGTTAATGAAATCCCAGTTTAAAGGGATTGCAGCATTGAATAATGAACAGTGTAATGTCATCAATGACTTACTGCATTATTTCAGTATCTTGCCTGAGAGATTATTTGATCTACATTCGGTTGTTTGTTCCCTTATTCATAGCTGGCAGTTTCTGAGAGAACCAATTAATCTGAAGAGAAATATTCATTTTATTTACATTAATCGGGCCTGAAGTAGGCAGTGTCCAAGGTCCTTCTATCTTGTGGCTTGAAGCTCTGTAAGAAAATCTTTTTTTGCAATTCAGTATAATTAGTATAATACTATTTCCCAAATATCAAAATCCACTTCTAAAATACCTTAGGGGAAGTCTTATTGCAATGCCATTTTGAATAGAGGCTACTAGGCATGTTTGCAACTTATGATATTCTATTATGTGACCAGACTATTGAGCAAAATGGCAATCTGTATACCAAAGAAACCCTTCACAGCAAGTCTCTCACAGCTGGATGTTTGAGGGGTAGCTTCATCCATTGTGACCTGTGGAGATCAATGTCTAAACAGACAGGATGGAAGAAGTGACTATGTTAAGGGTTCTGCTGAACACAGTACCACAGGATGGGGAGGTGATGGCCTAGTGGTATTATTGCTAGACTATTAATCCAGAGATCCAGCTAATGTTCTAGGGACCTGGGTTTGTATTCAGCCAGACAGATGCTAGAATTTGAATTCAATAAATATGTTTAGAAAAGGGTAACAATTAAAGTTTTTGGCATCCTTAAATGTGGATAAAACTGAGTCTGGTTGATTTACCCTGAACTGCTAATGGAAGAAATAGTGGGGCTATTTCAACCAATCATAGGCTACCAACATGGTAGGGGAGTCTAAAACTAGAAGGCATAGGTTTAAGGTGATAGGGGAAAAATATCAAAGGGACCTAAGGGGCAACTTTTTCATGCAGAGGATGGTGCGTGTATGGAATGAGTTGTCAGAGAAAATGGTGGAGGCTGGTATAATTACAATATTTAAAAGACATCTGGATGGGTACATGAACAGGAGAAGTTTAGAGGAATATGGGCCAACTGCTGGCAAATGGGTCTAGATTAATTTAGAATATCTGGTTGGCATGGATGAGTTGGACCAAAGGGTCTGTTTCCGTTCCATACAACTCTATTAGAACTCTAATTATGACCATGAAATGGCTGTCGATTGTCAGGAAAAACCCAGCTGGTTCACTGATGTCCTTGAGGAAAGTAAGCTGCCATGTTTACCCATTCTGCCCTACATGTGACTCCATACCTGCAGCATTGCCCCCTTATTAGACTTGTTCTTGGACATTTAGTTCTAACATGTTTTGCCTGCAACATTACTGGAACTGTGCATTGATAACCAGTGTGTAAAAAGCAACAAGGCAACCAAGATCTAGATTACAGATGGAAAAACAGTCTGAGAGAAAGATTTCCATGACTTACATCGATTTCCCCTGGGTAAGCAATGTCTAAGCAACCACCTTCATGTTCTGAATAGGTTTCTTCACTGACATCATCTGACAAATTTTTGTTCATGCATTTACTCAACCGTTGAGATTAAAGGAACAAACTGAAGAAAACTGAAATGGAGGATGAATTAGAATAGTTAAATTCAATATCAAAGCTGATGTAAAAAATGGAGAACAAAAAGCATTGTACTGGTCAAGATTAAAAAATCAGAAAGAAAATAATAACAAAAAAATGAAACATTTTAAAAACCAAAAGAACTGCGCATGTTGTACATCAGAAACAAAAACTGATGTTGCTGGAAAAGTTCAGCTGGTCTGGCAGCATCTGTGAAGCGTAATCAGAGTTAATGTTTCAGATCCAGTGACCCTTCCTCAGAATATTTTAAAATCTCCAGGAACAGTTCTTCACTGTCTGCGGAAGCTTGGCAATCAACAAAAAATTACTGAAAAGGTACTTAATCTGTTAATTACTGGAGTGGGGTTGGCAACCATTTTTCATTATGTGAAGAGTCTTTGTAAAGTATTACCTAAAATGAAATCTGCTAGGAGCTGCAAGATGAAAATTCAGCATTTTTAAATTAGAAAATCTTGGCAAATTTCCGTGTGTCGATGATAAAATGTATAAGTTGTACTAAAATAAAGCTAACGCCACAGTAGTCTTACCAGACTATAGGGTTGTTCTCCCATTAGAGAGAGAGAGAGAGATGACAGATGGTAGATTTACCTGAGGACTACTCAGATGAGGGGAGAGATCAACAAGGAGAATCCTTCATGGTAACCTTCGCCAGTGCAGAAATTAAATGCATGCTTGTTATTGTCACTCTGTGTCACAAACGCCATTAAAGATGACCAAATCCCATAATTTATGTATACAGTAGCTAAAATGCATTTGTTAAATTTGTATATCAATAGATAAAAATAAAATTAAAATAAACCGAACTCTGAAATATCACAAATTTTTCATTGTATCATCAATGTACATCTGTTCAAGTGCTTAGATTAGATTTTATCACCATCATAAAATGCAGCTTTTACTTTCCTGGATTTAATGTTTTTTTTAATAGGCTTTTTTCTTGTTAATATAATCCAACTGGAAAACAATTAAGTGCACGAGTGAGATGTTAAAGCTTTTGGTGTCATTCTGGGGCTGCATGTTTCAGATTTTTGTACCAGACTGAACTTTCTGTGGTGAGTGCATGATATTCGTAGAGAATCTGAGAGAAAAGTGCTATTTATGGGAAGTTAACAACGAAACAGAGCAAATCATCCACCAACTTGTCAAAACCTGTAATTCAGAGGAGTGTTTCTTCCTCATCACAAGTTGCTGGCTGATTTGTATATTAATAAAAGTTTGCACTGTGGAGTGCCTGTTATTTTTCTCCACAAATCTCAGGCTCAGTATCTCATTATCTCAGGCTCACAATCACCGGATATGCTGAAAAATGCCAAGATGTGCTTCAGTTGCTTTTTAGTAGCACCAGCCTCTACACTTAGGACAAGCTGCAGATCTAAAAATAAGATATATGAAAAATTTACATTCAATTAGGGCACAGTCAGCTTTCTTAGATGAGGTGAATAAATATTTAATCATCTTTTTACTGTTATATTGTTAGCTTGAGTTCCTAAAATCATGAAAGCTCCTATCCACTCTCATGTTAGGCATCCTGCTGAAAACTCTAACTAAATCCATGTTGTCAGCCAGACCTTTAGCAATGCTATTCCACTGTTGAACATGTTGTCCAAGTCATATACCCATGGTGCACTTTTCTCAAAACACTCTGTTGAATTGCTTGTCATTTTCACTGCCTTGAACATTTCCCTTGCTCCCTTTCACAATACTGTCATTGGAATCTTTAATGTCCAACTCAGAGTTAACACAGCAAACAAACATATTGTGAAAATTCAGGTCAGAAGTAGTCTACACAGACCCTTGAGCCTGCTCTTACGTTTAATAAGATCATGGTTGATCTGATTACCTGACATTCGCACTTAGCCCAATGACCTTTCACCCTCTAGCTTATCAAGAGTTTATCTATCTCTGCCTCAAAAATATTCAAAGAAAATGAAAAGGCTTCCTTGTCCTTTGTGGAAAAGAGTTCCAAAGTTTCATGATCCTCTGTGAGAAATTCTTAATCCTGTCTTAAATAGGTGACCTTTTTTTTTAAAGCAGTGGCCCCTCATGTTATATTCTCCCAAAGGAGGAAACATCTTTTCACATCCACTCTGTTAAGATGTCAGGACTTTGGATGTTTTAATCAAGTCACCTTTCAATAATCTCCAATGGATACTTGCCTAGCCTGTCCAACATTCCCACATAAACAACCTTCCCAATCCAGGTACTAATTTAGTAAAGCTTTTTTGAACTGCTTCCAATACATTTATATCCTTCCTTAACTAAGGAGCACAATGCAATATAAAAGTACTCTAAATGTGGTCTCACCAGTGTCATGCATAACTGAAATATAATTTACCTATGCTTGTAGATTTTCTTTAAGATCAATCTGTTCAGAACTGGTATGACACACCTCGGGAGCACTTCAGACTTCAAATCAGACCTTCTGACTCGGAGATAGGGCACTACCATGACACCACAAAAGCCTTCCTACTGTCATATTTAATTCCCCTTCAATAAATAATATAAATAAATTCTATTAATTTTCCTAGTTCATTGAAATACCTGGATATGTATCTATTGTGATTCGTGCAATGGAACACGCAGATCTCTCTGTATACCAGAGCTCTGCAATCTCACACCATTTACAAGTGTACTGCTTTAAGTTCTGCCTGCCAGAATGGACAACCTTTCCACATTAAACTCTTTTTATCAGATTTTGCCCACTCACTTAGGCCCCCTATATTCCTTTCTGACCTCCTTCTCCTCTCCTTGTTATCTTGTGTCATCAGCAAATTTAGTTACTGTACCTTCTTTCCCTTCATCCAAGTAATTTCTATAATTTGTAAAAAGTTGAAGTCCGAGCACTGATCACTGTGGTATTTTATTCATTACATCTTGCCAACCAAACCAACAATCTATTTATGATTACTCTTTGCTTTGTGTTAGATAGCCAAGCATCTATCCCTGTCAATGTGTTAGTCCTTGCACCACTTTTATTTTGCACAATAAATCTTGGTGTGGAACGGATCAAATACCTTCAGGAAATCCAAATACAGTTAATTCACCAGTTCCCATTTGTCCACAGCACATGTTACTTCCTCAAACAATTCCGATTAATTGATTAGACAAGATTTTCATGCCACAAAATCATGTTGACTCTGATTACCTCTTTCTTTTCTAAATATTCCTGCCAGAATGTTTTTAATAATAGCTTTGAGCGTTTTCTCTAGGACAGATATCAAGTTAACTGGCCTGAAGTTTCATGCTTTTGAATAAAGGAGCTACACTTTCTAATTTACAATCTAATGAAACCTTCCAAAAATGTAACAAATTTTGGAAAATATCCCAGCCACTTCTTTTAAGAGCCTACAATGAAGTCCATCAGAACCAGGAGCCCACAGCTCCAATACGTTGCTGAGTACCACTTCACTAGTGATTGTGATTTTCCTATGTAGTTCCTTCACTTCCATTTCTTGATTTACAGCTAATTCTAGAACAAAGTTTATGTTCTCTATAGTGAAGGCTGATACAAAAACCCATTCAATTCATCTTCATTTCCTTATCTTTCACCACTGATTCCCTAGATTCACTTTCTAACTATGGAGTAGCTATAGAAACTTTTACTGTCAGTTTTTATATTTCTAGTCAGTTGTGCACTAATTTGCCTTCCTTTTTAATGATGTGGAGGTGTCAGTTTGGACTGGGGTGGACAAAGTTTAAAATCACACAATACCAGGTTATAGTCCAACAGGTTTATTTGGAAGCACTAGCTTTCGGAGCACTACACCTTCATCAGGTAGCTTCCACCGAAAGCTTGTACTTCCAAATAAACCAGTAGGACTATAATATGGTGTTGTGTGATTCCTTTTTAATATAATGTTTTCATCATATATTGCTACATTTTACTATGTGTCCAATCTTCTGATTCATTGCCTGTCTTTGCATAGTAATAAGCTTTTCTCTTTAAGTTTTATATTATCTTTGACTTTGTTTAAGTACAGATGGTGGGGTTTGTGTTGCGATGTTTTGCTCTCATTGGAATGTGTATTCTTAAATATCCCTTTGAATATTTTCCACTGCATTGGCCGACCCCTTAAACTAATTTGCCAGTTCACATTAGCCAGCTCTGCTTTCTGCTATCATAATTGCCTTATTTATTCAGTCTGAATGTAGAATTTACTATAAGGTTGTTAATTAATCCTATCTCAATGCACAGTAACAACTCTATTATTGGTTGCTCTCTGGTTAGCTATTAGTAAGCTATTATAAGTGCAGTTCTAAGAAATTAACTTGCAAACATTCTATGAACTGTCATCTAGGTTACCTTTGCTTATCTGAATTTTCCAGTTTGTATGTAGATTAAAATCGCCCATTATCATTATACTATCTTTCTGACAAGCTCTGATAATTTCGTCCTATGTAGTCCATCCTGCTTAGTAACAGTACTGTGTACTATCTGTAAGATACACTGCAGAAGTTCTCCAAACCTTCTTAGACAGCATCTTCCAAACCCAAAGGCCACAACCATCTAAAAGGACAAGGACAGGTGATATGTGGCAACACCACCACTTGCAAGTGACCCTCCAAACCACTCACTATCCAGACTTGGGAATATACTGTCATTCCTTCAGTGTCACTTGGTCAAGATCCTGGAAGTGCTTCCCTCATGGCATTATGTGAGTACCCACAGGAAATGAACTACAGCAGTTCAAGAAGGCAGCTCACCAGCACCTCCTCAAGGGCAACTCGGGGATGTACAGTAAATCCTGGCCCAGCCTGTGATGCTCACATCCCATGAGGGAATTTAAAAAATATCCTACCATCAGGGACCAGTAATTTGATGCCTAGTAGATCTTCATTCCTCATTGTGCTATGTCACTGGTGCCAACATGAACCACAACCATGTGATCCTCAGCCTCCCACTGCTCCTTTCCAGCCCTGAGCAGACGTCTTTAACCCTGGCACCATCAGGCAGCATGGCCTTCTGAACTCTTGATCTTTGCTGCAGAGAACAGTAGCAATCCCCTCAATATAACAGTCCTCTATTACCACTAAATTTCTTTATTGTGTTCATCCCCTTGAATGGTTTGCTCCACCGTGGTGCCCTTGTTAGTTAGCTCATCTAGCCTGCTGCCCTCGCTCTCATCCAAAGAAGTTGAGACAACTTTAAACATGTTGGACAAATGGAAAAGCTCAGGCTCCTCTAGGCCCCTTACCTGGTACACCTGTAATCACACCATGCTTTCCCCAACTATTGACCAAATCAGGAGTCCTTATCCAAGTGATGTGGACATCTTGTGGAACAAACTGACCAGGTTCTTCCACCATGATGTATCGCAGTGTCTGTTCTTCAGCCTCCAGCTTATACGCTGTAAGCCGAATCTGTTTGACCAGCATTTACTGACTGCAAACATAATTTCCCTTGACAAGCTGGCCTCCCGGAGTTCCCACATTCTGCTATCACAACTCCTCTTCTGCCACATTTATTGTATTCTAATTTGGTAAGTAATCAATTGTATGAATCATTCATTATTAACTAAATTAAGTCAACACTTGTAGCCAATGCCACTCCTGGGTGATGGAACATGCACTTAGTCACTACATCGGAATATTGTTTCGGGTTTGGTATACAACTAACCACAACGTCTTTTGTCAGGAAGGGGAATCTAATCAACAAGAATAATTGGTCATTCCTAACCAGGTGAGGAGATCTATTCAGTCTCAGTTGCTGTGGCTTTTAAGAAGAACAAGTTATTATGCCAGTGCTTCAGGCAGGCTATGAGGTCCAACACAACCAACTGATCTCACTTCCATCTTCAGTAGCTTCTCTGTGGATGAGCTCTGCTTCCAAGATCAGGATCTAGTTGCTGAGTATGTTTATTCAGGTCCGTGAAGAGGGGACATTCAACTTACACATCTTGCTCTCTGCTGAACATCTCATGTGAAAGATGGCACAAATATAACATGCTCTCAATACTGCAGGTGAAGTGTTCGAGTCTCTGGAGTGGGGCTTGAATCTACCAGTTTTGATTTGGTGGCTCAAGTGCAACCATTGAGCTATGTATGATGTCTTTTGGATGTGATTAAAAATCACACAACACCAGTTTATAGTTCAAAAAAACCTGCTGGACTAAAACCTGGTGTCGTGTGATTTTTAACTTTGTCCCATCCCAGTCCAACAACAGCACCTCCACAACTTGGACATGAGTCATCAGGACTTCTTTAAAAACAGTTATCAATTGATGCAATGTTGCTAACATTAGCAAGGCTAACATTTCTTACCCACCCTTCATTGCCCTTAAGAAAGTATTGGTGGGAACCTTCTTGAACCATTGCACTCTGCGTGGTAAAGGTACTCACAGCCCATAGATAAACAGATCAGGACAAAATGCGTGATTGGAAGGAGAATTTGGAAATGGTCATGATTCACTATACCTGCAAACTATGTTCTTTTAATTGGTAATGGCAGATTTATGAGGTGCTGAAGGACTGGGTTTGAATGTATTCTCTTGTCTGAATAGCCCGCCAACAAACAAAAGAGCGTGCTTTTTGGGCAAGGCAGGTCATCACTGGATCATTACTTGTGTATGAGTCTATTCCCTCGGGAGGACATGGCAGGAGAGGAAAACACTGAGAAACAAATTATACCGCAAAGTACATTCTGTGAAAATACGTTTAGTTCGTCTGTTTACCACTTCCTCTCTGCAGGGTCAAGCACAATGAAATGGAAACCAGATTATAGTTCTTTTCCCCATCAAGTTACATTTTAAATATTGTACAAAATTAAATTACATTGTTTTAGTGCCCTTATTAAATGGGCCTTTGGCAAAAATGCAGAAATAAACAAACCTTTCTGCAAGATTTCAGGGTGAATGCAATGTGTAATAAAGTTGGAAAGCTCCAGAGAACTGCCATCAGATTTGATGTTACAGCAAAAGAATCTATTCACCATAGTATTGAACTGCAATGGAAATAATACACTGAATAATTGATGCTGGAAGGTGAATTCCAATTCAGCTATTTTATCACAAGTTTCAGACAAAGGTTTACACCTGTAGATTATTGGGTTTAAGCAGTTATAATATTGGTGTTGATGTTGAGACATATGTGGGGCTACATAGCACCTGCCTTTCAACCTCTGTAGACCCTATAATGCCAGGCTAGATGTGGACACACATTCCTGTCAGAAATATGCTCTGATTCCCATGTTGGCCATGAACAGACAAGGCAAAAGTGAGGACTGCAGATGCTGGAAATCAGAGTCTTGATTAGAGTGATGCTGGAAAAGCACAGCAGGTCAGGCAGCATTCGAGGAGCAAAGAGCCTCCCTGGATGCTCCCTGCCTTCAGTCCTGATGAAGGACTTTTGCCTGAAATGTTGATTTTCCTGCTCCTCGAATGCTTGTGCTTTTCTTGCTGTGCTTTTCCAGCACCACTCTAATCATGAACAGACAAGGGACATCCTTTCTCTAAGTCTGTGTACATTCAAAGAATAAAACCTCTGTCTCTCTCATAGTTGTTTGAAGTGAGGAAGAAACTTGCTATGGAGCCCAAGGAACAGATAGTGCCTGGAGATTTTCAATATGAGAGGCCCTTGCATTATGACTACCACATGGCTCTGGCTGACCAGGAAACGCCCACTCTTACCACCTCCCATATTGGAAGCATTTAGAGATTTGTGATCAACAAGCTTGGCCACATCACAAATGTATATTCCATGGACATCGTGACCTGGGGTTGGAATTGAATGTGAAATTTCTGCTGAGAGGTAAGGGTGCAACACATCGTATCACAATACCTTCAAATGAAGGGGCTATCTGCTTGATGTCCAACTTTGGGCACATTCTCTGTTGTATGAGGGCATGAGGTACCAAAAGCAGCATTCCCTCTAATTTTCTATCTGGCCTTGTTGCAGTGACCTCTGTCGTAGAAGTCAATGATGCGATTGGTGTGCCAACACCAATTAGAGTGTGCAGAACCCTGATGGGTACAGTTTAAAGGAAATATCACGTGAAAGGGTTAAATGTCAAACCTCCTAACTACCAACCACTATGCTAACATCATACAGACTTAGTGAAATAACAGTGTACGATCTCAAGACAGTAAGAACTACCATCTAGATCATCCACGTATTCCCTGTAACAATGTTTATCATATTAGTGTAAAATGCACTCAGTTGCTGATGTGCAATAAAGTCCATCCTGTTTAAGATTTTAGAGCATCTTTTCTTGTTAGACTAGCAAATGGTTTTCCTTTACTACACCAAACCAAATGGGCCCTATAGATCCTTACTAATATGTCTATCCCATAATGCAGAATACCTCACAAAACATGTGGCCTGTAGTAAACATTGCTCACATTGCTGTTGCTCCCAAACCATCAATCTCAAGTCCCATTCACAATACGCCACTGAGGTCTCTGGAACAGGACTTGAATCCACAACCTTTTGCCTCAGAGGCAAAAACTGAACAGGACATTTTTTATCTACTGATCACGAAAGAAAATTTTTCAAATCTATTCATTCTCATTGGCATTTGGACTTTGAATTGTAATGCTTGTTATGTTGTGGGTGGTATTTGCTGGGAAGAGGATCTCAAGCAAGAATGAGAATTCCCAGCATTGTACCTTGGTTGGTAAATGGTCCACATCATGTTGTCTATAAAGAAGTGGAGGCAAATCAAGTTTGTGAGTTGGGTTTGTGTTGTCATGACAACATACAGGGTTTTGTTTTGCACATTTGAGGGACGGCTATTCTTGTCAAGTTTATGCCCATAATGGTTTCCCCTTACCTTTGAATGAATCAGTTTCTGTGAATTATTTTTATTTATCCAATTTTACATAATATTGTTCTCTGTCTATACCTCTCACATTAGTACAGACCACTCCACCCTTTCTTCTCAGTCACTTGTACATAACTGCTGATGTACTTACATCATCACATGCTTCTTGTTATTATATCTAGTTTCATTACATAACATGAGTGAAAGCCATGCACTCTCTTGCAAACTGTAACACTTCATCGCATTGTGTACTCCAACCTCTTGCTTCCCGAGACCTTATTGTGCTTCTGATTGGTGTACTAATGGAAGTACATCAGATATCCTGGCCACTTTGGAGTTGAGGTCCCTGAAATATATGGAATGGAATATTAACTGCTGAATGGGAGTATATTCATTTGAAATCTATGTCACCCCTATTCCTATGAACGAGAGACACATTTATGTCATACACCTTCTCTGAAATAGATGACAGAGGAATTTCAGATGTGCAGCTTCCATTTGCTGATTTCTCATCTGGGGTTGTTAATCCTCCAGGATTGTCCTGGAATATGCAAAAATTAAAGATTGACAACCCAAGTAGTGATGTGAATAATACCAAGGAGAAAACGCATTGTAACATTCAAAGAAATGTTTCATTTTACATTTTCATTGACACTTCCAAAAACAGAAGTGGAAAAAGGGGTTATGGCTTCAGTTAGAAACCCCAATCATGCACCAGGGTCTGTTTGCTTCCCATTGGGCATGAGAATGGGATGCACAGCAATGATGGATGTGTCAAGTGGCCAATCAGAGTTAACAATCCTAATCTCAAGGTTTAGTATGAGCATCTACATTTAAAAAAAATATCATTTTTAGTTACCATACTATTACAGGAAGTCTTTTCCCACGAAGTGGGCTAATGTGGGGGAAAACCATTTCATTTTGTTGTTTTGGACTGTTTGGAGTGGGTTGCTTAGCAACAAGAACATGTTTCCAACCTCAAGTCTACATATTCCTTTGTGTTGAGAATTTGGAATAATATTGACTGGACATTTCTACACTGTAACAATGACTATATTTTCAACTTACTTCATTTACTGTGAGAGATTTTGGAAGCAAATCTTTCTTTGTGCTTCTGTTTGAAATTTTGAGGGTTCCTTTCCTGCTGCCTGATGCTTATTGTCAAGTGAATCTCTGCACACGTGGTCGGCAACACTGTTTGTTCTTGGTGTGTCATCACATGACCTCTGGCCTCCAACCACATCACCACCATGTACTATGCCTGCTCTGTTCCACATTGCCATACAAACTGGACATTGAGTAAACACTTTTATCACCTGACTGGATGATTCATGGCTGTCAGTCAAACAGCCCTGTTTCATCTTTAATATAGTTAAAAATCACACAACACCAGGTTATAGTCCAGCGTGGTGTTGTGGGACTTTTTAACTTTGTCCATCCCAGTCCAACACCGGCACCTCCACATCATCTTTAATATCGTTAACAAAGGAACAGTCAACGCATTTCTGAAGGAGAATAACATATCAGGGCTATGAGGAAACAGCAGATAAGTGAGATTAATTCAAGAACAGTTTCTTACCTGCTGTTATTAGACTTCTCAAATTTCAAATCTAATGTTGACCTTGTTTTTTGCGCACCTCTCTGCAGCCATAACTTTGTATTCCTCGCTCTGTTCACTCACCCTGTGATCTTTGTATGTTATGATCTACCTGTGCTGCATGAAAAACAAAACCTTTCATTCTACTTAGATACATGTGAAAATAATAAATCAAATCAGTTGCTCTTTCAAAGAGCCAGTGCAGGCATGATAGAGTGATTATTCCCATTCTGCAGTCATGTGAGGAAATTTGGTAAAATACTCTTCAGGTGCTCCCAACCACATTCCTGTCCCTGTGCTCATTTCCTGGAGGTGAACAAAGGCTGTTAATGAGCTACTGGAAGGCGATATTTTAAGCCAGAAGAGAATTGGCCAAGGATTCACTGCTTGCACCAATTCCCATCTCTCTGATATCAGGGGGCAAGAAGTGAATGGGAAATAGTTTCTCAGGGACTCTGAGCTACAAATCATTTTGAGGGTTTAAGTCTGTTTGTTACAGAAGGATCTATCATCAGGCATGCTCTTGCAGCCACTCACAGACACTGATGTTTCCACTGATGCTTTTGTCCTGCTTAAATAGCTGCTGCATCCCTTCCACCAAAGTACCTCCAATCCACTGGTATTGCACCTCTGACAATTAGTCATCAACCACACAGTGAGGATGGCCAGCAATCCTATCTACTGACTGTGCTGAGTGAAATCCCTGCGCTAGGAACTGGCCATTGATTATAATTGGTCTGGCCTTCCAGAAGCAACTTCTTAACTGGCTGCCTACAGGAAGATTACTTCCCATGTCCAATCATGGCCACTTCCATGTTTGTGATCTGGAATTCATTCCAACATTGGGATTGGAATGCTTGTGACAAAACACAGCCTGATAGATTGAATGGCCTTCCTTTGTCCTCTATGACTCTATTGTCCTGTATCATTCTATGGTTTAGTATTTAAATCTAGAACGTTAGAACATCTTTTAGTTTAAAAACTCAGTTTTTAAGTGATTTTTCTCCTGTGTGATTCACAGTCTAGGATTTCAGTGTTTAATTTCTGGAGATTCTGGGACCATGCAAGAGAACTGGAAACTCTATCCATGCAAGGTGCAGTATTTCCAGAAATAATAGTCTTATATGTTCAGATATTGGATAATGGAATTGGAAGCACAGCACAGATTGGACTGGTAGCTCTTAAAGATTTCTAAAACTGCAGTTTAAATACCACACAAGAGAATTAACATTGAAATTTTTGAAATGGAAGCATTGGCCTGGGCATAATTCAATATCCAGCAGGGGTATAAAGCTTAAATTAGAGCTCAGCCACTTAAGACAGCACTTCTTTATACAAAGGGTAGTGAAAATATATAACTCTCTCCCCCAACAGCAGAGATTGACTGAGATTAATAGATCTTTGTTGGGCCAGGGTATTAAGATTTATGGAATCAAGGCCACAAAATGGAGTTAAGATACAGATCAGTCATGACCTGATTTCGTGATGAAACAGACTCCAGGGGTTGCATGCCTATTCCTGTTCTTATGTCTCCTAAGAATGCATTAAAAATGAAACATGAACTCAACTTCAAAATGTGGCTTCATTAAAAGGTTATGTTCTATTTCAAACTTTTTGCTCAATGAGGTGAATGAAGTTAGCACTAGGGAATTAAAGACTTTCATTTTAGATCATTAATCAAGCTTCTGCATTTGTGAGACAGAATTTGTAACTCCAGAATCTACTCCCGCAGAAATGTTCACAACTATAGCCATGTCTGATCTCCTCAGCCTGATGGCTGGAAACGTTTGTAGAAAAAACACAGACAGTTGTTGTTGTTGTTGCACCTTCTCTCATTTTGATCCATAACTCACATCTATTAATAACCTTTAACTGGAATAACCTTTATAGAATCTAAAACTTAAATTTAGATCTTTTCAGCAATAATTACTCTGCTGCTATTGTTGAATGACAACGGATCTCTCAGATCTAAATCTCTACCCCCTTACAAATTTGATTCCCTCATTAGGGAGAAGCTGTTCCTGTTTATGAAAGGAACATGAATGAGTGGGTACAGATTTAAAATGATGTACAAAGAAGCCAGAGTAATGTTAGAGAAAACTTTTTCAGTCAATGAGTAGTTGGGGTATGGATCGAACTGCCTGGATGTATCATAGAGGCAAGTTCAGTTGAAGCATTCCTGAGGGCATTGGATGATCATTGGTAAGAAATAGTGTGTAAGGAATGGGCATAAGTGAGGCTGTGTAATGATGCTTATTTGAAAGGTCAGTGCAGGTACAATAGACTGAGTGGCCTCCTGCTGTTATTCTGTTATCTGGAAAACCATTTCTTCCCAGAATTGAATGTGCATTCCCTCCCAGAACTGGACTCAGGTTGAATTTTCAATGTAAGGTTGAGAACTGACACCCAGATGAATTCCCGATTCCAACCCCTACCAAAGCCATGTTGAAAACATGGTGCTACTTTCAAAGTCAAATAGCCTTTGATGACAAATGAATGGTGTCAAATGTTTTCAGGACGTGGGAACTGCCTTCCTGGCACCATCCACAAAGACAGGTGACTGTTATTTTGTAGGCAGGCACTACCCTGCCAGTGAAAGGGCATCTTCTTGCTCCAGAATCTGGAGTAATCCTATGATGATGTCCTGGACCTGCACATCTCTGTGTATAAATAGTACAGTGTGGGTTAAGTTAGCTGTCTCTGTCTGGAAGACTCATGTGTACACATGAACATGAAGAAAAAAGATTATCTACTGTAGTAAGATAAATAAGAGTACATCTATGAGTACCATGTGTAAAGGTGTTCAGTATTAGTGTACAATATAAAGCGTAGTATAGAGTTACTTTGAGGTCCAAGCCTGAACACCATTCTTGAAATTGCTTCTCCTTGACCAGCCTGCCTTGAACTCAAATTCACGGTGTAATATGAAACTACATGATAAAAGACTCCTTACAAGGCCAGCAGCATTCACAGTGATGAGAAAGTTAGATGGTAGTAGGGCACTGGAACTGAGCACGGAGGTCCAAGAAGCCCAGTTTTCAATAAATGGATAGAAAGTTTCTGATACCCCATGATGAACTTGACAGCAATACATTAATATACACAGGACTGTATCGGCTTATTCAATTAAATACTCAAAATTCCAATGACCCTTTATGAGCTGCTTAAAGAACTGTTAATTAGTGACCAGTAGGTTTTATATCCCCTCCCCTCTAATGTTCCTTTAAAAATACAAATCTGTCCTGGAGACATTTGGATCCAGATGGTCTAAAATGTTTAAGTCTTGTCTGTGCCAGTTTCTGACCCTGTGGTCCTTTGAAAACATGACACCATATTTCTCCCAGATAAAAAGCTCTACCACTTTGTTGTGAGAGTTACCACAATCATCCACATACAAGATCTCCAGCTATTTATTTCACTCAATCCTGAAAAGGAGTTTTCAGTTTGTACGGTCTGTGACATGAAGACAAACACTAACATTGAAGAAAGAATCCTACTCAAATACCAGGAGTATATTCACACTAAGTTTCTAAAATAATACATTTCAGTGCTGTTTTGATTAAGGATCTTGTTCTCTTTGATTTTTTTTTGTGAATATTTTCTCAAATTTGCTGCAAATTAATTGTATTTTCATTTATTGCATCATTCTACTTTATCAACATTCTAGCTAACATTGAAATTTTGTCTTGTTGCTAACTGCTCATTTTAGTAATGGAATAAATGATTTACTTTGGTTGAGACACAGCTTTCAAAACTTGTTTTTCTAATCGAGTGAGCGTTTAAACTGCAGATTGTGCAACAGAACAAGATTCAAACCATATGGTAAAAAAAAATCATCATATGGAGGAGAGAGTTCATGGTGTAATGTTGCTGAATAAAATGTTGAGTCCAGAAAGATGTAAAGCCCTATTCGTCTTTTTCCTGGGGTCAGGGAGTCCAGAACTAGAGGGCATAGGTTTAGGGTGAGAGGGGAAAGATATAAAAGAGACCTAAGGGGCAACTTTTTCACGCAGAGGGTGGTACACGTATGGAATGAGCTGTGAGAGGATGTGGTATAATTGCAACATTTAAGAGGCATTTGGATGTGTATATGAATAGGAAGGGTTTGGAGGGATATGGTCCAGGTGCTGGCAGGTGGGACTAGATTGGGTTGGGATATCTGGTCGGCATGGATGGGTTGGACTGAAGGGTCTGTTTCCGTGCTGTACATCTCTCTGACTCTATGACTCTATAAGGTCCTGTTCCATCAGCACTACAGTAGCTGAAGATAGAATTGTGAACATGAGAGAAACATGTTGAGTCAAAAAGACAAGAAAGTGGAATCCCAGGTTCATGGGGGGTTAGCATGGAAACACAAATGATTAAATGACTCAGGGATTTGAGCAGAGTACTTTATGCATTGCTTGTTTATTTATTATTAATAAACAGTATACCAAGAAAATGGGCCAGTTAATCTGTCAAATCTAGTCTTAAATTGTCATAGCTCAGCTGTTTCTAATTTAACCCATTCTGCTAATTTATGCTAAATTATATGTAGAATTGATCAGGCCACAGCAAGAGTACCATATACCACCAATTGTCAGATTATAATATAACGTAGAGACATTGGTGCACAGAGGCACACAGTGATGTAAAAAAGATATACAAAAGTGATATTAGAAAAGTGGCAATTTTAAACTTGTAGTAGAGAATGGCCCTTTTTTCTCTTGATCTGTAAGAAGGTGCCCAATGTAGAGGACACCACACCGGGCGCAACGAGTAGATGACATTGATAATGTCCGTTGCACAAAGTGTGGTCTCCTCTACATCGGGGAGACAGGACGCCTTCTTGCGGATCATTTCAGAGAACATCTCTGGGACACCCGCGCCCACCAACCCCACACCCTGTGGCTGAACACCTCAACTCCCCCTCCCATTCCATTACGGACATGCAGGTGCTGGGCCTCCTCTACCACCAAACCATTACCACCCGAAGCCTGGAGGAGGAACGCCTCATATTCTGCTTTGGGACCCTGCAACCACACGGGATAAATGTGGATTTCAATAGCTTTCTCATTTCCCCTCCCCCAACATTATCCCAGTCCCAAGCCTCCAACTTGGCACTGTCCTCCACACCTGTCCATCACTGCCCCCTCTGACCTATTACCTTCTCCCTCACCTTCATCCACCCATCGCTTTCCCAGCTGCCTCCCTCCAACCCTACTCCCTTCCCATTTATCTGTCAGCCCTGACCCACAAGCCTCATTCCTGATGAAGGGCTAATGCCGGAAACGTCAGTTCTACAGCTCCTCAGATGCTGCCTGACGTGCTGTGCTTTTCCAGCATCTGGAGTCCTCACTTTCTCCTAATGTCCTCTTTGTCCCCACCTGCCACCCCACTAGTCTCCGCGTCCAATGCATCATCCTTAACCACTTCCACCAACTCCAACTAGATACCCCCCACCAAAAACATCTTCCCATTCTCACCCCTCTCTGCCAGTCACATGGACTGTTCCCTTCATTTGCGCCACTCTTCCCACCAACCCCCTGAACCCCTGAGATACCTCCCCCTGCACTTGGAAAAGATGCAAAACCTGCTGGCACACCACCCCCTTACTTCCATCCGGGGCCCCAAACAGACCTTCCAAGTGAGACAGAGGTACCGTCAAAACCATTTGTTCCTCATCTTAAACCTATGCCCTCAGGTCTTAGCGATATATGCCAAGGGAAAAGACTTTCATGATCTACCCTGTCTCTGCCTCTCATAATTTCATATACCTCAATCATATCCCCCCATCAGCATCCTCTGCTCCAAGGAAAACATTTCCAGCCTCTCCAATCTCTCCTCATAACGGAGAATTTTCATCCCTGCCAACAATCTGATGAATTCCTCTACACCCTCTCCAATGCGATCATGTCCTTCTGATAGTGTGACCAGTATTCCATCTGTTGCTTTACCAATATTTTCTAGGATTGTAACAAGACTTTCTTGCTCCTATACTTATGTCCTGGCTAATTAAGGCAACCATCCCATATGACTTTTTTCCCACCCTGTCTATCTGTGCTGACACCTTCAGGGATCTATGGGCTTCCACACCAAGGTTTCTTTGCTCCTCAGTTATCTCTAGGGACCAACCATTCATTGTGTACTGTAAATCCTTCCCTTATTATATCTCCCAAAACACGCCACCTTGCACTTATCAGGATTAACTTGCATCTGCCATTGCTCTGCCTGATTTATCACCTGGTCAGTATCAGGCTGTGGCCTGAGACCATCCTCCTCACTATCAACAGCATCGCCAGTTTATGTGTCATCCATAAACTTACTAATTATACTTTTACATTGACATCTACATTAATATATATATACATTAATATATATTACAAACAGCAAGGGTCCCAGCATCGATTCTTATGGTACACCACTGGTCACAGGCTTCCAGTTACAAAAAAAACCCCTCCACTGTCATCTTTGCCTCTTACTTGCAAATCAATTTTGTATCCATTTTGCCAACTTGGCTCTTACCTTTTGGACCACGATGAACCTTGTCAAAGTGCTCACTGAAGTCCTTGTAAGTCACTTTAACTGTATACCCTCAAATATATTTAGTCACCTTTTAAAAAAGCTCCACTAAATTACTCAGACAGGATCTCCCTCTAACAAATCCATGTTGACTATCCCTGATAAATCCCTGCCTTTTGAAATATTCGTTAATCCTGTCCCTCAGAATTTTTTTTTCCACTAATTTCTCTACCCCTGATGTCAGACTAACTAGTTTGCAGTTACCTGGCCTGTTCCTGCTTCTCTTCTTGAACAAAGGCACTACGTTAGCTATCCTTTAATTATCTGAAACTTCACGTTTGGCCAGCAAGGTATTATTGTGAAATATGGCAGAATTGTGCAAGATGTTCAGTAAACTCTATCTCAACATTGGGAACAACTTGCAGCATCTTCTAACTAAGGTACAGGTATCGAGACAAGATTCTCATTGGCAAGCACCAAGTTGCCTGTTAAGGAGGATCATCGCTTGTTAATGAACTTATTGATTTCAGATCTCACCTCATTAATAGCCAGTTCTCTATTATACCATCTGTTGAGAGAGAACTAGATGCTGAGAGTGCTTGACGTAGAACTCAGAGTGGATGCCTGGAGACTTCGACTCTCTGTTGGTTGTGAAAGGCCTCCATGTTGAACATCAGACACCAATGTGTAAGGGTATCCTCCTTAGGTACCAGACACATGCACCCCATAGACATTGATATCTTCTATGTTGTAGCTTCTAACAATCTTCATTACAGATCTCCTATCCACTTAGACTTCAGTGCTGTACCTTGGGGTGCAATGGCAACTATTATTGTAATGCAGCAAGGACCATGTGCACTCAAGGACACACACCCAGATCATGGTCTGAACCAGGTATCTCATGGTTGTTCACTTTCTCTGTTAGCACGTATTCACTCTGAGCCTACCTAGAGGGTCACAGCATCTCCACCTTGCCTTACCTTGCCATGACTTTTTACACCTTGCCTATCAGCCTGAGACACCGGGCTACAATACCAATATCTTGCTTTACTGTTCAACACAGACACAAAGCCTGGAAGCTTGGCATGGTTGTGAATAGTCTTTGGTCAAGTCAAGGGAGATAGCCATTGTTCAGGGTGTCCCAGGACAGTAAGTCAAGGACAGCTTCCAGTATCTTAGGCATGGTCAGTCAGCCTCTTGGGATAGTCAGAGTCAGGATCTTCTCCTCATGAAAGGAGAAGAGCCTTTGTTGGGCAGTTGTCTTGACTCTTTCTGCCCTATAATGGGCATGTTCCTCTTGGAATGAAAGAGAGACAGATACTAACGGAGATGAAAGTGAGTGGGACAGCTATTACTGTTGATGGAGATATGGATTTTTCATGAGTGAATGAATAGGCAGCACAGAGTGCATGCATTGTTAGTGGTCTTGGAGGTTCAGATCGGTGAGAGTGAGTGAGGGAAGATGTTGATGGTAATACAGAGTCAGAAGTCACACAACACCAGGTTATAGTCCAACAGGTTTAAGCTTGTGATTTCAAATAAACCTGTTGGACTATGACCCAGTATTGTGTGACCTCTTACTTTGTCCGCCCTAGTCCAACACTGGCACGTCCACATAACAGTGAGAATTGTAGAGTATTAGCCGAAATGGAGGGGGGTACATGAAGAGAGATTAAGCGAGTCCAAGGCATTAAAGAGAAGCTGATGGGACTTACACTTGAGGAGTGGAAAAGGTCAGGGATCATCTTACTACATTGCTTGACATTCTTCCAGATGACTGAGACCGTACTGACCTGGTTGGCAGCCTTGGACAGGGGATGGCAAGTGAACAAATGGAGCTTATACAATGAATAGAATGTTCAAGCAAGTTCACTGGTAACTTCTGCCTCTATTCAGGAACCACTAGAGTTGCTGTTATATATTCTGAATATAACAACATGGCTCATAGCCACAGTAGTACATTACAGAATTCTCACATTTTACAACAAATTGAAAAATAAATTTGACTTAACTAATTGGAATCGTACTTGTTATTTTAAGCATAATTGAATGTCATCTTTCCTTTTGTGGTTTTCATCTCAAAGGATTCTGAAAAATTGAAGAAGCTCCTTTATTTGAACCCATATGAATTACAACTTTATTTTAAATCCATTTCACTTACAGCTTGGGTTTTCAATATGTTTAAACCTGGCTCCTGTAGCTACTCTCTCCCTTACTCTCTCAATGTCAACATGCATTTTTCATTTATTTAGCTCAAAGATTTGAGGTGATATAACAAGCACTTTATTCTCACCACTTCATAGCAGCCAAATGTACCCATATCTAGATATGGAACGGACATGCTTTTGCCCGAAACGTCAATTTCGCTGCACTTTGGATGCTGCCTGTATTGCTGTGCTCTTCCAGCACCACTAATGCAGAATCTGGTTTCCAGCATCTGCAGTCATTGTTTTTACCTCGTTGATTTTAACCCTACTGCAAATCCTCTTGCAAGGATGCCTGCCTTGAAGAAGTTTTCCTCCTCTCTCTACAAGAATCTCAGGGAGTCCCTCTCCCACTGCAACTCCCACGTCATTTCCTCTGCCCTGAAGCTCTTCAACCATGTCGTGAAACAAACTCGGTACCACAGCCACATTTGCTTCCTCAGTGTCTGCCTCCGTAACCAAGTCATCCTACACGAACTCCAGACCACCTTTAAACCAGCAGAATTCGGACCCAAACAGGACAAACAGTACAGACTACAGATTCAAAAACACCAGCAACAGTTCTCCTTCAAGATCCTCCGCTCCACGCTTACAGCAATACGCCAGCACCTAACCTCTCTACAGTCAGCCCTGCCTCAGCTGAGGGCCACACTCTTTCAGAATTCAAAGGACCCACTCTGTACTACATCCTCAGGGGAATTCATACTCTCAACAAACAGTATTTCAATTCCATCTCAAACAACAACTGTAAGTACAACAAACTTTTATCTACCCACCTCCATAACCAGCGCTCCTCAAACATTCCAGAAGATTCCCCTGGCCTCGGAAACGACTCAGACGCCATTAGCCATGCGGCTGATGCAGCTACCACCCCCACGCTGATTGATGATGTCACTTCTGCCCTCATCATGGCCACTCCCACAACCACTTCTGCCCCTCACAATTCCTCATGCATCACACGTGACATCACTTCTGCCCCTCACATCATCGCTGATGCCACATGCTCAGTGACTTCCGCCACCCCTACTGCCGTGGTCACCACCACTTCCGCCCCCACCAGCGCCACTCACTGGCATTCTGCTGACACGCCCCCCACAGACGCCACTGTCACTATCCCCACCCCCCAGAACCCGAGGGGAACAGTACCCCTGCTCATGACTCCACCCCCATTCCCCCTACCATCACATCCACTCCAGTTACTGGCTCTAACCCCACTCCCAGCTCCACACCCACACCAGACCCCAGCTCCCAGCCCTGCTGAGTTTTCACCATCCCTTCAGACCTCCCCCTCACTGAGGACGAATGATCAGTCCTCAGCAAAGGACTCACCTTCATCCCCCTCTGTCCACGCATCAATGAATTTAATACACGCCGTGTAGTCGAACAATTCTTCCGTCTCCTCCGCCTCCGAGCTTACTTTCACAATCAGGATTCCCGCCCACCTTCCGAGGACCCCTTCACCCACCTCCAACACACTGCATCTACCTGGACATCCAGTGCTGGCCTATTACCTGCCCTCGGCCTCTTCATTTCCAACTGCCGCCGGGACATTAACCGCCTCAACCTGTCTACCCCTCTCCCCCACTCCAACCTCTCACCCTCACAACGCGCAGCCCTCCAATCCCTCTGCTCCAATCCCAACCTCACCATCAAGCCAGCAGATAAAGGGGGCGCAGTGGTAGTCTGGTGCACTGAACTCTACACCTGAAGCCAAACGCCAACTCGAGGACACCTCTTCCTACTGCCCCCTCGACCATGACCCCACCCCCCATTACCAAACCATCATCTTCCAGACCATACAGAACCTCATCACCTCAGGAGATCTCCCATCCACAGCTTCCAACCTCATAGTCTGGGAACCCCGCACTGCCCGGTTCTACCTCCTTCCCAAGATCCACAAGCCTGACCACCCTGGCCGACCCATTGTCTCAGCATGTTCCTGCTCCACTGAACTCATCTCTACCTACCTTGACACTGTCCTATCCCCCCAGTTCAAGAACTCCCCACATACGTTCGAGACATCACCCACACCCTCCACCTCCTCCAAGACTTCCGTTTCCCCCGGCCCCCAACGCCTCACCTTCACCATGGATAGCCAATCCCTCTACACCTCCATCCGCCATGACCAGGGCCTTCAAGCCCTCTGTTTTTTCCTCTCCAGATGTCCCCAACAGTACCCATCCACCAACACTCTCATTTGTTTGGCCGAACTGGTCCTCACCCTTAACAATTTCTCCTTTGAATCCTCCCACTTCCTCCAGACCAAAGGGGTAGCCATGGGCACACGTATGGGCCCCAGCTGTGCCTGTCTCTTTGTTGGCTACTTAGAATAGTTGATCTTCCATAATTACACCGGCACCACTCCCCACCTCTTCCTCCGCTACATTGATGACTGCATTGGCGCCACCTCGTGCTCCCGCGAGGAGGTTGAGTAATTCATCTACTTCACCAACACATTCCACCCTGACCTTAAATTTACCTGGACCATTTCTGATACCTCCATCCTCTTCCTGGACCTCTCCATCTCCATTAATGACGACTGACTTGACACTGACATTTTTTACAAACCAACCGACTCCCACAGCCACCTGGATTACACCTCATCCCACCCTATCTCTTGCAAAAATGCCATCCCGTATTCCCAATTCCTACGCCTCCACTGTATCTGCTCCCAGGAGGACCAGTTCCACCATAGAACATACCAGATGGCCTCCTTCTTTAGAGACCACAATTTCCCTTCCCACATGGTTAAAGATGCCCTCCAACGCATTTCGTCCACATCCCGCACCTCCGCCCTCAGACCCCACCACTCCAACCGTAACAAGGACAGAACGCCCCTGGTGCGCTCACCTTCCACCCTACAAACCTTCACATAAACCAAATCATCTGCCGCTATTTCCGCCACCTCCAAAAAGACCCCACCACGAGGGATATATTTCCCTCCCCACCTTTTCTGCCTTCCGCAAAGACTGTTCTCTCCATGATGACCTGGTCAAGTCCACGCCCCCCCCACAACCCACCCTCCCATCCTGGCACCTTTCCCTGCCACCGCAGGAACTGTAAAACCTGTGCCCAAACCTCCTCCCTCACCTCTATCCAAGGCCCTAAAGGAGCCTTCCACATCTGTCAAAGTTTTACCTGCACATCCACTATTATCATTTATTTTATCCGTTGTTCCCGATGCGGTCTCCTCTACATTGGGGAGACTGAATGTCTCCTAGCAGAGCCCTTTAGGGAACATCTCTGGGACACCTGCACCAATCAACCACACCACCCCGTTGCCCAACATTTCAACTCCCCCTCCCACTCTGCCGAGGACATGGAGGTCCTGGGCCTCCTTCACCACCGCTCCCTCACCACCAGACACCTGAAGGAAGAATGCCTCATCTTCTGCCTCGGAACACTTTAACCTCAGGGCATCAATGTGGACTTCAACAGTTTCCTCATTTCCCCTTCCCCCACCTCACCCTAGTTCCAAACTTCCAGCTCAGCACTGTCCCCATGACCTGTCCAGACTTGTCCTACCTGCCTATCTTCTTTTCCACCTATCCACTCCACCCTGTCCTCCCTGACCTATCACCTTCATCCCCTCCCCCACTCACCCATTGTACTCTATGCTACTTTCTTCCCACCCCCACCCTCCTCTAGCTTATCTCTCCACGCTTCAGGCTCACTGCCTTTATTCCTGATGAAGGGCTTTTGCCCGAAACCTCGATTTCGCTGCACCTTGGATGCTGCCTGAACTGCTGTACTCTTCCAGCACCACTAATCCAGAATCTGGTTTCCAGCATCTGCAGTCATTGTTTTTACCACCATGATGAGTTACTATAACAATTCAGATTTGCCCAAACAAATTCTTCAGTAAACAGTCATCAGGTATCCAAGACAAAGAAGCAAAACAATTTAATCAACTTTTGGCTTAATGTAATGCCACTTGAAGCCAGGTTCTAATTTATCCCTCTCTAGTGAGAATAGAGCAAATGAAACAGGACTGAGGGAGAGCATTTATGAATTTCTGTGTTTTCGGCAAATTTCTTCATGCATAAATAAACCCAAATGTGCTAAGCACTGTTTATGCCAGATATTTGCAATGTATTCAATAATTGAATTCCTTTTTCTTTCTGTCTTTCAATTGTCTTCCAAATCCCTTGATAAATCCTATCAAGATGATAATTCTTATAAACAGACCATTTTTGCACAGATGTTCATGAACCACTAGTCCTCCTCTCAAGTGGCCATTGCTTTCCAGTGAACCTTGATGTTTGTTGTTGTCAGCTGTCTCTGCACTCAGGAGGTGAATGCTTATTTCATTAAACTGGAAGAGTGAATTCTTCCAGAACGGGTGGTTGTAAAGTCCAGACTAATCTTTGATTTGATTTATTTATTGTCACGTGTTCTTGGTACATATATTTGTTACAAATGCAATAACAAGTGCTGGATCATGTCACCACTCTCTGGCACCATTTTAAAACACAGAAAATAAACCTAGACATAGAATATAAAGGTAGAAAATAAGGAAATAAAGTTGAGTTCGACTTTACAGACCATCCTTGTAAAGTGCTTAGCCGCGGACCTAGGGATCTGGGATCTTCCACCCCCGATGCTGAAACCAACATCAACATGAAGCAGTCTGCCAGTCTCGAATCCCTTTTCCATGCTGATGCTGAAACGAAGTCACCATTCTTCAGTGCCATCTTACCTCCACTGCCATCGCCACAAGTCCATGCTTGGCCAGTCTTGGCAATGCAGCCGCCATTGATGCTGCCGAGTCCCAAACTGGGCTCATATGTGATGCTGGGCCCACCACACTGAAGCAAATGCTGCTGAGTCCTATTCTGGGCCCAAGCTGCCTCCCTCTGCTGCTCACACCATGCACATATTTTTCATACATAGCACTTTTATACATAAGGTTATATATATATATATATGCATATATATATATATATATATAATATATATATATGAAAGAAATGCTGTATTATAGTTAAGTTTGAAGGGTAGAGTCAGATTAACAAGAGATGCTAGGAGCTATCAGTAGAAGTATTTTCTTGAAACGTCATGAGTTGACGATAGGCACTGCTTTTGTTCAAGGTGGGAAAGAACAGTTTTCTAATTCACTGAGGATTTTGTTGTTAAGGCAAACACTAAAGAACTGGTTAAAATCTGTGTTAAAATGGCACACAGTGATTACTAATGCCTACGTTCATATCACTCTACCCCAGTCATATGAACATACATATCAGTTCGGAGCATGAGGAGGCTCATCAGATTATAGTTGCTTTGACTGCAACCTCAGCTCCACATTCCCGCCTGCGCCTGATAACCTTTCAATCCCGTTGTTTCCCAAGCATCTATATGCCTCTGCCTTACAGAAATTCAAAAAAAAAATTGTTTCTACCATCTTTTGAGGAAAGGTTCCAAAAACTCACAAACTTCTCAGAGAAAAGATTTTTTCTTATCTCTGTCTTAAATAGGTGAGCCCTTATTTTTAAAGGGTGACACTTATTTCTAGATTCTCTCACAAGAGGAAACATCCTTTCAACTTTCACCCTTTCAAGATTCCTCAGGAGAAAGTGAGGACTGCAGATACTGGAGTATCAGAATCTGTGCTCTGGAAAGGCACAACAGGTCAGGCAGGATCCAAGGAGCAGTATAGTCGACCTTTCAGGCATAAGCCCTTCACCAGGACCTTATATGTTTCAATCAAGTTGTCTCTTAATCTTCTAAACTCCAGTGTGTACAAGGCTAGCCTCTCCAACTTTCCCTCATAAGATAACTCACCCTTTCTAGATATTAGTCCAAGAAAACTTCCCTGAACCGCCTGCATCCCATTTAAATCATTCCTTTAGTAAGGAGACCAGGACTGTATACAGTACTTACATGTCATCTCATCAGTGTCACGATAACTAAAGATGTCCTCGCAACCCTTCTGTTAAATTCTCCTCACAATAAACAATAACATTCTATCTACATTTGTAAAACTTGCTGTCTCTGCATTCTAGCCTTTTCAACTTCATCAACTAGGACACCAGATCCCACTGCTTCTTAGAGCCTTACAATCTCTCACCATTTAGATAATATGCTTCTCTATTCTTCCTGCCAAAATGGACACTCACAATTTTCCCACATTATGCTCAAGTTATCATATTTATGTCAAATCATTTCACCCATTTATATTGCTTTATAGCCATTCATGTCCTCTGCACAACTTAATTTCTACTTCTCTGTGCAAATTTAACAAGCATAACTTTGATCACAATGGTGAGGCCTCTTAAAGTCATGGAGTCATAGAGATGTACAGCATAGAAACAGAGTCTTCGGACCAACCTGTCCACACCGACCAGATATCCCAACCCAAATCTAGTCCCACCTGCCAGCACCCGGCCCATATCCCTCCAAACCCTTCCTAGTCATATACCCAGAGTCTAGAGTAGAGAGGTACTGGAAAGGCACAGCAGTTCAGGCAGCATCCAAGGCCAGTAAAATCGATGTTTCGGGCAAAAGCCCTTCATCAGGAATACAGGCCTGTATTCCTGATGAAGGGCTTTTGCCTGAAATGTCGATTTTACTGCTCCTTGGATGCTGTCTGAACTGCTGTGCTTTTCCAGCACCTCTCTACTCTAGACTCTGGTTTCCAGTATCTGCAGTCATTGTTTTTACCTATTCATATAACCCATCCAAATTCCTCTTAAATGTTGCAATTGTACCAGCCTCCACTACATCCTCTTGCAGCTCATTCCATACACATACCACCCTCTGCGTGGAAAAGTTGCCTCTTTTATATCTTTCTCCTTTCACCCTAAACCTATGCCCTCTTGTTCTAGATTTCCCGGCCCCAGAGAAAAGACTTTGTCTATTTATCCTATCCATGCTCCTCATAATTTTGTAAATCTCTATAAGGTCACTCCTCAGCCTTCAACACTCCAGAGAAAACAGCCCCAGCCTGATCAGCCTCTCCCTAGAGCTCAAATCCTCCAACCCTGGCAACATCCTTGTAAAGCTTTTCTGAACCCTTTCAAGTTTCACAACATCTTTCCGATAGGAAGGAGACCAGAATTGCACGCAATATTCCAACAGTGACCTAACCAATGTCCTGTACAGCCACAACATGACCTCCCAACTCCTGTATTCAATACTTTGACCAATAAAGGAAAGCATACCAAACACCTTCTTCACTATTCTATCTACCTGCGACTCCACTTTCAAGGAGCTATGAACCTGCACTCCAAGGTCTCTTCGTTCAGCACCACTCCCTAGAACCTTACCATTAAGTGTATAAGTCCTGCTAAAATTTGCTTTCCCAAAATGCAGCACCTCACATTTATCTGAATTAAACTCCATCTGCCACTTTTCAGCCCATTGGCCCATCTGGTCCAGATCCTGTTGTAATCTGAGGTAACCTTCTTCGCTGTCGACTACACCTCCAATTTTGGTGTCATCTGCAAACTTACTAACTGTACCTCTTATGCTCGCATCCAAATCATTTATGTAAATGACAAAAAGTAGAGGACCCAGCACCGATCCTTGTGGCACTCCACTGGTCACAGGCCTCCAGTCTGAGAAACAAACCTCCACCACCATCCAAGTTCTGTATCCAAATGGCTACTTCTCCCTTTATTCCATGAGATCTAACCTTGCTAATCAGTCTCCCATGGGGAACCTTGTTGAATGTCTTACTGAAGTCCATAAATCAGATCTACTGCTCTGCCCTCATCAATCTTCTTTGTTACTTCTTCAAGAAACTCAACCAAGTTTGTGAGACATGATTTCCCACACACAAAGCCATGTTGACTATCCCTAATCAGTCCTTGCCTTTTCAAATACATGTACATCCTGCCCCTCAGGATTCCCTCCACAACTTGCCTACCACTGAGGTCAGGCTCACCGGTCTATAGTTCCCTGGCTTGTCTTTACTGCCCTTCTTAAACAGTGGCAACCTCCAGTCTTCCGGCACCTCACCTGTGACTACCATTGATACAAATATCTCAGCAAGAGGGCTAGCAATCACTTCTCTAGTTCCCACAGAGTTCTCAGGTACACCTGATCAGGTCCTGGGGATTTATCCACCTTTAACCGTTTCAAGACATCCATCACTTCCTCCTCTGTAATCTGGACATTTTGCAAGATGTCACCATCTATTTCCCTACAGTCTGTATCTTCCATATCCTTTTCCACAGTAAATACTAATGCAAAATTTTCATTTAGTATCCCCCCCATTTTATGTGACTCCACACAAAGGAGTATCTTCTGGAGTATCAAGTGCAGTTCTGGTCACCCTGTTATAGGAAGGATATTATTAAACTGGAGAGGGTTCAGAAAAGATTTTCCAGGATGTTGCTGAAAATGGAAGATTTGAGTTATAAAACTAGGCTAGATAGGCTGGGACTTATTTCACTGGAGAATTGGAGGTTGAGGAGTGACTTTATTTGAGGTTTATAAAATCATGAGGGGTATAGATAAGGTGAATAGCAAATATCTTTTCCTTATGGTGGGGGAGTTCAAATTTAAGGGGCATATTTTTAAGCTGAGAGGAGAAGGATTTGAAAAGGACACGAGGGACAATATTTTTACAAAGAGAATGGTTCATGTGTGAAGTCAACTGCTTGGAAAAGTGGTGGATTCAGATACAATTACAATGTTTAAAAGACATTTGGATAAATACATGAATGGGAAAGGTTTGGAAGAATATGGGGCAAATGCAGTCGTGTGGGACTAGTTTAATTTGGGACTATGTTCAGCAGGACTAGTTGGATCAAAATATCTGTTTCCATGCTGTATAACTATGACTGCATGACTCGATGATTTATGTAAGTTGTAAAAGTTGAAGTCTTAGCAGTGATCCTTGTGGCACACCAGTTGTTATATCTCATCAACCTGAAAATGATCCATTAATGCTGCTGTCTGTTTCCTGTTAGCCACCCAGGCTTCTATCATGCCAATGAGTTACCTTCTACACCATGAACTATCATTTTGTGCAGAAGTCTTCTATGTAGCACCTTATCAGATGTCTTCTATCAACTTTATTCTTCAAAAAAATTTCCACAGACTCTTCAACATGATTGCACATAATCAATGAAGGCGCATGATTTCCTTGATTTTCTCAATGTCTTGCTATAACATCTTTAATAAGGACTTCCATAATTTTCCCAATGATAGATTCTAAGCTAACTAACCTGTAGTTTTCTTCATTCTGTCTCCCTCCCTTTTCAAATCAAATAATTACATTCACTGCATTGCAATTTAATGGAGTAACTACATTCACTGCATTGTAGTTTATGGAACCTCCCCTGAACCTCAGGATTTTGGAAAGTCAGAATAGATGCATCAATGGTCACTCTAGCCACTTCTTTTAAGACCTCAAGATGAAGTCCACCAGGACCCAAGAATGTAGTAGCCCACAGCTCGTGTAATTTGTTCTATACAATTTTCTTAGTAAATATAAATTTCTTGAGTTTCTCCCTTCCATTTCTTTCCTGGTTTACAATTATTTTGGGATGTTACTGGTATGCTCTATCACAAAGATCAATGCGAAAAACAAAGCTTTTCCATATGTCTGCCATCTCCTTATTTTCCATTATTATTTATTACTATTAATTTTCCATTGTTAATTCTCCAGTTTCATTTTCTATCAGACCAACACTCGTTTTGTTAACTCTTTTTGAAATGTCTATAGTAAAACTTACTATGTGCTCCTATATTTCTAGCCAGCTGTCTCTCATTTTTTCTGTCCAAGCTTCAGAAATGTCTTTGCTTCTTTCTTCTTTATTTGATGCAATCCTTCACTTTTTAAGCGAACAACACATGATGGATTCTCCCTTTGGATTTTTTCTTTCTCATTGGAATGTATCCATTCTGTATTTTTTAAAAATATCTTCTTAAATGTCTGCCACTGCATGACATTGACCAAAACGAACTCATTTTCTAGGCGACTCCTGCACATCTGATTTTTACAGGCTGCATGTAACTTAAAAACCTATGGTTATCACTGTATGTTTCTGCTATGCTTCCATTATTTCTTTGTTGATACTCCATCCAACCATGTGGTTATTGTAAGGGGGCATGTACTGTGCTCTCACAAGAAATTTCCTGTGTTAATCATTGCTCATCTTGACTTAATATCCCTTTTAGATCATGGTTTCCTGAATTTAGATTATCCCTCTCTATTATGCTAATATCATCATAATTTACCAGAGCCATTCCTTTACATTTTCCAATATTTCCTTGAAAGTGGAGTTGCAGGTAGACAAGGTAATGAAGAAGGCATTTCCCTTTATTGGTCAGTGTAATTAGTATAGGAGTTAGGAGGTCATCTTATGGCTACACAGGACATTGGTTAGGCCACTTTTAGAATACTGTGTTCAGTTCTGATCTCCTTGTTATAAGAAGGATTTTGTTAAACTTGAAAGGGTTCAGAAAACAGGAATGTTGTCAGGGTTGAAGGGTTTTAGCTACAGGGAGAGGCTGAATATGCTTGCGCTGTTTTCCCTGGAGCGTTGGAGACTCGGAGTGACATTATAGAGATTTATAAAATCATGAGGGGCACGGATAGGGTTAACAATTGAGATCTTTCTCCAGGGTAGGAGAATCCAAAACTAGAGGGCATTGGTTTAAGGTGAGAGGGGAAAGATTTGTAAGAGACTTAAGGAGGAACTTTCTCACACTGTGGATGGTGTGCATATGGAATGAGTTGCCAGAGGAAATGGTGGAGGCTGGTACAATTACAATATTTAAATAGCATATGGATGGGTATATGAATTGGAAGGGTTTATAGGGATATAAGCCAACTGTTGGCAAATTGCCTAGATCAGATGAGGATATATGGTTGGCATGGGTGAGTTGGGTTGAAGGGTCTATTTCCGTGCTGTATAGCTGTATGATTCTATGACTCTATCCTGTTCTTCCTATATGTCCCGAACCCTTTAATATTCAGTTACCAATTTGTGTCATCATATAGCATGTCTCCGTAATGGTTGTTATATCATACCAATTTACTTCTATTTGTGATCTCATTTTATCCAGTTTTGTTCCGAATGATTCATATGCTCATAAATACAGCACTTAGTTTCATCTTTTTATTATTTTCACAACCTTTATCCTTAACTATAGCTTGATTCGTACTGGCTACTTAAAAAACAAATAACAAAAAACAGCACAGCACAGGCTCTTCGGCTCACCAACACTGCACTGACACAATGCCTTTCTAAACAAAAATCTTTGTCCATATTCCTCTATTCCATGCAAATTCACATATCTCTCCTTCCTGTCACCAGTTGGTTATCATTTCCCACATTAATACTTTAATCTCTTGCATTGACTCCACTTTTTCAATTATCATATCTTCCCAAATCTTGGTGATCCTGATTTGAATCCTGCCATGGCATATGGTGGAATTTGAATTCAATTTTTACAAAATGATGACAATGAATCCATTGTCAATTGTTGGAAAACTCCATCTAGTTCACTAACATCCTTTTGGAAATGAAGCTGTCATTCTTACCAGGTCTGGCTTACATGTGACTCCAGGCTCAGAGCAAATGTGGTTGACCTTAACTGGCCTCTGTGCAATTATGGATAGGCAATGAAATACTGCCTAGCCAACCATGCCCTCATCCCATGAATGAATAAAAAGATATGGAATTCAAAGACAGTATCACTAATGGTGACCTTAATGCTGATTGATTGATATAAAAATGTAACTAGTTCACTTAGGAAGAAAATCTATTATCTTTACCCATTTGAATTAAATGTGGTTCCAGACCCACAGCAATATGGTTGACTCTGAAATATTTTCTAACATGGCCTGGCAAAACATGTTGTTGTACTGAGGAAGGTAGCTCCCCACCACCATCTGAAGGGCAATTAGGATGCACAATAAGTGCTATCCTCCTCAGTGATGAATGAAAACAGTGGCTGTTTGATGTTTTGTTTCTTCAATGTTGCTTATAGAGATTAATAGCTACTTCCTGTAGATTCCAGGATAGTCATTGAGATTTGGCAACTCCAAAAGAACAGGAGTCTATATTGTGACTTTGGGTCTGATTCTAGGTTTCACTCGCTGATATTTTACCTCTTTCCACAGAACATATGGAGATCTGTTCTGGGAGTGCCAGATCAAAACCTAGTCACTATCTGAATGAAGGAAATCTGTCAAGTTAGTAGTTGCACAAACATCTCAACAATTCCCATAATCTTTTCAATTCTAGTTGCCATCCAAATAAGTGGAAAGTACCTCATTGCCTTCCATGTGCTTTGGGACAGTGTGAAACAGGTTTGTCTTTATGGGAAGAATAGGTTAGAGTTTCAGATTAATGATTTTTTTTGTGACAGCTGTTGAAAAGTGAAATTGAACAAACTTATGGTCAAACACAAAAAGTGAGACAGATAGCTCTGGGATTAAAGTAGCAGATATAAATTCCACTGCACCAAAGTGTGGGCATTCCTGGAGTAGAAATGTTTAGTTCAAACTTGGGTTATGACTGGAATAGAACAGAGATTAGCACAATAGTGGAATTGGCCAAGAAATGGATAACACTTATAATTGAAGCAAAAAGGATACATTTTCTTGATCTTTAGTTATCATTCATCACATTAATGAGCACAAAATGCACTTTCATTCACAATGACACAAATGAATTATCTGCATTAGAAGCAGGAGTTGAACAGAGGAGTATTCTAAGCAAAGTTTAGCGATTTACCACATACAATATATGGAAAAGTGACATTAATTATGGAGAATGCTTTTTAAATACGGAGAAAAGTTGGAGAAGGTCAGAGAGGGAAACTTGCACTCGGGGGCTCAGAGGCTGAAGGCACCAACTCATCGTAGAAGTTTGGACAAATGTGTGGTTGGAGTTGGCAACGTATGTTCTGAACTTACAAACAAGAAACAAGAGGGTGTCACTCTGTCCTCTGGGCCTTCTCTGCAATTCAATGAGATTGAATTGATCTTATTTTCAACTCAAATCTACATTAATTTCATTTCATCCCCTTGGTAATCAAGAATCTATCTAACTTTACCTAAAAAAATGTAAAGATTCTACATCTACCACCTTTTGAGAAAGGGAATTCCAAAGACTCACAACACTGTGAGAGAATTTCTATCTCCTCATCTCTGACTTAAATGGGGTAACCCTTTTTTAAAAACCATAACACCTGGTGCTAAATTCTCTCAGAAGAGGAAACATTTGTACCAGAATGCACTGGTAACAAGGACACTTTTCATGTTTCCCGAACAGTTAATGAGATAATTAACTGGTATCAACTGTTGAGCGTTTATTAACCCAGTAATAAGGAGAAACAATAAAACTAGTAAAAGTTGACTTTCAAGCAAGATTCTGCAAGTGTTAGTACACTCAGGAATAGTGGTGATAGGACAGGCAAAAATATGTCAGCTGACTTCAAGAAAGAGCATGAAGTGCCAGTTAAGAGATTAACTAGCAGAGATAGGGGCTGGAATGGGAAGAAGAAAACAAGAACTATCTTGGAAGAGGAGTGGGTCTATGTGGTGACTTGATGACTTTAAATTCTGATACAGAGTGTTAATATAAAGTGGATGAGGACGTATAATAAATGCTGGCCCAGCCAATAATGCTCAGGTCCCATAAATGAAATAACAAAAAAATGTAGCAGATTGAATACATGGGTGAACATCACATGCAACGTGGATTTAGGCCATTCAGCCCATCTGGTTCATGTCAATGCCGATGCTCCACAAACACCTCAGCACATCTTTCCTCACTTTTTTACTGTCCCTTCTATCCCTTTCTTCACCATGCACTTAACTAGCCCTCACTAAAATGTATCTGTGTTATGTGTCTCAGTCTTTGCTTGTTGTATTGAGTTCTGATTTTCCCTGGATGTTCCTGTTGGACTTATTGGTGAATTACAGCAGGCAGTTCCTCAAGGTGGAACAGCGCAGAAGATGCCAAAGAGAGAGCTCGGAGCAGTGCTTCTTGACAGCACTGACTAGACCCAGGGAATGGATTGATTAACTACTTTGACAGGATCCTATGATGAAACTGTCAGTTGTTTGAGCTTTCTGTTAAAAAGTTATGGTGTGAAACTGACAGGCCCCTCAGTGACTGCTGAATGAGCATGAGGAGATGCTTATTGGCAACAACTGTGTTTCACAATCCTTCCACACCCCAGCTGGTCCTATCACAATTCAAAACTATCCTGGAGGTGTCAGAAACCTCAGATGACCTGCAAAACAGTGATTTGTTTTGTCCTGACAGCCTCTTGAAAATCTGGTTCCAGCTATCATCCTGGTAATGTTTTTCATGTCTCCTTGAGTGGGCTCTATACTGTAATTGGAGCAGTACTTTTGTGTTACATGTTAAAAGATGGATTATCATCCAAGTGTTTCTTCAAACTGCATATTAATGGGCCTTCATGTTCATGCTTCAATGGAGCTACTTTGTGTTTGGATCATAATAAATGCTAATTGGCTTTCTATCAGTTGTATTTGCATTTATCACTGCAAGTTTACAAGAGTGAACTGAATATTTTTCTTACATCCAACCTGATGATTTATCAGATTTGAAGGCTTGCGCTCTGAGCACAGGGCTTTGGAAGCACATCTTAAAGGAGCTGTCAGCTTTGAAACACTTTTCTGAGTGCTTGTCGAACAGTTGGAGTTAATTGTTACTGAATAGGGTAAATGTTCAAAGGAGAAATGTACAGGGTATGGGGAATGAACAGGGCCAGCAGAATTAACTTCATACGTCTTTCAAAATGATGTCACAGTTCCAAAGAGCTGAATGTCCACTCCTGAGCTCTATAATTCTATAATGGTTCTATATTCATCAATGATGTCACTGAGTAAGTGAATATCATTGTTTTGTGTACATTCTGAAATAACTCGGCATATCCTGTCTCCAAATCACCCTTTGTTTTGTATGTGGAGAGTCCTTGACACTGATCCAGCTCCCTCAGACCAGGTCTCAGAGTGAACAGGATATCTGACACTCCGGTTTATACCTGTCAGCCAGAGCTCCCTGATTGGACCAGATTGACAGCCCCAATCAGGGAACTCATATTCCATGAGATCAACCTGGCTGGACTCGTTACAATCGCTAAACATTCCAAACTAAAACAGTAACTTTTTGCCTCAAACTAATGACTTCCATTTTCTCAGTCTTGCAGCTTCTCATAGAATTATAGATCCCTACAATGTGGAAACAGGCCCTTCAGCCCAACAAGTCCATACTGACCCTTCAGTGAGGAACCCATTCCAAGCCCATTCCCCTCCCCTACTATCTTATATTTACCCCTAATTATTGCACTTAACCTACACATCCCTGAACACTATGGGCAATTTAGCATGGTCAATTCACCTAACCTACACCTCTTTGGAATGTGGGAGGAAACCAGAGCACCCAGAAGAAACTCATGGAGACACGGGGAGAATGTGCAAACTTCATACAGACAGTCGCCCGAGGTGGCAGGATATGTGGAGTTATTTCAGAATGTACACAAAACAATGATATTCACTTACTTCAGTGAAATCATTGATGAATATTCAACCATTATAGAATTATAGAGCTCAGGAATCGGACCTGGGTCCTTGATGCTGCGAGGCAGCAGTGCTAACCACTGAGCCACTTGCCGCCCTGCCACTCCTCATGGCTTGTCCACATTATCTTTGGGATTTCTCGCCTAATTTTGTAAAGAGCAGGATCCCCAACAGAAGATACCTTCCTTCATTCTTTTGCACAACTGCAGGCCAGTGTGCTTCATCAGACTCAGTTTGGGATGTGGTGCCAGCAATCCCAGTTTTATCATAATAGAGAAAGTGTTTGCATTTATGTAGCACCATTTAAGATGGCCCAATGTGTCTTACAATGAGTAAAATACCTTGTTGAAGCCTCTACTGTAATAAATATTGTGAAGAAATACAGCAACATATTTATGCACAACAATATCCCACAAACAACATTGTAATCATATCTATGTGAGGGGTTTATGATGGCCATAGGGTAAAAAGTGGTGTTGCAGTGTGCTGCATTATTACAAGTTGCATGTTTAATAGATCTGATTTGACACAAAATTTTGTTTTTAATTGCGGATAATCATTATTTGTACTTGGATGAGCTGATACACCGAAAGGCTGCAGGTTTAGCCCTATAGCGGTTTGGATATAATTTTCACGAAGCAGCATTTCTGGGCTCTGAGCAATGCGTTCAACTGAAATCATGAAGAGTACGTGCTGACACACAGCAATGGCTGCAGGGACTGAGGCAAAGAGCCTACAGCTGTTGGACAGATGCTCAATGACCAAGTAAAGGAGGTCCAGAGGAGGTGGGAATATCCTATATCTACAGACAAGAAGATATTGGAGCAGAGTTAGACCTTTCAGCCATCCAATCTGCTCCACTATTTGATCATGGCTGATACGTATCTCGAACTCATTCTCCTCCCTTGTAACCTTACTAGTCAAGAATAAATCTATCTCTGTCTTAAATATACTCAATGAAATTTGTGCTGCAGATGTTTCATCCCCTGTCTAGGTGACATCGTCAGTGCTTGGGAGCCTCCTGTGAAGCGCTTCTGTGATGTTTCCTCCGGCACAACAACGAGCACCCAAGTTACAAATCTTCTCCCAAACTTTGAATACTCAATGACTTGGCCTCCACAGCACTCTGCAGCAATGAGTTCCACAGATTCACCATCCACTGGCAGAGGAAATTCCTCTTCATCTCACTTTGAAAGGGTTATATTTTCACTCTGAGGCTGTGCCCTCAGGTTTGAGTCTCTCCAACCAGCAGAAAGATCATTTCTGTAAACACTATCTAGGCCTTTCACTATTCTGTAAGTTTCAATATGATTCCCCTTATCCTTCTAAACTCCACCGAGTATAGACCCAAGTCCTCAAGTGTTCCTCATATAACAAGCCCTTCATCCCCAGGATCATTCTTGTCAACCTCTTTTGGATGTCTCAAATGGCACCAGATTCTTCTTTAGCCGACTCAGGCGACTGACTGTGTGGAGTTTGCACGTTCTCCCCGTGTCTGCGTGGGTTTCCTCCGGGTGCTCCGGTTTCCTCCCACAGTCCAAAGATGTGCGGGTCAGGTGAATTGGCCATGCTAAATTGCCTGTAGTGTTAAGTAAGGGGTAAATGTAGGGGTATGGGTGGGTTGTGCTTTGGCGGGTCGGTGTGGACTTGTTGGGCCGAAGGGCCTGTTTCCACTCTGTAAGTAATCTAATCTAATATAATATGGGCACATGGTGGCTCATTGCTAGCTCACAGCGCCAGGGACCCTGGTTTGATTCCACCCTTGGATGACTGCCTATATGGAGCTTGTTCACTCTCCTTATGTCTGCATGGATTTTAAAGTGGAGTTACAGACAGAGGTGAGTCTGGGTGATTTTTGGAGCATTGGTGCAGACTTAATAGACTGCATGGCCTCCATCTGCACTGTAGGGATTCTATGGGGGTTCCAAAACTGTTCACAATATTCCAGTGCAGTCTGACCTCAGCCCCATACATCCTCAGCAGTACATTCCCACTCTTCTTGCTCTCTTGAAATGAATGGTAACATAGAAATTGCTTTCCTAACTGCCATCCTCGTCACCATACTGAAGACACTGGTGCTGCTCTGCTTGGCCTCACACCCTATACCTCTTTGTTCAGACCAGAGGATCAAGCACTCCCCTTCTCTGGGTGATCAGTTTGTCCTTGTATCCCTGGGATAGGTCCTGAACTCATGCACATTCCCCTCACTCCTTTAGTCCTTTATGGCCTTCTGTCTCAGAGGCCAGAGTATGGGATAGAATTTATTTTTCTTTATTCATTCATGGTAAACAGGCGTCGCTGGCTAGGCAGCATTTATTGTCCATTCCTAATTGCCCAGAGGGCAGGTAAGAGTCAACCACATTGTTGTTGGCCTGGAGTCACATGTAGGCCAGACCAGGTAAGGATGTCAGTTTCCTTCCCTAAATTGCAATAGTGAACTAGATGGGTTTTTCCCAACAATTGGTAATGGATTACATGATCATCTTTAGACTCTTAATTTCAGATTTTCCTTTATTGAATTCAAATTCCACCATCTGCCGTGCTGGGATTTGAAGCCAGGTCTTGAGTCATCATCTGGGTCTCTGGATTTACAGTCTATAGATAATACTACTCGGCCATTTCATCCCCTGCTACAACTGCTGGACTACCTGCTCAGCTGGGTATATTGCCCAGGTAATAAGCATGAATATGTACTCCGTTGTCTCTCACAGCACAGAAGTAAACAACTTGAAAAATCTTTCACATTATTCATCTCACATCCACCCAAGTGAATTGACTGAATTCTGTGATTATCCAATTGTCTAATTTGAAAAATAGCTGCAAACACTTGCTAATTTCAGAGATGGATCTCAAAGGGAAATCTTACATAACATTGAGAGTTGTTGCATCAAACATTAGGAAAAGTAAACAGTGAGATATTATTCACCGTGCATCCGGATTTGTCAATTTTGAGATATCTCCTTTGCTGTCAATTTTCCAACTAATGGAGACACTCTGTTCCTGTCTTCTGATTATGAAAACTTTGACTAATCCCTACTAACTCTTAAAGTTTTAAGACCGGAATCTTTGCTTCCCCATCAGGAATGCAGATTTTTGTCAGTTTCTGCTTGGTGCAGGTCAGGTGGATTGGCCATGCTAAATTGTTAGTGCATTCGTCAGAGGGAAATGGGTCTGGATGGATTAGATTACTTACAGTGTGGAAACAGGCCCTTCTGCCCAACAAGTCCACACCGACCCGCCGAAGCGCAACCCACCCATACCCCTACATTTACCCCTTACCTACCTCCACGGGCAATTTACCATGGCTAATTCACCTGACCCGCACATCTTTGGACTGTGGGAGGAAACCGGAGCACCCGAAGGAAACCCACGCAGATACGGGGAGAACGTGCAAACTCCACACAGTCAGTCGCCTGAGTTGGGAAATGAACCCGGGTCTCAGGCGCTGTGAGGCAGCAGTGCTAACCACTGTGCCACCGTACTCTTCAGAGGGTTGGTGTGCACTTGTTGGGCCAAATGGCCTGTTTCCACACTGTAAGGAATCTAATCAAATTAAAAAAGGTGGTGAGCAATCATGGTTTTCAATATCTATTTATTAATCGATAGCAGACCCAGATATGAAGAAAACCCCAGTAATGGAGAGTTGAAGTAAAGCAGTTTAAATCAGGGTATTAAGGTGGAAACACTGTTACCAAATCTGAGGTGAGAATGCTACCGCAATTAGCTAAGGTTGAAATCTTCAGAGTCGAGTAGAATTTGTGAGAATCAGTTATGTTTTTAATCAGTTTGAACCTGTGTTGCTTTGTTTACTTGCTGTGTATTTATTTTTAAGGAATTTTCTAGAATTAAATCTTAAAGGATGTATTAACTAATTTTTCTCAATCCTCTGTCTAAATTTTAAGAAAACCCTCCATACCGTACACCTTTGTCAGTCATGGGATGAGGTATAATGCTTGTCTGCTGGACATCTGAATAGATAAAAGGTCCCTTGGATTTTCACTGGTGCAGGTTCAGAATTGTGCCTTGGTCAAGGTCTACGTGAATTCATGATGGATAGAGCTTAAAGACTAAACATAAGACATAACCATAAGACCAGGAGAAATTGTAATAAGAGTAATCCGTTTGGCCTTGAGTCTGCTTTGCCATTCAATAGAATCATGGCTGATCCAACATGCCTCTTATGCAATTTATTGCATTTTCTCCTATAATGCTTGGTTCCCTTATTGTTCAAGAATCTATCTGTCTCAGTCTTAAATATAAAGTATATAAACACTTCCTTTTCTCTCAGTCACCCCATTACACCTCATCTACACTCAGTCCCACCCCCAATAGCTATTTATTCCCTGATAGGTACAGAAGTAGGGAAAGCCCCAGCACCAATCAGGCAAAAAGTGCTCTATAAAATTCCTCTTCTGAACTTATTAAATGATCAAAACCAAGAGACAGTATGAAGCAAATGTTATCTGTAAAGATATTCACCAAAAATAAGATCTAATGTCTTTCCTAATGAAGGAGAACAGGTAATAGGACATAATAGGTTAGTGATCCTGTGAAATGAAGAAATTGTGGTACAGGTTAAAGTCATCATCAGAACTCTAACAGATGTTGCTTAGCCTGATTTTGACCAAATCAAAGGTTTGATTCACAAAGGGATTCATTTTTACTTCTGATGAGATCAGCACATGGCTTCTCTTCATGAAAGCACACAGCAAAACTTCAATGATTCAACCTATCCAAGTACCTTCAATGCATATATCGGTCTGCAATCGTACAGTCCACTGCAACTTGTACGTTGGAGCATGCTGGTGGTGAATAGTTAGTGTTGCGAGCAGCTACTTTAATGAAATTTAAAAACCTTGCACAATTGCAAAGAAATATTTCTGCCTGCCTGATATACTTCAAAGGCATTGGCCAGGTTTCCTCTATGTTGACTAATATGTGCAGAATTGGGTTTAAATTTTCAGATAACCCAACCTCGCAAGCTAAGGCAAAGTCATTTAGTCACCATGTTTGCTCCACACAATTCGATGCAGTGCATTTGCTCTGACATGATAATGGAACTAGAGGTAAGATGAGGATAATGAAGGAGATTGGATTGTGGACTGAATTCTGTTTGTTTTCCTGCTCATTGAAACCACTAATAATTTCAGTAGCCAAGACTTCATGTCTTGAGTGGTTGACTGTTTTCTGAATGTGTATTCCAGATTTATTATCTCACCCAAAAAAGTAGATATCAGAAAATTATAGACAATTACTTCCTCATGTCATGTTTTATGCCACTTGTGGCTAAGTCACCATTGCCATTGATCTGGAAAACATGGTCAACTTTTGATACGCAAACAGAAATTACTGGGAAAACTCAGCAGGTATGGCAGCACCTGTGGAAAGAAAACAGAGTTATGTTTCAGTTTTGCAGTGCTTTACATATTTGGTTAGGCTATAAATTCCTTTGCAGTGCATGCATAAAATATTCTATTCCATTGAGTATTCTTGATTGAGAGCTGAGGCCCAAACTGTTAGATCCCACTGAAACTGTGGCCATTGCTCATGTATTGTGCCCAGAGGTGGTTATGCCTCATGCCCAAGATGGAGGTCTGAAGCATCAAACATTTTTTCAGGAATTGTCACTATTAGTTACCATCCAGCAGATGGGAGAATGGGAAATGGCTGGGGTGAGATTAACGATTGATATTAATGCATACAAACACAGGAACATAGGCCTGGCATGCCCATCATTGAGAACCTTGTTTAACGTATGAAAATGGGACTTTTCACTCTTGTTATCGAGAAACTCCTTGACTGTCATCTCACATGATTTACCCATGTTACTCAGAAATCCCTTGGATTTATATAGTACTTCTCTCAACTTCAGGGCATCCCAAACACTGTACAAACGTATAATTGAAACGTAGCCACCGTAACGGAGGAAATATGATGGCCAATTTGTGCACAGCAGTGTCCAACATTCAGCCATGAGGCAAGTAATCAGTTAATCTCTTTTTAGATGGATAAGTACATTAGCTAGAACCTAAGCAGAAACCTCCTGTTCACCCTCAAATGAGAGCTTTGGGATCTTTTACTGTATTATGAAACTGCTTCCATGGCTAATTAATTCTGAGGACTCATGAATAAAAGATTGCAACAATTGGTTCCTTTGAAAAACAATGGCAATACCAGGACTTTTTTCTCTTAAAAAATTTTATTGGTAGGAAACTCTGGACTTATAAAAAATACTCGCTTGAAGAAATAATTAAGCTAAATAAACAGATGGAGCTTTTTGGACTATAGAACTGTTTGGACTTGCTCCACAGAAGTCATATGTCTAGGTTTATGGCTATCAGGGGTTTTGGGCTTTTTGCATGTTAATTAGTAACAACAGTTGGCGTGTAACCTGCTAAGAGCAAAGCAACATTCCCAAATCTTTTTGAGAAAAGCCTTTTGGGAGTCCAGCATGAAAGCTGGAAAATTGATTGCAGCAATCCCTTTGAAAAGCTGCAGGAAAATTTCCTCTCAACATATCCTGAAAGACCTGTTTTGAAAAAGCCTCAGTGACAGCTGTGTGTCTCTGGTGACACACATCTATCTCTATCAGAGCGCCAAATTGATAATCATTTAGAACATTTCACACCTTATCCTTTTTTCTTCAAAAAGCACCTTTTTTACAAAAACATTGATTTCTGCTTTTTTTTAAGCCTATATATGTGTGCACATGTGTGTTAGATTAATTTGAAGGTTTAGAATTTATATTTGCATCTATCAAATGGTATGTCAATCTGCTTTGTAACTTTAGGTTTAATTTTTCTAATAAATCAAACTTTTTTTTATTTCTTAAAGATATCTGGTTGACAGTTGTAGTATATTTTGAAACTAATCAGATAACATTTTTAAAAAGTTTATACCTGGTTCATATTGGTAAATTGGTACAATATTAAATGTATGTTGTGACCAGTGGAGTAGTGGAATTGGAGAAAGACAGTGCACACCTCCAATCTTGGTCGTAGCAACTGAGAGGGCACATGGGACATTGGTTTAATGTCTCATTGAACTGTTGCTTTAAGATAATAATGGACAAAGATCAATTCCTCTCCTTAAAAAGTGGATCCCCTATTGTCTTTTCAACAATGACCTCTGGAAGCACCATTCCTGAAGCACGGTAGCAAGTTGCTGTTTACACCCATAAGCATTCCACAAAAAGAACAATATTATTCATCATTAAGTTGTCCTCCCTAATGTCAAATGTAATTATTTTGCAAGTTGCTAGTGCTATTTGGGAAGCTTTAAACTAATTTTGGTTTGGGGGAGGAGGTGAAATGATGGGACCCAAAGAGATAGAACAGTGATAAATCTGAGTGAGGCTGGTATAATTGGGAAGAGGAGCAAGTCAAACAGTCAGGGCAGGCAAGAATGAGGCAGAGAATGAGGTAAGACTGATAAATTAAACTGAATTTACTTCAAGGCAGGAGGCCTGACAGGTAAGGCAGGTGAATGCAGGGCATGTTTGGAAACATGGAACTGGGATATCATAGCGATGACAGAAACATGGTTCAGAGATGGACAGGACTGGCAGCTTAATGTTCCAGGATATAGATATAAGATTGACTTGAAGGTAGTAGACAGAAGGTGGTGGTGGAATGTTGCTTTTCAGACTAGAGGCCTGTGACCAGCGGTGTGCCACAAGGATCAGTGTTGAGTTCACTGCCTTTTGTCATTTATATAAATGATTTGGATCCGTATATAGAAGATATGGTTAGTAAGTTTGCAGATGACACCAAAATTGATAGTGTAATATGCAGTGAAGAAAGTTATCTCAAAGTAAAACGGAACCTTGATCTGATGGGCTGAGGAGTGGCAGATGGAGTTTAATTTAAATAAATGTGAGTTTTTGCATTTTGGAAAGGCAAATTAGAGCAGGACTTGCACACTTAATGGTAAAGTCGAACAGAGAGACCGAGGGATACAGGGTGAAAGTTCCTTGAAAGTGGAATTGCAGGTGGACAGGATAGTCAAGGTGTTTGGTGCTCTTGCCTTTATTGGTCAGTGCATGGAATATAGGAGTTGGGGGGAGGGTCTTGTTGTGGCTGTACAGGAAATTGGTTAGGTCATTTTTGGCATATTGTGTTCAATTCTGGTCACTCTGTTATAGGAAAAGAAACTTGAAAAGGTTCAGAAAAGCTTTGCAAGGATGCTGCCAGGTTTAGAGGGTTTGAGCTATAGGGAGAGGATGGATAGTCTGGGGCTGCTTTCCCTGGAGCATCAGAGGCTGAGGGTTAACCTTACATAAATTTATAAAAGCATGAGGGGCATGGATAACGTGAATAGCCAAGGTCTTTTCCCTTGGGTGGAGGAGTCCAGATCTAGAGGGCATAGGTTTAAGGTGAGTGGGGAAAGATTTAAGAGGGACCTAATAGGAAACATTTTCACGCAGAGAATGGTGCATGTATGGAATGAGCTGCCAGAGGAATGGTGGAGGCTAGTAGAATTAAAATATTTAAAAGACATCTGGATGGGTATATGAATAGGAAGGGTTATATGGAGAGAGATATGGAGTAAATGCTGCCAATTAGGACTAGATTAATTTAGGAACTTTGGAAAAAAAAGTCAAAACAACAGCAGTTTTAAAAGGGAGAAGAGCAGACAAAGGGAGCACATGATGAGGACAATGCAGGAGAGAGAGAGAGAAAACCTGCACAGTTACTGCCTTTGCTGTTTGATTTTGTGTATCGCTGGACATCGGAGTGCATCTGGGAAAATTAACAAACAGTGAAATTCACAACTAATCTTGGAGGAACTGTTCACTGCACAGAATCAGATAAGTTCATTGTTGTTTTAAGTCTGTCCAAGAGAAAGGCTGCAGGAGTGAGTATAGTGGATTCTTTCTTGATTATATGTTTTTGGAGATATGTCTCTTGATTAAACTTAAAATATAAACCATAGCTATTAATATAACCTGGGGCAGTGTTTGTAAAGGAATAAGACGGTGTTATTTTCTGGGTCTGTAGATTGTGAAGGAGCAAAAATGGCCTTTGCAGTGATAAGTACTTCTTGTCAGATGTGGGAATTGAAAGAGAGTTGAAGGGTTATTGCGGATTATATCTGCCATAAATGCTGTTGGATTCGCATCCAATCAGATCGAGTGGATCGGTTGGAGAGACAGATAGAAGCGATGAGGAATTTGCAACAGCAACAGTATGTGATGGATGGCAGTAATAGGAAGGGGGGAAAGTCTCAGATACAGTCACATAGATGGGTTAACTCCAGGAAGGGTAAGAGAGATAGGCAGCTAGTACAGGAGTCTTTTGTGGATATACCCCTTTCAAACAGGTGTGCTGTTTTGGAAAATGTAGGGGGTGATGGATTCTCAGGGGAACATAGCACGAAAAACCAAGTTTCTGGTATTGAGTCTGGCTCTAATGCAATGAAGGATATGCCAGTTTCCAAGAGATCAATTGTGTTAGGGGATTCTATTCCAGCAGAGAAAAAACAGAATGGTGTCTTGTTTCCCTGGTGTCAGGGTCAAGGATGTCTCAGATAGGGTGCAGAATGTTCTCACCGGGGAGAGAGGCCAGCAGGAGGTCATTGTCCACTTTGGAACCAATGATATAGGAAGTGAAAAGGTTGAGATTCTGAAGGGAGATTACAGAGAGTTAGACAGAAATTTAAAAAGGAGGTCCTCAAGGGTAGTGATATCTGGATTACTCCCGGTGCTATGAGCTAGTGAGGGCAGGAATAGGAGGACAGAGCAGATGAATGCATGGCTGAGGACTGGTGTATGGGAGAAGGATTCACATTTTTGGATCATTTGAATTTCTTTTGGGGTAGAAGTGACCTGTACAAGAAGGACAGATTGCACCTAAATTTGAAGGGGACTAATATACTGGCAGGGAAATTTGCTAGAACTGCTTGGGCAGGTGACTGAGGTGTCAGTGGGGGAGCACTTTGGGGCTAGCGACCATAATTCTCCTCGTTTTAAAATAGTGATGGAAAAGGATAGACTAGATCTAAAAGTTGAAGTTCTAAATTGGAGAAAGGCCAATTTTGATGGTATTAGGCAAGAACTTTCGAAAGCTGATTGGGGGCAGATGTTCACAGGCAAAGGGACGGCTGGAAAATGGGAAGCCTTCAGAAATGAGATAACAAGAATCCAGAGATATTCCTGTCAGGGTGAAAAGGAAGGCTGGTAGGTATAGGGAATGCTGGATGACTAAACAAATTGAAGTTTTGGTTAAGAAAAAGAAGGAAACATATGTCAAGTATAGACAGGATAGAGCGAGTGAATCCTTAGAAGAGTATAAAGAAAGTCGGAGTATACTTGAGGGAAATCAGGAGGGCAAAATGGGGACATAAGATAACTGGCAAATAGAATTAAGGAGAATCCAAAGGGTTTTTACAAATATATTAAGGACAAAAGGGTAACGAGAGAGAGAATAGGGCCCCTCAAAGATCAGCAAGGTGGCCTTTGTATGGAGCCACAGAAAATGGGGGAGATACTAAATGAATATTTTGCATCAGTATTTACTGTGGAGAAGGATATGGAAGATATAGACTGTAGGAAAATAGATGGTGACATCTTGCAAAATGTCCAGATTACAGAGGAGGAAGTGCTAGATGTCTTGAAACAGTTAAAGGTGGATAAATCCCTAGGACATGATCAGGTGTACCAGAGAACTCTATGGGAAGCTAGAGAAGTGATTTCTGGGCCTCTTGGTGAGATACTTGTATCATCGATAGTCACAGGTGAGGTACCGGAAGACTGGAGATTGGCAAACGTGGTGCCACTATTTAAGAAGGGTGGTAAAGACAAGCCATGGAACTATAGACTGGTGAGCCTGATCTAGGTGGTGGGCAAGTTATTGGAGGGAATCCTGAGGGACAGGATGTACATGTATTTGGAAAGGCAAGAACTGATTCGGGATAGTCAACATGGCTTTGTGTGTGGGAAATCATGTCTCACAAACTTGATTGAGTGTTTTGAAGAAGTAACAAGGAGGATAGATGAGGGCAGAGCAGTAGATATGATCTATATGGACTTCAGTAAGGCATTCGACAAGGTTCCTCATTGGAGACTGATTAGCAAGGTTAGATCTCATGGAGTACAGGGAGAACTAGTCATTTGGATACAGAACTGACTCAAAGGTAGAAGACAGCGGGTGGTGGTGGAGGGTTGTTTTTCAAACTGGAGGCTTGTGACTAGTGGAGTGCCACAAGGATCGGTGCTGGGCCCGCTACTTTTGTCATTTACATAAATGATTTGGATGCGAGCATAAGAAGTACAGTTAGTAAGTTTGCAGATGACACCAAAATTGGAGGTGTAATGGACAGCGAAGAAGGTTACCTCAGATTACAACAGGATCTGGACTAGATGGGCCAATGGGCTGAGAAGTGGCAGATGGAGTTTAATTTAGATAAATGCGAGGTGCTGCATTTTGGGAAAGCAAACCTTAGCAGGACTTATACACTTAATGGTAAGGTCCTAGGGAGTGTTGGTGAACAAAGAGACCTTGGAGTGCAGGTTCATAGCTCCTTGAAAGTGGAGTTGCAGGTGGATAGGATAGTGAAGAAGGCGTTTGGTAAGCTTTCCTTTATTGGTCAGACTATTGAGTATAGGAGTTTGGAGATCATGTTGCGGCTGTACAGGACATTGGTTAGTCCACTGTTGGAATATTGCGTGCAATTCCTATCGGAAAGATGTTGTGAAACTTGAAAGATTTACAAGGATGTTGCCAGGGTTGGAGGATCTGAGCTACAGGGAGAGGCTGAACAGGCTGGGGCTGTTTTCTCTGAAGTGTCGGAGGCTGAGGGGTGATCTTATACAGGTTTACAAAATTATGAGGAGCATGGATTGGATAAATAGACAAAGCCTTTTCCCTGGGATGGGGGAAGTCCAGAACTAGAGGGCATATGTTTAGGGTGAGAGGGGCAAGATATAAAAGAGACCTAAGGGGCAATTTTTTCACACAGATGGTGGTACGTGTATGGAATGAGCTGCCAGAGGATGTGGTGAAGGCTGTTACAATTGCCACATTTAAGAGGTATTTGGATGGGTATATCAATAGGAAGGGTTAGGAGGGATGTGGGCCGGGTGCTGGTAGGTGGGACTAGATTGGGTTGGGATATCTGGTCGGCAGGGACGTGTTAGACTGTAGGGTCTGTTTCCATGCTGTACACCTCCATGACTGTAAGTACACAGAACAGCATCTATACGTTGAGCTATTATACCTGTGAGTAGATCTGCTAGGAATAAAGAGTAAAAGGAAGAATTGTTCCTCTCACTATAATTAGACGTTTTTTCAAATAATTGTAAAAGTGGTACATGCTGTTTATCGGATTCATGTCAGTTTTATGTCACTATATTTTATGTATTTTTTAAATAGAGACATGGAGGTATGACATTCTGTTTTGCTTTTTGAGTTGTTAAACATGTGGATTGCATAAATATGTTTGTTGAAAGTACAATATTACAGGCTGCTTGTTATTGCAGGAAAGGAGACTTATGTAACTGCTTTGTTCCTGCTGATTATAAGATAATGAACATTTCCCAATTCTTTCCTGTGTAATTAATTTTTTTACTCAAACTATCATAAAATGCCATTACAGCCTGCCTTCTTACATTAATTTAGTTTGATATAAACTGCCAAAACTCCTCATCTATACAGATATCAACAATGATGATTGATTAAAATAAAAACAACTCTGTATTGATAAAGTATTTTCCACTACCTCGGCATTTCTTCATAGCAATGAAGTATTCTTGAAGTGTGACTACTGTAACAGGAAATGTGGTAGTCAATCCACATACAGCAAGATTTCACACAGAAAAATATGATAATGTCCAGAGGGATAAATATCAGCCAAGCATTATGAGAAAGATCATTGCTCTGAAGTATTTATGGATGTATTGTATTTTAAGTAAGATTTTTTTAAAAAAAAACAAACTAAAGGACATAGGCAGCAGGTCAGGCAGCATCCAAAGAGCAGGAGAATCAACGGTTTGAGCATAAGCCCTTCTTCAGGAATGAAGAAGGGCTTATGCCCAAAACGTCGATTCTCCTGCACCTTGGATGCTGCCTGACCTGCTGCGCTTTTCCAGCAACAGATTTTTCAGCTCTGATCTCCAGCATCTGCAGTCCTCACTTTCTCCAAACTAAAGGACATACCAAGCAAAGTCAGCTGGGACTGTAAATTCTACAAATACAATTCAGTGACTATCTGGAAAATTCTTGGGTGGATTATGCTCATTTCCAAAAAAGACCATGGAAAGTTGCACCTGTAGAAAGTCAAGCAATGTCTGACAGAGACACTTCAAAAGAAGAGAAACAATGCAAGAATGGAACTATAATCTCCAGTGGTTGCAGAGATAATGGAAGTTGGCTACATCTCTGCAGAAAGCATCTCCTGTGAATTCTATTCCAGACGTGGACATGACATAAGCCAAAAGAAAGCAGTTCTGAATGAAAAACTGGAATAGACAAAAGACAGAATTAAAGTCAACAGCAATTGCCTCAATATGCTAGCCTGATGTGCCAATTTTACAGGATTGGTGTGTTCTGTAATGGTGACAGTTAAAGAACAACCACCAGATATATATTTGCTTGAAGGTAATGAAATAAATCTCTCCCTCTCTTTATCTGACTGCTAGAAGCAAGTGGCAAATCTACAAAGTTGCCAATAAAAAAGAGGGGCGCAAGTTCTTTTCTCCTCACCTAGGAGTACAATGATTTTGCAGATGTCTTGTCAATAAATTTAATGAATTTGGGAATCTTGCCTGGAGACACCCCACAACCAAGACAGCAGGGAAAATTCCAATGCTCCTTCTTGAAATAGAATTGTGGGTTCTTAGTCAGCATGCATGAGTTGGACCGAATGGTCTGTTTCCATGCTGACAGCTCTATGACTCTATGAAAAGATGGACTCTATCAAAAGACAGCAGACTTCTGACAATGTGGTCCTTCCTTAATATTTCTCTGGAATGCCAACCAGAGTTCTGTGCTCAGAGATCTGATGTGAATTGTAAGTCCTTAATTTGCATGATTCAGGGGTGAAAATGCTACTCACAGAGGCACAGCTTATGAAGTTAATTAGATTATCACAATACTGTGTACTTTGTAAATTTTATATATAAGAACAAGAATGTGACCTGTTATTTCCAACCCAACACATTCACTTAAATCTTTCAGGTAAGCTTTGAATGTTCTAATGCTGTTTCCAATGCCAAAGAGATGCTCCCATCCCTACTGGAGATATTAACTTGAAACTGGGGCAAATTTCCCCAGTAATTCCTGCCTCTTCTGATACAAGGCGAAAATGAGGACTGCAGTTGCTGAAGATTAGAGTTGAGTACGGTGCTGGAAAAGCACAGCAGGTCAGGCAGGACCCGAAGAGCAGGAGAATCTTCTGAGGAAAAGCTCTTCATCAGGAATAAGGCTGACGGTAGTCGGATAAATGGGACAGGGGTGGGGCTTGGGGAAAGGTAGATGGAGGTGAAAGTAACGGTGATAGGTCGGAGAGAAGGGTGGAGCGAATAGGTGGGAAGGAAGATGAACAGGTAAGGCAGGTCATGAAGGCAGAGCCGAGTTGGAAGGTTGGAACTGGGATAAGGTGGGTGGGAGGGGAATGAGGAAACTGGTGAAATCCACATTGATGTCGTGTGATTGCAGGTTCCCAAAGCAGAAGATGAGGCATTCTTCCTCCAAGTGTCGGGTGGTAAAGGAATGGTGATGGAGGAGGCCCAGGACCTGCATGTCCTCGGCAGAGTGGGAGTGGGAGTTGAAGTGTTTGGCCACAAGTTGGTGCAAGTTGGTGTCCAGTCTCCCCAGTGTAAAGGAGACTGCATCGGGAGCAATGGATACAGTAAATGACATGTGTGGAAGTGCAGATAAAGCTCTGATGGATGTAGAAGGCTCCTTTGGGGCCTTGGACAGATGTGATCTTGGAAGCGTGGATATAGGTTTTACAATACCTGTGGTGTCAGGAAAAGGTGCCAGGATGGGAGGGTGAGTTGGCGGAGTGCATGGACCTGACAAGGCAGTCGCTGAGAGAATGGTCTTTACAGAAAGCAGGTAGGGATGGGGAGGGAAATATATTTCTCCTGGACCATCTCAAACACCTCCATCCCTTTCCTGGACCTGTCCAACTCCATCAATAGTGACTGGATCAATATGAACATCTTCTACAAATCCATTGACTCCCACAGCTATCTGGACTACACCTCCTCCCACCCTGCCTCCTGTAAAAATGCTATCCCTTATTCCCAATAACTCCGCCTCCGCCACATCTGCTCTTAGGAGGATCAGTTCTGTCATAGAACACACTCGATGACCACCTTTTTTACATACTGCAATTTCTCCTCCCATGTAGTTGACGATGCCCTCCACCCTATCTCATCTGCATGTCTGCCCTCAAACCCCATCCCTCCAACCACAACAAGGACCCCCTGGTCCTCACCTTTCACCCCACCAACCTCCGTACACATCGCATCATCCTCTGCCATTTCCACCATCTACAAATGGACCCACCACTAGAGTTATATTTCCCTCCCCACCACTATCTGCTTTCCATAAAGACCATTCCCTTTGTGACTACCTGGTCAGGTCCACACCCCCTAACAACCTACCGCCCCCACCCCGCCCCCTTCCTGGCACCTTCCCCTGCCAATGCAGGAATTGCAAAACCAGCGCCCACACCTCCCACCTCACCTCTGTCCAAGGCCCCAAAGGAGCTTTCCACATCCATCAGAGCTTTATCTGCACTTCCACATTTACTGTATCCATTGCTCCTGATGCGGTCTTGTGTACACTGGGGAGACAGGATGCCTACTTGCAGAGCACTTCAGAGAACATCTCCAGGACATCCACATCAATTAACCCCACCGCCCCTTGCCTGAACACTTCAACTCCCACTCCCACTCTGCTGAGGACATGAAGGTCCTGGGCCTCCTCCATTGCCACTCCGTCACCACCCGATGCTTGGAGGAAGAATGCCTCATCTTCTGCCTCGGGATCCTCCAACCCCACGGCATCAATGTGGACTTCACCAGTTTCCTCATTTCCCCTCCCCCCACATTATCCCAGTTCCAACTCTCCAAATCGGCATGGCCCTAATGAACTGTCCTATTGGTCCATTTTCCTTCCGATCTATACGCTCCACCCTCCTCTCTGACCTATCACCTTTACCCCTACCTCCATCCACCTATCACACTCTCAACTACCATCCCCCTAGCCCCACCCATCTCCCATTTATCTCACCACGCCCTCGGCTCTCAGCCTCATTTCTGGTGACCGACTTATGACTGAAACGTGATTCTCCTGCTCTGCGGATCTGCCTGACCTGCTGTGCTGTTCCAGTATCACATTCTTGAGGTTAATAAGGTAGTTAAGAAGACATATGGGTGCTTGCCTTTATCAGTCATGGAATAGATTGTAAGAGTACGTAGGCCATATTGCTGCTGTACAGAACTTTGGTTTGGCCACAGCTGAAGTACTATGTTCAGTTCTGGTCATCACAGTATGGAAGGATGTTATTGCACTGGAGGGGGTCCGGAGGAGATTCACCATGATGTTGCTGGGAGGAGTGGAGGGGGCTGATAAAGATGTATAAGATTTTGATGGGCATGGACAGATGGAATAGAAAGCAGCTGTTCCCCTTAGTCAAACAGTCAACAACAAGGGGGCATAATTTTAACATGAAACACAAGAGATTAGAGGGGGCTTGAGGAAAAACGTTTTCAACCAGAGGGTGCTTGGGATCTGAAATGCAATGTCTATTGAGGTGGGAAATCTCACATCCTGACATAAAGGAGTCCAGCATCAGCATTGCTGCCTCAGGGATGCGATTGCAGTCTATGAATAAATGGCAAATAATTACTACTTTGGTAACTAAGGTTTATCTTTCCAGGCTGCAAAACATTGCCTGAACAACATAGCCATAAAGGGGATGGATTCATAATGCTGTATGATATGGTCAAGAGTGATTGGGGACAAGAATTTGGACTGCCCACAGGAGGTGAATGCCTTAGGAAGATATAGCATGTAGTACCTTCAAGAGTGTTTCAGCTGCAGTGTAATGGGATGTATTACATTTGTGGTTCAGTAGAACCATACATAGAACACAAGGTGGATGGCGGGTACTCTTGAACAGTGAATACTTTATTGTGTGTCCTCGCAACACCATGGTTAGTTTTAGACTGCCTCCCCTGGCTCCAATTCCAGGTCACCTGACCCGCTGTCTTAAAGGGGCAACATACACCTAACTACACACAGGCTTTGCCCTTTGGCTCTACTGCTGTGATTCCCCAGGCTAATTAATTTGGATGAACCCATTGGGTTGACCCCTGGACTGTAGGGGTAAAGGCTGCCTGACTGTGACTAGCCTGAGTGGTCAACTGACTATGTCGAAGCCGCTGGACTGATATTAAAAGCTGCCTTGATTTACTGAGTCAGTATCCCGTAATTGGAGGGTATTTTTATGGACTTGACTGAGGCCTAATCGACGAATGAGATTTGGCCATTTGCCTAGAATACATGCCACGTGTTTGTTATGCATGCAGCTGGGACACAGGGCAGTTATAACGTTGATGCAGCATTGTGTCGTCCAGCAACATGTTCACCTCCTTGAGAGATGACTGCTGACAAAAATGACAAGCTGCCTGCCTTTGTGTGACTGCTGAAAAGCAAAGCAAGTGACTGTACCTGTGAGGCTTTAATTCCTGGTAGAAGAAGCAAAACACAAAAAAGGCAGGAAAATCAAGGTAGTGATGCTGCAAGCTTTGAATGAGGCACAAAGAGAGTGAGTGCTGAGATGTCAAGCGAGGATCTCTGAGCTGCACCAATGTTCACTTCATGAGATGAATGCCAGTCCCTGCCATCCTTGCAGCAGCATTGCCAGGAAAGGTGCTGGCATGTTCCAAAATACAGCACTGAAGTGCAGAACCCCGTATTGTAAGGGGATTGGAGATGTGCCATGATATGTGTCAGGTCTGATGTAGTGTCACTGCCTGTGGAGTGGGCTCTGAGATGTTGTTCCTGGATATTCAAGACAGACATCCAGATGAACAAGCGATGAGCTGGAGTGACTTGGTAACTATTTGGATTTTTGCATCAGGAACTCTCAGCATCTAGTCTCTATTTGGCAGGTGGCAGCATGGGAAACTACATATTCTCAAGGTGAGATTAATTAATAACGAGCATGATAATTAATGTTAAATCATGCAAGTGTCCTTTGCTGCTCTCTACCAAGAAACGTGTCTCGGCACTCAACAATTGGTTGGAACAGGGGACTTTTTTGCTGCCGCTGCTGGGGAGCTCCTCATTGGACTTCTCAACCGATTTTTTCCCAAATTTCTCATTATGGCTGATGTTGTTCAGAGGCTGGGAGGATTCCATCCATAATCTTCAAGTGAGAATTAAGTACAGGAGCAAAAAGCAGGCAATACGTTCTCACAGAAAAGGTAGCAGGAATATAAAAGCTTCTCACCCCAAAAAAAAAGATTTGGACACACTGGGAGTCAACTGCCTATTTTAAAACCGTGATCAATAAAGTTTTGTTAGGTAAAGGCATCAAGGACAGAGTTGGTCAATGGAGTTAAGGTGCAGATCAATCAAGATCTAATCCAATGACAGCATAGATGCTACTTTCAATAACTTACTGCTGAACCAATGTTGCTATACTTTCTAACAACCTGTAAAATCTCATTTCCACAACTGCACTCCTTAATCTCTATTTGCTGAGATAAAAATGAAAACTGCCACCAATCTGAAAGAAAGAGTGAGTGCTGGAGAGTGCACCTCCTCTGGAAGGGAAAGCTTTGTCTACATTTTAGCGAGACTATTCTCCTCAGAATGCTGTCGTTTAATAAGATGATGTCAATAACATTGAAGCACCACATCATTCAATTGAACATGATTTTACAATTCAGTTTGCCCTGTGTCATGTCACTTAACCTTTACAATAAAAAGATAGTGACTTGTCGAAGCTTGTTGAGCCTTTTGTGGCCTGAAATTGGCAACTTTTAAATGTGGCAAGAATAAGATGTTATATCACAGCAACAGCAATTAGTGTTGAGTTACTGCATATTGTGATAGACAACACATGGGATGCCAAGGCCAATCCACAGACTGTACTGTCACAACATTGTATTAAAATTGAAACTGATGGATTTGTTGATGAGTAAGATTTTGCACAGAAGAAAAAAAAATCATTGAAATTCCCTCCCTGATGGCACAGTGGGTCAACCCACAGAACATGGACAGCTGTGGTTCAACAAAGCAAGTCACCAGCCTTTTCTGAAGGGCAACTAGGAACAGGCAATAAATGCTGGCCAGTCAGTGACACCCATGCCTCATGAATGAATGAAAATAAAATCTTCATGGTACCTTTCACAAAGCTAAGATGCATTTTAGAGCCACTTTATGATGTCTAATTATTGCAGTAAGATAAAAAAAATGGCAACCACATTTACACATAACACATTCCACAATCAACAATAAGATAATGAATGTGATAATTTGTTGGTTTTGGATTAAAATTTTCTGAGATTCTCCTACTCACTTTGTAGTAGTACCTTGGCACTTTTGCATCTGTTTGAGATGACAATGATTAATTTTTTATTGTAGTCATCAAGCAAAGTAGAAAAGGTTCCCTTAAAGACATATAACTTCTTTCCTTCTCTTGATGATGGGAAGCAGTTGGTGCATAAAAAACTGAGGGCGAGAAAAATGACTTTAATATCGCAATACTTTGGTTACATTTTGTTTCTATTGAGGAATCCAAGTCAGAGTCAAGCACCGAAAATGGTGAAATAGCTGTGGTACTGTTTTTTTGGTCATTTTATTAATATGAATAATGGCAGAGGGATAACAATATGATTTGAAATATATTAAAGAGGATGCAATGGATCAAATGTCCAGATGGCTTCATTATTATTCAGCTCACAGGCTTCTCCCAGAATTGCACATAACAGCAGAAAGAGGCCATTCTGCATCTTGTGTTGTTTCTGCCATTCTGTTAGATCATTGACAATCTGCATTTTAAGTCTACCTACCTACCTTGGTTCTATTACACTTAATGACTTTGCATAAGCACAATTATGGCCATAGAATCATACCTTGAACAGATCTTGTCCAAAATAGTTCTCGGGCTAGGTGATCTGGTCATCAAACTGAGCATGCAATCATATGGGCAGGAGTGGCATTTGTGACACATGTCTATTTACAATAATCTTGAGCTGTATCAAATCCAGGGCCAGAGTAAAATATGACTTTAACTCAGGGATGAAATGCCATATATTTTGCTGTACCCTTGTTTGTGTTGGTAATGAAAGGGACTGTAATCAAAAATCAAAGAATAAAGCTTTGTATTAATTCAAATAGGCTTTTATTGTGTATTGTGTTTCTGAAGAAGAGAAGGATGTGCTGTTCCAGATTTGTGATATTTCCACATCATTCTCATCTAAAGCTCAGAGAGCCTTTCACAAACAAGAGAACAAGTACATTGACTGAAAATGGAAGGTGCTTTATTGTCGTGACTCTGAATAATTGATTCATTGATGCAAAATAATTTAAGAATTTGATCCTTTGAAGATGCATTTAATTAATGTGCTGACCTGATCATATGGTTTTCAGTGGGCTCCCATGTGTATCATGTTTGCCTCCACAAATCATTCAGAAATACAATGTGATAATGTCAGGTCTGATTTGATGACTCAGGGTTTTGAGGGATTAAATCATTTAAGCTGGTCATGGAGCCATTCCAAAGGAGGATATTGATTGGTGACAGGTTCTCAATGACAATGGAAAGAGGAAGTACATCTACACTGGTAAAATCATATTTGTGGCATCTCCAAAAAACTTATTTACAAAGTTAATTAAGTAATTTTAAATGTTATTCATCAAAAACCTGCATTGGATCATTAACAAAATAACCAAATTTCCAAAGTTCAGCCAACAAGAAACATTTTTTTTGTGTTCGGTAGCATTTAATTTGGTGAAGGAGTTTATATTCCTATTCTAACAGCTATGAATGTTGAAGGTGGGGTGAAATGCAAGGAGCATTCCTGCACCCACTGGTACTAAGAAGCTGAATAAAGCATTGTGAGTGGATGTCAAGGTTAAGTTACAGATTCTCAATTATCTAACTGAATGGCAGAAACAGGACAAGATGCAGAACAGCCTCTTCCTGCTTTTATATTCCCCATTCAATGTGTTATTCTGGGAGAAATTTAAATTTCAGATGTTGAATGGTGATGATGAATCCTTTTAAATATTGCCAGAGTGGATTCGCAATTGTGGCTGAGTACATTAACTGTGTTACTTGTATATCAATTGTGAGAAGGTCATACAGTCATAGAGATGTACAGCATGGAAACAGATCCTTCAGTCCAACTCGTCCATGCTGACCAGGTATCCTAACCTAATCTAGTCCCGTTTGCCAGCACTTGGCCCATATTTCTCTAAACCCTTCCTATTCAAATACCGATCCAGATGCCTTTTAAATTTTGTACAGTCACAGGCATTGACTGGGTCTATCCTGCTCGAGAATCTTTAGTGACCACAAAGTTATGATGGCTCTTAGTTCCAAAAATGGTCTATAACACCTAGTCTTGTCTAATCTGTATATTAGACAAGAAGGCATGAGACTTCAGTCAAGTGTCTGGCAGAAGAACTCTGGTGCTGATGAACGGAACAATTATACAGCTGAGTTTATAATGTCAGAAAGCCATTAATTATAACTTTTAAGTTCAGTTTAGAGTTCAGGTCAGTTTCTGTCAGTAAAAGGATTGCATTTTTAGTTCAGTGGAACCAGTCACCTGAGCCAAAGTGTTTATGAAGTCCCCAAGTCAGGAGAGTTGGAAAGAAATCCTCAAGTTGTTAGAATTCAAGAAGTTCAGACCAGAATTGAGAAAGGACCATGCCAGAGGATTTGGAAAGGAATTACAAAATTGTCTCTGCAGTTCATGGAACAGAATCTGTGAGGAGTCAGTTAAGGGAATTAACTCTCATACTTCTGAAAATGGCAGAAAGTTCACTCTTGAAAGGTTCTGCCACATCCCGCACTAATTGGTATCTTTTGAAGTACAAGTTAAGGAAAAACTTCAAGAGTTGAGATGGGAGTGAAATTTCTTTGGAATTGAGTATCTGTGGAAGGATACTATTGAGAGATAGATTGAAAATTTGATTTATTGTTTGTGTTAATGTCTTTCTGTTTTATAGATATATATTTATTTTCCCTTTTCTTTACTAAACTTATGTCTGTTGCTAAAGAAAATCTCCAGATTTGCATGAATATGTTTGAGTGACTAGCCATCATAGTAATCAGCTGCAAAAATTAACTGTATGATCTATAAAGTCAGGTTTTATTCTGGGATTTGACTTGTCCAGTATTACCATCAGTTTAGCTCATAACCCAATATGTGCTGATATAATCATCCATTCAGTACCCTCCACCAAGACATACGTAACCTTATTCTATACTATTAATATCTATTGCCCTTCAGGAGATAGAAATTAGTGTGGGACAGAGCAGAGACTTGTCAAAACTGAAGCTTCAGCCATTTTTTGGAACTAAGAGCATTGAATTTTGCCTTCATAACTTTGTGGTCACTCAAGTTTCTCGAGTAGGATAGACCCAGTCAATGCAATATTCAACCTTAAGTGGGAAGTACAAAGCTGGAACTTTGCTGACATGGTGCCACTATTTAAGAAAGATGGTAAGGAAAAGTTCAGAACTATAAACTGGTGAGCCTGACATCGGTGGTGGACAAGTTGTTGAAAGGAGTCCTGAGGGACAGGATGTACATGTATTTTGAAAGGCAAGGACTGATTAGGGATAGTCAACATGGGTTTGTGCATGGAAATCATGTCTCACAAAATTGATTAAGCTTTTGAAGAAGTAACAAAGAAGATTGATGAGGGCACAGTGGTAGATGTGATTTATATTGACTTCAGTAAGTTGTTTGACAAGGTTTCTCATGGGAGACTGGTTAGCAAGATTAGATCACATGGAATACGGGTGAACTAGCCATTTGGATATGGAACTGGCTCGAAGGTAGAAGACAGAGGGTGGTGGTAGAGGGTTGTTTTTCAGACTGGAGATCTGTGACCAGTAATGTGCCACAAGGATTGGTGCCGGGCCCACTACTTTTTGTCATTTATATAAATGATTTGAATGGCAACATAGGAAGTATAGTTAGTAAGTTTGCAGATGACACTAAAATTGGAGGTGTAGTGGACAGTGAAGAGGATTACCTCAAAGTACAACAGGATCTTGATCAGATGGGCCAATGGGCTAAGGGATCGCAGAGTGAGTTTAATTTAGATAAATGCAAGGTGCTGCATTTTGGAAAAGCAAATTAGAACAGGACTTATACACTTAATGATAAGGTCCTGGGGGGTTCGCAGAACAAAGAGACCTTGAAGTGCATAGCTTCTTGAAATTAGAGTTGCAGATCAATAGGATAGTGAAGAAGGCATTTGGTATGCTTTCTTTTATTGGTCAGAACACTGAGAATAAGAGGTAGGAGTTCATGTTGCTGCTGTACACAACATTGGTTAGGCCACTTTTTTTTAATCTTCTTTGGGAAATAGTGTGGAAGTATTGGCAGACTGAACAATGTCACAAACACTCCTTCCATGACAAATAAATTAGATTAGGTTCCCTACAGTATAGAAATAGGCCCTTCAGTCCAACAAGTCCACACTGACCGTCCAAAGAGTAACCCACCCAGACCCATTTCCCTACCCTATAATTACCCTTGACTAATGCACCTAACATTATGGGCAATTTAGCATAGCCACTTCACGTGACCAGTACATCTTTGGATTGTGGGGGGAAACCGGAACCACGCAGACACAGGGAGAATGTGCAAACTCCACACAGACAGTCATCCAGTACAGGAATTGAACCTGGGTCCCTGGTGCTGTGAGGCCGCAGTGAGGCCACTGAGCAACCGAACTTGTGGATTAAGATTTTGGACCAATAGCATCAGGCTGAGTGGAAGGGGTATGCGTAGACTTGTGTAGGCAATATAAGATTCAGAACTCTTTGTATGGACATCACTCAACCTGATACAGATGTAGTGGGTGTAACTGAGCCGCAGGGACTGGTATGAACAAGTGCAGCAGTGTCATCACCACTGACTGCACTATAAGACCCTTCCCACATAGCTATCTAGTTTTCTGTTATTTGTATCTTCTATTTGCCTCAACTATTCCCTACGGTGGTAGTGAGCTACGTTCTAACTATTATCAAGATAAAGGATTTTCTCCTTAATTCCCAGTAGTTTTTATCAGTGATTATGTTTATATTTATCATCCGTAGTTTTAGAAGCACCCCCATGAGTGAAAAAAACACAATTCACAATGTCTATCAAACTCCTTTATTATTTTGAAGACCTCTATCAGGCTACCCCTGGCTGCATTCTCTTGAGTGAAAGTTCTAACCAGGCAGTTCTGTTCCCATTACTCAATCTGTTGTACGTTCTCTGCAATGCCTCTACAGCGGTTTGTAATATGGAAATCATCATAGCTGAAAATTTAATGTACAATGTCCTTATTGGGAATTTAGATGTCCCACACTAAACTTCGTGCACTTCATTGTGTTCACAGTTTGGTAAATGTGCCTTTCTTATTTAACGATTACAGAGCTGACAAATTTTTCTTGTGTCTTCACCTTTGATGCAATAAACATTGCTAACTTCCATGGGAAAAATATTGGAATAGCATGAGGTAAATGGCAGATGAAAGGATAACATATACATAAAAAAATACATTATAAATGAATGGTGAGGCAGCTTTCATGCAATGGCAAGTTGTTTAAATTCAACTCACCTCTGATTTCTGTGATTCTAAGTTCATCTTAATTAAATCAATGTCAGTGTTAAGAGAACTTACCCACACAAGAGCCTGTACCCAGTCTGTGACTTCCATATAAATGCCACATATCATAAGGTTTAGAGACCTGGTATAATTCAGTTTCATTTTCACTGAGCATTAAATAGGCTTTTTAACCCAATAGTCTTTCATCAATAGCATTAAAGCATTATTATTGCCAACTGTAGCTGTTCTGAGGCCCGGTGATTAATCTTATCGAGTAACCTGCTCTGTACATATGCTTTTCCACAGGAAATGAGCAGGATTTTCAGTTTGGATGAGCAAATAAAGATAATGGCATGAAGTTATGAACACGGGCGAGAGTTAATTGGCATAGTGCCACCATGGACTAGTGCCTGTATGCTGGACTGTGATGTGCCATTGGCCACATCCTGAGTGGCCCATGTGATGTTCTATGAGAGTGCTCTTGGAATGTACCAAATTGATGCCAAATCAGGCAGGCACACAGCCAAGTGATTGACAAAATCATTCTAACAAAGAAAGTGAAACAGTAAAATGGTTTCTGCCTTCTTAAAAGGGCCAGGAATCCAAATTACAGGTAATTTGTACGGATTCCGTTGCGTTGCAAACTGTGTAGAAGTAGTCTGGTGTGCTTTTTGACATATTTTGGTGAGTTCCTCTCAAACACATGCTGCATGCTATAAACCCCTTAGTCCATATGTGGTCCATTTGAACATCACATGAACCTTCCAGTTTACAAAATAGACACATGAAATCTGTTTCCAGAAACCTAAGAAGCTCCCTTCAGGTGTGAGATGATATTTTATTGATTTCCTGCACCTATTACAATTCTCAAGGATTTCCAATTCCTTCCAGGCCACTGCTGAATATTTAAAGATAGAAAAATATTCTCACAGGTTTAGCAGAGGAGTGAGTGATTAGTTCACACCCAGGTTGTAATATGTAAAGGGGCAGTGCCATAGGACTATAGCAATGTGTAAGGAGATGGAACACTGATTGCAAAGAGGTCAAGATATACGTGATGCCCACTTTCACGTTGGAGACAGACTCCTTCATACTCTTTAACAACAACAAGTGTTAAATTGTACTACAACTGAACGTGCAGCCTCTGACTGCCTCTCTTAGCCACAGTATTTATATGTCTGATACACTTAAGTTTCTGATCAATGATCATTCTCAGATTTTGACGGTGGTGGAATTCAGCAATAGTAATAGTACTGAATATCAAGGGAAGGTGGTTAAATTTTCTTTCAGAAACGTTGAAACACATGAACTAGGAGTAGGCCATTCAACTCTTTGAGCTGCTCGTCCAGTCTATATGGTCATGATTTATCGTCTGTCTCAATACCATATCCCTGCTTCCTCTCCTTTCCCCCTTGATGCCTCTAATATCTGAAAATGTAGCAATCTCTTCCTTCAATACACTCAGTGAGCTGGCTTCCACAGCCTTGTATCATGGTGAATACCACTGATTGACCACCCTCTGAGGTGAAGAAACATTTCCTCATCTGTGTTCTAAATGTCTTCCATAGTCCACATTGACTCCCCTATCAATGAAAACATCATCCTTGCATCTGGTTTGTCAAGCCCTGTTAGGATTTTGTATGTTTCCATCAGAGTCATAGAGTCATACAGGTATACAGCATGGAAACAGACCCTTCGGTCCAACATGTCCATGCCGACCAGATATCCAAATCTAATTTAGTCTAATCTGTCAGCATTTGGCCCATATCTGTCTAAACCCTTCCTATCCACATACCCATCCAGGTGCTTTTTAAATGTAATGTACTAGCCTCCAACAATTCCAGTGGCAGCTCATTCCACACATGCACCACCGTCAGTATGAAAAAGTTGCTTCTTAGGTCCCTTTTAAATTTTTCCCCTCTCACCCTAACCCTCTGCCCTCTCCCACCCTAAGGAAAAGACCTTGTCTATTTACTCTATCTATGCCCCTCTTGACTTTATAAACCTCTATCACATCACCCTTCATCCTCTGACGCTCAGGGAAAACAAAACCAGCCTATTCACCCTCTCCCGATAGCTCAAACCTTCCAACACCAACAACATCCTTTTACATCTTTTCTGAATCCTTTCAAGTTTCCCAACATCCTTCTCATAAGGTCCACCCGTATTCTTCAAAGCTCTAGTGAAAACCGACCCCGACTAGCCAATGTCTCATTCTACAACAGTCTTACCATCCTGGTTTCCACCAAGAAAAACCTTTGCTACATTGGATGTCGAGATGAGATTATTGCTAATAAGCAGTGAGCGGCCTATTAGCATGGATTATCATCTTCATTATTAATTCATCTTCACCAGGTGTTATGCACTCTCCTATTCTACCACTTTTCGGATAGAACCGAGATGCCTGCAATTTCCCACACGAACATTTGAGTCATTACCCGCGGACTCCAAATAGCTGCTTGCTCATGTGGACCTCCACCTTGGACACCAATCTCAAGGCACACACCATGGGCACTAACTACATCCATGGACATGTGCCAGGAATGCTGCATCATCATGGCACATCTCTGATCCATTTACAATACAGCGCTGCACTTCAATGTTGCACTTTGGAGTGTACCAGCAGTGCAGCTGGAAGGACACTTTGCACACAGGGACAGGGACCCATCTCCTGGATTGGATCAGGATGCACCCTTAGGTGCCTCACTTGTTCTCCTAACACTCACTCACTTAAGCCTAATTGACCATTGACAGCCTCTCTGTGTGTTCCCTTGCATTTCTTTTTTGCACTTTGATTGCTCGGCTAGAGTTAGCCTCTCAGCATGTCTGTCTTGCCTTATTTTTCAGTGCAGACACAAAGCCAACATCTTGTCATTACTGTCAGATGTGATCAATCAAAAGGGTGAACATGTTTCTGTATGGCAGTGTGCTATGTCAATTCTATATCTACGCTATGCACTAGCCATGTATGCAGCAAATACACTACATGTGATTCAAGTAAGAAACCATACCTCACAGTAATGGGAATATTCCTCAGTCAAGTCAAGGCAGAAACCCTTCATTCAGGGAATCTAAGCACTGCAAGTCAAAGGTACCTTCCAATCTCAATGCAATGGTTTGGTCATGGTCAGCTAGCCACTTAGGGCAGCGATAGTCAGGGGTGATTGTCCTCATATGGGTGAAGAGCTCAGTATTGGGCAAGCCACCACCCATCTTAGCCCTTTCTGCCTTACTGTGAGCCTCTTTCCCCTGGAATAAGACAACAGGAGCGATTGAACCGAACTAAAATAGTTAGTGCTGGTGCAAGTGGGGGGAAAGGTGAGTAATGCAGAGACCATGCAGGGTTAATAAGGGAGTTGGGTGGATGAGAACTCATATGCAAAGAAGTTGTGTCCAATCATGAAAGTGGTAGAGCATGAGAATTGGTGGGAGATGAATGAAGTATCAGAGATAGTGTGAGGTAGCAGAGAAAAGGGTAATAGTGGCACTTTTCCTTTTAGAGAAGAAGAAATCTTTGGCTTTCATGCAGCAGTGCTGAGTGCCCCCTCCAAATGGCTGTGGCTGCATTTACTCAGATTCAACTGAACACCAGACTGGCAGATTATGGTGTCAAAGCCTTCTCTGCTGCTCCCTGGGGAAGAGGATGGCCATCCTCTACATCACTCTGTCCACTACGACCTTTAGACCCGGTCCACAAAGTAAGGCTCCAATTCCCCCTTTTCTGCCAAGTCCAAGTGAAATGTCATGAACTGTGCAGGGCAGGGCCAAACTGCCAGAGCTTGACTGGGTGCACCCCTTTTAAAGTTGGCACTACAACTCAGAGAATCGACATAACATCAGACAGATGAGGCACCACAAGGTTTATTGTTATTGAGATGGCTTTGGGGCAAAGCATGAGAAAGCCTGGTAAGACTCACAGAGTGGAATCCTCCACAAAACTCAACAAAAGTATCACTCAGCTGATTTCTGGCAGGAATCAGGCTTTTCTGTTTAACATACACCTGCAGTTTTCTCACTATTGCTGAGTACTTGCAAAGTTAGAAAAGCAGACTGTCCTTGTTTGCTTTCAATATGAAATACATGAAAATTTCTAGTCCATTATGCATTTTGTTGTTCTGGTAAGTCCCAAAGGATTTTAGTCTCTGTATTTCTGAGAGTGTAAATTGAGGAGCACTTTCCATCACAGCACAGGAGTCATAAATGTTAGCAATTGAATTTTCATCTTTGCAGTCATCAGATAAGCCCAGTACATCCTGAATATTTAATAACCACCGGTGCTTACCAAAGATAAAAGTTCACTACTGCAAGTCAAACGGAAAATGCTGAGTATATTCAACAAGTCAGTCTGCATCAGTACTGTAACGTGGCTGATTAACAATTCAGCTTAAAATATCAAAAGAAAATGTAGGTAGATTGAAAAATGATGTTTAGACAAGTCAAGGTAGATAGTGCAATGGAGTTCAGAGACAACAGCAAGACAGGATCTGATCATCTCCCCTTGACATTTCCTGGTATTACTCTTACCATCATTGAAATGCATTAACAGTTGTAGCAGGCCCTGGAACAGTGCAAATGGAGGAGACATGAATGGAGTGTGAATGAGATTGAAATGCACTAGAGCTAATCAGTAGGTCCTGAAAAGGTGGGGAGGTGTTGGAAGGGAGGGCAGGGAGACCTCCTCACCCCACAACCTGTGGAGTCAGTGGTGAGAGTGCGTCTCCAGTGAGCCAAGACTGACACCTTAATCCACTGTTGTAACATATCTCAATCTGACAGCCTACAATATAATACTATGATGAAAAGGATTCACAAAGTTCAATGGTGCCACGTTTGCATTTCTCAGACTCAAATTGGGCACCAATGCACCCAAACTGCCAGGGGAGGATACTGGTGAAACATGCACTGGCAAGGAAATCCCAAAATATTGAATATTCTAAAGAAGCATGAGAATTAAAAAAAAGAAGTATTAAGTTTAATGCCTGCTGGTGCCACATCATTCAAAAACGTCGTCCTTCCAGGAAAGGGTTGTGAAAATATTCAGAGCATGTATGTAGCTTGTCCATTCATGTGCCGAGGAGCTGGAGGTGATTGCTCGCTCTGAGCACAGGGTGTTTGAACAGGACAGATACAACATGACCACAGGCAGCTCTACTCCATGTACCTGGAGGCTTCATCATATGGAATGGGTCTCTCTTGCCATTGGTAACATGTAAGCAGTAGATGTATGCCAAAAATACTTGTTTGGAAATTGCTTTGTGATACCCTGAAGTCATAAATAGTGCAGCATAAATGCAACTCTTTTTTCTCTGATGATACCGTTCCTGGAGTTAAGCATTATCAAAATTTATGTTCAACTAATGGCAACCAGAATCATAGAAGGACACAGCACAAAAAGAAACCATTTGGCCCATCATGACTCATTGATCGAGCTATCCAATTATCCCCTATAGCCTGTTTTCTACCTTTTCTTGTTTGCTTTCAGATATGTATTCCATTGAATATTACCTTTGAATTTATTTTCATCACTATTTCAGGAAGTAATATTCCAGATCACTATGTAAAATCTTATTCTTTTTATGCTACCTCAGCTGCCAATTTAATCAGAGTCTTCTTATGCCACCAGCAACAATTCTTCCTTATTTATGATTTTATATAGAATCCAAAAATTATATGGCACAGGAAGAGGTCATTCAGTCCAACTATTGTGCTGATGATTTTGCTTCACACAGTTTTTGATAGCTTCACTGGGAGCCTGAAACAATGTAATATATTCATCGTTGAGGGTCATAAGTGAAATAAATTCCAACGATTGTAATTGAATTCCTTGTAGATAAGAACTGCCTGCAGAAATTGATTTTTTTTTGAAAATGAATGCAGCATTCTCAGTTTTGAAATATTTCAGGGTTGAGCAGATTATACTTCTTTGTGTCTGCTGCAAGATGAATATTAGCAGAAAAGCAAAAAATACAGTTCCCTTGTTTTGCCCTCTCAGATCACATGATGTAAATTCACATTTGTCCTCAAGAGGAGAATTGGTGAGACCTTTGCGTTACGGGCAGGTGTGGGGTTATTGTGAAGGGTATGGAGGTAAAATGTTGCTTTGAGTTCTGCTTTTACCCAGGCCACTGTACAGTTGACTATACAACACAGAAGGAGATCATTTGGCCCATCACTGTAAGATATCTTTGAAAAATCAATCCAATTAATCCCATTTCCCTGCTCTTTCCATATAACCTAGTAAATCCTTCCCTTCAAATGTATTTATTCAATTTCCAAGTTGAAAAGTAAGACAGAGTCTGTTCCAACATTGTTTCAGACTATCTCTGGTAAAGATGCATTAATGCACTGTGCTCCAAAGAGAATAGAATATTTGCTGAGACCAAGGTTGCTGTTAACTGGGCAGTCATGATCCCTGTGCTCTTCTGTGCTTCAGAAATGTGAACAACCTACAGCAGACGCCTCAATGGAGTTCTTGAGAGAACTGTAATAAACACTAAATTAGACAAACAGGCAGAAAACTAGCCACAAAATGACATGACCCACTATCACTAGTATCTTACATAGAGATGAGAAAGGACAGCACTTCAACTGGGACAACACATCCATTCTAGGACAAGCCAAACAGAGATATGCACATTATTTCCTAGAGCATAGCATTCTAACCGGAACTCTATCAGCAAGCACATTGTCTTGGACCCCATCTACAACCTGCTAAGAAAAAGTACCAAAAATGATGCCAGCAACACGAGGAAATGACATCAACACAGGAAATGACATTGCTAACCCAATGAAACTTAAACACATAAATAGAAAGTGGGACATAACACCAGTGGCTCACTGATAATGTTACCTAGTATGGTGACAAAACATCTGAAAATGAACTTTCCAGCTCAGTGAGCAAACATACATCTAGAACCTCAACCTGAGCTACAGGTCTTCTCAAAACTAGATAAGAGAGAGTGAAGAGATCTCCAACCAGTTAATCTATCTAACCCTTCAAGCAGCACTAGCCCCACATGTGGTGGGATTCGCCAATTGCACATGCGTCTTATCAATCACCTTATCAAAATGGAGTGAAACTAGAGTCATCTTTAATTCCGAGTGGACTCTGGAAAAGGAGTAAAATCCTAGTTTCTCTAGCATCAGCACATTACTATAGTCCCTCATTCCTACTTTCCTCATAGAAAATACCCTCTGTGCTTTTTTCAAGCCTTTGACTAATTTCTGAAAGTGCGGTGCCACAACAGGCTCAACAGGAATTGGATTTAACTATGGTAGTCCAGCAATAATGAAAGGTTCCTGAAATCTACAGAATGGATTTGTATTTTCAAAGGATTGGTAGAGAATTTGGTGGACTGGGAACCCACTGACCATTAATTGGTGACTCTTAAATTCCTTATTGAGTTTGTTAAGGAGTCTGTGCATTCACAGCTGCACATGTAATTGTTAATTTAGCATGTCAAATAGTCTGGTACTGTTGGGGTCATTATGGGTCCAGTAGAAAGTATCTCTCCATTTATTTAGAAGTGACCTCTTCTGCACCTCCTTCCACTGGTTCCAACACAGTACTGTCATCTAGCCGACATGATCCCTTTCATCCCCTTAGATGCTGCTGGCCCTGTAAGGTGTTGCGTCATCTCTCTGGCAGGACAGTGGCAGCCTCCAACATGGCTGCCATCTGTTTCTGACATGAGTGTGAGGCAGCCAACACCAAACCTATGGTGCTATTCAGCATCTCTAATTGGGTACTGAGCTTGTCTCCTTTGAATTTAGACATCATATTACAGTGCAGCTCAGGCATGAGGTCCAGACTTGGAATTCATCAGGTATCAGCTTCCTGACCATGCACTGAAACTCTGTCCCAAAGCATATGGAAAGCTTAATTTTTATAAATGAAGCATAATGTGGGAAAATATGAGTTTTTTTCTGTAAAAAGCAGAATAGATAAGAAAATCCTATTGATATATTGAGAGACTATGAAATGTTGCAGTGCAGAGTGATGTCTATGTCCTTGCACATGAAACAAACAATACCATACTTAGAAACGAGCTATGTATTAAAACATTAGCTATGATTAGGACGACATGGAGTCTATTGACCTTTATTGTAAAAAGGATGGAGCAAAAATTTAGGCAATCTTGCAACAGTGGTATAGAGCATTGGTGAAAGAGCAACTGGAATACTGTGCAGAGATTATGACTCCTTGTTTAAGGGCCAGTATAACTGCACTCACATTGGAGGCAGTTAAGGTAAGATTGCTGGGCTTGGGAGGGTAGATCATCAGAAGATGATTGCTCTAATAGGGAAATTTAGAAATAGAGGGCATAGTTTCAGAAAAGGAGAAAAGTGAGGACTGCAGATGCTGGAGACCAGAGTTGAAAAATGTGGTGCTGGAAAAACACAGCAGGCCAGGCAGCATCCAAAGAGCAGGAGAATCGACATTTTAGACATAAGCCCTTCTTCAGGAATGAGGCTGGTGCACCAAGCGGGCTGAGATAAAAGGTAGGAATTTGGGGGAGGGGCGCTGGGAATGCGATAGATGGAAGGAGGTGAGGGTGAGGGTGATAGGCCGGAGAGGGGGTGGGGGCAGAGAGGTCGGGAAGAAGATTGCAGCTCAAGAGGTTGGTGCAGAATCCGGGGGTTGGGACTGAGACAAGGTGGGGGGAGGGGAGATGAGGAAGCTGGAGAAATCTACATTCATCCCTTGTGGTTGGAAGGTTCCTAGGTAGAGGATGAGGTGCTCTTCCTCCAGGTGTCGTGTGATCAGGGTCTGGCAATGGAGGAGGCCAAGGACCTGCATGTCCTTGGTGGAGTGGGAGGGGGAGTTAAAGTGTTGAGCCACGGGGTGGTTGGGTTGGTTGGTGTGGGTGTCCCAGAGGTGTTCCCTGAAACGTTCCGCAAGTAGGCGGCCTGTCTCTCCAATGCAGAGGACGCCACATCGGGTAAATGATGTGTGTGGAGGTGCAGGTGAATTTGTGACGGATATGGAAGGTTCCATTGGGGCCTTGGAGGGAGGTGAGGGGGGAGGTGTGGGCGCAAGTTTTGCCCTTCTTGCGGTTGCAGGGGAAGGTGCTGGGAGTGGAGGTTGGGTTGGTGGGGGGTGTGGACGTGACAAGGGAGTCGCAGAGGGAGTGGTCTTTTCGGAACGCTGATAGGGGAGGGGAGGGAAATATTTCCCTGGTGGTGGGGTCTGTTTGGAGGTGGCCACCTCCAAACAGACCCCACCACCAGGGATATATTTCTCTCCCCACCCCTATCAGCGTTCCGGAGAGACCACTCCCTCTGCGACTCCCTTGTCATGTCCACACCCCCCACCAACCCAACCTCCACTCCCAGCACCTTCCCCTGCATCCCACACCCCTGAAAAGAACTTGCGCCCACACCTCCCAGCATCACATAGTTTCAGAATAAGCAGTTAAGGTGGAAATAAGGATGAATTTCTTCTCTCAGAAGATTGCAACTATTTAGAATTCTCTTACCCAGGGAGTTTTGAAGGCTGAATCATTCAGTATTTTGAACTATTCAAGTTCTTGAACTGCAGGAGAGTCAAGGATAATCAGGAATGCACAAGGAACTAAGATTGGGGTCACGGTCAAGCTCGATGGGTCACTTAGCCCATCCCAGTTCCTATTTCTAATGGTTTTATATTTGTCCCAGCTCCTTTGCCGGTGAGTAAATTTACTAAATGCAGAGAATTTAAATAAAATATATCTGTAAATAGTATGTATGATTTACTTAAAGAAATTTGGATTAAATAAATCTCTCAAATACCCTTATATAGGCTTGGTACATTCAGTAGTCAATGTGAATGTGCTTCTTGAATTTTTCATCATGCTGAAAGTGGTAGAAATAATTTTACTGGAAGTGGGCCCACAAATCTACCTCACTGCTGAATCCCAGCTGAAATAGTTTTGGATGGTAATCACGTTCAATATCTGAAAGTGCATTCAACCCCTGGTAAAACATTGGAACAAGTGACTGCTCCATACTCATCAGCTTATTACAGATGTATTTCATTGTTATTTTACACAGGTTACTATTAATTTGACTGATCTAAGGCAGTATTATACAATGCAGCAGTGCTGGTGCAGTACAGTCAGAGCTGATGAAACACTACATAAACTCCAAATACTAAAAGAGAATATGATCCCTTCGGTGGAAATTTGATCAAATCATCTTGACGCAGTGCCAAATTATAAAATATTTGATTGGTATGTTTGACAGGGGATAGAAATCTGTTGGGAATTAGATTGGCCAGATAAAAGATGAAGACAGTCAAAATGAGCAAGTACTTAAGAGAGCAGAGAAGCTACAAGAACATGATAAGGAGCCAATTGATTTTCTGTGAGGGCAGAACCAGAATTAATGAGATTGGGCCCCGCAGTGATGGAAACCTCAAATAAGCTACAAATCAGGAGCGTGAGTCTCAGAAGAATGTGAAGAGGATCAATTTCCAGGAGCATGGAACAAAGCGATGGCATAGGATTAAATTGGACAACTATTTGAAAGAGTTGGTACAGGCACTAGAGGCCATATGACATCCTTCTTTGCTGTAGGATTCTATGACGTAGTGGGCACAGATCACTTCATGTGGATTGGAGAGGTTCACAAGCTCTATCAGTTACACAAATGTAGGTCTTCGGATAGGGCCCAGCGAATATGACAGTCCAGAGGACTTCAATGATAACAGGAAATCCAGGTTGTTCTGGTTAGAGCAGAGAAGTTTGAGGAAAGAATAAATTGAAGTATTTAAAATCATGTTGGGTCTACGGATGGAGAATTTGAAATAAGGACAGGTAAATGGGACCTGGGTGAGGGGTGCAGGGGGAGAAGTGGCAGGTGGAAAATGGGATTAATACAATTCCTCTCCTGGAGGATGAAAACCAGCACAAGCTGGATGGCCTGAACATCCGTAAAGTCCCAGCCACCAAACTCCGAACCATCCCGATTCAGAGAGCATTCTGCTTGAAAATCTCAAGTCTCAGGTCAGGAATATAATAGAACTAAGAACTTACAGCATATAGAAAGCAAGAGTTTTTATATTGCTTGTGTCATGACAATGGATTAAAGCCCTAAAATACTTATGAACATACTGAAATAAGAAATGTTGTTTTATTTTATCATAAAAAAAGGACATACAAGCAATCTAAAAAAAATAAATGGTTGGGAATGCAATTCAGTGACTGGAGAATTCCTGCGTGGATCACACCTAGCCTCAAGAGATGGATCATGGCATATCACACTTTGTAGGTGTCAAGTAATTCCAGAGAAACAAAGGAAGAGATATGGTGTAAAACTTGTTAAGTGACATCTTCAGATGGTGGATACAATATATGGATGAAAGAGTCTTTTCTCCCCTACCAGGAACGCACAAGAGAAGGGATTAGAAATTAATTGCACCTGATATAGACAGGGCTCGGTACTGGGTCCACTTTTGCTTGTCATTTATAAAAATGATTTGGATGAGAATATAGGAGGCACAGTTAGTAACTTTATGGATGACACCAAAATTGGTGGCACAGTGGACAGTTAAAAAGATGAACTAAAATTACAAAGAGATCTTGATCAGTTGGGTCAATGGGCTGAGGAGTGGTGGATGGAGTTTAATTTGGATAAATGGGAGATATTGCAATTTCGTATTAATGGGCGGCACGGTGGCACAGTGGTTAGCACTGCTGCCTCACAGCGCCTGAGACCCGGGTTCAATTCCCGACTCAGGCGACTGACTGTGTGGAGTTTGCACGTTCTCCCCGTGTCTGCGTGGGTTTCCTCCGGGTGCTCCGGTTTCCTCCCACAGTCCAAAGATGTGCGGGTCAGGTGAATTGGCCATACTAAATTGCCCGTAGTGTTAGGTAAAGGGTAAATGTAGGGGTATGGGTGGGTTGCGCTTCGGCGAGTCGGTGTGGACTTGTTGGGCCGAAGGGCCTGTTTCCACACAGTAAGTAATCTAATCTAATACAACTAATGTTCGGGGCTTGGGTAGAACAGAGGGACCCAAGGGTTCAGGTATATTATTTTTTGAAATTTGCATCACAGGGGAACAGAGTGGTTTAGAAGGTATTTAGCACCCTGGCCTTCATTGTTCAGTCCTTTGAGTATTGGAGCTGGGATGTAATATTGAGGTTGTAAGGGATGTTGTTGAGGCATCTTCTGAAATATTGTATCCAGTTCTGGTTGCCCTGCTACAGGAAACATATTATTAAATTGGAGAAGGTTCAGAAAAGATTTACCAGGATGTTGCCAAGAATAGAGGGTTTGAGTTATAAAAATAGTCTGGAACTTTTTTCATTAGAATGTAGGAGGTTGAGGGGTGACCTTATTTAAGGTTTATAAAATCATGAAGGACATAGATACGGGTGGGCAGGGTCAAAACTAGGGGGTATCTTTTTTAAGATGAGAGGAGAAAGTTTTAAAAAGGACATGAGGGGCAACTTTTTTACACGGAGAGTGATTTGTGTGTGAAATGAACTGCCAGAGGAAGTGAGTGTTGCAGGTACAGTGACATCATTTAAAAGATATTTGGATTAGTAAATGGACAGAAAGGTTTGGAGGGATATGGGCAGGTGGGACTAGTTTAGTTTGGGAACATGGTCAGTGTGGAGTAAAGTGTATATCTTCCTCTAATGGCCTTGGGATTTTATTCTGAATTTGGTCTGTCTCGAGATTTTGTAGTTGCAGAGGTGGGAAAGGGGATGGGGAGGATTCAAAAGGATACCTATCTAATTATTTTGCTGCTGTCCATCTTCCAGGCTCAGGATGTGCCATTGACCACTTCCTGCATGGGCTGCTCTGCAATTCTGCAGAAGATGGGATCATGCAGGAATCTATTGCATGATGTTTGAGTTGGCCGAACTGACTAATGCAAAGCCAGGTTCTCAAATTTGGTGGGTGTGCAGCAGAATCTGTGTTAATTACTCTTGAACAAAGAAGCACGAAGCTGCAAACTGGATCCTACAGTTGGGTTACCCGAAGGCCCTGTATCCTGACATCAAATTAGATACTATTTTGGAACATTTTCCATTGTAATGTGTTTGAACGTTATCGAGAGTGTTTGTCCATGTGCTTGTGTGTTCCTGCTCCTGTCAGTGAGATCTCTTTTTAATTATTTCACAGAATGTGGATGTTGTGCCTAATTATTCTTGAGAAGGTTGGGATGAGTTGCTTTCTCGATCTACTGCTAGCCATATGGCAGTGATGTACCCACAAAGCTGGTAGAATAGGAGTTCTTCATTCTCACAGTGCCAGCAGAGGAGCTGATGACCTATGTACATAACAGGTATAGATGCAGCAAAGACTGTCCATCTAGGTCTGCAGCATTAGGAAACTAGAGTAAAGTCAGCAGAGAAAGCAAACAGTAGAAAACACCTTGTTTCTTACAGTTCCAGGAGGCTATCTGACAGGCGAGCCAAAGAAGAGAATCTCACTGTACACATCCATTATTGCTCTTTTACTTGTTATTCCATTGAAGTCCCCATTTGAATCCTCTGCAACGTTAATAAAAACAGATGTTCCAGGAATGCATAGTGTTTGTCAGCATTTTGGAGTGAGAAATAGGGTCAACCTTTTGGACCAGTCATCGTTTTCAATTTGGCAATTCTCATTTGCCAGCTCACCTGACAGTGAGAGTGGCAAACAGATAATTTTCCCCCCTTTACTAGCAGTAGGCAGCTCATGGCCATCTGTTGACCCCAAAGTCTATACTAATCTCCTCATGAGTGCAATGCGGAATTGGAGTTGGTGCCTCTGGGAGTCAGATCATGCCATTGGACCTCTTTAGCACTGCCATTGTTCTCTTTCCCCCTTCAAGGGCTCCTATGACTGGGCAAGCTGTAGTTCTTGGATATTGCAAATAGAAAGTGCTGGTGAAATACATTATCTGGTAGTATCGATGAAGAGAGAAACAGAGAGTTCACATTGCTTGACCTGTTGAGTTCACCATCACCTTCTGTTTTTATTTCAGATCTCCAGCATCTGCAGTATTTTGAATTTCTTCCAGTTCTTGGGGGTTCAAAAGCAGGAACTCTGAAAGATATAATTGGTCTGATGGAAAGGGATTGGAGTGGGAAGCAAAAGATACCAAACAGCATGGTAAGATTGTTTGTTGAGGTGACAAGGGGAAAAGGGTAGAAAGCTGTCATAATTTTCAATATTCTCAGCAATATTGAGTTTGACAGGTTCCACCTTGATTCTGAGAACCAAATCCTCCACAGAGCTCAGGAGATGTCTGCACCCTTTTCATAGTAGTTCTGCATTGCTCCCCTCAGCGTGTGCATCATGCCCTGCAAGAGAGATGTAAACTGTTGTATGTCACTGTGTTTCTGGAATGTGCATACCATAGCTGAATAGTTAATAGTAGGTGAAAGCAATCAGAGGCATGCAGCATTGATAGGTGAGTGATTGTCAAATGGAGTATCTACATGTTTTATGTGCATTTTGCAGGGAGTGGTTCTGAGTGTGTGATGGGGTTGTGGTGCATTGAGCAGTGTGAAAGGTTACTGTTGTGGAGGGAAATCTTTTAGGAAGATGTGCATATTGACTTTGACCAACAGTGTGACACCCTTCAATATCTTGCAGCACTGCTTCCAGGTCCTTGATTGCAAACATTCAGAGTTGACCTTTCTGATCACTTTCCGCCAATTCTTTCTCAGAGTGACTGTTGAGGATCTTCTCTCCTTACTTGTCAACCTGCATCACTAATGGCTCCAGCATTGAATATGGCACACTGGATTCCTATCTACATTGCTTAAGACTGTAGAATTTATATTATAGTAATGTAAATATGCATCTTCCCTTATGAGAGATAGCTTGCCTTTAAGAACAGGATGCTGCTTTGACAACATTGTATGCAAACAGCACTCCTGGGGCCTCCTGGTGAGTGCAAAGCTCACTGACTGTGCTGAAGAACAGACAGCAGTGTTGAAGGCGTAGTGACAAGCACCAGGATTATTCAGATAAGGTGGGCATATGAACTTGGCAAGTTGCCTCCCAAGATCTGAACTGCCATGGATGGGTTATGTATCACTGTCCACCACCTAAATAACAGGGCATAGACAAGTTTTGTTCTGTTATTCATGTGGGTTTCTGGTTTTGTTCAAAATTTAAGTTCACCAATGGAGAAGCAGAATCAAAGACGAATACATCTCAGAAAGAAGATATTCAGCCCATAATATCATGCTGGTCCTTTTGTGGAACCGTCCAGTTCACAGAATCACAGCACAATCAGCAGCCAGCTTGTGTTATGAGGGGCATGGATAAGGTAGACAGGGAGGAACATTTCCTCTTAGTGGAGGGATCAAAAACTAGGGGCAAAGATTGAAGGTGAATGGTCAGGAGGGTTGGGGGGGTGGTAGCGCAGGAGGTGGTGGGAATCTGGAATTCACTACTTGTAAGGCATTAACCCTTTAAACATTTCAGAAGTATTTGGATGGGCACTTATGAGGCCAAGGCTATGGACCAAGTGCTAGAACATGGGATTGCAACAGTTTGGTACTTGTTTCTGGCTGGTGCAGATGTCACAAACTAACATGAAAATATTTACAGCGGAGGCAGAGGCCACACGACAATGGCAAGTCAGCCAGCATACAATGTGTAAACACATTTCCACAATCAGTTTGAGAAGAATCAGATTCTCGTAAGTTGCCGATGGTTAGCACAAACACAGCGATAATGTCCCAGATGCCATCTCTTCCTGATATACTCGCCAAAGGCCTTCTTGGCCCCACATCCGTGTTGTATTAGCACAAGAGACCCTGCGATTAAACTTTTCAGGAATTCTGCTCAGGCTTTCTGCTCAGAGGTGGCCCTCTACTCCTTGAAGAGGCCCATACCATTCGCTCCTCGCTTCAACAATTTTGCCAAGAGCTTCTCCAATAACACGGAACTCAACAATTCCACAAATTTTGCAAGAAGGCTAGAAAGACAAAAACACTTCACCCGAGAGTATAATAGTTGTGAATAACACAGGGATGGGGTTATGAGGGTGTGGAGTAAGGTCACAATCTCCCATGCAGAATGCACCTGCAGTGTTGAGTATTGAAGGCAAGGTGAGGCATTCACAGGTTCTGCAAGGTCCAAAACAGCCAGGCATGCACAGAGCGTTCCTTGTTTGCCCATGCTACCCATTGAGAGTAATCCCATCCTTTCACTTTTCCAGGTATGAGTCATCTGTGGGATCCTGCAGAACTACGAACCTGAACTTTGTGACCATTAATTCCCAATAGGCAGGCACATGCAAAATCCCAACACAGCAAGTGGCACCGCAGTCAGAACTCCTGAAGGAATCAGGGAATCAACTCTTCTAGGCACACTGCTGTGTGGTTCATGATGAGAATCTCAACAGCACTGCACTACTGATCCTGACTGTCAATGAAATGTACAGAACTGTGTATGAATGGTGAGTGAGCGAGTAATTGAGGTGGAAACGCGGGTGAATGTGTAGTCAAGTTGGAGAAGATAGTGGGGTGGCTTTAGAGTAGTAAAATGGTCAAGGGACAGTTGAACTGAGTTGGGAGTATTGTCAGGTAACTGGGAGGCAGCCAGGCCTAGTCAGTGTAGAGACACTCGTCAATGGTTAGGGAGTAGTAGGTGATTGGGGTTCGAATGAGGACTGTAGTCAGCAGGAAGCAAGTCCAATCTGGGACCAGGTGGGTTGCAGAGGTAACTGGGGTTTTAACCTCAAACATTTCCCTGGTAACTATCCAGGTAAGTAATGCAGATCTCTCCCAAGTCACTAACTCTAGCTTGGAAGTTTAAACAACCGTAGAATTCCCATGTAGGGAGAGTTCTTCTACAGTAGGTGTGGGCTCCAACAGCAAAGTCTCCAGAAAATCTGGGCCCTGGAATCAGTCTGGAAAGAAAATTATCCTGGACAGAAAGTGCTCGGGTCAATCTCAATGGTTCAAGATGAAGATCTTGCAAATCTGGCTGAGCAATAAAATGCCGGTCATGTCAGAAACTTCTACATCCTACAATGCCACGTCTCTGCCAGGTCAGCAGAGTTAATGGCTTGCACTTGTTCTTGTCTGCTTCCAAATGCCAGTGGGAGCCCCCAGCCTTCCCTCACATACAAACAAACACAGAAACGTTGTAAACTTTGATTCACACTATATCTGGGCCTAGCATATGCTGCAGAAAACAACCCCAGGACTGGCTACCTCTTGGCCTACCGTTAGTCTATGTTACACATCAGTGACTGTCCAAAATCACGGCATACCATATTCAATGCATTGTAAACACACTTAAGTGGATACAGCTTTGATAATACACAAGAATATTGACAATATCTAAATCAAAGCAGACCACTCAATGAACTCAATCTCCAACATTCACCCCATCACCAATGCATAGTGGCAGCAGTATGTACCAAAGATTCATAGAATCCCTGCAATGCAGAAAGAGGTCTTTGGCCCTTCAAGTCTGAACATCAACCTTCCACCCAAACCCAGTCCCCTACCCTATCCCCTTAAACCCTGCATTTCCCACATCTAATCCACCCCACCCATGCATCCTTGGATACTACTGGCAATTTATTTGGCCAGTCCATCTAACATGTACATCATTGGATTGAGGGAGGAAACTGGAAGAGCCAGCAAGCAGATGCAGGGAGAATGTGCAAACTCCACATCATATCCACACAGATAGTCACCGAGGCTGGAATCGAACTTGGGTCCCTGGTGCTGTGAGGCATCAGTGCTAACCACTGAGCCCCCGTGCTGCCAGCTACATGATGTGCACTGCATCAACTCACTGTAGTTTCTTTGACAGCACCTTCCAAACCCTTAATCTTGCCAACTAGAAGGACAAGGGCAGCATATTCATGGGACTACTATCACCTCCAATTCACACATCATCCAGACTTGGAAATATAGCACCATTCCTTCATTGTTGCTGGGTCAAAATCCTGGAAGTCCGTAACAACATTACGGGTGTACCTACTGACGTGGACTGCAGAGGTTCAATAAATTGGCTCATCATCAACTTCTCAAGGGCAGTTAGAAATGGGCAATAAATGCTGGCCTCACCAGTGACATCAACATCCTGTTAATAAAGTTTACAAAAATATTATGAGTGTGAATCCTAGTTTAGACCAATTTACTAACTCATACTGAGCTTGGAATGTTCAAGTGGAGTTAATTTAGCACTGCATCTCCTCAAGTGATGCACTCACAATGGTGAGGAACTTTCTCGAATTGTATAATCTATGATAACAGTAGAAACCAGTCACTTTGTGCTGTGGAGATGTGAGTGAATGTCTCAGATTTGAAGAAATAGTACATTCTGTTAAAGTTAGTCTTAAATTAGAGGCTGTATGTTTACTTTCAGCAAGAATATTCATGATGGTTAATGGGAATGAAATGAGTGTTGTCTGAGGCATTCTCACAAACTGAACTGACAATCCTCATGCATTTAGCCAGGCAGCATCAGGAGGTGGAGAAGTTGATGTTTCGGGTAGAATCCTTCTGCAGGACTGAAGATGAATTACACTCGAAACGTTGACTTCTCCATCTCCCGATGTTGCCTGGCTTGCTGTGTTCTTCCTGCCTGTCTACTTTAGATTCCAGCATCTGCAGTATTTGTTTTGTCTCTAATCCTCATGCATTTGGCAGGGTGCCCCATGGAAGTTAAGGATGCCTCTGAGAATCTTCCAGGGGGGTGGAACCTGCTGTGGCAGTTTGGATTACTCGAGGCGTTGTGTTTTAGAAAAGGCTTGCTGACTGAGGTAGGCGAGCAAACTAAGACAACAAGAAAATTAAACCAGATAGCGAGAAGAATAATAATAAGGAGAACAATAAATTAAGCTTACATAAGCATCCCTGTGGTCCATGTGGCAGACTCTGCTTGACACTTTTATATTAATCATCCAAGAATGAATGGGTACCTCGTATCTTTGGCTTCTGACTGGAATAAAGACAGGCCAGTCTAAAACAGGTACAGGTCTGGAGATGGCAGTAATAATCATTGAGCTGATATTTAATCTACATTGGAGTGACACAGTGCCTCAAAATTTTCATGAGATATTTGTCCCCTTTAATTGGTTTCTGTTTGTTACCTTTTGCAATAATCTGCTGCGTCATAAGCACTGAATTAAATACCTTTCCTACTTTCATTTTGACATAGAAGCCAGTGTATATTCACAGCACAGTTCCTAGCATATAAAACCTGGTCTTTGCATATGTAAAGGCTTTCTTTTTCTGAGTTACTGATGGCAATTATTAAAGCATGGCAGGAATTCTTTCTACGTATGTAGAGGAATATTGGCAAATCCTTCCAGTTTTCAGCAAATTGTAAATGAAGTAGTCGTAATGCAAAATCTGATCTGGAGTAAGATCTACAGAAATGAGAATACATTTATTTCTGCTTTTCATCATCTCAGGTGACAGCTGAAAGTGTGTATCAGCCAACAAAGTACTCCTGCATTTTGAAGAAACTTGGTGGTCAATTTCTACACAGCAAGATTCCAGAAACCAAACGTGATAATGAATTGACCATCTATTTTGGGGATGTTTACTGATCTTACAGTAGATCATCACATTATTAAAAAGGTGACATGTTTAAGTCTCAGTGAATCTCCTGTTGTGTTGTCCATGGAGGTGTGTGCTGAGCGAATGGGGTTGAATTGGCATAAATTGCACTCATTCTTCTGGAGCGTATTGGAGTGTGTTCTGAGGTGTTAGACCCCTCCTTTAGGTTCGTAAAATAGAGGCCTCACAACAATCTTATGGCTTTGTTGAGCATTTTCCCAATGTTGGTCTTTAGCTGCTTTTCAGTGACACCCTTCAAGCATCATCAACGGGTCAGGGATTACAAGCATTTTTTGCCTTGAAGAACCCATCTTGTGGAGCCCAGAAGCACTCCTCTATCTCCCATAGGATTGACGATCATTCCAATCTTCAATTCTCTGACATTCACTCCTATCAAAGCAGGCTTCTCATATCAAGCTCTTCACTTGGGTGAGACATTGCCATGGAAACATTGCCAGCAACTCCAACTTGAACAGTGATATTGCCAAGAGCCCATTTTCATCGGTCTTCTGGCCTCCAGGTTCAGGCTAATTTCTCGATCACATACTGAGATTGCATTGATAATTCTGAATAAAGGCACATGTATAGGAGGTGGCATGTGTCATATAGCAAGAAATCCATTTATCAGCAACAAAGTCTGTATAGTCATGATTTGGAGGTGCCAGTGTTGGGCTGGTGTGAGCAAAAGGGTTATACATTCTGTGTCTTATGGTCCTGTTCCACAACCACCTGATGAAGAGGCAGCGCTCTGAAAGCTAGTGCTTCCAAATAAATCTGTTGGATTATAACCTGGGTTGTGTGATTTTTAACAAAGTCTGTATAGTCACCAATTGAGTCAATTTAAATAGCGCATACCAAAACAACCAGTCCACAGAGTCTACTCAAGAACATTTATGAATTTATGCAAACAGAACTCATTACCGAACTTACAGCAAAATCTCCTGATAAAAGGATTATGACATTTCCAGCAAAACGTGGGGAGGGGAGGATAGTTTGTTCATTCTTTTCATGGTATTTGGGCTTAACCGGTAAGGCCAGCATTTATTGGGCATTAATAATTACCTTGAAGTGAATGACTTGCGAGATGTTTTCAAAGGGAAATTAAGAGTCAATTGCATTTCTATGGGTTTGGAGTCACTTGTAGGCCAGACCAGGTAAGGAGTGGCAGATTTCCTTCCCTAAAGGGTGTGAGTGAATAAGATGAGTGTTTACAACAATCTTATTGTTTCATGGTACCTGTTACTGAAGTCAGTTTTAATTTCCAGACTTATTTATCAACAGAGTTCAAGCCATCAGCAGCTGCCATGGAATTTGAACTCACATTCACAGAGCATTATTCAGGAGTCTGGATTAACAGTCATGTGACATGGCCACAACATTAATGTCTTCCCCAAAATGATCCACAAAACTAACCAGGTCTCCTGCGTGAAGTGATGTCCACAGTTGGTGTCTGGATTCGTGCTATCTTCTTTCCTCAATTTTCACATTTGGTGCTTGAAGGTGCTAATCCTTAGTCAGCCTCACAAACCTTGCTCATGGTCATCCTTCATGTTCTTTTAAATTTCATTATTTGGAATTGGGCAACATTAGCTGGTCCACCATTTATTTCCTACCCTGAACTACATGGAGAAGGTGCTGGTAAGAAGCTTTCTTGAATCACTGCAGTCCGTTTAGTGCAGGATCACCCACAATGACATTGGAGAGGAAGTTTCAAGATCCAAACCCAGAAGAAACAGTGGTATATTTCCGAAGCCAGGATGATGAGTGGCTTGGAGGGGAACATTCAACTGGTATTATTCCCATATATCTGCTGCCTTTGCCCTTCTAGAAGGTTTTGGAAATGGGTTTATGGAACATAGAACATTACAGCATAGTACAGGCCCTTCAGCCTTCAATATTAGGCCAACCTGTGAAACCAATCCAAAGCCTACCGAACCTACACTATTCCATTCTCGTCCATATGCCTACCCAATGACCATTTAAATGCCCTTAAACTTGCCGAATCCACTACTGTTGCAGACAGTACATTCTACGCCCCTACTACTCTCAGAGTAAATAAACTCCTCTGACATCTGTCCTATATCTATCACCCCTCAATTTAAAGTTCTGTCCCCTCGTGATAGCCATCACCATCCAAGGAAAAATGCTGTCACTGTCCAACCTATCTAACTCTCTGATTATCTTATTTGTCTCAAGTCACTTCTCAACCTTCATCTCTCTAACAAAAACAGCCTCAGCCTTTCCTCATAAGACCTTCCCTCCACACCAAGCAACATCTTAATAAATCTCCTCTGAACCCTTTCCATAGCTTCCACATCCTTCCTATAATGTGGTGAGCAGAACTGTACACAATACTCCAAATGTGGCCACACCAGAGTTTTGTACAGCTGCAGCATGATCGCATGGTTCCAAAACCCAATCCCTTTACCAATAAAAGCTAACATACCATATGCCTCCCCTAACAACCCTACCAACCTGGGTGGCAACTTTCAAGGATCTATGTACCTGAACACTGAGATCTCTCTGCTCATCTACACTACCAAGAATTTTGCCATTAGCTCAGTACTCTGCATTCCTGTTACTCATTCCAAAGTGAATTACTCATACTTATCCACATTAAAATCCATTTGCGATTTCTAAGCCCAGTTCTGCAGCTTATCCATCTTTCTCTGTAACTTATAAAACCCTTCGTCATTTTCGAAAACTCTATCAATGTTAGTGTCATCCATAAATTTACTAACCTATCCTTCTATGCCCTCATCCAGGTCATTTATAAAAGCGACAAACAACAGTGGACCCAAAACAGATCCTTGCGGTACCCCACTAGTAACTGAACTCCAGGGTGAATATTTCCCATCAACTACCACCCTCTGTCTTCTTTCAGCTAGCCAATTTCTGATTCAAACGGCTAAATCACCCTCAATCCCATGCCTCTGTTTTTTGTGCAATAGCCTACCATGGGGAACCTTATCAAACGCCTTACTGAAATCCTTATACACCACACCAACTGCTTTACCCTCGTCCACTTGTTTGGTCACCTTCTCAAAGAACTCAATAAAGTTTGTGAGGCATGACCACCCTTCACAAAACCATGTTGACATTCCCAAATCAACATATTCCTTTCTAGATTATTATCAATCCTATCTCTTATAACCCTTTCCAGCACTTTACCCACAACTGAACTAAGGCTCAAAGGTCTATAATTTCCAGTATGCCTCTACTTCCTTTCTTGAACAAGGGAATAACATATGCTATCCTCCAGTCTTCTGGCATTATTTCTGTAGACAATGACAACATAAAGATGAAAGCCAAAGACTTGACAATCTCCTCCCTGGCTTCTCAGAGAATCCTAGAATAAGTCCCATCTGGCCTAGGAGACTTATCTACTTTCACACTTTCCAGAATTGCTAACATCTCCACCTTGTGAACTTCAATCCCATCTAGAAGAAAGTGAGGACTGCAGATGCTGGCGATCAGAGCTGAAAATGTGTTGCTGGAAAAGTGCAGCAGGTCAGGCAGCATCCAAGGAGCAGGAGAGTCGATGTTTCAGGCATGAGCCCTTCTTCAGGAATCCTGAAGAAGGGCTCATGCCCGAAACATGGACTCTCCTGCTCTTTGGATGCTACCTGACCTGCTGCGCCTTTCCAGCAACACATTTCCAGCTTCAATCCCATCTAGTCTAGTAGCCTGTATCTCAATATTCTCCTCGACAACATTGTCTTTTTCTTGTGTGAATACTGATGAAAAGTGTTCATTAGCATTTCCCCTATCCCCTCTGACTCCATGCACAACTTCCCACTACAATGCTTGATTGACCCTAATCTTACTCTAGTCATTCTTTTATTCCTGAAATACCTATAGAAAGCCTTAGAGTTTTCTTTGATCCCATCGGCCAACAAGTTCTCATGTCCCCTCCTGGCTCTTAGCTGTCTCTTTAGGTCTTTCTTAGCTAACTTGGAACGCTCAAACACCCTGCGCCTTCACATCTCATCCTAACATAAGACTTCTTCCTCTTGACAAGAGATTCAACTTCTTTAGTAAACCATGGCTCCCGTGCTCGACAACTTCCTCCCTGCCTGACTGGCACATACTTATCAAGGATCCACGTAGCTGGTCCTTGAATAAACTCCACATTTCAACTGTGCCCATCCCCTGCAGTTTCCTTCCCATCCTATGCATCCTAAGTCTTGCCTAATCGCACTGTAATTTCTTTACCCCAGCTATACCTCTTGCCCTGCAGTATATATCTATCCCCTTCCATCACTAAAGTAAACATAACGGAATTCTGGTCACTATCACCAAAGTGCTCAACTACCTCCAAATCTAACACCTGGCCGGGTTCATTACCCAGTGCCAAACCTAATGTGGCCTCCCCCCCACCATCGGCCTGTTTACATACTGTGACAGGAAACCCTCCTGCCCACGTTGGACAAAAATGGACCCATCTAAAGTAGATGTTTTTTTTAGACGTCGGTTATATTAGATTTCTTACAGTATGGAAACAGGCCCTTTGGCCCAACAAGTCCACACCGACCCTCCTAAGAGTAACTCACCCAGACCAATTCCCCTGACTAATGCACCTAACACTATGGACAATTTAACATGGCCAATTCACCTGACCTGCACATCTTTGGATTGTGGGAGGAAACTGGAGCACTCGGAGGAAACCCATGCAGACACGGGGAGAATGTGCAATCTCCACACAGACACTTGCCCAAGGCAGGAATTGAACCTGGGTCCCTGGTGCTGTGAGGCAGTAGTGCTAACCACTGAGCCACCGTGCCTGAACTATAATATTCCCAGTCAATATTTAGAAAGTTAAAGCCCCCATAACAACTACCCTGTCACTCTTGCTCCTAGTAGGTCTGGAAGGTACTATCTAAGGAGCCTTGGTAAATTTCTGGGTGCATGTCAGTGCACACTGCTATGACTGAGCATCAATGATGGTTGATCTAAATGTTTGTGGATGTAGTACCAATCAAGCGAGATATTTTGTCCTAGATGGTATCAAGAATTTTGAGCGTTGCTGAGGCTCACTCATCCAGGCAAGTGGTACATAGTCCATTGAGCTCTTGATGCCTAAGAGGCGGTAGATGGGCTCTGGTGAGTCAGGAGATTATTTACTTGCTGTGAGATTCCTAACCTCTGAGCTGTCGTTAGAACCATTGTACTTTGATGCCTAGTTCAGTTTAGTTTCAGGTCAAATTTAACCACAGGATATTAATGAGGTGAAATCAATGATGGTTCATGGGAACATGGTTCCATTCCCTTGCTTTGCATATCTGCCATGATCGAATGGGAGAGCAGACTTGATGGGCCGAATGGCCTAATTCTGCTCCTATATCTTATGAACTTATGAACTTTAGTGGTTGATAGAACTGCAAGGCTTGCAAGGTTATTTCAGAGGGCAGTTAAAAGTCAATCATATTGCCATGGCTCTGGAATCAGATATAAGCCAGACCAGGCAAGGACAGCAGTTCTCGTTTCCTGAAGGATATTAGTGAATCAGATTTTTTAAAATGAGAATCAGCAATGGTTTATTGCTGCATGCCTGTTCAATTGTGGCAGGATATTCAGAAATCATAGAATCTCACAGAGCAGAGGAAAGCTCACTGGCCCATCACTCTCTGCTGGCTCTTTAACAGACTATCCAATGAGTCCCATTCCCTTGCCCAATTTCCAATTCAAAATTCCCTTTTCAAATGTATTATTGATTCTGCATACAGCCCCCCCCAGACAATGCTTTCCAGATCATTACAACTCGTGTTATCAGAAATCACTCCACCTCTGGCTATGGTGACATTTATTTTTCCTTTTGATAATTATCTTTCAATCATCAGGCATTTCAGCTAAACCAGATTAGAAGTGGGGAAATCATCCCGCCAAGTTCAATGTTTTGTGTAATATACGCATGACAAAAGTGTTAGGGCAACACGCCTAAAGTTATTGTATAGCTCAGGATCAGTAACAGATCTGACTTCAGAGTGCAGTGCATCTAGATTCCATCTGCATTTATTTATTGATAGAACAACATACACTGCACAGCACAGAAACAGATTATTCAGCCCAGCTGGTTTCTTCATGCTCCACAAGAATCTTTTTACAACCAACTTCACCTTTACCTTCTTTAGATCTCTAAAAAAAATGTATAGACATTATTTGTTTTAACAAATTAGAAATTTTCACATTCTAACCCCTTAAAGCAGCCACGTGATTACTGAAGATTAGTTGTTTCTATAAATTCCAATAAAAAAGCTTTCATTTTTGAATATTGCCACAATCATTTTATACTAAAATAACATTCACATTTGGTCATGCGGATTCACTATTTTTTAAGGTTCATATGTCATTTTTTTTAGAGCATTTTAAATTTATGTTATCATCATTTTCATTTGTATTCCACCTTCAGTTTTTAATACAGCACCTTGTCAATCACTGGCAATGCTTCAATTTCAAAAGTAGGTTCTTGCAGAATAAAGCGAAACCCCTGACAACAAGCCCTCTCAATGTGTTCCTCAGAAACTATGGTGAAGACCTTCAGGAGTCTTGAAGACACAACCCATCACCCATTTGTAGGCTTCAAAGCCTTTGTGTGTAGGCCAGAATTGGAGACATAGACTTGTCAGTATGGCAACTTTTAGCAGGCTTTCCACTTCATTTTCTCTCCTCTCCACACAGAGCAACCACATTTCTGACAGACCAATTCTTGCTGTGAAAACTACCATGCAGTTCTTAATCAAAAGTTCATACAAACTCAATAATACAACCAACTGAGGAGGGGTCAGAGCTCCCTTTTTTAATCATGCCCTCAGTTAGTTATAACAATTATCTCCTTATATTTTCCTTTTTAACATTTCACTATCGCACTTCAATTAAACTTGACCAAAAGCAAAGGAAAGTCAATTCCAATGTCTTCTTCCATTATGGAGAATAGAGTTTTATGACCTAAACAAAAGTAATAAAATGCAACAAAAAAACATGCACATAAAACGTAGGCTTGCAAAGAAGGTTGGAGAGGGGTGGAGCAAGAACTAAGTGGAAAGGTGAAACTATTTTGTTGCAGTTTTATAATCACGGAATTGTGAGTGTGAACCTGAATCCCAGCATCTTAGTTCAGCTCTGTTCCCTCAGGGGTATCAACGCCTGCACATACCTTTGACTTATCATTCAATGGTGGATTTTTCATTTTATTTTTTTCACTGGCATGTGTTCCCTGAGATTTCAATTGAGAGACATGAGTTTTCCATGTTGAATAGAATCCCTGCAGTATGGAAGCAGGATATTTGACCCATCGAATCTATACAGACTCTCCGAAGGGCATCCTACCTGGACCTAAAGCCCCTATACTGTCCCTGTAACTCCACATTTACCATGGCTAGCTTGTACATCCTTGGACATTAGACAGCAGCTTAGCTTGGCCAATGTACCTAACTCGCACATCTTTGGACAGTGGGAAGAAACTAGAGCACCTGCAGGGAACCCACACAGATATAGGTAGAACATGCAAATAGACACAGACAATCACCCAAGACTGGAATCAAACCTGGGTCCCTGCTGCTGTGAGGTATATTTGAAGCATCATCCTCATCTCCAGAAGGATACCACCAGCAAACGTGTCTTCCCCTCCCCTCCACTCTCAGCATTCTGCAAAGACTCTTCCTTCCCTGATACTTTGGTCCAACTCCATCACTCCTAATACTTCCACAGTCCCCAATGGCAACTTTTTATGCAATCACAGAAAGTGTAAAACTTGCCAAATCACCTTCTACCTCCTGACTATCCATGGTCCTTCCAAATGAAGCGGTATTTTGCATGTCTATCTTTCAATCTAGTCTATTGTATTCAGTGTCTCCAAGACAGTCACCTTTACATTGACAAGACCAAACACAGACTTGGTGATTGCTTTGTGGGACACCTCCACTCTGTCTGTAGGAACGACCTGGACTTTCCATTTGTTCATTATTTCGATAAACTACCTCTTTCTCACATTAGTATTTCTGTATGGTCCTGCTGCAATGTTCCAATCAAACATAATGCAAATTTGATGCTTCATTTTATACTTAGGAACCTTACAGCCTCTAGGTCTCAATATTAAATTCCATAACTTCAACGCCTGACCACATGATGTCTGTTCTCTATTTTCCTTACAATCTTGCATTGCTTAATTCAAGCTACTGAAATAAGATTCCTTTTTATATTCCGAGTCTAGCTTGTTCTCTTTTCCAAACTGAAAGCTCTGCAGGTAGCCTTTTGCCTTCAATTTGTGAAGTTATCTGGCAAATGTGAGTAAAACAAGACTTTTGAATTACCCGGCACCTCACTGAGTTTCCATACTTCTTAATTAAAAATGGCAATTCTGAGGCAGTAGGTGTTTGTATATTCCATGCAACTTGCCTGAGTTTGACAGCAGCCAGTTTTGGTTGGCATCATCCTTTTTTAAAACTTTTGTTTGTTCATGCAAGTCTCAGGTATTAAAATCAAATGATGGAAATTGAATATTGATAGTCCAAGCTCACCACAACTATACGACACATGGCAGTCACTTGAGCTATTGATTAGATTAGATTCCCTACAGTGTAGAAACAAGCCAGTTGGCCCAACAAGCCCATACCAACCCTCTGGAAAGTAACCCACCCAGGCCCATTTCCCTCTGACTGATGCACCTAACACTTTGGGCAATTGAGCATGGCCAATTCTCCTGATGTGCACATCTTCGGACTGTGGGAGGAAACTCACATAGATATAGGGAGAATGTACAAACTCCACAGAGACAGTCACCCAAGGCTGGGATTGGACTCAAGTCCCTGGTGTTGTGAGGCAGCAGTGCTAACCACTGCGCCACTATACTGGCTGGGATATTTAGAACAAAACATCATTCAACATTCTACCCATCGTGTGTTTGTCCTTTCTTTGAAAGAGTTATCCAAGGTCATTGGTGAATCCACTTTTAGTATTCTACATATAATTCTGGTTGTCCTTCTGTAGGGAGGATGGCGTTAAACTTGAGAGAGTGCAGAAAAGATATGTAAGGAAATTGTTGGGACTGGAGTTATAGAGAGAGGCTGAATAGGCTGGCGTTTTTCTTCCCTGAAGCATTGGAGGCTGAGAGGTGACCTTATAAAGACTTATAAAACCATGAGGGGCATGGACAGGGTGAATAGCCAAGGTTGAACGATGCTGTTGAATTTGTTTCAGACCCTTTTAGGAAGTACCTCAACTTACTGCATAAAGAACTTCCTCTCATCTCCCTATACCACCATTAACCCTTCACTCCACTGGCCCTGTGGAAACAAGTTCTTCTTGTTTATTGTATGAAATTCCTTTATGACTTTGGCCACATTCATTAAACCACCCCTTTCTTTAAGAAGAACAACCCCAGTTTCTCTATTTCCCGTTTTTTTCATTACTGATACCATTCTGTTGACTCTCTTATGCCCCACTCCAAGAATATGCACCATGCTGTAACCAGTCACTACACCACAAAGAGGTGCAAAGAATTGATTTCCTACCTGTCATTTCAGGACTGTAAATGAGAAGATAAAATAGTCACTATGTCCATAGCCTCAGTGTTCTCTATGACTTCCTGCAGCCCTACCATGCTCTCAGATCTCAACACTCCTTTAATGCTGACTTCTTACTCACCACTGACTCACTTTGCCCCAATACTGGTGGTAGATAGCTGCCTAAGTTCTGAGCCTGAAGATTCCCTTCATTACTCTCTCTGCCTTTGTGCTTATTCTTCCTTCTTTAAATCACAAAGGCAGAATCTTCCCATGCCCTAAATGACGGTGGCTATGGTATAAAATCTCGGGACATTGTGTGTGAAGTCAAGTAAGGCCTTTCTGTTGTCATAACAAATCATATTTTCCCACTACGTTCCAGATGTCAAGACTAAAATCTCACTAGCAAGCATGAGAAGCTTATTAATGCTCAGCACCATGCTCATCATTACTTAATATTACCTTATTTATATGAATTCTATTCTCCCACACGCACAAACTATACAGTGACAATTCCAGGCATGAGAGTCACAGTGACTGGAGCTGACTGCTTAGTCCTCTGGACTTCCATTTTGGATATTGGCACCATGATGTGTCTCAGGGTATGCTCCAGGCAGCAGCTGCATTTACCCACATCCACTGACACTGGCATCCAACATGGGATGGCCTCTTCACACCATCATGGCACATCTCTGATCCACCTCCAACATGCTTCAGCACTGCCTGCTGTACCTGGGGACAACTAGCATTGGAATGTGGCTGCAAGGACACTGGGCACATGGATAGGCTCCCAGTACACAGACTGAACCGAAACTGTTCATGTACTTTTCATGTCCGCTCTGTTAGCGCCTACCTGGACTTTCCCAGTATCTCTGCCTAGCCTTGCTTTTTAGTATTTTGCTGCTTCAGCCGTCCTGTAAAAGCTCACAGTACATCTTACATTATAGTTTATCACAAAGACAAAAACCAGGCAGCTTCTCATGCTGGTCAGTAGCCATTAGTCAGGAGGTGGACATGTGACTAAGTAGCATAATGCTCAGTAAATATCATACTTACAGCGCATGCCAGCTTGCACTTCAATGAAATGGCCATGTCTCAAAGTTGAAGGGGAATAGTTATCAATTATGGCAAGAGGGGCTGCTGTCAATCAGGGATCTCCCAGTACACACGGCCCGCAATCAATCCAGGGGTTTGGGCACGGTCATGTGCCCACTTGGGTCAGTCTGGATCAGGAATTCCATTTCATGACAGACCAGGGAGTGGTCCATGGTCAGGGTGACAACACTCAGGGGATAAGAATGACAGTTGGAATTATGGTTCAAGGTGGTGGGATAGGAATATATGAGGTTTGGTCAAGATGGGCTGTTCAGGGAGTATTGGACTGAAAGGGGTACAGAGGTTTACTGGATCAACTCCAAAACCCAGTCTGAGCGAGGTACACATGGGATCGAGCAGGATCTGAGTTGCCTTCCAAATGAACATCAATGGTTGGAAAACAGCTGTGATAATGCATGCAGTGGATGGAGTCAGTGTCTGTCTGCTGACCAAAAATGTGAGCTTCACGTCTGACTGACAGGACGCCTCTCAAGGGGCAACTCCTTCATTCATGCCCTTGCGAGAGCATGTTGCAATTATGTACAATCATCTCACCAAGGTGTGCAATGCCTAGCATGTGACAACTGTGAGGGTTGGAAACTGTGGTCACAGGCAATGGTGACCACATCACTGGTGGTTGCAAATTGAGAGTTGACCTGTCTATGATGTAGAGGTAATTACAGGCAACATTAAAAGAAGCACCAGCGGACACAACCTCCTGGTGAACAGGGAGCCAGAACCAAATCCCTCCCCACCTGAACTGTGAGTATAATGCAAGGTTCTCTATTATGCAATGATACCTTCCATGGGTGGTGTGAGGCTGAGAGAAGGGTTCCGTCCACATGGAACACCCTTGTCTACTTTCTCTTTGTCACATGGCTATTGGTGCGTCTACTGGAATAAAGTTAATTGTCAAAGTGCTAACATTAGGAATCACATGGCTCTCCTTTTTTAAATGGCCCAAGTCCCACTGAACAGTGGAATATGTAAAGCTGTCATTTGTGCATGATGTGAATACAGAGTGCACACCTTACCAAGGACCTGGTTCAATTTCTTCAGCTCCCCAAACAGGGACATTGCACCCAGGTCTGATGGATCCAGTCACAGCTGTGGTCACCTTTGCAGTTGCTGCAGTGTAATGAAGGTACAGAGAAATGGAAATGGGACCTATGTGCCAGTGATGCCAGGGCTAGCAGCAACCTCCAGCAGCTGCTGAACAGCCTCCACACTGAGAATTCACAGCTGAAGCTCACCTCAGGATGTGCAAAAGGTACCGGAGGGTCAGACTTTCTTGTCCTGAATGCCATTTCCTCGGAATGAGTGAGGTTCAAAGCTGATGCAGGAATAGGCTTCCATGATCCATTGTCACAGAACTATGCCAACTGCTGGAGTGAGACCTGTGACTGTCCATACTATACCAGGGACCATCAATGTCTTACCTATTTTGAGCGTTTATGCAACTGGAGCCTTGCCAGTAACTGTTGGGTCACTGTGTGGGATCTGTCAATTGTTCACCACAAATGTGTTAAGACTGCAACTGTGCCATTTGTGACAGATTACACCAGGTGATCTTGTTTCGTCACGTTGTGGTCAGTTTTACAGACCATACAGTAAGATTCAGCCACACAGCTGACTTTCCCAATGTGCAGGGTGTAATAGACATTGATATGCCCATATCATAACACAACTGAGTTCCTTAACAGGAAGGGATTCCATTTCATCAACATGCAAAAGATCTGTGATCACCGGTTCCCGTTCCTAGATGGCTTGTGCTCAATACCCTGGGAGCTGCCACTTGTCTATATTCTGATTAAGTCACATGTTCCTGCTGTGTTTGAGAGTCCAGATGGCTTATGGGAATGGTTTCTGTGAGACAAAGTCTATCTACTGTGACCCCACTCTGCTATACAACTCTCTGAGGCCGAGAGGAGATCCAATGAAGGTCTATTCTTTACTCAGAGTCATGGTGGGGCAGATGGGGAAAACCCGAAGGCTTTCTATAGGTATGTCAGGAATAAAAGGATGACTAGGGTAGGTATCAGTCCAGTCAAGGATAGTAGTGGGAAATTGTGCGTGGAGGCAGAGGAGATTGGAGAGACACTAAATCAATACTTTTTGTCAGTATTCATTCAGGAACAGGACATTGTTGCGGATGTGAATATTGAGTCACAAGTGATTAGAATGGTTGGCTTTGAGGTATGTAGGGAAGAGGTCCAGGGAATACTGGAAAGGGTGAAAATAGATAAGTCCCCTGGGCCTGATGGCATTTATCCTAGGATCCTCTGGGAAGCTAGGGAGGAGATAGCAGAGCCATTGGCCTTAATTTTTATGTCGTCGCTGTCTACAGGAATAGTGCCAGAAGACTGGAGGATAGCGAATGTGGTCCCCTTGTTCAAGAAGGGGAGTAGGGACAGCCCTAGTAACTATAGGCCAGTGAGTCCTCACTTCTGTTGTGGGCAAAGTCTTAGAGAGAATTGTAAGGGATAGGATTTATGAGCACCTGGATAGGAATAATGTGATCAAGGATAGTCAGCATGGTTTTGTGAAGGGCAGGTCGTGCCTCACAAACCTTATTGAGTTCTTTGAGAAGGTGACCAAGGAAGTGGACGAGAGTAAAGCAGTAGATGTGGTGTATATGGAATTTAGCAAGGCGTTCGATAAGGTACCCCATGGTAGGCTACTGCAAAAATTACGGAGGTATGGCATTGAGGGTGCATTAGAGGTTTGGATTAGGAATTGGCTGGCTGGAAGGAGACAGAGGGTAGTAGTTGATGGTAAAGGTTCATCTTGGAGTGCAGTTACTAGCGGTGTTCCACAAGGATCTGTTTTGGGACCATTGCTGTTTGTCATTTTTATAAATGACCTGGAGGAGGGGCTAGAAGGTTGGGTGAGCAAGTTTGCGGATGATACGAAAGTCGGTGGAGTGGTGGACAGCGAAGAAGGATGTGGCAGGTTACAGCGGGATATAGATAAGTTGCAGAGCTGGGCAGAAAGGTGGCAAATGGAGTTCAATGTAGCTAAGTGTGAAGTCATTCACTTTGGTAGGAGTAACAAGAAGATGGATTACTGGGCTAATGGTAGGCTACTTGGTAGTGTGGATGAGCAGAGGGATCTTGATGTCCATGTACACAAATCTCTGAAAGTTGCCACCCAGGTAAATAGTGCTGTGAAGAAGGCTTATGGCGTACTGGCTTTTATTGGTAGAGGAATTGAGTTCCGGAGTCCTGAGGTCATGTTGCAGTTGTATAAGACTCTGGTGCGGCCTTATCTGGAGTATTGTGTGCAGTTTTGGTCGCCATACTATAGGAAGGATGTGGAGGCACTGGAACGGGTGCAGAGGAGGTTTACCAGGATGTTGCCTGGCATCGTAGGAAGATCGTATGATGAAAGGCTGAGGCACTTGGGGCTGTTCTCATTGGAGAAAAGAAGGTTTAGGGGAGATTTGATAGAGGTGTACAAGATGATTAGGGGTTTAGATAGGGTTGACAGTGAGAACCTTTTTCCGCTAATGGAGTCAGCTGTTACTTGGGGACACAGCTTTAAATTAAGGGGAGGTTGGTATAGGACAGATGTTAGGGGTAGATTCTTTACTCAGCAGGTTGTGAGTTCATGGAATGCCCTGCCAGTATCAGTGGTGGACTCTCCCTCTTTATGGTCATTCAAGCGGGCATTGGATAAGCATATGGAGGTTATTGGGCTAGTGTAGGTTAGGTAGGCTTCGGTCAGCGCAACATCGAGGGCCGAAGGGCCTGTACTGCGCTGTATTTTTCTATGTTCTATGTTCTATGATAAACCTACTAAAGGCGAGAACCTGTTGCTTAGATCAGTCTGGCTGGGTCTGATAGTACACTGCAAATAGAAAGTGCCACATAATCCATGCATGTGGGATGGGATGGTTACTGATGGAAGCAGTTTTTTGAGGAGCTTTTTTTTAGGCCACTCAGAAGGAGGAATACCTTCTGAATTCATTCTAAATGAATGATAGAGTCACTTCAAGCCAAACAGCATTTATTGACCTGCAGTTCCAGTGGATCCTATTTGGTGCAGGAATCATTCATTGAGTGTAAATTACAGCCAAAGGGAGAATTGGCCTACCGTCAGGGTGAGCGGTTTTCTGAGGATGTTAGTGAGAAAACTCACTAGGCCTCATGGAGGGAAACTTCCATGAAACTTGATGAAAACTTACTCTGCCAGAAAATGATAAGGTTCAGCCTTAAGTCATTGGCTAAGAAATTTGTCACTGGTCTTCTTTATTTATTCACAAGATGAGGGCATCGCTGACTGTGCTAGAATTTATTACCCATCTGTAATTAGCCAGAAAGCAGTTAAAAGGTAATCACATTGCTGAAGGTCTGGAGTCACATGTAGGCCAGACCAGCAAGGATTGCACTTTCCACAAAAGACGTCAGACTGGCTCTTCCTACAATCGATAATGGATTCATGGTTATCATTAGTCTCTTAATTCCAGATTTTTATTGAATTAAAATTCCACCATCTGCCATGAGCGGCATGGTGGCACAGTGGTTAGCACTGCTGCCTCACAGTGCCAGAGACCCAGGTTCAATTCCCGACTTGGGCAACTGTGTGGGTTTCCTCCAGGTGCTCCGGTTTCCTCCCACAGTCCAACAATGTGCAGGTTAGGTGAATTGGCCATGCCAAATTGCCTTTAGTGTGGGGTAAATGTAGGGAAGTTGGTCTGGGTGGGTTGCTCTTCGGAGGGTCGGTGTGGACTTGCTGGGCTGAAGGGCTTGTTTTCACACTGTAAGTAAGTAATCTAATCAACTCAGACCCATTTCCCTGGAACAATACCTAAGCCTCTGAATTAAAAGTCCAGCGATAATATCACTAGGCCATTGCCTCCTCTTGAAGTCCTAATATTGCTTTAACATGGCTCAATGATTAGATAATACATAGTATGTTTTACTAGCTTCAAGATGTTTTATAAATGCAATTTATTGTTGTTGTTGCTATACTCTTTCAAATGTTCATCCCTCCTCTCCTCTAGATAGCTTTTTATTGTACAAACTTATTTTTTTTAATGCCATTTCCTAGTTTTGTCTCTGATCAGCGATTCTTAGCAGTGTAATCAACTTAGAGTATCAATTCTGTTATCACTTGCTGGGCTTTTCATGCAATGCTAGGGTCAACCATGGCTCAATAGGAGAACTCTTACCTCTGAGTCAAAACATTATGGTTTAAGTCCCAAGGGAGAAACTTGACCGTGGAGTTCCAGTGCAGTACTTGAGTGTCCTACTGGAAGTGACGTCCTTCACCTGTGACATTAAACTGAGATCTTGGTTGCTTTCTCATGTGAATGCAAAAGAATACAACTGCACCTTTTTGAAGAAGGGCTGGAAAATTATCCCTAGTGTCCGAGCTAACATTTATCCCTCAACAATCACCACCAAAGTAGAGCATAATCACAGAATCCCTGCAGTGTGGAAGCAGGCTCTTCGGCCAACAAGTTCACACTAACCCTCAAAGAGTAACCCACCCAAACCCATTCCCCTAAATGAAGCACCTAACCTACACATCCCTGAACACTATGGGCAATTTAGCATGGCCAATTCACCTGACCTGCGCAGTCTTGGATTGTGGGAGGAAACCAGACCACCCAGAGGAAACCCACACAGACAGTCACGCGAGGCAAGAATTAAAGCCAGGTGCCTGGTGCTGTGAGGCAGCAGTGCTAAACACTGAGTCACCAGACAGGACATTGCTGAGCAGTAATCAGTTGTCATATTATGTATATTGCCTCAGTAGCTACACATCAAAGGTACTTGATTGGTTGTAAAGCATTTTGAATGATCCTGCAATCATGAAAGGTGTTCTAAAAATACACCTTTTTGATTTTCAAGGATATTGATTTGGAATCACCAGCTAGTGAACCCAGAGCCTTCCTAAACTGGATGGTTAGGCATATCACCAGAAATATTCTTCAAATAAAATGAAGCCAAAAGGTTTGAAATATAATAGAAATCTGGCTTCAGTACCATATGAAAGAGTAAAATCTTAACCACGTCAAAATGCTAAACTGAACCAGGAGAATCTTCGAGGAAAAAGTGAGGTCTGCAGATGCTGGAGATCAGAGCTGAAAATGTGTTGCTGGTTAAAGCGCAGCAGGTCAGGCAGCATCCAAGGAACAGGAAATTCGACGTTTCGGGCATAAGCCCTTCATCCTGATGAAGGGCTTATGCCCGAAACGTCGAATTTCCTGTTCCTTGGATGCTGCCTGACCTGCTGCGCTTTAACCAGCAACACATTTTCAGCTCTGAACCAGGAGAATACAACTACCACAATAATCATAACACAAAGGACCTGAGCCGACAAATAATGTAAAGCACAATTAAAATCCAATCAGTGTCAAATTTGCTTAATTACTTTTAAACATGGAAGAGCTCATCCTCCTTCAGATTGACTTAATTAGAAAGCTGTAATGTTATTGAAAAGGGCTCAAAAATATCAAGGGAGTGATTTTGACTGAGTGCGTTGAGTGGAAAATGGACCAGCCAAAAGATACCTGGCTTTAAGTTTTGGCTGAGATCACCCAATGTACCAATCTTCCATTTACAGTTGCTCCCTGAATTTGCAGAAAGCCTGGTGCTGTTATCATAGTATTGGTACATACATTTCAAGAACTTAAAGCATAAATGCCTTATATTATCAATTGTACCAAAATTCTTTCCCTGGGATGGTCCACAGTTGAGGCAGTTAAAATAGCTCTAGTCACACACCAAACACCACTCCCAACTACTGTTAAAACTAAACAATGGTCATAAATTTGCTACATTATCACCCCATTCAGGATGGCACTTAATGGTGGAAGTACCAATACTGGTGCATTACAATGGGGAGCTGATGGGATATGAAGATGTCTAATGTGTTAGAGGATAGCATAAGGGCGTTGCAATGGATTAATGAATGCCATATCAATAAACAAAAGTGACTGGAAAGGTACAGAAAAGTGATGGTAGGTTAGAGAATGGTGCAGAAGAGCAACGGACCATGACCACTACGTGAAACTTTTACTCCTCAAACAACATTATTCGAACAGATCATCAGAATATTTATCTCGTTACTATTGGAGAAAGCTTGCTGTGACATTTCACCATATCACCACAGTCATTACACCCTCAAAATTGGTTGTAAAGCATTTTGGATTGCTTATGCCACTATAGAAATTAGTGCTTTTTGTTCTTCATCAGAATTAAACATTCCAACCAGCAGAGTAATCAGGTCTTTAGACCAGTGTCAAAGTTACATTATAAGCATCATTATGTAATTGCATATATCCTGAGGGCTTCAGAAAAGCTACCATGTACATTCAGTATGGAGCACTGAGCAGAAATAGGTCATAATTTGCAAGAAAGCTCCAACATTGTGGCTGATTCCCCTGGTTCTGAGATGATCAAATAAAGGTTTTCAGAATTTGGAGTTATTAACTAATGAAGGATTGTTTTCTCTGTTGCTCAGTGATCCAGAAGATTGAAGGGCAGGATTAGTTGGTTCGTTTTTCAGATCGAGAGCTGTTAAATGGTTTGCCACAAGTAGCTTTTGAGGCAGAGACTGGAGCCATTGAAAGTCAAAGGGAGTTGGATAAGTATTTGAAGTAGAAATATATAAAAGAACAAGCATCAGGGACAGAAATGAATAACCTCTCCTTTGTTATGAATCTTATGATCTATATTTCCCTTGCACTTGTCAAAACCCTCCATAACTCCTCATTGCTTGGCAATATCAGATATATTGCAAGCTTCAATAAGCAGCTGACATACCTTACAGGGGAGATTAGTGACTACTAGAAACATGGCAAATTAAAAATGAACTAAAATTTATTGCTTCTTTCAAGGTTCTTTTATGAAGTCACAAATAAATTGCTTGTATGTTCTGGCTCTTGGATTTTGTGCTGTCTGGCTTTTGGTTTAACAGCAAACTCACTGCCATTTCGTTTTGTCAAGTCATTGTTTGAATACACATATACATATATTTTAGACCATTTCACTGAACTGATGGCTTTAGTTAAACAACTCTAGGTTTCTGTAAAATTAATCAGTGACATAATCATGAATCTTTCAATTCAGTGAAGTGTCCTTGCCTGATTTGACCCTGCTCATGATATAAAGACGTACAACAGGAAAAATCAATCCTTTCAACAGAAAAGAAATTAGTTGGACTTATGGAGCACCCCTGACCTCAGGATATCTTTAGCAATTTAACACCAGTGAAACACTTTTCTTTGAAATATAGTCACTGTTGTAATACATGGCAGCCAATCTGATCACAACAAGGTCTCACAAATAACAACGAGATAAATGATCAAATGATTAGTTCCAAAGGAGAGTCACATTGGACTCGAAATATTAGCTCTGTTTTTCTCTCCACAGATGCTACCAGACCTGCTGAGTTTCTCCAACACTTACTGTTTTGATTTTAAACTTGGCCAAAATCAAAGGGTTGGGGGAGGAAGTGGGAACAGGGTACTGAGTTAGATGATCAGCCATGATCCTATTGAATGGTAAAACAAACTCAAAGGGCTGAATGGCCTACTTCGTTTCCTATTTCCTTTATTTCCATCTGCATTAATAAGGTCAGCTGAGAAGTAAATGTTAAGGCGAACAATAGTAGCGTACAGAATAGAATGGTTGAGTCCAGAGATGCCACCTAGACAGAGGACGAAACATCTGCAACACAAATTCCCAGCTTGGCGAACAGACCACAAGAACGAGCACCCGAGCTACAAATCTCACAAACTTTGAACAGCTACGGGCGAGAGACACTAAAACAAGCCAGGAAATGGGAATCCTGTGCCAACCGTCTAAGCGCCACATACGAACAACTCCGGTTCCTGCACAAATGCCGAAAGAAGTGAATCCTTCCACCATGTGTCTGATACAGACCACCAGTCAACAACCCACAAGCCAGGGACATAGCCAGACAGAATGGACTCAGGATGATCTAGGTAATGATTACAGACGCTCACAACAGACTTCACAAGTACAGACAAGAAATTGTGCGCCAAAAATCGTTAATTTCAAAAACCACCAATCAGGAATGGACCCGGACCATAGAACAGGCCATCACCATAGGACAGAACAGGACCACACACTGCAAAAAAATGGCACTAAAAGAAAAAATGGCCAAACTAACACACAACAGAGAGGACACCACAACACATACCTGGGTTAGAAACCTCTCCCATACAAGGAAAGAACAATACTGGCCAAGGGACTCAACTACAACCACAGGGACACCAAGACAGCAGACTTCCTAGCAGCACTAGAATGCACACACAGGAACAATGGACTAACAGAAGAGACACAACAAACAGTGAGACAATGTATCGTACCTCTGATAACAAGGAAAAGACAAACGCATAACCTCAACACAAAAGAGAGGGAAGCACTAAAATCACTAAGAAATGATAAGAACATAATCATACTACCAGCAGACAAAGGCAGAATGACAGTCATCCTAGATAAAGCAAAAAGTGCAACAACTACTTGCAGATACCAACACCTACCAAAAGAGGGAGTTTGATTCACCCCACAGCTCACCAATAGGATAAACAACACACTGAGGAACCTACAAAAAAATGGACAGATAACCATGTTTGACCTACCTGAAAGCAACAACAATCCCAGACTCTATGGACTACCTAAAGTGCACAAACCAGACATCCCACTCAGACCAATAGTATCACTACCAGGGACACCATCACACAAACTGGCTAAAGAACTACAGCAGAAACTGAAACACCTGATCAGCAGATCCAGACACTCTACACAATCAACACAGGAATTCTTGGACATCATCAGAAATATACACATAGACAAGGAAGAAACTATGGTCTTATTCCATGTAACGGCACTGCTCACCTCTATCGACAAAACCCTAGCCAGAGAAACAATAGCCAACCTGCTGGATATACAGAACGGACAACAAGACGGTGAACCTATCAACAAAGATGACATACTCAAACTACTGGACCTGTGCCTCACAACACACTTCACATTTAACAACCAAATATATGAACAAATCAACGGCACATCCATGGGCACACCCATCTCTGGACTCATAGCAGAAGTGGTAATGCAAAGATTAGAACAAACAATCTTACCACAAATTCAACCCAAACTCTGGGTCAGATATGTGGATGACACCTTCATAATCATTAAAAACAGAAATAGAGAAAACACACCGGATCATCAACGCCACACCCACGGGAATCCGATTCACTAGAGAGGAAAAAAAGGACAACCAACTCCCAGTCCTAGACGTAATGGTACAGAGAACACCTAATGGAGAATTCACCACAAAGGTATACAGGAAAGCCACACACACAGACCAAGTCCTGAACTACGAAAGCAACCACCCCAACACACACAAAAGAAGTTGCATCAAGACACTGTTCAAAAGGGCCACAACACACTGCAGTACACCAGAACTGCAAAAAGAGGAAGAAGGACATCTATACAATGTATTCGCCAAAAACGGATACCCCCGCAATTTCATCAGCAGATGCCTAAGGGAAAGACAACAAAATGAGGACATGCCGCAACCCAAAGGACTAGCCACACTACTAGACATCAAGAGCATTTCCGAACTGACAGCCAGACTACTGTGACCACTAGGACTCATAACAGCACACAAACCAACAGCCACTCTCAGACAACAACTCACCAGGATGAAGGACCCAATACCCAGCATAAGCAAAACCAATGTAGTGTACAAAATCCCATGCAAGGACTGCACAAAACCCTACATAGGACAAACAGGAAGACAGCTAACGATCTGCATCCATGAACACCAACTAGCCACGAAATGACATGACCAGCTATCCTTCGTAGCCACACACGCAGATGACAAGCAACATGAGTTCGACTGGGACAACACTACTATTATAGGACAAGCCAAACAGATAACAGCCAGGGAATTCCTAGAGGCATGGCACTTATCCACAGATTCAATCAATAAGCACATCGACCTGGACCCAATATACCGACCACTGCAACGGACAGCTGGAACTGATAACCGGAAGCGGCAGAGACAAACCACTATAAATGCCAGAGGAAACATTACAGAAGCGCTTCACAGGAGGCTCCCAAGAACTGAGGATGTCACCTAGACAGGGGACGAAACGTCTGCAACACAAATTCCCAGCTCGGCAAACAGAACCACAACAATGAGCACCCGAGCTACAAATCTTCTCACAAACTTTGAACTGAGTTCTTTGATCACCCACCCATTAGGCAAGCCTCTAAATGAAATCTTGAATCATGTATTCAGATGACCAGATGTAGCTTCTAATTTAGAAAACACATAAGTCCAAATAAAATGTAAAAGAAAGGCTCCTGATGAAGCCCCATTTCACTGCCCCATTGTGAACTTAACCAATCAAGGAGGTTCAATTTCTATTAGTTTCAGTCCCATTAAAAAAGGTGCTTACAGCAATTAAAGGAAATCATAAGGAAGACAGAGACAAGCCATATTGCTGTGGTTGTAGAGTTTAGAACAAAGGATCATTATGTTAAAACTAATGCTCAGCTTTTAAATGATGATATTTGGGAGCATTTTTTCACACCAAGTGCACATGGGAGGTTGGAATCATTTTCACAAAAGCTGTTCTTTCTAGAGGTCAATGGAAAATTTCAAAACTGAGAAAGGACAGTTTTCGAAGGGTATGTTGATAGAGTGAGATAAGTATGGATGAGAGGAGGTATGTGGACCTTTTGGACAGAACAGCCTGTTTCTGTGTTGTCAATAACCACCATTATGCTACCCACAGTCATCAATAATCTAGAAAATGCTGGTCAGAAATCTGTTTGCACCAAGGAGGCATCACAGCTAAGTTGAAGCCCTTCTTTCCATGATTTTCACATGGATTTGCTCACCAATAGGAACATTACCAAGCAACTGGAGCCTTGGCTGTGACGTATCTAGCCTGGGAAAACTGAAATTATACGATGCCAATTGCAGTTCCTGCTCTTTCACACTTAGCACAGCACACAGTGAGTATGTGACCTTCTTGGCCCATGTTGGGGTCATGCCAAACTTTTGTCACCTGTGAAGCTACTTCTATGCGTGGTTCCCTTTACAGGATTCTAATTGGAATAATGTGAGCCACTGGTCTTGCAAGGTGTTTGAGAAGGTACTGGGATCTGGAAGCAATCAATGAATGTGGAGAGACTGAGGACCCGGGATGGAATTTTATAGAGGCTTGAACAATGGGGGAATATGTAAGAAATCAGTGAGAATTGTGTAAGAATTTGGCCTAGACCTTTCTCGACATTGGGAAATGTCAGGGCTCTATGTGATTAATAGGTTAATTGCATGTGGGTTTGCACATAAAGGGGATCAGTGGAAATGGGTTGTGTGGGTACAGCAAGGTAAAAGGTACATAGAGAATTGGGGCGATTACCTGGCAACCAGTCTGAGCCTAAGATTGATGTTGTCCAGTGTGAACTACGTTCCCTTCCATCACTTGCTATTCGCTGGAATTGACCTGTAGCTGGAAAATGTCTATGATGGTGCTCAGGGTGGGCAGAGTCAGTGTCAGCTCAATGAGCAAAGGTCCTTCTGCTGGATAGGAAGATGTTGAGGTGGAAAAAGCATCAATTATGCACGTGCCAAATTCCATTACATGTCATTTACAATCATATCATAGATTTCTCGCAACCTGTGGTTCAGATGCTAGTCACAGGCAATGTCCATTAATGCATTGTTAGGTTTCAAAGTCACTGAAGGCATGGAGCCGAATTCCTCTGCACTGTGAGAGACTCACGAACGTGCAATGATCATTACTTTTATTGATGTAGTGCTGGAATAGGAAAGGTTCAGAGTGCATGACATAATCCCAAGAGACTGTTGTGTCTGGGTCACTCAGAAAGTGCAGCTCCTCTACCAAGAAGGTGGCCATCCCAAAAAGCCATGAAAACTCCATACATGGCCCTCGATTGTTGGGCATTGTATGTCTTATTGGAGGAGTGTGCACAGTCATTTATACAACACTGAGCCTTCCCTGAGCTAAGAGACTGTTCCTTATGTTTCCAACATAGGGCCTTGGCAGCTGGAGTCATGGATCCTGCCTCAGGTGAGATGTTGGTCACTGTAGCTGCCTTGTTAAGTATGTGAAGGCAGATGGAGGAGGAGTATGTTTGACAGCAAACCCAGGAGCAGTATCAAGCTGCTACAGAGGCCAAGGTGCATTCACTTCAGGTAAAACCTGTCACGGTGCATCAGGGATACAGGAGGACTGGTATCCCTCAAATCCAACTTCTCAGGATGAGTGAGGTACAGTGTTGACACAGACTCCATATGTCCCGGGACACGGTGATGAAACTGTGCCAGCTACCGGATGCACAGATTGAAGACCTGCAGGAATGGGAGACTGGCCTCTCTCGGTAGCTGCGAAGGTGACAGCTATCTTCAACTTCTATTCAACTGAGTTCTTCCAGTGAGGGACGGGTGACTTGTGTGGAATCTCTCAGTTGCACCCCCACAAATGTACCAGGACAGTGATCAATGCTATCTTATGTGCTTTGTTTTCCCATGAGGAGGTCAGTGCTGCAGCCAAGACAATAGGATTCAGAAAGATAGCTGCCTTCTCCCAGGTACAGGGTGCTATTGATACACATATATTGTAGTAGTGTGCTGTACTCTGTACATTTGGAGCCGACAATGAGGTGATGTGCTAGATGCTAAGAGACTAGGAGAGCGTGAGCAATCTTCCATGGAGGAGAATGAGGACATTGAACAAGAGAAAGCTGTCCTTGTACCTGACAAAGCTCAACTGCATCAGGCACTTACAAACCAGACAGCACCTCCCTGACACCTGCCTCCAGAGAAGAGAACCAGTACAACAGACAATTGCAGAATGTACAATTGTTGGTCACCTTGTACATTTTGTTTGCATTGTGAGGGCAAATGGTGGCATTGATTAGTTTTGTTTGTATTCACTTTTGATGATGATAAATAAAAGCTCATCTTGGAGATGGCTGAATGCTTGCCTGTCTGTGACGGTCCCCCTCTGGATAACGATAAAATGCTAGCTTGCAGTGGGCAAGAGGGACATAATAACTGTGACTTGGACAGGGGTGTTTGATGTCAGTACCTAAGGAGAGTTAAGCTGTGTGGCTGGTGGTTCGTTAATGACTGAGGCAAGAAAGTGGAGCTGCATGTTCAGGAAGTGTCAGGAAGTAGCATATGGTTCCAGCTGCTATGTCAATGTTGAGCCACTCTGTGCACCAACACTTGGCTGGATATTCGGCTGGGGTTTAAGGATGGCACTGACACCAGGGATGCTAGTCTATTCCAGGATATGCGGTCTATGGAGAGTTCTTCCAGCTATAGCAGATGGTAGAATGGGACTAGCACTGGACATAAGGGACACAATAAAGGCCAACTGGGTGGGTAATAAAGTGAGTTTAGCATGAATTGGCAAGCGATCACATTAGGCTTTCTGGAGAGCAAACCTTCATGAAACCTAATAAAAGTGACACCATGAAAATGTGGTAACATGCAGCCTAATTGACAAATAGATCAGTAGCCACAAGTCATTTCCATGGTAATTCATTTATTTGCAGAATACAGCATTACACATGTCCGCCTCCTACCTAAGATGCCATCCAGTATCCCAACAGGTTTTCTTTAGATTTTTATTGTAATCAACCTGCTCAAAGATGTTATTATATACCACAGGAGCAGGTAGGACTTGGACCCAGGCCGCCTAACCCAAAGGTAGGGACAATATCATTGCACCACAAGAGGGCCACTCAGTGGGCCTTCCTTATAGGTGTTTGTGATGTTTAATGAATCAATACTTTCTACATGTTTCTCCTTAAACTTAACAACGCATTTTAGATAACATTAACACAGAGGTGTCCTGCTGATCTTAATGACAAGACAATTTTACACAAAACAATGCCTATTCCTGCCTGAAACCCAGCCAAATGGATTGACTGACTGGTGGTTGAACAGGTCACTGAAAATAGGAGGTCACAGATAGGGATCTATGTGATCAGACAATAAAGGAATAAGTGAACGTGGGGAAGAATTAGGGCAGACAGATAGACTTCAGGTCTTGGGCTCAGAGAAGGGAGAAGATTATGGGAATGGATTAGAAGATGGAAAAAACTGAGAAGGGAATTCTGAGAGGATGAAATGACCTGATCACAATCACAAAGAGGTGATGTTAGCAGAAGTGCTGGAAGAGCACAGCACAGCAGTTCAGGCAGCAGGGAGGAGAGGGTGGAGTGGATAGGTGGAAAAGGAGCTAGGCAGGTGGGACAAGTCCGGACAAGTCATGGGGACAGTGCTGAGCTGGAAGTTTGGAACTCGGATGAGGTGGGGAAGGGGAAATGAGGAAACTGTTGAAGTCCACATTGATGCCCTTAACCCCAGGGCACCTTCATCCCCTCCCCCACTCACCTATTATACTCTATGCTACTTTCTCCCCACCCCCACCCTCCTCTAGCTTATCTCTCCACGCTTCAGGCTCACTGCCTTTATTCCTGATGAAGGGCTTTTTCCCGAAATGTCGATTTCACTGCACTTTGGATACTGCCTGAACTGCTGTGCTCTTCCAGCATCACTGATCCAGAATCTGGTTTCCAGCATCTGCAGTCATTGTTTTTACCACCTTGATGTTAGCAGAAGGTCAGCTCAGACCTTCCTCGTGAAACCCAGAGATTTCTCATCTTAACCATATAGAAACTTTAACTATAATTTTATTTCTCTATCCCTGGGGCCTCCATTTGCTTAGACGATGCTTGCTGGTGGATTTGCCTGTTGGTGGAGCTGACACTGTTCCCAACCCCTTCATCCTGTTCAGGCTTCTGGTTAAAATTGCAACTTGGCTTCTGATGGCATCATCAGACTATTCTGCATATTTGAAACAGAACTCCACTCCCATCCTATAAATGCAAAATACTGCAGATGCTGGAGATCAGAAATAGTGTTCTGGAGAAAGGTGTTAATGGTCAGTGTTAGCAGAAAATAGATTAGCTCTCTCCTGTGAGTGAGCCAAAACAAGATATTGATGGCTTTTCAGAGGGAGGTTGAGGAGTGGGGGTAGTTGTTATAATCAAAATGAATGACAGAGTTCATGGCTTGAAGTTGTTGAACTCAGTTTTGAGAGCTGAAGGCTTTAAGCAAAAAATAGAATATTGTTCCTCTTATGTTGGTCTTTACTGGAATGCAGCAACAGGCCCAGGACTGAAATGTTTGCGCGACAGCAAGATGGTGCGTTGGAATGGCAAGTGATTGGAACCCTACTCGATCTTCCAGGCTAGGGTATTAACACTGGCTGTTATTCAATATCATTCCTCTATTACCAATAACACTTTCTTTATCTTTTGATCCAGACACCCTTCATATCTGTTCCACATGCCCCTCCTCCCTTCTTTTCAACATGAAAGCTAGCACTTTTCCAGTACCTTTCAGTTTTGAAAGACTGAAACATGAATTCAATAACTGTCTTACAGAGAGAAGCCTTAGAGAGGGTGCAGAGGAAATTTACTAGTATAACAACAGAGGTGAGAGTCTGCAGTTATATGGAAGGAAATATAGATTGTGCTGCTTAGGGCAGAGAAGTCTGAGTATACATTAAATGGATGCATTCAAAATTAGGAAAGGATTTCATAAAGAGAATTACAAGAAACTGTTGACAATGGTAATTGGGCTAGTAACCAAAGGGCACATAATTAAGATAAAGTCAATAGGGATGGGAAATAAAATCATCAGTTGCATTATTTAATAATTAATATGGACATTTGTATGGCCTATTGAATAGCATCATTGCAGTCCAACTACAAAGTCCCAATGTGGATATTGCTGCAGAAAGACTATTGCTCTATTTATCTTTCGTGAATTTCAAACCTGTTGCACTACTGTTACAAATGCATGTTCCACTTAGATATGCAAAATTTCAGTTACACCTGTGATCTTAAGGACATCACTTCTGATAGGCTGAATAATTCACTGAATCATCCCAGATTATAATAAGACAGGGCATTAACTCACTGCTATGTGATCCAAGAGTAAGACTCTAAGTCAACAATGCTGACACTGAAATACTCCAGTCAACTGTGAATGGACGTGTGCCAATATTTGTTTTCTGGTTTGCTCAGGAAGTGTTAGAACATGTTTCTAACAAAGGATTGCAAGGTTGGTACTTTAGTCAAGATTTAATATTTTGATACTTTCTTAATGTTTATGTTAATTGACTATTGCTTTCACATACAGCTCTGTGTCATCATAATAAGCAATTTGGGAAACAGCCAAGTGATGTATAATGATGAACAGTGCTACAAAAAAAAATACAGTCTGCTGGAAGAGCCTGGAAAATACAATGCCATAAATCTTGGAAGAGCAAGTGTTTCAGCCTGCGTTGCTATTGAGTTGGCACAAAAACTAGCATTTAGAAAGTGTCTTTGATGGTGCAACACATCAGAGTGACTGATTCACTTGAAAATGTCTCTGATGTACCAATTCAAATGTCATAGCCATGTATAAGGTTATAGGGTGGCACAAGTAGGGGAATGGATTGGGAATGAAATTTGTTGCTGAGACTGGAGGTAATAATTTAAGTTGGTGGATATTTCTACACATTTAGTTTTGTGTGTCAGGCAAGCAATGTGACAAATTAGAGAGAGTAGAATGGTTGAAGGAGCTAGTGGTTTCATAGAGCAGGAATGTCTCATTGAGTTTTTGGATCAACTCCCATTGGCCCTCACAGATGAGAAGTGGAAAAGGCTAGTTTAAGAACAGTTCTGCAGCATAGTATATCTCCTAAGCATGATAAAAGGTAGGTTGGCCTACCTTAGGAGAATGTGAGGACTGCAGATGCTGGAGATCAGAGCTGAAAATGTGTTGCTGGAAAAGCTTGGCAAGTCAGGCAGCATCAAAGGAGCAGGAGAATTGACGTTTCGGGCATAAGCCCTTCTTCAGGAATGAGGAGGGTGTGCCAAGCAGGCTAAGATAAAACATATGGGAGGAGGGACTTGGGGGAGGAGCGTTCAGAATGCAATAGGTGGAAGGAGATTAAGGTGAGGGTGATAGGCCGGAGAGGGGGTGGGTGCAGAGAGGTTGGGAAGAAGATTGCAGGTCAAGAAGGCGGTGCTGAGTCCGAGGGTTGGGACTGAGAAAAGGTGGGGGAGGGGAAATGAGGAAACTGGAGAAATCTGAGTTCATCCCTTGTGGTTGGAAGGTTCCTAAGTGGAAGATGAGGTGCTCTTCTTCCAGGCATCATGTTGCCATGGTCTGGCGATGGAGGAGGCCAAGGACCTGCATGTCCTTGGCGGAGTGGGAGGGGGAGTTAAAGTGTTCAGCCACAGGGCAGTTGGGTTGGTTGGTCCGGGTATCCCAGAGGTGTTCTCTGAAACGTTCCGCAAGTAGGCAGCCTGTCTCCCCAATGTATAGGAGGCCACATCGGGTGCAGCAGATGCAGTAAATGATGTGTGTGGAGGTGCAGGTGAATTTGTGACGGACATGGAAGGATCCCTTGGGGCCTTGGAGGGCTTCTGTAATTCCCCATTTTAACAGAGAGCCACAGAGTAGAGTCAAGTCTCTTCAGTCTTCATGGGTGAGGGGCAGGAAAGCTGTTAATTTGGCTCAGTTGGTACTTGTTTGTTCTCAGGCAGAAGCTCTTCACAAACATTTGACTTGGGACTCTAGAATGTTAAAGAATTACATATAAGGATTACCCTGTGCTGTGTTATCTCTCATGGTCAGAGATGTCAGTATACTGTAAAGAAACAGACTCTTGATATCATCACTGTATCATGCCATGTACCTGAATTATAAAGATCTTGTACTGTATTTGATTTTGGATCACTGAGGCATACCACTCTACTCGAATCATGCTCTTCTGTTGTAACCTTAAGAGCTTAAGATTAGTCCAGACAAGTATGGGTCTGCTGAATGTCATGTTGTACATGATTGCTAGTTATAATAAATTACACTGGATCAGGACTTGGGATGATGACGTTGTGGCCATTATGCAGATTTGGATATTACAGGGGCAGAAATGATTGTTAGATGTATCAGGATTTAGATGTTTCAAAAGGAGAAGGTAAATGAGGTGGAAGAGTGACATTGCTAATCAGGGATAGTATCACAGCTGCAGAAAGGGAGATCATTGGGTAGGGTTTACCTACGGACTCAGTGAGGGTGGAAGTCAGAAACAGGAAAGGAGCAGACACTTTATTGGAAGTTTTCTACAGGCCCCCCAATAGCAACAGAGATATGGAGGAGCAGATTGGGAGGCAGATTTTGGAAAGGTGCACAAGTAACAAGGTTGTTTTCATGGGTGACTTTAAATTCCCTATTGGAACCCAATCAAATTCCCTATTTGATTGAAACCCACTTAGTTCAAATAGTTTGGATGGAGCAGTTTTTGTCAGGTATGTCCAGGAAAAGTTCTTGAAGCAAAATGTAGATAGGCCAATTAGACTGGAGGCCAAACTGGATTTGGTGCCAGGCATCAGATCTCTCGGTAGGAGAGCATTTCAGTGATGGTGATCACAACTCCCTTATCTTTACTATACTTATGGAAAGGGATAGGAGCAGATAGCTTGGGAAAGTATTTAATTTGGGGAGGGGAAATTACAATGCCATTAGGCAGGAACTGGGGTGCCTAAATTGGGAACAGATGTTCTCAAGGAAGTGCACAACAGAAATGTGGAGGTTGTTTAAGGAGCACTTGCTGTTAGGGCTGAACAGGTTTGTCCCATAGAGGCAAGGAAGGGATGGTGGGGTGAAAAATCCTTTGGTGATAAGGGATGTAGAACATCGAGTCAAGAGGAAGAAGGAGACTTGCTTAAGATTGAGGAGGGAAGGATCAGACAGGGCTTTAGAGGGTTAAAAGGTAGCTAGGAAGGTGCTGAAGAATGGACTGAGGAGAGCTAGAAGGGTGCATGAAATAACTTTAGTAGTTAGGATTAAGGAAAACCCCAAGGTGTTCTACACTTATGTGAGGAATAAGAGGATGGCCAGAGTGAGGGTAGGGCTGATCAGGGATAGTGGAGGGAACTTGTGCCTGGGGTCGGAGGAAGTAAAGAGGTCCTTACTGAATACTTTGCTTCAGTATTCATTACTGAGAGGGAGCTTGATGTTTCTGAGGATAGCATGAAACAGGCAGATAGCATGAAACAGGTTGATGTTAGGAAGGAAGATGTGCTAAAAATTTTAAAAAACATAAGGATAGATAAATCCCCTGGCCCAGACGGGATATACCTTAGGTTATTACAGAAACCAAGGAAAGAGGTTGCTGTGCTTTTGGCGATGATCTTTGGGTGCATACTGCCCACTGGAGTAGTACCAGATGATTGGAAGGTATAGTTCCTTTGTTCAAAAAAGGGAATATGAAAAATCCCAGGAATTGTCGACTAGTCAGTCTTATATTGGTAGTGGGCAAAGTATTGGAGAAGATTCTGAGAGACAGGATTTATGATTACATGGAAAACCATAGTTTTATTAGAGATAGTCAGCATAGCTATGTGAGTGGCAGATCATGCCTCACAAAACTTATTGGATTCTTTGAGGATGTGACAAAACATGTTGATGTAGGTAGAGTAGTGGATGTGGTGTATCTGGATTTTAGCGAGGTATTTGATAAGGTTCCCCATAGTAGGTTCATTCAGACAGTAAGGAGGCATGGGATACAGGGGCACCTGCCTGTCTGAATACAGAATTAGCTGGCCCAGAAGACAATGCAGGATGGTAGACAGAAAGTATTTAGCCTGGAGCTCGGTGACCAGTGGTGTTCTACAGGGATCGATTGTGGGACCTCTGCTCTTTGTGATTTTTATAACTAACTTGGATAAGGAAGTGGAAGAGTGGGGTGGTAAGTTTGCCAATGACACGAAGGTTGGTGGAGTTGTGGATAGTGTGAAGGGCTGTCGTAGGTTGCAATGAGACATTGATAAGATGCAGAGCTGGGCTGATAAGTGGCAGATGGCGTTTAACCTGGAAAAGTGTGAAGTCATTCACTTTGGAAGGTCGAGGTTTGAATACAGAATTCAGGATTCTTGGCAGTGTGGAGGAACACTGGGTTCTTGGAGACCATGTCCATTGATCCCTCAAAGTTGCCACCCAGGTTGATAGGGTTGTTAAGAAGGCATATGATGTGTTGGTTTTCATTAGCAGGGGAATTGTGTTTAAGGTGGTGACACCTTGTAAAATGTCCATTTCACAGAGGAGGAAGTGCTGGATGTCTTGAAACACATAAAGGTGGATAAATCCCCAGGACCTGATCAGATGTACCTGAGAACTCTGTGGGAAGCTAGAGAATCGATTGCTGGGCCTCTTGCTGAGATATTTGTATCATTGATCATCACAGATGAGGTGCCAGAAGACTGGAGGATGGCTAATGTGGTGCCACGGTTTAAGAAGCATGGTAAGGACAAGCCAGGGAACTATAGACCAGTGAGCCTGACGTCGATGATGGGTAAGTTGTTGGAGGGAATCCTGAGGGACAGGATGTACATATATTTGGAAAGGCAAGGACTGATTTGGGATAGTCAACATGGCTTTGTGCTTGATAAATCATGTCTCACAAACTTGATTGAGTTATTTGAAGAAGTAACAAAGACGATTGATGAGGGCAGAGTGGTAGATGTGATCTATATGGACTTCAGTAAGGCGTTCAACAATGTTTCTCATGGGAGACTAGTTAGCAAGGTTAGATCTCACAGAATACAGGGAGAACTAGCCATTTGGATACAGAATTGGCTCAAAGGTAGAAGACAGAGGGTGGTGGTGGAGGGTTGTTTTTCAGACTGGAGGCCTGTGACCAGTGGAGTCCCACAAGGATCGGTGCTGGGTCCTCAACATAAATGATTTGGATATGAGCATAAAAGGTACAGTTAATAAGTTTGTAGATGACACCAAAATTAGAGGTGTAGTGGACAGCGAAGAAGGCTACCTCAGATTACAACAGGATCTGGACCAGAAGGGCCAATGGGCTGAGAAATGGCAGATGGAGTTTAATTCAGATAAATGCAAGGTGCTGCATTTTGGGAAAGCAAATCTTAGCAGGACTTATACACTTAATGCTCAGGTCTGAGGGGATGTTGCTGAACAAAGAGACCTTGGAGTGCAGGTTCATAGCTTCTTGAAAGTGGAGTCACAGGTAGAAGGGATAGTGAAGAAGGAGCTTGGTATGCTTTTCTTTATTGGTCAGAGTATTGAGTACGGGAGTTGGGAGGTCATGTTGCGGCTGTACAGGACATTGGTTCGGCCACTGTTGGAATATTGCATGCAATTCTGGTTTCCTTCCTATCGGAAGGATGTTGCGAAACTTGAAAGGGTTCAGAAAAGTTTTTCGAGGATGTTGCCAGAATTGGAGAATCTGAGCTATAGGGAGAGGCTGAACAGGCTGGGGCTGTCTTCCCTGGAGCATCGGAGGTTGAGGGTGACCTTATAGAGGTTTACAAAATCATGGCGGGCATGGATAGGATAAATAGACAAAGTCTTTTCCCTGGGGTCAGGAAGTCCAGATTTGGAGGGCATAGGTTTAGGGTGAGAGGGGAAAGATATAAAAGAGACCTAAGGGGCAACTTTTTCATACAGAGGGTGGTACGTGTATGGAATGAGCTGCCAGAGGAAGTGGTGGAGACTGGTACGATTGCAATATTTAAGAGGCATTTGGATGAGTATGTGAATAGGATGGGTTTGGAGGGATATGGGCTGGGTGCTGGCAGGTGGGACTAGATTGGGTTGGGATATCTGGTTGGCATGGACGGGTTGGACTGAAGGGTCTGTTTCCATGTTGTACATCTCTGACTCTAAGAGCTGCGATGTTTTGCTGCAGCTCGATAGAGTCTTGGACCACACTTGGAATATTGTTGTCCAGTTCTGGTCGCCTCAGTATAGGAAAGATGTGGAAGCTTTTAGAGAAAGTGCACAGGAGATTCACCAGAATGCTGCCTGGACTGGAGGGCATGTCTTAAGAAAGGTTGAGGAAGCTAGGGCTTTTCTCACTGGAGCAAAGAAGGATAGAAGGTGACTTGATAGAGGCATACAAGATGATGAGAGACATAGGTAGTGAATAGCCAGAGACTTTTTCCAATGGTGCAATTGTCAATCATGAGGGGGCATAATTTTAAGATAATTGGTGGAAGGTTTAGAGGAGATGTCAGAGGTAGGTTCTTTACTCAGATAGTGGTGGGTATGTGGAATGCACCGCCAGCAGTGGTAGGAGAGTCAGATACATTAAGGACATTTAAGTGACTCCATGATGGCCACATAGATGACAGCAAAATTGAGGGTATGTAGGTTAGTCTGATCTTAGAGAAGGATAAAAGGCCGGCACAACAATGAGGCCCGTAGGATCTGTACTGTGCTGTACTGTCCTATGATCTATGTCTTTTGCATTCTTCAATATCACAATATTATGTCCAGTTTCTTATTTTATGGGAGATAATAAATGCTTTACATTATCAGACTAAAAAATTGGAGGCAATTTCTTTCCACGGCAGCAGTATTGGCAAAATATAAACGACTCAGTGTTTTGGAAAATTAATTGAAAACCAATCCTGTAACGGCTTTGGGCAACAAATGGAGAATTCCTCAGCCTTAAGCCACAGGACTTTCAATCAGCAGAGACAGCCAGACAGGTCCATATAGATGGACCATTAACCAACAAGAAACCAGCTAATTTATTTTTGATTAAAATAGAAGTTCGTCCAAGGTAAACAAAAATCTTAAGTTTGCTTTAATTTAAAAAAAAGCTCTGTCCGAACCAGATGAGGAGAAACTACTTCACCCCGAGAGTGGTGGCTGTGTGGAATGCTCTGCCCCAGAGGGCAGTGGAGGCCCAGTCTCTGGATTCATTTAAGAAAGAGTTGGATAGAGCTCTCAAGGATAGTGGAATCAAGGGTTATGGAGATAAGGCAGGAAGCGGATACTGATTAGGAATGATCAGCCATGAACATATTGAATGGCGGTGCAGGCTCGAAGGGCTGAATGGCCTACTCCTGCACCTATTGTCTATTGTCTAAAAGCATTATTGAGCCATATCAGGGGTATAGGGAACTTCAGCTAAATGCAGATCTGGAAAGTTTGGGATTGTTCTGCTCAGAGCAAAGTGTGTTAAAGGATATTAAATAGGTGTGTTCAAAATCTTATGGCATTTTAATACAGCAAGCATAAGCAAAGTATTTGTAGTGGCAGGAGAGGCAGTAATGGAAGATGTGGTAATTGGTAAAACAACCAGAAAGAACATGCGCAGGGAACTATTTTTGACAGCAAGTTGTGATTTGGAATGCCTGAATGAACAGTTGTAACAGAATCAGTATTACATGTCCAATGGAAAAGCTTAATAAATACTCGAAGGAGAAAAAATTGTAAGGCTGAGGAGAAGGAGCAGCAGAGTGGGAATGATTAGATTGTTCTCTCAAATAGTAGGCATTGGCATGATAGGCCAAATGGACTTCATGCGCTCTACAGTAAGCTGTTATTAGTGGTCAAGCAAATGGCAGAATGCCAACCACCATCTGACCCTTACCCCTTCATCTCAACCAATTGCTCCCTTCTGGTTCTCTTACAGTAGAACAAATGTTTATAAATATGAAGTACAAAGCCTTGCCCTTGGATTGCTGTAAATCCATTATACTGCAGGCGCAGAGATGTGTTGTCTATTCAATCCTAAAATCTTTCAAAACTGAAAATGCCTGCATTCATTTTCAAAACAATTTCTGCTGCTCAGCTTTTTTCACAGGGAATTCAACTGCAATCAGAAATTACTTTCTTTGTAAACACAAACAATGAATGTATTAAAAGAAGGAAATATATGTACTTTTGCAGTATAGTCACTGTTATAAAGTAGGAAACATAGCAACCAATATGAACACAGAAAGCCTCCACACAGCAATATATTGTAACCAGACAAGCTTTCTTTGCGAAGTTGATTGAGGGGTAGATATTGGTCAGGACACCAGTTCTTCAAAATAGTGTCAGAGGACATTGTACACATAGCCAACAAAGTAGCCACTGTCTTGATATAACAACTTACATCCAAAAACTGCACCCATTCAATACAATTATAGACCATTAACCTAGGTGCTAAAGTCCTGCAATCAGACTTGAATCCACAACCTAGCAGATTTGGGGATAAGGATGCTACAAACCAAGTCATACACCCTGTGACAAATTCACAGCCAGGCCATGAACATAGGGGAGTACAAACATCAGCACAAACTCAGAGTATTTGTAGAATGTTTGTAAATCCATGTAAATTTGGAAAAGGATTTGACAGAACAAGACAAGTCTGTGTTAAGTGGCATTAAACAAAAGACATTAATTAAGTGTCAAAATATCAGAAGCAACATGAAAACATTTTGTTTCACACAAGTTATTGTCAGAAATCACACTAAGTTATACTCCAACAGGTTTATTTGAGATCACTTGCTTTCGGAGCTTAACCCTTTCATCAGGTTTGTGACAGGGAAGTACGCAGAACGCAGAATTTATCAGCAGAGAGATCAGGGGAAGAGAGATCAAAGAATCATCCTCACAGAAGCTGCCAGACTTGCTGGGCTTTTCCAGTTGGTTCTGTTTTTGTTCCATGCTATTCCAGTCACTTAGTTTGTCTCCAACACCACCTTATTTTAAATTTTTTGTAATTACCTTTCTACCTCATTTAATCATCCCTTCAGTTGTTATTCAGCTATTGACACTTTACTCACAGCGTCTAAAACCCTGCAGAGACTTATTATTATTGTATGATCTTTTGATCTCTGTGCCCATAAATCCTGTCTTGTGTGCTTCCCTCTCACTGCACCTGACAAAAGGGGCTGTGTTCTGAAAGCTTGTAATTTCAAACAAATTTGTTGGACTATAACCTGGTGTTGCGTGAGTTCCGGGTTTGTCCACCCCAGTCCAATACACGCACCTCCACATCATGACCAGTTATTATGATTAGGAAAGCATTTTGTAAGGCTAGTGCAACCAGATTCAGCAGGAATCTGTAAAAATAATGACTTAAACACTTGAATGAGCAAATAGTCAGTTATGGAAAAGAGCTACCAAAGTGTCACCAAGCAGTCATAAAGTCATAGAATCTCAGAGGCCTAAAAGAACAGAAAAATGCCCTTTGTCCATCGAGGTGACTACAACACGTTACTTGAATTATGATATCAGTTTTGTGAAGCTGATATTAAACATTTTTTTAGAGCCTTAAGAAAGACAGATAGCTCCTATAAAGAAAAGGAAGAATTAAAACTCAAGTCTGTAATTGTAAAGTGCTGGATGAATCCGAATGACTGGGAATGTTACACTCCCTACTGCTGTGGAAAAAGGAGGAGGTATGGGAAAAGATTGGAATTTGTTCCATTCTCTGTGGAAAAACTACAAAGTAACCACAGAATTTGAATAAAAAAGATTACGCAAATCAGAGTAGTGACCCTGTTACCAGCACAGGGGAAAGTAGAGTCATAGAGTCATGGAGATGTACAGCATGGAAACAGACCCTTCGGTCCAACCCATCCATGCCGACCAGATATCCCAACCCAATCTAGTCCCACCTGCCACCACTCGGCCCTTTTCCCTCCAAACCCTTCCTATTCATATACCCATCCAAATGCCTCTCAACAGTTGCAATTTTACCAGCCTCCATCACATCCTCTGGCACCTCATTCCATACACGTACCACCCTCTGCGTGAAAAAGTTGCCCTGTAGGTCTCTTCTATATCTTTCCCCTCTCATCCTAAACCTATACCCTCTAGTTCTGGACACCCCGACCCCAGAGAAAAGACTTTGTCTATTTACCCTATCCATGCCCCTCATAATTTTGTCAACCTCCATAAGGTCACTCCTCAGCCTCTGACTCTCCAGGGAAAACAGCCCCACCCTGTTTAGCCTCTCCCTGTAGCTCAGATCCTCCAACTCTGGCAACATCCTTTTAAATCTTTTCTGAACCCTTTCAAGTTTCACAACATCTTCCTGATAGGAAAGAGACCAGAATTGCATGCAATATTCCAACAGTGGCCTAACCAATGTCCTGTACAGCCACAACATGATCTCCCAACTCCTGTACTCAATACTCTGACCAATAAAGGAAAGCATACCAAACACCTTCTTCACTATCCTATCTACCTGCGACACCACTTTCAAGGAGCTATGAACCTGCACTCCAAGGTCTCTTTGTTCACCAACACTCCCTAGGACCTTACCATTAAGTGTATAAGTCCTGCTAAGATTTGCTTTCCCAAAATGCAGCACCTCGCATTTATCTCAATTAAACTCCATCTGCCACTTCTCAGCCCATTGGCCCATCTGGTCCAGATCCTGTTGTAATCTGAGGTAACCCTCTTCACTGTCCACTACACCTCCAATTTTGGTGTCATCTACAAACTTACTAACTGTACTTCTGATGCTCGCATCCAAATCATTTATTTAAATGACAAAAAGTAGAGGGCCCTGCACCGATTCTTGTGGCACTCCACTGGTCACAGGCCTCCAGTCTGAAAAACAATCCTCTACCACCACCCTCTGTCTTCTACCTTTGAGCTAGTTCTGTATCCAAATGGCTAGTTCTCCCTGTATTCCATGAGATCTAATCTTGCTAATCAGTCTCCCATGGGGAACCTTGTAGAACGCCTTACTGCAGTCCATATTGATCACATCTACTGCTTTGCACTCCTCAATCTTCGTTACTTCTTCAAATCACTCAATCAAGTTTGTGAGACATGATTTCCCATGCACAAAGCCATGTTGACTATCCCTAATCAGTCCTTGCCTTTCCAAATACATGTACATCCTGTCCCTCAGGATTCCCTCCAACAACTTGCCCACCACTGAGGTCAGGCTCACCGTCTATAGTTCTCTGGCTTGTCTTTACCGCCCTTATTAAACAGTGGCATCATGTTTGCCAACCTCCAGTCTTCCGGCACCTCACCAGTGACTATCGATGATATAAATATCTCAGCGAGAGGCCCAGCAATCACTTCTCCAGCTTCCCAGAGTTCTCTGGTACACCTGATTTGGTCCTGAGGATTATCCACCTTTAACTGTTTCAAGACATCCATCACTTCCTCCTCTGTAATCTGGACATTTTGCAAGATGTCACCATCTATTTCCCTACAGTCTATATCTTTCATATCCCTTTCCACAGTAAATACTGATGCAAAATATTCATTTAGTATCTCCCCCATTTTCTGTGGCTCCACACAAAGGCAGCCTTGCTGATCTTTGAGGGGCCCTATTCACTCCCTCGTTACCCTTTTGTCCTTAATATATTTGTAAAAACTCTTTGGATTCTCCTTAATTCTATTTGCCAGAGCTATCTCATGTCCCCTTTTTGCCCTCCTGATTTCCCTCTTAAGTACACTCCTATTTCCTTTATACTCTTCGAAGGATTCACTCGGTCTATCCTGTCTATACCTGACATATGCTTCCTTCTTTTTCTTAAACCTCAAATTCTTTAGTCATCCAGCATTCCTTATACCTATCAACCTTCCCTTTCACCCTGACAGGAATATACTTTCTCTGGATTCTTGTTATCTTTTTCCCATTTTCCAGCCGTCCCTTTACCTGCGAACATCTGCCTCCAATCAGCTTTTGAAAGTTCTTGCCTAATACCGTCAAAATTGGCATTTCTCCAATTTAGAACTTTAACTTTTAGATCTGGTCTATCCTTTTCCATCACTATTTTAAAACGAATAGAATTATGGTCGCTGGCCCCAAAGTGCCCCCCCCCACTGACAGCTCAGTCACGTGCCCTGCCTTACTTCCCAAGAGTAGGTCAAGTTTAGCATCTTCTCTAGTAGGTACATCCACATACTGAATCAGAAAATTGTCTTGTACACACTTAAGAAATTCCTCTCCATCTAAACCTTTAACACTATGGCAGTCCCAGTCGATGTTTGGAAAGTTAAAATCCCCTACCATAACTACCTTATTATTCTTACAGATAGCTGAGAGTTCCTTACAAGTTTGTTTCTCAATTTCCCTCTGACTATTTGGGGGGGTCTCTAATACATTCCCAATCAGGTGATCATCCCTTTCTTATTTCTCAGTTCCACCCAAAATAACTTTGTGGGTGGCACGGTGGCACAGTGGTTAGCACTGCTGCCTCACAGCGCCAGAGACCCGGGTTCAATTCCTGACTCAGATGACTGACTGTGTGGAGTTTGCACGTTCTCCCCGTGTCTGCGTGGGTTTCCTCCGGGTGCTCCGGTTTCCTCCCACGCTCCTAAGATGTGCGGGTCAGGTGAATTGGCCATGCTAAATTGCCGTAGTGTTAGGTAAGGGGTAAATGTAGGGGTATGGGTGGGTTACGCTTCGGCGGGTCGGTGTGGACTTGTTGGGCCGAAGGGCCTGTTTCCACACTGTAAGTAATCTAATCTAATCTAACTTCCCTGGATGTATTTCCAGGAATATCCTCCCTCAGCACAGCTGTAATGCTATCTATTATCAAAAATGCCAATCCCCCTCCTCTCTTGCCTCCCTTTCTATCCTTCCTGTAGCATTTGTATCCTGGAACATTAAGCTGCCAGTCCTGCCCATCCCTGAGCCATGTTTCCGTAATTGCTATGATGTCCCAGTTCCATGTTACTAACCATGCCCCGAGTTCATCTGCTTTCCCTGTTATGCCCCTTGCATTGAAATAAATGCAGTTTAATTAATTAGCCCTACCTTGTCCCTGCCTGCCCTGATTGTGTGACTCACTTCTGTTCTCAGCTGTACCCGTCTTAGATCGATCTCTTTCCTCACTATCTCCCTGGGTCCCACCCCCACCGTACCAGTGTATTAGTCCCCTTCCAATTTAGGTGCAATTTGTCCTTCTTGTACAGGTCACTTTTACTGCAAAAGAGATTCCAATGATCCAAAAATGTGAATCCTTCTTGCATACACCAGCTCCTCAGCCATGCATTCATCTGCTCTATCCTCCTATTCCTGCCCTCACTAGCTCGTAGCACTGGGAGTAATCCAGATAATACTACCCTTGAGGGCCTCCTTTTTAAATTTCTGTCTAACTCTCTGTGATCTTCCTTCAGAATCTCAACCTTTTCCCTTCCAATGTTGTTGGTTCCAATGTGGACAATGACCTCCTGCTGGCCCCTCTCCCCCGTGAGAACATCCTGCACCCTCTCTGAGACATCCTTGATCCTGGCACCAGGGAAACAACACACCATTCTGCTTTTTCTCGACTGGCCACAAGAGGTTATGAAGCACCTGCAACCTCCATTGAGGAGCAGGAAACACAGACTAAAGACTGAAAACTTTGAAGGCATACTTTGAACTCTGCTAATACGACGTATTAATGGTCTGTGTTCAATATCAGAGTTCAGGACAGAGAGAGATGATAGATCAACCTGTGATGGCATTGATAAACCTGGCTGAATCCTGAAAGTTTGAACAACTGAAAGATTTCATTTGAGATAAAATTATCTTAGGTATAAGTGATTGCACCATGACAACACAGTGGGGAAAGTAGTGCTCTCACTACAAGAAGTTGAATCACTTTGCATGTGTTTAGCTCGAAAGATGCAGAGTAAGGCAATAAAGCTGGCTGCTAGAGAAATGTCTGTCTATGATTCTGATGAGTCATTCTGCACCATACAACAGCAGGCATTGATAAATCTAAATGGTTTGTGAGTGTTAGAAAAATGATTGCAGAAGGAAAGCATCAAGTTAACAAAGTGCCAGACAGGCAACTACTTGAGCTTCACAGACCTTTACATAGTGGCCTAGAATGGTGACCCAAAAATGAAGCCCTCAAAATTAAAACTGAGAATATAAAATTGGAACAGATCTTATCTTGAGAACAAATGAAGCTGAGAGCTCAATTCAACAGGACGAGTGAAGATCTGGAGTTCTAGATAATAGACATTTAACAATACAGCTCAACTGAAGCAAGTCTGAAGCTTGGACCAGTCACCTGCATGTTGTCAGAAAAGGATGCAGTCTTTCACAGGCCACTAAGCCATTGACTGTTGAAAATCCTAAAACATTACAGATGTGTTTTTACAGGTCTTAAATGTCTTAAAGTCATAGTGTCATACAGCGCAGAAACAGACTTTTTGGTCCAGCCAATCCATGCTGAACATAGTTCTAAAGTAAACTAATCCCACCTGCCTGCGCCAGGCTCCTATCCCTCCAAACATTTCCTCTTCATGTATCCATCCAAATGTCTTTTAAACATTGTAATTGTACTCACATCTACCACTTCCTCAGGAAGTTCATTCCACACTCGAACCACCCTCTGTGTAGAGAATTTGCCTCTTATGTCTTTTTTAAATCTCTCTCCTCTCCCCCTAAAAAGGTAGATGAGAGTGTGAGATCAGCACAGTGTCTGCTGTGGAGTATTCCGGCTGCCCTCAAATCTGATCTGAGAAACAAGATAGAGAAACTGATGGGCCCACTATCACAGGAGGTCTTAAAATAGATTGAAAGCCAACAAATAATTTTTTGAGGAGCTAACAGCTGATGGTGAGCAACTGAACTCAGAATGAGCAGTCAATGAAGACAGCAGTAAATAAAACAGGTTAAGATAAAGGAATGTGGAAGAAGAAAGGAATATTATTGAAGTCAAGCAAATAGGTCATATACTAACAGTAAAAAAGACTTTGCCCAGATCCTGACAATTATAGAATCCCTACAGTGTGGACACAGGCCATTTGGCCCAACAAGTCCACACCAATCCTCCAAAGAGAAACCTACCCAGACCCTTTCCCCTACCCTATTACTCTACATTTACCCCTGACTAATGCACCTAACCTACACATCACTGAACATTATGGGCAATTTTAGCACAGCCAATTCACCTACCTTGCACATCTTTGGATTATGGGAGGAAACCGGAGCACCCAGAAGAAACCACACAGACATGGGGTGAGTGTGCAAACTCCACACAGACAGTTGCCCAACATGAGAATGAGGTGAGACAAGGTGAGAGTTGTAGCAGAGATGCAGTGACCAACAAATATGAAAGCAGGGTAATGATTTATTAGATTTCTGAACTAACCTACAAAGTTCTTGCCTAATTTGCTCATCAGAATGTGACACTCTATCAAAGTTCACTGCTTAGAATGTATAGCGATATTGGGGTTCAGAACAAGGAGCAATTTTCACTCCAAGTAGTAAAGTAGCAGCTCAGCGTGTTCTGGAAGTCATTAATCCAGCAGTGACATGGAATTTGAGAGACAGATCATGCACTTGCCATAGGGACAACACTCCAGGAATGGAGAAGCCTCAGACAAACTGACAACAACTCATATACACATCATTAAAAAACCCAAACGTGTCTGAAATAATAGTGAAATACATGTACAGAGCCTGATGAAAGTAGAACAGCTCAGAATTAGTTCTGTTTATGAATTACATTTTTGTTTTTGATCATGCATATCATACAACTTGGCCAACTCGGAACTTTAGAAATGTTTGCGTGCACTTTTAATGCAAGTAGAGATGTTTGGAGAGATGCATTTGAACATTGTGTATTAATGACTTGCTATAGTTATGTGTTGACTGCATCTGCTGTAAATACAAAATACACCATTGGAAACAAAACGTCTCCACATCAACTTGTTTCACAATTCCCTATCATTCTAATATCCTGGTGTAGGAGAGTGCAGGTTGTAGCAGTGATGAAAAGCCTGGTATTGTCATTATGTTTTAATTTGATGTGGTGTGTGGTTACCAAGCACTGATTTTGGGGTAAAGTATTGCCATGTCTAGGGTGTTGTCCTGTGGTCAAGGATATACCCTGAGTAAATCTAGGCAGAAGAGGCTGTAGTTTCGAAATGTGGTTTATTACACCTCTGTAGCTATTTAAAGGTTACATGGACTCTTAAATATTTTACAGATCAGTAACTAGAAGGAAAGAAAGACAGTCATAAAGTCAAACAGCATGGAAATAGACCCTTCATTCTAATCAGTCCATGCCAAACATAATCTCAAACTAAATTGGTCCCACCAGCCATCTCCTTGCCTTTATCCCTCCAAACCTTTCCTATTCATGTGCTATCCAAATGTCATTGTACTCACATTCACCATTTCCTCAAGGAGTTCATTCCACACCCGAATCATCCTCTGTATTAAAGAAATATGTGTGCTTCCAGCACGAACCATGTCAGAGTATAAATGATGTCTGTTCGAACTCTCAAATTGCCTTCTGTAAATGACCTTGCACCCTCAGTGGCAGTGTTGTATATCAGAATGGATGGATCTTCACTTAGTTTAACCCTTTCACATCATTACCTTGCACAAAACCACAACATTTTCTTGTTCAAAATCCTGAAGTTAAAGTCACCATAAAAATTATTTCATAGCAACTTTGTCTTCAACATTTTCAAAAATACATATGAAACTGTTCACAATTGTACGCTCTCTTAATCCCTGACATTTGGGCCCCTTTGACTGGCCTCATGCAAGTACACAATCATATCCCAGTGGCTGGACCAAAGCTGGAAGGAAGACTGCTATGTTTAATGGAAAAATGCAACCCTTCGATCAGCATTGGCCAATTTCAACTCATAGCAGCTGAGGGTGGGGGGGGGGGGGATGACTTGGCAGGATGATAGACCCTCACTTCGATGCAGTTTCTGCTTTTGTTTGAAATTGTGACTGTTCTTTGACCTTGTCCTATGCAAAGGTAGGTATATTTTAAAGGATTCATGGTCTGCCTTTATCTGTCCTTATATTGGGAGTGGGTTTTGCAGCAACAGTACAGGTGCTGAGTCATGTTTGTAAAGGTTGTTGATTTGCTTACACTCAAATACTTTTTTATCCAGCTCAGTACATTGGAGCAAGGTGAATCAGATGGATGAATACCTCACCTAGCAACGGGGTACACTGAGTAATTTTTGAGCAGAATTTTATGTTTGAGAAATAAAGTGCATCGATCAGTCATTTTCTATGTAGTCACAAACCAATTGCATTGCCTTTTAATGACTCCATAGTTGTCAAATATTTAGCAGATACAGCTCACTTGTCTGTGTCTACAGTTAAATCAGCAGTTTCATGTTTCACAAAGTTAACCAGAAATAACAATGAAGTCATAAGGTAACAACTCCACAGTTGTGAACATAAAAGAATAGGAACAGAAGGAAGCCTTATAGTCATTCATGCAATGATGATGCCAAATTGATCTGTGGGAAGAATGGTTCAGGGTCTCAAAGGAATGAGATCTAACATCTGGCTCTTCTCAAAGTCTCTTTAAACGTGCCTGTCATTTTAATGTGACCAGTAACAAATTGTTGCTGAGAAATGTGTTGCTGGAAAGGCGCAGCAGGTCAGGCAGCATCAAAGGAGCAGGAGAATCAACTTTTCGGGCATAAGCCCTTCTTCAGGAATGGCTTATGCCTGAAATGTCGATTCTCCTGCTCTTTGGATGCTGCCTGACCTCCTGCGCTTTTCCAGCAACAAATTTTTCAGCTCTGATCTCCAGCATCTGCAGTCCTCACTTTCTCCTAGTAACTAATTGTTGACTTGGAACAAACTATATCTTGCTAACTACAATCAACTTAGGCAGTAATTTTCTTTCCTCTACTGTATTAGATAAAGCAGGGACTATAATGCTTTAGAGAGAATGATGGCAGCAACTTCATCAGCTCATACAGTGCAGTGAGTTGGCAAGCCCATGCAATACTTTCCCACCCAATCTGCATATCCCTGATTCTGTCAAAACTCCAGTAATCCAGCAAACTCAGCCTGGAAGATACCCAACAACTGACCATTCTCAGCCTATCTTACTTGTAGGAATTTAAAGGGATAACATGTTATTTGACCATGGAAGAAAATTGCAGGAAAGAAGTCATGTGATGAACCTCCAGGAATATATTGAATCTGAGGTGATAACCTGAACCTCAAAGTCAAGAGTCCTAAATCCCAGGACGTTTGCACTTTGCTGTAATTGGTGAGTGGATGTGCTCTTTCAGTTACCTCATGCAAGTGTCTGTCCATTAAAAGAAGACCAGCAAGAAGAGACAGAATTCAAATATACAACTAAGGCAATTCTTCTTCTTTGGTCTGAAGAAGACCACTCTGTGAAAAATTGGCTATGGAAGATTGGAACTTGATGGATTTTTTTTGGTATTGGTTCAAACTTCCATTATTTTAAGTTTATAAACCATTACCGTCAAGTTCCAGCCAGAATGGAGATGAATGAGTAATTAGGTAAGGTGAAGGGCTTTTGCCCGAAACATCGATTTCACTGCTCCTTGGATGCTGCCTGAACTGCTGTGCTCTTCCAGCACCACTAATCCAGAAATAGATGAGTAATTGTCCTATCAATCAGATCCTGAGGCCAGACTTGCTATAAGTGACTAGAATTGATTTTATGCACATAATTTTGATTGTGTAATTCTCCTCCAATCATGGAAGCTTTACTGGAAAAGTAGCCCTGGATTCTTCATCTGCGGATTTTGCTGTAATTTTGTTCTGTGTTTCTTAAATCACAGAGACTTTGTTTAACTAGATTCTTTAGAACTTTGCTGAGTAAGTAAACTCTATTCACTGTTTAAACAGGACTTGACGAGAAGTGATGGCCCAGCAGCATTATCACGAGACTATTGACCCAGGGAATGTTCTGGGGACCTAGGTTTAATTCCTGCCATGAGATATGGTGAAATTTGAATTCAATAAATATCTGGGGTTAAGAGTCTATGATGAAAAAACCATTGCTGATTATCAGTGAAAGACCCTTCTGGTTCACTAATGTCTTTTAGGGAAGGAAATTGCCATTCTTACTGGGTCTGGCTTACATGTGACTCCAGACCCACAGCTGATGACACTTAACTGTCCTCTGGGCAATTAGGGATAGGTAATAAATGCTGGCTTGGCCAGTGATGCCCACATCCTGTGAATGAATTAAAAAAAACTCAGTTCACTCTGAAATAATCATCTTTTGCTCCATGTCCTCCACAGCCTCTAACTCTCTGGCTATCCAAATCAGAATCAACTCTAGAGTAGGACAAATTGGAGGAAAGATTTAGGAAGAGCTGGGAGCTATGGGGGTGGGGTGGTGGGATTGGGGTGGGGGGGGGTGGGGGGGGGGAGGGGAGTGTCCTTCGGATAGGTGAGAGTGGCACCATAGAGTCATAGTCATAGAGATGTACAGCATGGAAACAGACCCTTCAATCCAATGTGTCCATGCTGACCAGATATCCCAACCCAATCTAGTCCCACCTGCCAGTACCCTGCCTATATCCCTCCAAACCCCTCCTATTCATATACCCATCCAAATGCCTCTTAAATGTTGCAATTGTACCAGCCTCCACCACTTCCTCTGGCAGCTCATTCCATACACGTACCACCCTCTGTATGAAAAAGTTGCCCCTTAGGTCTCTTTTATATCTTTCCCCTCTCATCCTAAACCTATGCCCTCTAGTTCTGGACTCCCCGACACCAGAGAAAGGACTTTGTCTATTTACCCTATCCATGCCCCTCATACATTTGTAACCTCTATAAGGTCACCCCTCAGCCTCTGATGCTCCAGGGAAAACAGCTTCAGCCTGTTCAGCCTCTTCCTGTAGCTCAAATCCTCCAACCCTGGCAGCATCCTTATAAATCTTTTCTGAACCCTTTCAAGTTTCACAACACCTTTCTGATAGGAAGGAGACCAGAATTGCATGCAATATTCCAACAGTAGCCTAACCAATGTCCTGTACAGCCACAACATGACCTTCCAACTCCTGTACTCAATATTTTGACCAAGAAAGGAAAGCATACCAAACACCTTCTTCACTATCCTATCTACCTGAGACTCCACTTTCAAGGAGTCATGAACCTACACTCCAAGGTCTCTTTGTTCAGCATCACTCCCTAGGATCTTATTATTAAGTGTGTAAATCCTGCTAAGATTTACTTTCCCAAAATGCTGCATCTTGCACTTATTTCATTTTCAGCTTACTTTGAAACTGGCAAGGTAAAAATTAATGCAAAGAAGCTTCATGGATTGGTAACCCATCCTCCCCAAGGACCGCACAGTGTGTTTTCCAAAACAGAGACCCACACAATATGACTTGTCTTGGAACTTGCATTCCCCCTTGGGTAATCCATGAACACAATGATATTAAACTCACTCTATGCTTCAAGTTCATTCTTCAGACTTGGTTGTCATTTGCCACAGTTGGGTTTGATTGCCCATTGCCGTAGTCCCACAGGCACTGTGGGCATTCTGTTCATTGAAAGTGGCCAAGGTGACTGACAGGTGCTGACTAAGTGGATCTTTCTTCACAGAGAACTCGAGTCTATTGAGAGTGAATTTCCTGTGGCAATGTGTCCGTTGATGCTACTGTTTTTTGGGCCAGGAGATATTTGACAGGATTGGACGACTGGCCAGTGCAGCAGTTATCAGCTTCTGTCACGGCGTTGGTAATGCAAACACCTTCGCAGTCCCACAGTTGGACAATGATGGAGTCAAGCAGGTGCCAGTATCTGGAGTGAGGTGTTGCCATTAGATCTTGTATTTGTCTTTCTCATCAAACAGGGTGTTCAGAGCGACCAGGCCATATAGAATTTTACAGCAGAGATGGAGGCCATTTGTCCCATCATGCCTGTACTGGCCCCCATAAGAGTTGCTTAGCTGGTCCCTTTCTCCAAGCCAACTTCTGTGGCCCTCTAACTTCTTCACTTTCAACTGTGCATCCAGCTCTCTTTGAAACTGCCTGTGGAATCCACCTCCTATTGTCAGTCAAAAGGTCAAATGAAAAGCATTGTGCAATTGTTAAGTGCCTTACTGCCTTGGTTACTAAATGTCAGCAAAATTACCAATCCAGACTTCCAGCAAGTCACCTGATTCCTGTGTATAGTACTTCGCAATACTGTCATCAGCACCGGAGATCTGCAAGATCAGCCCAGAGTTCACATTTGAAAACATGCACAGCTTGAAACCACCTTGAGATGGGCACGTCAGGACTAGGTTCACCAAATGGAGTGGTCCAAAGCCCAGAAGATCAAAACTAGACATTTCTTCCGGAGGACTCCATTGTCATATTTATGCACGCAACCTTTATTGTATCCTTTCCACACCAATCATGCAGCTTGGGAGGTGGAGGTTGACATTCCAGTTATTAGCCCATCAGTACATTAATAGGCAAGCCTGAGACTGACCCATCCATTTTGCTGAGGAATAAGAACTCCTCCTTCTCTAACAAGAAAGACAGGTTTCAATGATGACAGGTGTAAGCCCTCACGAGACAGCATCAGACTAATGTGGGAGTTATCTTTGTCACTGGATACTCTTTTTCAGCTTTGTGATCTTCAAGCTCTGATGAGCTCCGTCTGCTCTCCTCCCCGCATCCCACTCCATGTTCAAGCCTCCCCCTTCCACCCTCACCTCTCCAACCCACTTTTGTGATGCCCAAAACTCCTTTCCCACTCTAAATTCCCCTGGCTACCAACCAGGACATCACATCCTCAGAAACCACACCACAGCCCAACTCAACCCTAGAAGGCTGCATTAATGCCATTGGGGATTTTATCAATGGGTTTATTTAGTCTCCTCCCTCCAGGAAATTGATAAGAACTTGCTGACCCATTTATGTTTACTTGTGGATCTGTCTCCCCTGACTTGTTATGTATTGGTCACCTGGGAAGACGCCCTGAATTAGGCCTTTGGTTGGCTAAATTGACTCGCCAACTTGGGAAGCTATCCCAACACAGCTCCCTGGTGATTGTACCACCTCTTATCAGCTCTCATACACCAGCCACCATTATTAACACCAAGATTTCTAGTTTCTAATTTTGCCTTTCCGCAGACATTACTTCGGCACAGGGAGTGGAGCTCAGGATTACTACTTAATCCTGAAGTGGTCTTAATGGATCAACCAGTTGTTTCCTTGCCGATTCTCATGGGTCAATGATCCCTGAGCAATTTGCTGTGAATATTTTCAAGCATTGGCTGATCTCCTGTGAGTATTTTCCCATATATTCTATTCTTATTTCCAATTTTACAGCTTATATCTTTTACGAGAAAAATATATCGGTTGGCCATGATGGCAGAGTAAATTAAGCTACCAATCATAATCCCCTGTTTGCTTGGGCTGCTGTCTGTAATTGTATAACTACGGCTGTTTTCTTTTTAATTATCCATCCATACCAGTAGCAGCAGCTTTGTGTAGAATCAGGAGTTTTGCATTAGGAGCAGTAAATTGATGCCAGAAGTGAAATGGGTCTCTGGATAAGGGAAACAACACTCAAAACTGATGGCATCTAAACACTCACTAATGTCTTGCAATTTGCTGCAATATTAAAGGAATGAAAGATTAATGCTTCTGACAGATCGAAAATTGAATTTATTTCATGGAAGCAAGTTCCAAAATGTTAGCAGGAGATTAAAATAGGAAAAGCTGAGTCAAGATTGAAAACACTATAATTAGAGAGGTATGGACCATGTGCTGGCAGATGGGATTAGATTAGAATGGCATCTTAGTCAGTGTAGACATGGTGGGCCGAAGTGCCTGTGACCTGTGCTGTATAATTCTGTGGTTTAAATTCTATGGTAATATCATAACTGGGACCACATACCCTCAATAGAAGAGAGCTGGAAATGATGTTATTATTAACTTATAAGCTTATTATTAATTTACACTGTTTATAAGATAGACTGCATTGTGTTGTGTTGTGTTTCATGGTCAGAGTATCAGTATGACACCCTTTTGATATCATTGTATCAAACCTTGTTAATTCCTTCAGCCTTATAGTGGATACGGTAACTTTCATCTTTCTAAGGCATTTAGCAATTGAGCGACCGAGTAATGAGAAAGGGAATGGCCAATGAAAGTCCTGCTCTTGCATCCAAAACCCTGTTACCATGATCCTACCCACACTCACCCACGTCCAGCTAGAATATGATGACTTCTGACAAAGGTTCTGTAGCTCTGTGCTCTTCAACATGTAGATCACAAACAACTGGTCAATCACAGAATCTCTGAGAGTTAACTTCACTGGCCATCTGGATTCCCTCCTTACTCATGCACCAATTGTCATGCCACGGCAACCCTTCCACTTCTAGAAGCTGTATGGCTGGAGAAAAATGTATGGCCTTAACAGGCTTGGTCAACTCCATTGCAACATGTTTCAGTTTAGTCCAGATGGACTATCATCTTTGGGCAAAGAAAGTTTTTTGCAGCAACACACGAAAAACAAGCAAAATAAATATATTAGGAACTGAGCGTGAAACCAGTACATTAGAAACACAAAAGGGTATTTTGCTCATCATGGACTGTCTACAAGAGCAACTTAGCTCATCCTGTTCCTCTGACCTTTCTCTTGGAACTGTTTGTTTTTTTTCTCTTCAGTTGTTTATTTAATAGCTCCTTGCAGAGCAAAAAAAATACACTTACAATGTGAGCAGGGCAACTCAACCGGGGCCTCAGTTACAAATCAGATTCACAAAGGTGCCCTCCCATGCCTCCACATTTGAAAGCAGCCACTACATTCTGGATGTACCAGAGGCACAAATCCAGATGTCAGCTGCAGCATGACCTGTGACACAGTTATAAACTTGAAAAAACAATGAGGAGGAATGAACCTAGACCATCAAAAACAAACAAGAACGGCTGAGAAGTGAAGGTGTTGGACTGCTCATCCATTGTGCTTTGTATGCCTGGGTTTAAATTCCACTCCTGTCATTCTTATAGAGTCATACAGCATAAAAACAGATCCTTTGTCCAATCAGTCCAAGTTGACCACATTCATAAGCTAAACTAGTCTCACCTGCCTGCTCCTGGCCTATATTCCTCCAAACCATTCCTATTCATGAACTTACCCAAATGTCTTTTAAACATTATAACTGTACCTGCATCCTTCACTTTCTCTGCAAGTTCATTCCACTTCACAAATCACTCTCTGTGAAAAAAGTTGCATCTCATGCCCTTTTAAATCTTTCTCCTCTCACTTTCAAAGTATGCCCCCTAGTTTTGAACTTCCCCAGCCAAGAGAAAGACTCTTCTCATTCACTTTATTTATGTTGCTCATGATTTCATAAACCTCAATAAGGTCACCCCACAACCTCCGATGCTCCAGTGAAAAAAGTCCCAGTCTTTCCAGTCCCTGATTATATCTCAAACCCTCCATTCCTGGCAACATCTGGTAAATCTTTTCTGATCCCTCTTCTGTTTAATAATATCCTTCCTATAACGGGAAGATCAGAACCGCACTTAGTATTCCAGAAGAGACCTCACCAATGTCCTGTGCAACCGCAACATGATGCTCCAACTCGTTTTGGGAAGTGTCTACTATTGCCATCCATCTTTGGGTCAGTAAGCTTTCCAAAGGCAGGAAGGAGAGATCAAATCCAGAGTGCGACACAGGCTGAGGATGTAGTTTGGGGGATTTGGGGCAATGTGTGAATTCGTGAAGAAGGGAAGAGGTGCTATTTGTTTGCTTTATTTTGGGCTCATCATTTGTACAGGATAAAGTACAGGCCAGGATCAGGGGCCCAGCACAAAAGAGTGACATCACCTTAACTGTAATTTCATTGGTTGATGATTGCTACTAATTTAACAATCTGTTCTAGGCCCTTTCAGATTAAAGGTAAAGAGGGGAAATATTTACAGGCCATAAACTAAAGGTCACTATGAAATTTAAAAATCCAATTAAGAGCTAAGTAACTAAAATTGAGCTGCTGAACCAGACGATATGTTGTAACTGCAAGATGTGAGAGCTAGAGGACCCCACTGTGGTTCATAGTGACCACATCTGTAGCAAGTGTTGGTTGCTTGTAGAACTCTGGCTCAGAGTTGATCTGGAGTCTCAGCTTCGAAAGCTGCAATACAACAGGAAGGGGGAGAGTTACCTGGATACTATGTTTCAGAGGCAGTCCCACCTTTTAGATTAACTACCTCGAATTCAGTCAGTGGTCAGGGACAAGAGGGTATGACTGCAAGTGAGACAAGTAGAGGTATACAGGAGGCAGTGCTGAAGGAACCTCAGCCTTTGCGCTTGTCTAACAGGTTTGAGATTGTTGCTCCCAGTGTGAATGGGAGTGAGGCCTGTAGGGAGGATGAGCAAACTAAACATAGCACCATGACACAGGGAACTATTCAATAAGTGGGGAGATAGAGAAATGTAGTTGTAATGGGGATGTTATAGACAGGGGAAATAGACACTGTTCTCTGTGGCCAGGATCAAGAGTCCCAAGGCTGTGTTGCCTGCCTGATGCTTAGGGGTCAGGATATCCCCTCTGAACTTGAAGTAGGAGGGGAAAGATCCAATTGTCGTGGTCCATGTAGACAGAGGAAAGAGGTTCTGCTGAGGGAATATGAACAGCTGAGGGTTAACTTAAAAAGCAGAGGCAAAAAGTTAATAATCTCTGGATTACTATCTGAGTCACCAGCAAGTCGGCACTGGGTCAACAAAATTAAGGAGGTAAACAAGTGGCTGAGAGACTGGTTTGGGTGAAACAAGTTTGAATTCTTGGAACATTGGCACCTGTGCTGGGAAGGCGGGAAGAATGGGATGGGCTGCTCCTGAATCATATTGGGACCAGAGTCTTGGCAAATCGCATACCGATGTTAAACAAAATTGGGAGGTGTGGTGGTTAGGTTCAATTGTGTAGAGAAGATTTACAAGGATTTTGCCAGGGTTGGAGGATTTGAGCTACAGAGAGAGGCTGAACAGGCTGGCAGTTTGACACTAATTATGGAAAACATTAAAGATGGGAGGGCTCAGCAGAGGCTCTTAAAGTTTCCAGAACAACTAATAGGGCAGAGAGTATGGAAAGGGTCAGTCATAGCAGCTAAGGGGCTTTCAAAGACCAACAGAGTGCTACAAAAAATGAAAGAAGAAGGCAGAAGATTAATAAGGGTAAGCTAGCCAGTAAGATAAAGGAAGACTGTAACAGTTTCGTTAGGTGTATAAGAAGTAAAAAGAAAGGCAAAAGTGGATATTGAGCTGCTGGAAAATGATGCTGGACAAATAGAAGTGTGGAACAAGGAAATGGTTGAGGAACTGAATAATTACTGAAAAAGGCTAATGTAATGTCCCTTTTTAAAAGGGGAGGAGGCAGGAGATAAGAAACTATAGACCAATGACCCTGACCTGGGTTGTTGGTAAGATTTTAGAGTTCTGAAATGAAGAATGAATTGCAGAGTCCTTGGAAGTGCATGGTAAAAAATAATTATGTCAAATAGCTGTGTCAATAGCTGTGTCATGTCTGACAAATCCATTATAATTCTTCGAGAAGGTAACCAGTAAGTTAAACAAAGGAGAAACAGTGGATGTGATCTATTCAGCTTTCCAAAAGGCTTTTGATAAGGTACTGCATAGGAAGCTGCTACATAACATCAGAGCCCATGGTGTTAGCAGCAAGGTACTGTCCTGGATAGAGGAGTGGCTGAGTGGCAGAAGGCAGAGAGTGGCAGAAGGCAGAGAGTGGCAGAAGGCAGACAGTGGCAGTAAGGGGGTATTTTTTAGGAAAAGATGAAATTTGAGAGTAAGCTAGCTAATAATAGTGCCTAGGAGAAAGTGAGGTCTGCAGATGCTGGAGATCAGAGCTGAAAATGTGTTGCTGGAAAAGCGCAGCAGGTCAGGCAGCATCCAAGGAACAAGAGCTTCGACATTTCGGGCCGAAACATTGAATCTCCTGTTCCTTGGATGCTGCCTGACCTGCTGCGCTTTTCCAGCAACACATTTTCAGCTAATAATAGTGCCTAGTTGAGTTCCACAGTTGGGACCACAACTATTCACATTATACATTAATGATCTGGATGAAAAAAAGGGGAACATTGTTGCTAGGTTTGCAGCTGATATAAAGATAGGTGGAGGGACCAGTAATATTGAGGGAGCAGGGAGTCTGTAGAAGGACTTGGACAGTGGGTAAAAAAGTGTCAGATGTGGGAATATAATGTGAGAAATTGTGAGGCTATGCACTTTGATTGAAAGAGTACAGGCATAGACTATTATCTAAATGGGGAAAGGCTTCAGAAATCTGAAGCACAAAGGGATTTGGGAGTCCTAGCTCAGGAATCTGTAATGGTTCAGTTGGCAGTTAGGAAGTGTGGTGTTGTTGTGGCTTTAAGAGGTTATTGCTCTGAGTTTTTGTTTGAAGAGATGTTTTAAGGCAGAAGTGACAAGTAGTCTGTCAGGACCGCTGGAATAAACAGCTTGTGAGGCCTTGGAGCTATTACTCAAAAGTTGGAACAATAGAAGCAGCCTGAAGGGTATGGTCAAACTCCCACAGAATGAGGAATCTGTTAGTTTAGCTTTCAGCAGAATCTGGGGGTGTTGCGAAAAGCTGCCACATTTTTCTTTGGATTTCTCATTGTTTTTTGGTGTTGTTTCCTCTTAGATTGTCTCATGCGCAGTAATCCAATCTATTTTCTGAATTTGCCTTTTGCCAAGGGTGTGTTTATGGGATGATGCTATATTGGAACAGTTAATTAGTGATGGTTACTCTGTCTATTGTTTTGTAAAATTTCCAAATGAGTTAAATTATTCCAATTCCTTCTTTATTTTGTTTTATTTTAACTATAGTGGATGAATAAACCATGGTTTGCTTAAAATCAGTAGCTTGACTAATCGCATTGCACCTGGAACACAACAGCTTACATTTACCTTTAAAATAAGAAGAGGTTTGGGTCTAGACTTTCTTCTGAATATTTTGTGGAGGTTTGATCTGGTCCATAGGAAAAGACAAATAAAATGATACCATTCATTTCATGAGAGCTAGATGACAAGAGCAGAAATGTACTGCTGAGACTGTAAAAAGCTCTGGTTGAATCACATTTGGAATGCTGTGAGCAGTTTTGGGTCTCACATTGAAAGAGGAATATGCTGGAGTTGGAGGGGATCCAGATGAGATTTGCAAGGATGATCCTGGGGGTGAAGGGTCTATAATATGAGGACCGGTTGAGGTCTCTGAGTCTGTACTCAATATTTAGAAGAATGAGATGGATCTGATTGAAACTTACAAAATACTTAGAGGCCTGGATAGAATGGATCTGCAGAAGTTATTTCTGCTAATAACATAAACTAAGATCTGAGACACCCTTTTGAACTGAGAGGAGGAGGAATTCCTTCAGCCAGAGGGTAATGAATCTGTGGAACTCATTGTCACAGAGGGCCATGGAGGCCAAGTCTTTGAATATTTTTAAGACAGAGATAGTCTTGATTGGTAAAAGAATCAAAGGTTACGGGGATAAGGCAGGACAATGGGATTGAGAAACTTATCAGTCATGATGGAATGGCAGAGTAGACTTGATAAGCCAAATGGCCTATTTCTGTGCCTGTATCTTATAGTCTCATGGTCTATTTAGCACTAAAAAAAACCACCCGTTTATATTCTCTTTGAGTAGATCATGGGATGCACTTAAACTCAAAAAGTGACCTTATGTTTGAAAGGTTGGAGACACTTGTACTGCTAGAACCATACTCCTCTGATGTGACCTAATAACTTAAGATTATCCCAGATCTTTAAGTCCCTGAGGATTTTAATGTACATAATAGTTAATTGTAGTAAATATCTGTTTGATTCTCAATACTGCAATATTCACACTCAGCCTCTAAGTTATGGGGGATAAAATAAACAATGCTTCATAGATAAAATGTTCCTTACGAGACAGACTAATAACATGGTAGCAGTGTAAATACTTCGGGTTGAGGGACCCTTCCTCAGAATTCCTCCTTGACCTGAGCCATTAACTCTGATTTCTCTCCACAGCTGCTGCCAGTCCTGCTGAGCTTTTCCAGCAATTTCTATTTTTGTTTCTGATTTACAGCATCTGCAGTTCTTTCCGTTTTTATCATGGTAGCAGTGGTGGTTGTCTACAAAAGTCCTCAGTATCTTGGTGGCATATATTTGGACAAGTTTCTTGACTGGGATAGTTTTCTCAATCATGCATTAATTGAATTCATTTTTGAAGGCTAATTGGACAACAACTATGGGCAACAGAGAGTTTGGACAAAAAGAGCGTTCCTTGCCCTTACGGAACATCAATTTCTGTGAATATAGACAGCTGATTGATCTGTAGATAGGGCAATGATAACTTGGAAAAGAGTTACACTTTTTTGATTAGAATGCAAATCTCTTCAAGATAAAAGAAGTTCCAAAGATTGCTTTAATAAAAAATGATGAAACACATGCTTGAGCTGAAACAAATGGCCTCTACAATGCAATTTTCAAATCTGGAAAGGTAGAATGCTCTATGTCTGTCAATTGATGCATAAGTAACAGTTTTGCAGAACAATTGGCTGCAAAGTCTTTGTTCCTAATTTAAACTGAAGCAAAGTCAGGAATACATGACTGAACATTGTACAGTACAGGAATCATATATGGCAGAAAACTCACAATGGATTGAGCATTCAGTGACACCCATACTGTATTGCAACTATTTAAATAACATTTACATAGCACTATTTTACAGATCAAGTGATAAAAGATTCCAGGAAATGTACTCTAAAAATCTTAAAAATCACACAACACTAGGTTATAGTCCAACAGGTTTAATTGGAAGCATACTAGCTTTCGGAGCAACACTCTTCATCAGATGGTAGTGGAGGGCTCAATCCTAACACAGAATTTATAGCAAAAAATTTACAGTGTGATGTAACTGAAATTATAGAAATCTTGCTTTCCATTTAGAAGCGTGGCTTCACAGAATTAGTACATTAAATCTTTCCATCGATAATCAGAATAATCCAGAAAAGATCTGGAATGGTCTCAGATAAAAAAAAGATTCGACAGAGTCAAACTCATGTCATATAGACAGCAACACCAAGGATCCATGGGCCAATTTGTCTGAAGCTGCCACATCAAAGGGCTAAGCATAACTTATCTGAAGAGGAACTTTCAAAGAGCTGCATTGAGACAGTCATCATTTCTCCACAAATAAAACCTTTATTTGGAATAAAGATTCTGACCCAGCTACCAATGGCTCACAACTTGGATACTGTTCCACCTAATGTGGTCCACTATTATTAAACTATCAACCAATATTACATGCAAGGATAGAGAATTCCCGCAAGCCACAGTTTGTCTCAGGTGGTCAATCCATCAACAAATATCCCGGAGTGCCTTAGGAACAGGTGATCAAACTGTTCCACCCAACAGCAGTCGTGAGTTGCTTTCAAAATCTATTTTCATATCCTTTCTTTGTGTAACTGTTTTTGAGTCATTGAATTGTCTTTCAATTCCATTAGTGTCCTGCTATTGTCAGAGGCATTTTCTCTGGCCTCTTTGACAAGGTTATGCTTGAAGAAACACAACCAACTGTCTGGGATGTTATCTCCAACATCTTTATTCACTTCAATGAACAAGCAAAGAATACATTTTTTATAGTCATAGCAACAATGAACCATCGTTCCCTCACAGCTCCAGCACTGTCTAAAAGTTACTTTGCGGACATAAGCAAAATCAGATCTTGACCAATATTTTCCCATCCTGCCTGCCTGTTCTCAATTCCACAGTGCAGTTTTTTTGGTCAGGGTGTTGATTTCTCCTGTGATATTCCATTCCACCACCATGGGACAGACACAATACACATGACTCCACCACAACCAGCTTACATTTATACATATGAGAGAAATGCAATCACAGTCAAAAGAATTAGCTTTATTGTCACATGTACTCACATGAGTACAGTGAAAAGTTTACAAGTCACCATTTACAGCACATTGTAGCTACAAAGGTATTTAGGCACAGATTCTTAAGAAAAAGAATAAGAAAATAAAAAGAAATCTAGCATTGAAGACCTTCAAAAGCACAAAATCATAGTAATAAATTAGAGAAATAAACAGATAAAAGGTTCAGGAGATCAGTTCTTCCATGATAACATAACAAAGAGAAGAAAAGAAATTTAAAAAAAGAGAATTTCTGACAAAGGGCACTTAGTCTATTTCACGACTCTGGGCTTGATTCATAGTGATTAATGCAATAAAAAACTAAATAATACATTGGCTTGCAGAGCTTTTGCGTGTGTGTGCTTTTGAGTATGTCTCAGTACTGTTTTCCATCTTTAGAAAGCAGCTCCGGGGCAAGATATAAAGGCCACACCATTGATAATGTGAACTCAAGAATGTATGAAAGTCTGCCAAGTCAACAATAATTGCAAGCTGGTGTTAGCAAAGTTCATCAATCCAACAAAACCTTTAACTGATATGGTTTGTGAAACCTACCCAAATGCTGTCCAATGTTTCTTGATATCTGCAAAGCATGTGGTACCAAGAGACATTGGGCACACACATTCCAAAGATCAAACCAGACCTCAGAACACAATACAGCAGACCAACAGATGGTACAACATCACAATGCTGACAGCAAGCAGAATGTTGACAAGGTGCACATATGAAAACATATCAATAAGGTTCAGATTCAACTAAGCAAATGGTAAAGTTCAGATGATGATCCAGCTTTCTGTGTTGTTAATATATTGCAGTATGTCAACTGTATAAAGTAATCAGAGGCTTTTGCAGTCATTAATATCATATGTCCTGAAAAAGCAGGGCAATACACAAAAAACTTAAATCAACACAAAAGCTAGTACCAACATATTACTAACACACACATACCTTAGCAAGTGGCTCTCCTTGTACAGGTTCATAGCAAATCATACCTGACAACCAGTTATGACACCTGATTGGGGCAATGCATTGGAAATCAATCCCCATTACTCCTGGAGTCACCACAGAAGTTAAATGTTTTATAAAAGTATGCAAAATTCCCCAATTTGCCTGTCTTTTAGGTCCAGGTTGACAGAATGCACAGACTGTACTTAGCAGGGACTGTTAGGTTCTAGCTACAGATAAAATGGCTATCCATTCACATATGACACTACTTTTTAAAACTCTAACCCGCTTATAAATCTCTCTTCATGCACTCATCCAAACAGAGAGGAAAAAGCATGGGCAGATGGCAGTTTAATAGCTGCAGTTTCACTCAGAGATACTTTTGGCTTGTCAGGGCTTGCTGCTTCTTGATCCTCCTTCTCCAGGTGCTTTCCCTTGCCTGCAAGAGGTACAGGGTGAGTGATACACACTCATAAAGTCTCGGACTGATTGATTAAATACCAAAGCTTATAGCCATCGGTAAGGGGAAAAAAACTGGCTATTTTAGGCTTGAAGTGATTTTTTTACTGCAGTGAAAAGGATAGCTCCTTCCTTCTCCAATGACTTCTGACCAACCATTCACACCAAAGGTTCAAGCAAAACATACAGCATGTACTACCAATCAATGATCGCTAAGTGTCAACCAACAAAGCAAGATTTTCATAATGTATTGATACATTTTAGTAAAATACCAATGAAGAAGAGATTACGATTCACAGCGCAACTTATCCTTAGAATGCAAGTGAGAGGACATTTGTCCAGAATCCAATTTTCTAACTGTACTAATGAAAGAGGTACTGGACTGAGTACCTCTGTGGGCAGAGGTTGTAAGTTAGAAATCCAAACACAAATAGTTGGATACTAGCAAAGGATTCTAAAATATACGACCAGTCCAGATTATACAAAGTCCTACATTGAATTTTAAACCCTTGAAAGTTTGAATCAGTCAATGTTTTCATTTCTGAATGTCCTACTCAATTTTATAATACCCTTTTGAATTGATTTCAGGAAAGGAATTGATGAACATCTGTCCGGAAGGCTCTTTAATGTTGGTCCATCCATAAATAAAAGGATGTGTGAATTCCTTGGATTTTTGCGAATGTCCATATTTAATTAAAAATTCACTTGAGATTTAGGATAGTCCAAGGTATAAAGTAAGAACACAAGGTCATAAACATGATTTGTAGAAGCCAGTAAGTATCTAATTTTAAAAGTAATGAATTAAAATTCATAATATGTTGGAATATGATTTTGATAGTGAGAAGACTAATAGGAGATAAAAATTGTGCAGAATTTTTATGGTTATCAATTGGCATATTTTGCAAGGAAGGGGTATGGGTGGACAGAGGTATAAAATAAACTTAGTCATAAAGTGCTCCAAGACTGAAAAAACTCAGTCAATGTGACCTGAACATTTGAGATAAGTTCAGGCTGTTCTATGAGGAATCCTCTTGACACTGGTAAACGTAACTGTGAGAACATTGTTTAAAGAGCAGAAAATTGACAGCTCCAATTATCAAGCTTGTCCCCCACCTCCAACTCCTATCATCCCCACTTAAAGCCCTGACAGCCTTTGTGGAGTGTGTCCTCCAGTATATTACAGACTCATTCAATCACCTGAGGAAGGAAGCAGATTGGTGATTTGCTATCTTTAGCTTTTAAATCAGAACTGGCTACAAATCAAATCTTCAACTTGACTACTGCTTCGAAAAACAGGACTATTGAAGAAAACACAGATTTTCTAACTTTACTTATTTTCATTTCTTCTGTATTAGGTCTTCTTTCAAACATTAATACATTAATTGCGACACAGCACAAGTATTGAATCTACACAATGGGACCAAGCCTCAGTGTGCTGTTGTCATGGTGTCCAGCTGTTTCTGTGCTGCTTTGCATTCAGGTTTTTCAGAGAGGCACTGTATTCATGCACCTTAATTTTAAATTAGTTCAGAAGCAAGGTGAATAAAACTGAAATATTCAATAAAATATAAACAATATATGAATTGTCATTATGACTAGGTGAGGAGTGAAGTATCGGATTCTTTTTAACCCTGTTTGGCCACAATGAAGATTTCTTTTAGCACACAGCTCTATCACAACTCAATTCAAATACAGTACTGGTCAACACTTAGATGTCAATTACAAAGATTTCCTGAGTGAAAGAAACAGGAATGTTATTACTTACTAATCCTAACATAAGTAACAAAATGCAACCTCAAAAACATACATACTATAACAAGTATGAAGTTTAAAAAGGGGAGAGACTTTAGTGCAAAGAAGGCAGCTTGAAAAGTCTTTAAAGTCCTTGATGTATTAAGTTTTAACTTGAGGCCTTGGCTGTTTAATTGGTTTCCTTTGTTCATTCTCTCCCACTACGTCATGTGTACTCCCTGGTAGTGCAGCTGGTGTGGAGGGAGATTGTATGGCAGTGGAGCCTTTTGGTCCTAAAGGTTTGGTTGGGCAGCCCAGTGCATGTTTCTGTTTGGGTGGTCCAGACATACTAAGGCTCTCCGTGTCAGGGTAAAGAAGCCCCTCCTTGGCTTTAAATTCCAAGATTCGAGAGGTGGAAGTGGAGAGCCCAGTTTTCTCCGCAGCATCTGGACATGATTGTCACTGCACGACAGGAGAAATGCAGTGGATTTCTTCAACCTGAAAATGATAGAAGTACAGACAGAACATGGAAACCAAAAGAGAGAGAAGGCATCACTGTCAATGGTTAGAAGTGGCATGCAATGAATGAGACATTCAGCAGGGGTCACTGTGGCAGTTACGGTGGAATGAAGAATGGTATTTAACTTGGTTGGCAGGGCATGGATGCCTCGGTATCTCTAAAAACTCTGCCCCAGTCTACTCTTGCTGCAACCAGCATTCTCTCCTCGTAGAGAGTGAGGAGTTGAATGTTAGGCATTCCTCCATTCATACAGTTCTCTCTGGCCAGTCATAGGCTGTTTTCTCCTGTAATGAGAGACAGGGAGAAATTGAGTGAAATGAAAATGGAGGGAACAGCTTTTTGAGCTGATGTACATAGTCAAAAGGTAGTGAGATGTTCCAAGTAAGTAAACAGCACAGTGGACTGCAGCATGCTTTATTCCTGATGAAGGGCTTTTGCCCGAAACGTCGATTTCGCTGCTCGTTGGATGCTGTCTGAACTGCTGTGTTCTTCCAGCACCACTGATCCAGAATGCAGCATGGAAAGGTGGGATTCTGAGTGTGGTGACTGAGGGAAGATGTTGCAGGCAATAGTATTGGTGACGGAGCTTGAGCCTCCGTGAGAGGTACAGTAGCAGAGATAGAATGTGTGATGATATATGCCTTTAGGAGGGAAATGTTTTGTCCTGTTTCTTTTAAAGACAGGTGTTGTAAGTCTGCTCCATGGAAAGCAAACTAAATAGTTTTAGTTTTTTTTAAAAAATTAGACAGAAGAAGCATAAGTTGGTGGTGTGAGGCTCCTACAGAGCCAGGGTTTTAGTTTTTCTTTCTGTTGTTGAAATTGTGCTTTTTGGAGTTGAAGCCACTTATTACAGCTCTCTCTTTGCTCCTGCAAAAGCTCCTCTCTGCTGCTAGATCAATTTTGTCATTGTTCCTTCTACTGGACTGGACGAGATAGCAAGTGGGGAAAATCTGTTTTGCTGAATTTGCCTTTGCTAAGGGTATGTTCACGGGGTGCTGTATATTGAAACAGTTGATGAAAGTCTGGTTTGCCTCATAGACTGGACTGTATTCACAATACTGTGGAGTTTTGTTACAGTCCTGGGCAGAGCATTTGTGATACCGAGCTATGAGGCATCCATAAAATCACAGAGTCATAGAGATGTACAGCATGGAAACAGACCTTTTGGTCCAACTCGTCCATGCCGACCAGATATCCCAATCCAATCTAGTCTCACTTGCCAGCACCTGGCCCATCTCCCTCCAAACCCTTCCTATTCATATATCCATTTAAATAATACATTATTATGTTAAATATTTTGATAGAGTTAAAGTTATTGCCAACTGTTTTTATTTGCATTTTAACTGTGGTGTAAGAATAAAGTGTGTTTTGCTTAAAGCCAAGTTGTTTGACCAATCAAATCCTATTTAGAATGAAATACTTTACACTTGTCTTTTCGTCAGATGTAGATTAGGGTCTATTCTATCTCCTTGATATGTTGAGATGGAATAAAGAAAGAGATAGAGTGCTTGGTGGTGTGGTGTAAAGATAACAATCTCTCCCTCAACATCGGCAAAGTGAAAGAGTTGGTCACTGACTTCAGGAAGCAAGGAGGAGGACACACCCTATCTACATCAATGGAGCTGAGGTGGACAGTGCCATATTCTCAGGAGTGACAATCACCAACAATCTGTCCTGGTCCACCCAAGTTGATGCGATTGTCAAGAAAGCACAACACCACCTCTACTTGCTCAGGAGGCTAAGGAAATGCAGTGTGTCCGTAAAGACTCTTACCAATTTTTATAGATGCACCATAGAATGCATCTGATTTTTCCCTGGAGCATCAGAGGCATGGATAGGTTAAATAGACAAAGTATTTTCCCTGGGGTCAGAGAGTCCAGAACTAGAGGGCATAGGTTTAGGGTGAGAGGGGAAAGATATAAAAGAGACCTATGGGGCAACTTTTTCATGCAGAGGATGGTACGTGTGTGGAATGAGCCACCAGAGGAAGTGCTGGAGGCTAGTACAATTGCAACATTTAAAAGGCATCTGGACGGATATATGAATAGGAAGGGTTTGGAGGGAGATGGGCCAGGTGCTGGAAAGTGAGACTAGATTGGATTGGGATATCTGGTTGGCATGGACGGGTTGGACCAAAAGGTCTGTTTCCATGCTGTACATCTCTATGACTCTGTGACTCTGTGATTTTATGGATGCCTCATAGCTTGGTATCACAAATTCTCTGCCCAGGACTGTAACAAAACTCCACAGTATTGTGAATACAGTCCAGTCTATGAGGCATACCAGACTTCCATCCATTGACTCCATCTATATTTCTCACTGCCTTGGGAAGGCAGCCAACATCATCACAGTCCCCTTCCACCCCGGTTATAATCTCTTCCAACCTCTCCAATCAAACAGAAGATACAAAAGCATAAAAACAAGTATCAACAGTTTCAAGAACAGCTTCTTCCCCACTGTTATTAAACTTCTGAATAGACCTTGTAAATTTCAAATTTAATGTTGATCTCACTGTTTGTGCAACTTCTCTGTAGTCATAACATTGTATTCTCACTCTGTTCTATTACCCTAATGCACTTTGTGTAGTATGGTCTGCCTGTACTGCATGCAAAACAATGTTTTTCATTGTGCCTGGGTACATGAGATAATAATAGATCAAATCAAATGTTTTGAGAGGGTTCGGTATGGTCCACAACAAATGAGGTGAGGTAGCAGGGAGAAGATGGTAGTGCTTCGGTTGGTGGAGTGCAGAAAGTCATTGACTTCCTTTTCATAATGCTTTGTAGTTTCCCACTTCTCCTCTCCAACAGGGAAGGGCTGGAGGAACACACAGTGAGCTCAAATCACCAGATACTTTCACATTGGGAATTGTCACTATCTAGTTTCCAACTGATGGCTGAAGAACAAGAAACTGCAATAATAGTGAGATTGGAAGAGACAATATTGAGTTGCAAATGCATGCTCACACAAGCAAGAAGGCTTCTGAGACTCACAAGCAAGAATCTAATCTCACCATTCAACAGTTGGTTGAAAAATGTGACTTTTAACTCTTGAAGCTCCTTGCCAGACCACTCACACAAGTTTCCCACTTTTTCACTGCAGACTACAGCTGGGCAGATTCTGCTTACTATATTGTTAATGTTGAACAGACACGTCATGCATATTTATCAGAACAAATTATATTTTTGAAAAAGAAAATCTGCACGAACAAATCCATCATGATGGTGAGTATTTGAACTGCCTTGAGGTAGATTTCCATCCAGGTCTGGGCTGGAGCAGGCTAGCTCTGGACTAAAATAACAAGCAGCTGTGGGTGTGGTTTAGAATCATTACACCACATCAATTTCTTTCACAGCCTGCCGCAATAAAATGACATTGGAAAATCAGATTTAGCTGACATAATATATTTAAAATAAAATAAAAATCTGGACTTATTTCAAAATGAAAAAGTAAAGTGAAAATGCTACAGGCTGTTCTGGTATAATGCGCGTTTCGTCAATGCATATTGGCTATAATGGCGAATTGTGGACAATGTTTGGATAACACACTTTCTGCAGAATGGGTATAATGATTTTCTACTGCGTGATTTTCCATATTGCGAGGTTTCAGCGGAATGCAACTGTCGTGTTATAGCAGAACAGCTGTAATTATAAACTCTGATGAATCATGCTAAAACATTAATGGATTTAATTCCCCTGGATACATGGAACAGATTTGGAGGGAAAAGGGAGAGGAAGGTAGGGGGAGGGATGCTATTCTAAATCTGGTTGCCATGGGAATTAGCAGTTCTGTCACAAAGCTGAGGAAACAATGAAGTTAATTAAGGCAACCCATTAAGGTCATGTTGTCAGAGTGCTGCAAACTATCCCACTATTGTATGAGCCACCACACTGTGTGCAATGAGCCCTACAACATTGAGAATGTATTGTCTTGCTGGGTGACACATTATATTACAGCATCAGAGGCCAGGATGTTCTGAGGGATCCAGGTACATGGATGTTCTTTTGGAGTTGGTCAACTCTCCACTCTGAGGCCACTCATATTTTGTCAGCTTTTCGCCATCAAAGAGGGAGACCTTCATGAATGTCTCCATTTTGTGATGGCCCTAAGTCTTCTTCACCTCCAGCAACACCCATTCTTTCTACTGGAGCTGCTGGCAGCACTGCTAAGTGCCCTCTTATTGAGCTTCCCATTTCCCCAATCTTTGTGCCATTCTTACTTGAAGTGACCAATTGGAAGGACTAATTATTGGGACAAATCCCGTTATAACATGCTTTAAAATAATACACTGGTCTTTGATACAGTAAGGACAATGGGGTAGCTGTTTTACAATCAGAATTGAACAAGTCAAAATTATGCCCTTTCACTTAATGAGGTGTTTAATACGAAGCTCTGGCTTCAGACTTCCTATAATTTGTTCTTCTTTATGCTTCGTCACCATGACAACAGTACAAAAGCAAAGTCTTGAGGATAAAGTGTACTGTTTGAAGCTAACCCAAGATGACCATTACAACAAATACTAATTGAAGTAATAAGTAGTCATTACTTTTTCGCAACTTTTGGAAAAGTCATGGAATAATTAAATAATAAAGTACAGAATGAGGCAATTAAGGCAATGCATTCAAGATCATTATAACACTCGATGGGAAAAAATAAAATCCTCACAGCGCCTTTGGTCCTTTCTCAATCATTTCTTGCCTCAGGTTACTGACCCTTCAACCCCTGGTAAGAGATGCCCCTTATTTACTTTGTGCCCCAGCAAATAAGCTTCTGCTTATTCTTTCATAGGATACGGACTGCATTGGCACAGCCAGTATTTGTTGCACACCCCATGAACTGAGCAGCTTTAAGATTATTTTAGCATGCAGGTCAGAAGTGTTTGGGATTGAAAATGTGTTGCTGGAAAAGTGCAGCAGGTCAGGCAGCATCCAAGGAGCAGGAGAATCGACGTTTCAGGCATGAGCCCTTCTTCATGATTCAGGTCTGATCTCCAGCATCTGCAGTCCTCACTTTCTCCTAGAAAGGTTTGGGGTCACATGCAAGCCAGACCAGATAAGAATGGCAGGCCTTCTTCCCTTTAGGACAGTAGTGAAATAGAAGGGTTTTTCTGACAACCAATGAGAGTTTCATGACACTATGGCTGAGACAAACTTTCGATTCATTTTTTTTCCTTTTTCATTAATTGCGTTTGCAACTTCTGTTGCATTAAATTCATGTCCTTCAGGGCATTAGTCTTTTGATCACTAGTCCATCGTAGCAACATTACCACTGACATTGCCTCAGCTTAAGGGTGGAAAAGTTGAGCAATTTCCCAGGATGAGAAGACAGTGCTGATATTTTGGAATATTTTCTCCCCATTTGTGTTCTCCTCCTCTGAAGGTGCTACCTCTGACTGGGGAACCTTTCCAAAGGTACAAACCAGCTCAAGCCCCTTAGTGAGGTGTAGGTTTAGTAGGTGAGCTCAAACAATGAGAGCTAGGTTCTTATTTTAATGTAAAGGAATCACAGCCAACTGCTCTCCAGTCCCGATCTCCAAACAACCACAGGTTTCAGCAGTGCATATTTGATGCTGAGGAGATGTGGGAACCTTTTCCTCCATTTTGGCTCCACTTCTTTCTGGCAGGTGGATACATAAATACTGACAGTCAACACTGCTCTCAATAATGCAGTCAATTGTATTATCACAGAACTGTTTGTGCATAAAAATAGCCCTGGTCCCCCAAGCACAGTGTTCGACATTTTCCAATGATAATGCCTGTAACAAAGGCTTTTACATTTGCAGCTGAAAATGTGTTGCTGGAAAAGCGCAGCAAGTCAGGCAGCATCCAAGGAACAGGAAATTCGACGTTTCGGGCATGAAGGGCTTATGCCCGAAACGTCAATTCCTGATGAAGGGCTTATGCCCGAAACGTCAAATTTCCTGTTCCTTGGATGCTGCCTGACCTGCTGCGCTTTTCCAGCAACACATTTTCAGCTCTGATCTCCAGCATCTGCAGACCTCACTTTCTCCTTTTACATTTGCAAACTGGGATTACTGTTGTCCAAAAGACCCAAATTGCCCACACCATAATCTGGTTGGTGTGGGCAGGCAGATAAAAGTGTGCAAGCTTTATATTAGTAAAAGGGTGGAAAGGGTGAGGTGGTGGTGGTAGTAGGAGAGTGGTGGGTGGTTCCCTGTGTGCACTAGGAATCAACCAGAAAATGATAGCCTCATTTTGTACCTCAACACGTGGCCTCCAATTATCTCGTATCATTATCTTGTTCAACACTTCTTACTTATCATTTTTGTTTCTTTTTCAAAATGTCTTTCATTCTACATTCCCCTTAGGAGCTAAGATTTCTGAAACAAACCATGCTTTGACTGATTTAAACCATTTCAAGGTATTCAAATGGTAATTTCTCGTAATACTTTGTAAGACATCAATTCAAAAAGAGGACATTATATCAGGAAGAGAGAGATTAGGGAGTGATTGAAATTTTGATGGAGAAAGTGGATGTTGGGAAGGGTTATCCAGAAGGAAAGAAAGATGGAAAGACAAACAGTTTTAGTGAGGGAATTCCCAGGATGATAAGATGAAATAGCTTAATAATAATGATAGGATTTAACAGGGTGGCTTATCTTGTTCTGTAAATGCTGGGAAATCTCTGCTTCCTCATTATATTCTTTTGACTTTTCTCAAAATCGAGGCCCTAGCAGACAAGTGGAGAAACTCTGATGAGGGCAAGTGAAAGAAAGAGAAAGACAAGATGTGTGAAAGCTAAATTAAGATGTTGTGGGGTAAGCACATCCTTTTCCCAGAAGGGTGACCAGACTTTTCTCTCTTCAAACATGAGAAATTGTGCTTTGTCCTTACAGAACGATTTCTCTAAACAGGTGGTCAGGCAGTTCCACTAATATGCAGGTCTATGGTGCAAATGGCGAATGACTAATACGGCGTTCAGTCATGGCACATTAAGATCTTACCCTTGAATTGGATGACTATGGGTTTCAGCCATATGAGTTAAGCATTTAATCTAGACAGATACTTTGGCACAATCCTGAACAAGTGCTTCAAAATGATACATCAGGCTTAGGCGTACACTTCTCAAGTGAGTATGTAAGCTCTCTTGCAAGGTACAAAGAAGAACAAGGGAGCTTTGCTGTTAGCTAAGTCAATTGATAGGCCTGGATGTCACTAAGTGAAAATTGGTTGCATTGCTTACAATTGTGGTAATTCCAATTAAAACATTCTAAATTGTGTAAAGTCTTTTGGAACATCTTGAGGACATGAAAGGGAATTGGTTAACTCAGTTACTTAGCAGATTAGAGCATGTTGCAGAATAAAGTAAACATTATGGCTGTGGAATAAAAAAATTCCCTACAGTGCAGAAAGAGGTCATTCAGTTCATTGAGTATTAACGATACTCCAAAAAGCATCCAACCCAGACCCAGTCCCCTATTCTATCACTATAACTTCATACAGACCATGGCTAATCCACTTAGAGTGCGCATCTCTGGACAGAAAAGATAATTTTCCCAAGGCCAATCCACCTCACTTGCACATCCTTGAACTGTGCAAGGAAACCAGAACATTCAGCAAAAACCCACAGAGACACAGGGAGAATGTACAAACTCCAGACAGATAATCACTCAAGGTTGGATTCAAACCCAGGTCCCTGGTGCTGTGAGGCAGCAGGTAGACATGATGGTGAAGAAGGCATTTGCAGTCTTGCTTTCATTGGTCAATACATTGAATAGAAGAGTTGGGATATCATGTTGCAGCTGTACAAGACATTTTGGAACCCATTTTTGGAATACTGCATTCAGTTCTGGTCTCCCTGCTATAGGAAAGATTTTGTAAACATGAGAGGGTGCAGAAAACAATTATAGGATGTTGCTGGAATTGAAAGGTTTGAGCCATAGGGAGAGGCTGAGTAGGCTGGGGCTTTTTTTCCATGGAATTTGAAGGATGAGGGGATAGCCTTACAGGGGTTTATAAAACCATAAGATGAATGGATAGGATGATTAGCCAAAGCCTTTTTTCCAGTATAGGGGACTCCAACATTGGAGGGCTAAGGTTTGAAGTGAGATGGGGAAGATTTAAAAGGGACCTGAGAGGCAACATAATCATGCAAAGGATCATGCGTGTATGGAATGAGCTGCCAGAGTTGATGGTTGAGATTGGTACAATTACAACATTTAAAAGGTATCTGGATGGGTACATGAATAGAACGGGTTTAGAGGGATATGGGCCAAATGCTGACAAATGGTCAGTGTGGACATGTTGGACCGAAGGGTCTGTATGACTCTATGACTCTATGATCTGTCTCCTCACCTTACCCAATCCAATAATAACCTCTAATCTTTAATACAGAGATATACTGTGGTCCTTCAGGTTTTAAATGTTGTACTTAGCACCATCCTCCCTCTTCCAGGTAGACCATTCAGTACAATCAGTGGACAATTCATTTGCATTTAAAGTCAACAGCTGATAGATAAAGAACAAAGACTTGCGCTATCATTGTCCTCAATCAATCTCTCTTTTTTCGTCTGTCAACGTCTCACGATGATGTCAATGAATAATGAAGTACAGAGGTCAGTTCTGGCATGCAAATCATCTTCATTACTACCTTTTCCCTTTCTCATCAACAGCAAAGGGGATGGTAATAAAAGATAGTTGCACATTTTTACTTGATAGTCATACAAAATATTTTATTTCTTTTTACTGTGAAATTCACATATTTTTTCCAATCTATTCTTGACACAAACTTTCACGTCATTAACTCATGTCCCGACATATATATGTGACCTTGATTTGTTCTTTACAATATATATCCTCAGTGTGGTGTTTTTAGAAGGTTTAAATTTTGGGTATCACTTTCCTTTGTCCAATTATGACCCTCTTTTCTTTCTATGCCTGGTCTTTCCTCCACTCTTGACCTCTTCCCCTTTCCTTTTTTGAAGTTATTGACTACTTTTTGGGATCTTGGATCTGGTTGGTTCTAGGAAAAGAACACTGGTCATATTTCAGAACCTTGATCCATCTGTGCCCTTGATAGTGTTAACAGCTTATTCACCCATCCACAGCACCATAAATATTGTAAGATCAAATTGCACCATAGCGAGTCCAAAATTGAATTGAATAAATAAAATACGTGGAAATATGGAGCTCTCTACACCCAGAAGAGTTGTTGAGTCTCTGGGTCAATTAATAATTGAGATTGACAGATGTTGTGAAGCAAGTATATGTAAAATTACATAACTCTGTTTAGCTGCATTGATTAAGGTACAGGTCAATCATGATCCAACTGAAAAACAGGATAAGGTTGTGGGGCTGAAAGTTTATGAAGTGACATCATCATAAAGTGATTATTGAAGCAGCTAAATTGTGGATAAAGGGCATCTTTGTTAGATGCATGTCAGCTGGTAACTTGATGCCTGTGACACATGATCCTTGAGTTTAACTCCCATTCCAGAAGCAGAGCTCACAGCCTAGTACTCTAATGTACTACTGAGAGAGTCGGATCTGTGGGAAGTCCCACTTGGTGGGTGAATGATTAATCCAAGGTTTTGTCTGCCCCCTCTGGTGGACCTTACTGGTTGATACATTTCCAACATTAGCTACATTTCAAAGGTATTCCATTATCTCTAAAACACTTTTAAGTCATCACCAGAATGCAAAAGCTGCTGAATGTAGTTTTATTTTGTAACACCCCTGGCTGGTGGTGACACTGGGCAAATCAGGACCCAGAATGTGATCTGGCTGGATATGCTTAATTAATTTTCTTAACTTGGTGGTTCATCATTAAAACATATTCTACAATGTGGCAGATCTTTTGGCTTAACAACAGACCAAAAATATATTGCAAAGAAAGGAAAACATATACAAGCTATATATGTATAAAACAGTTTAACAGATCTTAATGCAAACGTCAAAACAGTGTCAACCTGCTTCCCAACACCATCATTACAGAGACTCAAGTCCAGAGAAATCAGACCCTGATCTCAACTTCTTAGGTTTCAACTCAACTGGTTCCTTCATGGCGCTCTCCTGTGGACTGCAGAGATAATTTGATGTTTCTTTCCAAGTTTGCTTAATAAAAACTCTTCACAAATCTGACAGCTGAAACTTTCTTAGTTCTATTCAATCAGAGATTTCTATTTAAATGCTATTGACCTGAACGGTGCATCAATTAGACAGTTCTGCTGCAGTTCCCTTGAACTGAGCTGAAAAACTCCTGTTAGGAAAGAAACTAAAATCTTGCTTTTGAAAACAATTCTGTGTTTTTTGTAATGAACTGAAAAGAAAGCTAATGGCCTGAATACGTTTACACTGCCTGTCATAAACTCAAAATTATCAATATTTTTCCAATAACACTGCAGGGGTTCTCTGTCACATGCTCCCTGAACTTTAAAAAGTCATGGAACATAAATCTGCCTCTTCTTATTAAATAATTCAAATGCCAAAGATGGTAATAATTTTTATTAAACACCTTCTCTAAATGCCTGATTTTCTTTTTTTTCACCACTTCAAGCTGTTCCTTAAAATCTCCAATCCTTATTTTGGTTATTCAATGTTGTCCCAAAATAATTCAGTGAATCTAATCCCATCAGAACAACTTCCTTTTACCCTATAAAGGTAAAGTCACCACAGTCTCAGAGGACTGCTTGCTCATTAGAGATGATTGGTGATAGCCCTAATCTGAAGGTCACCCAGTGAGATGCAGGGTTAACAATGCGGACTTTTGTGGTAACCCTAGTCATATGGGAATATGAACACACACTGATGGCAACATTCTGTATCACAATCCAGCATTCTAGTCAACTGAACTAATCGAAAGCTCTGCTGTGTCTCCGTGCACTGAATTTTCATTTGGTCTTTGTCTCACTGAGGCAATATCTCCTCTCCACTCGCCCTGACTGTGCTATATAAATCAAAGTTAGTGTTACATATGCAAATATTTCTATTCTTCATTTAATAGAGACAGTACATGTTTTCAGGTGCTAAGCTGAAATTTTCTTCTTTGGGTGAGTCACAAGAATTTTCTCACTTTTTCTCTAATTGACATCCCCACACCATGTCCTTCCCCCCCCCCACCCCAACCCCTCCCTCTCCAAACTTCTCAATGTTCCTATTGGCAATCAGCAAGCAGACAGTCAGCCCTATGTGGCCTAAAGTGTTAGTGAGTGGCAGTAATGGAGGGGAGAGAAATTGGAAAATAGCAATGTTACTATTTGGAGTAGAGTCCTTGTCTTTCCTCCAAGACTCATGAAGGTCTTCCCATTTCTTGGCACACCAGGGTTGGTTATTATTCCAGTTTCCTTTGGGTACCCTGGTTCATGGTCCTCAGAGCTGAAAATGTGTTGCTGGAAAAGCGCAGCAGGTCAGGCAGCATCCAAGGAGCAGGAGAATCGACGTTTCGGGCATGAGCCCTTCTTTAGGAATGAGGAGGGCTGAAGAAGGGCTCATGCCCGAAACGTCGATTCTCCTGCTCCTTGGATGCTGCCTGACCTGCTGTGCTTTTCCAGCAAGACATTTTCAGCTCGGATCTCCAGCATATGTAGTCCTCACTTTCTCCCACATGGTCCTCAGAGCTTATATTGATCACAGGTGAAGAGTTAGGAATGCACCCTCTGTCTCATTATACAGCCAATGTTTCTCTTATGCTTATTGGCCAATCCCCAGGTGTAGTGATTAGAATGAGGTTGGTTAAGTGGATCTCATTGTGCATGAGTTCCCTGTTTGGGGCTGTTAACCTGGGCTTGCTGACAGATATAAACAGGAGTCTCAGGGATTTTCTTCACTGTAGGAACTGACTCTGAGCTAGCTAGTCAGAGTCCACGTACTATGCACGTGTAAATAAAAGGTGACTTGGTGACAGGATACCAGCCTCTGTGGAATCATTTCACCAGGAAATCGCAGAGTAATGCGATATGGAATTCTTTGACTTTTCTTCTTCATTTCAATGCAACCAGAGATTCCACAGTCCCTAAGTGCAAGGGAGGATAAAAATCTCTGTGATTCATTTTGCCTATTCATAAAGATCCTTCCTCCTGAAGATTTATAACATATACCTGTCCTTTGTGTTGCTCTTTCCTTGTTAAAGATAAGCAGATTCCCTAAGGTTTTATTGTACTGAACAACAAACTTCCCATATTCACCAGCCTAGAAGAAGATACTGTAATCTCATTAAAGAGCAAAGAACAAAAATGAGACTGACTTTTATTAACTGGGTAACTCACATTACATTGACTAAGGTTTGTTCAGCAAAACTAGCAATTATTAAGATTTATGACAAGCCTATATCAGGTCACCAGATAACAATTTCTTTTATGGTAGGGCCAAAGGAGAAATGAGAAATACCCACAAGTGTAATTGTCTGCAATGAATAATTACCATTCCCTGTCACATTAATTTTGCTAATCAATAAAGGGCAAAGTTATTCTTAGCTCATAGGCAGTGTGACAAATAGCATTGCTGAAACTTTACTCTGTACATTTTCTGGATGTGCAGTGCAATAAAGTATATAGATGTAACTGTGGAACGAGTCCCGATCAGTAGCTAAACAAACACCTAAGAAGTCTGAAAAATGCCTTGAGGGTAATGGGGTTGTGAGTACATCATAACTTGGATTTAAAGCAGCCCATTATGGTGGTGGTTGGTTCCACCATAAACTGTGGGAGAGACCCAATGCCAGCCTCCCAATAACTCCTGGAGTCTGTGGGAGCAAATTGTCTATATTGTGACAGATGGCATTTAGGCTCATTATTGAGTTAATAGCCACCTGTTATTCCTGAGCTGACCAGAGTTCAACACTGGCGCAAAGCTGACATCTGAGACCCAAGCATTTCCCATGTTGCCTGAAGATTTCTCAGAAAACTGTTAGCTTCATCAGCCTGATCCGGAGGTTAGGTAGGGGTGGGGGTGCTGACATCTTCCTGAGGCTTCTAGTGTTCAATGGAGCATTGGGAAGGAGGATGACTGCTGGAAATCACACTCCTGCCCTTATCACCAAAACCGTATCACCATCCTGTTAGAACTCACCTAGATCCAGGAATTGCATAATGTTCTCTGATAAAGGCCCTCCAGCACTATGGTCTCTAACATAGGTCATGATCGACTGGTTGATTGCTGCAAATCTGATAGTCAATCTCATCATTTCCTGCATCTCCTCATTGTGTGCACCTCAATTGTTATACTGTGGCATCTCTAGAAGCTTCTAGGAGCAGCAGGAGAATGGTGAATGGTCTTACCAGGCTGTTACCAGCTTGATACTTTGTGTTTCAATTTGGCCCAGATGTATTCTCATTGCCGGGTAAAGTAAGCTTTGCTGTGGCAATGCAAACAAATGAATGTGTAAAGCCAGTATACGATAGAACTAGAAAGATTGGAGATTATTCAGTCCATCGTACCCATGCAGGCTTTCTTCAAGAGCAACTCAACTAGTGCCATTCCCCTGGCTATTCTCTGTGGACCTTAAGCTTGCTTCTTCAACAGCTTATCTCACAAATCCTTGCAGGAAGGAGACACATTACAGGGAACATGGCAATGTCCCACATCCAATATCTGAGCAATGCGAGCTAACCAGGGTCCCAGAAACAAATCACTTCCACAGAAGCGACCCTCCCAGTTTCTGCACTTGAATTCAGCCAATAACACCCTAGATATTTCAGAGGCAGAGATCCAGAGGAATCCCTGCAGCGTGATCAGGAGCAAACTGACATCAGCAGTGACTGGGTGAAGCAGTGATGGTGACTGTTGAACATGGATAATTTAAAAAGAAACTGACAATGTACAACTTCCACACTGCGTGGGAAAAATAATTTCTTTTCATAACTCTAAAAAATAAGAATGTTTGCCTTATATGTTCCCATGGCATACAAAGAACAAAAACAAAGAAAATTTACAACCTGGGAACAGGCCCTTCGGCCCTCTCCAAGCCTGAGCCGATCCAAATCCACGGTCTAAACCTGTCGCCCAATTCCTAAGCATCTGTATCCCTCTGCTCCCCACCTACTCATGCATCTGTCCAGGCACATCTTAAATGAATCTACAGTGCCTGCTTTTACTACCTGTGCTGGCAACACACTCCAGGCACCTACCACCTTCTGTGTAAAGTACTTGCTGCGTGTAACCCCCTTAAACTTTTCACCTCTTGCCTTGAAAGCGTGACCTCTTGTATTGAAACCCTCACCCTGTGAAAAAGTGTATCTCGATCTACCCTGTCTGTACCCTTCATGATTTTGTAGACCTCAATCAGGTCCCCCCTCAATCTCCTTTTTTCTAATGGAAACAAACCAACCTACTTAGCCTCTCTTTATAGCTAGCACCTTCCATATCAGGCAACACCCTCGTAAACCTTCTCTGAACCCTCTCCAAAGCATCCACGTCCTTTTGGTAATGTGGCGACCAGAACTGTATACAATATTCTAGATGTGGCCAAACCAACGTTGTGCTAAAAATGTGTTGCTGGAAAAGCGCAGCAGGTCAGGCAGCATCCAAGGAGCAGGAGAGTCGACGTTTCGGGCATGAGCCCTTCTTCAGGAATGAAGAAGGACTCATGCCCGAAACGTCGACTCTCCTGCTCCTTGGATGCTACCTGACCTGCTGCGCTTTTCCAGCAACACATTTTCAGCTCTGATCTCCAGCATCTGCAGTCCTCACTTTCTTCTAGAAGAACCAACGTTGTGTACAATTTTAACATGACCTGCCAGCTCTTATACTCAATACCCCGTCCAATGAAGGCAAGCATACCATATACCTTCTTGACCACTCTATCCAACTGTGCAGCAACCTCCAGGGTACAATGGACCTGCACTCCCAGATCTCTCTGCTCATCAACTTTTCCCAAGACTGTTCCATTCACTGTATAATTCGCTCTTGCCAAATGTATCACCTCTCATTTGCCTGGATTGAACTCCGTCTGCCACTTCTTCGCCCAACTTTCTACTCTATCTACATTCTCCTCTATTCTTTGACAGTGCTTATGCTTTCTGCTACTCCACTAATCTTCCTGTCATCTGCAAACTTGCTGATCATACCAACAGTCCCCTCTTCCAGATCATTTATGCACGATCAATCTTAAAAAGGGGAATTTGGAAGAACACCACACAGCAATGCACAATGCATTTAATGTTAGTTTTCCCTTGAACAGTATGCTTTGGACAAAGGAAGTCGACTTACAAAATATAAGCCATTTTGAAAGTTGAATGGTCAGGTTTTTTTCCAAAATGGTTGCAAAAGGTAAGGCCTATATTGAAACATCATTTCATATTTGCCATCTTCTGACAAAGTACAAGAAATCATTCACAGATGGCAAAATAATTAAAGAAGCATTGGCACTTTATTCAAAGATTTTAAGAACAAAGAAAATAATGATAATGATGAGCACATTGCTTGATGCTTCCACTGTAGCAAGAGAAGGGGAAGCTTTGTCCAGCACCACCTTTCAGCAGATACAGCAGCACCTGAAGGACAGTGAATGCTTCTCACTGCATTTCAATGGATCCATCGACATGACTGGCTGATTGTTTTTATGTGCATGCTTTTTAAGGCAATAGCAACTAAATAGAATCCTCTCACCCTTTTGCCTTTAAAGAGAAACAAAGGGTGAGGATATCGACAATGAATTCAAAAGATACTTGGCTAAAAAAAAGTTGCTGTCAAGAAACAAATTTCCATTCGAATTGATGGTGGACCGGCCATGCTTATTTCAAATGTGAGCTTCGGTGCAGTTTGAAGAAATATTCCTGGTTTCCCCTCTTCAGTCAATTACTACTGTGTAATCCACCAGCAAGTATTAGCAAGTAAAGTTATGGACTTCTCATGTAATAAAAGTTGATGCTAAGATTGTAAACTCAATTCAAGCAAGAATCCTTCAGCAGTGTTTGTTTAAATCCATACTTGACAAATTCAATGCCTCCTTTGGTAGTCTAATCTTCTATTCTGATGTGAGATAGGATCATTGAACCCCTACAGTGTGGAAGCAAGCTATTTGGCTCATTGTGTCCACACCAACCCACTGAAGAACATCCTAACCAGACCCATCTTCCACCCCATCCCTGTAACCCTGCATTTCCCATGACAATATAACATGGCCAATCCATCTAACCTGCACTTCTTTGAACTGTGGGAGGAAACCACGGCACCTGAAGGACACAGGAGAATGTGCAAACTCCACGCAGACAGTCACTCAAGATTGGAATCAAACCTGGGTTCCTGGTGCTGTGTAACAGCAGTGCTAACCACTGAGCCACCGTGCTGTGGTTATGTTGAGCGGAGGTCCTGCACAGATTTTTAGATCTGATGACTGAAGTCATCATATTCCTTAAATTGTGGAATGAAATGTGCAGTGAGCTGTCATTCAGTAGATGTTTGTTGTATTTTGGCTTCGTTACAGACATAGCATGAAACCTGAATAAGTTGAACTGTGAGCTATAGATAAAAAATAGAGACTGAGCAATATATACTCAGTGTTGTGAATGCATTCAAATTGAAATTGGATCTGCGGTCCTCCCAGTTCACAAACAAAATGCTGTAACATTTCCACGTTTGGCTGAAAACACTGAAAAAGAAACAAAGACAAAGAAAATTGGTTTCACCCAGAAAACATCTGTGTACAGTTCAGGAAATTAACGTGAATTCAATAGGCAGGTTCAGGAATTAGATGTGATAGAATAAATCATCATGTTTGTCTCAAATCCATTCTTTTAAGTAGATGTTGGCGAGTGGGCTGTCAAATTCCATCAGGCATTTGATGTGCAGATAATGAATATGCAAAATTATAGTTTGTACAAAGTCAGACCGAGGGATGGTGATTTTTGGGACTCATAAACAGAGAAACATATCTGCTCCTATCATCCTGTGTGTTTAATGTGAAGGTTGATGCCATCTACCTCCATGAGATACTGCTGTCCCAAATGAAGAGAATTAAGTTTGAGTTTTGTACCTGCTCACAGATATTCACTTGGAGAACAACATGTTTGTATTAGCCTCAAACTACAACCAGACTTCAAGGCACAGGCAGATAATTTACTGCCACAAATGTCACACAGAGGTTTGGTGAGTAGAGGACAAAATGAATAATTATATGTACTTGGTTTTAGATTTACATGGCACTAAAAATAAACTGTTTATTTTATATTTTCTTTGGGATAGAATCTGGGTTGCATTTTAATTCAAAATGTGATCTTGTGCTTAAAACAACTAGTGACTACTGCTGTAGCATTACTGGCATCAGCCACTACTGCTCATGGCGCTGTTGACCATGGAGAGTTGCTGGCTTCTGATTTGCCAGCAGCCCTCGGCGGGGTAGGATTTCTGCTCCGAGGTTCCTTAATCCTGAACTGAAAAGAGTTGGATAGAGCTCTCAAAGATAGTGGAATCAAGGGTTATGGAGATAAGGCAGGAAGAGGATACTAATTAGGAATGATCAGCCATGACCATATTGAATGGCGGTGCAGCCTCGAAGGGCTGAATGGCCTACTCCTGCACCTATTGTCTATTGTCTATTGATGCTGGCCAGTAAAGTTCCTAATGGGCAGTATGTTCTGTTGGGTGTCCCCTGTAGAAGGAGCACAGACTTCCCATGCATTCTACATGTCCCCCATCAGTTACATTAAATTTTATCTAACGCCTGTGAAAGATGGAGGGCAAACATAGTAAGTATGTCATCAAGATCTTCAGATCACAGAAGACAGGAGTAAAGAGAGAAGGAAGGGAGGGGAAGAGCAAGAAAGGAAGGAATAGAGGACTACAATAAAAGCAACATTTTTCATGATGGTGCACATTTGTGATGCATATTCACTGTTCTGATGATGCTGGAAGAACAACAATCACTTAAAAGAGCAGAAAGATAAGCCACCAATGTTTAGAAGATGAAGCAAGTTCATTCAGCAGGAGCTGAACATGAGGTGATACGTTGGTCTGAAGGATACCATACCTAAAACTGTCAAACCTGAAGAGAGATGCTAAGCTGATGATATGAAATTAATACAGCTAGTCATGGATTACCACAAACAGAAATAAGATGAATAGCCAATTATTTTTTGGCTTAATATTATTCTTCGCTCAAATAGAAAGCAAAAAGCACAGTACTATGAAAACTAGAGATCTGAAATGTCTCTCCGCAGGTGCTACCAGACCCAGATTTGTTGAGATTGTCTAGTACTTCCTGTTGGTTGTCATGTTCTGTAGGATCATGTTCTAATTTTAACATTAACAACACAAACGCTTCTGGACCTAACTTTGTTTTAAATGAAAACTGAAAGATTTCACTAGCATTTTCTATTTTTTTTTCAAATTTCTAGCATCTGCAGTATTTTACTTTTCCATTTTAGGAGTTTTGTCTGAAAAAATGTCATATTTTCTTCAGATTTAAACTCACCCGAACGTCAACTTCATGTCATTTCTAGAAATCACCGTACTGAAGATGTAAATAGAACTTTCCCTTTAGGCACATCATGTTACAGGTATCTCCAGGAAATTCCTCTTTATTTATATCTTGGTGTTTTGGCTTGGTTTTCAACTTCCTTCTCCAGCAAGTCAGGAGCTTTTGAAAGCATGATTAGTGCAGTCTCTATCAACTATTTATACGCCACGATCATCAGAATGATAAAAATAAAATTCTGCGGATGCAGGAACTCTGAAACAAATGCAAATAATGGAGGAACTCAGAACATCTGGCAGCATCGGTGGAAAGAGAGAGGGAGAGAGCCAATGTTTGAAGTCTGAAATAACACTTCAGAAATATTAGCTCTATTTGTCTCTCCACTGTGTTGCCAGATCTATTGACTGTCTTCAGCATTCTGTGTTTGACACTAGAATAATACTAAGGTTTCAAGGCTAAATTACTGCATCGACTTGATTTTTTATGTCTGTGACGATAGAAAGTTATTGGGTTTTCTATTCAAAGGCTTTATAATGACAAAATTATTTGACAAGGGATATGTGCGAAAATGCTTCTCTTACGGAGGAGACATTCAGAACAAGAGCCATTCAAATCTGAATTTACAGCTAATTCATTTACCATACATAACTGAGGGAAAATCTGGAATTCTTCCCTCCCTAAAAAGATGGATGTGAGTGCTGGGGGTCAGGAGGGGGTCAGTCAAAACTTTCAAGTCTTATGTTAATATTTTATTATCGGCACGGATATTCAAGGATGTGGAGAAAAGGTTGGTAAATTGAGTTGCTGTATTGAATAATCTTGAACTAATTAAGCAGTGGAACTTAACAGGCTTGAAGGGATACCTCTCCACTGATTCCTGTCTGTTTCTGTCTAATTAACAACCTCCCCTGTTGAAAAGTAAAAATATGGTTATTTTCTTCTGGGAATTCTTTTTGGTGTTCAATGACCTGTGCAGTCTGATGGTGCATATTGGAATCTCACGGCTGTCAAACATGATCATAACACAAAGAGTAACACACTCTTCAAAGATTTGTGTGGGTGAACTGAAAGATAATTGAATTATGTCCAAATGCTCAAAGAAGCCTTGTTTTTTTTGTCATGAAAAAGCATAAAGAATGAGATTTCCTTCATCAAAAAGAATGAGGTTGATGACATAATAGAACGCCGTTGATTTTTAAGAATGACGCATATCCTTAAACCAGGATAAGTGAATCTCATTCAAATTGAATGAGGCTTGACAGATCCTTTACAACATATAGCTTCATTCAGCTGTAAAAGTCAAGTTAATAGAGATATCTTCAAGTAGGCAATGCAGGAACTCAGTGTTCTACAGTCCTTGTTACCCTTATCTATTAAAAACGTATTATTCTCTGCCTTGAAAAATACATTAATGGTGAGAATCAATAGCTTTTTGGTGGAGACAATGCAAGATTTTCAATCCCTGAGTGGGATTTTAGAGTCTCATGCTCCTTGTATCTTCTCTAACTAAAAGATCTGTTGAGAGTATGTTCAGAGGAATAGTTATTACACAAATGTCCAATGACCAGTTAGCAATCATTCGGCTGGTGGTGGGATTTCCAGCCCCAGCAAGCAACAGCAAGTCACACATTACAGAGTTACTGGTTAATTAGTTAGCTGAGAGATCTGTCATTCCAGCAATACCACAGAGTGGTGGTCACTGCTAGGACTATAGAGAGACCCTAATGGAGAGCATTAGCACCCTCCAAGACTGATGCTCAGTAGCAGCAGTGTATACTATCTACAAGATTCACTGCAGAAATTCACCAAAGATTCTTCGATAGCACCTTCCAAACCGCCAACCACTTCAAAGTGAAAGGACAAAGGCAGAAGGTACAACAACAGAAATTACTGGAAAAGCTCAACAAATCTAGCAGCATCTGTGGAGAGAAATCAGAGTTAAAGTTTTGGGTCCCTTCCTCAGGGCAGCAGATACATGGGAACACCACTACCTGAAAGGTCCTGCAAGCCACTAACCATTCTGACATTCCTTCACTGTTGCTAGGTCAAATTCCTGGAATTTCCTCTCTACTGTCTTTGTAGGTCTACCCACAGCACATGAACTGCAGCAGTTCAAGGCGGCAGCTCACTCCCACCTTACCAAGGGCAAATAGGGATGGGCAATAGATGCTGGCCAGCCAGCGATGCCCATGTTCCATGAGTGAATAAAAGAACTCACTGGATCCAGTCATTAAAGTGTCTGGGAGGAGATTGCATTGGGGAGCTGAAATTTGGGGAGCGGTGGTGTGTGCTCCAATGAGAGCAGAGAATCCCAGGTACCGCATCTGCCCCTGGCACTAGCTCTGATACTAAAGCTGTCAGGGTTTCCACAAGTTTTATGTCTCCCTCTGCCATGGGTAAAATTGTGGCAGGGGTAGGGGGAGGTAATTGTTTGGCCATTGATTGGCTAATCAAGATCCAATGGAAGCCAGATGTTTCCACTGCCTCCTGTAAGCTATTGTACAGGCCATGGAGGGGTGAGTGGGTAGGTCACCTAATGAGTTCTACCCAAATTTGAGCCCAGATTGCATTCCTTTTGTTCCAAATTTCTTCACAAGAGTACAACAGTTTATTTGCATTCACTTATCAAATCATTTTACTATCTTAAAGACATTAATTAGAATACCTATTGACAGGATAGATATGGAATAGTAAAAGCATTCAGTTAATATTACCTTATCCAGTCAGAAGGAATCTTGGGTCTCCACAATACTGCATCTTACAGTTTCTGAAACTGTTCTTAAACTTTAGCATTCACTATGTTATCTGATCAAAATGCATTGTTTGACAATAAAGGACCACAATTCATTTAGTTCAGCTTTTACTGTCCTGACAAGTTGCATGCCTCAACAGTAAGGAATTTATTAGCTAATTTTCAGAATCAATCTCAAAACAATAGTTTGCAACAGATTCAGGTGTGAGGTGAAGGAGATCTGTCAGTGGTGGAATGTTTTGAGAACTATAAGTTCAAAATTGCCCCTTCCACCAGATAGTGTGAATTAATATGCATCTACATATGTGTTCACAAACTCAGAAGTTCATGACATATGTTACAAAGTTCTTTGTAAGATCAGTCATTCATCAAACATATAGTCCTTGTTCTATAGTCATATATCACTTTAAAATATTGTTCATGCATTGTCATTTCTACCCTATTAATTACTGCAAACTTCTACCATGTATCATATGCATGTTCATACACACTCTGTGACTGAGTTTGTGTGTGTGTGTGTGTGTGTGTGTGTTCAGGGTGAACAATTATTCAGTACTTACCATATATAGGAGACCAGAACTAACCTGAGATAATACATGCCACTTCTTAGCAATTGTATTTTCAAGACCTAGACCACTCATTTTATAAGCGACTAATAAATATCTTCTAACACATTCCTAACTTTATTATGATTTTCCGATGGCATGGATGTTCACATTGGGGATGTACTTTTAGAGATTTGGCTCTATGAAACAAAATCTTTAGTGTTATTAGTATTCCCTTTGTCTTTTGCTCTGGGTACTCTTAACATCTGTTCCACTCATTCCTCATTACCCTTTGTTAACAGCATCCAAAACACTAATTTTTCAACCCCTTCAGTTCTGAAGAAGAGTTAAAATGAACTCAAAATATTAGTTATGCTTCTGTCTCCACATATGCTGTCAGAGTTGTTGTGTTTCTCCAGCATTTTCTGTTTCTTTATTTCAATTTATACCACCTTAAGACAGATCCACACTTTTTCAAAATATTGCTATCCTTGGGTCAAGTAAGAAAAAATGACAATTTCAACAAATGAATCAAAACCCAATTGATCCAAATCCATGGAGGCTTAGAGTTCAATATCTGGAAGAGGAAATGCTAGTGGCTGACCCCTACACACTGTGCTGATTTCCATTGATGTCAGTGGAAGGGAAAGCCTCTGTTGTTCCCCAGTGTATTTTTATAAATTCTCTATGGCTGAATAGAAGTTGGTGTCTTTTCTCGTGTATTATGTGTGTGTCTGTCTGTGTGTGTGCGTTAACACTTACTCGTCACTTGCCATATATAGGATGGCCAGAATTAACCAAAATTATTCACTATGTCCTTGATGAAAGATCATAAAATTCCCTGCTGTTCATCCAAAGAGTAAAATCTGAAACTGATGTTAGATTGATTTATAGAATTGCTTAGAATATACAGGGTAGCACATAAACAGGTCTAGTTGCCCAACAGGCCTGCGCATTTGTTCATCCTCCATGTGTGCCTCTTACCACTTACTACCTTATCAGTTTTTCCTTTGATTTCCCATATGGACTTACCTTAGTTTCCCTTAAAATGGTATGCACTTGTGGTTGTAATAATGTCCACATTCTAACCAATCTGTGGGTAACAAACATTTATCTTGAATACCTTACTAAATTTACTTGTGACTATTTAATGTTAATGACTCATAATAGAACAATAAAACAGTATGGCTTGGCAAGATCTTGAAGATATGATGCTCAGGAGAGAAAAAAATAAACGGTCCATATGAGGTTTCAATAATCCTTTTAAGAATGTATTTCTGACATAGATTGAGAACTTTTATTAGATATAAATAATAGCGACATGATATAGTTCATAAATATACAAATTTTTCATATCCTCTTGGAGTTCAGAATTACACTCAGAAGTAAAGACTTCAGAAGCCAATGACACAAATTCATTCATGTTACATCCACTACTTCGGAGTCAGCTATCATGCATTGCAATTTGTTCTGTCAATCGTAAGGTATTACGATCCTTTAATTATCAGAGTGATTAGAATAATTGATTCCATGGCCTGTCAACTTCCATCGTCTTACATTTCAGTCTGCTATTTATTGCTTCCTCTCTGCTATCGACATTTTGACTCATCAACAACTGGATAGTAGAAAAATAACCCATAAACTGTGGATGTGGTAAATCGGAAACAGACACAGAAATTGTTGGAAAAGCTCAGCAGGTCTGACAGCATCTGTGGAGAAAAGTCAGAGTTAATGTTTTGGGCCCAGTGACCCTGGTTCTGAAGAATGTTCACTGGATCCAAAACATTAACTCTGATTTTTCTCCACAAATGCTGCCAGACCTGCTGAGATTTTCCAGCAACTTCTGTTTCTGCAATGATTGTACAGTGCTGTTAATGTTGCAAATCCCCTCAAAGGAGCATTATCAACTGAATTTAGCACCAAGCCACGGGATGTGGTAAGATAGTTGACCAATAACTTGGCGCAGTGAGGCAACAGTGCTCACCACTGAGCCACCGTGATACCATATGAAGCTGTCAATGCTTTCCACAGTTGTTTGTCAAAATTTTTCTGACTCTTCTGTAGGTTTCCTCCAAGATTCCTAAATTGTCTTGCTGGAAAGGTTATAAAGGCTTCCAAGGCACACTCCAACCCAATGATAATACTCTGGGACATTAAGTATAAATTTCCTTGAGGCTGTCACAAATTGTGCAGGCGGGGCTGCAAGCAAACCTAACCTGGACAGTTCCCTACCAATTCGGAACTTGTATGGGACTGTTTTTGATGGGAACGTTTAAATTTTCTGATCCATAGCCCCTGGATTTGATAGATTCATTTCCAATTGCTATGGGAACCGAAAAGCTGGCTTCACTGGAATCATTCAATAGATAACATCTTCCTTGATACTGGTATTGGAGTGTTTACCTCAATTTTGTGCACCAGTTTCTGGAAGGAGTCTTGAATCAACAACCTTATCATGTAGACCCAAGAGCAATACTGAACAAGGGTGTCACTGGCAATATTACATCAATAGCACATCAGCAACACAACAGGTTTCAAATGCTTCCAGCAATTTGGCTACTTTTTAATAGTTTCCCAGCTAGCTTCCAATATTATCCATGAATAGCAGCCTCATTTTTATATGAAACCTAATATTCTTGTCACATGTAAGGTGACAGCGAGGTAGATATTTGCCAACACCTTTCAGGATTCAATAAAACAGATTAAAGACTGCAATATTCTCAGGATTTTGCAGGATTTTTGTGCGATATTTATACACTGACAAACCCAGGAAATGAACCTTAGAAGTATAAATGTTGATATATAAAAGCCTCATCAAATCAACTGAGCTCTTAGCATTTTTCAAAGAAAAGATCTGACACCATTTATTTGCAAATATCAAAGGTTTTTTTTTCCCAAAAGGTGTTCTGAGCCATTGATATCTCTGAAACAATAGTTAAATAAAAATCTTACAAATGTTCACTGAATTGTTGAATTCCCTATTTTATTGCAGTTGCATCAGTCACTGTACAGAAAATGTTTTACTGTGAGCCATGAAACACTTTCTTTACTAAGCAACTGCAATTATCTGAACTCCCATAGATCTATAGGGAATTACTTCTTCCAAACTAACAGACTTCCATATTTCCCTACATCATTGCCTAAACACAACAGTCAGCTAATGGAAGAACAAGAGCCCCTTGAGGTGTTTCCTGCTGGATGTGACTGTTTATATACTGTAATGATTCTAAAAGGTTCAATCTACTGATGTCACATGCAATCTGTGGGATGTTCTATTCTGGTTTTAGGAAGAAGCAGATTGTCAGTACTAGCTCCCTAAACAGATCATCTTCTATAGGTGCTCCATGATGGTTTATCCTCTACCACCCATCATGAGGTGGGCCAGGACAAAGAAAAGTTCAAGAAGGATTGGTAGCAATGAATTATATTAAACAACTTTTACCTAGTACCAGGTACTGGCAGAGCTGGCAAATACTACAAGGATCTAGAATTTGCCATCTGTGAAAATACTATAGTGACTGTAAAGTAATCCTAAGGATGTAAGCAATAGGAGCAGTAAAGACATAAGCTTCCTTAACCCTGCTCTGTCTTCAAATCATAGATGAACTTCTACCTTAGCTCCACTTTCTTAGCCTATCTTTTCCTAAGTCACAAGATTCTGACATCAAAGATGTAGGTACAATAATATATTTCTTAAGTCAATGCCGTGTGTGACTTTTAAAGGAAACTTGGAACTGATGAGGGTCCCATGCATTGGCTGCTCTTGTCTTATTGGGAGGTTGAGATTGTAAGTTTGGGAGGTGCTGCTAAAGAAGCCACAGTGCGTCATGAAATCCTTCCTGCAAATAGTACACAAATTTCCTGCAAATAGTACACTTCCTTCACAAAAAAGTCATTGTTGTTGGGTATTGGTCATAGCTCAATGGTTTGTCTCTGTGGTTGTGGGATCAAGTCCCATTCCAGACATTTAAGTGCATAGCAGAGACTGACAAGCCCAATGCAATGCTGAAGCTAAGAAGAAAAAACTAAAATCTATGCAGCAATTGAGATGGTGTTGTTTCTAATTGAACAGTCACATACTGAGAATTTATTGCCAGAACGACTTTGGATTTTTTAATAATGTCTTTTTTGCCAATTTTATTCAAGTGCTTGGTGCAATGCATTTGACGCCTTTCCTAGTATTTAGCCAAATCTTTCACCTGTACTACCTTCAGTATGTGTTAAGCCTTCATTAGGATTCAATACGATTTGATTTCACTCATTACCAAAAAAATTAAATCTGAATCATCGTCAAAGGTCAGGCATTTAATTTCCACTTGTTAAGCTGCTTCATTTGCATGGGAGTGCCTGATGTTCTCCTACAGTCATTGGTAAATTAATGTGCAGAAAATGTGTTACATTGCACATTGGTGCTTATGCATTTAAATGTAGATAATTATTTATTATTCAAATAACTTTAAAAGGCAGCCAGAGAATGATTGTGCCCAATTCATTAACAATAGTTTCAATGTTGAGATTTGTTTGCTAGTCAGGCATTTGGCTGTTGGAGGATTGAACCAGTCATCTGTACAGAACCTAGTTTATGGAACTAGTGGCTGTTTCTCCTTGGTCTGACAAATATCCATCATCAGTCAATTTGATAAGATCATTTATTCTTTCCTCCAATTCTGGTCTCCTGCTCATCACCAGTTTCTATCACTACAACATGTCATCAACTGCCTAGGTTCTAATCAGTGGAATTCCCATCTCTTAAACTTATCTCTCTCTGTCTCTCTCTCTCAGTATCCTCCATGAAGACACTTCTTAAAACCTGCTTCTTTAATCAAGCTTTTGTTCTCATTTTGTAATATCCATTTTGCTTGATGTTGAATTTTATTAAGGCACTTTGGGATTAAAGATGCTACTTAAATGCAAGTTACCTAAAGTGAAGCATTCCTGGTTTATTTTGTAAAGTTATTGCATCAGAACAGAAAATTATTCACAGTAATGGTTTGTTTAATGGGGTGTAGGGCGTAGGTTTGCTCGCTGAGCTGTAGGATTGATATCCTGACATTTCATTACCTGGCTAGGTAACATCATCAGTGGCGACCTCCAAGTGAAACGAAGCTGTTGTCTCCTGCTTTCTATTTATATGTTTGTCTTGGATGGGGTTCCTGGGGTTTGTGATGATGTCATTTCCTGTTCATTTTCTGAGGGGTTGATAGATGGTATCTAGATCTATGTGTTTGTTTATGGCATTGTGGTTGGAGTGCCTCTAGGAATTTTCTGGCATGCCTTTGCTTAGCCTGTCCCAGGATAGATGTGTTGTCCCAGTCGAATTGGTAGTTTTTTTCATCTATGTGTAGGGCTACAAGGGAGATAGGGTCGTGTCTTTTTGTGGCTAGCTGGTGTTCGTGTATCCTGGTGGCTAACTTTCTTCCTGTTTGTCCAGTAGTGTCTGTGGTAGTCCTTACATGGTATTTTGTAGATGACGTTAGTTTTGTCCATGGGTTGTACTGGGTCTTTTAAGTTTGTTAGTTTTTGTTTGAGTGTTGGTGGGTTTGTGTGCTACTAGGATTCCGAGGGATCTTAGTAGTCTGGCTGTCATTTCTGAAACATCTTTGATGTTTGGTAAGATGGTTAGAGTTTCAGCCTGTGTTTGGTCTGCTTGTTGTGGCTTGTTCTTGAGAAATCTGTGGGATGTACTTTCTGAGTATCCGTTCTTCTTGAATACGTTGATTTGTTTAATCTTGACTGTGGACTCATAAAAGAACAATGCTTGGGAAGATCCAAAGTACTGACATAATGTATGTGCAGAAACTATTTGGCAGCAGTAAGTACTATCATTGAGATGTTTACCTGCCAGAGGAAGTGGTGGAGGCTGATATAATTACAACATTTAAAAGGCATCTGGATGGGTATATGAATAAGAAGGGTTTAGAGGCATACGGGCAAAGTGCTGGGAAATGACATTTGATTAGGTTAGGATTTTTGTAAGGCATAGACGAGTTGGATTAATGGGTTTGTTTCTGTGCTGTATATCTCTAAGACTTGATTAGGTTAGGATATCTGATCAACATGGATGAGTTGGACGGAAGGGTCTTTTTCTGTGCTATGCATCTCTATGACTCTGTAATGGATCAAACATACCAACTGTTAGCTGTGACTTAGCCAACTCCCTAACACTGATAGACAACATAACAGAGAATTCCATTATTTCTTTTTCACTGATTTGAATTAAGAATGGTTAATTCTAACAAGCCAAACCTGCAAAGCAAAATCTATATTCTCTCATTCTACAAAAACAAATTGAGACGTTTATTCTACTGGATGACACTTTGATAATCTCTAATTTACTAACAATTGATCTTATTAACTATCATTTTAAAAAAAAGATAAAATTGTCTTTGAATCAGTTTCCTACCAAAGGAATTAGATATGAAGGAAAATGATATCTGGCTGTCATTACGGTGCTCCCATATGGCATTTGTATTATGACCTATTTATTGTAATGTGACATAATTTGCAACTTCACATCCAAGACTTATTTAATTTTAGATCAAAGACTCTTGTCAATTTAAACCTTTACAGTCATTATGAAAGATACAATTTCAAGCTTTTAGTTTTCATTTGATTTGTTCCACTTTTATGTTGCTGACCTGAGTGATCCCTGGGATGTGATTGCTTTTCTATCCCCTATGCCCTCTTTACAGTGTTGGCATTGTATACTTGCTTCTCCTGTTTTCTCCCTCTCGCTTTCTCAATTATGTTTTGTTTTATAATTGTACTGCACTCACTTCAAAGCTTTCTGACCAAATACATCAAAGTTGTCACTTGGAACTCAATATATTTTACTAAAGTTGCATCACATGGAGTTCAGGTGAACTTGCCAGTTGGATATAAAGTTGGCTTGACATTAGGAGACAGCGGATAGTAGGAGAGGGTTGTTTTTTGGACTGGTAGCTTGTGACCAGTGGTGTTCCACAGGGATCAATACTGAATCCACTTTAGTTTGTATTTTATGTAAAATATTTGTATGATAATGTAGGAGGCACATTTAAGTTTGCAGATGACACGAAAATTGGTGACATAGTGGACAGTGAAGAAGATTATTGAGTGTCATAGAGTCAGAAAGATGTACAACTACAAAGAGCTCTTGATCAATTGGATCAATGGGCTGAGGAGTAGCAGATGCATTGAGGTCTTGCAATTTGGTAAAATGAATAAGGGTACGACTTATACAATTAAAACTAAGGCCTTGGGTAGCAGTGAGATCTAGACGTTCAGGTAAATAATTCTTTGAAATTTATGTCATAGGTAGCCAGGGTGCTTGTGAAGATGTTTAGCATACTTGACTTCATTGCTCAGCTGTTTGAATATCGGAGTTGGCATGTCATGTTGAGGAGGATGTTGGTGAGACCTCTTCTGGAGTACCATGTGCAGTTGTGGTCACCCTGCTATAGAAAGGATATTATTAAATTGGAGAGGTTCAGAAAAGATTTATGAGATGTTTCTGGGAATGGAGGGTTTGAGTTATAAAAGTAGATTGAATAGGCTGGGACCTTTTTCACTGGAGCATAGGACATTGAGGGGTCATCTTATAGAGCTTCATAGAATCATGAAGAGCGTAGCTAAGATGAATAGCAAGGGCCTTTTCCTTCAGACGGGGGAATTCAAAACTAAAGGATATATTTTTAAGATCGGTGGAGAAACTTTTTAAAAGTACATGAGGGACAATCTTTTTATACAGAAAGTGGTTCATGTGTGGAGTGAACTGTTAGAGGAAAAGGTGGATGTGGGTGCAGTTACAACATTTAAAACACGTTTGGATAAGTACGTGAACAGAAAAGGCTTAAGGGATATGGGCCAAATGCAGGCAAGGGCGACTAGTTTAATGTGGAAACGTGGTCAGCATGGATTAGCTGGACAGAAGGGTCTGTTTCCATGTTGTATGACTCTATGCTCACTTATGAATCTTCTGTCAAATAACATGTACTTCTGGTTAGAACTAAGGAAATCCACATTCCCTCTCCCCCACCCACACACCCATGCTATCTGAATGTTTAAAAGACCTCAGGTAAAGCACTTTATATCTACAAGATGAAGATGAAATGGGGATGGGATTTTCCGTAGTTAATATATAGTAAAGATAGAAAGAAAAAAGTTGTATTCATATTATGCTTTTCTTGATCTCAAAATTGAACTGCGTTTTGCAGACAACAATTTTTTTTCTCAGCTGGAGGTATAATCATTGTGTTGATGGAGAAATGAATCCCGTCTCTGTGCTGCAGAGACTAAACAATCTCCATTCTCATTTTGCATGTGACTACTGGAATAGAATCATCATTACAGAAACAATCAAATGGTTGGATTCTTATTAAAGGAAAGAAATATATTTTACAGTTCCTCAATGATTATTATGTTCACATTGTCTGAAAGCAATTTCTGCCTGTCACAGCTAACCAAAAGTAATAACCAATTTACAACTCTATACTTGCATGCTGATCATCCTATAAAGCTATGAATAAAATTTCAGGTAAAAATTAATTTTATTTAAATGCATGGGGTCCAGGCTTTATTCAATAATATTATCAGATATTAGAAGTTAAAGAAATTCAATTCTCTAAGCATTAAAGTAGATTAATGTCACCATGTTAGGTGAATAGACAGACCCTGCATCTAAGTGTTAAATTTGAACATGAACCTGTCACTTCTGGTCTCTAGGAGTAAATCTAGCACACACATATAAGCTTCTCTCTGCTGATTGAAATCAGACAAGCATAACCCTCTACAGGTCACCAAATGCAGTAGATAACTGGTACTCTAAACCAGCATCTAACTGAGGAATGCTTTATAGAATTATCATAAATTGAAGCATATAAATTGAACCAGCATATAAAAAAATCATTTTTCTGGCCTCAAAAATCCTAGTTTTGCATTTCACAGATAATGCTGGAGAAACTCAGCAAGTCGGAACTATCTGTGGAGAGAAAAACAGAGTTAATGATGTAGCGGTTCTGTTCGCCGAGCTGGAAGTTTTTGTTGCAAACGTTTCGTCCCCTGGCTAGGAGACATCATCCGTGTTCTGGAGCCTCCTGCGAAGCGCTTCTTTGATGTTTCTTCCGGTATTTATAGTGGTCTGTCCTTGCCGCTTCCGGGTGTCAGTTTCAGCTGTCCGCTGTAGTGGTTGGTATATTGGGTCCAGGTCGATGTGTTTGTTGATGGAGTTTGTGGATGAATGCCATGCCTCTAGGAATTCCCTGGCTGTTCTCTGTCTGGCTTGCCTTATGATAGTAGTGTTTTCCCAGTCGAATTCATGTTGCTTGTTGTCTGAGTGTGTGGCTACTAGGGATAGCTGGTTGTGTCGTTTCGTGGCTAGTTGATGTTCATGTATGCGGATTGTTAGCTGTCTTCCTGTTTGTCCTATATAGTGTTTTGTGCAGTCCTTGCATGGTATTTTGTAAACTACATTAGTTTTGCTCATGTTGGGTATTGGCTCCTTTGTTCTAGTAAGTTGTTGTCTGAGCGTGGCTGTTGGTTTGTGTGCCGTTATGAGTCCTAAGGGTCGCAGTAGTCTGGCTGTCAGTTCTGAAACGCTCCTGATGTATGGTAGTGTGGCTAGTCCTTTTGGTTGTGGCATGTCCTCGTTCCGTGGTCTATCTCTTAGGCATCTGTTGATAAAGTTGCGCGGGTATCCGTTTTTGGCAAATACCTTGTATAGGTGTTCCTCTTCCTCTTTTCGCAGTTCTGGTGTACTGCAGTGTGTTGTAGCTCTTTTGAATAGTGTCCTGATGCAGCTTCGTTTGTGTGTGTTGGGGTGGTTACTTTCATAGTTTAGGACTTGGTCTGTGTGTGTTGTTTTCCTGTGTACCCTTGTGGTGAATTCTCCGTTCGGTGTTCTCTGTACTATCACGTCTAGGAATGGGAGTTGGCTATCCTTTTCTTCTTCTCTCGTGAATCGGATTCCTGTGAGTGTGGCGTTGATGATCCGGTGTGTTTTTTCTATTTCCGTGTTTTTGATGATTACAAACGTGTCATCGACATATCTGACCCTGATTTTGGGTTGAATTTGTGGTAGGGCTGTTTGTTCTAACCTTTGCATAACCTTTGCATAACTGCCTCTGCTATGAGTCCCAATCTATGAGATTGGGACTCATAGCAGAGGCAGTTATGCAAAGGTTAGAACAAACAGCCCTACCACAAATTCAACCCAAAATCAGGGTCAGATATGTCGATGACACGTTTGTAATCATCAAAAACACGGAAATAGAAAAAACACACCGGATCATCAACGCCACACTCACAGGAATCCGATTCACGAGAGAAGAAGAAAAGGATAGCCAACTCCCATTCCTAGACGTGATAGTACAGAGAACACTGAACGGAGAATTCACCACAAGGGTACACAGGAAAACAACACACACAGACCAAGTCCTAAACTATGAAAGTAACCACCCCAACACACACAAACGAAGCTGCATCAGGACACTATTCAAAAGAGCTACAACACACTGCAGTACACCAGAACTGCGAAAAGAGGAAGAGGAACACCTATACAAGGTATTCGCCAAAAACGGATACCCGCGCAACTTTATCAACAGATGCCTAAGAGATAGACCACGGAACGAGGACATGCCACAACCAAAAGGACTAGCCACACTACCATACATCAGGAGCGTTTCAGAACTGACAGCCAGACTACTGCGACCCTTAGGACTCATAACGGCACACAAACCAACAGCCACGCTCAGACAACAACTTACTAGAACAAAGGAGCCAATACCCAACATGAGCAAAACTAATGTAGTTTACAAAATACCATGCAAGGACTGCACAAAACACTATATAGGACAAACAGGAAGACAGCTAACAATCCGCATACATGAACATCAACTAGCCACGAAACGACACGACCAGCTATCCCTAGTAGCCACACACTCAGACAACAAGCAACATGAATTCGACTGGGAAAACACTACTATCATAAGGCAAGCCAGACAGAGAACAGCCAGGGAATTCCTAGAGGCATGGCATTCATCCACAAACTCCATCAACAAACACATCGACCTGGACCCAATATACCAACCACTACAGCGGACAGCTGAAACTGACACCCGGAAGCGGCAAGGACAGACCACTATAAATACCGGAAGAAACATCAAAGAAGCGCTTCGCAGGAGGCTCCAGAACACGGATGATGTCTCCTAGCCAGGGGACGAAACGTTTGCAACAAAAACTTCCAGCTCGGCGAACAGAACCACTACAACGAGCACCCGAGCTACAAATCTTCGCACAAACCTTGAAGAGTTAATGATTTGAGGATGCACCTCTTCAGATTTCCAGTATTTTCCTTTTACAAATATTTGGTGGATAAGGTGACCCTTCTTTTCAGCATAGGTATGCGATATTTGCATTAGTCAGCTGCAATTCTTGACCCTACATTTATTGGTATGTTGTGATTGCACAGAAGAAAGAAGGTGATATGTATTGCGCTGCAAAGATGCTGCAGGAGTTTAAACAAGCCCATTCTTTGCATTGGAAACTGATGATATTTCAAAATAGTGACCAGTCACCTCCATACCAGTCATTCACCTTATACTTGGCATGTAAGATGACCCCTATTTTTGGAAAGAATTTTGAAGGTTTCAAAGGTTGAAATTGATGCTATTTGGTATTACCAGAACAGAAACAATTTGGCCCAATTGACCTGTGGTGGTGTATTTACAGTCCACAGACACTCTCCCCACTCTCCTTATCAAAGCCCATATTGCTTTCTGTCCCATCCACTCTTGTGTACAAAACTAGTATCACTTCAAATGTATTTATGTTATCTGTCTCAATAACTCCTCCTGGTGATGAGTTTCCCATTCCAACTGCTCTCAGTCAGGTTGCTGTAGCACACCATGCACTGCTTTCAATTACATGTGTTGATCCAAATGGGGTGGGAATATGTCCCCCAGAGCAGAGGGGAGGAGTGAGTGGCAGATTGGGCCTCAGGAGTGGGAGGGAGGGAGGAGAGAGTGAGTAGGGTGAGAAATCGGAACTCAGGAGCGGGGAAATCAGAATTCAGCAGAAAACCAGAGGGATGGTAGGGGACGGGGCAGAGACAAGGGGGTACGCTGGAGAAGTGAGAGAGAAGGAGAGGGCATTTTTGCTCCTCTTTAGTGAGCAATGGCCCCCACTTTGGTCCTGTGCCTGGCTAAACTCTATTCCAAAAGCATGAGCTTGCTTCCCTGAGCACAGTGTCACCCATACTAAATGATAAAGCATTGTGCATTCCCAAATTAGTGCACATTTGCAGTTGTCTGCAGTTGTGGGTGTCAGCAAACATTGCCAAGAAATGGCATGCATTATCATATATATTTTTAGTTGTCCAAGTTACTAACGATGTAAACAGTTGTTCCTGTGCCTTAGTAGTTTCTCAGTTTCTCTGTTTGTATTGCATACATAATCCTTAAATTTCAGATGCTGTAAATTAGAAATTAAAACACAAATTGTTGGAAAAGTTCAGTTGTCTGGCAGCATCTGTGGAGAGAAATCAGAGTTAACGTTTCGTGTTGAATGATCCTTCCTCAGAACTGACCACTTCTGCCATTAGTCTTCATGTTGGACTAGTTCCCACGCCTTCAGATGGTGTGTTATTTTTTTCACTCGAAGGTTGCCTTGTATACATTTGTGCAGGATTTGTTCTATTCCTTTGGTTACTTTGGTGATTTCCTCTGCTGCCTGAGCCTTTGTTTTCTGGCCATTATTTGATTACTACTTCTTGCAACAGTTGCAAATTTGCATCTTGCTTGATAGTTTGCTAGATTTGAGCAAGGCACTTGCTTGTCATAGTCCTGTTATAGGTTAAGGCCTAGTGGTATTATCACTAGACTATTAATTCAGAGTCCCAGCTAATCTTCTGGGGACCTGGTTTCAAATCCCACCAGGCCAGATAGTGGAATTTGAATTCATAAAATTAAATTGGAATTAATCTAGTGATAGCCATAAAATCATTGTTGGAAAAACCCATCTGGCTCACCAATGCCTTTCAGGGAAGAATACCCACCATCTTAACCTGGTCTGGCCTACATGTGACTACAAACCTACAGAAATGTAATTGACTGAATTGTGCTCTGAGATGGCCTGGCAAGCTATTCAGCTGCGCCAGTTATAAGAAAGTTTCAAAGACATGAAATTGGACTGGTCATTTAGCATCGATCTAGGTGACAGAACTTCCACTGCCAAGGTCGCAATTTTGGAATTCACTCACTAATGGCATTGTGGATCAATGCACTGCAGGTCACCACCACCTTCTCAAAGGCAACTAGCGATGGGCAATAAATGCTGCCAGCCAGCGGCACCCACATCCCACAAATGAATTTTAAAAATATTGTTCATTTACGCTTACTGTCCTCTCAGTGTATATGAAGTGTCATCATACAGCATTAACCCTCCTTTTGGGGGCTTCATATTTGGATTGACCATATTGAACTACTTTGCACTGATCATAAAACAAAGAACTGTGGATACTGGAAATCTGAAACAAAAACAGACATTGCTGGAGAAACTCAATAGGTCTGGCAGCATCTGAGGAGAGAAAGCACTGTTGGTGTTACATGTCCAGCGAGCCTTCTCCAGAACTTAGAGTAGTTAGGAAAAACTTTGTTGAAGACAGAGGGTGGGGTTTGAAAAAGGTGTGAGTGGTAGATGGAGATGGAGTCCAGAGGGTGCGAGAGAACAACAGTTAGGGAGACAAAGGGATGGATAGTAGTATACCAGAGAGAAAGTAAAGCTGATAATGGGAATTATACATGGGTGAAAATGGGTTAGCTGACTGGAAGCTGCCCATTCTTGATGAGGTCTGGGGTATGAGGGTGAGTAAAAGACGTGGAGGAAGGTGTTCAGGTTCCAAAATTATTGAACTCGATATTGACACCTAAAGGCTGTAGGGTCCCCAAGTGAAAAATGTGATGGAAAATAGCGGTGTGTTGAAGTGGCAGGCAACTGGAAATTCAGGATCATTGTTGCAGGCAGAACAAAGGTGTTCTGCAAAATAGTTGCCCAGTCAGTATTTGCTGCTTCACCTGGAAGGTGTGCCTGAGGCCTTGGCTAGTGGAGATGGAGTATGTAAAAGGGCAAGTCTTGCATCTTCTGTGATTGCAGGGGAAGGTGTTATTGGGGTGTGGAGGTTGGGGTGGGGTGGTTGAGGTGTTGGGAATGGAGGCGGAGTGGACAGAATGCTCTGCAGGAGAAGGTCACTGCAAATTGCTGACAAGAGGGGGGAGGCAAAACATGTCTGGGTCGTGGCATCCTGCTTGAGATGACAGAATATGATCCTATGATCTGTGAAGGTCAAGACATTGCATGATGCACCTATGTCTAGCTGACATCTTATTTTACCTTGATGCTCTCCTTCTGCAGTCCTCAATCCAGAGTCTCAAACCAAGTCTCACTATCAACCTGTCTGTATCAACCTATTGTTTGGTGTACATCACAATCTTCAGCTGATGTCTCTCCAGTGGCCATCTGTATCTGCTTTGCTGTGGTTGTTTTTTGGCATTTACCTGTGTGTAAAATGCTTTTTGCAATGGAAACACTGCTTTCCCCAGGTTGGACATGTCTTCTTCTCTTTTGCATGATGTCTTCTACAGTTTTTGTATCATGCTCTTTGTCTGTGATTGTTCTGCCCTGTATGCTTGGAATATCTGTCAGAATAAGGCAAGATCCAGTCTGGTCAGCCGTGAATATGCTGTAGCTGGTGATTCACAACTTTGGTACTTCTGCACTTCTCCCGAGTGCACATTTATCTTCTCTTAGTAAACTTGTTTTCACATTTGGATCCCTTATTCCTGATAAAATCTTGTATCTTAACCTTTAATTGCACAATTTTGCAGGTTTCTGCAAACTGAGTTAATGATGTTACAAATTGATTGATGGAGTCTTGTTTTTGTTAACCTGTCCTTCAAACCAACCTGTTCAGAGATGCTATTATGCATTGAACCTGGGTTTCCATGTCCAGGGGTAGGGCTACTACTACTGCACCACAAGAGGATTCTTCTTAATTTGTTCCCTGGTATTGAATATATACCATTCACACTTAACCTGCACTTGGGGCTGAGAGAATGCTTTGACAGCATTTAAGATTTTTACTATGTGCTCTTTCTGCTCATCAGAAAGATTTAGCGTGGGGTGGATGACATTTTGAAACAGTCTCAGCCATGTGTGATAAAAGTGTAACAACTTGTACTTGTTCTGGTTTGTTGAATAAATCTGTAGCTATTGCACAATTCTGCCATTATCCATGGAAGAGTTCCCAGTTTTGTCTAATATCCCCATTAACTTGAATAGGAACTGGTAGGGGAAAAGCTCTAGCCATTTTCTCTGAAGTTGTGATCTGTTCACTGTCATTCATATTGATCTTTCTTTGTCACCTTTTCAGTAATAGCTCACACCTCTGCATCTGTGCTTTTTTTAAATTTTAGCTCAAGGCATGCATCTGTTCTGAAACTGGGTTTCAAATGTAGAACACAGAAGCGAGTTCAACACAATGATTTTATTGAAGTGAAGTCTAAAGTGTTTGCTACAAGGTGTGTGCTTCATGATCCGATCACATGATTATGTCTAAAAAGGACAGATATTTGTACATAATTACATTTCAATCCGAACATCCTCTGTAAATGATCCGAAAACATGTGTCAAACCTGTTTGACCCCACTGTGGATCACAAAGGGTTCCACTGTTAAAGCCCAGCTCACCTATCGTGCTGTATTGGAAAGAAGAGATCACATTGAGCAGGTCTGGGGTACAGTCAGCTTCCTCCTGCAGTTCAAATCTCCTTCCACAATTGAATGCCTTTTCCAGATCGATGATTGCTATTTATAAAGGTCTCCTTTGTTTGCAGAATATCTCTAACAGCTGTAAGTTGAAAAGGAGCAGGTCAAAATTTTGGTTTTTGTAGTTCTGAAATCACACTGTAGTTTCAGGTAGATGCATTCAGCCAGGATTTGCACTCTGACATGGGTAAACAATGTTCCAACAATAATTAGCTCGTCCTTAAATGCCTCTGTCCTATAGTACTTCATATGGTATCAAGTACAGTATTGGATTCTTCCTCAGGCTTTTAATTCCCTCCTGGATATATTAGTGACTATCTTTTATTCATGGCATATTTTGTATGGCTCACTTACTCACTGAGAAATCTATTGAGTCAAGTAATTTGATGAAATAATTGTTTCTTTACTATAAGTGGTGGTGTTTTTGTTAAAGGGGCTTACAGGTCAATGTTTAAATCTTGCTTTAAAATCATGGCACAGATTCAAAAAGTGTTTGATTTGATGTTTCACTCTGATTAACACTCTAATCTTTGCCTTGACCTTTTGCTGGTTTTGCTCAACTCATCTCCCAAAATGTCGACTAATTTAATTAAGGTGGGGGCACAGGGCAGCTCAGCATTTTAGATTTAATCCTGGAAAGTGTTCACTGATTTTGTATTATTAGCAAAACTGAAAGTGCAGAAACCTGGGATTGGATTGGATCAAGGCCAAGAATAAATGCTGGGTGAATCCGCCCATGCCTGTGAAATTGAAAAGTGTGTGTGTGTGTGTGTGTTTTTCTGAGAGTCTGGAGAACAAAGGGTACTCACAGGAACATAGGTCTTCCCAATTTGTCTTCTATCATCCTAATTGTTGCAGGATACAATTAGAGTGGAGTTGTTTGCTAAACCATTTTCTCTCAATTCATCTGCAACAGAGCCAGGCATGAGGTGAGGAAATCCCAATGGTGGAGAAATTTGGGAAACATTGTTCTAAGTCACCTGATCCTCACAACTGTCTTCCTTCCTTTCCACATCATGAGCTGAATATTATGGGTTTTTTGGCTATGTGGCAGCTTGGTTTCTTTCTGAGAGGCAGGGTGGCTTTGCTGGCCACAACTTATGAAGTTAGCTTCATCACCAACCTACTGTGACACTATGGCACCCTTTCATTGATTCACTGCACACAGAACAAGTCATCACTACTGGGATATCCCAGGATGAACCAGGATCCTCAGCATAAAGCCATCTTTAACAGGCTGTTGCACACCCCGACCGTTTGTCCTGAGCTGCCTTCATGATACGTGACATTTACCCTGACAAGGACGATAAGAGAAAATTGATACCTTGCATTGTGGGCAAGGATCTGGAGGTTCAGCTGGGTAATGAAAAGCCAGAATATTCTAAACCCTTCCAGGACTGACCATAAAACCAAGAGAAATTGGATCAGAATTAGGCCATTCAGCCCATCAAGTCAGTTCTGCCATTCAATCATGGCTGATATGTTTCTTGATCCCATAACCCTTGGTCCCCTTACTAAGCAAGAACCTATCTGTCTCTTTCTTAAATATAGTCAATTACTTGGCAATGGGTTACACAGATTAACCACCTTCTAGCTGAAGAAATTCTTCTTCATCTCAGTTCAAAAGCACTGAACCTTTATCCTGAGGCTGTAACTCAGGTCCTAGTCCCTCCTACTTGTGGAAACATCTTCTCCATGCCCGCTCTATCCAGATCTCTCAGTATTCTGTAAGTTTCAATCAGATTTTGCTCATCCTTCCAAACTCCATCAAAGACAGACCAGAGGCCTCAATCGCTCTTCCTATGACAAGCCCTTCATCCCCTTGAAATCCAGCACATCCTTCCTTAGATACAGGGTCCAAAACTGCTTAGAATATCACAATATTCACCTGCCTCTGTACCCAACTACCACACCACCACCTTATCCACCTGCCACCCATCCACCTCATCCATTTTACTCATAAACTGCCTTCTTAGTCATTTACCTCACACACTAACACTCATTCAGTAGAACTAAATAGCATTTGATACTGAATAAAATTTAATGCGCTGAATTATTATTAAATAACAAAGACATTAAATTTTTATAAGAAATTTTTAAAATCATGATACCTTAAGTAATCAATGAAAATAACATTAAATGTTTAAAAGGAGCACAGAAACATTCGTAGAAAGCTATGTAATAGCTGCAGATATTTTAACATTTACCTTTCAGTGATGATATTTATGTTGTCTGCTGCTGTTAAAAATGAGTTCCCAGATAACTTGGCATCTTGGAGAGGGGGTTGCAATGCCTCACCTTCCCTGTGCTGCATCAAGGCCCAGACAACAACTTGAAATGAAGTCATCCTGGAGCAACCAAACTCACAAGTCGAGCCACATACAACATGGAAAAGTAAGGAGATTTGTTTGATTACCATCAGACCAATCTGTTCCAGTGGTAATCACATGCTCTTCCTCTTAAAGGTACAATGTAGAACTGATATATCTTGTTTTGTATCAGTTGCTGTGATATGATGATGTGCAGCTTTGAGAGAGGATATCTGAAACTATAACCATTTCAGGTGCACCCCTTAAAGGTACAAGTTATCTCATCATATTATCTGCCTCCTGAGGTAGCCTCTTCCATAGATTGAGCACCAGCTTAGAAGATGATAGAAGATAGGAGCAGGAGGAGGCCATTCGACCCTTGTGGTGTGTTACAGCGGGCTCAGGGAATTCTCATTGCCTTGGCAACAGCATGATCCTTCACGTGTTTGTTATGGCTTGAGGTAGTGAACAGTGAGGGGAGAAAGCCCAACTTCCTTTCCATCACCTGGCTGATTAGGAATCTTTCCCACCTTTACTACTTGCCATTGGTGGTTGTTGGATTGATTGGCAGGGAGTACTCAACATGCTTAGCCTGGAATGAGCACACCTTCCTCCACCATCAAGTTCTGGAGGGGGCGTCAAATCAGCAGCTCCTGATTCAAGGACAAGGATGCTTTTTTTGTGTCACAAGACCTCCTCAATGACTCACTGAGGGAATAAAGGTACATGGACACATTACAATGAACTTTCCTTGTAATTCCTTAAGTGCAGAATGGGGCAGGAGTGATCTGATTGAAGAGGTGAAAATGGTAATCAGATACTCTTCTTCACAAAGGTACAACTTAGGACTGATCAAACTTGCTTTGAAATAAATCAGTATCAGTTTCTGTGATATGATCACATGCAGCTTTCAGAGGGAGTATCTGAAACTACAGTATTTCCTCGAGACCTCTGGAATTAATTTACCTACAGTGATAAATAACTAAATAATTACAGCAAGGACAACAGCATTTGGCTCATGTTCCTGTAACCATGGAATTTCTATGTATTTCGCAAAGTCTCCTCAATGACTTGCTTGAAGGGTTAAGGTACACAGATCCCTTGCAATGAACTTAGCTTCTATTCCTTTAAATGCAGAATGTTGTGAGAATAATTTGATTGAAGGGTTTAAAATGGCAAAATACTAAGATACAGTAGATATTTTAGATTAGATTCTCTCCAGTGTGGAAACAGGCCCTTCAGCCCCTCCAAAGAGTAACCCATTTCCCTCTGACTAATGCACCTAATACTATGGGCAATTTAACATCGCCAGTTCACCCTGACCTGCACATCTTTGGGTTGTGGGAGGAAACTGGAGCACCTGGAGGAAACCCACACAGACACAGGGAGAATGTACAAACTCTACCCGAGGCTGGAACTGAACCTGGGACCCTAGTTCTGTGAGCCACTGTGCTGCCCCATGGGAAATTATTACTGCTTGTGAGGCAATCAGGAACAAGGGGACATAATTTTCTAGGCCATTTAGATGGAAAATCATGAAACACTATTTCACATAAAGGGGTGCAGAAAATCCTGTAATGTCATGATTTAAAGAAAAATCTAATTTCTGCAGACTGGGCTGATTATTTCAGGAAGAAACATATGCAACAGTAACTTTCCAATCTGATTGAGTATAATATTTACTCCTTAACGATTGACCTCTGGAATTAATTTACCGACAATAATAAATAGCCAAATAATTACAGCAAGGACAACAGCATTTGGCACACGTTCCTGTAACCATAGAATTTATGTATTCCAGCAACATTTTGCACCATCTGTGCCTGTGCTGCTTAGCAAGATAGTTCACAGTAAAATTCCCTCTGAAATAAACAACAGAAACCATTTGTCATTTATTTTCAGGCAGGGGTCCTGTGTTTACTCAGCTGTGGTGGTAAATATTCCAAATCTTTCTTCTGGATTCCCTTCTCTGCTATCTGTTGCCATAGAATCTTCAGGGCACTGGGATTTGCTGAGGAGAATTGAGTCAGAAGGTGTGAGTTATTCCAGTCACTTCAGCACAAAATTCAAACTGACCCTTGGGCTATTAGCGAGGGAGTGCTGCACTGTTGGAAATACTGTCCGTTGTAAAGGCAGGGCTAAACAAAATCTTCAGATGGCTATGGACAGTTGCCCTCAGCATCAGTCTGGAGCACAGGCATGCTCAGTTAGTCTCTCAGCGTGTTCGATGTCAGCATCCCCTCCTTGTCCTGGATGAGGAGCCAAATGTTGGTCAGCCAACGACCAGTCTCAGTTCTTCCTGCTCTACTGCGGGCTGTTTACTCTTTGAATGAGAAAAAGGGCAGTATTAAGGGAGAGGAAAGATGGACACAGAGCTGCTAGTGCTATTGTAAGTTAGGAGAAATAGGGTTAGGTGCCCAAGTGGTTGAGTAAGCAGTGCAGAGGTTTTGCAGGACTAGCAGTGTAGTGGGTGAAGGTGATTGTCAGAGCTTTACTGCACAAACCTTGGTGGGATGTGAGTGCGGTAACAGGGACAGAGTGAGTGTGAAGTCGTACAAAGAAGATGGTGAAGGTTACCTGGCAGAGCATAGAAAATCATTGACCTTCTTCCTACTCTGTTAGACTTTCCTCCAGATGGCTGAGATTGGACTGGCCTGGGTGCCAACCTTGGACCAGACTGAGGGGTCTAGTATTGCAGCCTCCTCTGCCAGCCCTTGTCTGCACACCATCCATCCAGAGTTCCAGTTGACCATCTGCAAAACAGGGTGCAAAATTTCCCTACCTGCTATGTGCAGGGCAAATGGGGAGGGCAGCTCTGTATCAATGGTGCTTGTCCAGGTACTCAATGACTTTTTAAAGATGGTGCTGGTGCCAGAGATGTGGTCAGTTCTGGGATATCCCCGCAGTGGAGAGTTTATCTATCTTGAAGCGAGTCAGAGAATCAAGCTAGCATTGGTCTCAAAGGAAACCATAGGGGTGGGGTGGGTAGTCAATGAGGTGAGTCTGGGATGATAGCATAAGAAAACTGGTTGGGCTTATCGGAGAGCACCCATCTGCAAAACATGATTAACTTGACACTTTAGCACAAAATGTAAGATTCTGGCCATTTTTACAAAGATTATGAGGTGACCTCGAGGCAGATCTGTCTCATTTATGATACAAATATAATCTGGTTTCTCCCCACCAAAATCCACAGTGATGTCATCAGATTAGGTAGAACTTAATGCAATCTCCAGCATTAACCATTTCAGAACCAGTACTTTACGTAATGTCTCCCACTGAGCTTCGTTTTCCACATTTATTTATTTTTAATCCTTGCATGATGGGCATTACTGGTAAGGCAAGCGATCTTGTCTGTCCCTAGTTGCCCTTGATCTGATTGGCTCTCTAGGCAATTTCAGGGAGCAGTTGCAACTCATCCATATTGCTGTGACTGTCTGTTGGAGCCTAACTGGGTGAGGATGGCACATTTCCTTCCCTAATAGACATTAGTGAATTAAATTGGTCACTTCCAGCGGATGCACTGAAGTAGAACACATTTTCAGATAAATATAATTACATTAAGCACTACGCATCTCATCCCAAGTCTCTGACTTTACAAATTGTAGTATTCTGGTGATTTCACTATTCTTTCAGCATATGTTCTCATTGGACTTGAAAGGTTGATAGGTCTTTGCCCTGAGAACTGTTGACCTTGATTCTGTTCTGGACCCCATAGTGTCTGTAAAACCTCATTTAGCAAGAGGACATGTTATTTTAGGATGTTCTTCAAGAAGGATGTCATTGCTGCTGAATCAAGCAATTGGTGCTTTATCACATCTACTGGACCTGAACTTCCTGAAATTTCCTTTGCAAAGGAATACATTTCTGCTGAAACAGATAATTGGTCCATAAAATTATTTGGGAGACTTTTACAATCATTAAGGGAATAAGGGTTATGGGAATGAAGGGAATGAAGGGTTATTGAAATGAAAGGAATGAAGGGTTATGGGTAAAAGGCAGCAACATGAGTTGAGAATTATTAGATCAGCCACAATCTCTTTGAATGGTGGAGAAGGTTCCATGGGTTGAAAGGTCTATTTCTGCTCTTATCTCTGAGTCTTAAGCTCATAAACTTCCATCATGCAAGACAGCGGTTCTGTTAAAATAAAAGCTTAAAGTTGATAATTTCTTGTTGACAGAATCCTGGATCTCTGAATCAGGTAATTTCTTCTGGAGTATCCTGTATCTTTCAACATTGGTGCAATTCCTCATTGGTGCTTCCTATTGAGCTAAATGCAGCCAACCTTTAATCTATATGAGCAAATATTCATGCTCATTAATCTGTGCTGAAGTATCCAGTCTTTGTGCTTCTGCCTGCTTAATTAGGTTAGATACTTCCATCTGCCCCCTGTGGTTGCTTTATTGGCGAACACAATATGTTCACTTCCTCAGTCATGCTACTTCAGGATTACCATTACTTCATTTGATCTCTGTCACTAGGTACTGATAATTCTTTCTTGGAAAATGAAGAACTGAAGTGCTTATTTTGAATTTGGAGCATCTTTTCACCTGATGTTGAATTTGAATCTGCCACAACCATCTGTTAAATAGGCTCTGCTGCAGTCTGAAAACCTTCAGATAATGTTTTGTAGATGAGTTCAGATAGGTCATGCAGCTCATTATCTTTCTCACCATTTCTATCTTATTGCAAACTATGCTGTTGTTTCATAGAACAAGGAACATAGAAAAATACAGTGCAGTACAGGCCCTTTGGCCCTCGATGTTGCGCCGATCCAAGCCTACCTAACCTACACTAGCCTACTATCCTCCATATGCCTATCCAATGCCCATTTAAATGCCCATAAAGAGGGAGAGTCCACCACTGCTACTGGCAGGGCATTCCATGAACTCATGACTCGCTGAGTAAAGAGTCTACCCCTAACATCTGTCCTATACCTACCACCCCTTAATTTAAAGCTATGCCCCCTCGTAATAGCTGACTCCATACGTGGAAAAAGGTTCTCATGGTCAACCCTATCTAAACCTCTAATCATCTTGTAAACCTCTATCAAGTCACCCCTAAACCTTCTTTTCTCCAATGAAAACAGCCCCAAGTGCCTCAGCCTTTCCTCATACGATCTTCCTACCATACCAGGCAACATCCCGGTAAACCTCCTCTGCACCCGTTCCAGTGCCTCCACATCCTTCCTATAGTATGGCGACCAAAACTGCACACAATACTCCAGATAAGGCCGCACCAGAGTCTTATACAACTGCAACATGCTCTCAGGACTCCGGAACTCAATTCCTCTACCAATAAAAGCCAGTACGCCATAAGCCTTCTTCACAGCACTATTTACCTGGGTGGCAACTTTCAGAGATCTCTGTGTACATGGACACCAAGATCCTGCTGCTCATCCACACTACCAAGTATCCGACCATTAGCCCAGTACCCCATCTTCTTGTTACTCTTACCAAAGTGAATCACTTCACACTTAGCTACATTGAACTCCATTTGCCACCTTTCTGCCCAGCTCTGCAGCTTATCTATATCCCGCTGTAATCTGCCACATCCTTCCTCACTGTCAACAACTCCTCTGACTTTCGTATCATCCGCAAACTTGCTCACCCAACCTTCTAGCCCCTCCTCCAGGTCATTTATAAAAATGACAAACAGCAATGGTCCCAAAACAGATCCTTGCGGAACACCACTAGTAACTGCACTCCAAGATGAACCTTTACCATCAACTACTACCCTCTGTCTTCTTCCAGCCAGCCAATTCCTAATCCAAACCTCCAACGCACCCTCAATGCCATACCTCTGTATTTTGTGCAGTAGCCTACCATGTGGAACCTTATCAAACACCTTACTAAAATCCATATACACCACATCTACTGCTTTACCCTCGTCCACCTCTTTAGTCACCTTCTCAAAGAATTCAATAAGGTTCGTGAGGCACGACCTGCCCTTCACAAAACCATGCTGACTATACTCTCTTTTCTGATGATTAGAGTCTTGTTGTGAGAAGCAAATTCTGACAATGAAACCAAATTCTCCAACATCTTATAAGCCACTGAGAAAAAAAAGAAACTCATCATTTCTGCACAAAAAAGTGACCCCTCATTTTTAAAGTGTCCCCTAGTTTTGGACTCATTCACGAGGGAACATCCTTTCCACATCTACCTTGTTCAAGATCTAACATAACAACAATAGAAATTGCTGGAGAAACTCAGCAGGTCTGTGGAGAGAAAGCAGAGTTAATGTCTAGTGACCCTTCATCAGAATTGGAAGCATCTAGGAAAAGGTGATACTTGTCTTGATGACAGTGGGTGGGACTTGAAACATTAACTCTGTTTCTCTCCACAGATGTTGCCAGGCTTGCTGTGTTTCTTTAGCAATTTCTGTTCATAGTTCAGATTTCCTGCATCTGCTGTTCTTTCTTTTATTTGTGGATGTTAGTCTTCAATCAAGCCACCCCTTCTAAATTTCAGTGGAAACAGGCAGTCTATTCAATTTTGTCTCATTAGACAAGCCATCCATTTCAAACCTAGTAAAAGACTGAACCATCTCCATGGATTTACAATTTATAAGGAGACCAAATTGCACAATAGTATTTGAGAAATGATTTCATCAATGTCCTACTTAACTGAAGCATGAAATTTATGTACTATTTCTTTCCTAATAAAATATAGAATTCCATTAGCTTTGCTAATTACTTTCTGTATCCGCACACTTTTATAATTCATACACTGGAAAACTTCACCTCTGAATCCTGCAAGAATCTCCATTTAAATAATGCTCTGCATTTTTATTCAACATGTGAACTTCACTTTTTTTTTCACTGTATATGCCATCTGCCAGATCTTTGCTCCTCGCTCAAACTATTTGTATCTGTCTGCATTCTCTGTAGGTCCACTTCACAAAATACCTTTCTAACTATATTTCTGTCATCTAATAAGTTTGCCGACAATGCCATCACTTCTAAGGTCTAAGTCTCTGACATAAATTGTAAAAAGCTGCATCCACAGCAAAGACTCGTACAGTCTCTATCATCGCATATCCCAATAAAAAAAAATTCATTATGCATTCTCTTGATTTTCTGTCAGCCAACCAGCCTTCTAGTGAAGCTAAAGTATTACCCCCTACCAATGACCTCCTACAAAACTTTTATGAGGCACCTTATCGATTGGCTTCTGGAAATCTAAGTACAGTAGGTTTACTGTTACAACTCATTTGGGAAATTGCACTGCAACTTGACCTCCACTGCTCCCAGAACATCACAAAAGTTGAAAATTTTACCAAAGTATGCAAAGTCCTCTATTTACATGCCTTATAGTCTCAGATTAACAGAAAATTCTGACCAGCTCTCTATACTTAATACTAACTACACTTTATTATGAATAAATAAATAAATCCTAACCATAGGCACAGTAACTATGAACTTGCAAAGTGTAACTCTACCAGTTAAATCACTAATTCCCATCTATAATGTATAAACACACACATATAGACAGGCACAGACAGACAAAAAAGTGGGAGTCATGGGTAGAGGAAAGAATGCTGGAAAATTACAGTTCAATAGCCCCAGTCTGCAAGCTTTGATAAGTTGCCCCTTTCTCTTCCTCACACCTTCCAAACTCCAAAATCCTTTTTTCTAGATTCCTACCCTGAAGGGAATTAATCAACAAGATTTTTTTTTAAGCAACACATGGAGATTCACGGTATCTTTAGAGTTGTAATTCCCGATTTTTATTAAATTCAAATTTCACCATCTGGAACAACAGTAGCTACAATTAAGCAGTGCTTGATTGCTTTTGGGGTACCTCAAGGATGCAAAACTATACAAATTATGTATTTAAGTTGAGTCAGACGATATATTGTGTTGGCACATTTTCCCAGAAAGACAACAAAATTCTATGCTACCTTCGTCCAAAATCTCATTAAGTTGTTTATGTCTACCAGTGTCCTACCATTTGGGATTCCTTTGTCTCCTAAGACTCCTTCCACAGCTTTATCACATTGACCAATTAATAGGAGATAGAGCAAGAATATTTTTACAAGTGGAACTAGTCAATACTGAGACAATATCTATTTCATAGCGATCAGTGCAAGTCAATAACTTGCCAAAAGTCTTTGCAGAAACTAATGTAGCTCATTAATCCGCAGCTTCGCGGTCATGCAGGTAATTCAGAGCATTGGACATCAATTTTAAGCCTGTTCTGGTTTTAGGCAGGAATTGAGACAGAGGCATTCAAGATTCACTAGCTGCTCACTCCAGGAATGAGACCTGGGCTATGTTGGCCCCCAAGTGGCATTTAAACCCCACCAGCTGACATCCTTTCCCAATGGCAAGTGGTAAAGGCTAGGAAACCTTGCTGCCCGGAATGGAGGGACAGCATTCAGGAAAATTTTGTTACGGAAAGGGCTACACATTCAGAAAGTGGTGGGGAAGAAATGAATCCAGAGACAGTGTAGATCAGAGCTATCCTTGTGGACAGCCAGGGGAGAATACATCCAAACTTACCGGGGCCTAATTTTCCCTTAGTTGCTCCTCTCTGTTGTCTTCACCTGAGAAGAGAGGAATTGTGAAATTCCCTTTAGGCAGTTAATATTGCAGCTGAATTAAAAGAAGGATCTGACCAATTTTCATTTAAAAAGCAAGCAAATATTGTGACAATAGATGACCGGATTTTGCCCAGAAACTATACGTATATGATTTTAGGTTCAATACATAATCATACTAATTTGTATCACAGGATATAAATTTTTGTTAGATATAAGAGCATATCACAAATGTCTCATAGTACTTTACATATACCTGCTATAGAGTGCAGTAAATGTTGTAATGTAAGGGAAACCCCAGAGGCTCAGTTTCCCAGGTCTGGATATTTGCATTTTGTGAAGTTGGGACACTCTAAAATAGGCAATGCTTTTACATATCTTTTATGCATTATAGAAGTGTGGAGAATTAATAAGAAATACCAAAGTTAATTACCACTTAATATTCTGTAAAGGTTAACAAATGTAGGCTAGCAGTTAAAAAATGTTTCAGGTAGTTACATTTGTCAATGGCTGTGACAGAAGAACCTCCAGACAATAGTCAGACATTTGATAGCCTGACTCCTCTGGAAATAATTACATTTTCTTGATGAATTCAACTAACGTAACTATAAATCAGTTTGAATTAACTGTTTCCTAGCATCTCTTGGAAGGGGATGGTTACATTTTGACTTATGGTCTAATAGTCAGGTTTGAATGCAGTTTTGCAGATTAATTTAACCCAAGGCTAAAGCAGCATGGGGGAGGCGAGAGAGTCAGGATTACTATAGATTAAAAGGAAGAGATGAAATCGAGGGCAGTTGTGAGTAAGTATTTGAGGTGCTCTGCAGTTCATATTTTGCATCTCATCAATCACAAAGCTGTGAGATAGGTCATAGAGTGGGTGAATGGACAGGGTATGTCAAGATCAGAAAAAAATGATTGGTTTAGCAGATTGTTACCAGTATTGAACTTTCAGGGCACGGGACCACATTTTAGCATTGTAGGCTTCATTATTTAGGAGTAAGCTTAATGGAATTTTTCAACATTTTCTGCATAAAATATGCTGCATTGGAATGAAGATGACCTCACAATTAGTATGAACTGAAATGTTCCTTTTCTGGGCCTGATACCAGCTCATGGACATGACTTCAGATTTTTGTGGAAAATGCAATGCTGCACCAAACAAGTTTATATAACTCTCAGAATCCCATGACATTTAATTCATTCACTGAATGTAAACTTTGGAGCATGGCATGTGGTCCTTGTCCTTTCTTTGCATAATCTCATCTGTAGCATATCGTTCTGCTCTACTTTCCAGGCACTTTATACATCCCAAAGCATCTTGCAGAAATTGCCACTGTCAGTATCAGCGGTTGGAATAAAAACAGAGAGTGATGGTGTGGGAGGGTGTAAAGGGTAAATGGAGAAGGAACACAGAGAGAAAAGGAGATAAACAAGCAAAGGATAACTGATGATAATCCGAGAGAAAGAGAGATAAAAATGCAAGATAGTTAATAATAGTTTGGCTGTGCAGGGAGCAACCGATATAATGCAGGATCTAGGCTGTGGGAGGAGGGTACTGTCAGAGAGGAAGGTGATCACGGTCTGAAATTGTTATACACGTGTTGAGTCGTGAAGACTGTAAGGTGCCTAGGCAGAAGGTAAGGTGCTATTCATCCAGTTTGCGTTGAGCTTCACTGCAGCACTACTGAGAGACTGAAACACAGATGTTGACCAGAGAACATTGTGGTGTATTAAAGTGGCAGGCACTTGGGGGCTTGGGATCATTTGTATGGACAGCACACAAGTATTCAGCAATGTGGTCATGCAGCCTATGTTTTGTCTTGTGCAGGAGACCACAATATGAGCAGTGAATGCTACATTGAATCAACTGCAGATAAATTGTTGTTTTACCTGGAACAGCTGTGACCCTTGGATAGTGAAAATGGAGGATTAGATTAGACTTACAGTATGGAAACAGGCCCTTCGGCCCAACAAGTCCACACCGACCCGCCGAAGCGCAACCCACCCATACCCCTACATTTACCCCTTACCTAACACTACGGGCAATTTAGCATGGCCAATTCACCTGACCCACACATCTTTGTGACTGTGGGAGGAAACCGGAGCACCCGGAGGAAACCCACGCAGACACGGGGAGAACGTGCAAACTCCACACAGTCAGTCGCCTGAGTCGGGAATTGAACCCGGGTCTACAGGCGCTGTGAGGCAGCAGTGCTAACCACTGTGCCACCGTGCAGCCCACAACCACCATGCCGCCCACAAGGCAAATAAGCGAGTGTAACACCTTCTGCAATTGCATGAGAAGGTGCCATGGGGGTATGGGGAGATGTTGGCAGTAGAGGAGGATGTCCTGGAGGGACCAAACCCTGCAGAATGCTGACAAGGGAGTTTGGGTCCTGTCTGAATCACTGTGTTTATATTAGATTAGATTAGATTTCCTATAGTATGGAAACAGGCCATTCAGCCCAACAAGACCACATCGACCCTCCAAAGAGTAACCCACCCAGACCCATACCCCTACATTTACCCCTGACTAATGCACTAACACCATGGGCAATTTAGCACGGCCAATTCACCGAATCAATCATTATCATGTTGCTGTTTATGGGACTTGCTGCATGACTTTTCTTAAATTATAACCGTGACTAGATTTCAAAAATAATTAATTGGCAGCTAAGTGCTTTGGGGAAAAAAAAACATATTCTTTTAATACAGGGTGTCCTCACTATTTCTAGGAGACATGTTTCTGAAAAATCTAACAAATAGCAAAAGAGCAAAAAATTGAAATAGGAAATCCATGGAAAATAAGGAATAAACCTTTGGCAACATGCAGTGTTATGGACTAGGCCAGACCATAACTTTACAATTTGTTTCAGTAAGTGTACAATAAATATAGGTAAGTTAGCGAGGTTGACTACCAGGTTTAAAACAGAGAAAAATGTATTCACAAAATTACACAATGAAACATAAAGAACAGAATAAAGAATCCCCACAGAACTCAGTCTCTCCAAACTTGACTTTATTATGCTGTTCTGAATATATACAACAGTCCCAATAAGCAAACCCCTTAAAAAACAGTAAAAATGGAACAAATGCTTACAGGTTGAAGTTAGAAGGGCAGAAGGAGAAAGACAGGGAGCCTGTTTCCACACAGCTGAACTCCTAACTAGTTCTGAACTAAACTACTCAGCTAGAGAGCTGACCACTCCCTTACATTATACAGGTCACTTCTAAAACATGACCACTTTGGCCTGAAGTCTCACCTGTTTACATATAAACAAAAAGGCCTCTCAATACCCTTTAATCTCTGTACCAAACCAGTCTTATTGGAATTGGGAGCTGTTTATGACCCCTCTGGAAAAAAGCCAAGGACATAGTATCCTTGAGAAAAGGAACAGCTTTTAGTTAAAAGGGACCAACTTTGTGACAGCTGAACTAATGACATCAGTACCAAATGTGAAAAATTATCATTGATAAAATAGGGATGCAAATAAACAACAAATATCACAATGAATGGAGTCAGCTATTACGAGGGGGCATAGCTTTAAATTAAGGGGAGGTAGGTATAGGACAGATGTTAGGGGTAGATTCTTTACTCAGCGAGTCGTGAGTTCATGGAATGCCCTGCCAGTAGCATTGGTGGACTCTCCCTCTTTATGGGCATTTAAATGGGCATTGGACAGGCATATGGAGGATAGTGGGCTAGTGTAAGTTAGGTGGGCTTGAGTCGGCGCAACACCGAGGGCCAAAGGGCCTGTATTGCGCTCTATTTTTCTATGTTCTATGAATTGCATGGATCCCCTGTACAAGAACGTAGGGCCATCAAGCCAAACAAAATCAGCCTCATTATCACAGGATTCACAACACAGTGAAATAAAAAGATTCATTGGCCCCCAAAGTTACCCAATTGTTTCTAACCAGACTTCATGAATTACAGACGGTAGACATTAAATTTATACCACATATACTCGTGTAAAAGTCAAAAGTTTTAAACTATTTTTAATGGTTCAATTTATAGGGTAAACTATTTCACGGCACAAGTTTTGAGGAGCTGAAATTCATGCTGCAGTTCAAAATATCTTATTTTAAGCAGAAGTCGATTTGATTGCTCAACTAACTCCAGGAAAAGAAGAAAAACACAATGAATTACGGATAAAGTAATTGCCAGATAAAAGCAAGAGAAACAAGAAGGAATTAGTACGAGTAAATTTTATTTATACATACCAGTAAAAAAATTTAAGATGCCAGATTCATTGAAATCCTGCAAAGTCATGCTGATCAACATCGTAATGGTCTTGTATAATGACACACTTAAAATAAAATATTTATTAAATTATTAAGTGTCTTGAACTTTCCTACCAAATGCTTCCATTTCTCTCCTATTTATTCATATGTGATGAACCTCAGCAACATTGACAAATTTGTCAAAGAATTAAAGATATATGTAGCTACTATATCTCACTTTTATTCAGATATAATAGCACAATTAACATGAATAACTTTTTAACAATATTAACACAGGATGTATAGTGAACAAAGTACGATAAGTACTGACAGACTTAGTACTGATCTGAATGAATCAAGACATGTGTAGTAACCGATTGGGGTAAGTAGAGTTATGAGTGAATGAATGAACGAATAGAAACGCAATATTGCAAACAAAGACCGATGAGTAAAGTTACCGGTATGAATGAATGAATGAATGAATGAATGAAAACAGTTTCCAATGATAGATACCAGGCCTTCATGAAATCCTTGGAAAATGAGTTGTTTACACGTAAGTAGAATTGTACATCTTGCTTGAAGTCACCAGTTTATGCAAACATGTTCAACAGACTTATAGAAATATTTGCATCATGTCATAGAGTCATGGAGATGTACAGCATGGAAATAGACCCTTCGGTCCAACCCGTCTATGCTGACCAGATATCCTAACCCAATTGGAAATCGCTGAAACTTGGCCAGAACTCGCAGGATACTCTCCTCTCGAAGGCAAGACCATTAGCAGAACTGCCGGACCTAATCCGGCTGAGCTCAGAAAAGATTTACAATGATGTTGCCGGGATTGGAGGATTTGAGCAAAGGAAGAGGTTGAATAGGCTGGGGCTGTTTTCCCTGGAGTGTTGGAGGCTGAGGGGTGACCTGATGGAGATTTATGAAAACATAACTAATATGATTTGGAGATGCTGGTGTTGGACGGGGGGTGAACAAAGTTAAAAATCACACAACACCAGGTTATAGTCCAACAGGTTTAATTGGAAGCACACTAGCTTTCGGAGCTTTGCTCCTTCATCAATTGCACGCAATATTCCAACAGTGGCCTAACCAATGTCCTGTACAGTCATAACATGAGCTCCCAAATCCTGTACTCAATACTCTGACCAATAAAGGAAAGCATACCAAACGCCTTCTTCACTGTCCTATCTATCTGCGACTCCACTTTCCAGGAGCTATGAACCTGCACACCAAGGTCTCTTTATTCAGCAACACTCCCTAGGACCTTACCATCAAGTGTATAAGTTCTGCTAAGATTTGCTTTCCCAAAATGCAGCACCTCGCTTTATCTGAATTAAACTCCATCTGTCACTTCTCAGTCCATTGGCCCATCTGATCAAGATCCCCTTGTAATCTGAGGTAACCCTCTTCACTGTCCACGGCACCTCCAATTTTGGTGTCATCTGCAAACTTACTAACTGTGTCTCTTATGCTCGCATCCAAATCATTTATGTAAATGACAAAATGTAGAGGGCCCAGCACCAATCCTTGTGGCACTCCACTGGTCACAGGCCTCCAGTCTGAAAAACAACCCTCCACCACCATGCTCTGTCTTCTATCTTTGAGCCAGTTCTGTATCCAAATAGCTAGTTCTCCCTGTATTCCATGAGATCTAACCTTGCTAATCAATCTCCCATGGGGAACCTTGTCAAACACCTTACTGAAGTCCATATAGATCACATCTACTTCTCTGCTCTCATCAATCCTCTTTGTTACTTCTTCAAAAAACTCAATCAAGTTTGTGAGACTTGATTTACCACGCACTAAATCATGTTGACTATCCCTAATCAGTCCTTGCCTTTCCAAATACATGTACATCCTGTCCCTCAGGATTCCCTCCAACAACTTGCCCACCACTGAGGTCAGGCTCACCAGTCTATCATTCCCTGGCTTGTCTTTACCGCCCTTCTTAAACAGGGAAAGTAGACAGAATGTAGCATCTTATGAGTTTTTCCTCATTACAAGCTGAAGTTTTTTTTGTCACTGACAAATCATTCACCACCACAAATACGGTTCAAGCTATCTTTATCCTTCCTATAACTTCTGCAACACATTCACCATTATCATTTATCCTAATTGGAGAAGCTTATATACATGCCCCATTCTAATTTTTTCTCAAGTATCCCTGCCAACTACCATTGATTTTTATTTTGTTGGTTTCATACTCTATTCTGAAACCCGAATGCTAAATTTTACTTTGTCTATGATATCATATATTTTCGAACCTTGCAAGTAGTGCTGTTGCCAATATTCTGCACGTTTATGTATTTGCTTCCAATTTTTACCGATACACATTTAATTCTCTGAATGTTGGTTCTGTGTGCGGATTGAATAGTCTTGGCAAAAACAATACACACAATCTTGTTGTGATCCTGCCTTCAATTGAAACATTTTGGATTGACCCTCTTATAGCCTCATGCTCAGTATTTGGTTTCAATATAAATTTTGAATAAATTGCACATCTGAGGAAAAAAATAGAAAAATCCCACTGAGCCACTTGGGACCCTCATGTGGTATAATGGTAACGTCCCTTCCCCTGTAGTGAGAGAACCGCATTTAAATCCTACCTGTTCCAAAAGTCTGTAATAACATCTCTAAATAGGTTGATTTGAAGAAAATAAAACAGATTCCGGGATGTGTCAACAAAGCTGTCTGTCCCAGGCTGGGACTAGTGTGTGTACACCACATATAGTGGCTTTATTTTGGTGTTTAAAACCAAAAAAATTCTTTTTCCAGTTGGGTTCCTTGAATTATCACATTCTGTTTGAAGTCATTGCTGCAACCATTCACACGAAAGTCTTCAAAATTAATTGCAGCGATCTGGACACTGTCGGTATATGGCTAAGACACATCTTCTCTTCCAGGTCTTGCTTTCTCAAAGGTCAATGTACACGAAAGGACAAAGGAAACTCTACAAAGATATTCTGAAGCCTTTCTTGAAGAGTGCCTGACACTGTTGACTGGAGGAACTTACTATCCATCTTTCAAAGAGGTGACTTATCCACCAAACTGCATTGCACATTGAGTCCAAATACCTTAATGATCAGGCAGAGAATTTAAGAAAGGATATTCTTCACCAGATTCATTACTTTATACAACATCCTGCTCCATGTATGCAAAGATCTGAGCATCAAGTATTGGACTGCTTAACTACATGAAAATACATGGGCATGTCAATTGTGGCCCTGTGTATACAACAATTTCAAACCACCCTCTGCCAACAGTGGGATCAAGCTGTTTTCTATTCCCTCAAGATGGGTTTGTAGTGGGCGGGGAATGGAAGGAAGGCTGGTTGTTCATACACATGACCTGGATTAAAATGTTGTCTTCATTTGCAGTGTTACTGAACCCTGCTGGGCTGTGGTTTTACAGCTATTAACTGCAGTCTGGTACTTTGACTGTTAAAATTCCAGGAGAACATACACATCTTCAGCTGTGATCTGCACTAAGTACATATACTTTCAGCAGACACTACCAAGGACAAAGAACTTGCACTCATATTCGGCCTTTTACATCAGGAGTGCCAAAGAATATTAAGAGCCAATGAAATTTGTTTTGAAGTGAAGTCACTAGGCAGATCCTTAAGTTGTTGGGGGGTTTTGCCTGTAGGTTGGAAAATCAATGAGAGACCTGGATCATCATACAACAATGAAACAAACTCTTTGGGCCAGCTTGCCCATGCCGATCAGGTTCCTAAACTGAATCAGTTCCATTTGCCCGCACTTGGCTCATATTTCTCTAAACCTGTCCTATCCATGTACCTATTCAAGTGTCTTTAAAATGTAATGGCTCCTTCCTGGACAGGCCATCAGCTGGAGAAGGAAGTGGGCACCAGGAGAGGAAGGACAGTAATTGTGAATAGAGGCCAGGAATCTGGTTTCACAGAGTGGTGGTTCACACAGAGAGAGAGAGAGAGAGAGATAGAGAGAGAGAGAGACTGCATCAAGAGTAGGGGCATGGCTCCCAGCCCCATCTTCCTAACATCCGGTTCCTCACTTAGGCATTGACTGCCTTTGGTCAAGGATCCAGCTGCCTCCCTGGAGCTGACAAGCTGGTTACGCTGTCTCAGCTTCCATGAACACTGATTAATCCTGACAGAGGCAGAATGTGGTCCTTACCAGTGGCTCAGTGGTTAACACTGCAGCCTCACAGCACCAGGGTCCCAGGTTCAATCCCAGTCTTGGGTGACTGTCCGTGTGGAGTTTGCACATTCTCCCCGGGTTTGCGTGGGTTTCCTCCCACAGTCCACAGATGTGCAGGTCAGGTGAATTGGCTATGCTAAATTGCCCATAGTGTTATGTGCATTAGTCAGAGGGAGATGGGTCTGGGTGAGTTACTCTTAGGAGGGTCGGTGTGAACTGGTTGGGCTGAAGGGCCTGTTTCCACACTGTAGGGAATCTAATCAGGTGGTAGAAAGTGAGGACTGGAGATCGGAGTTGAGAGTGTGTTGCTGGAAAAGCACAGCAGGTCAGGCAGTATCCAAGGAGCAGGATAATCAACATTTCAGGCATAAGCCCTTCATCAGGACTCCTGATAAAGGGCTTATGCCCAAAACATCGATTCTCCTGCTCCTTGGATGCTGCCTAAAATCCTGTGCTTTTCCAGCAACACACTCTTGATATTGTCATTAATCAGCCAGTCCAGGGTCTCAGTTGGTGGCAAGGCATGACTCAGAGCTTAATTCCAGAGAAAGTGGTAAGGCAGTGGGTTGGGGTAAACCAATCCCACCTAATTAAATGCTATTCCCAGCTCCATGCCCCCCATCAACAGAAGAGAGCAAATGACTTTGGTCACTGTGTAATGTGGCAGCAAATCTGAGTAGAGCAAGTCCTACAAACAGAATATGCTGTTAACCAGATGATCCTTTTATCATTGGTGAATAATTGTTGTCTTCATATATTTTCTTTGTGGGGTCGTTTTCAAATAATAGTTGGAACCAGTGAGTGGCGAAAATAATCTCTTTCTTTCAGCAATCACAGCACAAGTTCAAGGAGGTAGCAGAATCCCCAAATACATACATACAGTTCTTACATATATTAAAATTCCATTACAATAGTGTTGCATTCTTTTATACACAGTACACAAAGATTTGAAGGGCTTCTGTCCTGGGAGACAGGAGATGGGTTAAAACGTGCTAAATGCTGGTTGCTATTTCTGATGGAATGTCTGTCTGGTCTGCTTGCATAAATAGAAGATGTTAGTCCTTTTGTCTTTTAAATTAGTAAGTGTTAGTAAAATTACTAGGACTATGTGCTCTAAGTAAGTTAAAACTTGTACCTATACTTAATAAAAGAATAAAACATATTAAACTGATTACTGCAGCTGTGTTGTGAGATTCATTTATTATTTGCTGCTATGAGTTTCATTCATTCATGCAATTTCATGGAAGCGCTGTTTTGTCAGTTAGTTTCTTAAAGGGATAATAGCCCAGTTAAAAGGTATTTGGAGGTGCTGGTGTTGGATTGGGGTGTACAAAGTTAAAAATCACACTCAACACCAGGTTATAGTCCAGCAGGTTTATTTAGAAGCACTAGCTTTCAGAGCACAGCTCCTTCATCAGGTGGTTGTGGAGTACAAGATCGTAAGACATAGAATTTATAGCAAAGGTTTACAGTGTGATACAACTGAAATTATATATCAATAAAGACCTGGATTGTTTGTTAAGTCTCTCATCTTTTAGAATGACCATGTTGGTTTCCTTTCTTTCTGAACGGAACTGGTTTCAGAACTGAAACCAACATGGTCATTCTAAAAGATGAGAGACTTAATAAACAATCCAGGTCTTTTTGATATATAATTTCAGTTGTATCACACTGTAAACCTTTGCTATAAATTCTGTGTCTTACGATCTTATACTCCACAACCACCTGATGAAGGAGCTATGCTCTGAAAGCTAGTGCTTCCAAATAAACCTGCTGGACTATAACCTGGTGTTGAGATATTTAACAGGCACTTATTAATTGTGGAAACTATTCAGGTCCACCTGATAGTTGGCAAGGGCTGATTAATATTATAATGTTTCATGGAGACTTGATGGAGATGGTATTGTTCTGTGTGCTACACTTATTCAGAGGTAAACATTGCTTGTAGCAAGGGCTGATAAAGTGTAAAAATGCAGCAAAATATAGTGAGCTAGTGAGTGAGTTAATAAAAATAACCTATAATGCAATATCTCATAACACAATATCTCACATCTTAAAATTATGCCATGGGAACCTCTATATTCACCTGAAGGATGGATCCTCAATTTAACATCCTACCTGGGAAAGTCAGATGAAATTACGGACTCCAGTGTCTGGAGTGGTGCTTGGTCATACAAACTTCTGATTTGGCGGTAGACGTCTTACCCATTGAGAAACAGCTGGCATTGCTTTTTAATTTGACATCTCATAAACAAATGAGTTGAACACATGCATGTTGACAGTTCTGGTTATCACAGCTCTTTCACTCAGATCTTTCAGTTTCACCTTGCTCTAAGCAATTACTCAATATCAATGTACCAAAGGTGACACAAAGATCACAAAAGGAAGAAAAGGAACTCATGGGATATAGTTTGCAATGATCTTGTGTTCAATTAAATTGATGTGCAAAGAGCATTATTTTTGTTTAAAGTCTCAATTTTTATTAACACAGAGATTGATGGCTTCAAGCTCATGTCACAGGTGAAGCTAATTGCACTCTGTATTCATAAAACTAAATTATTTGCAGTTTTCAAAGGCCATAGGTCTGAATAATTCCTCCTAACACTTTTATTGTCAATAACGATTTGTATTAGTTGTGAGTTAATATTTGTTGAAGGCCTTTTGGTGAGGTAACTTGAATGAACAGTTTCATTATGGATATTATTTTACTCGACTGAAAAGTAAAATACAATTGGCTTTAAAGTCATTAAATGTGAGAAATTGTCTTTAGGCCTGATATGTCAGGACAGTGGATCAGAGACTGCCTTTCCCTGAGACCTCAATGTGTTTGCTAACCAAATTTTAAAAGAAAGTTTCCTTTACACTTGCAAAGGCATCATGAAATATTTAAGGAAGTCAAGACCCTTGAGAAAGGAATGTAGTGTCATGGAAGTTGAATTAATTCATCATCAAGCTGAGTTGATAAAATGAGAATTTTATAAAGTAGATGATAAACTGAAGCTTTCAAGATGATAAAGCGTTCCTCCAGCTAAGATCTTCACTTCTGAGACTGGTTGAAACAGCAAAGTCAAACATTAATCAGGTTGTAAAATCATCGAGTCATAGTTAGGCTTCAGCACAGAAGGTGACCATTGAGTCCGATATACCTGTGCTGACTCTGCAACAGCAGCTGAGATAGTTCCACTCCCTCGCCATTTCCCATAATGTTGCCCATATATTTTCCCTTCAGCCACGTTTTGATTTGAAAGTGGTAATGATGTCCATTTTTAAGATTCTCTGACTGATCCTGAATGATGTTAACTTGCTTCTTTTGGGATCAGTAAGGAGGAAGTGGTGGTGAAGGTATTGGCATTTGGACACCCTTGCCACCCATTAATAGGGGCATTATGCATGCCAATCCTTTGAAAGAATTTTAATGCCAAATGTCCATCGTGTCCAATTGTTGGGATGGTATTCTTCTTTTAATCTGGAAACCAAGCTTTAAGATGCGAACAGGATTAGATTAGATTAGACTTAGATTAGACTTACAGTGTGGAAACAGGCCCTTCGGCCCAACAAGTCCACACCGACCCGCCGAAGCGCAACCCACCCATACCCCTACATTTACCCCTTACCTAACACTACGGGCAATTTAGCTTGGCCAATTCACCTGACCCGCACATCTTTGTGACTGTGGGAGGAAACCGGAGCACCCGGAGGAAACCCACGCAGACACGGGGAGAACGTGCAAACTCCACACAGTCAGTCGCCTGAGTCGGGAATTGAACCCGGGTCTACAGGCGCTGTGAGGCAGCAGTGCTAACCACTGTGCCACCGTGCCGCCCACAAATCTTGATTATTATTTAGCTTGGCAGCCTGTGCTGTACTGGAAGAGTTATTCAAGGCCCAGAAAACACATTGGGCCTTCCCAGATGCATACCCATCTATCTGTGATTTCCTCCTGCTCAGAGTTTAATGCTTCGTCAGCATCCCTGAATTAACCTTGATGACTTAATGTAGCAGTTTAGGTGATGGGAAACATTGCAACCTATCTGCTAAGTTTAACTGGGGCTGCCACGAACTCAAAGGCAAAAATCCATCATGCAAAGGTCAAAACTTGACCCAATAAATTGGCAGCTTGGACAGAAATCAGACAAAAAAATGATTGCACAAAACAAAATTATTGAGAAATGCTGCCTGACAGATTGGTGGATGCAGATTCACTTTCCAAATGAAATTGGATGCATATTTAAACAGAAAACCAACTTACAGGCCTTTGGGCAAAGAGTAGAAGACTGGGACTAATTGAATAACTTATTCAAACTATCAACACAGAGCCAGTGGGATAAATAGCCTGCCCTGTGCTACAAGATTGTCATTGGAATGATATAGAAACATAGGAACTAAAAACAGGAAGACACCATTGAGTATGATCATTACTGATCCACTATCTCAATGTAATATTCCTGTTTTCTTGCCATACCCCATTAACTTTAAGTAGCTAAATATTTATCAGTCTCTTTCTTGAATTACTCAATGTTCCAGTTCCTACTGCATGCTGTGATAGTGAATTCTACAGATCGATCACCCTGAGTGCAGAACCTTTTCCTCATTGAAGCCTGAAACATCTTTACTCCATGGCCTAAGACTGTGACCCCTGCCTTTAGACTCCCTGATCAGGTGAAACATACTCCCTACATCTAGTTTGTCTAGCCCTCTTAGAATTTTATGTGTTTAAATCAGATCCCCTCTCATTCTTCTAAATTCTAGTGAATAAGACCAAATTCTCCTCTTAGTATAGTCCTGCCATTGCCTGTGCCGACTTAGTGAACCTTTATTGCACTCCCTCAATGGCAAGTACATCATCCCTAAGGTAAGGAGTAACCATATCGTACTAGGTGTGGTCTTACCGAAGCCCTGTGTAATGCATCAAGACATTCCTACAGCTGAACTCAAATCTTCTTGCAAGATATCATTTCCTTTACTTGCTGTACCTACTTGTCTACTTTAGATTAGATACCCTACAGTGTGGAAACAGGCCCTTCGGCCCAACCAGTTCCTCTGAAGAGTAACCACCCAGACCCATTTCCCTCTGATTAATGCACCTTACACTATGGACAATTTAGCATGGCCAGTTCACCTGGCCTGAACATCTTTGGACTGTGGGAGGAAACCGGAGAACCCAGAGGAAACCCACGCAGATACGGGGAGAATGTGCAAACTCCACACAGACAGTCGCCCAAGGCTGGAATCGAACCTGAGAGCTGTGAGGCAGCAGTGCTAACCAGTGCCGCCACAAGGTCACCCAGATCCTTTTGCATATCCGCATTTCCCAATATAACATGAATAAATTGAATATATAACTCATACTTTCCTTGTTTATATCAGGTAGGTACTTGAAAATAACTGTCCTGCTTTCATACACTGAGTAAAATAAATAGTTAAATTATAAGCTCAGAATGTACATCAGTTGTATATGTTCGAATACATTTTTTTCCTGTCAAAAATTGTCTCAAAGTTTGAAAGTACATGGTTGTAAGCATTTGCCTGAACAGAAAAACCAAATTTGCTTTCAGTGTATTAATTCATATTTTTCTGGTTTTCCAGGCTGGCATGATGGGGAGGAAGGACAGCTGACTTCCAACAGTCTACTCTATCAATAGCCAGTTATTGTCTACAGTTTAAAATTGTATCCCTCTGAAATGTTTAATTCTACTCAGCCATGTTCACAAACTGCTAGTACAACAAGATAACAGACATTTTTATATATAAATATTGTTTTTACTTGGTGATGTTTGAAAGCCAGTATCCTGTCACTGAATTACCTTTTATTTACATGTGCATAGTACAAGACACTTTCACAGCTAGCTCCGAGCCAGATCCCAGAGTAATCCTGACACTCCTCTTTATTTTTTCTTTTTTTCCTTTTTCTTTTTTTTATTCTATTTTCTCTTCTTTCTTTCTTTTATTCATTTTTTAAGCAAAAAAGAAAAGAAAAGCCAGGACAAGCAAACAATCTCAATAAACAATAAAGAAGAAACAAAGAACTTCAAAATAAATTCCTCCTTAATGCGAGGGCACCAACAAAAATCAGAGTCCTCTCCTCTTTAAAGAGCAGAGTCTTTCACTCCACACTTATTCCAGCTCCCTCAGAGGACACTCCTGTTTATTTTTTTTTTCTTTATACTCCTTTTTTTTTCTTTTCGTGAAGGACTTGAATTTTTTTTTTATTAACCCCCACACTACCGCCTAACTGCGGTAGTGCTTATTATTTTTAACCCCAGCACCCATGGTGTGTGTGCGCAGGTGTGAGACACAGTGAGAGACAAGGTGTACAAATCTTTATTCAATTTCCACCACCAGGAAAAGTAGGAAAACACCCGAGTGGCCTGTGACAAGCAGTGCCCTTCACATCAAAGGGCAATGCTGTGTGATCAAAACAGTGAAGGGGAGGGCAAGGACTAAATTAAAAAATAGAGCTGTTTGCAATTTTCCACGTGGGAGGCGGACACTCCTGTTTATTTTTTTTATTTTTTTTTATTTTTTTGTTCATTGTTTTTCTTTTTTTCTTCTTTTTCTTTTTCTTGAATCCCTGTTTATCCTCTCCTGGTTAGATGTTTTTTTCTTAACCCCCACACTACCGCCTAACTGCGGTAGTGCTTATTATTTTTATCCCCAGCACCCATGGTGTGTGTGTGCAGGTGTGAGGCACAGTGAGAGACACAGGTGTACAAATCTTTATTCAATTTCCACCACCAGGAAAAGTAGGAAAACACCCGAGTGGCCTGTGACAAGCAGTGCCCTTCACATCAAAGGGCAATGCTGTGTGATCAAAACAGTGAAGGGGAGGGCAAGGACTAAATTAAAAAATAGAGCTGTTTGCAATTTTCCACGCGGGAGGCGGACACTCCTGTTTATATCTGTCAGCCAGGGCTTCCTGATTGGACTAGTTTAACAGCTCACATCAGGGAGCTATATTCTATGAGGTCTATCTGGCTGATATTGTTCCAATCACTAGAATGTTAAAATGTGATAGCAAGTAATTATCACATTTATTACATTAGCAAGTAATGAAACAGGAAGTCTGCACCACATACAGTCCTTATAAATTTACGAGGAACGGCTGAGGATCCTGGGTAACATACGAGGAACAGCTGAGGATCCTGGGATTGTATTCATTGGAGTTTAGAAGATTGAGTGGAGACTTAATAGAAACTTACAAGATAATACATGGCTTGGAAAGGGTGGACGCTAGGAAATTGTTTCCATTAGACGAGGAGACTAGGACCCGTGGACACAGCCTTAGAATTAGAGGGAGTCAATTCAGAACAGAAATGCGGAGTCATTTCTTCAGCCAGAGAGTGGTGGGCCTGTGAAATTCATTGCCGCAGAGTGCAGTGGAGGCCGGGACACTAAATGTCTTCAAGGCAGAGATTGATAGATTCTTGATGTCATGAGGAATTAAGGACTACGGGGAGAATGCTGGTAAGTGAAGTTGAAATGCCCATTAGCCATGATTGAATGGCGGAATGGACTCGATGGGCTGAATGGCCTTACTTCCACTCCTATGTCTTATGGTCTTGTGGTCTTAAAGTAACCAGTTATTTTGACAAGAGGGCTAACCAAATCACTAATTTAAGATCAGTTTAAATTTCTGTACTTGCTGTAAAAACACATGAAAGTGGAAGTACAGTATTGTGGTTTAGAATTTTGTATTTGAATGTTAGTAGATAGCTGAAATCACAGTGCAGATGACTTTGTAAGTTTATCAAAGTCAAAATATTATCCTTAATGAAACTTTACATTTATCAGTTATGCAAATTCTCACTTCACTTCATCTGAATAACTGATAGACAAGATTTGATTTTTTTTTTGCTATGTTCATGTCTTTAAGATTGGGTATCCAAGCTGCCATAAGTTGTATTGGAGAGAAAATTTAGTTTTAACAGAGGCATCAATCCTATAGGGCATCACTTTTAATGCTCTGTGAATAACCAAAGATATGATCATAAGAGTTGAAGATGAACAATGGAATGAGTCACCATGACATAATTGTCTTTTGAGTGAGTGCAACGAGTGAAGATACCTTGTTTGGCACATAGTTTGCAGAGTACTAAAATTGAGTGATATGCTGCTTACGTAATAGAAGTCATAGCCTTTCCTCATATTCATCAATCACAATAGGCTGCATTTCACAGCAAGCTGTTGGTTTAAAAGGAAGGGTGTGAAGAAGTGGGCCATCAAATGAAATTACAATGATACTAAGCCCAGAATGATTCCTAAAACAAACAAAATCAGAAATTGCTGCAGCAACTCTGGAAGCATCTGTGAGGAGAAAATAAAATTAATGTTTGAATCCAGCCATACGGTGAGGACTTCAGAACTGTTCCAAAGAAGGGTCACTGAATTTGAAACTTTAATATTGTTTTTCTCGCGACAGATGCTGCCAGATCTATTGAGTTTCTCCAGCAATTCTTCTTATTGCTTGCTTTAAAACTCCAGCATCTACAGTTCTTGTTTTATGCCAGATCAATCCCCTTCAGTGGATCTGTAACCATAGTTTTTTTACTGGCTTTGCAGAGAATATTGGGGAGATTTAATTAAGTGGTACTAGTGGGATTTTAGTTATGTCAAGAGATAAGAGAAGCTGTGATTTTTTTTGTCTTCTTTGAGCAGAGACAGTTAAATGTTTTACTCCAATGTTCAAAATTGTGCAAGAATTTGACAGAACAGATAGCGCAGAACTGTATCTACTCGCAAGAGATTCATTAACCAGGGAGCACACAACAGAGGCTTGATTAGCCAATATTTTTCCAAAGTTTGGACTGAACGTAGATGACAACTAACACGTTGCCCCAACATTGAGATTACTCATGGGATTGCCCAGAACATGTCTTTTGACTGCTGTATCTTAACACTTTTGTCTGGAAGCAAGCTGAAGGGGATAGTAACTCAATAAATGTTGAAATTTAAGTCTCCGTCTATTTAACGTAATCTGTATTCCTGTAAATTTATTGTGACCAGCCTTCCGAATGTTCTATAATACAGGGCTGTTTGATCTGCAGTGAGAAATCTTTTATAAGCAGCTAATGGTGTTTACACTTCACTGTCAGGTCAATTGGCTGGATGGTTGGTTAGTAAAGCAGTAGGGTGCTGACAGCTAGGGTTCAATTCCTACATCAGCTCAGGTTACCATGAGGTACCCTAGGCTGAGGTGTGTTGGCTCTCAGGTTAAACCACCACCTGTTGTCTCTCTCTATTGAGAGAGAAACCTATGGTCTGGTAAGACTTGGGTAACCTGACCTGACTCTTGTACTGTCACCATGATGTGAAAGTGGTAGCCGTGATACTTCAACTAGCCTCTGTAATGTAAGGGCAAGGTGTAGATCATGGAGTATTGAAGAATAAAATTAATTTTTATTACAGCACCTGACATCTACCAAATATATATTATCAAAGGTACCTGTGTGTCTGAACTTGAGCTAAATTCTTTAGCGCACCGCAGCGCACTTCCCTCAGCATGTCATGCTGCAAGGGCACAGCTTAGTTAGATGGAAACTGCACGTTTTATTTCATAAGGTCACACACTATCATGCAATGATGATATCATGAGCATATCCCTTTAAGGTATTTGCACATCTGCTGCAAGACAAAAGATAACATTTCTCAATCAATATCAATATCACCAAAAACTTTACACTTTTGTTGGAGTTTGCAGTACACACGTTTGGTTGCCATATCTTTTACATTGCAACAGAAGTTACCCTTCCAAAATTCTTCATTGGTTGTAAATCACTCTGAGACCTCCTGAGGTAATAAAAGCTTGTACGTAAATCCTGTTTTTTCATTACTTTCTCCATAAGTCAGTGTGAGCAGGCATTGTTCCCACAACACATCTTTCTTCACCTTGTTATCATCTGTATGTCTGAAAGTCATCTCAACACAATTGCATTTAGAAATCAAAATGATTTTGGACTTTAGATTTCATTTTCTGTTCTGTGCCTCTCGTGGTTTTCAACCTTCTGTCATTGCAAAGTTGGTGATTGCAATGTGAGGTCAAATGTACACAGAGCTGCAGAGTAAAAGACTCTGGGCTGAATCCTGCACTTTTTAGCTAAGTGTCAGTTTCACTGAGTTTAAATGAGGGTTTCTCTCTGTGGGTGAAATGAAGATATCTCACTGTATCTTGCCAAACACACCTCATTAAGTACCTACTACAACCCTTTGGCACACCTCAATAGATTCTAGCTCCATTCTACCACTTCCTGTACCCAGAGCAACTTGCCACAGTTGAGACTTGTAGATATGACTGGCATCTCCAGCACAGGTGGCATCTTTAAAAGGCCTTCAAACATCCAGATATATTGTCAGTCTGCATGATTCGTGACATTTGCCCCATGCATGCAGGAGAAGGGAAAATGTGTGCCTTACCTTGTGGGCAGGAGCCAAGAGGTGCTGGTGGACAGGGTGGTGCAGAAGCACAAAGACATTTCCTCCTAGAGCCATCAGTCGGAGTTACAACACCAGGCTATGCCAGCCTGGTACCAGGCTGTTGCCAGAATCACTAGTTCATGATCTTCTCCACTCCACCAGTGTAAGTGCTTCTTTCGGACATTTCACCTTCACTCTGTCTCTGTGACAATCCCTCCTCCCACCAAGGAATCACTTTCACAATCACTATCACTATCACTATCACTATTCAGTGCAAAACCTTGACACATAACACAAATTCTAACACTACAAACCCTGACTTCACACTGAGCTAACTTGGAACTATATCACTATTTCTTCAATGTTACTGGTTCCAATTGAGATGTCCTCTGTGCTGCCTACTCACTTGCTCAGGACATTGTTCTTAGCTCTTAGCTTAGTTCCTCGAGCTAAAGGGATCAAAGGGGAGAAAGTGAGAACGGGGTATTGATTTGGATGATTAGCCATGCTCATGTTGAATAGCTGAGCAGGTTTGAAGGGGTGAGTAGCCCACTCCTGTTCCTATTTGCTGTGTTTCAATAGCACCTCTCCACCTGCACTAACAGTTACAGGCACACTAACATCCACATACAACTCCCTTAATACCTGCATCTGTCTCATTTTCAAAGGAAAACAGTCCTCTGGCCTTGTATGGAAATCCCCATTGGCTTACTGTGCAGGGGCACCCTAATAAATGGTTTCTCCTTTAACTTGACTGTAGACTGTTATTCCACAGTATTCTTGGGTATCTCTGGTCGATGGGCAAATCACAAAAAGGCATCAGAGCCTACTGTCGCCGTTTTCTGCTCGGATCCACTGTCCGTGCGCAGACTCATGTGCATTTGTGACTAGTTCGAACGGGCCTCCAGGGCCATGGTAAACTGAGGCTAGAGCGAGGCCATGCTCTTCGGGAACTGGGCCGACCAATCCTCGCCGACCAATCCTCGATCCCCTTCACCATCAGGACCGACCACCTGAAGGTGCTGGGTATTTGGTTCGGGGGGGCTGAGGCGTGCGCCAAGTCTTGGGAGGAGCATATCAGTAAAGTGAGGCAGAAACTGGGTAGACGGAAGCTACGGTCGCTCTCCATCGTGGGAAAAAACCTGGTCATCAGCTTGAGGCACTGTCATTGCTATTATACGTGACACAAGTCTGGCCTATTCCCAGAACCTGTGCCGCTGCAGTCACCCGGGCCATCTTCCAGTTTATATGGAGTCCAAAGATGGACCGGGTCCGAAGGGACTCGCTGTACAAAGATCTGGGCAACGGGGGAGAAAATACACCAAATGCCACCCTCACCCTGATGGCCACCTTTGTGTGTGGCTGCATCAAGCTGTGCATGGATCCCCGGTACGCAAACACCAAGGGTCACTACGTACTGAGGTTCTACCTGTCCCCGGTGTTGCGAAGGATGGGCCTGGCCTCGCTGCCGCGGAACGCTCCGAGTAGGTGGACCGTTCCATATCACCTGTCCTTTGTGGAGAAGTTTATGAAGAAAAACACCTTTGATCACAAGTCCATCAGGAAGTGGTCAGCACGTAGTGTCCTTGAAACCCTTCGGGAAAAGGAGAGGGCGAATCCTATCGAGTGGTTCCCTGAGCAGACTGTCAAAGCCATTTGGCAGAATGCCTCATCGCCAGAACTTTCCAACAAGCACCAAGACATGGCTTGGCTGGTGGTGAGAAGGGCTCTGCCTGTGAGATTCTTCATGCATACCCGGACTCTCAGCCGCACCGCACGTTGCCCTTGAAGCAGCTGAGGGGGGGGGGGAAACGAGACTGTCCCACACCTCCTTCTGGAATGTGCCTATGCAGAGGAAGTCTGGAGAGGAATGCAGTGGTGTTTGCCGAGGTTTGTCCCAAGCAGCGCCATGACGCGGGACTCCGTGCTCTACAGCCTGTTCCCTGGGACGCACACCGAGACGAACATCAACTGTGCCTGGAAGATCATCAACTCGGTGAAGGACGCTCTCTGGGTGGTCCGAAACCTGTTGATCTTCCAGCTGAAGGAGTTGATCCTGACTGAGTGTTGCAGACTGGCACATTCCATGGTCCAGGACTACGTGTTGAGGGACGCGCTGAAGCTTGGGGCAACTGCCGCCAAGGCGCGGTGGGGAAAGACCACCGTGTAACATCTGCCTGCCTAAAGAAGAACAGGGGGCCCATGTAGTCATTTGGGCTCTGCTGACGCCTCAACTAATTATATGGGCATATGATTGAAAAATGTACAGACCTGTATAAAAATGATAAATTCTGATCTCTGTATGTAAATGTTTACATATGTATGGCATGACCAACTGTACAGACCATCAAATTATTTTATGAATAAAGTATTTTTTTGAAATAAAAAAAATCAGAGCCTACTGTCACCTGCAGGATGAGCAGCGGGCAGGTAAGGGAATGTGGAAGCTGAACACAAAGCTGTTGATCCCGGTAAACATCGAGGAGCTCAAGGGGGATTACGCAGGTTGGAGAACCGTGAAGCCCCTCTTTGAGTCCCCAGCGGACTGGTGGGAAACAGTAAAAGAGAACATCAAGAGGTTCTTCATCCTCAAAGGTGTTCAGGAGGTGAGAGAGAGGCAGGGATAACTGTCCCAACTCCAGGAAAGAACGCAGAACCTGTTTCTGCTGCAGATGATGGGGGTCAATGTCACGGAGGACCTTGAGGAGGTGAAGAGCCGGCAAGCCTCGCTCTTTGCCTTGGAGGCCTCCAAGATAATCTTCCGGTCCAGGGTCCACTCGGTGGAGCAGGACGAGACGTGCTCACGTTTCATCTTCCAGAAGGGGCACAAAGAGAGGTCCATGCTCAGCAGCCTGAAGGAAGAAGATGGCTCAATAACATCATCTCAGGCTGACGTCATGAGGATCAGCAAATCCTTCTATCCCAGTCTGTATGACACGAAGCCGACCGACAGCGCGGCCTCCCAGTCATTCCTGTCTTCTATCACGGAGGTCTTAGATGACAGAACGCGTGAGAGGCTGGACCAGCCGCTATCTCTGGACGAGCTGACCAAGGCCCTCGAGTCCTTTGAAAAGAATAAAACTCCCGGAAGCAACGGCTTACCGGTCGAGCTCTATTCCGCTCTGTGGGACTTGATTGACCAGGACCTGCTGGAGGTGTATGTCAGTATGCTTCGGGCAGGTACCATGAGTGAATCCATGAGGAAAGGCATCATCACCCTCAGCTACAAGCGGAAGGGGGAGAGGGAGGAACTCAAAAATTGGAGACCAATCTCACGGTTGAATGGGGATTACAAAATTCTGTCAAAGGTAATTGCCAACCGGGTCAGGTCTGCTCTGGGGTCGGTGATTCACCCTGACCAAACCTGTGCTGTACCGGGCAGGAAGATCGCTGAGAGTCTCGCACTCCTCAGGGATACGATCGCCTACGTGCAGGATAGAGGGTTGGACACCTGCCTGATCAGCCTGGACCAGGAGAAAGGCTTTTACAGGATATCAGACAAGTATATGAGAGATGTTCTCTCCAAAATGGGCTTTAGGGAGGAAATCTGCAATTGGATCAGACTGCTCTACACCAACATCGTCAGTGCAGTCTCAATCAATTGGTGGGAATCAGATAGCTTCCCAGTCAGATCTGGAGTCAGTAAGGGCTGCCTCCTCTCACCCGTCTTGTTTGTGTACTGCATAGAGCCATTTGCCGAATCCATCAGGAAGGATGCGAGCCTGAAAGGGGTGATTATTCCTGGCAGCTGGGGCCTGCAGGTGAAGACCTCCCTGTACATGGATGACGTTGCCGTTTTCTGCTCAGATCCGCTGTCCATGCGCAGACTCATGTGCATATGTGACCAGTTCGAACAGGCCTCGGGGGCCAAGGTAAACCAAGGCAAGAGCGAGGTCATGCTCTTGAACTGGGCCGACCAATCCTCGATTCCCTTCGCCGTCAGGACCGACCACCTGAAGGTGCTGGGTATTTGGTTCGGGAGGGCTGAGGTGTGCACCAAGTCTTGGGAGGAGCGTATCAGCAAAGTGAGGTGGAAACTGGGCTGGTGGAAGCTGCGGTCACTCTCCATCGCGGGAAAAAATCTGGTCATCAGGTGTGAGGCACTGTCATTGCTGTTATACATGGCACAGGTTTGGCCTATTCCCAGAACCTGTGCCATTGCAGTCACCCGGCCATCTTCCAATTTATATGGAGGTCAAAGATGGACTGGGTCCAAAGGGACTTGCTGTACAAAAATCTGGGCAACGGGGGAAAAAATACACCAAATGCCACCCTCACCCTGATGGCCACCTTTGTGTGTGGCTGCATCAAGCTGTGCGTGGTTCCCCGGTATGCAAACATCAAGTGTCACTACGTACTGAGGTTCTACCTGTCCCCGGTGTTGCGAAGGATGGGCCTGGCCTCGCTGCCGCGGAACGCTCCGAGTAGTTGGACCGTTCCGTATCACCTGTCCTTTGTGGAGAAGTTTATGAAGAAAAACATCTTTGACCACAAGCCCATCAGGAAGTGATCAGCACGCAGTGTCCTTGAGACCCTTCGGGAAAAGAAGAGGGCGGATCTGTTGAGTGGTTCCCTGAGCAGACTGTCAAAGCCATTTGGCAGAATGCCTCATTGCCAGAACTTTCCAACAAGCACCAAGATATGGCTTGGCTGGTGGTGAGAAGGGCTCTGCCTGTGAGATCCTTTATGCATACCCGAACTCTCAGCCGCGCCGCACGCTGCCCTCATTGCGGCTGCGGGGGGAACGAGACTGTCACACACCTCCTTCTGGAATGTGCCTATGTAGAGGAAGTCTGGAGAGGAATGCAGTGGTGTATGTCGAGGTTTGTCCCGAGCTGCGCCGTGAAGCGTGACTCCGTGCTCTACAGCCTGTTCCCCGGGACGCACACCGAGACGAACATCAACTGTGCCTGGAGGATCATCAACTCGGTGAAGGACGCTCTCTGGGCGGTCTGAAACCTGTTGATCTTCCAGCTGAAGGAGTTGACCCCGACTGAGTGTTGCAGACTGGCACATTCCAAGGGCCAGGGCTACGTGTTGAGGGACGCGCTGAAGCTTGAGGCAGCTGCCACCAAGGCAGAATTGGGAAAGACCCCCGTTTAACATCTGCCTGCCTAAGAAGAACAGGGGGCCATGCAGTCATTTGGACTCTGCTGACACCTCAGCTAAATATATGGACATATGATTGATAAATGTACAGACCTGTATAAAAATGATAAATTCTGATCTCTGTATGTAAACGTTTGCGTCTGTATGGCATGACCAACTGTACAGACCATCAAATTATTTTAGGAATAAAGTATATTTTTGAAAAAAAATCAGAGCAATGACTACTGGTACATAACTATAATAAGCAAAAACATTCTAAGGTACTTCCTAGGAAGTCTACTAAACAAGTTACAATATACAGGCCGATTGCCATATCTGCGCATCTGGTTTCCATGGTTTCAGTTATCCACAGTTTACCATGGCCCAAACATATTACAGGGAACGTTCTAGAATCAGGGATCGGGGGCTGCCGGGAAGGTAAATTTCCCATTTAAATGAATGGGTTTGCGACTATCTGCGGTTTTGTGCTTCCATGGTAGGTTTTCCGTTTGAGGGCAGAGGGACTACTGTCCCGGAAGTGCAAACTTGTAGGTGCTTGCACTTGGTCAATTGAACACTAGGTGGCTCTGTATTAGAGGTAAGCAGATGCTAGGCAATGACATATTTTCTGCATTACATTTGTTGTTCCCTGTTAGGAATTTGCTAGCTACAGGTTCTGGATACAAAAAAAATCTTAGTTAACATTGCAGTAATTAGATTGTTTAATTTGGACAGAACATTAATGTTTATATCTCCAAAATACTTGACCTTTAAAGATACTGATGGAATTAAGTGGGACTTTCCTGCAAGTCAAACGGGGAGCATATAACATTCTTGGCTTGTGTTTAATGTATTGCCTATGGGCTAAGAGGAATTCCATGATAGAAAGTGCCATCTTCTAGTATTATAGCAATCATAAACCAGTCAATGTTTGTAAGGAAAAATACAAGTATTTGAAAATACCCCATGGGGATAATATTTGAGAATAAAAATCAAATCAAAAGAAATATTAAATAAGAGTGATCTGTCTTTCAAAGATTCATGAAAATATCCTAGTGTTGTGATGAATTGTTATGATCTTCCTAAGTTTCTTATCTATCGGCTGTTCTCCTCGTGTTCAATTGGAAAGTTGTGCTGAAAATGCTCTTGAAATTGTGCTATTAAGTTAACAGTTCAAGAATGGAATTGTATGCCCTCTGTGACTGGTCAGTTTGGTGGTAGGAGGTTTTTAATTGGGGTTGGGGGGTGGGAGTGGTGGATGAATACCTTATCATCTTCCTTCCTCCATCTCATTTAGCTTCAAAGCAAGAAGCCATATGGATGATCCTCCTACCGTACCTCTAACTGAACCCATTATGTGGTCAATTAATGCCAACTGAAAGGGCTTATTCCATTGCTGCTGGTACAACTCATTCATGCTCCTTACACAACACCTTACAAACCTGTGACCTTTAACACCCAGAAGTACAACAGCAGAAGCATGGGAATACCATCACCTACAAATTCCTCTCCAACTCATGCATTTCCCTGACTTGGAATTATACCACTGTTCTTACACAATCACTGATTCAATATACTAGAACTTCCTTCCTAATAGCAAAATGGGTGTCCGTCCCTCCATAAACTGTATTGATTCAAGGAGGCAGCTCACTCTTATTTATTGTAATCATGTCCAAAAGAAACCATTCAAGATGTCTTAGACAGATTCACTGCTTTCGATTGGTATTAGTCTAATTTACTGATACCAAGTGAAAGATGCCCACTCAAAGTCTTTGGCATGATGTAGGCTTAGTCTTGATAAACAATATAAACTAAATAGCATTGGTCACAATGCATTGAGATATTGCACTGAAAATCAAACCCACGACAAGAACAACCTCAATTATCCAAACGAGATGGGCAGGGAGTATTTTGTTCAGATAACTGAGAGTTCAGATAACTGATTGTTCCGGATAATTGATAGAATATTTACGGGACCTTGAGATCTGTTTGGATAATTGAGGTTGTACTGCGTTCTCGGGGTCACTACAAATGTCAAAAATGAATGAACCTCTGTAAATCCTACCTATGCCTCTGATGTACTGCAACCCGGGATAAAAGCTAGGTTCCTTCAGTAACAAATAAGATAATTCTATTTACTGAATCAATTTAATGTTATAATAAGAACTGAGCCAAAAAGGATCTCTAAATTGAACCCTTTAAAAACTCACACACAAACATACACAGTGGGCAAGTTGTTGGAGGGAATCTTGAGGGACAGGATGCACATGTATTTGAAAAGGCAAGGACTGATTATGGATAGTCAACATGGCTTTGTGTGTGGGAAATCATGTCTCACAAACTTGTGACCAGTGGAGTGCCACAAGGATCGGTGCTGGGTCAACTACTTTTCATCACTTATATAATGTTTTGGATGTAAGCATAAAAGGTATAGTTAGTAAGTTTGCAGATGACATCAAAATTGGAGGTGTAGTGGACAGCGAAGAAGGTTACCTCAGATTACAACAGGATCTTGAAAAGATGGGCCAATGGGTTGAGAAGTAGCAGATGGAGTTTAATTTAGGTAAATGCGAGGTGCTGCATTTTGGGAAAGCAAATCTTAGCAGGACTTATACACTTAATGGTAAGGTCATAGGGTGTGTTGTTGAACAAAGAGGCCTTGGATTGCAGGTTCCTAGCTCCTTGAAAGTGGAGTCGCAGATAGATAGGATAGTGAAGAAGGTGTGTGGTATGCTTTCCTTTATTGGTCAGAGTATTGAGGACAGGAGTTATGAGGTCGTGTTGCGGCTGTGCAGGACATTGGTTAGGCCACTGTTGGAATATTGCGTGCAATTCTGGTCTCCTTCCTATTGGAAGGATGTTGTGAAACTTGAAATGGTTCAGAAAAGATTTACAAGGATGTTGCCAGGGTTGGAGGATTTGAGTTATAGGGAGAGGTTGAATAGGCTAGGGCTATTTTCCCTGGAGCATCTGAGGCTGAGGGGTGATCTCATAGATGTTTACAAAATCATGATGGACATGGATAAGATAAATAGACAAAATCTTTTCCCTGGGATCGGGAGTCCAGAACCAGAGGGCATAGGTTTAGGGTGAGAGGGAAAAGATATAAAAGAGATCTAAGGGACAACCTTTTCATGCCGAGGGTGGCACATGTATAGAATGAGGTGCCACAGGAAGTGGTAGAGGCTGGTACAATTGCAACATTTAGGAAGCATCTGGATGGGTATATGAGTAGGAAACGTTTGAAGGGATCTGGGCAGAGTGCTGCCAGATGGGACTAGATTAGGTTGAGATATCTTGTTGGACCAAAGGGTCTGTTTCTGTGCTGTACATCTCTATGACTCTATGACTCTCTGGTTGTATGACTAGATTTGGAAAGCAATAAACAGGAGAACACAGTTTGTTATCACCAGTCCAAATCACAAAGCTAAACATGATGGTTTCACAATCTTATTGATTCTTCAATGCTCCCTGCACACCAGTGATTGGTCTGCAATTCACTAGTTGATCAATTGGACCCAGGATCTTCATCATTGTCTTTCAGTTTCAGAATTATTCCTTTCAGTAGTTTTACTGTACTTTGAAGACATTTTGTGAGAGATGGATAAATTGATTTTGCTTTCCTCTCAGGGTCTGTATTAAACTTGAATCTGGTCAGTCGGAAATTTGATGCTGCATGGAGCTCTACTGAACTCACAGCAAATGGTGATATGTGGAACAGTCCATCTTCCGCAGCTACACTGGCACCATCCCCACTTTTTCCTCCGCTACATCGATGACTGTATCGGCGCTGCCTCGTGCTCCCACGAGGAGGTTGAACAGTTCATCCACTTTACCAACACCTTCCACCACGACCTCAAATTTACCTGGACCGTCTCAGACTCCTCCCTCCCCTTCCTAGACCTTTCCATTTCTATCTCGGGCGACCAAATCAACACAGACATTTACTACAAACCGACCGACTCCCACAGCTACCTAGACTACATGTCCTCCCACCCTGCCCCCTGTAAAAATGCCATCCCATACTCCCAATTCCATCGTCTCCGTCGCATCTGCTCCCAGGAGAACCAGTTCCAATACCGTACAACCCCAAATGGCCTCCTTTTTCAAAGACCGCAATTTCCCCCCAGACGTGGTCGACGATGCCCTCCACTGCATCTCCTCCACTTCACGCTCCTCCGCCCTTGAGCCCTGCCCCTCCAATCGCCACCAAGACAGAACCCCACTGGTCCTCACCTACCACCCCACCAACCTCCACATGCATCGTATCATCCGTCGTCATTTCCGCCACCTCCAAAAGGACCCCATCACCAGGGATATATTTCCCTCCCCTCCCCTATCAGTATTCTGAAAAGACCACTCCCTCATCAGGTCCACACCCCCCACCAACCCAACCTCCAGTCCCAGCACCTTCCCCTGCAACTGCAAGAAATGCAAAACTTGCACCCACACCTCCCCCTTACTTCCCTCCAAGGCCCCAAGGGATCCTTCCATATCCACCACAAATTCACCTGCACCTCTACACACATCATTTATTGCATCCGCTGCACCCGATGTGGCCTCCTCTACACTGGGGAGACAGGCCGCCTACTTGCGGAACGTTTCAGAGAACACCTCTGGGACACCCGGGCAAACCAACACAACTACCCCGTGGCCCAACACTTCAACTCCCCCTCCCACTCCGCTAAGGACATGCAGGTCCTTGGACTCCTCCATCGCCAGACCATAACAACACGATGGCTGGAGGAAGAGCATCTCATCTTCTGCCCGGGAACCCTCCAACCACAAGGGATGAACTCAGATTTCTCCAGTTTCCTCATTTCCCCTCCCCTCACCTTATCTCAGTCGATTCCCTCAAACTCAGCACCGCCTTCCTAACCTGCAATCTTCTTCCTGACCTCTCTGCCCCCACCTCCACTCCGGCCTATCAACCTCACTTTGACCTGCTTCCACCTATCGCATTTCCAACGCCCCTCCCCCAAGTCCCTCCTCCCTACCTTTTATCTTAGCCTGCTGGACACACTTTCCTCATTCCTGAAGAAGGGCTCATGCCCGAAACGTCGATTCTCCTGCTCTTTGGATGCTGCCTGACGTGCTGCGCTTTTCCAGCAACACATTTTCAGCTCGCAGCAAATGGTCCCAATTTAGGTTGAGTTAGAGTCTCTAAGAAGTAACATTCTCACATACACATAGAGTAGCATTATTTGTTTTTCTGAGCTACAAACAACTTATTATAAATTCTCCCCTTTTTAAAACAGTGCCATTTTTCACATTTTTAGTCCATAGTCCAAAATATACAGTTGTGGTCTTTTACTACGGGTTAATCTCTTACCACAAAACTCATCTCCAAACTCCGAGACCTAGCACTCTGCTTCCCCCCAGCTCTCCGCAATGCTGTGTACTTAAACCTTTACTCTGCTCCTTTCACACTCACGACAACAACTGTGTGGCCAATTTCAGTTCTAACTCCATTTACAAGTTTGCTGATGACACCACCATAACAGGCCGAATCTCAAACAACGCTGAGACGGGGTACAGGAAGGAGATAGACAGCTTAGTGGCATGGTGTAAAGACAACAGTTTCTCCCTCAATGTCAGCAAAGCAAAGGAGCTTGTCATTGACTTCAGGAAGTGGAGTAGAGGATATGCCCCTGACTGAATCATTAGTGCTGAGGTGAAGATGGTTGAGAGCTTCAAATTCCTAGGAGTAAATATCCCCAATGACCTACCCTGGACCATCCAGGATAACACTCTGGTCAAGAAGCACACCTCCGCTTCCTCGGAAGGCTAAGGAAGTTTGGCATGTTCACAATAACTCTTACCAATTCTTATAGATGCACCATAGAAAGCAACCTATCTGGATGTATCACAGCTCAGTATGGCAACTGCTCTGCCCGAGACCACAAGAAACTGCAGAGAGTTGTGAACACAGCCCAATCCATCAGGAAAACCAGCCTTCCTCCCATTGGCTCTGTCTACACTTGTGACTGCCTCGAGAAAGGAGCCAACAGAATCAAAGACCCCCACCCAGCCTGGTGTTACTCTCTGCCACCCTCTTCCATTGAACAGAAGATATAAAAGTTACCTACAGATTTAAAAACAGCTTCTTGCCTGCTGTTCTCAGACTTATGAACAGCCCTCGCATATATTAGAATTGATCTTTCTCTGTACCTTCTCTGTAGCTGTAGTACTATATTCTGCATTCTGTTGAATTATAAGTGCTCATGTAAGGTATGATTTGTCTGAATAGAATGAAAAACAATACTTTTCACTCTATTTCAATGCATGTGACACTAGTAAATCAAATCAAATTAAGTAGACTTCATTTGAAATATGTGATAGCCCCTTATGAGACATCAGGCCCACCCTAAGAGTGAGTATCGGTTTTCCTTAGCTACATTGACAGCACATGAACAACAAGCTTCAGAGGTCCAAACAATGCTTGTAAAGACATGGGCACTGATTAGATCCTCTCAAGAATAATTTTAGGTTTATAAGATGATCAGAGGAATAGATAGAGTAGACAGTCAGAAACTTTTTCCCCGGATACAACAGAGTGTTACAAAGGGACATAAATTTAAGGTGAAGGGTGGAAGGTATAGGGGAGATGTCAGGGGTGGGTTCTTTACCCAGAGAGTGGTGGGGGCATGGAATGCGCTGCCCGTGGGAGTGGTAGAGTCAGAATTTTTGGCGACCTTTAAGCGGCAATTGGATAGGTACATGGATGGGTGCTTAATCTAGGATAGATGTTCGGCACAACATCGTGGGCCGAACGGCCTGTTCTGTGCTGTATTGTTCTATGTTCTATGTTCTATGTTCTAATAATTCTTCATATACTGATGGAGGGATCTTAGATCATGATGTCAGTTAACACTAACTGCCTTATTCAGAAACACAGAACCAATTATGAATGGGGAATGAATTCGGGCCTAGCCAGAAATGCCCACAATTCCATGAATAAATAAAAAAAGAAACAAACTCAGTGTTGGCAGGAGACTCCCAGGTGGCGTTCCTCCTTCGAATCCACTCTGTGCCTGACCAAAGAAACTGGCTTCAGGAAACAGAAGCCCAATGAAAGACAAGCCTTGCCCTGACTCCCCACTCCCACTTCCTCCACCTCCCCACCCCAAGACTCTCTTCCTGCCATCACTGGCCAATGTCTAGCTCCACCTTGATTCATGGCCTTGGGTGGGCATTCTACTGGCACTAACCATGTTCTCCCCTTCATCCTGGAGAAGGCTTACTGCAATTGTCACCAGTAAGACTAAACATTCCTGATGAACAGCTTATGTTCAAAACGTCAATTCTCTGCTTCTCGGATGCTGCCTGACTGGCTGTGCTTTTACAGCACCACATTCTCTTCGACTCTGATCTCCAGCATTGCAGTCCTCACTTTCTCCCGGTAAGACTAAGCAGTCAGACTCCACTTGTATGCACAAGGGGAACAGCTCAAGTGCTGTTCCACCTGTTGCAATGAAACAATAGAAAGCAGTTGCACTTATACAGTAATGCATCTAAACGAATGCTCCCATGCTTTCAGCATTCCTTATTTTGCATAGATATTCACCAATGCCTGACACATTTCAGCAGGCTGGAAGCCAATGGGTAGTGTGTGATAAAGGCCAGTTAAATCTCCCCAAGCTTCCCTGAGTTGTCCAATAAGAAGTGGCGCCTGCCCTAGGGACGTTTTGTGATACACAACATAGGGTGGTATTGATGAATGCGCTGTTAAACAAAAGGGACTATAACATGCCCAAGAATTCCGTTGTAGGTGCAAATCAGGAATTTCACAGGAACAAGAACAGGCTACACAGGCCCGGAGCAAGGTTTAACCCTTTAATGGGCAAAAGTGAGGACTACAGATGCTGGAGATCAGAGCTGAAAATGTGTTGCTGGAAAAGCGCAGAGTCTCCTCATTCCTGAAGGGCTCATGCCCGAAACGTCGATTCTCCTGCTCCTTGGATGCTGCCTGACTTGCTGCGCTTTTCCAGCAACACATTTTCAGCTCTTAACACTTTAATGGCCAGTGCTTCTTAAAATGTTCCACCCTGCTCGCCTGTTGAGTCCCTAACTAGCACAAAATATATTGTGGATCTTCCTGAAAAGAGACGCCCCCAGGTCAAAGTGCAAAACCGTGGTTCTCCAACCAGCAGCTGTTTTCACTCCAGTTTTCCACCAGTTAATTTGCACAATCTCAAAGTGAAATTTTCTGTGGACCAACACAATCAGTGAGCAAAACAGAACAGACTGGTCTTTATTTTCTTCCTGTTTTATGGCATTCCTTGACCAGCCTTACTAAGTCAGCTGAAAATAGATTTATCAGCATTATTCAGCACAGTCCTCCACCTGTAAATAAATTTGATTTAAAATTACTGCAAGTGGCCTTAAGGGAATCAAAGAATGAATGTTTGGTGTACATTAGTCAGTTTCTTAGCAAATTATTTTCTCTGTATGAAACAGGTTGTGGCCACTTTTGGAATATTGAATGCAATTCTGGTCTCCTTCCTATTGGAAGGATGCTGTAAAACATGAAAGGGTTCAGAAAGGATTTACAAAGATGTTGCCAGCATTGAAGGATTTGAGCTATAGGGAGAGGCTGAATAGGCTGGAGCTGTTTTCCCTAGAGCGTTTGAGGCTGAGGGGTGACCTTAGAGAGGTTTATACAATCATGCGGGGCATGGGTAGAATAAATAGACAAGGTCTTTTCTCAGGGATGGGGGAGTCCAGAATTAGAGGGCATAGCTTTAGAGTGAGAGGTCAACGGTATAAAAGAGACTTAAGGGGCAACCATTTCACGCAGAGAGTGGTGCGGGTGGAATGGGCTGCCAGAGGAAGTGGTGGATGCTGGTACAATTACAACATTTAAAAGGCATCTGGAGGGTTTAAGAATAGGATGGGTTTGGAGGGGTATGGGCCAGGTGCTGGCAGGTGGGACTAGATTAGGTTGGGATATCTGGTTGGCATGGAAAGGTTGGACTTAAGTGACTGTTTCCGTGCTGTGCATCTCTCTGACTCTAAAAGGATTTGACAATGGGACTACTAGCGCCCTTACACAACACAATAAATGCAACCCATAGAACTTTCCTGAACGTGGGCAACATCGGAAATTCACAATTTTGATGTTAAGGGTGTGGTCGGCTTTGTGGGAAAGATCTGACCTTGGGCTAATTGAATCTGGAACCAATGCAAAAGCTTGGAAAGAACGTGAATACAACTGATGTTGGGGATAATTATCCAATCGCTTGCATTGATTCATCATGAAATTAACCAGGTGCCAGAGAAATGTCCTGTTTCCAATAAATCTTGTAGGAGACCTGGTGAAATTGATATGTTTGTTTATTTCTTGATATTTTGGGAAGATGTCAGTGACCCAGCTTAGAATGACCGCTCAGCACTGATGAATCATAACCTCTTCACTCAGCTACAGGCATATACAGTTTATAAAGAGTTACAAATGCCTGATTGTTGATTACAGAACAATACACATCAAACTGCAATAGCAATATTAAAAAGGCTAACAATACTACTGGTCTAATAACATTGATTAATTGAACAATGGTATCAGGAAGCTGACAATATTACTAGTCTGATACCATCGATTAGTTGAACAATTGAAACTAGTCAAATAGTCCTGTTCATAGTGGCAAGCAGTCAGTGACTATCAATATTAAATAGTTTGGTGACATCTTGTCTGCAGGGCTTTGTTTTAGCTGGAGCTCCCATGGACAGAGAGAGACCCCTCAGGGGACTCATCACTGGATGCAGAGGTACAGCAGCATTGTCAGTGAGGGAATCCAATTAGCGGGCCATTTCATTAATATGTTTCCTCCAGTCAGGAAAATGGCTGTTCACAATCAATTCCTGTGAATAGCTGTTAGCAATTTCGCTAACCTGTCTCCTCTAGTCAGGGAACATGGCTTCCACAATCAAAATGAAAATCACACAACACCAGGTTTATCGTCCAAACAGGTTTGTTTGGGAGCACTAGCTTTTGGAGCGCTGCTCCTGTCCACAACCACCTGATGAAGGGGCAGTGCTCCAAAAGCTAGTGCTTCCAAATAAACCTGTTGGACAATAATCCGGTGTTGTGTGATTTTTAACTTTGTACACCCCAGTCCAACACCTGCACCTCCAAACCATGACAATCAAAATGGTTTCCCTTCTCCCACACCAGGTACACATTAATTCAGGAGAAAGACTTTCAGACGTTATCCTACTTAACTGCTGTGCTCAGCAGACATTGCTAATTGAATTATTAATAAGCAAGAGTGATTTCAAGGTGTAATTTAATCAAGGCATTTTGCCAAATTCATAACATAAGAGTCACATATATTCATAAAGATGAGCTCATGAATCATTTTAAAGTTTTTTTAGCATTGATTTGAGGGCCATTGAAAAATCATCTGCCATCAAAACTCTTCCTCCTTTTCTTTGTTCCAAACAGTAAAAATGCAAAATACTTTAGCAGTTTATGCCGTTTTTCTATCTCCCTTTCTTTGGGAGACCTTGATTCTTGTCAGCACATGATTCAGTATGGCTGAGTATAAATTGTGCAGTCTGCAGACTGAAGCTGGAGAGAAGCTGTCAATAAGATGATTTCACCAGAGAAGATAATATACCCTGATACTTGTCACACTCTGTGACTATCCACATGAACTTGCCAACCAGTGTAACTGGAGAACAATCTGATTTGGAATCCAAATGACTATTCTTCTCCTTAGTCCTTGATTGTTGAAATTATATCAATGGCTAACCTGCTGAGATCAACTATCTCAGTGAAGACCTGATGCCTTCAGTATGCGCGACTCAGTTATGTGACTCAGTTAGAAACTGAATGTGTCTCAGTTGGATCATTTGGTTTATAGAATGGGTTTCAAGCAGTGATATTGATTACAAGGGCAGGGTCTCCACTTACAGTCGACTTTTCCACCAGCTGTCATCGTTTGCAATGCAGCGTGCCACTGAGCTTCTGTCACGACCAGCCCAACAGAGACTTGCTCCTATTGCTGAAATTCAGCACTCTTCAATGCTGCTCTGAGCAGCTGCAGTAACTGGGAACATGAAAATTGCCTCGCCTGAACATTCAGCAAATTAGAAGCCTTGCCTACAAATGGGCTGTATGCCAGTTTCATTTGTGGTATTACATTCTGATAACTGCAGGTCTGTGAGTTAGCAGCACACACGCGTACCCGAATTTAAATGATTTGTAATGGCAGCTATTAGCTTGATAGACAATTGCAAAAGTCCCAGAGCAATTCAGTATTTCATTGTACAGCAAACCGATAAATGACAAGGTAGCCCAACTCTCAAGGAGCAGTCGTTAGCACAGGTGGTGGAGATGATTACGGTCGTGCAGCGTTGACTCTTGAAACCTATTGTCTATCCCTCATTGCTCCCTCTCTCTGTCACTCACTCATCCATCCAACTCTGTGTCATTTGCTGGAGGGGCAAATAGTTAAAAGCACATCATGTGTCGACTGAGGAAAGCACAACAGAGTGTGGTTACTCAAAGGGAAGAAGGAAGACTTGCATTAGGAGAGACTACATTTGTGTTCTCTCAAGTTTTAAAGGGTGAACGATGAACTGCATGATTTATTCCTGAAGGGGCTGGACAGAATAGATGCTCAAATATGTTGGACTGAAATGAGTGTGAATATTTGGAATTCTCTGCCTGCAGGGGACTGGGATGCTCAGCTCTTGAATATATTTTACGTCTGGAATCCATGTATCTTTGAATAGGAAGGGAGTCAAGAGATATGGGAATGCGTCAGACTACATAATTGAGGTGAAAATCAATATGACCTGATTAAATGACTTAGAAGCAAATTTCTGCAGTTGCTGCAATCTGTATTGAAAACAAAAAATGCGGGAAATCACAGAGGGTCAGGCAGCATCCATGGAGACCTAAACTTGCTTTCTCTCCTTGGATGCTGCCTGACCTGCTGAGATTTCCTGCATTTTTTTGTTTTCAGTTATTGAATGGTTTAGCTGATTTGAGGAATCAAATGGCCACAAATGCTTCTGTTCATTTTGCTGCTCTTGTTCATATAACACTTTCATAATCTCAGAACCCCAAGATCTTGAAGGCTGAGACAGAGAAGCAGCGAGGTTTAGGGAAGAAATTCCCAACAAAGTTGCTCATGCAAGAGAAAAATAGAGGCGTACGATGCATTTGAGGTGAATTCCTTCAGCAGGATCCAGTGGCAACATGGTGGTTCAATGGGATAGCATGATGGTTCAGTGGTTACCACTGCTGCTTCATAGCGCCAGGGTTTGATTTCACCCTTGGGTGACTGTCTGTGTGGAGTTTGCACATTCTCCCCACGTCTGTTTGGGTTTCCTCTGGGTGCTCCGTTTTCCTCCCACAGTCCAAAGATGTGCAGGTTAGGTGGACGAGGCGTGACTAAGGTACCCATAGTGTCCAGGGATATGCAAGCTAGGTGGGTTAGCATGGGAAATGCAGGGTTACAGGAATAAGGCAAGGAGGTAGGTGTGGGAAGGATGCTCTTTGGAGTTCGGTGTGGACTCGGTGGACTGAATGGCCTGCTTCCGCATTATAGGGATTCTATGAAATATGATAAGATGAAAGAATAAATGAAGAAGAAAAATGACTGACAAAGTAAGAATATGAGGAGAAAATTGCAATTAATATAAAAAGGAACCCAAAACTCTTTTATTGGCATACAAATAATGAATGGGTAGAAAGAGGCAAGGTGATGTCCATTTGGAACAAAGAGGATGATAAATATTTAGAGGTACAGACAAGGAAAAAGAATGCTGGCACTTAGATGGCAGAGGTAATCCAATGGTAGTAAAAATTGACTGAAAAGGCTGCAATGCTTAGGTCACCTGATCCAAATCGTTTACAGTCCAAATTGTTAAAGGAAGGAGAAAGGGGACAGTGGAAGGAATTGCTATAATTTTTCTGGATATGGGAGGGCCAGAGGGTTAAACAGTGGAAAATTTGACATTGCTATTGAAGGAAGGGTGTAAAATCAATGCTCATACCGGCAGGACAGTCAGCTTAACAGTAAAGGTGTATATTTTGTTAGGGACACAATAATCAGGGAAAAATCAACAGGCACTTGAAGAGTCTTGAGTTGATTAAGGAGACAGAGCTTGGATTTGTGAGAGCCAGATCAGGCTTAAATATAACTGTTAACAGAGAAGTTAGATGAAAGGAAAGCAATGGATCTTGTTTGTATGGATTTCAAGAAAATCCAATTTACCACTTTAAAAGTTGCAAACAAAATTGAGCTTCCTGTAACAGAAGGATCAGAGTCAGCATGCACAAGGATTAACAGAAACCAGAAAATTAAGGTAAATGGTTATTTTTCAGACTGGAGCATGGTAGACAGTGAATTGTGGACAGAGTCAGTACTTGGATGCTAATATTATTCATTACTATGCAGCTAATCCTTATTCACAATAATCTCCAAGCCCCCTGTCCCCTGTGCCCCCCTATTCCTGATGAACAGCTTATGCTCAAAACGCCAACTCTCCTGCTCTTCAGATGCTGCCCAATTGGCTGTGCTTTTCCAACACCACATTCTTTGACTCTTTTCCCTAAATTGGCAATGGATTCACTGTCATCATTGAACTCTTCATTCCAGATGTTTTTATTGAAATCAAAGTTCACCATCTGTGGTGAGATTTGAACCCAAGTCCCCAAACCATTACCTGGATCTCTGGATTAACAGCTCAGCGATGATATCACAAGGCCATCATCTCTCCTCAGTGCAGTGAACTGATAGACATTCAGAAGTTTACAAGTAACGAGTGTCGATCACCATTCTTCTTTGTGAGTGAAAAGATGAAAAACAAACCTAAAAAGAATCCTAGTTCAAGGAAAGACCTAGATTTGGGGCAGCACAGTGGCTCACTGGTTATACTGCTACCTCATGGCACCAGGGACCTAGGTTCAAGCCTGGCCTTGGGTGACTGTCTGTGTGGCGTTTGCATGTTGTCCCTGGGTGTGCTCAGGTTCCCTCCCATATTCCAGAAGATGTGCAGGTCAGCTGAATGGCCATGCTAAATATCCCATAGTGCATTAGTCAGAGGGAAATGAGTCTGGGTGGGTTACTCTTCAGAGGGTCGATGTTAACATCTTGTGCCAAAAGGCCTGTTTCCACACTATAGGGAATCTAATTCACCTTATTAGCTATTGTTGTTCCTTGGACAATATAATGTCAGTTTTTAAACCAAAATAATGATGAGAAATAGCCTTTGGTTCTGGAATCTAGAACTACAGAATTTGTTCCCACTGTTTATTTTTCTACCCATAATACTGTGCAAAAGTTTGTCTTATTAGTGAATATATGTGTTTATATAGGTTTTAAAGGAGTATAGTTTAAATCCATAGTAGTACATTTATAATCCATTTCTTGGCTAGTTGTTATCAAATAGGTTTGGTGACATTAAATAATGTTATTTTTCTGTTAATGATGAAATTATGGTGTGAATTACTTTTGGCCTTAATAGCAGTCCATCAAGTAAATTGATCATCATGGTGGTTTAATTAGGTATGTACACATTTGTGATAGCTTTTGGAAGAGTGGGGCTTGATTAGCACTCTTCCCAACTGAGTCGTGACATTATGCATTGTTGATGTGCTCATTCTTTGTGAATACTAAACTTCACCAGAAATTTAGAATGCACCTGTGAACATGCTTCAGAATTGGAAACTGAAATAAATCACTCTCAATATACAACAAATCTCCTCCAAATGCCATTTTAATGTTTTGAAATGTCGGGAGTTGCCATGGGAACTGAAAACTCTTTGTTCAAACATACATTTCAGAAGCACTTCTATACTCACTTGTACTCTCTGCTGATAGTCAATACCAGCATTGCTGGCTGATTAACATTTCCTCTGTGCCATTTGCAAATGGTCCTCTGCAGAGAAAAAAAACAAATGGCAGCTTTCTGCTCTCCCATGGCAGCCTGATAGGGACAGCTGTGCTTAGACTTTATGCTTGGAGCAGAAATGACAATTGTGGTACAATATGCATATAGAATAAGGCCAACTGATCTCCTAGTCTGATCACTTCCCAAGTTTATTCTTACCCATGCAGCATAATTTTGATGGAATTGACTTTGTTGTTTGTTAACATTATGTGTTTCAAGCTGGTTTCACTGTGTCAGTGACTTTCAAATGAATTGCTGCTGTTCTTGTTATTGCCATGCCTATGTCTCTCTTCCAAAAGACAAACTTGCTCAATGCACCGAAGCCGATTGCCTGAACTCTGAACTGTTAGCATTGCCATTGCATCGTGTTTGAACCCTACAAATGTTGTAAGCAGGAGTATTCTTCTAGACCCCACAAAAAAGACATCTATTCCTGCTTGGCCACATCTAAGATTGCCTCCAACTAACCTTTCCAACCCCATCTCGTTCCCCAGTCTGGAATATTGGCAACCGAGTGAAGAAACACACTGAGTTGTTGTGCAACTGATTCATATGATCAGGGCCCAAGCTTCAAGACTACAGCATCTTCCACTGACCAACTCTTTCATGTCTAATGTTAAACCAGCCCCATTGTGTGTTAGCTGGTAAGTCTTTTATCCAAGTAACTTTTATTTGAGAAATTAACATAAGACACTACCTGTCCTCTCGGGTGGGCATGAAAGATCCATGACATGATTTGTAGAGCAGGGAGTTCGGCTTGTTGTCTTAGTCATTGAAGCAATACATAGTTGTCTATTTCATTGCAGATTGTGGGATCCTGAGTTGAGAAATGATGCATTTTCCTGATTATAACAACAACAGCACTTCAAAAAATGTTTGTCAATGATTGTCAAGCATTTTACTGCATCCTGATGCTGTGAAATATGTGGCATCAATGTAAGTTCTTGCTACCTTTTTCTTTTTATCGGGCTGCGCACACCAGTGATTGTTGATTAGGTCCCTGGACATTATTCTTCTGAGCTGAGGAAAGTGCTGGATCATTACTTTCAATTCATGTTATCTCCAGAATAATTGATGCGTCTGAGTGCACAGAGGCAGATACATCCCTTGTGATTTAGAGGCATCACATCAGTTTTACTAATTGTTATGACAGGACGATTGCTCCAGAGATTTACATTTTATAATCAAATGTTTCATGAGCAACAAGTGATGAGATGATTTGAAATGTCTGGCTCATATGAGTCATGTGTTAGAGGGTCACACAAGGTGATTGTAATCCTTAGCCCCTTTGCTGCAGCTCCCTATCCCCTTTCGTCTTCCATTGGAAGAACAATTCTGCATGGGCATCAATCATTCGACAAGACTATAATTAATTTGATCAAATCATGGCGATATGCTCAAGAGAGCATAAATCATTATGCGTCTTCCATGCCAACTTTGTAGCAGTAACATGGCTCTAAAGAGACTAAATGAACTCATTTGCAGTCTCCAACTTAAATCCTTCTGTAAATACCCATTTCCTAACCCACACCACTGACTCTTATCCTGATGCTCAATGACGTATTTCGGATTATAGCAGCAGCACCTTGACTTTAGGGCTTTTATCCTTGTTTTCAAATTCGTCTACTGCTGGGATAGCTTCCAACGATATAACCCTTCAAGTTATCTGCGATTCTTTAATTCTGGATGCTTGTACGTTATCAATTTTTATTGCTGCAGGACCGATAGCTGTACTTTCAGCCTACTAGGCTGTAAGATCTACAATTCTATTCCTAAACATCTATACACTTTACTGCACTCTCTACTCCTTTAAAATACTCTGTAAAAGTATTCTAACATCTCCTTACATGGCCTAGCATTAAGTTTATCCAGTAATGCTGCTTTCTTACTATGTTTACTACAGTTTACCACATTATAAATGTTATATAAATGCAAGTTGTTGTTGTTGAGATGGTGCATGGGGTAATCCTTCTCCTGGAGCTACATTGATCTACAAAGGCAACAGCAGCACTGCCTCAAGATTATATATTTTTTTCAATTTATCTTGTTCTGGTTGTCACATTGTTGCCATTTACGTACACATTTCTTCAGACAGTTTGGTCAAAAGTGCCCTTTGATGGACTCTTCCATATTTGCTGTCAACACTCTTTCATCCCTGAATGACAGAAGCTGGAATACTGCAGGCTAAGTCAAGTCTAGCCCATTTCTTCTTTTTTTCTGTGATGTACAGTTCTGCTGACACATGCAATGAGATGTGTCCAAGACAATCCGATTTTAGCAATGTTCAGTGGGTGGCAAATATTGCTCTGGACATCAAAAGAATCCCTTTGCTCTTCCTCAGAGTAGTCCTCTAAGGGCGGCAGAATTCTCTCAGGCCCCAAAATAGGTCTGAGAGAACATGATGAGTGATTGATCTGTGCCAGTGTTTCTAAGTAACATACTGTCTGCATTATGACTGGTGTTTATTAGGTGAATATAATCATGAGATGTTAACATGACTTCTAGCTGTTGACGAAAGCCAGTGTCATTGGTTCGGAACCATCTATTCCATCCCTCTCCCTGGCAACTGCGGGAGTCTGAACCAGATTATTTGCAATTTGCGTGTCACATTTGATTCTAAGGTCACCTTTTGACCATGTATTCATGTTATCATGCAGATCATCTTAATGCACTTCCATAGCACTGTCTAATTCTTGCTTCAGGTCAATTGTAATGAAGCCCTGATTCATGGCTTTGTTAAGTTTGGATTTTCCTATTTTAATGCAGTCCTGATCAACTGCCCAAGCTGCACTCTCTGTGAACGTGAGGTCATCCAAATCCTGCCATGAATGAACTGATGTCAAATCCCATCTATCCATTACTGTTACCCTCGCTGTGGCTCCATTTAAACAATACCTTGTCTTTAATTTACTCATCCTTGTTGTCAAATCCCTCTAGCCTTACAACCCTCCAAGGTATGCAAGTTCTTTTCATTCTAGTCCTTTGAGCATCCCTAAATTCCATTTCTCCATCATTAATGTTACCTGAGTCCCACATTCTGGAATTCCTTCCCTAAACGTTCTCCCCGTGTCGGCGTGGGTTTCCTCCGGGTGCTCCGGTTTCCTCCCACAATCCAAAGATATGCGGGTCAGGTGAATTGGCCATGCTAAATTGCCTCTAGTGTTAGGTAAGGGGTAAATGTAGGGGTATGGGTGGGTTGCGCTTCGGCGGGTCGGTGTGGACTTGTTGGGCCGAAGGGCCTGTTTCCACACTGTAAGTAATCTAATCTAATCTAAACCTCATTTGTTTTCCTTGTTTAAGATATTCCTAAAATTGTATCTCTACGACCAAGTTTGGGCCATCTGCTGTAATATTTCTATATGAGGCTTGATGTCATATTTTGTTAATGTGTTTTGGAAGGTCTTTAAGGTCCAATATAAATAAAAAGAAGTTGAATTCCCTTCATAATATTAGTGACTTGTAGGTATAAACCTGCAAAATCCTACAGCCTCAATTTTAATACACCCCGGGGAGGGGCAATGGACTCATGGTGATATCACTAGCCTATTAATCCAGAAATCCAGGTAATGTTCCAGTGTACCTGGGTTTTAAGCCCACATGGCAGATGGTGAAGTTTGAATTCAATAAAAGTCTAGAGTTAAGAGTCTGATGATGATCATAAATGCATTTTGAATTGTTGAAAAAAGAAATCTGGTTCAATAATGTCATTGGGGAAGGAGACTACTATTCTCACCTAGTCTGGCTACATGTGACTCTAGACTCACAGCAATGTGGTTGACTCTTAAAAGCCCTCTGGGCAATTCAGGATGGGCAGGAAATGCTGGTCTAACCAGCAAAACCCTCATCCTGTGAATGAATTTTTAAAAAGTTGTATTCATGCCTGATGTCCAATTTATAACCTGCCTGATTTTACACTAAAGTCGAAACTTCCTTGTTAATTGTTCAGTATTCTATGCAGGGCTTCAACCAATGTTTTATATTCAGCTGGCTATACACCAAGAATACATTATACATCTAAAATATAGGTTCCGGGTGTTTAGTGTTAGTTTTTACCTCTTATAACTCTGTTTTGGAAGATTCTGGTGTAAGTAACACTCCAGAGATCTGAACATATGGTTTGGGTTGCAGTACTGAAGGCAAGTCATACCATTCAATAATGTACAAAGGTTCTGATGAAGAATCATCTACCCTCAAAACATTAGCTTTCTCTCTCTCCATGGATGCTGCCTGACCCGGTGTTATTTCAAGCATTTTCTTTTTCAGTACAGATGCCAACATCTGCAGTAATTTGCTCCTACATTGCACCAAGGTCTTGTTAGCCTTGATGGGAAACTTCCATGGAACTAGTTAAAAATCACACTACACCAGGTTATAGTCCAACAGGTTATTTGGAAGTACAAGCTTTCAAAGCGCTGTTCCTTCATCAGGTAGCTGGTAGGCAGGATCAAAGGACACAGAATTTATAACAAAAGGTCAAAGTGTCACACATGGAACCAGTCAAAGAACAGCAAGGCGGTTTATCTAGGGTTCTGGACAATAATGGTCACTTAGCCAACTTACCTAAAAGCTGAGCACCTATCTATTATCTCAATGCTGTTTCTAGAATATTGGCATGTGCAAATTTCTGTTTTCTTTATGTTACAAAGAAATTCATAATTGCTGCAGGATTTTAGGGCATCCTAAAATCACAAAATACGAACATTTCTTTCTTAATGAGTTAGTGTGGCTGTAATTAAAAGCGTGTAAAATAAAAGGAGATTAATGAGTGTGTAACATTGACCGAAGTGTCTGACATCAAACAATCTGGCAGTGAATGGTGACTATAATTTTATCTATGTTTATCTTGGCTCTTATCTTATTACTTGTTTTTGGATTAATTGGGATCAGTGCTTCATGCATATTCCAATATATACTGTTGACACTTTGATCCCAATAAGTTGAGATATCATTGAAGTGGCAGTGAAATTACATGGAAGAATGATAATCAGATTGAACAATTTAAATCAAGTAGGAGAGAAAGACTTTAAACGTGCTGGATAGTGGCAGTGCTGCATGGTACTTACTGAAAACCCGTGCTCAACTCATGTATCACTTTCTGCAGTAGCCTTTTAAGTGCAGAAGTCTCATAAGTGCAGATGTCTCATAAGTGCAGATGTGAGACATCCTCTAGCACATCTTTCTTGGATGTGAACTTGAAGCTAGATCCAGAAACATGCTCTGTGTTACACCTCTACTGTCCTCCTAGCTATATGGAATTACAAACTACATACAGGACAGAGGCAGACCACCTGGCCAATGTTCTACTCGAAATGTTTATATTCCACATGTGCATCTTTCCACCTCCCTTCCTGTAACCTCATTATCATAACATTGTCTTCCTTTCTTCCTCAGGTGTACATTTTCTAACTTTCTCTCAACTGTAACTGGCTTCAACAGTCTACGTGACCGTGAATTCTACATTCCCATTACAATTTGTTCATGCTTTGTATGGACATAAATTCATGTAATTGTTTCACAAAGTTCTTCTTGTACTTTTAAAGATTTATGCCTCAAAAAGTTCATAGTTTTGTTATCAGCTAGTGTTTGATGCCGAGTCAGGTCAGTAATCTGGAGGGCTCTCAGATCTGAGAAAAAGCACATTGACATGAACACTGTTTATGTCTCCACAGATGCTGCCAGCATTTCTAACATTTTCTGTGTTTCTTAATATCTGCATGTTATTCTCAAATATGAGGGCCACTATCAAATTATCTAAGACTTCATGAACAAATAAATCCTGTCAAACCAGCTATTCATAACATTTGCAGTCAACAGCCCTATCAGAGAGTAATTGCCAATCACCGTTGGTTCATTTGATTTACCACTTTGCCGAGGCATCACTGAGATATAAGAAATGTTTATTAGTCTGTCAGCTTGCATTTGCCCTGCCTGATGTTTCCATTAGAACAGTGCTGTATCCCCATGAACGATTCACAAACATTCATTTTTCCCTTCTGTGTCATTATATGAGTTTATTATTGTAATGATATGTTGCATATTGCTTTCGGGATTGGGCATTGCCACAATGTAGGAAGACAGAATGCAGAATGAAAGAAAGTATAAACTTGCAGTGAAATTTCTGACATTCCCAAGTACTTCAGAGCTCATTAAAAAGATATTAGTCAATTTGCAATATCCGAGTAAAATGTGAGGTCTGCAGATGCTGGAGATCAGAGCTGAAAATGTGTTGCTGGTTAAAGCGCAGCAGGTTAGGCAGCATCCAAGGAACAGGAAATTCGACGTTTCGGGCCAGAGCCTTCATTCCGAATTTCCTGTTCCTTGGATGCTGCCTAACCTGCTGTGCTTTAACCAGCAACACATTTTCAGCAATTTGCAATATCCCACAGGCTGATGTATAAATACCAGGTCAACGGTTTTAGCCATGTTTGTTGATGAGAGAATTATACAAGCAGGGGGCTGGAAGAACACAGCAAGCCAGACAGCATCAGTAGGTTTCAGATGTAACCCTTCTTCAGGACTGCGGGTGGATGCAGTGGGAGCTGCAGGTAAAAGTGGGTGGCGGGTGCAGGGTGGTGAAGTCGGGATCGGTGAAGACAGGCAGAGGGTATAACCTGATTGGTCAATGGGAGGAATGAATCCAGTAAGTGGCAGGGAGGAGTGAAAGGGAGGGGAGGGGCTAGAAAGGGAGTCAGGGAATGGGAAGGGAGGTTCTTTGAAATTGGAGAACTCAATGTTGAGTCCTCTGGGCTGTAGGCTGCCCAGGCAGAAGATGATGTGGAGTTCCTTCATTTTGTGGTTTGGTTCATCGTGGCAATGGAGGAGGCCAAAGATGGTCATGTCAGAAAGGGACTAGGAAGGGGAATTAAAATGGACGGTGACTGGGTAGTCCGGTCAGTTTCTGCGGGTCCAGCTAAGATGCTCAGCAAACCTTTCCCTAAGTTTATGTTTGGTCTCTCTGATGAAGAGAAAACCACAATGGAAGCACCGGATGCAGTAAACTAGGTTGGAAGAGAGGCAGGTGAATCTCTGTCTCACCTGGAAGGACTGTTTGGGGCCCTGGATGGAGGTGAGGGGGTGGTGTGAACACAAGTTTTGCATCTTTTCCAGTTGCAGGTTTGGGGAGGGGTGAGGTTTAGGGCAGTGGAATAGGGAATGGATGTGGAGCGGTGGAGGACTGTCTGAATGACAGAGGGCATAAAGCAGGTTGTTCGAAATAGGAGGACATCTGGGATGTTTGACAATGAAATGTTTCCTCATCTGAGCAGATGCAGCAGAGGCGGACAATTTGGGAGAATGGGATGGAGATCTTACAGGACACTGGGTGGGAGGAGGTGTAGTCCGTTTATAGATTGTCACTGAAGATGTAAATGGAGAGGTTAAGAAAGGGAAGGGAGGTGTCCGAGATGGACCAAGTGAATTTGAGGACGGGTGGAAGTTGTGGGCTCAGTTGATGAACTGCTCCAGTTCAGCCTGGTTGCAGGATGCTGCACCGATGCAGTCATCAATGTAATGGCAGAAGAGTGGGGCACAGTACCTGTGTCAGTACTGAAGAAGAACTGCCAGAAACACTGAGTTCTCCATCGCCTGATGCTGCCTGGCTTGCTGTGTTCTTCCAGCCTTCTGCTTGTCTACCTTGAATACCAGCATCTGCAGGTTTTTTTTGTCTTTAACATGAGAAAGTTATGGCCAGGCTATTCGGAAAGCTCTCCTCCTTTATAAAGTGGTGCCACAGCATTTTGTACAGTCATCTAAGTTTGGATCTCCACATTAGATACTTTGTCTAAAATCTGGCAGCTCTCATATTGCAAGCTGTCCTGAGTGTCTGCCTAAATGACATGATTAAACTTAGATTGAGGTTTAGCACTTACAGACCAGGGCTCCCTAAAGAAGGTCTCAGGACCCCAAATAGGGCGGTGAGCTGACATTTGGAGGTCATGTTTCCTGAACAGCAATGAGTACCATGGAGCTCTGATTGAGCTCAAACAGCTGTTCCCTCTCCCCCGCATCCACCCCCTGTAACCCCAACATTCTCACAGTTCCCACAAGGGGGGGGGGGGGGGCACAACAATTTTCAAGGCTTGAAATGGGGCTTGGTAAACACTGCAAGAGATCATCTGGCTCATAGACAAAAATACAATATCTTGAGACAAGGCTAATACCGTGACATGATGAGAAAGGAAAGAAATGTACTTAAGCTGATAGTCTAAAATGAAAGCAAAAGAACAGAACGGCTTAAATGTTATTTGATCTGCTATATCTGCCAAGCAATTTCAATTTTAGATGTACAGTAAATTGTGCTTAACCAGCACCTTATGAACTGCACTTTTGATGCTAAACTGGCTAAAATTATATACCTCAAGGACCTCAAAGTTTATCATGTTATTCTGTTCAATTAATGCATTTTTTTGAAGATTATTTACCACAGTGTAAATGTTCTTGTTGTTTAGTCAAATGGACACACAAAATAGTAGCAGTTGATTCAATTTCAAGTCAACTTATCTTCAGATATGACTATCTAACTGCGATGTCCGAGTAGTCAGTTGAGAGAAACAGGGAGAAGGCTCTCTACCAGAGAGTTTTATTTCAGACAAAGTTGCATTATTATTTAAGTGACTTATGCTGTAAATAAACAATAACAGTGATGTGTATACCCTCTGCATTGTGTTTCTTTTACTCAGTGTGTATTTTTACACTGATTATGTGGACCTCTTTATTATCTGAAGTATTTGATCAAATGGTACACTCCTGGTCCCATAGGTGCCAGATAATAATCGTTTACTGTTGATAAATTAAAATAATATTTGTTCTTATGGAGTCATAGAGATGTACAGCATGGAAACAGGCCCTTTGGTCCATCTTGTCCATGCCGACTAGATATCCCAACCCAATCTAGTCCCACCTGCCAGCACCCGGCCCATACCCCTCCAAACCCTTCCTATTCATATACTCATCCAGATGCCTCTTAAATGTTGCAATTGTACCGGTCTCCACCACATCCTCAGGCAGCTCATTCCATACACGTACCACCCTCTGCATGAAAAAGTTGCCCCTTAGGTCTCTTTTATATTTTTCCCCTCTCACCCTAAACCTATGCCCTCTAGTTCTGGACTCCCTGACCCCAGGGAAAAGACTTTGTCTATTTATCATATCCATGCCCCTCATAATTTTGTAAACCTGTATAAGATCACCCCTCAGCCTCCGACGCTCTAGGGAAAACAGCCTGTTCAGCCTCTCCCTGTAGCTCAGATCCTCCAACCATGGCAACTTCCTTGTAAATCTTTTCTGAACCCTTTCAAGTTTCACAACATCTTTCCGATAGGAAGGAGACTAGAATTGCACGCAATATTCCAACAGTGGCCTAACCAATGTCAAGGACTTCACTTCAAGGATTATTTTGGAAGTGGAATGACTGAGAGTATGAAAGCAAATACACAGAAGTCATCTTAACTGCAAGGAGAGAAAGAACCAAATTATCTGTTGGTTTAATCTTGCACAAGAAACATGCATAATGTGGATGGAAGATGCAATGTAAGCAAGTTAGAAGGTGATATGTCAATATTGCCCATGTGGACATGTATCATGATAGGCATTTTGATGTGGTGCAGTGCTGGACTCTATTTGTACTGTGCTGTTTGGAAACTCACTGAGTCATATATTCAACTCATGTAAGAATGAGGATCATTGTAAGAGAACAAGATAAATGAGTGCTTATTTTACCACACATTACACACACACATAGTACAGCAACCTATTACTGGAAGTGGATCATTATAATTTTCAAATCACACTAAACACTATCCCATTTGGATTTCTGAGATAACCAAGTCCTTGCTGGTCTTTTTCTTTTTGATTTAAAGGAGAATCATTTCCAAACGAAAGTCATGAATGGAGAGAAGAGCCAAAGAGGCTGATTAATTACATGGGATAATTAATGCAGTTATGAAAAGGGGGGGGGGGGGGTCGCTATAAATTGGTTTGCTTCAATTTTCTGTTGTGGAAATCATAATTTACAATCTTTCCATGTCCAATCTCATGAAGGCCTTTCATTTGAATGAACACAGCATTTAGCCAATCCTGACCCCGTTAGCTGAATATTCAATTTGGGCCCTTCTGCATGTGTGATGAGCATTTGCTCTAGCAAGCATGCACTTCTAAAGGCAGCCCACCCTTCTTATAGAGAAAATTAACTGATTATTAGGGAGCTACTGCTATCTGCCTGTAGCATGAGTGGCTGTAAGAAGAAAAAGCTGACAGTCAAGAGAGAGGGTTCCCATGTTCCTGATTGCAATCTTAATCCAGGAGGATGACAGAATAAGAGAGGCTGTGTTGTTTCAGGGAAGTCAGTTGAATTGCAAAGTATTCCTCCTGAAGTGATTAGGAGCGCATGATCAGTGAAGTGAATGTGAGGAATTTGAAGGGTGCGGCAGCAGGTTCAATAGCCTTCTCCCCGTGGTCAAGGTCAGTAAGTGTACCTTCACATGCCATCTCCCACCACTGGACTATCTGTCCCTTCCGTTGTGCAATGTAAAGAGTGTACAGAATTGAACTGCTCAAGTAACAATGTATGGATATAAAGGTATTTTATGAATAAAGTTTATTTTTGTAATTTTAAAAATATTCAATGAGACCTGGGTGTCCTCTTGCACCAGTTACTGACAGTAAGTGCACAGGGTGGCACTGTGGCTCAGTGATTAGCACTGCTGTCTCACAGTACCAGGGATCCAGGTTTGCATGTTCTCCCCATGTCTGTGCAGGTTTCCTCTGGGTGCTCTGCTTTCCTCCCACAATACAATGATGTGCGGGTTAGGTGAATTAGCCATGGTAAATTGCTCATGGTGTTCAGGGACGTGTAGGTTAGGTGCATTAGACACGGGTAAATATAGGATAATGGGTTAAGAGTTTGGGTCTGGGTGGGTTACTCTTCAGCGGGTTGGTGTGGGCTTGTTAGACCTATTCCCACACTATAGGGATTCTATAAAGGTGAAGCAGGAAGTAAAGAAGGCAAAGTCTATGTAGGCCTTCATAGTGAGAAGATTTGAGTACAGGAACAAGAATGCCTTGCTGCAATTATCCAGGAGAAAGTGAGGACTGTAGATGCTGGAGATCAGAGCTGAAAATGTGTTGCTGGAAAAGCTGCTCCCTTTGAAAGATCCTGTGAAACTCCACTCTATCCAAAAACTGTGTTATACCATCAGGTTGGGTGGATCTCCTGCAACTTACATTAACTCTTTCAGAATGGTCCCCTTTTATAACAGATTTCAGCTGCAAAAACAAACTGAAACTTCTCGACAAATATATCAAACTTAGCAAGGTCATTTTGTTTATTTGATTGAAATGTTCTAATGAATCCAGCAATGGCTTCTCTCTTGGGAATGGGTGCTGAGCAGCAGGTGGATCTAGCAGGGAGAACACAGGCCCTACTCAAAATTAAAAGTCTCTGAACTTGGTTTTTGAATGGTGGCGTGTGGCTGTCTTTCAGGATAAACTGTAGTCTGTATATAATAAATGGAAAAGTCCTGGGGAAATTTGATGTACAGGGATCTGGATGCTCAGGTCCATTGTTCCCTGAAGGTGGCAATGCAGGTCAGTAGAGTGGTCAATCGGACGGGGTGCAGAGAAAATTCACCAGGATATTGCCTGGTATGGAGGATGCTAGCTATGAGGAGAGGTTGAGTAGATTAGGATTCTTTTCATTTGAAAGAAGGAGGTTGAGGGGGGACCTGATTGAGGCCTCCAGAATCTAGAGAGGTATAGACAGAGTGAATCGCAAGAAACTTTTTCCCAGAATGGAGGCCTCAATTACTAGGGGTCACAAGTTCAAAGTGAGAGGTGAAAGGTTTAGGGGAGATATACGGGGAAAATTCTTTTCGCAGAGGGTGGTGGGTGCCTGGATGGCGTTGCCAGCGGAGGTGGTAAGGGCAGGAACGATGGCGTCATTTAAGATGTATCTTGACAAATATATGAATGGGCAGGGATCCTTAGAATATAGGCAGCAGGTTTAGATAGAGGATCTGGATCAGTGCAGGCTTGGAGGGCCGAAGGCCTGTCCCTATGCTGTAAGGTTCTTTGCTCTTCATACACGTTTTGTGCTTTAAATCCACAGCTTTATTATCAACCAACCTTCCTTTGATTAGTTTTTCCTTTCTGTAATTTAGACAGATAGGATTCTGTTGAGTGCTTTGAGCTTAAATAATGTCTCTCCAGATGCAGAATCCAATATACCCTGAACTCCATCCATCCTGTTTTGGTGGGATTTTATTTAGACCTGAAACTTGGCATGGGCCATAACTTTGCCTGCCAGAGTTTAGTGCAAACAACTAATAAAGAACTCAAGGCAGCCGTCAGCTTGGTGTGACATTACATAGTCAAAAGATGTGGTGCTGGAAAAGCACAGCCAGTCAGGCAGCATCAGAGGAGCAGAAGAATCAACATTTCAAGCATAAGTCTTTCACCAGGAATCACATAGACATTACATAGACATTGTAACATTGAAACAGACCATTCAACTGCACTGTCCATTCTAAAAGCTCCCTCTAACCAAAATTATATTAAAAATTACCATATCTGTTCAATTCTATTGTTGTAAGCTAATATAAGTCACATTCACCCCATGTCCAACAGCACTCTGCACAGCACATTATTAGTTCAAACTGCAAATCATTGAGTTTTCAAAATATGAAAGTTGAAATATTTGACTCATTTATAAATATGAAATAGACTGGCAGTATCTGAAGGTAATATGAAGTTTCAGGGACTGTGCGTTCAAAATAAATGGCTTTCTTTGAGCAAACTGGTACGTTCATCACTCAAAGTAATGGCTTGCGACGGGAAAAAGAATTAGCAATGTATTGTAATGTCGCAGACTCCTCATTCACAATGGCTGGATTACATCAAGAACATTTATATCATTGAGAAGCAGTGCATTCCTGGCAAAGAGCTGGTGGGTTAGATGGTGGGAAGCATAGGGAGGAAATGGGAGAGTGATGTCAGCCAGAACTGAAGCGAGATGAAGTGGTTGTGTACTGAATGGTGCATTACTGGGATTGGAGTCAGAAATGTTCACATATAAAACAAGCGTAGTTCTCGGTCTCTGACTGAGACAACAATGAGCTCCTTCTATTATTGATCTTAGCTGGTCCCATAGAGCTTCGTATGATACCAACCTCATTATTTTTTCATCATTCTTCCACGTAGTTGACTTGCTGGGATTACTATCCTGCTGTAGGAGTGACAGAGAGAATTGAATGCTTCCCTAAGCAGCAATATCAGCCTGAGGAGCGCTGGACAGGAAAATTAAAGGGGCCTTGCCAAAAATGTTCTTGCTGCAAAATTCATCTCCATAATGCACCGAAGCTGGTGCTGCAGAAGGCAGAGTCCCTCAAAATGATGGATTGATTCCATCACATCCTGGTTGGCTTCTGTAGTGCCTCAAACTGGGAAGGGCACTAGTGGAAACGTGTCATGAATACACCCCCTGGGTACTGTATGACCTCATTCAGGTGGAGAAGGGTCTGGCTGTATGTGGATACAGCAATACCACGGGTGTATACTATTGATGACTCCCACCCACCCAGGAAGACAGTGGGCCTGTGTGAAAGCTGTGTTATCATCACAAAGCCGGCCAACAGCATTCTCAAGCAATTGTTTTCTCTGCCTACTGGTTCTACAACCTTCACTGGAATATGTTTCCAAAACCATGACGGACTGTTTGCTCTCCCACAACTTCATTAATATGAGAATGTAGATATACCCCCAGGGTAAATAGAGATAATTTCAGGACAATGGGGGAGAAGTGGGAGGATAAATCTATCTCCTTCAACAGAGAGAGATATTCCCTTAGAACATTATCTCTTCTTCAGTGCAGCTTCACAGTTTCCCTCCTTTCTGTTCGCTTGTCATGCCTCCCTCCGCCCCCCCCCAACCACCACCACCCAGGCATGCAATAAAAGCCTCCAACAAAAGCCTGAGGGGTATTTGATTCCACCGGGCTTCCTGCACAGAACTGATTTGTTTCTCCACCATCCTCTGATTGGTGGTTGCCTGCCCAGGAGTGCCTGACTGAATCCCAGTCTGTCTTCTAATCCTAAACTAGATCTATAGATGGCCACACATCAATGTTATAGTACGGTCTATTTTTAGTGTTGTCAGGTTATACAGCAAGTGTCAAAGTGTCAGCCATAGCTCAATTGGAAACATCTTCACCTCAAGGTTTGAATGTTGTGGATTCATGTCTCACTTTTGAGTCTGTCACCTCCCAGTGCATTGCTAACAAAGTACAACATTTTTGTTGCTGCTGTTTTTCTGGTTGAAAAGTGTGGCACTGGAAAAGCACAGCAGGTCAGGCAGCATCTTGAACTGTCCTACCTGTCCATCTTCCTTCCCACCTATCTGCTCCACCCTCCCCTTTGACCTATCTCTATCAACCCCCCCCAACCACCACCACTGCATCTACCTATCATCTTCCCAGGCACCTTACTCCAACCCCCACCATCCTATTCATCTCTCAGCCCCCTTCTCCTCCCTCCCGTATTCTTGATGAAGGACGTATGCCCGAAACGTCGACTCTCCTGCTTCTCAGATGCTGCCTGACCTGCTGTGCTTTTCCAGCTGCACATGTTTTGACTGATACTCCAGCATTAGTGGGCGGCACGGTGGCACAGTAGTTAGCACTGCTGCCTCACAGTGCCAGAGATCCGGGTTCAATTCCTGCCTCAGGCGACTGACTGTGTAGAGTTTGCACGTTCTCCCCGTGTCTGCGTGGGTTTCCTCCGGGTGCTCTGGTTTCCTCCCACAGTCCAACGATGTGCGGGCCAGGTGAATTGGCCATGCTAAATTGCCCGTAGTGTTAGGTAAGGGGTAAATGTAGGGGTATGGGTGGGTGTGGACTTGTTGGGCTGAAGGGCCTGTTTCCACACTGTAAGTAATCTAATCATCTGAAGCCCTGACATTCTTCTAGCTGCTGTTTTTCTAGTGACATGTTAAACCCAAGGCTCCATTTGTTCTTTCAAGTCACTGCATAATATCACCTTAAAGAAGAATGGGGGAGTTCTCCCTGGCATCCTGACCAATATTTATCCTCCAACCAATTTCTCTACAAACAAATAATCTGGTAATTTGTCACTTTGCTATTTTTGTATGTATATCAGTTTCTGCATTTCTTCCATTCCAACCTTGATCACATTTCCAAGTAATTAAGCATCTGTGAAAGAGTTTTGGGTGAGTTTGAAATTGCAGAAGGTATTGTATAAATGCAAACACCCACTTACAAAGAACCCAAATCAGTACTGTACTCACAACGATTGAGACACCCACTAGTTCAAGATTGGCAAGTCTTGAGTAATGCACAGGAAGAAACTACTGTCACCATAACACATAGAAATTAAAGTCACCACATCTTAAAATGTGAATCTAGAAAATGAAGGTGAGAAATATACATGCAGAAGAAATGAATAAATGCTGCAATTTACACGCAACACTGGAAAATTTTGATAAGCTTAAACTTGCCAAAAAACTTTTTAACATTAGTATAGCAGTAAAAGAAAGAACAAAGAAAATTTACAGCCCAGGAACAGACCCTTCAGCCCTCCAAGCCTGAGCCAATCCAAATGTACTCTCTAAACCTGTCGGTCAATTCCTAAGCATCTGTATGCTTCTGCTCCCCACCTACTCATGTATCTGTCCAGACACATCTGAAATGAATCTACCATGCCTGCCTTTACCACTTCTGCTGGTAACGCATTTCAAATGCCCACCACTCTCTGTGTGAAGTACTTAAACTTTCCACCTCTCACCTTGAAAGTGTGACCTCTCATTACTGAATCTTCCACCTTGGGAAAAAACTTGTCTCTATCCACCCTGTCTATACCCTTCATGAATTTGTAAACCTCAATCAGGTCCCCCCACCCAGTCTCCTTTTTTCTCATGAAAATAAACCTAACCTACTCAACGTCTCTTCATATCTAGCACCTTCCATACGAGGCAACATCCTCATAAGCCTTCTCTGCATCCTCTCCAGAGCATCCACATCCTTTTAGTTATGTGGCGACCAGAACTGTACACAGTATTCTAAATGTGGCCGAACCAATGTTTTGTACAATTTTAACATGACTAGGCAGCTCTTATACTCAATACACCGTCCGATGAAAGCAAGCATACTATATGCCTTCTTGACCACTCTATCCACCTGTGCAGCAACCTTCATGGTACAATGGACTTGCACTCCCAGATCTCTCTGCCCATCAACCTTTCCGAAGGCTCTTCCATTCATTGTATAATTCGTTCTAGGATTAGTCTTGCCTTAATGCATCACCTCACATTTGTCTGGATTGAAAACCATCTGCCACTTTTCCGCCCAACTCTCCAGTCTATCTATATCCTCCTGTATTCTCTGACAGTCCCTTATGCTTTCTGCTAAAATTGAGTCATTCTCTAGAAAAGTGTACAGGTTAGGTGCATGTTGATTAGAATTTGGACACTGCGATTTCTATTCTCATTCACTATGTTCCAATTTTTTTAGACAGATAAGTGCTAACTTTACAGCTCACGTGGTCCTACTTTAGAAATAAGATTAGTATAAAAGAAAAGTATTGCGGATGCTAGAAATAAGAATTTTTTTAAAATGTTGGAAAATTTAAGCATGCCAGGCAGCTTCAGTGGAGATTATCAAGGTCTCAGCTGTTGGTAATAGTGGAAAATCGGATCCTAGAGTGAAATCTAGTTAGTAGACCATAAGTTTTATTTTGTAATTTGGTTAGTGTGACTGGGTGGCAGTCTCTGAACATATTCACATGAGGGTGCCAATGTACTTTCAACAAAAGAATATATGCTTATCACACAATAATGGGACAAAAATGTAGAAGGTAATTTGGAAAGATATCATCATAAATAGTAAGAACAAAGATATAATTCTTTTTCATAGCAGTATCCTTTATAGACGCTCAAGCCCATTGAAACATTATTGCTTTCTTCACTCTATCATTTCTGGCTCAACTGATAAGATTGAGGGGTTCCATTTCAGTACACTTTTGAACATTCAATAGATGTGATTCTCTGTTATAGTCTCTCCCTGAGATGCTGTAACACAGCTGAACTCACAGATTTTCCACATTAAAAGCTAAAAATAAGTAAAGGAGTTATTTCATCTCGTCTGCTTGGATTGCTATAACACCTCAAGACTTCTTTCCAGCTCTGATGGTGTGGAAACTGCTATAACAAAATGACCTGTCTGCTAGTAAAGACTTTTTCTTCTGAACTAAGTCTGCTCCTGGCCTTCGGCCTTTCTATCTATTTATCATAAGAGCTCAGTTTAGTAAACACATCAGCAATTACCTCACCTATTAGCTCAAGTAGTCATGTTGTAACTCACATAATTTCTTGAAAATGTTATTTTGACCCACTGCTTAAAAAAAAAGAGTTTCTGTTATACAAGGAGTCACTTTCACAGAACTGAAAACCATAACATCATTTACTTCTATTTTCCAACTCAAGTTCCCAATTATATGTTTGTTTATTCATTCACAGGATGAGGACACAACTGGTCCATTTTGACCCACACCACTGTGGATCTGGAGTCACATCTAGGCCTGACCAGGCCAGGATGATACTTTCCTTTCCTAAAAGACATTAATGAACCAGATGGGTTTTTCCAGCAAGCAAACATGGTTTCATAGTGTTCATTAGACACTTAATTCCAGATTTTTATTGAATTCACATTTCACTACCTGCAACAATATGATTGAAATCCTGGTCCCCAGAACATTACCTGGGTGTCTGAGTTAATACTCTAGTGATAATACCACCAGGCCATTGCTTCCTCTATCATTAAAATAACAGATTATAAATCATTAATACAAGAGAAATCGAGTTAATGGCTAGAATCTTCCCATTTGCAGGAGATTTTCCTGGAAAGAAATCCATGGTTTACAAGGATGAAGAAGCCTGCTAGATTTTCCAGTGATTGTCTGCTGTTGCGATTTCTGCTGGAATTAGAACAAGGAAGTCCCTGTCTCCAAGAGCTGCCAGGAGAAAGTGAGGACTGCTGATGCTGGGGATCAGAGTCGAGAGTGTGGTGCTGGAAAAGCACAGTGGATCAGGCAGCATCCAAGGAGCAGAAGCATCGACATTTCGGGCAAGAGCTGCCAGTCATTTAAAGGCTAGTATTCCCAGAATTCAGTTGTACCATGACAGAAAACATGTCTACTACTGTGTCAACATCCCAGAGTGTCAGCATGAAGGATCATTCATGGAAAATGTTGTTTGCTGGAGGTGAAGATTGTTGCAAGTCGGAAGCAAGGGCAGAGGGCTGGCTCTGAATGCCAGTCCTCTGCCTTAGGCCCAGTTCCTTGACTGTGCACAGGTTAATGCACCTCCTTCACATCTACACCCTGCTCTCACTGGTTAGTCTATCAAAGACTGATTCTTCCCTGTTCCACCTGGAGCTGAAGTAATTACAGCCTACAGGGAGGGGTGTTGAGGCCAATAGGTGGTCAGTAATTGTCTCCTTCAGGACTTCATTCAATAGCTGGCCAGGAAGGTAAAGGGTGGGTGGGTGGGAAAGTTCTAGTCTACTATCATCTGGTTAATTAGGTTCACTTCCTGTCTCCATGACCACTACTTCCAGGCCCAGAGGATTCCACTGAGATTCCGCACCTTTCATCAAAATGGTATAAGAAGAAAATCTTAATCACACAGAACATAGAGCACAGTAACAGGATATGCACATCATAAATAACTTTCCTGCATTAATTTGCTTTCACTCCAAATTTGGTCTCCCACATGTTACAGACCAGACCAACCCTTCTCAAAGCATGTCAAGGAGATAGCCTAGAACCTAACATTTTCTTATTTTAAAGGCAAGTGCCAGGTGTTGCATTCCAGTTGCTATTCAATTGGTCAAACTATCAGGCTTGAAGTAAAACACACTTTATTCATACACTGTAGTTAAAATACAAACAAAATAAAAAGAAAAAAGAATTGACTTAACTGTAACTCTATTGGAAAACTTAACAGAATGATAGCTTATTGAACTATTAAACAGCAACTATTCCAACATTGTAAAATCCCATGAACACACCCTTGGCAAAGACAAAGGCAGCAAAATAGATTGTCTCACATGCAATTCTAGTGCCAGGAAGAGAATCCCAGTTTTCAGCTGTAACAGACCAAGGAATACATACTTCCACATCTAGCTTTAAGACCCCAGTAACTGCTGAAAACTAAAATTAAAGTCCTGGTTCTGTGGAAACTTGACCCCACCCATTCAGGCTGCTTCTTTTGTTCCAACTTTAAAAAAATACCAAGACCTCACAAGCTGTTTACTTTCTTGACATGAAGTAAACTGCTCTGTACCTATGTCTCAGCCTCTCTTCATAGAAAATACCAGAACAAAATACACAACTTAAAACCATAGTCTCATTCGACATGCAAAAGGAAATTTCTCTAAGTCTACCCGATCAAAACTTTTTCACAATCTTAAATATTCTCAAATTGAAAAAAATATCATTTGGCACCATTTGAAATAAAATCAGGGCAACTATCCCTGATGTCATAGTTAAATTTTTATAATATATTTTTATTGAAAAAATAGTTTTTTTAATATTACAAGTAAAAAACAATGCAATTCAAAACCGTACAAAAAAAAACAAATGATAAAAAAAATCCCCAACCCACACTCATGTACAAATGTATAAACATGCATAGACAAATATAGAATTAAAAAAAGACAAATTGGCTATTTAACTAAATAAATAAATAACCAACAACAAACAAAAACAAAGTAATAACTCAGCCCAGCTAAACAAAACTCTCATACATTCACAGTTCCTCCTCCCTGGATATTGGACTCATGAAACACAATCGTTATGGCTATATAAAAACCCTTATTAGTGTGGCAGATAAATCTGTGTCAAGGTATTCCAAAAAGGACTGCCATGTCTTTAAAAATTCTCAGTTTTGTGGTGTATCATATTTGTAAGAAAATCCAGGATAATATGCTCCAAAACAATCTTCCGCCAACCGGACATCTCTAGGAAATTTCAGGTGTTCCTAGACATCAACATAGGCTCGCTTGATAGCTCATCTGTTCTCTGGGAAACTGCTCAAAGCCTATGTTATTTCATATTTCACATTCCACCAGTAAGAAGCGGCAGAAGGGTGAGCAGCAATGTCTCCTCGAAGCACGGTTGAAGGCACCTGAGAAGGCCTACTTTGACAGGCCCTTGTTGGTCAAACTACAGAGGATTACGGCACTGCAGTCTGTACTGAATTCCGTGCTCACGCAGATGGCAAAGAAGGAGCTGGCTTTTGCAAAGGAAAGGTTATATGAGCATTGTGACAAGCCAGGCAAATACTTAGCGTATCTTGCCAGGAAGAGGAGTGCCCCACACGTCATTACGATGATTAGGGAAGGGTCTAGGAAAAAACATGTGATTCCTAAAAGATTAATGTGGCGCTCCAGAGATTTTACTCTAAGTTATACCAATCTGAGGATTGTGAGGAGGGGCAGGTCAAAATGGAATCCTTTTTTCGAGATCTGAAGTTCCTGGGTGTGACTCCCGAACAACAGTCCTTTCTCAATGCCCCGTTATCAGAGCAAGGAGTGCAGGAAACCGTGAGGCAGCTTCAGAATGGAAAGGTGCCCAGTCCTGATGGACTTCCCACTGAATTCTATAAGGAATTTATAAGTATACTGTCAGGCCCGATGCTGAATATGTTTAATGATTCATACAGTCATGATTATCTCCCACTATCTCTGAGAGAGGCCAATATTTCACTTATCCTTAAAAAAAGGAGGGACCCAGAAGACTGTGCTTTGTACAGGCCCATCGCGCTCATAAATGTGGACTTTAAAATCCTCTCAAAGACTCTCGTGGTACGGCTGGAGACTGTGTTACCTTCTATTATTAAAGAGGATAAGACGGACTTTATAAAGGATCATAGATCCTCCAATAATGTTAGGAGGCTGCTTAATGTCATTCAAGCATGCCAACAGCAGTCAATATAGGGATTGGTGATTTCTTAAGGTGCAGAAAAGGCATTTGACTGAGTTGAGTGGCCTTACCTTTTCTATACTCTAGAGAGGTTTGGTTTGGGTGAAGTCTTCATAAGATGAATAACGGTTCTCTATGGTGTGCGTCTCGTGGTGGTTATTACCAACGGGGTATGATCAAGCAATTTTTCTAATTTAGGGGCAGCGGGCAGGGCTATCCCCTTTCACCATTGGCGGAGGCCACTCGTGGGATCCCAATATATCAACTCCAGAGGTGGGGTGAAAATTACATAAGATTTTGTTGTATGCAGGTGATGTCCTAATTTTTTTGACAAATCCACTACCTTATACAGTGCAAAAAGCGTGTTTGGCACTTTTTCGGGGTATAAGATTAATTTTGCTAAATCAGAGGCTATGCCTATGAGTGGTCTTACGAAGGAGCTAGCTCTTGAAGGCGACTATAGATTCTCATTTAGGTGGTCACAGGGGGGTTTTGTGTATTTGGGTATATTCAATACTCCAGTTCTGGACTGGCTGTTCAAAGCCAATGTTACTCAATTATTTGGAAAACTTAAACAAGATCTTTAAAGATGGGAGTCTCATGTTTGGTTGGATAGCGCTTATTAAGATGAATATTCTCCCTTGCTTGCTATTCCTTATACGGATGGTCCCCCTGATTTTCTAACCAGCACTAACTGATCGAAGAACATCATTATGTCTCCCTCAAATAAATCACCCATGCATGACTTTCAGTAAGCAAACACTCAGGAGACTGAACGGCTGGTTCAGCTCCTTTATTTGGCAGCGTAAGTGGCCCCTCATTAAATTAGCCAAACTGCAGTTGCCTCACAGATTGGGGGGAGTGGACGTTCCAGACATTAAAAATTACCAATTAAGCTCGCTTTTGTCCTACGTGAATGATTGAGTTTCAATATGGCTAGATATCAAAGCCTCCTAGGCACATATTGCCCCGTTACCAGTTTGCTGCATTTGGACAAGATGAGGACAGTTAGGGAATATTGCCATAACCCAATTGTCATCAATACTGTTAAAGCATGGAGGGCAATTCGGCAGAAGGAAGGCAATATTGGCAAAACATCTTTGTTTACACCTTTAGTGGGTATGCCGGGTTTTCAGCCAGGTCTGATAGCTTTATGATTTAAACATTGGGCAGCTAGGGGTGTGTCATGCATGGGTGATTTATTTGAGGGAGACATAATGATGTCCTTCAATTAGTTAGTACGGAAGTACGAGTTATCTAATAGAGACCTCTTTCGTTTTTTTCAAGTTAGGAATTTTATTCAAAAAAAGACCACATTTTTGGCAGATCCCTGCAAATCCAACGTAGAGAAGGAAGTGCTAAGGGCTAAGAGTACACTGTCTGTCAGTACTTTATGTCATCAATTGGGGTGTGCCACCTCAAATGAGTCTGATCAACTCTGCAGGGTGTGGGAAAGAGAGCTGGGTGTTGAAGTTTCCTCAGAGGCATGGGAGGATATTTGGGAGAATGCAAGGAAGATATCAATTTGCAATCGGACCCATGCTTTACAGTTGAAGATTCTCCACAGGGTCCACTTGGCTCCAGACCGTTTGTCAAAATTTAAACCAAAGCTATCTTCAGCATGTTCCAAGTGCAAGGTCTGTATGGGCACTCTTACCCATTGTCTTTGGTCTTGCAATAGGCTTCAAACATATTGGAGTGCTGTGGCAGGCGCAATGGCGAGGATTTTGGATGTAAGGGTGAAGAAAGACCCTATCTCTCTCCTTTTGGGCCTGTCCACTGTATTTCCTGCAGATGTGCATAAGATAAAACTTTTCAATATTCTCACATTCTGTGCAATAATATCTTACTCGGTTGGATATCCCCCCCCGGCCTGTTGGGTTGTCATAGTTAATATTTAAATGTCAACCAATATCACAAAAGCAGATTATGTATGCATTGTCCCTTTGCTGTTGCTGTACACATATTGGCTACCATACTTTCTACAGTATCATTGTGAATACACTGCAAAAGAATGACCATGTTCGCTGTAATTTTCAGACCAGGTCATCAAAAATGCAAAACTAAAGCAAATCTTTCATTTATGTGAATGACCAATTCATTTATGTTAAGCGTGGTTAGTTAGAAGTGGATTATTATTGGTCTTCTTCAATTTGTGTTAAGAAATCTTTCCACATCCATTTGAATAAGCAGACAAAGCCTCAATTCAATGTCTGACCTGGAAGACGTCACCTCTGATAATGTAGTAGTTCAGCCTGTACTGGAATGTCAACCTCAGTTGCATGTCTAAGTCTCTCAAGTGGGCATGAACTCATGACTTGCCCAATGCTTAGAGGCAGAGGTGCTATGGCTGATTCATTTAGTTTCATGGGGTGAAATGCAACTATATTTCGACAACACCTTTTACTGTATCTTCAAGATATATGTGACAATAAACAATTCGTTTATTCATTCTTCATATATCCAGGAGCACCAGACAAAATGTTAAGTGCAGAGTGGATGTGCTTTATATAATTAGGAAGTATCAATTATTAGCTTATAATTGTACAAAATTAGATTAGATACTTTACAGTGTGGAAACAGGCCCTTTGACCCAACTAGTCCACACCGACTCTCCGAAGAATAACCCACCCAGACCCACTTCCCCCTAACTCTACGGGCAATTCACCTAACTTAACCTGCACATCTTTGGACTGTGGGAGGAAATCAAAGCACCCAGAGGAAACCCACGCGGACAATGTGTAGACTCTGTACAGACCGTCGCCTGAGGCTGGAATCGAACCCAGATCTCTGGCACTGTAAGGTAGCAGTGCTAACCACTGAGCCAATGTGCCACCCCAAGCAACTTAAATATTATCCTTTCTTAAATTCACCTTTACAAACAGATAAACATAGAAAGACAAACAAAATATATGAATTAAGGATGGAAAAAGGAAATAATAATAGTGAAGCACAGCCTGATAGTTTCACTTTTGATTCAATGAGCAATTTTCTTCCGGCTCCCACCAATTCCAATTGTAGCTCTTAGTTGTTGAAACAAGATTGTTTGCACACTGATGCTCTCTTTCATCACTGGTGTAAAATGTATCCTTTTACTGTCTTTGAAGCTGTTTTATTCCTCTTTCTTGGAGCAACTGTAGAGAAAGGTGAGGAAGACAGCTAGCTAACACGTCCTGGTGCCATCAACAAGTGACACAAACACAGAGAGATTTTTTCTTTTCAGGCTAAGTGGTTCTGTGCCACATAGGCACCAGTGAACCATGATCACGCAATCACTTGGTCAGCAGTCAATCAGAATATTATAGTGAAGCAGTTTGCCTTTACTGCAGAATCAATTAGCTCTGCTTCTGCTTCCATTGTTACCAGAAAAATGCAACATTGTATATATCTCACAATGTTTTCCTATGGACATGAATTTAAAAACGCAGCTATTGCTTTACATTATCACCTGAGGAAGGAGCAGGGGCTTCGAAAGGTTACAGTTTTAAATAAACCTGTTGGACTATAACCCAGTGTTGTGTGGTTTTTGACTTTGGTTTAAATTAGTGCCTTACTTTTGTTTTAATCTACAAGCCCAAACGAAAGTAAGTGCAAGGATGTAGTCTTTGCAAGTCCATTACCAGCCTTGGTTTCGCAATGCTTAATGTCATTACATTACAACATTATTTCTGTGAACTCTGTTTTATTGACTGTGGCAGAACAACCCACATTCTCTGCATATAAATATGTTTGTCTAACCTTCTCTTTTTAATTGATGCTGTAAAAATTTTGAACACATACTTTCACATGTATGGAAAGTGAGGACTCCAGAGCTGAAAAATGTGTTGCTGGAAAAACGCAGCAGGTCAGGCAGCATCAAAGAAGCAGGAGAATTGACGTTTTGGGGCATAATCCCTACTTCAGGAAGGGCGTATGCCCGAAACATCAATTCTCCTGCTCCTTTGATGCTGCCTGACTTGCTGCTCTTTTCCAGCAACACATTTTTCAGCTCACTCACTCGTGGAACCAATCAGTTGAATTTGCTGTATCCATGTCTTTTGAATTTCCTCCCTTTTCTCTCAGTTTCTAGATATTCTTTTGCAAATCTTTTAATTTATAAATTGCATGGCATTAACATGTCCAGATAATTTTACCTCCTTGAAAGAAGGTTTTCCTTAGTTAACATGTATTCTGCTTTTGGTGATTCAGAATTTGAAGCAGGCATGCTAATTTCCATTGGGATTTCACTGTGATAACCAGCATGCTCAGGAAATATGAGTCTTTAATATTTCATCACATTTTATGGACAATTATTTCCCATGGTTGTCATTCTGATGCATCACTTTTAATTTTACATTGGGATTCCATTGACTATTGTAACTTAAAATGTACAATGGTAGAAACTGTGGCACATCATCAAGTTGTTTGGTCCAACTGTTCTGTCGGCTTTTAATGCTCCCACGTATTTCTCTTCACAGCTTCCCATCACAATGTATCTGTCTATTTTTTTCTCCTTTATGTAGTTATCTGACTTGCACTTAAATTTACTGATTCAACTTGCCTCAACCTTTCCCTGTGGGAGCAAGTTTCATATTCTAACCACTCTCTTCACATCAAATTTCTTACATTTGAGCAGATGTCAATGGATAGTGAATGTGGCTGCATAGGGTGGTGGGGGAGTAGACAGTTCAAATGAATAGAAAATTATGAAGTAAGTTATAGGGTAAGGCCTCAGCAGTGGTTAGAGTTTCCAGAACAAGTAAGCGGACATATAGTATGGAAAGGGCCAGGAATCTAAATTTTGACACAGCAGATAAGGGGCCATGCACTTATAAGGGAGGAGCAGCCAGTACAGGACTGAGGGTCTTGCACTTAAATGCAGTACATGTAAGAAAGGAACTATTACAATAATCATTGGGAATTTCAGTAAGTGGTGGACTGGGAAAGCCAGGCTGATAATGGATCTCAAGGAAAGAAATTCATGGAATGTCCATACGTTTTTCTTGGGAGTAGTTTGTGGTAGAGCCCGCTAGGGAATAAGCTGAAAAATGTGTTGCTGGAAAAGCGCAGCAGGTCAGGCAGCATCCAAGGAGCAGGAGAAGCGACGTTTCGGGCATAAGCCCTTCTTCAGCAATCCTGAAGATTCCTGAAGAAGGGCTTATGCCCGAAACATCAATTCTCCTGCTCCTTGGATGCTGCCTGACCTGCTGCGCTTTTCCAGCAACACGTTTTTCAGCTCTGATCTCCAGCATCTGCAGTCCTTACTTTCTCCCGCTGGGGAATAGGCAATTCTGCATTTGGTGATGTGCAATCAGACAGACTTGATTAGGGAGCTTAAGGTGAAGCAACTGCTAGGGGTCAGCGACTAGAATATGATAGAATTCAGTCTGCAGTTTGAGAGGGAGAAACTGGAATCAGAAGTAATGATATAACAATTGAGTAAAGATAACTACAAAGACGTGATGAAGGAGCTGCCAGAGATGATTGGAGAGGGAACCTAGCAGGGAAGACAGTGGAACAGCAATGGCAGGAGTTTCTGGGGCACAGAAGAAATTCATCCCAAGAAAGAATAATACTAAGTTGAGGATGAGGCAACCGTGGTTGATAAGGGATGTCAGGGATTGCATAAAAGCAAAAGATAAAGTGCACAATGCTGGGGGGTGGGGTTAAAGAAGATGCAATTTGAGAGTAAGCTATTGAGATGCTGGAAAATGAAGCTGGAGAAGTAGTATTACAGAATAAAGAAGTGGTAGAGGAACTGAATAGGTACTTTGCATCAGATTTCACAGTGGAAAGTACCAGCAGCATACTACAACCTCAAGTGATTCAGGGGCTGAGGTGAGTGAAGTGGCCATCACTCAGGAGAAGGTGCTGGTGAAGCTGAAAGATCTGAAGATGGATAAATCACCAGGACCAGATGCACTACACCCCTGGGTTCTGAAGGAGCCAGCAGAGGAGATTGTGGAGGCTTTAAGGAATCACTGGAGTCAAGGAAGGTTCCAGAGGATTGGAGGAAAGCTAATGTAACACCCCTGTCTAAGAAGGGAAGGAGGTAGAAGTTAGGAACCTATAGGTCAGTTCTGGTCTCAGTTATTAGTAAGATTTTAAAGTCCATTATTTAGGAAGCGATTGCAGAGTACTTGGAAGTTCATGATAAAATAGGGCTGAGTCAGCGCAGCTTTGTCAAGGGGGCATCATGCCTGATAAATCTGTTAAAATTATTTGAGAAGGTCATGATCACATTAGACAAATGAGAACCAGTGGATGTGACTTACTTGGATTTCAGGAAGGCCTTTGACAAGGTGCCACACAGGATGCTACTAAATAAGGTAAGTGTCTATTGTGATAGAGACAAGTTACTGACATGGATAGAGGATTGGCTGACTGGCAAAAGGTGAAGCTTAGGGATGTAAGGGTCTATTTCAGGATGGCAGCTGGTGATCAATGAAGTTGAACAGGGGTCAGTTTTGGGATAATAACTATTCATGTTATACAGTATATTAACAATCTGGACAAAGGAACAGAGGGTATTGCTACTAAGTTTTCAGATTACAGAAAGATAGGTGGAGGGACAGGTAGTGTTGAGGAAGTAGGGAGGATGCAGAAGGACTTGAACAGGGTAAGAGAGGAATACAACATGGGTAACTGGGAGGTCCTGCACTTTGACAGGAAGAATAGAGATGTAGACTGTTTTCCAAATGGGGAAAGGTTTTGGAAATCTGAAGCACAAGGGACATAGGAGTTTTAGTTCAGGATTCTTTTAAGGTTAACATGCAGGTTTAGTTGGCAGCTAGGAAGCCAAATGCAATGTTAGCATTTACTTCAAGAGGGTTAGAATACAAGAGTAGAGATGTATTGCTGAGGCTGTAAAAGGCTCTGGTCAGACTGCATTTGGAATATGGTGAGCAGTTTTGGGCCCCATATCTAAGGAAGGATGCGCTGGCATTGGAGGAGATCCAGAAGACGTTCGCAGGAATGATCCAAGGAATGAAGGGCTTGATATATGAGGAGCTTTTGAGGACTTTGGGTCTATACTCAATGATATTTAGAAGGATAAGGGGGGAATCTGATTGAAACTTCCAGAATATAGAGAGGCCTGGATAGAATGGATATGGAGAAGACGTTTCAATTTGTAAGACAGACTAGGACTCGAGGGTACAACCTCAAAATGAAGGGATGATCCTTTAAGACTGAGATAATCTCTAAGGGGATCAAGAGTTACAGGAAGAAGGCAGGAGAATGGGGTTGAGAAACGTATCAGTCATGATCAAGAGGCATAGCAGCCTTGATGGGCCGAATAGACCAATGCTGCTCCTATATTTTCTGGTCTTATGGTGTTATCATGACTTGGATTTCTAATTCCCCATTACATGCCTGATCCAATTTGTTGATATAGCAACAAACAGCAATAAAGTATTAAAATGTTTCTCAGGTGTGACGCCAAACAAGATTTACATCAAAGTATATAAAGAACTCTTAAGCCAGGTGATCTAATGTTAGTGGAAGTGTCCATTTGGAGGAGTGCCTTAAGGATAGAGAGAGTTTGAAAGATGAAGAGGTAGGATACACCACTACTTGTGGTTCAGGCAACAGAAGGCATGGTCACCAACAAAAGAATAATAGATATCAGGGCTGAGGGTAAGGTGGAATTGGAGAAATGTGGAAATCATGGGAGGGCGTATTACAGGGCTGCAACAAGTCACTATTATACCAAAAACCTATTGTTTTCCTCTCAACTCTTAGTTACAGAATCAAAGGAAAAGAAAACTGTATTTTCCAATGTGTTGTGCAGTTTTTAAATTTCAGCCCTTTCCTCTCTAATTTTTTTTCCTTGTCTCTTTTGAAGGGGCCTAAAAGTCTTGTTGAGGTATAATTCAACGTGTGCCATATGCCCAGTCTTCGGCATAAGACTAGACTGTGAGTGGCTGAAGACTGACCACTACATGTATCATATCCAAACCTACTATTATTCCCATGTCGCAGCTGTGCATGCTTGACCTTTCTTCGCAGTAAATGCAAGGTGTTGGATTGGTTTTGATTCTTGAACAGGATCAGAGAGGAATATTCAAGAGCATGTTTCACACTCCATTGTTATCGATGTTACATGCTTGTGGGGAGCATTGACAATACACTATATACAGAGAGGACATTCTGTTCAGTAAGGCTGGATTTGCAAGGATTAATGCAGTTATACAATGGGCCATCTGGGGGAGCCCAATCTGTTTTAATCATTCTCCAAAGATCTTACTCTTTGATGTTTAAACTCTTGATTATCTTTAAGTGGAAGATAACAGCTTCATTTTATGGAATGACTCATTTGCAGAGTCAGCGAGAGGGGAGTAGGTTGACTTTTAGAAGATAATATCAGTAGAAATCAGTTGAAAGCTGCCTGTTATCTATCTCTGACTGGAACAACTGGTACTGTACTGCAAACAACCAGAACAATTGCAAAGTCCAACCATAAATAATTTTGTACCCGATTCTATCAGTTAACTTTTGATGTGATTAGTTGTGGTTAATCGGGAACAGTTAATGTGTGAACCTGGGGCTGACTGGCAGAAATGGCTCTCAGAAACCTTCCTAATTTGTAAATATATTGGAAAGATACTATGTCATTATGTCCAGATATGAACAACAGTCAAGCCCTGTGAAGAAATAGAAGTGGTGTCTGAATTGCATGTCATCCAGTACTCATCACAAAGGATGATGAATGAAACACTGAAGAGATCATATCAGCCCACTGAAGAGATCATATCAGCCATGACAAATAATATATATCCATTCTCAATGACTGACACCGTATGGTGAAGCTTTCCCATCTATTGTAGAAGGACCCAATGTAATCATATCGTATGTCCACAAAGGCTTATCTGTATAAAGACAATATATCTGTATGCATTCTTGTATCTGTTTATTGGAAAAAGTTATCTGTTCATTTAAGGGAAAAAGGGGGAATATTGTGATATATCAACCAATGTACCTATAAGATAATGACAAGCTTTCATAACATGTGGCCTTCAGTTATAAATGTATCTCCCTCACCTTTACTCAATAGAATCAGTATTGTTAGTCAGCTATGTGTATGCATTGCAAAGTAATATCAGAAAGCATAAAATCCAGATTATGTGCAAATCTGTGATATTGTAATCTTTGACATGTTTAGTAACCTTGTGTTGTATTTAATTTTGGAAATAAACTTTATGATACTTGACAGAAATCAACTATCCATGATACACATTAAATCACCCAACATATCATAGACTACAAACTCTATCAGCACCAATAGCTTGAATTGAGATGTCTCAGCCTTGTTGTGTGCTGATTGGTCAGTGCTCAGTGAAGTTTGAGCTTGGTCTTTACAAATGACACTTGCCAAGTGAATGGTTAGTTTGAATCCAAGCTTGCTGGAACTAACCACATTCAGTTCATTGCTTCTTGAAACAAAGAGAGAGGGAGAGGATTCAGTCTACATTCGACAGTTGGTATAGTTCTGCATATATGTAGTTATTGGATATGTTAAGGAAATTATTTTGTTTTCCTTGGCATTATTTGCAGCACTTTATGGAGAAATATAGAGTGAAGGGACATAATGAATAAAGATGAAAGTGCTGGAGATACCCAGCAGGTCTGGTAGCACATATGGAGAAATCAATGTGTTTGCTCCTCACACGTGCTTTTGGACCTGCTGAGTTTCTCCAGCACTTTAAAAAAAAATTTCAGTTCCAGCATTTGAGTATTGTGCTTTTGCATTAGAGTGAGGCAGTATTGAGAGTTGTTCATTTAGGAGATAGGTATACTGCTGTTCTATTGATTTATTTGTGCTCAGATGAGATTGTTCTGTAATTTTAGTGGAATATCTTGTATGCTTTGCTGAACAAATTCACTGGAGTCTTGGTAGTTGTTTTCTTCTCTTTACTCAGCATAGTTCACTCATGGCTTCTGCAGCCAAGGTGTAGGTGTAGGCAATGTGGCAAAAGAGTTAAAGAAAACCTAAGTCTCCAAAACAAAAACAGGGTCTCAACAATGTTTGGATTAATTGGGCGTATATACATTTCATCAAGAAACGTATATTTGTGTGATTTACATATCATAAATTCCCTACAGTGTAGAAAGAGGCCACTCACCCCAACAAGTCCACATCAACCTTCTGAACAGCATCCCACCTAGACCCCCCTACTCTGTTCCCATAACCCTGCACTTAACATGGTTAAACCACCTCACTAGCACAGCTTTGGACACTACAGGGCAACTTAGCATGGCCAATCCACTCTAACCTGCACATCTTCAGAGTGTGGGAGGAAACCAGAACACCCAATGGAAAGTCCAGATACAAGGAGAAAATGTAAACTTCCCACAGATATTTGCCCAAAACTGGAACTGAACCATGGTCCCTGGCAATGTCAGGCATCAATGCTAATCACTGTACCACTGTGCTGCTCACGTAACCTTTAATTTGTGCATTCATGTTTTGAGGTGTTTATTCATGACTTTATTTTATTTCTTCCAAAAAAAATGTTGAAATTCAACTTTGTTTTCTTCAGATTTTCCAAAATTGTCCACAACCTCATACCTGATGCACAAATGTAATTCCTTCAGGATGCATCCAATATATTTCTCTTTTCATGAATTGATTCATCTACAACACATAAAGCATATCAATGAAACAACTAAATTGAAATTCTCAGGGTTTCAGACCAATGCTTCATTTGTATTCTTCCTTATATGTTTGATGTGAGCACGAGCTGACTGTCCAGAAATCAATGTCAGCAGGTACCAATCAGTAAATATAATGAACCAGACAGCAACCAGTGACAGCCATTTCTGGCCGTTGAGAAATGAACTGTAGATAACCCAGGGTCAATCATTCCTGACATTTCACACACTTCAACTATTCCATTTATACTGTGTTTTTTCACTTCTTTGCAGATGTAACAGAGAAGGAATCCAATGTTTGGTGACAGGGAAAGGTTGATAACAAATACACAGCAAGCAACATTTCTTTTGCCTTCATTACATTTACATAGACAGATCTTCAGGATTAGTCACACAGACTTTCTATTGGTGAGATTAATGTCTGTTTTGGAATGTTTCTAGATAACACATCAGAGCTGAAGGATATAAGCATGTGCTCATTCAGAGCACATTCACATTCAGTTGCATTCATCATCTACTTAGCCACCTAATTCATTTTCGAACTAGCTCCTCAATCATCCTGCAAGCCATGTAAATTAACATGATGTTCTCAGTACAGCTTGAACATACAACTGACAGGCAAAAATTCCACTGGCTAAAGTTACTTAGAATAAAAAAAAGTGAAACTTGAAATAAAAATACACACATCCACACATATTTAGCCTTTAACAAATTCAAGATGCTCCACATTACAACAAATGAAGTACTTAACTGCTATAACGCAGGAAACACAGCAGCCAATTTAGGCAGAGCAAAAACCAACAATAAAACAAATGTGATAAAGACCAGGTCATCTTTTTTTTGTGATGTTTATTCAGAGATAAATATTGGGCAGGACACCAAGGATATCTTCCTCACTCTTCTCTGGAACTATATCATGGGATTGTTTTCATCTACCAAAGTGAGTAGAAAGCACCTGCTGACAGTACATCTGGAAGTCAGCACATCCAATAGCACAGCTTTCCTTTCACGTTACACCGGAGTGTCTGCCCAGCTTTCTGTGCACAAGTCCATGGAGTGGGATTTTGACTCCACACGCTCTGAGTCTGAGATAAGCTTCCAACCAACTGAGCCATGACTGAAACTTCGGACCAGATCAATTGGTCCTTTAAATCTGTGACTTGGAGGAGCCGGTGTTGGAATAGGGTGGACAAAGTTAAAAATCACACATCACCAGGTTATAGTCCAACAGGTTTATTTGGAAGCTTTAGCTTTCCGAGCATCGCTCCTTCAACAGGTGGTTTTGGAGGTTAGGATCATGCTCACAGAATTTATAGCCAAAGGAGTTCAGTGTCATGGAGATGTGACACCATCAGACATGCCATAGACTTTTCTTCAGCATCTGTCTCATTCTTGGACACATGCATCTCCATCAAGGATGGGCACCTTAGCACCTCGCTGTACTGCAAACCCACGGATAACCTCATAATGCTACACTTCTCCAGCTTCCACCAAAACATATTAAAACAACCTTCTCCTATGGACAAGCTGTCCTCATACACAGGATCTGTTCGGATGACGAGGGACGTAATGGACACTTGAAAGCGCTGAAGGATGCCCTCATAGGAAGAGGATACGATGCTCAACTCATCGACTGCCAGTTCCAACGTGCCACAGCAAGGAACTGTAATGATCTCTTTAGGAGACAGACATTAGCCGCAACCAACAGGGTACCCTTCATTGTCCAGTACTTCCCAGGAGCAGAATGACTATGCCATGTTCTTTGCAGCCTGCAACACATTATCAGTGAGGATGAGCACCTCGCCAAGACCTTCCCCACACCTCCACTTCTTGCCTTTGAACAACCACCAAACCTTAAACAAATTACTGTTCGCAGTAAACTACCCAGCCTTCAGGACAACAACACCATAAAACCCTGCCACAGTAGCCGCTGCAAGATGTGTCAGGGTGTTGACACAGATAAGGCTATTACAGGTGTGGACATATCCCACCACATATGCAGTGAGTTCTCATGTGACTCAGCTAACGTGATCATATGCTGCAGGTAAGGTTGCCCTGAGGCATGGTACATTGGCAAAACCGAGCAGACTGCTATGACAACGATGAATGGACACCACACAACAATCACCAGGCAGGACTGTTCCTTTCAGTCAGGGAATACTTCAGCAGTCCGGGACTTTCGGCTTCAGACCTTTGGGTGGTGGTCCTCCAAGGTGGAGTTTGAGACAGGCAACAGGGCAAAGTGGCTGAGCAGAGGCTGATAGTACGTTCGGTACCCATAGGGATGGCCTCAACTGGGATCTTGGGTTCAAGTCAAGTCACACTAGAGGTGATCTCACTACACTGTACACATACACACATACACAAACACACATGCACACACACATCCTGTACTAACACTAACACATGCACTCTTCCACACATACCCATCACGCTCACACACACACTTAACCATGCTTACACACACATATACAGACTCACTCACTCTATCATGTCCATTCACACCCACACACACACATACATATGCACACTCAATCTGTCGCTCTGATATGCGCGCACATATAAGGTTATGGGTTGAATTTGTTTTTGCAGAATTACATTTTATTTTGCTTAAACACTGCATGAATCCATGTAAAACTTTGTAAAACTATACAGTGGGTTTTTCAGTCTGACATAGCATTGAGACACAGACAGACTTCACATCTATTGTTTAAAACGTTGAGCTGTCTTGCGAATGTAATTTAAACAAAGTTCTGGGATGTACATATCAAAGAACAGAAACCATCATATCCCATTATAAAAGATGAAAGATTTAATCAAAGATTGTTTACTGTATCACATCTCCATGACAGTGGACTCCTTTGGCTATAAATTCTGTGAGCATAATCTTAACCTCTACAGCCACCTGGTGAAGGAGCAGCGCTCTGAAAACTAGTGCTTCCAAATAAACCTGTTGGACTATAACCTGGTATTGTGCCCTTTAAATCTGCCTTAGGTCAGAAAAATATAACATAGAGTTTGTGTTTTATACTAAAGCCATAACTTCCCTGATGAAATTTGCTCCCATCCCCTTGACCCACTGTCCCAAGCCATATTTAAAATCCTCGCATGTAGAGATTTGCACTTGGACTCACAGCCACCAGGTTGAAGATTGGGATAGAATCCACTGAGGAAAAAAGTTCTGGATCAGGAAATCCCACATCAGAGACGTTTTGGGAAATCAAAGGTCAATACCTTTCCCATACTTTGGGGAAAGAGCATGTGCTGCTAAGATTTGAATAAATGTGTGGAGGTCTTTCCTGATCCAAGCCTCGCTAGCTCAGCTGAAGTGGTGGATTGGTGGGAGGGTGCTGAGGGGTGCTGAGGTGGGAGTGCAACCTGGAGAGGGATAATACCTAATGGGGGGAGGGCCTGTGATGGACGCATGGGGCTTAGGTTCCAATAACACCCAGGAAAACTTCTAAGCTTGGTGCTTGGCATAAGTCTCACCTGCTGTTGGTTAATGCCCAGAGTGGCAGAATGCAGACCTTAATTGGGCATGAATTTCCCAATCAAAGGCCTGGACAAGCCCACTGACAGATAGAACACATGACAACACCCAGAGCCCTCACAAAGTTACAGTAGGGGCGGCACGGTGGCACAGTGGTTAGCTCTGCTGCCTCACAGCACCAGGGACCTGGGTTCAATTCCCGCCTCAGGCGACTGACTATGTGGAGTTTGCACGTTCTCCCCGTGTCTGCGTGGGTTTCCTCCGGGTGCTCCGTTTCCTCCCACAGTCCAAAGATGTGCGGGTCAGGTGAATTGGCCATGCTAAATTGCCCGTAGTATTAGGTAAGGGGTATATGTAGGGGTATGGGTGGGTTGCGCTTCGGCGGGTCGGTGTGGACTTGTTGGGCCGAAGGGCCTGTTTCCACACTAAGTAATCTAATCTAATCAGTAGGGACAGTGGAGGGAAGACTTCCTGCTGGATTTAAAGAGCCCCTAACTTAAAGTCCATTGGTAAGGACAGCATAAAGTTCAGTCCATAGAATGTAAAAGAAGTGATCTTAAGCTAAAGCTTTATAAAGGTTAACCATCAATTAATGCATTACATTAGGAATGATGTCAAAATCTGAGATGCATAGAAGATTTTTTCTAATAGCATCAGGGATGAGGGAAATTAAGGAGTGACTGGAAGAAGTAGAATTATTCTCGTTCGAGTAGAAAAGTTAAAGATGAACTTTAATGGTGTTATATCAAATTGTGAGGGGCTTGGATGGAGTAGTTGGGTAGACTGGCAAGCGGGTTAGTAACCAAAGTACACACAATTAAAATAAATCAGAAAAACAGTCAAAGGAGAACATGTGAGCATGTTTATCTTATTCATTAAGTTTCTGTGATTTGCAATGCAATGCCGAAAGTTGAAGAAAGCAGAGTCAATAACACCTCCCAGAAAGAAGTTAAATACTTGAAAATAATATATTTGCAGTTTTATAGATTAAATCAGCAGTTCTTTGAAAGAGCTGATACCTGCATTATTTGCTACACAGATTCCTTGTCAGAGGGTAATACTGACTCGCCTTAGACTTAGACTTTTGTGGGGGTGTTCCATATCAGATTCCTGAGCATAAAATCCAGGTTAACAATCCAGTATTGCACTGAGGAGGTTGTTGCACTGAATCCAGTACTGCACTGAATTGTTGGAAGCTCCAATTTCTAATGAGTTGTTGAAAAAAGGCCTTGATTGCTATATCTGACGAATATAAAAAATCCCATGGCAGTGTTCAAAGAAAGAGAAATTCTCTCAAACCCTGCTCAACATCTATCCCTCAAACAGGGCAAAGTTAACAAATTCTTTAGTCTTCATGGCAACATTGTACTTGGAGCCCTGCAGCTGTGTGTTGGTCAATGAGTTTCATTTGTTCATCTAGACATGACTTTGCTTTCATTATTTTCCAGTTTTTTTAAAATTCAATTCAAGCATGAATTCTTTTGGCTCCTAAGAGGAGCTTTTACAGGCAGGATCAGTCAACTGGCTTCCTTCTATCCTGTAACTTCTATAATTCTATAACTTCACACTGCGCCAAACTCGAACAGGTCACATTTTATTTGCACTGAAACTAAGCAATTTCCCTGCTGACATTTTAAAAATTATTTTACAATGCATATACTTAACATGGTACCAAAACTCACAGTCCCCTTGTTAAGTAAAACATGCCTCTTCTTGCTGTCAGAGACATTTGACCAAATCCCAATGAAGGGCTTATACCTGAAACATCGATTCTCCTGCTACTCGGACGCTGCCTGACCTGCTGTGCTTTTCAGTACCACACTCTTCCAGTCCAGGGGTAGGGACACAATCATTGTCCTACATGTGTCCTCATGGTCTTTAAATATTCATCAATCATTTACCCAAAACAAATTGTCTGAAAATCATCTCTGTGATGTTCCTGCTACCTTCCTGTGTGTAAATTGGCTGCAGTGTTTCTGAAATTTCCCAAGTGATGTTTTCTTGGTTGTAAAGTGCTTTAGACATCCTGATGTCATGGAAAGTGCTATGTAAGTACAAATCTTTCTTATATATTGAGCTCAGCTTTACAACTTGCAGGAAGGACTGGGAACTCTCTCTGGAGGCCTGTGACCAGTGGAGTGCTACAAGGATCGGTGCTGGGCCCTCTACTTTTTGTCATTTACATAAATGATTTGGATGTGAGCATAAGAGGTACAGTTAGTAAGTTTGCAGATGACACCAAAATTGGAGGTTAGTGGACAGCGAAGAGGGTTACCTCAGATTACAACAGGATCTGGACCAGATGGGCCAATGTGCTGAGAGGTATCAGATGAAGTTTAATTTAGATAAACGCGAGGTGCTGCATTTTGGGAAAGCAAATCTTAGTAGGACTTATACACTTAATAGTAAGATCCTAGGGAGTGTTGCTGAACAAAGAGACCTTGGAGTGCAGGTTCATAGTTCCTTGAAAGTAGAGTCGCAGGTGGATAGAATAGTGAAGAAGGCGTTTGGTATGCTTTCCTTTATTGGTCAGAGTACTGAGTACAGGAGTTGGGAGGTCATGTTGGGGCTATACAGGACATTGGTTAGGTTGCTGTTGGAATATTGCATGCAATTCTGGTCTCCTTCCTATTGGAAAGATGTTGTGAGACTTGAAAGGGTTCAGAAAAGATTTACATGGATATTGCCAGGGTTGGAGGATCTGAACTACAGGGAGAGGCTGAACAAGCTGGTGCTGTTTTCCCTGGAGCGACAGAGGCTGAGGGGTGACCTTATAGAGGTTTACAAAATTATGAGGGGCATGGATAGGAAAAATAAACAAAGTCTTTTCCCTGGGGTCGGGGAGTCCAGAACTAGAGGGCATAGGTTTAGGGTGAGAGGGGAAAGATATAAAAGAGACCCAAGGGGCAACGTTTTCACACAGAGGGTGGTATGTGTATGGAATGAGCTGCCAGAGGAAGTGGTGGAGGCTGGTACAATTTCAATATTTAAGAGGCATTTGGATGGGTATATGAATAGGAAGGGTTTGGAGGGATATGGGCCAGGTGCTGGCAGGTGTAACTAGATTTGGATGGGATATCTGATCGGCATGAACGGGTTGGACCGAAGGGTCTGTTTCTACGCTGTACATCTCTATGACTCAATGATTCTAAGTGCTTCTTACATACTCATAACTAAAGCAACTCAACTCCAGACCCAGTCATATCTTTAAAACAAAAGTAATATACTGTATATATTGGATGCTGGAAGTCTAAAATCAAAACAGAATATGTACTTAAGATGCTCATTTGAAGGAATAAGCATTATGAATGTCAAATAAACCTAACGTTTTCTAAACGTTTACTGTCTATTTTTAACAATCACTGCATTTTACTGACTGACTTGTGCCAAGTAAAGCATTATAAACTGCTTGTCATTGCAAAAGCAAAATCCATGACTGTTTCTAGAAGAGAAGCACAGAGTGAGACAGTGTAGACAGGCAGGAGGCTGGAAGAACACAGCAAGTCAGGCAGCAGCAGGAGGTGCAGAAATCGGCGTTTCGGGTGTAACTCTTCTTCAGGACTCATTTAAGGCTCTATCAGAGTAAGACAGGACGATTTCCAGTCTTTTATTTCAGTAATTTCTTGAGCTGCAATTCCCTTTTTCTTACTATTTAGTAGGAAGCTTTTCTCGAATGTAGTTTAATATTAAGATTGCTCATTTATAATATGATTAATTTAGTTCCTTGCCAAGAAAAAAGGTAAAATCCAATTGATTATAACTTCAGCTGTCTTCAAGGTTGGTTGGTTACAGCATCAGCTGTGAAATTGGAAATAAGGTTGTGCTAATGATTTAAGGGAATCTAAAATCTGCGTCTGATCTTGGTGAACTTATGATTGCATGGAGTTTTTTACAGTTCTGTCTTTGGCCTATACCTTCAGATATTTGTGTCCTTCTCAAGCTACAAGAGTTAAGGAAGGCACCAAAGTCAAAACAAAGAACGACAGATGTTGGAAGTCTGAAACAAAATCAGAAAGTGCTGGAGAAACTCAGCAGTTGTGGCAACGTCTGCAGAGACAGATAAAAGTTGATGTTTCAGGCCCAGTGATCCTTTATCAGAATGAAAAGTAGCTGGGAAATGTTGGTATAATTGCTGATGACAGGGAGGGAAGTGAGTAGAGTATATGGCGATGGTGTCCAAAGAAAATTCATCAGGAAGACACCAGGCAGGTATACATATAAATGTGGAGGTGGTAGAAAGAGCACATGATTCCTACCCAAGGATTGATGGAGTTTGTTGTAAACAGCTTCCTGAATAATTCAATGTTAGTTCTCTCATTATTATTCAATGAAACCATAACTGTCACCAAGACGCAGTCATTTTGAAATGTTTGGCATACACTTCCAGGTGGCTTCACGTTTATTACAACATGAACTCAATCAAATTAATTAAGATGAACCTTAATCATGGAATGGTTTCATAAGGGTTTTGTGATGTTAACCTGTGAATATCCCATTTCTGATTCTCTGCTGTACATGCCGTGCAGGACCATAACAACAGTACTTCAGAACTACAACAGCATTTTCTGTTCTTGTAATTTCTCAGAATTGAAGTGGATAGATCGCTGGTCAGTGGGGGCAATGTTTTCTCTGGCTACATGGCTAAATGATTGCTGAGGAACCAAGAAACCCCTGCAGGCTCTGCCCATGACTTAAAGTGGTCATGCATCCACAGCTAAAAAAAGCACATGAAGAGGCCAATAATTCTTTCCTGAATCAGCAGCACACACCTTAAATAAAATATTGCTGTGTTGTTTAGGATATCAAGGAATATGGATTAACCATGAGTATATGTGTTAGCTGTTATCTCACCGATGTTACCAATGGACTCCCCCTCTTCTATGATTTTGTAATCGACACAAAATTGCTGTCAATGTAGTTGTTGTTGATATCACTTGCAGTGTTTGACTGACTGTGGTGACAGAAAATCCTAGGAAAATGGAGGTCACTAGAGGATTAGGAAAAAATCCCTCCAATCGGCTTGTTCTTTTTCCCTGCGTAGTTGCCGGTGTCAGGGAAACATTGCTTATGAAACCAACTGCTCTTCCAGTTTCTTCATATTTGCTGAAATTGAAGATAGTCATTTCAGAAACAGAGTGTCAGGCTGCAACTTTATCTTGCAATGTTTCTCACTTCGGCTTTCTGGTATGTTTAGGAACATAGGAACAGAGGAATTAGGGACAGGAGCAGGCAATTCAGCTCTTTGAGCCTGCTCTGCCATTTAGCGTGATCATGACTGATCTTATCCTGGTCTCAACTTCACTTTCCTGCCTGCTCCCCACAGCCCTTTCTCCTACTTTTCATCAGAAACATATCTATTTCTTTCTAATCTGCTCAATTAAATCTATTGAATGATTCTGCCTCCACTGCATTCTGGGGGAGTTCCACGGATTCACAACCCACTGAGAGAAATAGTTTCTCCTCTTACTCTATAAGACCACAAGACCATAAGACATAGGAGTGGAAGTAAGGCCATTCGGCCCATCGAGTCCACTCCGCCACTTAATCATGGCTGCTGGGCATTTCAATTCCACTTAACTACACTCTCCCCATAGCCCTTAATTCCTTGCAAGGTTAAGAATTTATCAATCTCTGTCTTGAAGACATTTCACATCCTGGCCTCGACTGTCTCCATGGAATTGAATTCCATAGGCCCACCACTCTCTGGCTGAAGAAATGTCTCCTCATTTCTATTCTAAATTGACCCCCTCTAGTTCTAAGGCTGTGCCCACGGGTCCTAGGCTCCCCGCCTAACAGAAACAACTTTCCAGCATCCACCCTTTCTAACCCATGCATTATCTTGTAAATTTCTATTAGATCTCCCCTCAACCTTCTAAATTCTAATGAATACAATCTCAAGATTCTCAGCCATTCATTGTATGTTAGGCCTACCATTCCAAGGATCATCCGTTGAATCTTCGCTGGACAAGTTCCAGTGGCAGTATGTCCTTCCTGAGGTGTGGGGCCCAAATTGAACTCAGTATTCTAAATGGGGCCTAACTAGAGCTTTATAAAGTCTCAGAAGCACATCGCTGCTTTTATATTCCAACCCTCTTGAGATGAATGACAACATTATATTTGCTTTCTTAACCACGGACTCAACCTGCAAGTCAACCTTTAGAGAATCCTGGACTAGCACTCCCAGATCCCTTTGTACTATGGCTTAATGAATTATCTCACTGTTTAGAAAATAGTCCATGCCAAGATTCTTTTTTCCAAAGTGCAAGACCTCTCATTTGCTCACATTGAATTTCATTAGCCAGGACCACTCTCCTAAATTGCCTAAATCTTTCTGCAGCCTCCCCACCTCCTCAGTACTACCTGCCTGTCCGCCTAACTTCATATCATCAGCGAACTTCACCAGAATGCCCCCTGTCCGTTCATCCAGATCATTAATATATAAAGTTAACAGCTGCGGCCCCAACACTGAATCCTGTAGGACACCACTTGTCACCGGCTGCTATTCCGAAAAAGAACCTTTTATCCCAACTCTGCCTTCTGTCAGACAGCCAATCCTCAATCCATGCCAGTCGCTCACTTCAAACACCATGGGCCCTCACCTTACTGAGCAGCCTCCCATGAGGCACCTTACAAAAGGCCTTTTGCAAGTCCAGATAGATCACATGATCACATGTTCAAGACTGTTCCTCAAGGGCAAACACCAGTTGTTGCTAAAAGTATTATATTTCCTGTGTCCTCAGCAAAAAAAAATATATGCACACAAACCTGATTCAGCTTCTTCTTATTTAAAACTGAAATAATTCTAATATTTTTCAATTCTGTTAATTTTTGCTATTCTGATATCTTACTAAAATCAGAGTTTTTAGGGGCCTGTTTGTAAAGAGTTGAGTTGTTCGCTTTGTTCGATCTTTTCTCCTTACTATGGTAAGCCTGGTCCTTTAGAACCCTTTATAAATCTTTGTCTGTGTGAAACTCAGGTTAACAAAGGTGACCTCTTTCTTCAGGAGTGGAAACAACCCAACACATCTTCCCTGAATCATAGTTCCAGGTAACAGAGAGGAACCATGAAGCAAGGTCATAACCTTGCACTCTGAAAGTCTTCATTTCTTAAACTTCCTGATACTTATATCATCTCAGTAGTCACTGTTATTGCTTTTTATTGGCTGAAAAGCATTGTAAAATATTTTGTTATGAAAGCTGCTAGATATTGGTGAATGAACTGGCTTGCCTCCTCACCCTTGCCAGTTGGAAATGACTGACAGGAAAAGACCAGCTAGTTCATCAACCCTACTCACACATTTGGAACACCCAGAACATCATGTGTTCATAATCAAACTCTGGGTGTGTTTTTTTTAAACACAGAGTACATAGATGACAGCTGTGGTTCAGTTGGTATCACTGTAACCTCTGATGGAGTATTGTTGAAGAGATTCCCCGGACTCAGACGTTGAGTATTGACAAACTTTACTGCATGATATCATGGGGTGCACATCTTTTCTTAGCATGGTCTGGTACAACTCCAAAGCACTCGCAGATCGCTGCAGATTTATATAATCCGAGCCAGCAGTTGCTCAATCAGACACAGATCCACAAGACAGTCACTAGATGGCCTACGTGAATATATACCAGGCAGAGTCTGAGGTCTTGCTAAGACTATACATAATGAGCTATTGTTCTCAGACTTGAGTCAATGCAGATACTACATTTGGCCGTTGATAACGTTTGGCTGAGTTGCACTTTCTATAGATAAACAGTTCATGAGTTATGTGATAAAAGTAGAGGTTATGTGTTTGTTACAGAATATTCTAGCAGGCTAGGGCCACTCAGGGTAAGGAGCCAAGCCAGGCAAGAGCAGCACCATGACTGAATAAAAATGGCTGCAAACCAGCAGGCCAGCAAAAACAGCTTCTGCAGGTATAAAGGAATTCATGCAAATCACAACATATAACTGATTGTAGGACTCTGACATCAGTAAATGAGAAGATAGTTTAGAATGAGCATGAGCATATGGTGGCTTAGTGGTTAGCAATGTTGTCTCACAGCGCCAGGGACCCAGGTTTGATTCCACTCTTAGGCAACTCTCTGTGTGGAGTTTACACGTGTTTTCCATGTCTTCAAAGGTTTCCCTCCAGGTGCTCTGGTTTCCTGCCACATTCCAAAAATGTGCAGATTAGGCGGATTGACAATGATAAACTGTCCACAGTGTCGAGGGATGTGCAGGCTAGGTGGGTTAACCATGGGAAATGTGGGTTGACAAGGATAGGGCAGGTCTGGGTGAAATGCCCTTCAGAGGGTCAGTGTGGATTTGATGGGCTAAACAGCCTGCTTCCACACTGTAGGGATTCTATGATGAAGAGAGAGATCACATACACTGTTGTATATAAATCTGAATGGATCCAAAGGCTGATACTTGATTGATTAATAAGCATTATCCATCATGATGATATTATGAGAACTGAGAGGAGAGTAAATTAAAATTTCATACAAGACAGGCCTAGAGATAAGGACTTTGTCATAATTTAGAGCTTATTCTTATAGTCTGTAAATAGCCGCAGAGATGTAATAAAGCACACTATACCATGCTCTTCTCTTCTCATTAAACACAAAGGTAGGTACTGTTATATTTATGATAATTATCCAATGATCATTGTTCATTAGGGAATGATTAACTCCATTTGGATAGTTTACTTAAAGGAATAAAATATGTTATAAGTTATGAAGCAAATATCACAACAAGCCAACCGAGTGAAGTAATCAAAACAGAAAATGCTGAAGAAACTCAGCATGTGTGGCAGCATCTGTGAAGAGGTAACATTTCATGTCTGCCATGACTCGTCTTCAGAATGGTCTCAACATTTCTCCAGCAATTTTTGTTCTGACTTCAGAGTTCCAGTGTCCTCCATGTTTTACTTTAATTTGAGTGATTGCTGTGGTGTGTGCACAGCTTGTAGACAACAAGCAAACTAATACCAGACACAGTCACAACATTGTATACACATGACCCATAGAGGCCTTTAAGGTGAACTCATTTAAAAGTGAAGTACATGTGCAATATTCCTCCTTTACAAAAGAAAATCTAACTAATTGCAATAATAGCATGGCCGATGAATCTCCATAACATTTGCTGATACACCCAGCTCTTGTGATTGTGACATTGCCGGAAGGTTCTGTTGATTTCCACAGTCATCAATGATAATGTCTATCATTCCTAATTGGGCATGAAGATTTTCTTTCATGCTCTGCAATTGCTGATTGACGTTTTGTTTACTTTGATGTACTACAGCCAAATTATGTTCTAAATTAGCCACTAACTCATTTCATTCCTCAAACTGTTTCCAGTGATTCAAATTTTCTTGGATTTAGTCATAGAGTCATAGAGTCTTACAGCATGGAGACAGGCCCTTTGATCCAAATGTCCGTCCATGCTAACCCCATTTCCCTGCACTTAGCCCATACGTTAGCTATAACTCATCTCATTCATCAAACTGTTTCCAGTGATTCAAATCCTCTTGGACTTGCTGTTTTATTTTGTTATTTAAGAGTTTACAGCTTATTTTGAAACTTCTGGTTTTGCACCTTCTAACTCTATCAAATTGGGTGGCATGGTGGCTCAATGGTTAGCACTGCTAGGGACCTGTGTTCAATTCCTGCTTCAGGCAACTGTCTGTGTGGAGTTTGCACATTCTTCCTGTGTCTGCATGGGTTTCTTCCCACACTCCAAAGATGTGTGGGTCAGGTGAATTGACCATGCTAAATTACCCATACCATAAGGTGCATTAGTCAGAGGGAAATGGGTCTGGGTGGGTTACTCTTTGGTTGGGCTGAAGGGCCTGTTTCCACACTGTAGGGAATCTAATCTCATATCTTAGTCTTCTATTAATATTTTTTCTCCTTCATAACTTACCCTAATAAACATGCAGTGCCTTCAACTTCGTTTTTCCTTTCTGTTTTTCTTTGAAGTTCAGACATCCTCCACTTACTACTTTAATGGTTGCTTGGTTTTTCTTCAAAGTTCTGCGTGAGTCTTTATTGATTGTTATTTCTGCAAGAACTGCCTCGTGAGTAATCTGTATCGCTTTGATGTGGATGCTGAGTATCTCCATCTAGTTCTGCAAGTTTGCCATTTTCTCCAGCATTGCTTTGAGCCCAAGCTGGTCATTCGGTGGCTCTCACTGAGTTTGGTCCACTTTGCTGTCAAATTGCTCCCCAATCTTTATGAATTAATTCCATTGGGGCCAGTATCCCATCACCAAGTCGCTCTTTATTTATGTGGGCAGAGTCCTTGACACTGATCCAGTTCCCTCAGAGCCAGCTCTTGGTCTGAACAAAACCTCATTTACCTTCACACTCATTTGTGCAAGTGTTTGTTGAATAATCTGCTGCAGTTCCTGTGGTGTTTGATGTTTGACTAATTTAATACATTGTAACTAGCATAACGTCATGGCCTTCATACACACACTAGCGAGTCCAACAGTGTCTATGATATAGAATAACAGCAATGTCCACATGGATTAATTATACTTGCACTTCAGTAAAATTGAACCTGCATATGATTTAGTGAACTGTTCTAAGTTGAACGCTTTACATTCATAGGTTTTGCCATGGTTTCTCAAGTTTGTGTTAACCTTAGACAATAATGAATAGTCACCAGTTTTCTGAAGACAGCGTAGTGTTTGTAATGAGTTCAGCCAGGTGGACCTCATAGAATATGAGTTCCCTGTTTGGGGATGTTAACCTGGTTCAAACAAGGAGCATTGGTTGATAGCTATAAACAGGAGGGTTAGAGGTTCTGCTCATTCTGAGAGCTGGCTCTGATTATGTTTAAGTGTTCTAACAAGTGCGTCAATGGTTGAGTTTGCACATAGGAACTGTGAGCTTTGTCAATCTGAATGGCTTGCTTCACACTTATGACCACTGTTCAGAAACTTTACAACACTGTAATCTTTGAGTTGTATCATAAAGCTTTCTGAAAACCTCCCTTGGTATTAGCAGGACTTATACACTTAATGGTAAGGTCCTAGGGAGTGTTGCTGAACAAAGAAACCTCGGAGTGCAGATTCATAGCTCCTAGAAAGTGGATTTGCAGGTAGATAGGATAGTGAAGAAGGCGTTTGGTATGCTTTCCTTTATTGGTCAGAGTGTTGAGTACAGGAGTTAGGAGGTCATGTTGCAGCTGTATAGCACATTGGTTAGGCCACTGTTGGAATATTGTGTGCAGTTCTGGTTTCCTTCCTATCAGAAAAATGTTGTGAAACCTGAAAGGGTTCAGAAAAGATTTACAAGGATGTTGCCAGGGTTGGAGGATTTGAGCTATAGGGAGAAGCTGAACAGGCTGGGACTGTTTTCCCTGGAGTGTTGGAGGCTGAGGAGTGACCTTATAGAGGTTCACAAAATTATGAGGGGCATAGATAGGATAAATAGACCAAGTCTTTTCCCTGGGGTCAGGGAGTCCAGAACAAGAGGGCATAGGTTTAGGGTGAGAGGGGAAAGATACAAAAGAGACCTAAGGGGCAACTTTTCCACACAGAGGGTGGTATGAGTATGGAATGAGCTGCCAGAGGAAGTAATAGAGGCTGGTACAATTGCAACATTTAAGAGGCATTTGGATGAGTATATGAATAGGAAAGGTTTGGAAGGATATGGGCCGGGTGCTGGCAGGTGGGACTAGATTGGGTTGGGATATCTGGTTGGCATGGATGGGTTGGACTGAAGGGTCTGCTTCCATGCTGTACATCTCTATGACCCTATGACTCATATGTGAAGAACCTCTTACTGATTATATTTTAACATAAGTGCAAATGCCATACAAATTAAAGAGAGCTAAAGTAAATAAAAATATGATAAATTTAAGAAAAGTACAAAAAGCAAATGCTTTACAGTACTGAACACCACAGAAATAACACTGGAATTACAAAATACCTGAATCAAGCAACAAGGGTATGGTATTCTCATTTTGGCGGAAAATGAGTTGCATTCACCTTAAAGCATATCCACTGGTAACTCAAAGAAAGACTGGTTGGCATCCTTATGATGCACACTGGTGATTTTCTATGAGGAGATTATACAGATTTTGAACAATATGTGATCAAGTAAAAAGGGAATTTAAGATTAGAATTTACAGAGTAAGACATTAAGCAAAATGAGTTCTGTGACTTTGGATCTCCAGTCTTGGAAAGTCTTAATTCACACCCTAATAAATCAGGCCATACATTCAAAAAGGACAACTCTTTGACAGAAAAACAATGTTGCCTCCAAGAAAGGGTCAATTTAAAAGTTTATTTTGGGCAATTAAGCTGCATACTCAGACACAATGCTATTGTAATGTGTGGGAAGGGAGTGCCAAGTTGAAATGGGGCAGGGGGTGGGAAATCTTTAGAACAAATAAAATATTAAAGAAATTAAATTCAGAAAAATGCATACACAAATTTGTAGACTTGGATGATCTATAAGATATGAATACAATAATAAGTGTTGTCTGGGAAGTCAAGGTAACAGAAAGGTAATTCAAATTATTGTAGCTGGGAACTATTGATGCTAGTAGAAGCTTTCAATACATGGTACTTATCCATGGTTCTAAAGGAGATCTTATACATGGGACAATCTGAGAAAAGTTTGCTTATGGAATATCATGTGGATAACTCTTTGGGACAATGTACAATAAAAGATGTCACTGCCTTCTTCACTATCTATCTATCTGCAACTCCACTTTCAAGAAACTATGGACCTGTACTCCAAGGTCTTTATTCAGCAACAGTCCCCAGAGCCTGACCTTACCATTAAGTGTACAAGTCCTGCTAAGATTTTCCTTTCCAAAATGCAACACCTCACATTTATCTAAATTGAACTCTATCTGCCACTCCTCAACTCATTGAACACCTGATCAAGATCTTGCTGTACTCTGAGGTAACCTTCTTCGCTGTCCACTTCACCTCCAATTTTGGTGTCATCTGCAAACTTACTAACTATACATCCTATATTCATATCCAAATTATTTATATAAATGATTAAAAGCAGTGGACCCGGCACTGATCCTTGTGGCTCAGCGCTGGTCACAGGTGTCTAATTTGAAAAGCAATCTCCACCACCACCCTCTGTTTCCTACCTTTGAGTCAGTTCTGTATTCAAATGGGTATTTCTCCCTGTATTCCATGTGATCTTACCTTGCTAACCAGTCTCCCATGAGGAACCTTGTGAACACCTTAGTGAAGTCCACTGCTCTCCCCTCATCAATCCTCTTGGTGCTTCCTTCAAAAAACTCAATCAAATTAGTGAGACATGGTTTCCCACACACAAAGCCATGCTGACTATCCATAATCAGTCTGTGCCTTTCCAAATATATGTAAATCATGTCGCTCAGGATTCCCTACAACAACCTGCCCACTATTGATTTCAGATTCACCAGTCTATAATTCCCTGGCGTTTCCTTCTCACCTATCTTAAATAGTGGTACTACATTTACCAATCTCCAGGTTGATACCTCACCTGCGACTATCAATGATACAAATATCTCAGCGAGGGGTCCAGCAATCAATCCCTTAGCTTCCCCAGAATTCTAGAGTACACCTGATCAGGTCCTGGGGAATTATTTATCTTTATGTTTTTTTAAGATATCCTACACCTCTTCCTCTGTAATATGGACATTTTTCAGGATGCCACCATCTATTTCCCCACATTCTATATCTTCCATGTCCTTCTCCATAGTAAACACTGATGCAAAATACGCGTTTAGTATCTCCCCCATCTCCTGTGTGGACTAAATTCGTTACAGATATCTGGTTACCATGGACAAGTTGGACCGAAGGGTCTGTTTCCATGCTGTACATCTCTATGACTCTATAATAAAGGAAAATTTCCCATATGCCTTCTCAACCATCCTATCCACCTGTCCTGTTTTGTTCAAGGATCTAGGGACATGCATATTAAAGTCCTACTAATCCTTAGTATAACTCAGGTTCCCATATGTTGCATATTCTCTTCCCTTGTTAGTATTCCTAAAATGCAATACTTCATACTATTGACGATTCAACTTCATGAGCCATTATTTAGCCCACCTCACTAGCCTGTCTCTGTCTTCTTGTAGTCTAAACTTTTTTCCTCACGATTTACCATATCATTAATTTTCGTGTCACCTGTGACCCTACTGAGAAAACCCTCCATGTTCATATCTAAATTATTAATGTACTAAACAAACAGCAAGGGACCCAGCACTGAACCATGTAGGGTTCACAGGCTTCCAATCATAAAACCAGCATCCTCTACCTTCTACCACAAAACCAATTCTGAATCCAGTTTGCAGTGGATCCCAAAAGCTCTTACCTTCTTGAAGTCACTCCCTTACTAGACCTGGTCAAAAGCCTTACTGAAGTCCACGTAGGCCACATTAACTACATTATCTCATTGCCTCCTCCAGGAATTCAATCGGACCTGTCAGACATGATCTCCGACTGACAAGTTAATCCTTGCCTGTCTTAAGTGAGGATCAATTCTGTCCCTCAGAACTTTTTCCTATTTTTGATATCTGACTCGCTGGCCTATAGTTCCCTTGTTTATCCCTATCACCATTTTCGAAGAATGATTTAATTAGCTGTCTTATATTTTGCCAGCAATATACAGAAAAGATTTGAAAATGAATGTCAAGGCCCTTGAAATCTTCTCCCTTGCCTCTCACAGCAGCCGAGGATACATTTCACCTTGGTCTGGGTATTTAACTATTTTTAAGCTTGCTAAAATTGTTAATATCTCCCCTCTCACAATGCTCATTTCTTCAAGTTTATAACAGTCAGTCTCCCTTATTTATATTCCTACGTCATTTTCCTCGTTAATACAGATGTAAAGTAATCACTTAAAACTTTACCTATGTCTTTCAGCTCAATACACAAATCATTCCTAATGGACCCCATTCTTTCCCTGGTTATCATCTTTCCTTTATAATACCTTAGGTGAAGGGGTAAATGTAGGAGAATGGGTCTGGATGGGTTGCGCTTCGGCAGGTCAGTGTGGACTTGTTGGGCCGAAGGGCCTGATTCCACACTGTAAATAATCTAATCTAATACCTCTACGCCTTTGGAGTAACCTTTATTTTACCCACCAGTGTTTTCTCATGCCCCTTTTTCACTCATAATTTATTTTTAAGAATCCTCTGTACTTTTGATACACCCTTTGGCCTTCTACTGTTTGTAACCCTTAATGTCTACAATACCATTCCCTTTTTTGTTTTTATCTGATCCTGCACATTCCACGATTCCCTGGCATTCTTTGCTCCTCATTCCACCTTTACAGGAACATGTAAACTCTCATGATCTCCTTTTTAAATGACTCCCAATGTCCTGACATAGATTTTCCTATAAGTATCTGTTTCCAGTCCACTTTGGCCAGATCCTGTCTAATATTAAAAATTGGTCCTTCCCTAACTGAGAACCTTTATTCCAGTCCAACCTTTCTTTTTCCATAACCACCATAAAAAGTACAGAGATTAATTATTGACTGGGACTAGTGTGTGGAAGGAACTCTAACACTGAGTAGTTAATAAACTTTACCCACAAAAAAAGTTATCTGACTTTTTCTTCACTTACTGGCTTGGACCAGAATTGACTTTCTGTATACAACTGGGAGTATAGCAAATGATGTTATTGCTCAACAAGAGGTAAAGAAAAGTAGCAGATATATTTGAAGAGATACTGACAGCCGTTTAAAGTTAATTCAACCTTAAAACTAATAAAATTCATGAAATATTAAAATCCAATAAAAGAACATAGTATCAAGTGGAATCATAAGACCTTAAGGCATAGGAGCAGAATTAGGCCCTTTGGCCCATTAAATCCGCTCCACTATTTGATCTTAGTTGATATGTTTCTCAATCCCATTCTCCTGCCTTCTCCCCACAATCTTTGATCCACTTACTAATCTGTCTTAAATACACTCAATGACTTGGCCTGCACACCCTTTTGTGGCAACAAGTTTCAGGATTCACCAGCCTCTGATTGAAGAAATTCCTTATTATCTCAGTTCTAAAGGGTCATCCCTTCACTCTAAGACTGTACCCTCGGGTCTTAGTCTCTCCATCTCAGGAAGGTGGAACATCTTCTCACGTTATCTTTGTCCTGGTCTCTCAATATTCTACAAGTTTCTGTAATCCTTTTAAGCACCATTGAATACAGACGCAGAAACCTCAACTGCTCCACATATGACTCACCCTTCATCCCTGCGATCATTCTTGTAAACATCCTCTGGATTCCCTCCAAGACTATCATATCATTACTTAGATGCTAGGCCCAAAACTACTCACAATATTCCAAATGCGGTCTGACCAGAGCCTTATACTCCCTTGCATATCAGAATGCTTTTGTATTCTAGCCCTCTCTGAATGAATGCTAATATTGCATTTGCCTTCCTAACTGCCAACTGAACCTGCATGTTTTAATCTGCATTAAGAAAATCCAGAATTAGAACTCCTAAGTCCCTTTATGCATCAGATTTTTGAAGTTTTCTCCATTTAGAAAATAATCCATGTCTCTATTCTTCCTACCAAAGTGTACAAAATAATCTATTGACTTCATCATTAATAATCTCTGCAGAATAGTGGAAGGATGACTTAAAGTTAGTATTCATGAGACCGAATTATTGTCAGCATTAATGATGAGTCGATGCCAGTATCTCAATGGTCAGCTACTAGTAATCGTTGGAGAACAAGATAAAGCCACTGAGACAAAAATTTTTGGGTTTGAGTCCTGCTTCAGGGATGGAAATGTAAAATCTACTTTGGCATTCCTGTGCTTCTCTTGGAGAATGATATCATCTTTCAGACATAATTAAATTGAAAGCCTCATGTGTCATCTCCAGAGACTGTAATTGAACCCTTAGTGCTGTTGAGAATAAAAGAATGTGAGTTTACCTCAAGTATCCTGGCTGATAGCTATCTTACAACCAAAATCTCATAAAAGCTTGTGGCAAGGCTGACTGCAATACATTGAACAGAGGAGAGGAGAATAGAATGCCTACAGTGTCAAGGCTGTCCGGAGTATAAAGTTGTGCATGAGGTGGCTGCTGGATTTCTTACATCTGAACAGTGATTGTACGTCATTGCATTAAAACCTTCTGGAACATCCTGAGGTTGTGCAAGGTGCTCTGTAAGGATGCATTCTTTATTTCTGTAAAGAATGATATCAATTTCTGCAGGTTGTGAGTAATGGAAGCACTCTCAACATCTTCTTTGTAGGCCAAAGACAGAGAATCCCACAAGACCAATTTAAAGAGAACAAAGAACAGTGCAGACAGGAACAGGCCCTTCGGCCCTCCAAGCCTGCACCAATACATTTTGCCCTTTCATACTAAAACCGACTTCACTTACAGGGTCGTATACTCTCAACCCTTCCTATACATTTATTCATCCAGATGCTTCTTTAATGTTGCTATTGTGTCTGCTTCCACCACCACCTCTGGCAGCACATTCCAGACACTCACCATCCTCTGTGTGACAAACTTACATCACTTTTAAACATCCCCCTGCCCTCGCACCTTGAATCTGTGTCCCTGAGTAATTGACCACCCCCCTCCATCATTTGAAAAAGCCTCATACTTTCCACTCTATCTACACCATTCACAACCTTATAAACTTCTATCAGGTCACCATCAACATCTTGCATTCGAGTGAAAACAAACCCAGTCTAGCCAATCTTTCTTCATAGCTAAAATCCCCCATACCAGGCAATGTCCTGGTTAATCTTTTCTGCACTCAATCCAAAACATCCACATCCTTTTGGTAGTGCAGTGACCAGAACTGTACGCAATATTCCAAGTGTGATCTAACTGAAGTTCTATAAAGCTGCAGCATAGCGCGCCTATCTTCATATTTAATGAAGGCAAGCATACCATAGGCCTTTTTTACTACATTATCTACCTGTGCTGCCACCTTCAATGATCTTTGGACCTGCATGCCCAGCTCCTTCTGCATATCAATATTCCTAAGGGTTCTGCCATTCAGTGTAAAACTTCCACCTGTACTTGACCTTCTAAAATGTGGAACCTCACATTTGTCTGGATTAAACTCCATCGATAATTTTTTCTGCCCATGCTGTCAACTGATCTATATTCTGCTGTAACCTCTGACAATCCTCCTGACTATCCACAACTCCACCAATCTTTGTACCATCCACAAACTTACTAATTAGACCAGCTACATTTTCCTCCCGATCATTTATGTAGATCACGAAAGGCAGAGATCCCAGCACTGATCCCTGTGGAACACCACTAGTCACAACTGTCCATTCCAAAAAGGATCCTTCCACCACTACCCTCTGTCTCCTATAACTAAGCCAGTTCTGTATCTATCTTTCAAGTTCACCCTTTGACACCTTGTGACTTTACCTCTTGTACCAGTCTGTCAGAAGGGCTCGCGTTAAAGGCTTTATTGAAGTCCATGCAGACAACATCCATCGCTTTTCCCTCATCAACCACTTTTATAACCTCCTCAAAAACCTCGATCAGGTTAATGAGATATGACTTCCCCCACACAAAACCATGCTGTCTATCACTAATAAGTCCATTAGCTTCCAAACACATATAGATCTTGTCCCTGAGAATCTTTTTCAATAATTTCCTTATCACTAATGTGAGGCTATAATCTCCTGGATTATTCCTGCTGCCCTTATTAAACAATAGGACAACACTGGCTATTCTCTAGCCCTCTGGGACTTAAGTCATGAACACTTGATATTCCTATTTTTATCCCTTTCAAGTAAAGAATGGCAATTCTGCAATGCCTCAAAAGAGTAAATTGATGTGACAGGCCATTCGTAGTTTCCCTTAAGTGATTAATAAACTAGTTTGGAACAGTAGACAGCCATAGGAATCAATGTGAAAAAGAGGATCATGGTCTTGAAAAAGCATCCACGTCAGAAAAACGAAGGAGCTTGTCATTGACTTCAAGGAGCAGAGTAGAGAACACACCCCTGTCTGTATCAACGGTACTGAAGTCGACAGTGTCAAGTTTCTGGGAGTGGTGATCCCATCATCATCTGTCCTGGTCCATACACGTCAATGCAACAGTCAAGAAAGTGCAACAACATCTCTGCTTCCTCAGGAAGCTAAGAAAATTTGGCATGTCCACAAGGACTTTTACCGATCTTTATAGATGCACCGTAGAAAGCATCCCACCTGGATACATCACAGCATGGTATGGCAACTGCTCTTCCCAACACCACAAGAAGTTATGGAGTTGGGAACACAGCCCAGTCCATCACACAAACTAGCCTTCCATCCACTGGCTCCATCTATACTTCTCACTGCCTCAGGAAAGCAACCAACATCCTCAAAGACACCTCTAAGCCCTTCCACCCTCTTCCATTGAGCAGAAGATGTAAAAGTTTGAATACATGTATAAACAGATTCAAGAACAGCCCGTTCCTTTTTGTTATCAGACTTTTGAATGGACCACTCATATGTCCATTCTGATCTCTCTGTCTGCGCCTTCTCTGTGACTGTGATACTGTGACACATACAAAGTACTTTGTATGGTATGACCTGCCAGTACAGTACACAAAACAACACTTTTCACTGTATCTTGGTGCATATGATAATAATCAATCAATCAATTGAATTTCTGGTTTTGATGAAAGATGGATTGCAAAACAACATAAATATTACTACTTGTACAATATTATTAAACCCATTATAAAATGTATATATTCTGTACAATTAATAATTTGTTGAACATTTCCAATTGAAATTTCAGGCCATATTTCTGGTGAGAATTCCAACATTATGCTTGGAATCTAACCTATTTTTGTTCAATCCCTATATGAGTTAATGATCTAAAATTGCTGTTTAATGATGTGATTTTCCAAGATATGATACGTTTGTATCTTGTCGCATGAATTTTAAGGTTAGCTGGGAATAATTATTAATTATCTTGCATGCAAGCCAAGATGGTTTGAAAAAATCCAAGGCCTAATCTTATAATCTAAAGTTGCAGATTTGCTATGTGATCATTTAACATGATCAAAAGGCATGCTTGAACTAAGGAAAACAAGTTGAAAAAAGCAAAGAATTGCAGATGTTGGAAATCTGAAACAAAACCAGAAATTGCTAGAGCCCTTTCTTCTGAAGCATTAACTTTGCTCTCTCTCCTCATATGCTGCCAGATCTGATGACTTCCTTCAGCAATTTCTGGGTTTGTTTTTAGTAAGGGAAAGCTAGTGATGGATATTAATCCCAGGTGAATCGGTTGTGTTGACATGAGGAGTTCATATTCAATGGGGTAGGACTTCAATGGAGTAAACTTCAATGAAATAAAAACCTCACTGAAAGTGTGGGCAGGGACAATGTTCAAAATATTTATTTTCTAGTATATAACAGGGCTAGCAAAGGATGGTTGAGTCTAAATGCACATTTTGGGGTGTGATTAACCACCCATGTTTTCTGAAAGTAATCCTTAAGACCAGTGGAAGAATGAAGTATCCACATGAAGCTGAGGTATTTCTTTACCAAAGGTATGGCCTTCGAACTTTCAATATCTCATGGAATCAGGAATAAGGGATGCAGAGTGTGATAAGCTAAAAGAAGAGACACATGACAGATGTGAGAAATACTGAAGGACACCTTCACAGTCTATAGTGAGTCTTTAAGAGATTTTAATTAATCTAGCTACTGATTTAAAGGTATGGGTGAAAGGAAAACATTTTAATTTTCCAGTCTGTGCACTTGGCATCCAGATTTTGTCAGTCAACAATAAAACACAGTGGAGAAAAGAAAATATCATGGATAAGGTGAGTGCATGGGGTCAAGATTTTGAAGAACGAACCAAATTCTTCCTGATATTCGGAATTTGTTAATGATGAAGTTAGAGATGTGTGCAAATGTGAACATATTAATTATGAATAAGGCAGAAGAAAGTCCTTCTAGTAATTTGGTACGTGCAAAGAGCTGTGAAGTAATAGACAAAATAATTCACAAAATGTTGGAAGATCAGCCAAACTGCAAATGATCATCTGCACTAGTGTGGGCTGTAATTGTTAAGAATTCATTGTAGATGCTTGTGGGATATATTACAGATCTGTTAGTTTTTGACAGGAATCCTAAAATCGTATCAGTAATAAGTGATCAGCCCCCAGCTTCAGAAGGGGCTACAATTAACTCCTTTTCTTTAGGCATGACATGGAGGTGCCTGTGTTGGACTGGAGTGATGGACAAAGTCAGAAGTCACACAACATCAGGTTATACCCCAACAGATTCATTTGAAATCACAAGCGTTTGGAGCGCTGCTCCTTCGTCAACGTGACTATTGAAGGTAAAGTCGGGAAAGCCACTTGAAAGTTTTGAGAAGGTTAGGCTGACAGACCGGAAACATGAGCTACAAAGAAGGAAGGCAATGTAAATGCAGTGTAAACTCCACAGTAATTTTGGGAGTGAGCATACCCCTCGAAAGAGATGATTAGATTAGATTACTTACAGTGTGGAAACAGGCCCTTTGGCCCAACAAGTCCACACCGACCCGCCAAAGCGCAATCCACCCATACCCCTACATTTACCCCTTACCTAACACTACGGGCAATTTAGCATGGCCAATTCACCTGACCCACACATCTTTGGACTGTGGGAGGAAACCGGAGCACCCGGAGGAAACCCACACAGACACGGGGAGAACGTGCAAACTCCACACAGTCAGTCGCCTGAGTCGGGAATTGAACCCAGGTCCCTGGCGCTGTGAGGCAGCAGTGCTAACTGCTGTGCCACTGTGCTGCCCAATAGATCAGGCACTATTATAAAGAATCCTATTAATAGGACGGAGATGTCAAAAAGTAGCAGCCTAGAAAGAGACAGAATGCAAAATAGAAGGTGCAGTTTATCCAGGTCAAGAAACATAGTGTAAACTAAGAATATCAACAGGAACAAGAAGCCCATATGATTGGGAAATCTTCGTGAACAGACAAGAAGTAAAGTTGGAGTCACAACCAAAAGAGAAAATGCTGGAAAATCTCAGCAGGTCTGGTAGCATCTGCAAGGAGAGAAAAGAGTTGATGTTTTGAGTCTAACTGATCCTTTGTCAAAGCTAAAAAAAGGGGAGAAATAGGGAGGTATTTATACTAGGCTGAGAGAAGGTGAGTCTTGGCTCCAGAAGCAAAAGCAGCAATAAAGAGGTGATAATGACAGTGCATAGAGAGATTATTGGGAGATTAGGAGCTGTGAATGACCAAGGCTGAAGGCAATGCTATGTGACAAAATATGTGGGGGATGGGGAGGGGGGGATGGGTGAAGCAGAGGCAAAAAAAAACTAAAAGATAAATAAATTAAATGAAATAAAATTACGAAGCAAAATGAAAACAGAGGGGTCGAGACGGGATAATCATCTGAAGTTGTTGAATTCAGTGTTGAGTCCGGTAGGCTGTAACGTGCCTGGTCGGAAGTTGAGATGTTGTTCCTCCAGTTTGTGTTGAGCTTCCCTGGAGCATTGCAGCAGGCCAAGGACAGACATGTGGGCATGGGAGCAGGATTGCGTGGTAAAGTGGCAAGCCAAGGGAAGGCCCGTTTTCACTGTTCTGTACCTCATATTTCTTGATTGTCTCTCTTTCTCTTGCTCCCCACTCTCTCATCACCGTTTTCCTCTCCTCTTCCCCCTTTGCTACCCTTCCTCCCTGTTTTCCATTTTGCCCCTGCTTCACCCATTTCCCCCTTCCCCCCCCCCCCCCATCCCCCACATATTTTGTCACATAACACTGGCTTCAGCCTTAGTCATTCACAGCTCCTAATCTCCCTATAATCTCTCTAAGCACTGTCATTATCACCTTTTTATTGCTACCTTTGCTTCAGGAGCCTTGACTCACCTTCTCTCAGCCTAGTATAAATACCTCCCTATTTCTCCCTGTTTTTTTAGCTTTGATAAAGGGTCAATTAGACTCGAAACATCAGCTATTTTCTCTCCTTACAGATGCTGCCAGACCTGCTGAGATTTTCCAACATTTTCTCTTTTGGTTTCAGATTCCAGCATCCACATTAATTTGCTTTTAACCAGGAATCACAAGGCTGGAGAGAACTTAGTGTACCCAGAGAGATGGCAGATAAGGGAAAATCAGTCCAATTATAAAGGTGGATATGCATGGAAATCATCTGATAGAATGTAAAAGACTAAAGCAAAGCTAGTGGTGTGACGTTTCAGGGTAAAACTGAGGGTCCATGATCTAAGATTAGATATATGGATGGTAGGGAATACAATTTTGAATTTTTTTTTTGCTTTTGTTTTCAACAAATGCTTGGGAATATGGATCTATTGATATTAGACCATATTTCTGCAGGGGGGGTCAGCTCAAGAAGGAAGTATTTCATTGTCCTTTGAAAGAGGTAACAAATGCATTGGGGTCACCATGGAAGTTAAATAAATGTGCACATGGGCTAAATGATGCTTCTCAGAAAGGTGCGTGTGATTCAGATTGGACTGTCTTCAGTTAAGAGCAGACCGTGTCATGTTTTACTGGGACAATGAGGGGCAGCTTTCAGCCACCTTTATTAGATTAGATTAGATTAGATTAGATTACTTACCGTTTGGAAACAGGCCCTTCGGCCCAACAAGTCCACACCAACTCTCCGAAGAGCAACCCACCCAGACCCATTCCCCTACATCTAGCACTACGGGAAATTTAGCATGGCCAATTCACTTAACCTGCACATTTTGGACTGTGGGAGGAAACCGGAGCACTCGGAGGAAACCCATGATGAATGTAGATGATTTTTTTATGGGCAATGAGAAATGTGTTTGGAAAACATCATCAGAAATGGGCTGAAAGCCAAATTCAAAATTGGATATCAGAATTCTGGAGCCTCAAAGTACATTGGCTTAGAAATCAGGTAGAATAGATCAAGTGTCACTTAGTATCAGCAATCTCATTTGGAAAATGTTAGCCAATTGCTATTAGTCAAAACAGGGTCTCACAAAATAGCTTCCAAAAGTAAAATGGAAAAGTTATAAAGTCTAATTGGACAGATGAATTGGTTGAGCACCCAAATGAGGCCAAATGCCAGTTTTGAAATATTAGAATTGAGTACAGTTATAAAAAAATCTCAATATAGGAGATATTGAGAAGAATGAAACATTATGAAATTAAAAATGGAGCATTGTCTTTTCAAATTTCCATTATTGGGTGTTTCCAGCAATATGAAATCTGACACTTTTAGCAATAATTCTATATAAATCTTTGTGAATCGTAAGTCTCAAGTGTAGGAGGATTTATAAGTTTCTTTATGAGGTAAATGCTGCCTTTTAACTTGGAAATCTAAAATGAGCATAAGACTAGTAAAGAAAAACACCTTACAGTGGAAACTCTAGCTCTTTGAGAGGTGGTAGACAAGACTATTTTTGTTTTTGAAAAGATATTGAGAGAAATTCAGAAGGTAGCCACATCCATGAAATAAGGAGGATTGATGTTGCAGGTTTAAACCCGATGTGGGAGAAAGGAGAAATCTTACAAATGATCTAAGAAACTGGTAAACACGTTGGAAATAGAATGCTTGGAATGTTAATGAGCAGAGATAAAAATGAACAATATGTTATCATTCTGTATTTTTTTATTTTTACATGGCATATTGATATATTATAAATATATATGGATTTATTTATAAAAAGAAATCTGTTACAGTTTGAAGAGATGTCTGAGACCGAATGGAAAATGGGGGAACGGACTTACAACCTGTAAACTGTTCCCTCCAATGTGGATCCCCTCCATGGTAATAATAACAATCAAATGTCCTTTCAATTTGTTTTTTACAGCTGTGTGGTCTAGGCTGAGTTTGGATACGTAGACTTGCCCAAGCCTCTGCAGCTCCCTCGCAACCTTATAGACAGAATCCAAATAAAGGTTAGAGGTCCCAAGTCTAGTGTCTATTCGGTGCAGGGTTTCTGGGAGATGCTTGCTCAGAGGGAATGCCAACTGCCAATAGGATTCCCCTCCTGTGCTTTTGGCCCCTTCTGTGCCTGTGGCTATTGACCCTTCATTGGGAACTGATCGATAGCTTTGAGGACATGTGCACTTGCCAATGGGCCTGGATGTTACAGTTCTGATGGACCTCTGAGAGCCCCTGCACTTCAGAGAAGATGTGCAGAGTCATACAACATGCCTATAACCCAGAGGGTAATGGACCTGAACCAATTTCTGCATTCTCTGCTTGTAGGTTTGCCACATATACATTACGCGTGAGATATGTTTTCATGTTCCACTTCTGCTAGCTAGAAAGGGAGCTGAGTGTGCAAGTTTTTCTTGCCAGTACCCAGCCCTTGCATCACTAAGATCCCATCCACTATTTCCTTGCTGCAACACAGAGCAACAATGTATCCTTAAGCCATAGACTCACTGTACTGCACTGAAATGTTAATCTGGGATGTGTGTTCCTGTCCTGGAGCTTGAATCCTTAATCATTTATGAATTCTTCCCACAAAGTATTTTCTTCTAGTAGAACACTTCCATTTCTCCCATTTCTCGCACAAAGGAAACAATCTTTCAAAATGAGCTTGTCAATTTATTGTTAAACAATGCTAAATTGTGCAGATAATTAAATATTTTGGCCTTAAATCTGTGTGAAAGTAGCTGTGACTTTTCAAACTTACTTCACATATTCGTTTTTCCCTTAGGTTAGAGTTTAAAAGCACCATTACATTAATTTAGGGGTTTGATTATATTAATTTAAAAGGTATGATTGCATTAGTTTGAGGCCATGATTACATTCATTTAAAGCCATCATTTTACTAACTCAGAGTATCATTTTAATTGAAAAACATGATTACGTAATTTAAAGTTATGATTACATTACAATGATTTTAATAAATTTATAATAAATTCTACCATATCATCCATCTTCAGCCACAGCAATGTTTGAAATGAGTGTCTGTAATCCATCCCGAGTTCTGTTTTGTCTTGCTATAGCATTAGAACTTTTTCTTTCTTATATCAAAGTCAGTCTTGCTGCAATTCGATTCCCTCCCTTAAAATTTATCAAATTAATTTACAATCATCAAAGTTATCAAATCTGTCTGTTTATATTGATATTGGTTAAATAATGCATGCAAACTCACAGCTGAGCTGGTCTCCAATGTAGTGAGCAAAACAAAGTTAAAATGGAAGGACAATAGGACAAAGGGAATGTAGTAACAGGGGATCAGGAATAGACCATTCGGCCCCCTGAGTCTATTCTAGACTATGATTGATGTGAATCTTCATTCCATTTAACCACCTTGGTGTAACTTTTTCTGAACAAAATCTATTGATCTCAGTTGTGAAATGTCCAATTGATGCCCACCACAACGAACTAGGGGAATAATTCCAGATATTCATTCCTCTTCTGGAAGTGAGTCCTGCCATCAGCCCCAAACAGCTCAGCCCTAATTTAAAGATTTCTTAATCTGGACTATCCCAGAGGAAAACATTCTTTTGTCTGGTCTTTCAAATCCTTTGAATATTGAAACATCTGAATTAGAATTCTCCCATATACTCATGAAAAATCAATGTAGAGGGGAGAACCATCCCCATTCAAAATTGTCTTCACAGAAATAATCTTAAGCATTGACAAATGTCGAGGGCAGAATCTTATAGGATCCTGAATGACTTAGACAATGGGAATAAACCAGGGGGAACTGCATGAGAATTTGAGCAAGACTGTTCTCAATGTAAAGAGAAACTAATTATATTTTCCAACAGTTCTGGACATTGGGTTGAGATTCTCATTAGGCGCAGTGAGGTGCCTATTAAAGGGGATTACTGATCATTGTTAGCCTAATTAATTGTGCGTGTCACCTCATTAATACACAGCTTCCGATCTTACAACCTGCCATGAGGAAACTAAACACCAAGAATGCTCAACATGGGAGTCAGAACAGTTACCTGGTGACTCCAGCCCTCTCCTGAAGAACTCCATCGTGGTTACGCAGTACCAGTACCTCAGGGCGCTCTGTGTGGACAACAATTGCACACAAATGGCAGTTTTGGCATCAGACATTTGCCGGGCTCTCCATATCACCGTGCATATCTCCAATCCACTTACAGTGCACACCTGCATTTTAAAGTTGCATTTTGTGGTGTACCAGCAATTATCATTGCAATGCTGTTACAAGGAAACTTTCTGTGCTGAAATAGACAGTCAGCTGACTGATTGGACCAGGCTGAACCCCAAGGCTTGCTGCTATTTCACTCAGTCATGTTGAGCCTTCCTGGGTGTTCTTACCTTGCCTTTTTGCGGTATGCCCCTTCAGCCAGAGATTCCAGGTACCTAGGACTACTGTCTTGCCTTGCTATTTAATGCAGACTCAATGCCAGGAATCTTGTCATAGTTGTCAGCCATCTTCAGCCAAATTAAGGAAGAAAGCTTTCAGTCAAGAGGCTCCAGTACAGTAAGTCAGGGGCAGTCTCTAATTTCAGGCCAAGGGCTTGGACACAATCTGTTGTCTGCCTGGATGGTCAGGATCCAGTTGTTCCATGCACCGAGAATGAGAATCTGAATGTTGGGCTATCTTGGCTCTTTCTGCCATATTGTGCAGTGTTCTATCCTGGAATGAGAGAAAGGGAGCAATTTAGGGAAATGAAAGTGGGGTCATAGCTGTTATTGCTGGACCAAGAGTGGAGAAAGGTTGAGGTCACTCGAGTGAGTGAGTAGGCAGTGCAGTGACTACGCAGGGTTAGTGGTGTGGAGTGGGTGAGGACAATTAAAAACCAGGGAAGGTGTTGCAAGCAATATTGGGAGTGGTAGAACATGGGCTTTGGTCAGAGGTTTATACAGTAGCAGAGATAGAGTGAGCATGAGGTAGCAGAGAGTGGATGGCGGTATTAACTGTGGAAGGATCAGAGAAGGCTATCGACCTTCTTTCTTCTCTGCTGGGCATTCCTCCAGATAATTGAGCCCACGCTGACCTGCGTGATAAGCGTGGGCCAAGTTGGCAGGGTCTTGTGTCATGGCTTCCTCTGTCAGTCCTCTAGGTGCCTGTCTGAAAAGTGGAACGCTAAAGTCCCCTTATATGCCAGGTGCTGCGTACATGTCAGGAACTGTACAGGACAGCACTGGACTGATACTTCTTGTCTGGGTTCATAACAGTCTTTTAAAGATGGCATCAGTGCCAAGGATGCCCTTCTACATTGGGATATACAGGCAATGATGAGGTCATCCATTTGCAATGAGTGGTAGAATGGGGGTAGCATTGGATGAGAGTATTGTTATAAGGCTGAGGTAGGAAAGTAATGAGGCCTGCTTGGGACGATAGCATGAGAAAGCAATCTAGACCTTTTGGAGAGAAATCCTCCATGAAACAGGAAATTGACACTTCGCCAACATTTCACAAAATTCACCCCCCCTCCACCCCGTATAGAATTTATCTTGTGGGTTTCTGAATCCCCACAGTCATGTACAAGTCGGGGTCAGATGGAAAGAAATCACTTAATGTAATTTTACTCCAGGATGGATAGTTCATAAGTAGAGGATTGATTCACTGTTCAATTGAGTACTTTTTAAAAAGTTATTCATGTATTGTGAGTTTTGCTGCCTGGACCAACATTTATTGCCCCTTGATCTGAATGACCATTTCAGTGAGTTTTTTTATTCATTCGTTTTAAGGGATTTGGGTGTCACTGACTGGACAGCATTTATTAACCGTCCTTACTTGAGAAGGTGGTGGTGAGCTGCCTTCTTGAACCACCACAGTCCACCTGCTGTGGGTTGACCACAATGCCATTAGGGAGGGAATTCCAGGATTTTGACCCAGTGACAGTGAAGGAACAGTGATATTTCCAAGTCAAGATGGTGAGTTACTTGAAGGGAAACTTGAAGGTCGTGGTGTTCCCATATATTTGCTGCCCTTGTCCTTCTGGATGGAAGTGGTCGTGGGTTTGGAAGGTGCTGTCTGAGGATCTTTGGTGAATTTCTGTAGTCAGTCTTGCAGATAGTATACACTATAGTAGATTAGATTACTTACAGTGTGGAAACAGGCCCTTCGACCCAACAAATCCACACCGACCCGCCGAAGCGCAACCCACCCATACCCCTACATTTACCCCATACCTAACACTACGGGCAATTTAGCATAGCCAATTCACCTGACCAGCACATCTTTGGACTGTGGGAGGAAACTGGAGCACCCAGAGGAAACCCACGCAGACACGGGGAGAACGTGCAAACTCCACACAGTCAGTCGCCTGAGTCGGGAATTGAACCCGGGTCTCAGGCGCTGTGAGACAGCAGTGCTAACCACTGTGCCACCGTGCCGCCCATAAGTAGTACAGTATACTGAGCATCGGCGGTGGAGGGAGAGGGGAGTATTCCGTCACACCCCTGACTTGTGCCTTGTAGATGGTGGGCAGGCTCTGGGGAGTCAGGAGGTAAGTAGTTAAGAGTCAGTCACATTGCTATAGGCCTGGAGTTGCCTGTAGGCCAGGTATGGTCAATATGGCAAATTTCCTTCCCAAAGGACACTGGTGAATCAGATGGGTTTTTAGGCTAATTAACGATGGTCACAATAAGGTCAGATTTTTAATTGCAGATTTTATTTTGATTGGATTCAAATTTCACCATCTGCCATGGAGTCATTGAAATCCTTGACCTCAGATGATTAGTCTAGAGTTTTAGATTAGATTAGATTACTTACAGTGTGGAAACAGGCCCTTCGGCCCAACAAGTCCACACCGACCCGCAACCCACCCATACCCTCTATATTTATCTCTTACCTAAGACTACGGGCAATTTAGCATGGCCAATTCACCTGACCCGCACATCTTTGTGACTGTGGGAGGAAACCGGAGCACCCGGAGGAAACCCACGCAGACACGGGAGAACGTGCAAACTCCACACAGTCAGTCGTCTGAGTCGGGAATTGAACCCGGGTCTCAGGCGCTGTGAGACAGCAGTGCTAACCACTGTGCCACCGTGCCGCCCACGGTTCTGGATTACTAAACACCAGTGACATTATGACTATGCCTAGTCGCAAGTGAACTAACACCTTCCATCCCGACCTCAAATTCACCTGGACTGTCTCAGACTCCTCCCTCCCCTTCCTAGACCTTTCCATTTCTATCTCGGGCGACCGACTTAACACAGACATCTACTATAAACCAACTGACTCCCACAGCTACCTGGACTACACCTCCTCCCACCCTGCCCCCTGTAAAAACTCCATCCCATATTCACAATTCCTTTGTCTCCGCCTCATCTGCTCCCAGGAGGACCAGTTCCAACACCGTACAGCCCAGATGGCCTCTTTCTTCAAGGACCGCAGATTCCCCCCAGACGTGATCGACGATGCCCTCCACCGCATCTCCTCCACTTCCCGCTCCTCTGCCCTTGAGCCCCGCTCCTCCAACCGCCACCAAGACAGAGCCCCACTGGTTCTCACCTACCACCCCACCAACCTCCGTATACAACGTATCATCCGCCGTCATTTCAGCCACCTCCAAACGGACCCCATCACCAGAGATATATTTCCCTTCCCTCCCCTATCAGTGTTCCGCAAAGACCATTCCCTTTGTGACTCCCTCGTCAGGTCCACACCCCCCACCAACCCAACCTCCACTCCCGGCACCTTCCCCTGCAACCGCAGGAAATGTAAAACTTGCGCCCACACCTCCTCCCTCACTTCCCTCCAAGGCCCCAAGGGATCCTTCCATATCCGCCACAAGTTCACCTGCACCTTCACACACACCATCTATTGCATCCGCTGCACCCGATGTGGTCTCCTCTATATTGGTGAGACGGGCCGCTTACTTGCGGAACGCTTCAGAGAACACCTCTGGGACGCCCGGACCAACCAACCCAACCACCCCGTGGCTCAACACTTTAACTCTCCCTCCCACTCCACCGAGGACATGCAGGTCCTTGGACTCCTCCATCGGCAGAACATAACAACACGACGGCTGGAGGAGGAGTGCCTCATCTTCAGCCTGGGAACCCTCCAACCACAAGGAATGAACTCAGATTTCTCCAGTTTCCTCATTTCCCCTCCCCCCACCTTGTCTCAGTCGGTTCCCTCAACTCAGCACTGCCCTCCTAACCTGCAATCTTCTTCCTAACCTCTCCGCCCCCACCCCACTCCAGCCTATCAACCTCACCTTGACCTCCTTCCACCTATCACATCTCCATCGCCCCTCTCCCAAGTCCCTCCTCCCTACTTTTTATCTTAGCCTGCCTGGCACACTCTCCTCATTCCTGATGAAGGGCTCTGGCCCGAAACGTCGAATTTCCTGTTCCTTGGATGCTGCCTAACCTGCTGTGCTTTAACCAGCAACACATTTTGAGCTGTAGTCCCAAGTGAAGACCTACAATGGCAAAACTCTTTTCTGTTCTGTCACCAATGAGGAACAGCTGCACTAAATCCATTGGATATTCCAGTTTTAGCCAAACTTAGAAATAATCAGGAGCTACCATGCACATAAACCATATTAATAGCCTGAAACACAACATATTCGCCCATTGAACTATCATGTTGATGCATTACTTATAAATATTTTAGGGTTTCTCACAAATCATAGCTATGAAATCTACACCCATTACTGTTGAGGTCTTATTACCAGATTTCTCTTGATTTGTTGTTATTTGATCCATATTTAATATTGAGCTGCAAGCAATACAGCATCTTTCATGAAACAACAATGAAGTGGCATATACAAAAAGGATCTTTTGTTGCATTGTATCTCTGATTATTTGAAAACATTTTGAACAGGTCTTTCTTTATTCATGAAACAGAAGCTGTGCTTGATGGAAATATGCATATAAGTCAGGAGACAAATAAGCCATCCATCAATGCTGAAGGATAAATTTAAATACCGAGCCTTGCTATCTGAGTTTCATTTTGTTTGCGTAGATTAATCTGGTTGATGGCCATCACTGAAGTGAAGGATGCCTAGAAATGGGATTCTTCAGCCTGTTAAAGTTTTACATGATGTGACATTCCAATCCTCCTCCTGGTTGAGCCTATCAATCTTGCATCCCCTAGAACTGAGCTTCCTAAATCGTGGGTCAGGAGCCACCAATGGAACTGTGAGGCAGGATCTTAAGAAAGTGACTCTGAGACAGCAATGACAGCTGTGGAACTCAGACTGAGCATTAGCAGCATGAAGCCTCTTTAAATCCTCACTTATTTTCATGTTGGGCATGGACTAACTGACAAATCTTTTTGAGGCCTGATTTCTGCTCCTACAAATCCACTGAAAAGGTAGGTTTGTAAAAACCTCTGAAAGCTAAACATGCTGCCCTCATGCTTCTTTTGGCCATTCTCCTCTAACTGCTCCTCCCTCCAGCCATCCACCCCAACTATGGCGTCTTGCCAATCCCCATGCCTTGAAGAAGATTCACAGGGGGATAACATTTGCAAAGCTTTGCTCTAGATCTCACTCTGCTTGAACTTCAGTTCACAGCATACCCCACTCACCCATTGACCCCTGTGCTCACTGATCTACATTGGCTCCCCAGTTGACAATGCTTAGTTTAAAACTCTTCTATCTTAAAATATTCTGTCCATAGCTTTGTCTCTCCTACTTCTGCCTCTCCTCTAGCCTGACCTCTGAAGTCACAACTTTCCTCAATTCCCATGTTTCACCTTTGGTAACAGTGCCTTCAATGAACTCCACGTTTTGATATGTCCTCCTTAAACCTCTCCTGCTCAGTACCTCTCCCATCACCTTAAAACTCATCTCCTGGACCAAGTAATCAGTCACCTTTCCTAATATTTGTCTGATGTTGCTGAGTGTCAAATATTGTTTGGTAATGCTTGCACTTTTGAGTTGTTTTAAAGCATAGCATTGATAAGCTTCTTCAGGTCTCAGTAATAATCCATTACAAATAGCCCTGATCACCCTACATTATATTCCAGATATTACAATTCTAGTTCAATCTTATTTTCAGAATTTGTATTATATATGACACATTTCAGAATTTTAACAGTCAAATCAATAACTGTGGACTTCCAACAGCTTCAATTTACCTCTGATCAATCAAATGCCCAGCATGATTTTTCCTTTGGGACTAGGTCTGGCTGTGGATTGCATCAGGCTTTTGGAACATTAAAGGCCAACATTAAAGTACATTGAAAAAAGATGGAATAGATATCTAACGCTTTGAGGAGAAACTCATTGACAGGTCTATTAATATAACATGAAAAGCCTTCATCTTACAAAACAAAGACTTGAACTAAAAAGAGCTTGTATTATTTATTATCTGAATGCTGAAATGTGCAAAAGTCAACAGAAGTTGGAGTCAGAAATTTGGGAAGTCCCAACTTCAATGTACAATAGGTAAACACTATCAATGTTGCAGAATCATTTTGAAAATCGTCATACATAGTTTAAAATGGACCGTATTGCAGTGTCCTGTACCCCTTCATAAGTAATACAAACAAATTAGGAATAAGAGTAAGCCACTCAGCACCTTGAGGTTTCTCTGCCATTCAATAAAATCAAGGCTGATCTGGTTAATTTGCATTCTGATCTACTCCACCCTCCTTTCACCTCCTGGTTTACCAGTAATCGAGCTATCTCTGCCTTCAGAGTATTTCAACACTGCTTCCACAAACTTTTGAGGAAGAGAGTTCCAAAGATTTATAACCCTCTGCCAGAAAAAATTTCTCTTCTTCATTGTCGTGAATGGACAATCATTAATTTTAAACAGCAACCTACTGTTCTAGATTGTACTACAAAATGAAACAACTTTTCCACATGCTTTCAACGAGACCACTCAGGGTCATTTTTGTTTTAGTCACCTCCTACTCTTCTAAGCTCCCACAGGTACAAGCAAGTCTTTCCAACATTTCTTCATAAAACAATGCACACAGTCCAAGTATTAATCCTTTAAACTTACTCTAAACTGCTTCCAGTGCATTGATATTCTTTCATAAAACTAGTTTGAGTATGGGCTGCTCCATGATTGGCTCTAGAATGTTCTGGGTAAAGAACCTATCCTGAAAACGTTCAATGAATTCTTCATCCAGACTATCTTTAGCCATTTGATTCTTTCCAACCTGTATGCAGATTAAAATCTCCATCATTTTTGATGTATCCTTTTGATACCTTATTTCTTTGTTCATAATACATCCTATTGCCTGTGAGGGACCCTCTACACCGCTCTCACATATGATATCTTGCATTTATCATTTATCATCTTGACCCAAACTACTTTACATCCTGGCTTTCTGAAATTACATCATTCCCATCTAATGTCATAATTAATTAACAAAGCCATCCCTCTAACATTTCCTAGTTTCCTATCCTTTCTTAATGTCCCTTTAATATTCACATCCCAATCTATGTCATCTTCCAGCCATATCTCTGTGATGGCCCTTTGATTGCATTTAGTTTATATCCATTTGCACAATCAAGATTGACTACATTTCAAAAGAACACAAATGACTGTAAAACCTTTAGGATGTCCTGAAGCTGTGGAAAATGCTGCACAAATACAAAGTTTCCTTTATCTATTTCTATTTTACATGGCCTTTAGATTTGTGGGATTATCCCCCCTAATGGCAGTCTCTTGCTTGACTTCCCTTTCTGATTCACATATTTGTTCGTCTAACCCTATTGTACTTACTCCACCTTGTACTAACAAAGTTACCTTGCCATCTTTTCCTTTCGGAACACCACATACCCCTGAATATATGGTTCCCAACTTTGAACTCTTTGTAACCATGCCTCCTTAATGGCAATAATATCGTGACCCATTAACCTCTATTTGTACAACTAATTCATCGATTTGGTTTTGAACATGATACACATGTAAGAAAATAAGCATTCATTTATTTATTATTACTTCCTCCCTTTCACAATATGTGCTACAGTTTCTTATGTTTGTATACTCTGTCTGTTCCCATTCCTTTGTATCAGTATACAAAGCTTCCCTGCAATGCAACTATATCCTTTTGCTTTGTAAGTCTATGTATCCACCATACAGAGTCCCACCCCTTCTAATTAGTTTAAAGCTCTCTCTCTAGTATCAATCTTAGGCATAGCAACCTATTTGGAGAATAAGAGAGGGGAAAAAAGACTGAAGACCTAATCACAAACTAACCACTTTCCTTTAATGGTGACTCAGTGCTTAGCACTGCTGCCTTACAGTGCCGGGGATCCCGGTTTGATACCAGCCTTGGGTGACTGTTTGGAATCTGCATATTCTTCCTGCATCTGTGTTGGTTTCCTCCAGGTGCTCTGGTTTCTTCCCATAGTCCAAAGATTAGGTGGATTGGCCATTGTAATATCCAGGGATGTGCCGGTTAGGTGGATTAGCCATGATGAATATGGAGTTTTGAGGGTTGGGTACGGGGGTGTGATTCTGGGTGGGATGCACTTCAGAGGGTCTGTGCAGGCTCAATGGGCTGAATAGCCTCTTTCCACACTGGTGATTTTATGATTGTAACATTCTACTTAAAAAAACTAGAAATACTCACCAATCACTTGTTTTATTTAGTAGCCAAACATCTGTCTTCTGACACTGAGAAATGCCTCAAGACACTGAATTCTAGCACCCTAGTGAAAGTTGCACTCAGTTGGCTACTTATATATGCAGTAAAAAATGAGGTCTGCAGATGCTGGAGATCACAGCTGCAAATGTGTTGCTGGTCAAAGCACAGCAGGCCAGGCAGCATCTCAGGAATAGAGAATTCGACGTTTCGAGTATTTATTACATTACAAATTACAAACAAAATCTGTGACATTTCAGCCAACATATAATTATTTGTTACCTTTCATTTTTATAAAGTCAATGCTTAGGTTTGAACAACAGATTGGAAGTAATCCTAAAGTCAACATTTCTAATCATCCAGCATTGTGTGGTTGAAACAAATCAGATTAGTCCTTATTTTAAAGAACTTTACACAGAGCAGTTCATTACTTGTTCTCAAATTCTATCGTACAGACTAATATAGTTGTCCAGTGCAAGCCTTAATAATTGAAATATTGAAAGTTATGGGGACATCTCAAAGTGTTCTTACTTACACTGAGATAATACTATAGCCCCTTATTGTATAACAGTATGACATGCACCTATTCTAATATTGTTTATTGGGATTTGACACAATCCTGAGCACAACACTCCCAATTGTCAGTTCTACTCTCCCTTTAGTTTGTTTTATAAGAAAACTGCTCACTGACCTCCATTGGTTCCTGATCCATTAATGTCATATTTTATCCATGTGTTCAATGTTCCTCGAAAGTGTCCTTTCTTTCTAATCTTCTTCACCCTTCTGAATTCCCCTAACTTCTTGCAAGCCTGTATAAATGTCCTCTTTTTCGAGTCTAAAGCGCCTGGCTCAGCTATCAATGACACCCAAAAACTAGTGGACTGTTCCACTTAATGTAGGATACCTTTATTGCATGGCTAAGCAATGACGCTGGTTGCTTAGATGTCACAAAAACCATGGTGTGTCTCGAGATGTCAATCTGTTGTTAGATCTCCTGGCATGATTTCCGAGCAACTGATCAACCACTCTACTCAGCTGTAATGGCAACTTGTTTATAAAGTCCTTTTTTGTACCCCTTCTCTTGCCATGACTACCATATAAAGTAATACCTGTTTTTTACTCATTTAATTTGGTTTATCACCTTTCTTCAATGCTATGCCCAGATGTACACACTCTGGGCCTCTGTTGTATGTCTGAAGAAAAACAGTTGACTATTTGCGATCTTATGCCCAACTTTTTTATTCACTGATGGGACATGGTCTTTGCTGATGGGCCAGCATTTATTGCCCATCACTTGTTTCTCTTTGGAAGATGGTAGTGAGCTGCTGTCTTGAACCGCTGAAGTCCATGTGCTGTAAGTAAACCCACAATGCCATGAGGGAGGGAGTTCCAGGAATTTGACCCAGCGATAGGGAAGGAACGGTGATGCATTTCCAAGTTAAAGATGGTGAGTGGTTTTGAGGGGAACTTGCCAGTGCTGGTGTTCCCATGTATCTGCTGCCCTTGTCCTTCTAGATGGAAGTGGTTGTGAGTTTGGAAGATGCTGCCTAATGATCTTTGGTGAACCCCTTGTCTTTGTTGTCACAGAATTAATGGAGTAGAGTTCCTTCAAGGCCCAACAGTTTTTGAAATTACTTTACAGACTTTTGGCAATGATCTTCCTTTTCTGCCTTCTCATATCCACAATGCAATTCTTTGGTCAGGGTCCCAATTTCTTCCTTGCTGCAACTCATGAGTATGCAACATGAGACAAACTCAACACACAGAAAATCACCACAAGCAGCTTAGATCCATTAACTGGAAAGAAATAAAAGCATAGTTCACATGATTCAGACTGATCAATGCAATCCAAAAGTGAAAAATACTTTCATTCACAGAACTTTTTTGTATGTATTTGTACATATTGTCTAACACCCTTCATTTCTTTGGTCCTATATATGGTGCAGAGGCTTTCAGCTCCTGAGGCCCAAATTTCTGAACTCCTTTTCTAAATTTCTCCACCTGTCTCACCTCCTATGAGAGGCTGGTTCAAAGCTGCTTCTTTGACCAAACGTTCGATCACCTGTTGATGTGTTTGCTTCTTTGGCTTGATGTCTACTTTGATCTGAACACATTTCTGGGAAATACTTTATGTTTTATTGCATTAGGTAGATCGAGACCTGATATTTATTGAACTGGAAGTTCTGAGGAAGGGTCATCAGACCCGAAATATTAACTCTGATTTCTCTTCTCAGATGCTGCCAGACCCTTTGAGCTTTTCCAGCAACTTTAGTTTTTGTATCTGATTTACAGCATCCGCAGTTCTTTCAGTGTTTATGCAAGGAAACGTGTTTGTTGCCTGTTCTACGTTATACATATAAAAGTGTCTGTTATCAATCCACTGCACATCATTAGTGAAAAGAAAGAATCAGCATTTATGTTGTACCTTACATGAGAGATTGTCAAGGAGGCATCTGTTTAACCTGATCCTTACAGGCCTGCATCATCTTGAACGTTCTGCATGGTGCCAGTGCACAATTTCACCCTTTGATTATCGAAAGCTCTGCAACTTAAATGGGTTCACTATTGAGGCTTAAGTGTCATTGCTTTAAAATAAGGGATCGTCCATTAAGACAGAAACAACAAAACAAATTCGCACACGGGGTCATGAGTCTTTCAAACTCTCTTCCCTGGAATTTTAGAATATTTTGAAGACAGAATGGATAGATTCTTGATACACTGGGGGCTTGAAAAATTGTCAAGAACAGGCAGGAATGTGGAGTAAGGGAATCAGTCACAAGGTTATTCATTGCCAGAGCAGACTCGTGAGGCTTGAATGGCCTGCTTTTGCTCCTAATGCTGTTGTGTTTGCATGTTGCAACAGTCACATCACACAGATATCCATTGAAAACCTCAGAACAGCAATTCCTGGCCCACTGCCTTGTGAAATGGGACTAACGACAAGTTATTGTCTAACTATGACAGAAACAAAGGGCACATTTTGAAGACTAAAAATCTTTCAGCATTGTGATAAAAAAAATGATGTGTGCCAAAACCAAATTGAAAAACCCATTATAAATGTCTTATTGTTAAATGCAGTTTCTGTTTATCGCTTCCTGCTTTTTTATCACCGTTTTGCTCCATACATAACCTGACCATTGAAGGATAACTTATGGAAATATGCTTTCATTATATTGCAAGCCCTTGTGTGTAGGTGGCATGCTAGGGACCTCAAACATTCACACAAGAGCTCTGGGATTGTGGTGTTTCTAATGATTGTGCATATTAGGATTAAACAGAGAACATTACCTGTCAAAAGCATTACCATTAGGCACAGTGTATTTTGAGTCTGCCAATTGTTCTGACGTCTCCTGAGGAATAAGGTTTATGAATATATGTTTGATTAGTGGAACTACCCTTCATTTACTGTAATGGATGAATAATCAATCATCCAACTGCGCACAAACCATCTGGTTCTTGATTCAGAATCATCTTCTTTGTTGCGTAGTCTTCCTCCCAAGGGTAAATGTGGGTCAGAAGACATTAGCTCGATGTTTTGGAAGTTTACAAGAGCTTCAGCATGGGAATTGGTTGGTCCCTGAATCTACCTATAAACAAAAAGATGGCTGGAGGATCCAACAATATATTCATCATGTATTGTCAGAACATCCCACTACCACACATTAGTCACAAAGAGAAGGAACGTTGGTTGGTTAGCCAAGTAAATGCCAAGGATTCAGGTTAGCCAAGTAAATGCCAAGGAGAGAAATGATCAGAGAATTAAACAAAGTTCACTTTTTCTTTTTCTTTGAACAGTTGTAGTTACTTGTCACAAAAATATTGGGAATGGAGTGAAAGGTCTGTTTCATTAGCAGAGCTAAATTCAGTCCTTTCTTATGCAACTACATTGATTAATGTAGTTGGGTTAGAAAGGGCTGAATTTTCCCACATTAGATTTTATGTTGACAATCTCTGGGTCACAAAGCAATTACCACATAAGCAAGGCTGCTCATCCAATTGATAGAGATGAGGGTGTTCAGACTGGAGGAGTTGAGACAGGAGGCTAAGCAGTGTTTTTCTAATCGAAAGGGTTTCTGACAGCCATCACAGTGTTGTGGAGGTGAAAAGGAGAATAGACTATGGTATAAAATCAATGGTAGAAGAAGCTGAGGAGCCAACAGCTATCTCTGCACCCCGGGCACTGTCTGAGACAACAGTGTTTAGAAGCCATACTTAGAAAAGCCTGGAATTACCCCAAGTGTGCTGAGTTATGCCTTTAATATTTGCATATTAATTTCATACTGCTCCCCCTCTACATGTAATTCCTATAAGTTGATGGGCAGTGCTGCTGAGTCTGTTCATTTCTCAACTGGCCAGAGGAAGATCTTGCCCCTGGATGGACCAACAGGGAGAATATGTTGGAACAAGTGAATATGAGGTGGGAGAACCTGTGATGAATTCTCTCGGGATACATGCAACCAGGGGTTGGCAATGCTAAGGTGTTAAATGTCTGGGAAATGCAGGTGTCTGAGTGATGGCTTATGCCAACTTTCAGTTTCTATACAAAGCTAGAAGGAGACTTTAAGGACTCCTGCCCCTTTCTCTCTTACCCTCACACTCTCCTGACATCCAAAATCACTTTTCAGGTGAAAGAGTGACTTAACTGTTTACTTCTTGGAACTTAATATTCAATGCAGACAATTTCTAAAGAGGGAGACCAAATGCAGATTGGACAATCAATTTGTAGAATACACAGGACTGTTTTGTAGTATTTTACCAATGTCTACTCCTGGTATCTTGTCATACTTCCACCATTACCATCAGATGGCACTGGGTTAGCACATTCTAAGGGAGTTCATTGCCTCGAATCCTCATTTGTCTTTGGTTTATTTTGGACCTCTGGTTGGTGTTAGAGGATACACTACCATAGGGCATCTGCAGAAGATGCAATGTTCTTAGATAACAAGAAAATTTATTGGATGATGACCAACAACTACATTTGTTAATGTATAATTACCAAAACTTTTCAACAGCTAAGCGTAGAACTCCCTATCTCATAGAATCCCTACAATGTGTCCTTTGACCCAACAAGTCCACACCGACCTTCCACATAAGACCCCACCCAGACCCATTCCAGGACCACTCTACATTTCCCATGATAAATGCACCTAACCTACGTATTCCTGAACACTATGGGCAATTTAGCATGTCCAATTCACCTAACCTGCGCATCTTTGGATTGTGGGAGGAAACCCACACAAACACAGGAAGAATGTGCAAACTCCACACAGACAGTCACCTGAAGCTGGAATCAAAACCAGGTCCTGATGCTGTGAGGCAGCAGTGCTAACCACTGAGCCACCTTGTCTCCATCCAGTAAATATAGATGCCATTGGTCAAATGGGAGCAGCCAATATTGCATGAACACTAATTCTTTCAGATCCATTACCTTATACCGCAATCTGCTTAACTCTTTAATTTTCATCTTCTACCACATTCCAACTCTGACCTCTCTATATTCAACTTCCAACACTGTTCCAATGTAGAACAATAGAAGCACAAGAAACAACATGATCAGATACTTCCCTGAGCTCAAAGGCAAACCTTGATAACTTCAGATCATAAATGGGGCCTTCAATGTTTCGATAACTCCTGAACTGCTCACTCAATGGCATGAACATGTGAACTGTATCCATCAGTGCAGATGAGGTCTCTCTAGGCCCCTAACCTCAATGCTATCTACCTGTCAGCCTGAACTAGGACTGATTTGTACCTTGTTCAGCCACTCTCCCTGCATGCTGCCCACCATCCCCTTTGCCAAGACTCTCCTGAACCATTGACGTATGGTGCTTCCATCTCTGCCCGTTGCAACAGCAGTCTGTATGTCAGTGATGATTGTCTGTTAATTTGGGTGCCTTGGTACACTGTATCTTTCTGCATAGCCTTTACCCATTTCTTAGCATAACATGGAATCAATCAAATTGGCTAAAGACTGACATATGTGATACTGGAGAGCACTGAAGACCAAGAAGAATCATCCATGCAGTACTTCTGGCTGAAATGTTTCAGCCTGGTCTTTTGCACTGATGTACTGGGCTGCTCCATCATTGGGAATGGGAATGTTTCTGGAGCATCCTCCTCCTAGCTTTATTGCTCACCACCATTCATGTCTGGATGTGGCAGACTGCAGGGATTAGTTTTGAGTTGTTGGCTTGTGGGATAGTTTAGCCTGTTGGTCACATGCTGCTTGTGCTGTTTGGCACCACATTATCCTGTGTTGTAGCTTCACCTCATTTATAGATGTGTCTGGTGATGCTCTCAACATTCCCTCTAGCAATCCTCACTGAACCTGGATTGATTCCTGCGCTTGATAGTAATGTTGGAGTGGGCGATATACACAAGCCATTAGGTTACAGATTGTAGTTACAAGGAATACTTTGGCTGTTGCTGATGGCCCACAGTGTCTCATGGATGCTCAGTTTTGAGTTGTTGGACACATTCAAAATCTATCCCATTTTCACAGCGACAGTGCCATGCAACAATATCCTCAATGAGAAGCAGGGCCTTCATTACAATCACACAGGCTGTGCAGTGGTCAGCCCTAGCAATATCATCATGAACAGATGCATCTTTGACAGCTAGGTTAGTAAGGTTGAGGTTAAGCTTTTTTAAAATTAATTCATGGGAGGAGGATGTTGCTGTCTAGACTAGCATTTATTGCCCATCCCTAATTGCCCAGAGGCTGTGAATTGCTGTGTGCTTGGAGTCACATGTAGATCAGGCTAGGTAAGAATGGCAGTTTCCATTAGTGAACCAAATCCTTTCTCTCAACAATCCCAGATTCTTCTTGGTCATCATTAGATTTTTAATTCCCAATGTTTATTTCATTCAAATTCCACCATCTGCCATGAATCGAACCTGAGTGCCCAGAACATTACCTGGGTTCCTGGATTAACAGTCCAGCAATCATACCATTTGGCCATTGCCTCCCCTCATAAGTATGGGATGCATGTTTTTTAAAAATATGTTTTTTTCCTCCTAATTGTACCATTATCACATACTGCAGGCCCAGTTTGTTGGAATCCATTAGCTCGGTCAGTATTGGTGCTACCAAGCCCCTCTTGATGGTGGACATTGAAATCCCAGAGTTCATTCTGTGCCCTTGTCATCCTCAGTGCTTCCTCCAAATGCTGTTATCTCAGACCTACCCCTAGAGTTTCTGTTTTCCCCTTTCTCTTTGCTTTCCCTCAAATCTCGTTCAAACCTAGTATATTTCTAGCTTCTTTTAATTCTGCCAGAAAATCAGGAACCTGAAATTTTAACTCTGTTTTTCTCTCTCTCTAAAGGCACTGCCTGGCCTGCTGTATAATTCCAGAATGCTCTGTCTTTAAAAGCTGCTGCCTATTGCTTTGGGTATGAGATTATCCATGGATTCAGTTTCTGCAAACATACTTGAATGGACTGATGCTTTCAGATTGCATTGGCAACAGACATAATGTTAGCTTTAGGCCAGTACTCTGTGTAATCATGTCCTGCTGACATTATCATTATATCATCGTATGTCATTTTGACTTTACACTGTGCTGTTGTCTCATCATTCTCCAGCAATACATTGAATTTTTAAACAATTCTGACAGTAATTACTTTGGGCTGAATTCCATCTGTAAGCTATAGTGGTATCTCTCATTATACCTTCACAAACTCACTTTATTAGCTATGCACCATGCCCCTTGGTGCCCCATTCATTTAATTCTCTCACTTGCCACAGACAGAACTGTTATCCACTACCAACCCCACCCAGGATTCCTGGGAGCAGGTGCCTTATTTAGAGTAGTGCAGGGCATACGGTCAAATAGTGGCAGCCTCAGGCAGCCCTGAATGGTTCATTTCCTTTGCCCCAGACCTGGTGGACAAAGTCTAGTTGCCAGTCTGCTTTATTAACAGGTGGCTCTGGAGGGGGGTAGGTACGGTTGCTGCCCATCAAGCTATACCCACAGATGGTTGTGACTGTTGCAGGTGTGCAAGGAGCAACACTGAGCTGGGATCCCCTGGTTACTATTCTGACTTGCATGTTTGCAGTTGTCACTGTCTGGTTTCTGTGCGGTGAGTGGGAGAATAGAAAGCTGCATGTGAATGAGACAAGATGAAGAAAGAAAGAGAATGTCAATGCATGCTAATAGGCCTCTCACAGTTCACTAGTCAGATTTTCACCTTACCATTCATCACTTTTGTTGGAAAATGGGACTTTCGCTTTTGACATCAGGAAGCTCCTCACTGGCCATCTTGGGTGTTTCTTCCAACTCCCTCATCAAGTCCCACATTGTTCAGGGTCTGGGAAGATTCTATCCTTTGTGGATGACACTTGAATTTGGACTTGAGGAAACTACTTAGTTATAAATCTAGAAATCATTGCATGGTGGGTCAGTGGTTAGCACTGCTGTCTCACAGCACTAGGGACCCAATTCAATTCTAAACTCGGGTGGCTGTCTGTCTTTGTAGTTTGCACATTTACCTGTGTCTGCGCGCGCTCCCTTCAGGTACTTCAGTTTCCTCCAACAGTCCAAAGGTGTGCAGGTTGGGTGGATTTGCCACATTAAATTGCCCATTGTCTCCAGGGATATGCAGGCTGGGTGGATTAGTCATGGTAAATGCAGGGTTACAGGGGATAGGCGTAGGGATTGGTCTGGGAAGATTGCTCCTCAGAGGGTTGGTATGGTCTTGATGGGCCAAATGGCCTACTTCCACATTGTGAGCATTCTCTGCCAGAAGGAAATCAGTGTGATGATGCTGCTACTTTAACAAGGTTATGTCGTCCTTGTTTCTTTTCTCAGGAGGTCGTAAAGACACAGGTTCCAAAAAGTCTGGATTTCGATGGTTTTCAGGGCCAGTTTGATTATGGCTAACAGATACTGCCTCAGACAAAAGGCTTTTAATTTTTAAAAAAAGCTTTTGTACAGGTGCACAATCTTTATCAGAAATGCTCAGGACCAGTTGGTTTTTGGAATTCAGAATGTTTCAAATTTCAGAATAAGATGTAGGGGGTGATGGATTCTCAGGGGAACGGAGCACGAACAGCCAAGTTTCTGGTATTGAGACTGGCTCTAATGCAATGAGGGGTACATCGGCTTCCAAGAGATCAACTGTGTTAGGAGATTCTGTAGTCAGAGGTATAGATAGACGTTTCTGTGGCCAGCAGAGAAAAAGCAGAATGGTGTGTTGTTTCCCTGGTGCCAGGATCAAGGATGTCTCAGAGAGGGTGCAGAATGTTCTCACGGGGGAGAGGGGCCAGCAGGAGGTCATTGTCCACTTTGGAACCAACGACATTGGAAGGGAAAAGGATGCGACTCTGAAGGGAGATTACAGAGAGTTAGGCAGAAATTTAAAAAGGAAGTCCTCAATGGTAGTGATATCTGGATTACTCCCTGTGCTACAAGCTAGTGAGGGCAGGAGTAGGAGGATAGAGCAGATGAATGCATGGCTGAGGAGCTGGTGTATGGGAGAACGATTCACATTTTTGGATCAATGGAATCTCTTTTGGGGTAGAAGTGACCTGTACAAGAAGGACGGATTGCACCTAAATTGGAAGGGGACTAATATACTGGCAGGGAAATTTGCGAGAACTGCTTGGGAGGATTTAAACTAGTAAGGTGGGGGTGGGGGCGGGGAGGTGCGGGGGTGAGGGGTGGGGGTGGGACCCAGGGAGATAGTGAGGAAAGAGATCGATCTGAGACGGGTATAGCTGAGAACAGAAGTGAGTCAAACAGTCAGGGCAGGCAGGGACAAGGTAGGACTAATAAATTAAACAGCATTTATTTCAATGCAAGGGGCCTAACAGGGAAGGCAGATGAACTCAGGGCATGGTTAGGAACATGGGATTGGGATACCATAGCAATTACGGAAACATGGCTCAGGGATGGGCAGGACTGGCAGCTTAATGTTCCAGGATACAAATGTTACAGGAAGGATAGAAAGGGAGGCAAGAGAGGAGGGGGAGTAGCATGTTTGATAAGAGACAGCATTACAGCTGTGCTGAGGGATGATATTCCCGGAAATACATCCTGGGAAGTTATTTGGGTGGAACTGAGAAATAAGAAAGGGATGATCACCTTATTTGGATTGTATTATAGACCCCCCAATAATTAGAGGGAAATTGAGAAACAAACTTGTAAGGAGCTCTCAGCTATCTGTAAAAATAATAGGGTAGTCATGGTGGGGGATTTTAACTTTCCAAACATCGACTGGGACTGCCATAGTGTTAAAGATTTAGATGGAGAGGAATTTCTTAAGTGTATAAGACAATTTTATGATTCAGCATGTTATGTACCTACTAGAGAAGGTGCAAGTCTTGACCTACTCTTGGGAAATAAGGCAGGGCAAGTGACTGAGCTGTCAGTGGGGGAGCACTTTGGGGCCAGCAACCATAATTCTATTCGTTTTAAAATAGTGATGGAAAAGGATAGACCAGATCTAAAAGTTGAAGTTCTAACTTGGAGAAAGGCCAATTTTGACGGTATTAGGCAAGAACTTGCGAAAGCTGATTGGAGGCAGATGTTCGCAGGTAAAGGGACGGCAGGAAAATGGGAAGCCTTCAGAAATGAGATGACAAGAATCCAGAGAAATTATATTCCTGTCAGGGTGAAAGGAAAGGCTGGTAGGTATAGGGAATGCTGGATGACTAAAGAAATTGAGTGTTTGGTTAAGAAAAAGAAGGAAGCAATTGTCAGGTATAGACAGGATAGATCGAGTGAGTCCTTAGGAGAGTATAAAGAAAGTAGGAGTATACTTAAGAGGGAAATCAGAGGGCAAAATGGGGACATGAGATAGCTTTGGCAAATAGAATTAAGGAGAATCCAAAGGGTTTTTACAAATATATTAAGGACAAAAGGGTAACAAGAGAGAGAATAGGGCCCCTCAAAGATCAGCAAGGCGGCCTTTGTATGGAGCCACAGGAAATGGGAGAGATACTAAATGAATATTTTGCATCAGTTTTTACTGTGGAAAAGGATAGGGAAGATATAGACTGTAGGGAAATAGATGGTGACATCTTGCAAAATGTCCAGATTACAGAGTGCTGGATGTCTTGAAACGGTTAAAAGTGGATAAATCGCTAGGACCTGATCAGGTGTACCCGTGAACTCTATGGGAAACTAGAGAAGTCATTGCTGGGCCTCTTGCTGAGATATTTGTATCAGCGATGGTCACAGATGAAGTGTCGGATGATTGGAGGTTGGCAAACGTGGTGCCACTATTTCAGAAGGACGGTAAAGACAAACCAGGGAACTATAGACCAGTGAGCCTGACCTCGGTGGTGGGCAAGTTGTTGGAGGGAATCCGGAGGGATGGGATGTACATGTATTTGGAAAGGCAAGGACTGATTCGGGATAGTCAACATGGCTTTGTGCATGGGAAATCATTGATTGAGTTTTTTGAAGAAGTAACAAAGAAGATTGATGAGGGAAGAGCAGTAGATGTGATCTATATGGACTTCAGTAAGATGTTCGACAAGGTTCCCCATGGGAGACTGATTAGCAAGATTAGATCTCATGGAATACAGGGACAACTAGCCATTTGGATTCAGAACTGGCTCAAACGTAGAAGACAGAGGGTGGTGGTGGAGGGTTGTTTTTCAGACTGGAGGCCTGTGACCAGTGGAGTGCCAAAAGGGTCGCTGCTGGGCCCTCTACTTTTTGTCATTTACATAAATGATTTGGATGCGAGCATAAGAGGTACAGTTAGTAAGTTTGCAGATGACACCAAAGTTGGAGGTGTAGTGGACAGCGAAGAGGGTTACCTCAGATTACAATAGGATCTGGACCAGATGGGCCAATGGGCTGAGAAGTGGCAGATGGAGTTTAATTCTGATAAATGCGAGGTGCTGCATTTTGGGAAAGCAAATCTTAGCAGGACTTATACACTTAATGGTAAGGTCCTAGGGAGTGTTGCTGAACAAAGAGACCTTGGAGGTTCATAGCTCCTTGAAAGTGGAATCGCAGGTAGATAGGATAGTGAAGAAGGCATTTGGTATGCTATCCTTTATTGGTCAGAGTATTGATTACAGGACTTGGGAGGTCATGTTGCGGCTGTACAGGACATTGGTTAGGCCACTGTTGGAATATTGCGTGTAATTCTGGTCTCCTACCTATTGGAAAGATGTTGTGAAACTTGAAAGGGTCCAGAAAAGATTTACAAGGATGTTGCCAGGGTTGCAGGATCTGAGCTACAGGGAGTGACTGAACAGGCTGGGGCTGTTTTTCCTGGACCGTCGGAGGCCGAGGGTTGACCTTATAGAGGTTTACAAAGTTATGAGGAGCATGGATAGGATAAATAGACAAAGTCTTTTCCCTGGGGTCGGGGAGTCCAGATTTGGAGGGCATAGGTTTAGAGTGAGAGGTGAAAAATACAAAAGAGACCTAAGGGACAACATTTTCACACAGAGCGTGGTACGTGTATGCCAGAGGATGTGGTGGAGGCTGGTAAAATTGCAACATTTAAGAGGGATTTGGATGGGTATATGAAAAGGCAGGGTTTGGAGGGGTATGGGCCGGGTGGTGGCAGGTGGGACTAGATTGGGTTGGGATATCTGGTAGGCATGGACAGGTTGGACCGAAGGGTCTTTTTCCATGCTGTGCATCTCTATGACTCTATTACTGTATAAGTGACAATTTGATGGTGAAATTTTAAAATATCTTACCAAATAGCAGATGTACTGTGAGTAAAATGGGTCCTGAAACATGCCTCCACATGTCTCATCTGAGTGACACGCAGTAGTGGGTGCGGAGTTGGGTTAATTGTTTGCAAGCCAAATAACCTTGTTAATGAGAAAAAAACTTCGTGAAAGCACCTTCGGATTTCGGAGCTTTTCAGATTTCGGGCTTTCGGGTAAAGGGTTGTCTACGTGTACAATGAAAGGGGAGTGGACAGTTCTCCCAGCTCAGCTTTTCTCTGGTTTGATTTTGTTTTTTTTTGGCACTCTGGACACCGGCACCACTCACCACCTCTTCCTCCGCTACATTGTTGACTGCATTGGCATCGCCTCGTGCTCCCGCGAGGAGGTTGACGAATTCATCAACTTCACCAACACATTCCACCCTGACCTTAAATTTACCTGCTTCTGGATTAGTGGTGATGGAAGAGCACAGCAGTTCAGGCAGCATCCAAGGTGCAGCAAAATTGACGTTTCGAGCAAAAGCCCTTCATCAGGAATAAAGGCAGAGAGCCTAAAGCGTGGAGAGATAAGCTAGAGGAGGGTGGGGGTGGGGGGAAAGTAGCATAGAGTACAATAGGTGAGTGGGGGAGGGGATGAAGGTGATAAGTCAGGGAGGAGAGAGTGAAGTGGATAGGCAAGTAGGACAAGTCCGGACAAGTCATGGGGACAGTGCTGAGCTGGAAGTTTGGAACTAGGGTAAGGTGGGGGAAGGGGAAATGAGGAAACTGTTGAAGTCCACATTGATGCCCTGGGGTTGAAGTGTTCCGAGGCGGAAGATGAGGCGTTCTTCCTCCAGGCATCTGGTGGTGAGGGAATGGCGGCGAAGGAGGCCCAGGACCTCCATGTCCTCGGCAGAGTGGGAGAGGTAGTTGAAATGTTGGACCACGAGGTGGTGTGGTTGATTGGTGCGGGTGTCTCAGAGATGTTCCCTAAAGTGCTCTGCTAGGAGGTGCCCAGTCTCCCCAATGTAGAGGAGACCGCATCGGGAGCAATGGGTACAATAAATGGTATTAGTGGATGTGCAGGTAAAACTTTGATGGATGTGGAAGGCTCCTTTAGGGCCTTGGAAGGCAGAAAGGGGTGGGGAGGGAAATATATCCCTGCTGGTGGGGTCTTTTTGGAGGTGGCGGAAATGTCGGCGGATGATTTGGTTTATGCGAAGGTTGGTAGGGTGGAAGGTGAGCACCAGGGGCGTCCTGTCCTTGTTACGGTTGGAGGGGTGGGGTCTGAGGGCGGAGGTGCGGGATGTGGACGAGATGCATTGGAGGGAAGGGAAATTGCAGTCTCTAAAGAAGGAGGCCATCTGGTGTGTTCTGTGGTGGAACTGGTCCTCCTGGGAGCAGATGTGGCAGAGGTGGAGGCATTGGGAATACGGGATGGCATTTTTGCAAGAGGTAGGGTGGGAAGAGGTGTAATCCAGGTAGCTGTGAGAGTCGGTGGGTTTGTAAAAAATGTCAGTGTCAAGTCGGTCGTCATTAATGTCAAAATCCATCTCGTTCACCATTTCTTTCGAAAAGGAGATTTCTTGTTCTGACCTCGTCTGGCCCATAGCTCTGTGGTTAGCTCTTAAAGACCCTCCATAGTAGCCTAGGATGGATGCTCAGGTGTAAAGGGGCCTCGAAGGGTCGGATTATGTAACCACGGAGGGTGGAAAGCCATGAATGTAATTGATTGAGGAGTTGGGGGAGAAGCCAGATGTTAGGGGTGTTGGTTGAGTTCTATATTAAAACAGTAGATCCAGTAGCTTTTAATTCACTACCTTTTCCTTGCTTACTAAAAGGGAAGTCAGAACTCTTTAAATTCTGGACATTGGTTAAATGCCATCAGGTGAATCTTCTTCCTGCACAATTAATGTGTAGTTCGCATATCGGGTTTTCTGATGTGCACCTTTCATGCTACATGTGGTCTCTGACTAACTGAAGACCTGAAGGTCTGGGCCTATTATCTCAAATCTTTGGTTCAACTGATCAGCAGTGATGACAACAAACAGAAGTTTTAAAAGTCTAGGATTGGGCCTAGGGTATGGTTTCTTGGTTCATTCATTAGATTGAGCATGTGAACCAAAATATTTGATGTGATGTTATTGCTTTTTTCCCTTTAAGATATCAACATCCAAATGAGCCAAATAACTGGATGCTGACTAATGACCACAGGCTCTGCTCTGTAACACTCAAAGCACAGGCTGGGTCTGGAGAAGATTCTACATTGTAACTATTAGTTTACTGCAATAAGGAGAGATTTAAGGAAAGGGAATTTGTCATAGATTTAGATAATAAGGGAATGTGAATGTACTTCAAGCTTAAGTTTTTTTTGAGAGCTGGTTAATTCACCAGGACCAGCTATGAGTAATATCACCCTGGCAAAGTACAATACAGGCTTTCTCTGGGTTACGAACACCTGATTTATGAATGCCCATACTTACAAACCGACCTCCATAAAGCCTATTGTTTTAAAAAATGGAGTTACATACAATGATTCGTACTAACGAACGGGTGGACTACTTTGCGTGACGCTCAAAACACTGCGCGTTTTCAGCAGCTCATCGGCCCAAGGGAGAACAATGCCACGCCATCATCACCATGTTAAGTCAGATGGTGTAAACATTGTTGTGTGCATTGTGTTTTGACTTACATTTTTCATGTATTTACCCTGATGTTTTTAAGATATTTAAGATGTTTTAGGTAAATATATATATACTATATATTAAGGCAAACATTTGACTACGGCACATTGGCTCAGTGGTTAGCACTGTTGCCTCACAGCACCAGGGACCCATGTTTGAGTCCAGCCTCTGGCGACTGTCTGTGTGGAGTTTGCACATTCTCCCTGTGTCTATGTGGATTTCCTCCGGGTGCCCTAGTTTCCTCTCACAATCCAAAGATGTGCAGGTTAAATTAATTGGCCATGCTAAATTGTCCATAGTGTTCAGGAATGTGTAGGTTAGGTGCATTAGTCAGGGGTAAACAAAGGGGAGAGGGAATGGGTCTGGATGGATTTCTTTTTGGAGGGTTGGTATTGACTTGTTGGGCCGAAGGGTCTGTTTCCACACTGTAGGAATTCTGTGAAAAAGAAATTGATGCTAGATGTGAATCGTAAGTAACTGTTCTGCCTTTTATACAAATTTGACTTACAAACAGATTTAAAAATGGAACGCGTTTGTAACCCGGGGACTTCCTATAGTTTATCGTATAGACGTGTTACTGTAGAATTCCCACCCATTGATAGACTGTCACATGAAAACCAACCTGCTACAAAGATCTATAACAGAAAACTAACAAAACCAAAGTGAATTCCAGGAGATGCAATGTCTATTAAAAAGGCTATTTTTCTCTGGAAAAATACAATTTGATTGATTTGATTTGATTTATTGTCACATATACCTAAGTCCAGTGAAAAGGTTTGTTTGTGAGCATTACAGGCAGATACATAGTAAGCAAGGACATGCAGATTATAGGATGAAAAACAAGTTGGACAGAGTGAGGTATACAGGTTACATTATGAGGGATCTGCGTGAGGCAAGAAAAGCATTAACAAGATCAATATTATTTGAACTTAGAGAATCCATTCATGAGTCTAACAATGGCAGGGTAAGAAGCTGCTCTTGAACATGCTGATGCATGTGTTCAAGCTTATGTTTTTTCTGCCTGGCAGGAGAGGTTGTGGAAGAGCATTACTGGGGTGGGAGGGGTCTTTGGTGATGTTGGCAGCCTTTCTGCAGCACTGAGAACTGTAAGTGGATTCCATGGGTGTAAGGTTGGGTTTTGTGACGGTGTGCGCTGTGCATACAACCTTGTGTAGTTTCTTACAGTCTTGAGCACAGCAGTTGCCGTATCGGGCCATTATGCATCCGGACAGTAGGCTTTCAATGGTGCATCTGTAAAAAATTGGTGAGGGTTCTAATGAACATGCCAAATTTCCTGAGCCGCATGAGGGAGAGGAAATATTGTTGTCCCTCCCTGACCATCACATCTATGTAGGAAGTCCAGGACAGGTTGGCGGTTATCATCACTCCTAGGAACTTGATGCTTTCAACCCTCTTGACCTCCGCTCTATTGATGTAGATGGGGGCATGGTCTCCTCCTTTCTTTCTGAAGTCAATGATCAGTTCTTTAGTTTTGCAGATCTTGAGAGAGACGTTGTTATCACTGCACCACATCACCAAGCCCTCTATCTCCTTTCTGTATTCTACTCATCATTGTTTGACATCTGTGCCATCACGCTGGTGCCGTCAGTAAATGTGTAGATGGCGTTCATTCGGAATTTGGCTGCACAGTCGTGGGTATACAGGGAGTACAATGGGGGCTGAGAACCCATCCTGGGAATCTTCAGTGTTGAGTGTCATCATGGAGGAGGTGCAGTTATCTATCTTCACTAATTACGGTCTGTAGGTCAGGAAGCTGAGGATCCAGTTGCAGAAGGCAAGTAGAGACCATGGTCATGGTGTTTTTGGATCAGTCTGGTGAGGTCTGCTGTGGACCTGTTACATTGGTAGGCAAACTATAAGGGATTGAGGCAGGCTGGGAGACTAGAGTTGATGTGGGCTATGACCAGCTCTGGAAGCGCTTCATGATTATGGAGGTCTGAGCCACTGGGCAGTAGTCAGTAAGGCACGTTGCGTGTGCTTTTTCAGGTACTGGGATGATGGTAGTCTTCTTGAAGGAGGTGGGGACTTTGGCTTGTAGGAGGGAGAGGTTGAAGATATCAGTAAATACTCCACTAGTTGGTCTGTACAGGATCTGAGTGATGCCTGTGGACTCCATCCAGGCCTGTCACTTTCCTTGGAGTGACTCCCATGAAGACTGATCTGACGTCTGCAGCAGTGATGAGAATGCTGGTTTCATTCTGGTCAACATTTCTCAATCAACATCACTAAAATAGATAGTCTGATCATTATCACACTGCTGTTATTGTGATGTTACCATGTGTGATTTTAATGCTGTGTATCCCACATTGTGACACTAACATGGAGATGGAGTTTGAATGAATAGGAAAGGTTTAGAGGGATATGGGCCAAAGGCAGGCAAATCGGACTAATTCAGTTTTGGATACTTAGTAAGCAGAGACTAGTTGGATTAAAGGATCTGTCTCTGTGTTGTATGACTCTATAACTAAGGATGAGGAGATTGAGGGAGGAAAGGATGAGGAAGATAGTTTGATTAGAAAAGTAGGATTTTAAGTTTGGTTTAGAGGTTGGAGATATGCTGAAATATCATAATCCTGCAACTCATGAGCACAGCTCCAACCAATGAAAAAAACATATTAAAGTCAGTAGATTCAGGGCATGAGATGAATCTGGTGATATGGGCAGGTACTTTAATTGATGGAATGAGCTAAACTGGAGTTAGAATCACAATTAGCAATGGGGATATTAAGTGAAGGTACAAAGAGATCAAAAAGGAGAGGTAATGAATGGTAATGGATAGAATTGGAGAATGGAGCAACTCAAACGAGAACTGCTCTCTGGGTTTCCTCTTGTACAATCTTTATACGGAATGACGTTGTCACTTCCTTAGAACATAGAACAATACAGCATAGTACAGGCCCTTCAGCCCTCAATGTTGTGCTGACCTTTGTCCTACTCTAAGATCAGACTAACCTACATACCTTTCATTGTACTGTCTTCCATGTGCCTTCCCAAGAGTTGCTTAAATGTCCCTAATGTCCCTAACTCTACAACCACTGCTAGCATGCATTCATGCATCCACCACTCTCTGTGTAAAGAACCAACCTCTGACATCTCCCCTAAACATTATGCCCACTCATGATAGCCCTGGGAAAAAGTCAATGACTATCCATTCTGTCTATGCTTCTCATCATCATGTATATGTCTATTAAGTCACCTCTCATCTTTCCTCACACCAATACACAAAGCCTTTGCTCCCTCAATCTTTCTTCATAAGATGTCCCCTCCAGTCCAGGCAGCATCCTGGTAAATGTCCTCTGCACCCTCTCTAAAACTTCCACATCCTTCGTGTAATGAGGCAACCAGAACTGAACACAATATTCCAAGTGTGGTCTAACAAGGGCTCTATGGAGCTCAGCATAACCTCATGGCTCTTAAACTCAATCCCCCTCCTAATGAAGGCCACACACCTTACCCCTTCTTGACAACCCTATCAACTCAGGTGGCAACTTTGAGGGATCTATAGGCAGGGACCCCAAGATTCCTCCACACCGCCAAGAGTCCTGCCTTCAAACCCCTGAATTCTGCATTCAAATCCACCCTTCCAAAGTGAATTGGTTCACACTTTTACAGTCTGAACTCTATATGCCATTTATCACCCCAGTTCTCCATCCTGTCAATGTACTGTTGCAACCTACAACAACCCTCCACATTATCTACCATTCTACCAACCTTCATGTCATCAGCAAACTTTACAAACCCACGCTTCCACTTCCTCATCCAAGTCATTTATAAAAATCACAAACAGTAGACGTTCCAGAACCGATCCTGGCGGAACACCACTGGTCACCGAATTCCAGACTGAATACTTTCCAGCTATCAACACCCTCTGTCTACTATGGGCCAGCCAATTCTGTATCCAGACAGCCAGATTTTCCTGTATCCCATGCTTCCTTACTTTCTAAATGAGTCTACCGTGGGGAACCATGTGCACCACATCCACTGCTCTACCTTCATCAATGTGTTTTGTCACATCCTCAAAGAATTCAATAAGGTTTGTGAGGCATGACCTGCCCTTCACAAAGCCATGCTGACTATCTCTAATCAAACTATGGTTTTCCAAGTAATCATAAATCCTGTCTCTCAGAATCCTCTCCAATACATTACCCATCAGAGATTTGAGACTGATTGGTCTGTAATTCCCAAGGTTATCCCCCATTCCCTTTCTTGAACAATCATCTGGCACTACTCCAGTGGACAGTGAGGAAGCAAAGATCATTGCCAAAGGCGCAGCGACTTCTTCCCTCACTTCCTGTAGTATATAACATCTGACCCAGGGGATTTATTTATCCTTATGATTTTCAAAATTTTCCTTCTTAACAACCACACGTTCAAGTATATGAGTCTATTTCACGCCAACCTCAGAAATGTCAAGGTCCCTCTCAGTAGTGACTACTGAAGCAAAGTATTCATTAAGGAGGATTTATTTATAGAGTCAATGTGGGTGGAAGTCAGAAACAGGAAAGGAGCAGTCACTTTATTGGGAGTTTTCTGCAGACCCCCAATAGAAAGAGAGACACAGAGGAGCAGATTGGGACCTCCTCCAATTCGAGGCACAAGTTCCCTCCACTATCCCTGATCAGCCCTACCTTCACTCTCACCATACTATTGTAAGTGTGGAATGCCTTAGGATTTTTCCTTAATCCTAACCACTAAAGTTATTTCATGCCCCCTGCTAGCTCACCTCAGTCCATTCTTCGGTTCCTTCCTGGAAAAAGTGAGGTCTGCAGATGCTGGAGATCAGAGCTGAAAATGTATTGCTGGAAAAGCGCAGCAGGTCAGGCAGCATCTAAGGAACAGGAAATTCGACGTTTCGGGCATAAGCCTGATGAAGGGCTTATGCCCGAAATGTCGAATTTCCTGTTCCTTGGATGCTGCCTGACCTGCTGCGCTTTTCCAGCAACACATTTTCAGTTCGGTTCCTTTCTGGCTACCTTGAAATCCTCTAGAGCCTGCCTGACCCTTACCTCAAGTAAGTAATTTAAGTAAGCTTCCTTCTTGCTCTTGACTAGATGTTCCACATCCCTTGCGACCCAAGGATCTTTCAACCTACCATCCCTCCCTCGCCTCAGTGCGACAAACCTATCCAGCACTATCAGCTAGTGCTTTCTAATCAACCTCCACATTTCAGTTGTGCACTTCCCTGAGAACATTTGTTTTCAATTTAGGCACCCCAGTTCCTGCCTAAAGCATTGTAATTCCCACTCGCCCAATTAATTACTTTCCCATATTGTCTGCTCCTACCTCTCTCCATGAATATAGTAAAGGTCAGGCAGTTGTGATCATTATCACTGAAATGCTCTCCCACCTGGCATTCAAAATTTGCCTCCCAATCTGCTCCTCCGTGGCTCTGTTGCTATTAGGGAGTCTGTAGAAAACTCCCAATGAAGTGATTGCTCCTTTCCTGTTTCTGACTTCTGCCCATACTAACTCAGTAGACAAACACTCCTTGGTGACCTCCCTTCCTGCAGGGGTACTATTCCTGATTAGCAATGCCACTCCTCCACCTCTTTTAGGCTCTCCCACTATTCTTTTTGAAACATCTAAACTCTGGAACATCAAACAACCATTCCTGCCCCTGTGATATCCAAGTCTCCTGTAATAGCCATAACATCACAGTTCCAAGTACTGATCCATTCTCTGAGTTCGTCACCCTTATTCCTGATACTTATTGCTTTAAATAGACACACCTCAACCCATCACTCTGACTGAACATTTGCCCTTTCAAGTGCCTATCCCTCCTCACAGACTTCTGCACTCTGTGTCTAGTTATTCACTACCTACTCCATCAGCTGATCCATAGCTCCAGTTCCACTCCCCCCCTCGCCAATCTCATTTAAACCTTCCCAAGGCCCGAGGAGTTCTAGCAAACCTCATGTCCAGGATATTGGTGCCTGTGCAGTTTAGATGCAACCCCTCTTCCCTGTACAGGTCCCACCTTCTCCGGAATGTATCCCAATAACCCATATATCTGAAACCCTCCCTCCTGCACCAGCTCTGCAGCCACGTGTTCATCTGCACTCGCGCTCTATTCCTAGCCTAACTAACATGTTGCACCGATTGCAATCCTGAGATTACTACTCTGTTCATCCTGCCTTCTAGCTTCCAACCTAACTGCTGTTGCCACTCCTGATGACCCTTCAATCAACTTGACCATCAAGTCTGTAGGCATTTTTTCCTCTTAATTAAAACAAAGCCCTTTTGTACTCACTGCATATAAAATGTCAGTGTAAAGAATGTTGATCCTACACATAACCAATCTTACACATGTAACTAATTCTTCCAGCATTTTACATTCTCTTGATTCAGGCTTACAGCCTAGCTGTCTAAACTAACAACACAATGATATTTAAAAGATTTCATTCATTCCATTATCAATCACTTCTGTTTTCCCTCAAGTCCCCTTTCAAGCTATAGCTCAGATATCTCAATTACAAAATGACAGAAAAACAAAATGTTTATATTACATCAAGAAAGAATTATCTGTGGAGAACTGACGTTCAGAATAATAGTTGAAATATGTCAGAAAATCATCAAGTATCAGATTGTTTTCAGAGTTGAAATATTGTTTTCTTCACTAACGGTTGACAGTTTCTTGTCAAGTTTCTCCCCCTCAAAATGTCTCCATTTAAACAGTCAACCTGCTTCCTTTATCATTTCTATCCACAACCCTGATGTGATGAGAAAGTAGAATTAGTCAAACTTTTCAAGGCATTGAATTGGGCAAAGGCCTACAATTTTGATTGTTACAACCTGCTTTTCTGGACTACCAAGTTGTATATACTTCAAGTGGGATTCCACAGGGATTCTGATCAGTGATTAAATCCATGTGCTTTCAATTTAATGCACGTAGCATGCAAATTCACACTGTCTATTCTTTTGAAAGTTTGCTGTCTGCAGGCAACATTAATATTATCATACATTGATTGCAATATTAGCAGGGATTCCAAAGTTGTAGCTTCTGAGCATCACTCAAATTTTCACTGCACTAGTTAAATCAAACAGGAAGGGGCATGGTGGTTGGGACAAATGATAGCACTCATGGAGGAAGTAAGTCTCTCTGGGAAAGTGGTGTAGAATGGCACACCATGAGTTAAAACTGTCTCCAAGGCTTCATATTGTGAAATGAAGACCTTGGTGGAAGAGTTGGAAAATAAAAGTGATGTCTACCATCTATAGGGAGATGACTTCCTCCCCCTCCGCCCAGATATTGGAAGCTGATCAGTTTGGTGGTCAATGCCAGGCGCCAATCCCACAAATCTTGATTTAGAGCCACAAGAAAATCAATGAGTGATAAAGATCAGTGAATTCATCTTCAAATGTCATAACCTACCAACTGCAACTGTAGCTTCAGTCACTGCTTAAACGACCACAGACCATTTGATATTCTAACCTACTGACAACTTTTATCCATCAGGCTTCACATTCATTTACTGCACCTTCCTCTCATACACCTGGCACTGTTGCAAAAACCATACCCACTTTGTACAGCTAGCACACAATGCCAACTGTTCAACATGGCAACCACATCAGCCAGATTACACAACACTCACTCATGGACATGTTCTTTCTTGGAGAACTAGACGGTACACCACAGGAGACAATAGAAGCTAATTAGAGCACTTGAATGTTCTAATCATCATGGAGTAGAGGAACTCTGTGAATTATGCGATGAAGCAAACATCTCCGTTCCAACCCTCAAAGAGACAGATGCATTAAGGTTCTTCTCCATAGTCATCTTCAGAACCACAGAATCAGCCATGATTTTACTATAGGAAGGATGTGGAAGCTTTAGAACGAGTGCAGAGGAGGTTTACCAGGATGTTGCCTGGAATGGTAGGAAGATCGTATGAGGAAAGGCTGAGGCACTTGGGGCTGTTCTCATTGGAGAAGAGAAGGTTTATGGGAGATCTGATAGAAGTGTATAAGATGATTAGGGGTTTAGATAGGGTAGATACTAAGAACCTTTTACCGCTAATGGAGTCAGGTGTTACTAGGGGACATAGCTTTAAATTAAGGGGTGGTAGGTATAGGACAGATGTTAGGGGTAGATTCTTCACACAGCGGGTTGTGAGTTCATGGAATGCCCTGCCCGTATCAGTGGTGAACTCTCCTTCTTTATGTTCATTTAAGCGGGCATTGGATAGGCATTTGGAAGTTATTGGGCTAGTATAGGTTAGGTAGGACTCGGTCGGCGCAACATCGAGGGCCGAAGGGCCTGTACTGCGCTGTATCCTTCTATGTTCTATGTTCTATGTTCTATGATCACATTGAATGGCAGAGCAAGTTCAACAGGTCATATAGCCTACTCTTGCTCCTACATCTATGTTCACCAGCAATGTACTGTTTTCCCTACTCTGAGGTTAGAAGTTGGTAGATTTAAGAAGAGATATGTTCATGGATACTTCACATGTTTTTCACAGAATTTACTGAATTTCTGGACAAGTCTGTGTTTTTCTGAAAGTCCTTCTCCTCCCTAATCCAGCAACTTGTCCTGTCCTGTATGAACTCTGTCCAAACCATACTATATTCCAAGACAAGTACCAGCAAGGGCAAGAAGAACTGTGTGCAACTGATTTGCATCAATGTGTTGAGATCAGTGAATGATCTTTCAACCTCACTCCTTGTAGACCTCTGAAACATGAAACCAATACCAAAAATACCAAACGCTTGTGAAATCATAGCAAGGACAAGAAGAGTTGCACAGTGACTAACCTGGAAGTAGTTGAACCTTGACATGGCATTGGTAGAGGGGAGGGGAGGTTATGGAGCCGAGGCATCCCTTCCTACTGCTGAAGATGTATTAGAGGGAACAGCAGACACTAGCTGGAGCATGGAGCTCAATCATTGTACAAATGGCACCAAACAAGCAAATTGACATCGTGATCTGGCTGTTTTGGAAAGTTGGAGAAGATATTTATTGTGTGGACACTACTGATATAGCTTTGGCTGCCATGCACCCCACATGCTGGCAGGTGAAACTAGATTGGTTGGTATATCTGGTCAGCATGGACGGGTTGGACTGAAGGGTCTGTTTCCGTGCTGTATCTCTCTATGACTCTATGACTCTATGTGCACCATTTTTGAGATCGAAGGGATTTGTAACACTGAAAAATGAGTGTCAATGAGCCCAGTTTTTGATTGCAGGATTTGTGAAATTTTTCCTTTAATCATGACCTTTGACTGCAGTTTCACCCTCTCTATTCTATCAAACGCCCTCTGAGGCAAGTGTGAAGTATGATATTACTATAATATATCACTACACTTAATCTCTAGCTTGTATAATTTGCCGCATAACAGGGATATTGTGAGCTGGTGATTATTCAGAGACACATAAATTGTGAGAATTGCTAGTGAGCACAAAGTGAGATTTCCCATTATACTCCAATGGAATGAAAATTCATTGATTTCAAAGGATGCATGGCATCACGTAGTATTAGGCAGTAACATGAAGAGTTCCTTCACAAAAGCAGCCAGCAATGAGACATCAAATACGAAGGAAGCATTCTGACTGATCTAATACTGAATGGTTGCTTTTGATTTAACATTCTTTGATAGGGTCCAACATCTAATAGTCACTGTTGACAGTTCGTGAGGAGAAATGTATGTGGAACTCTTTGATATCAAATGTATTACAATTCCTTACTAAACCACATAATAGATCCATTAAGGCTCCTGTTCAATTCTGTAACACAACATTGCGAACTACTTATCTTTCTCTGCTCTTCTCTTCCCCCCTGATGATATTGGCTCAGATTTTCACAGGTAAAAAGTGAGATCTGCAGATGCTGGAGATCAGAGCTGAAAATGTGTTGCTGGTTAAAGCACAGCAGGTTAGGCAGCATCCAAGGAACAGGAAATTCGACATTTCGGGCCACAGCCCGTCATCAGGAATGAGGAGAGTGTGCCAGGCAGGCTAAGATAAAAGGTAGGGAGGAGGGACTTGGGGGAGGAGCGATGGAGATGTGATAGGTGGAAGGAGGTCAAGGTGAGGGTGATAGGCCGGGGTGGGGTGGGGGCGGAGAGGTCAGGAAGAAGATTGCAGGTTAGGAGGGCGGTGCTGAGTTCGAGGGAATCGACTGAGACAAGGTGGCGGGAGGGGAAATGAGGAAACTGGAGAAATCTGCATTCATCCCTTGTGGTTGGAGGGTTCCCAGGCGGAAGATGAGGCGCTCTTCCTCCAACCGTCGTGTTGTTATGTTCTGGCGATGGAGGAGTCCAAGGACCTGCATGTCCTCGGTGGAGTGGGAGGGAGAGTTAAAGTGTTGAGCCATAGGGTGGTTGGGTTGGTTGGTCCGGGTGTCCCAGAGGTGTTCCCTGAAGCGTTCCGCAACTAGGCGGCCCGTCTCCCCAATATAGAGGAGGCCACATCAGATGCAATAGATGATGTGTGTGGAGGTGCAGGTGAATTTGTGGCGGATATGGAAGGATCCCTTGGGGCCTTGGAGAGAGGTAAGGGAGGAGGTGTGGGCGCAAGTTTTGCATTTCCTGCGGTTGCAGTGGAAGGTGCCGGGAGTGGAGGTTGGGTTGGTGGGGGGTGTGGACCTGACGAGGGAGTTGCGAAGGGAGTGGTCTTTGCGGAATGCTGATAAGGGAGGGGTCCGCGAGCTGGCATTTGGCCTCAGCGGTATAAAGGTCGGTGCGCCAAACTACTACCCCGCCTCCCTTGACCAAGACTCCCGCCCACCCTCTGACGACCAAGACTCCCGCCCACCCTCTGACGACCCCTTCTCCCGCCTCCAACACACCCCATCCACCTGGACACCCCATGCTGGCCTCTTACCCGCCCTCGATCTATTTATAGCCAACTGCCGCCGCAACATGAACCGACTCAACCTGTCCACCCCTCTCACCCACTGCAATCTCTCACCCTCAGAATGTGCAGCCCTCCACTCCCTCCGCTCCAACCCCAACCTCACCATCAAACCGGCAGACAAGGGAGGTGCGGTAGTAGTTTGGCGCAACGACCTTTATACCGTTGAGGCCAAACGCCAGCTCGTGGACGCCTCCTCCTATTGCCCCCTTGACCATGACCCCACCTCCCACCACCAAACCATCATCTCCCAGACCATCCATAACCTCATCACCTCAGGGGATCTCCCATCCACCGCCTCCAACCTCATGGTCCCACAACCCCGCACCGCCCGTTTCTACCTCCTGCCCAAAATCCACAAACCTGACTGCCCCGGCTGACCCATTGTCTCAGCCTGCTCCTGCCCCACCGAACTCATCTCCACGTACCTCAACACGGTTCTGTCCCCTTTAGTCCAAGAACTCCCCACCTACGTTCGGGACACCACCCACGCCCTCCACCTCCTCCATGATTTTCGCTTCCCCGGTCCCCAATGCCTTATCTTCACGATGGACATCCAGTCCCTGTACACCTCCATCCCCCATCACGAAGGACTCAAAGCCCTCCGCTTCTTCCTTTCCCGCCGCACCAACCAGTACCCTTCCACTGACACCCTCCTTCGACTGACTGAACTGGTCCTCACCCTGAATAACTTCTCTTTCCAATCCTCCCACTTCCTCCAAACTAAAGGAGTTGCCATGGGCACCCACATTTGCCCCAGCTATGCCTGTCTCTTTGTAGGATATGTGGAACAGTCCATCTTCCGCAACTACACTGGCACCACCCACCACCTTTTCCTCTGCTACATCGATGACTGTATCGGCGCTGCCTCGTGCTCCCACAAGGAGGTTGAATAGTTCATCAACATTACCAACACCTTCCGTCCTGACTTCAAATTCACCTGGACTGTCTCAGACTCCTCCCTCCCCTTCCTAGACCTTTCCATTTCTATCCTGGGCGACCGACTCAACACAGACATCTACTATAAACCGACTGACTCCCACAGCTACCTGGACTACACCTTCTCCCACCCTGCCCTCTGTAAAAATGCCATCCCATATTCCCAATTCCTTTGTCTCCGCCGCATCTGCTCCCAGGAGGACCAGTTCCAATACCGTACAGCCCAGATGGCCTCCTTCTTCAAGGACCGCAGATTCCCGCCAGACGTGATCGGCGATGCCCTTCACCGCATCTCCTCCACTTCCCGCTCCTCCGCCCTTGAGCCCCGCCCCTCCAACCACCACCAAGACAGAACCCCACTGGTTCTCACCTACCACTCCACCAACCTCCGTATACAGCGTATCATCCGCCGTCATTTCCGCCACCTCCAAACGGACCCCACCACCAGGGATATATTTCCCTCCCCTCCCCTATCAGCGTTCCGCAAAGACCACTCCCTTCGCGACTCTCTCGTCAGGTCCACACCCCCCACCAACCCAACCTCCACTCCCGGCACCTTCCACTGCAACCGCAGGAAATGCAAAACTTGCGCCCACACCTCCTCCCTTACTTCTCTCCAAGGCCCCAAGGGATCCTTCCATATCCACCACAAATTCACCTGCACCTCCACACACATCGTCTATTGCATCCACTGCACCCGATGTGGCCTCCTCTATATTGGGGAGACGGGCCGCTTACTTGCGGAACGCTTCAGAGAACACCTCAGGGACGCCCGGACCAACCAACCCAACCACCCCGTGGCTCAACACTTTAACTCTCCCTCCCACTCCACCGAGGACATGCAGGTCCTTGGACTCCTCCATCGCCAGAACATAATGAGGAAGAGTGCCTCATCTTCCGCCTGGGAACCCTCCAACCACAAGGGATGATCTCAGATTTCTCCAGTTTCCTCATTTCCCCTCCCGCCACCTTGTCTCAGTCGATTCCCTCGAACTCAGCACCACCCTCCTAACCTGCAATCTTCTTCCTGACCTCTCCGCCCCCACCCCACCCCAGCCTATCACACTCACCTTGACCTCCTTCCACCTATCACATCTCCATCACCCCTCCCCCAAGTCCCTCCTCCCTACCTTTTATCTTAGCCTGCCTGGCACACTCTCCTCATTCCTGATGACGGGCTCTGGCCCGAAACGTCGAATTTCCTGTTCCTTGGATGCTGCCTGACCTGCTGTGCTTTAACCAGCAACACATTTTCAGCTCAGATTTTCACAGGGTCAGGTCGACACCAAAATCATTCAACGTGGCAGGCGGGGACCTCATTCCAGGACTCCTGTCTCATTCCTGGTGCCAGAAATTTCCAAGACCTAGCCTGCATTCTGCATTCCCACAATGGGCTTGTTATATTGCAGGGGAAGACATCTCATAACCCACTGCAAATGTTTTGAAATAAGTCCGCTTCTGTGTGCTTCATAGACTGTCAGCAAAGTCAAGTATGATCATCTAAATAAACATGCAGAGAGGGACGAAAAAGTTCCCAGATTAACCTTTAGACAAAAAGTCCCAGAAATAATAACATATGATAACCTCATTAAAGTAGCAATCAAGCAAAGGAAGCAACCTGTGCCTTGCTATCACATCTGTGACAACTTCCAAATGTCCCAAATGCTTCACAAATAATGAAATATCTTTCAACATTGCCATTGCTATGGTGTGTGGGGAAAACAGTTTGCCCACAGGAAGTTCCCATAACGAGTATGTATATGATGTATTTCTTTATCATAAAGGGTACTCATTGGCCCAGGATATCCTGAAATATTTCCACACTTTTCTTCAAAATAGCGCTATGGAAGCTTTAACATCCAGTCAGGAGGAGAAACAATGGAACTGCATTTCCTATTCAAGAAATGTGTAGCTCAGGAAATTGACAGAGCCTTTGGTGGATCTGGATTTGCATCGTTCTCAGAGATACATTGTGTATGATTAAATGGGTTGAACGCAATATCACATTTACTGATAAAATATACAATACTGCAGGTATTTAATATCATACAGTTACTTAGCACAGAAATAGACCGTTCAGTCCAACTCATCCGTGCTGACCAGATATCCTAAATTAGTCTAGTCCCATTTGCCAGCATTTGGCCCATATCGCTCTAAACGCTTCCTATTCATGTACCCATCCAGATGCCTTTTAAATGTTGTAATTGTGTCAGCCTCCACCAATTTTCTCTGATAGCTCATTCCATACACACATCACCCTCTGCTTGAAGAAAATGTCCCCTAGGTTCCTTTTACACCTTTCCCCTTTCACATTAAACCTATATCCTCTAGTTTTGAACTTCCCTGCCCTGGGAATAAAAACCTTGGTTATTCACCTATCCATGCCTCTCATAATTTTATAAATCTCCATGTGAGAATGGAAAATTGAGCCTTCATGAAACTGTGTTTCTGATTATTTCCAAAAGACAGGGTTTACTGAGACATGAAATATA